>NC_091760.1:4664635-5914635 GCF_029378745.1 Bos indicus
TGGAATTCCAGTTGAGCTATTTCAAATCCTCAAATATGATGCTGTGAAAGTGCTGCACTCAATATGCCAGCAAATTTGGAAAACTCAGCAGTGGCCACAGGACTGGAAAAGGTCAGTTTTCATTCCAATCCCAAAGAAAGGCAATGCCAAAGAATGCTCAAACTACTGCACAATTGCACTCATCTCACACACTAGTAAAGTAATGCTCAAAATTCTCCAAGCCAGGATTCAGCAATACATGAACCGTGAACTTCCTGATGTTCAAGCTGGTTTTAGAAAAGGCAGAGGAACCAGAGATCAAATTGCCAACATCCGCTGGATCATAGAAAAAGCAAGAGAGTTCCAGAAAAAACATCTATTTCTGCTTTATCGACTATGCCAAAGCCTTTGACTGTGTGGATCACAATAAACTGTGGAAAATTCTTTTCCCTTATAGATATTACAAAATATCAGGTATAGTTCCCTGCGCTCTACTTTGGCTCCTTGTTCGTTGCTTTATTTTAGTGTGTGTATGCTAATCTCAGATTCCTCGTTTACCCTTCCCCTTCCCCTTTGGTAACTGTAAGTTTTGTTTCCTGTGTCTGTGGTGGAGGAACTTACTAAAATGCAGTCTGAATCGACATTTCCATCACGCTTCCAGAGATGCCAGTGCTGCGTGCTGGCCAGAGGACCACAGTTTGAACAGTGAGGCTCCAGGTCCGAAGACCTCCCTCCCGCCCGGGTTTCTCAGATTCCATTTAGGGCTTTTAGACAATCTCCCTTTGTCTGGGTAAAGCACACTTGTCATACCACTCCGAGCCAGCAGGTGGCAGAAGCGCCCTCTGAGAGTCCCTGCTGAACTGATTGCTTGCTAAGAACCAGTTGATGTATTTCATCAGGATTCAGGGAAAGGGAGGAGGGAAATCTTCCCACGTGGCTCAGTGGTGAAGAATTCGCCTGCCAATGCAAGAGACGCGGGTTCAGATCCCTGGGTTGGGAAGATCCCTTGGAGGAGGAAATGGCAGCCCACTCCAGTATTCTTGCGTGGAAAATGCCATGGACAGAGGAGCCCGATGGGCTACAGTCCAGGGGGTCCCAAAGAGTCAGACAAGACTGAGCACACATGCATACGTGTAAAGGGGGCTTTAAGCATATTTCATAGTATTTGGTTATAGTGTGAACCTTCAAGCAAAATGACCACTGAGGGGGGAATTCTTGCTGAGTATTTTCATAACCCTTCTTTTTCTTTCTGATTTAAAAATCCTCAGCGCATGCCTCACTGTGAAAATCGGGCTCTTCACATTTGTAATCAGACCGTAGGAAGTGTTTTAGCAAAGCCTGCTGCAGTCAGATTTTTAGAGGGCTTTCTCATGCATTATCTTACTGTTAGAAAAATCTTTAACACCACTATTATTCTCATTTTGCAGATGATAAAACAAAAGCATAGAGAAGAGAATTTAGTGACTTGTCCACTGTAACAAAGAGAGGAAAGAATAGAAGAGATCCAACCTTGAGCTTATGCTCAAAACCTCAGTCTTTACCCTACTGTATATGGAGAAGCAAACAAACCGAAACAAAACCAAACAACACACCTGGGGGCTCTTCTCCATCCAACCTTGCTCTTCTCAACCACACTGAGACTTAACTGAAGTTTTTCTATCAAGGGCTTCCTGGTGGCTCAATGGGTAAAGATTCTGCCTGCAGTGCAGGAGACCAGAGTTCAATCCCCCGTTTGGAAAGATCCCCTGGAGAAGGAATTGGCAACCCACTCTTGCCTGGACAATCCCATGGACAGAAGAGCCTAGCAGTTCTTGGGATCCCAAAGAGTTGGACATGACTGGGTGACTTTCTTTTTTTTTTTTTCACTTTCTGTCAAGGGTAATGGTTTAAATTTGAGGAGTTCTTGGGTTCCTGATTAAAGCTGCTGGAAATACAGAGTTCTGGTCATAAGTCTGCCCCTACAAACAATGATACACTTTGGATACAATGATCTACCATTGCAAGGCTCCTATAAACTTTGTATCAGTATTTATTTACTATAGCCATGGAGTCCCTGTCCCACATGTGGTAGCCAAATTCCCTTTGAAAAATTTCCAGGGACATTAGGCATTCACAAAAACGGAACATTTTGAGTACATTTAGATTAAAGTAAAGGCTTTTTTGTGTCTGTGTGGAGGGGAGTTTAGGGGAATGGATGGCTCATCTTGGAGAACCTCCTACAGGTTTTGCAGCCACAGTAAACCCTTGGGGCTCCTCCTACCCCCTCTTTTGCCCCTCCCCTTGCCACCCAGTCTAGCAAAAGGAAGTGGCTGTCACCTCAAGGCCAAGCACAGCCAGTTCTTGAGCATCAAATCTCAGGGTGGGAAGGGCTGCTGTGGGTGACCTCACGGAACCTCAAGGTCATCTAGCACTTCAAGCATTTTGCAAAATGGGTTCTGTGGGATGTTAACATGGAGTATTAGAGGGACAGTGTTTCCGTGGTCAAGCTAGTATAAAATACGCTAGTATAAATGAAGTCACAGAAGCTTCTTTTCCACAGGACTTCTTGGAGGTGTTCATGTAAGTAGGGGATCTTTCAGAACAGGGTTTGTCCACTCATCTGTCGATGGACATCTAGGTTCCAATAGCCATGGAACCATGGCCATTGGAAAGAGTGCTGCAGTGAACAGTGGGGTGCATGCTTTTTTGTTTGTCTTTAAGATTTATTTGTTTATTTTTGGTTGCTCTGGGTCTTCATTGCTATTCCCAGGGTTTCTCTAGTTGAGACAAGTGGGGCTACTCTTCAGTGTGGTGTGTGAACTTCTCATTGCAGTGCCTTCTCTTGCTGTGGAGCTCAGGCAGGGGGGCTTCAGGAACTGTGAGCACAGCCTCAGTTGCTCCGAAGCATGTGGAATCTTCCCGAACCAGGAATCGAACTTGTGTCCCCTGCATTGGCAGGCTGACTCTTAACCACTAGACCACCAGAGAAAGCCTGACACGTGTCTTTTTCAGTTATGGTTTTCTCTGGATATATGCCCAGGAGTGGGGTTGTTGGGTCACATGGTAGTCCTATTTTTAGTTTTTTAAGGAACCTCCATACTGTTCTCCATAGTGGCTGCACCAGTTTACATTCCCACCAACAGTGTAGGAGGGTTCATTTCCTCCACCGCCTCTCGGGCAGGGGCTATATGTACATACATATTCGTACATATTCAGTTCAGTTCAGTCGCTCAGTTGTGTCCGACTCTTTGCGACCCCATGAATCGCAGCACGCCAGGCCTCCCTGTCCATCACCAACTCCCAGAGTTCACTCAGACTCGCGTCCATAGAGTCGGCGATGCCATCCAGCCATCTCATCCTCTGTTGTCCACTTCTCCTCCTTCCCCCAACACTCCCAGCATCAGGGTCTTTTCCAGTGAATCAACTCTTCGCATGAGGTGGCCAAAGTATTGGAGTTTCAGCTTTAGCATCAGTCCTTCCAATGAACACCCAAGACTGGTCTCCTTTAGGATGGACTGGTTGGATCTCCTTGCAGTCCAAGGGACTCTCAAGAGTCTTCTCCAACACCACAGTTCAAAAGCATCAATTCTTCGGCGTTCAGCCTTCTTCACAGTCCAACTCTCACATCCATACATGACCACTGGAAAAACCATGGCCTTGACTAGATGGACTTTTGTTGGCAAAGTAATGTCTCTGCTTTTGAATATGCTGTCTAGGCTGGTCATAATTTTCCTTCCAAAGAGTGTCTTTTAATTTCGTGGCTGCAATCACCATCTGCAGTGATTTTGGAGCCCCCCAAAATAAAGTCTGACACTGTTTCCACTGTTTCCCCATCTATTTCCCATGAAGTGATGGGACCAGATGCCACGATCTTAGTTTTCTGAATGTTGAGCTTTAAGCCAACTTTTTCACTCTCCTCTTTCACTTTCATCAAGAGGCTTTTGAGTTCCCCTTCACTTTCTGCCATAAGGATGGTGTCATCTGCATATCTGAGATTATTGATATTTCTCCTGGCAATCTTGATTCCAGCTTGTGCTTCTTCCAGCTCAGCGTTTCTCATGATGTACTCTGCATATAAGTTAAATAAGCAGGGTGACAATATACAGCTTTGACGTACTCCTTTTCCTATTTGGAACCAGCCTGTAGTTCCATGTCCAGTTCTAACTGTTGCTTCCTGACCTGCATATAGGTTTCTCAAGAGGCAGGTCAGGTGGTCTGGTATTCCCATCTCTTTCAGAATTTTCCACAGTTTATTGTGATCCACACAGTCAAAGGCTTTGGCATAGTCAATAAAGCAGAAATAGATGTTTTTCTGGAACTCTCTTGCTTTTTCCATGATCCACGTACATATTCATTGTACAGCAAAAACTAACACAACATTGTAAAGTAACTATACCCCAAATAAGAAAAAAAAACAAAACCAACAGAAAACCCTATGATTAAAAAGGAAAATGAATGAGGTTTGTGCTCTGCTTCCCAGATAGGAGATGAAGGAACCTTTTGTTCCTGGAACATCTGAGACTTACAGAACATCCTGTGAAAATCCTGATCTAGTTCACCTTGCCCTGCAGACAGCGCCAGGCTCATGGCAGGCTATTGCACAGTCACAGAACCCAAGATTGCTTTCATGCTCTGCCATCACCATCTTGAAACTCTTAGTAAGCTCTGAACAAGGGGACTCTGTTACTTGAAAACTGAGTTCGCCTGTTGGTAGCTGTTGAGCCAGTGGGCACAACCAAGTCAAAGATAGGGGAAAGAAGGATTTATTACTTTCAGCAGGTAAGAATAATACCTGGGGTCTTCCCCAAAGTAGGGTCTCCCCAAACAGCAGCACTGGGGAAGTTTTAAGCAAAAGGGTATGTGCATATTCATGAAGGAGGTTGAGCAGAGGAAAATTTAGCATAGAACTGGGCCAAAGGTTGACAGAGAGTCCTTTAGTTGAATGAAGTAAGGAGGGTCAAAATCATCCTTCTTTCTTCCCCTTGAGAGGAGGGCTTACTTCCTACAGAATGCAAGGACATGTGTCAAATCATTATAGATTTCTATCTACTGATCTGTCTCACTTGAAGAGGAACTAGAACTCTGTTTTATTGCTCAACTGTTGTTTCCTGACAGCTTTTCCTTCCTTCTGTCTTTCCTCACTTCCCTTAAAATCCTTGATTGCTGAGACCTGTTCAAGGGCAAGCACTGGGCCCAGCTTAGATCACAAAATGTCTTAGGTCAAAATGGCTTCTCTGATGTCAAGAAAGCTCCACACTTGGGCTTTGCACATCTGTGCTAAGTTGCCTCAGTCATGTCCAACTCTTTGTGAGCCCATGGACTGTAGCCCACCAGACTTCTGGGGTTCCTCAGGCTTCAGACTTCATGGTTCTTCAGACTTCATGGTTCTTCAGACTTCATGGGGTTCTTCAGGCAAGAATGCTGGCGTGGGTACTGGGCCCCGTAAGTGATGTGGCTGTCCCTGCCTATGGAGGCCCCAGAGGAGGAGCTCATGGTTCATTTTCTTTACTCCTCATCTCTCCATGTGCTTCTTAGCTTCCTCTTCCCGCATGTGCTACCTCCTCCTCCCGTATCTCCTCCTGCTTCCCTGCTCTCTGCACCATCTTCCCCCTTTACTCTCTGTCTTCTACTCATGGACATACAATCTTTTCTCCAGCCCAGTTTTATTTTATTATTATTTTTAAACTTTATTTATTTTGGCTGTGCATTGCAGTGCATGGGCTTAGTTGCCTCTAGGCAGGTGGGATCCCCGACTGGGGATCAAACCCATGTCCCCTGCATTGGGAGATGGATTTCTTAACCCCTGGAGCACCAGGGAAGTCCCTCCAGCCCAATTTTTAAAAAATCACTGGAATCAAGGTCTCTAGTGCTTTCTTAGTTCTCTTTGCACTTTTTCTGTTGGGATGTGCTGCATGTTTTAGCAAAGGTGCAAGCTCCAGAGGGTGATCAGTTATACTGAATTGTGCTGTTGAGATAATCCTGGATATTACTGCTCCGCGCCAGGCACTCTACTTTGTATCTAGGAATTCAGGGAGAGGCGCAGAGCACACAGAAGAAAGCAGGGAGAGAACATATTTTGATGATAATGGAAGCAGCCCTCTCCAAGACTAATAGCCTCTTTTGTCTAAACGTATTACATTGATGGTTTGAAGTGAAATGTTGTTTCTTCCCTTGTGGCTCAGACGGTAAAGAATCTGCCTGCAGTGCAGGAGATTCCTGAGTTGGGAAGATCCCTTGCAGAAGAGAACAGCTACCCACTCCAGTATTCTTTGCCTGAAGAATTCCATGGATAGAGGAGCCTGGCAGGCTACAGTCCATGGGGTCGCAAAGAGTCGGATGAGACTGAGCAACTTTCACTTTCACTTTTCACAGTTAAAGGGAAGGGTGTGCGCAGAACCCCTCAGCGGATCAACGGAAGAGTCAGACTGAAGCTGGGTTACAGCATCTCTTACTGACAACTTAGGAGAACCTACTCACCATAACAAGGCAAACTTCCCTGCAGGTGTTCCTCAAAGACCACCCATCCTGTCCAAGCCTATTTCATCTGGCTTCCTTACCTTTCAATGCAAATAAATAGAGGAAAACAACAGAATGGGAAAGACTAGGGATCTCTTCAAGAAAATCAGAGATACCAAAGGAACATTTCATGCAAAGATGAGCTCGATAAAGGACAGAAACGGTATGGACCTAACAGAAGCAGAAGATATTAAGAAGAGATGGCAAGAATACACAGAAGAACTGTACAAAAAAGATCTTCACGACCCAGATACTCACGGTGGTGTGATCACTGACTTAGAGCCAGACATCCTGGAATGTGAAAGTCAAGTGGGCCTTAGAAAGTATCACTATGAACAAAGCTAGTGGAGGTGATGGAATTCCAGTTGAGCTATTCCAAATCCTGAAAGATGATGCTGTGAAAGTGCTGCACTCAATATGCCAGCAAATTTGGAAAACTCAGCAGTGGCCACAGGACTGGAAAATGTCAGTTTTCATTCCAATCCCAAAGAAAGGCAATGCCAAAGAATGCTCAAATTACCACACAATTGCACTCATCTCACAGGCTAGTAAAGTAATGCTCAAAATTCTCCAAGCCAGGCTTCAGCAATATGTGAACCGTGAACTTCCTGATGTTCAAGCTGGTTTTAGAAAAGGCAGAGGAACCAGAGATCAAATTGCCAACATCCGTTGGATCATCAAAAAAGCAAGAGAGTTCCAGAAAAACATCTATTTCTGCTTTATTGACTATGCCAAAGCCTCTGACTGTGTGGATCACAATAAACTACGGAAAATTCTGAAAGAGATGGGAATACCAGACCACCTGATCTGCCTCTTGAGAAATTTGTATGCAGGTCAGGAAGCAACAGTTAGAACTGGACATGGAACAACAGACTGGTTCCAAATAGGAAAAGGAGTTCATCAAGGCTGTATATTGTCACCCTGTTTATTTAACTTATATGCAGAGTACATCATGAGAAATGCTGGACTGGAAGAACACAAGCTGGAATCAAGATTGCCGGGAGAAATATCAATAACCTCAGATATGCAGATGACACCACCCTTATGGCAGAAAGTGAAGAGGAACTCAAAAGCCTCTTGATAAAAGTGAAAGTGGAGAGTGAAAAAGTTGGCTTAAAGCTCAACATTCAGAAAACGAAGATCATGGCATCCAGTCCCACCACTTCATGGGAAATAGATGGGGAAACAGTGGAAACAGTGTCAGACTTTATTTTTCCGGGCTCCAAAATCACTGCAGATGGTGACTGCAGCCATGAAATTAAAAGAAGCTTACTCCTTGAAAGGAAAGTTATGACCAACCTAGATAGCATATTCAAAAGCAGAGACATTACTTTGCCAACAAAGGTTCGTCTAGTCAAGGCTATGGTTTTTCCAGTGGTCATGTATGGATGTGAGAGTTGGACTGTGAAGAAGGCTGAGAGCCGAAGAATTGATGCTTTTGAACTGTGGTGTTGGAGAAGACTCTTGAGAGTCCCTTGGACTGCAAGGAGATCCAAGCAGTCCATTCTGAAGGAGATCAGCCCTGGGATTTCTTTGGAAGGAATGATGCTAAAGCTGAAGTTCCAGTACTTTGGCCACCTCATGCAAAGAGTTGACTCATTGGAAAAGACTCTGATGCTGGGAGGGATTGGGGGCAGGAGGAGAAGGGGACGACAGAGGATGAGGTGGCTGGATGGCATCACTGACTCGATGGATGTGAGTCTGAGTGAACTCCGGAAGTTGGTGAGGGACAGGGAGGCCTGGCGTGCTGCGGTTCATGGGGTCGAAAAGAGTCGGACACGACTGAGGGACTGATCTGATCTGATCTGATCCTTACCTTTCATTGTCAATATGTTTGTTTTTGTTTTGCAAGTAATATACATTTAAATCAAGCCAGTATAAGGAAAGTAAAGGAGATATATTGTTTCCTTATAACTGAGCAATATAAATAAGGGTTGGGATCGGGCTGGATTCAGGAGTCCAGTTGATGTCATCTAGACTCCTCAACCCCCTCCTTCTCTGTCATCCCTTCTTTTCCTCTGGGACATGGTCTTTGTCCAGAACTCTCCACACGGAGGCCAAGATTGCCCCTAACAGTTCTCAGTTTACACTCTTGATGGCTTATGATCTAGGGGAAAATGTCATTCCCCAAAGTGTTCCCTTAGCAGAACCAGAGGGGAAATTCTGATTGGTCCAGGCAGATTAGGAGTCACTGCTAAGAAGCCTACCTCTCAGCCAATCACAGTGACGCAGAGAATGCAGTGGGCTGGGATTGGCCACTGAGGGTCACTGTGCCCACCCACCTGCTGCAGGTGGTGTGTAAGAATGAACTCTCCTGCAATCAGATGGGATGCTGCTAAGTCGCTTCAGTCGTGTCCGACTCTGTGTGACCCCATAGACTGCAGACCACCAGACTCTCCCGTCCCTGGGATTCTCTAGGCAAGAACACTGGAATGGGTTGCCATTTCCTTCTCCAATGCATGAGAGTGAAAAGTAAAAGTGAAGTCACTCAGTCGTGTCCGACTCTTCGAGGAACCCCATGGACTGCAGCCTACCAGGCTCCTCCGTCCATGGGATTTTCCAGGCAAGAGTACTGGAGTGGGTGGGTTCTCTTTAAAAAAGAGTTCCTAGTACTCGAAGGACAGGAAATGTGTGTCCAAAATGACAACTCGGATGGCTCCCCTCCTCAGTTTGTCCTGTGAGTCCATCCTTCTCCTACACTTTGCCTACATCTACGTGATGGACTTTTTGTGGCTGCAGTGAGTCCCTTTCTCCACTTTAGCAAGCCCAACCAGGCCCGTCAAGGCTGAACCCATAATAACCACTCAGAAAGTGCTTTATGGGTTCTTCGGGGAGCTGATGCAACACTAAAGAAGCTTCACAAGGGCGGCAGATCTTTTGTTGAATTGAAAATAGGTATCCTAGCTATCTGTCTTCATCATGCCTACAAAGGACTCTCTGCTGATCAAGGCTTTTTAGTTGAAAGGATCAAATAGACAGGCGAGTTAGTACAAGTGACAAGGGGTGGACTCTAAAAAGTGGAGAATATCTCCTAGAACCCAAGAACAGCTGGATCCAGGGAACTCAGGAAGACGGGGGCACTGGGATGAGACCAGTCCTGCAGGCGCTCTGTCCCGTCTGTCCATCTGCTCTGTGTGCCTCATCTCAGTGGCTGCGGGTGTGTGATAGCTCATTGCTGTGCTCCATGGGAAAGATGGCTGTCCAGCCTGGCACCGGCACTTTTTAATTCCTGCTCCCACCATTAAGCCATGTTCTCTGGGCCCCTTTGCTCGGGTTTCCAGAAACAAACAAAAAAAAGACACATTTGGTCACTGAGCAGCCAACGTGTTGCTGTCCTTGGGCATCCCCCACCAGTCTGGTTGTCTGTTCACTAGGGACATGTAGCACTCACACGGTTGTCAGAGCCAATGGTGGGAGCGGGTCTCAGAGGAGGGGGTGTGGGCTGAGCAGTTGCCCCCAAATTTGCCTCTTCTGAAGACTTGGAGCAGCTGTTTCACCAGCTAATCCTATTACAGCTGAGAGACGTTAAACAACTCATGCAAAGCTGTCCAGCCAGAGAGAGGTGACCGGGTGTCTGAGTGCTGCTTGGCCACGTCTAATGAAGAGGGGTGCCCAATGCCCTGAGCATGGACCAGCTCCCTGAGGCCGCGAGGCTAAGGGACAGGTTTCAGGAAGGAGGCTGGACTCCAGTGGACCCCATGATGAGCACTGCATGTAGACCCCAGAGTGGAGAGGAGTGAAGACCCTGAGATTGACTGGAAGGGCCTTGGTGGCCTTCAGGGAAGCAGGTTTGGGGGGTGCTGGGAACATGATGGAGTTAAGGGGAGGTGAGAAATGATGATAGGAAAAGGAATAAAAGGGAGATGCGGATTATGAGAAACTACAAATGGTGAAGCTTTGGTCCATGTTCTGGCATTATGGACTGTGCTCTTTGCTCTGCTGTGTGATAGAATGTTCCAAAATAGTGGCCTGTCCAATCATTAAGTTAAAAATGAGTGGAAGGAAGTCTTCAACGTGGTACCTAGGTAAGCATTAAGTCTGACACAGTTCAGAGAAGCCAGGAAGTATGTGGTTAGTAGGATTTGGGTTGAAAAGGTGCCTGAGATAGAACAAAGTTAACAAGATTGTTAACCCAGGCAAAGCCTTTTTCTAAGTTGTAGGGAATTATCTTATTTTTTGTGATACTAAATGAATTTTGCTCTCCAAAATTCTTCATCAATTAGGAATATTCTTAGCTGCTCATAATAGACCATCTAAATGAATAATAAGAAATATAATAAAATATACATTTAATAAACTAGATAATATACCCCTGTCTCAGCAAAAAAGGCTGGACAGAGGCATTTACATGTACAGAGGTGGCTCAGATGATCATCCATGACATCCAATATTCAGACTCTTATTTTTTATTTCACCCTGGTTGATTTTTCATTTGTGTAACAGTCACCTACCCCATGGTCACAATGTGGCTGCCACAGCTCCGAAAGAAAGGAGAAGAGAGGGGCCAGCAGGCTGTCTTCCTGCATTTGTCTCTTTTTATCAGGAAACAAATTATCTTTTTCAAAAGCATGCCAGCAGTTTTCCTCAAGTGTCAGTAAAGAGACTAGGAAACTTGTCTCTTTGCAAGAGACTTGGTCTATTTGCAAGACAAGTTGGAAGTCCATCAAAATGGATTGGTATCCTTGCCATGTTTAGCTCAATCATGATCTAACCCCAGGGATGTGCAGGGGTTGGCTGCATTCCACCTGAGCAAAATCCGTGTTCCGATGTCCAGGAGGAAAGAGTGAAGGCCACCAAGAACATCTGTCCTCTCTGCTAGTGATACTGTTTTCCTAGGAGGTCTCCTCACAGTGGAGACAAATAATGCTGAAGGTTTTGCACCAGTGGCAGCTCACATATTGAGTTAAGGTGACTAAGATTGGGAATAAGTCACATCTCAACACAAAGCACCAGGGAACACGTCAGAATGCCAACTTGCCGCTTACCTTGAGTAGCTTGACTTTGCAGATAGAGTGCTCTCGAGTAAAAGAGTGATTTTTAAATGTCATGTCTTACTCTTGGCTCATACTAAGGGTTATGATCCACAACAAATATGCAATTACTCTGTAACATGTCATGAGTGTCACTGATGTTGGTTTTTTAAGAATGGAAGTGTTACTCACACCCACTAATACCATTTGCTGGGGGATTGCTCTGGACGAAGTATGCCTCACTGGGCTTAATTTCTTTCCTCTTCATTTTCAAATTGATATTTACTACCTAGCAAAGAATGTGTAATTGAGAAATTTGTTCACTGCAGGTTTCATAAAAGGTTAGCTGATTCATCGACATTAAAAACAAAAGAGGGTTAACGTAGGAGTCACGTTCAAATCATTGACTATGTTTCAAAATCTAGCAGTTGCCCAAGCACATGCTCCCAGGGGCTGGAGGCCTGTGAATCTTGGCACATCGAGGGGCTTGCAACATGTCCAATGACTGTGGCCTTGAAGGGGTTTAGGCTGAATCTGGACAGATCTTCTGCTTTAAAAAAAAAAAAAAAAATCCAGAAACCTGAATTTTGAAGAATTTTCTCAATTTTTTTAATATTGGCAACAAGTCTCAAAATTTTAAAACACTGAGGGAGGAGGAACGGGCTGGAACCCACTCCAGTGTTCTTGCCTGGGAAATCCCATGGACAGAGGAGCGTGGTGGGCTATATAGCCCATGGGGTCTAAAAAGAGTCGGACCCAACTTAGCAATGAAACAATGATAAGAACAAGAAGAACAACATCCAGATGTCAGCGTAAAAAAGTGGTTCTAGGTGAATCTCTCTGGAGTCCCTGAGAGAAACACATGCGAAACTAGAAGAATACGACTTCAAACCGAAGCTGCCCAAGATTTCTGCCAGGGACACACTCACAACCACAATCCAGTAATGGCAAAGTACAACAGACGACCAGAAAGTTTAATCCTCCTGAAACTTCAGTATGGAACCACCAGGCAGAGACTCAAAACAGTGTGCTTGACATGATCAAGCAAAAACAACACCAAAAAAGGGACTGAGGGCTTCCCTGGTGACTCAGTGGTAAAGGATCCGCAGGAGACATGGTTCCATCCCTGGGTCAGGAAGATCCCCTGGAGAAGGGTACGGCTACCCACTCACGGGCCTGATTCGGTGAGAGGGCTGCTCCTTTCCCACATCAAGAGGACCTCTCCTTTGAGAGGTGAGATCATGGAAGCCCAGGGCAGAAAGGACAGGACTTGGGGTGCTCTCCTTCACTGAGACGTTAGTGGCTTTCCCGGGTGAGCAGAAACTCAGGTAAACTCTGGGTTCCCCTTCAGGACGGGAGAATTTTCTCCCCCAGTTGCTGGGAAGTTGTCCACTGACAGCTCACAGCTAAGAGCCTTCTTCAGAAGCTGATTTCACTCCAGAAAGTGGCCTCCATGGGAGCCATCCAATTCTCAGGGCAGCTGGCATCCAGTGAGCCTCCCCCCGCACTGCACCCTGCTTTGTCCTGAAGGGCCAGCCTGGCTCTGAGCTCCCCCCGGGTGGGCTGGGCCCTTCCTTGAGACTACACAGCACCCCCGACACCATCCAGGCCGTCTCCTCCAGAGGGGCTCCTGATCCCCAGGGTTCTCCCTGCAGGTTGATCCCTAATGCAGCTCCTGCCTCCCCTGGAAGATGCCCCGTGATCCTTAGCTCCTCTCTATCTCCTTTCTGTGTCCCAAGTAAGTGTACTTTACCTTTTACTTTTTTTTCATTTTTGGCCACAACATGTGGCATGTGGGATCTTAGTTCCCCAGCTAAAGATGGACCCAGTGGCCCCTTCGATGGAAGTGTGGAGTCCTAACCCCTGGACTGCCACGCGAGTCCTGTAGTTGGTATATTGTTTAGAAGCTTTTTTCTTTTCTTTTTAAAAGATTTTTAGTTACTGGTTCCAAATCGGGAAAGAAGTACGTCAAGGCTGTATACTGTCACCCTACTTATTTAACTTCTATGCAGAGTACATCATTGGAAACACTGGACTGGAAGAAGCACAAGCTGGAATCAAGATTGCTGGGAGAAATATCAATAACCTCAGATATGCAGATGATACCACCCTTATGGCAGAAAGTGGAGAAGAACTGAAGAGCCTCTTGATGAAAGTGAAAGAGGAGAGTGAAAACGTTGGCTTAAAGCTCAACATTCAGAAAACTAAGATCATGGCATCTGGTCCCATTACTTCATGGCAAATAGATGGGGAAACAGTGGAAACAGTGGTAGACTTCATTTTTGGGGGCTCCAAAATCACTGCAGATGGTGACTTCAGCCATGAAATGACACTTGCTATTTGGAAGAAAAATTATGACCAACCTAGGCAGCTTATTAAAAAGCAGAGACATTACTTTGCTAACAAAGGTCCGTCTAGTCAAAGCTATGGTTTTTCCAGTAGTCGTGTATGGATGGGACAATTGGACTGAGCGCTGAAGAACTGATGGTTTTGAACTGTGGTGTTGGAGAAGACTCTTGAGAGTCCCTTTGTCTGCAAGGAGATCAAACCAGTCAATGGTAAAGGAAATCAGTCCCGAATATTCATTGGAAGGACTGATGCTGAACCTGAAGCTCCAATACTTTGCCCACCTGATGGCGAAGAACTGACTCATTTGAAAACATCCTGATGCTGGAAAAGATTGAAGGCAGGAGGTGAAGGGGATGACAGAGGATGAGATGCTTGGATGGCATCACTGACTGAATGGACATGAGTTTGAGTAAACTCCGGAAGTTGGTGATGGACAGGGAGGCCTGGCGTGCTGCAGCCCATGGGGTCGCAAAACACGACTGAGCGACTGAACTGAACTGTTGTTCCATGTCCAGTTCTAACTGTTGCTTCTTGACCTGCATACAGATTTCTCAGGAGGCAGGTCAGGTGGTCTTGTATTCCCATCTCTTGAAGAATTTTCTACAGTTTGTTGTGATCCACACAGTCAAAGGTTTTGGCCTAGTCAAAAAGCAGAATAGATGTTTTTCTGGAACCCTCTTGGTTTTGATCTTGGCAATTTGATCTCTGGTTCCTCTGCCTTTTCTTATGTTGGCAATTTGATCTCTGGTTCCTCTGTCTTTTCTAAATCCAGCTTAAACATCTGGAAGTTCACAGTTCATGTACTGTTGAAGGCTGGCTTGGAGAATTTTGAGCATTTCTTTGCTAGCATGTGAGATGAGTGCAATTGTGTGGTAGTTTGAACATTCTTTAGCGTTGACTTTCTTTGGGGTTGGAATGAAAACTGACCTTTTCCAGTCCTGTGGCTACCGCTGAGTTTTCCAGATTTGCTGGCGTATTGAGTGCAGCACTTTCACAGCATCATCTTATAGGATTTTAAATAGCTCAACTGGAATTTCATCACCTCCGTTAGCTTTGTTCGTAGTGATGCTTTCTAAGGCCCACTTGACTTCACATTCCAGGATGTCTGGCTTTAGGTGAGTCATCATACCTAGAGTTGTTGGAAAAGGATGTTTTCTATGACCAGTGCATTCTCTTGGCAAAACTCTATTAGCCTTTGACCTGCTTCGTTTTGTACTTCAAGGCCAAATTTGCCTGTTACTCTAGGTAGCTCTTGACTTCCTACTTTTGCATTCCAGTCCCCTATAATGAAAAGGATATCTTTTTTGGGTATTAGTTCTAGAAAGTCTTGTAGGTTTTGACAGAACTGTTCAACTTCAGCTTCTTCAGCATTGCTGGTCAGAGCATAGAGTTGGATTACTCTGATATGGAATGGTTTGCCTTGGAAACGAACAGAGATCATTCTGTTGTTTTTGAAATTGCATCCAAGTACCATCCAGGTCAGCATACTGTTTTATGCTCATATATTTTGCTGTTTTGTGTACATTTTATCTTTGGGATAAAAGCTAGTGTTTATCACATGAAACAATTATTCCTGTTTTTTTTTTGGACCAGGAGGGATTATTTTGTTTTTTATTAGATGGCTATGAGAAATTACTTACAGGAGTGGGGTGGGAGGGAGGCCCACGAGGGAGAGGAATATATGTATGTTTATAGCGGATTCATGTTGTTGTACAGCAGAAACCAGCACAACATTGTAAAGCAGTTATCCTTCAATTAAAAATAAAAATAAAATCATTCACAGTGAAGAAACAACTTAACAATAATGTCCAAGCTCTTTATTTCCAATTGGGAATTATCTTAGAGTGGTGACTAAGGGAAAAATAGTTGTAAACCTTTTATATTTCCATCAGCTGTCCAAAGAAATAATATAGATGTAATAAGGAAATATATGGGGGAAGACATTTGGAAAAATCATTTGCAATAACAGGTATTCTGAGAGCCTGGAATGTTGCTTCCTACATACCATAAGTTTTGAGATGATCAAAGCAACACTTGTTTCAGAAAGAAAAAAAGAATAATGTAAATGCTGAAAGGAATGAATAGTGCAGCTATGGAAAGGAACCTATAGACAGAGCTGAGTCACAGACATGGAATAATTCGGAATATTCAGAACCCTGTGAGAAAAGGGGACTTTTTCCAACCCGAGACATCTCTGCCTCCTGCCTGGGGCTCCCTCACCCTCCCTGGGGCTCCTACACGTTTTTTATTCTAAAGTTGTATAATCATGATTGTCCTTCACTCTCAGGCTTTTAAAAGAAACACTTTTGGACGTCTCCATGACATGTTTTCCTCTTTCTTTTCAAAAGAAAGGAAAGGCTCCAGAGGGGAGAAGACACCTTTTCAGTGACCCTTGGAACCAACCAAAGAATTAAATTCAATCCAACAAAGGGTGGCTCAGCTAAGAAGACTCAGCCAAACATAATGGGCAAAGGGTGTCAGATGATGATTTTGAATCCCCAGCTGCTGTGTTTATTCTTCACCTTTTAGAGGAGGTGGTGTGAAGCTGGTAATTGCTATGGACTGAATTGTGCAAACCGCCCCCCCGCCACCTGCCCGTGTTGAAGTCCTCACACTCAGGACCTCATTGTGACTCTGGAGACGGGGCCTTTAAAGAGGTGATTCCACTAAAAGGGGGTCCTGAGTGTGGGCCCTAATCCTGTAGGACCGGTGTCCTTATGAGAAGAGGAGGTGAGGTCAGAGCTTGAGGCACCGGGGACGCTCACACACACAGGAAAGACCATGTGAGCACACGGTGAGAGGGCAGCCGCCTGCAAGCCAAAAGAGGTCTCAGAGGACAGCAGGCCTGCCCACACCTTCATCTCAGACTTCCAGCCTCCAGAACAGCTGAGAGAATCTGTTTCCACTGTGTCAGCCTGCCGGTCTGCCATGCCCGGTTAGGGCAGCCCCAGAAATGAATACAGAATGAATACAATGCACACTTGGGAAGCCAGACTCTGAAACCCCATCGGAGACACCACTGTTGTGACTTTGCAGCAGCCCCCGAAGGGGTTCTTGGGTTCCAGCGTGGAAGCCGGATGCTGGCTCCTGCCGCAGGCTCGTTGTTCAGTCCCTAAGTCGTGTCTGACTCTTTGTGACCTCATGGACTGTAGCCTACCAGGCTCCTTTCTCCATGGGATTTCCCAAGCCGGAATACTGGAGTGGTTTGCCATTTCCTTTTCCAGGGGATCTTCTGGATACAGGGGTTGAACACGCATCTCCTGCATTGGCAGTCACATTCTTTACCACTGAATTGCCAGCACTGTCCTTCCAGCCTGGCAGGCAGTATTTAATGCTTGCTCGACCCCTTTGCCTCTTTCGCTGTGCACCTTGGAAGCCTGGGAAGCGCCTTCAACCTCAGATGTAACACAGCACAGAGGAGGCAGTTTTAAATGCTGATTGAATCAGGTACTCAGTCACTCAGTTGTGTCCGACTTTTTGTGATCCCTATGGACTCTTTGCAACCCTATGGACCATAGCCCACCAGGCTCTTCTGTCCATGGGATTCTCCAGGCAAGAATACTGGAGTGGGTTGCCATTGCCTTCTCTGTGTTGTCCTCTAAGAAGAGGAAAATGGGCTTCCCTGGCAGTCCAGTGGTTAAGACTCCGCATTCCAAGTGCAGGGGCTTCGGGTTTGATCCCTGCTCAGGGAACTAAGATCCCACATGCCATTTGGTGTGGCCAAAAAAAAAAAAAAAGAGGAAGAGACATCAGAGATCTCTCTCAGTGTGCACACAGAGGAAAGGTTGTGTGAAATCACAGTGAGAAGACAGCTGTCTGCAAGCCAGTGAGAGAGTTCTCATCAGAAACCAACCCGGCCAGCACCTTGATCTTGAACTTCTAGTCTCCAGAACTGGAAGAAAATGAATTTCTTTCATCTATTTTAAGTGAAAATAAATGTGTCAGTTATCCCATCTATACTGTTCTGTTAATGGCAGCCCAGGATGACTAACACAAGGGCAACTAAGCACAGAGACATTAAGTAACTTGCCCAAGGTCACACAGCTGGCAAGGAACAGAGGCAGGATTCGTCTTAGGGCAGAATCTCTGCTCTTAACCACTAGACTCTGGCTTTAACTGCTGCCTCTCTAGGCAGTGTGTGTGTGTGTGTAGGGGGGCGGGGGGCGGCAGGGCATCACCGTCATGTGGATGGAGACATCTTATTCCAAGGGGAGAGGTTGATTTCTGGGGCCCCACTGCACCGGTCTGCCATCCCGTGAGGCCCTGCTGACTGTTATGCTGAGGCTGCATGGCCAAGCTCCAAGCATCTCGAGGCATACCCTTCAGTGAGACTTCTGCAGAATGGAGAAGAAACGTGTGGTCTGAGGCGGGTGGAGCTGCATACACAGGCTCCAGCGTGTTCTGTCTATTGCATGTTGCCCAGGTGCTGGAGGGGTGGGAAAGGCTTTGCCGGTCCCCTACCCACACCCCCAGCACCATCCCACCCCACCCCCACCCTCACCGGTGGCAGCAACCGTAGGCATTGTTGGTAAGTGAGGAGAGACTCTCAATAAGCTTCGATCTGGTAAATCATCCAGAGACCCACCACCATACGGTCGGTGTAGTTTGTTTCAAGAAGTGCCTTTCTTCTTTCCCATGTCTTGGGTGGGCTAAAAATTCATTCAGGTTTTTCCCTAACATCTTATCCAGTAGGCGAATTAAAGATCAGGCTGGGGGGACTTGTCTTGGAGGTCCAGTGATTAAGACTCTGGGCTTCCACTGCAAAGGGCGTGGGTTCAGTCCCTGGTCGGGAAACTAAGATCCCACATGATGCATGGACAAGAAAAAAAAAAAAATCAGGCTGGGGCAGGTGGAGGTGAAAAAAAATCAAGTTGGTTTTTATTTGGAGACCTGAGGGTGCATTGCTGGTAACAGTTTTATTTACTGATTTGAAGTATAGTTGATTTGCAATGTTGTGGTAATTTCTGCTGTACTGCAAAATGATTTGGTTATACATATATACACAAACACATTCTTTAAAAATTTTTTTCATTATGGTTTATCATAGGATATTGAATATAGTTCTCTAAGGTCTACAGAAAGACCTTGTTGCTTATCCATTCTGTACGTAAAAGCTTACACCTGCTAACCCCAACCTCCGCTCCATCCCTCTCCCAACCCCCTCCCCCTTGGCAACCAGTAAGATGTTCTCTAGGTTCACGATTCTGCTTCTGTCCTGCTCATTGTTTTTAATTCTCAGCTCTTGCCCTCATTTGGAGGAGGTCTTTTTTTCCCCCGTCGGTTGTCCCCTTGCCTTGGAGTTTCTGAAACGCTCCACGGTCCCTTCCCTCCTGCCAATTCTGCAGAAGGGCTCTTGCTGCTCAGAGCCTGTTCGCAGCCAAATGCGAGGGTTTCTCCGCGAACTGCCATTTCAGTGAAAACACAGAAAATAAAATGCAATCAAGCACATTACAAAGGGGAGGCTGTGATGAGGCCGGATTTGCCTGGCCCTGCCTCTCTGACCTTGAGTTTCTTTGTGTTGGGTGGGCTGGTTAGTTTGCACATTGAGACTTCCTTGTTTTTGTTTTTTCTGTAACTGATGGCTTGTCATGACTGGGAAAATGTCCTGGCTTCCTAAGACCTCTTCTGAACCCCTTTTCGCCCCACTCCCTACATCTGTCCTCAGGGAAGAGAGACTTGGTTAAACAAATTCTTTTACTAAGAAGTTACTTTACATACCGTCATTCCTCCCAGGGGATGCGTTTTCCCACAGGGCTGATGTTTCCTAGACGCTGTGGGCACACGACTCACCTGAAGCTTTTACTGGGCTGTATTTTCGGGTTCAGTGTGTGTGGGATGGGGGCCCCCCGAGCCCCTGCATTTCTGATGTTGCTGCTGGTTGGCTGGCCACACTCTGAGTAGACAGGCTTTAGAGGAACACCAAATGGTTGTAAGGGACTCTACTGGGATGGGCATTAGCCAGGGTTCTCCAAAGAAGCAAACCAACAGGGGATAGCTAGATACAGACGTACTCAGACGACCCCATGGACTGTAGCCCGCCAGGCTCCTCTGTCCATGGGATTCTCCACGCAAGAATACTGGAGTGGGTTGCCGTGGCCTCCTCCTGGGGATCTTCCGGACCCAGGGATCGAAGCTTCATGTCTTATGTCTCCAGCACTGGCAGACAGCTTCTTTACCACTAGCACCACCTGGGAAGCCCATAGATACATGAAGAGATTTATCGCAAGAAAGTGGCTCATGTGATTATGGAGGGTGAGAAGTCCCCAGATTTGTAAGTGGCAAGCTGGAGGCCCGGGAGGGCTGACTGTGCCGGTGTCCGTCTGAAGGCCAGCAGGCTCAGGCCCAAGGAGAGCTGAGGTTTCAGTTTGAGTCTAAAGGCAGGAGAACAGGCCTCATCAGGGAGGAGGAACTCCCTCTTCCTCTCAGAAGGGTCAGCCTTCTGGGTCTACTCAGGCCTTCAGTGGATTGAGCGAGGCCCACCAACATCAGCAAGTGCAGTCTACTTTCCTTAGTCTACTGATCCAAATGTGGATCTCATCCAAAAAACACCCTCCCTGACACACCTAGAGTAATGTTTGGCCAACTGTCTGGGCGCCCCCATGTCCTTGTCAAATTGACACATAAGAAAAATGCTCACAGGATGGGAGTGTGTGTCCTCCTCTGGGATCTTCACGGTCCCTGGGCTGATCTGGCTCATCTTCTTGGAATTCGCTAATGAGAAGATCCAAGCAGATCCACTTGTGATCTGAGTGTTCATTGCTGCACCGCCTCTCCAAGCTCCCAAGGGCATCTCTCTACGTAATAGTAATGCCTGGCCAGGTCCCATCCATTCTGACAGACAAAGGACAAGCGCTACTTTACATTTATGTGCAGCCTCTTTATTTCATTATACTGAGTGCCTTCTGTGGGAAAGGTAGAAGCTGAGGGTCAAGGAGGACCCAGGGCAAGACACCCTGGGGTGGCAGGGGTATGGAAAGGACAGGCTACTTAATATGTGGGGCCAATAGCAAAAAAAGAAAGTTTCAGTTTCATTGCTCAAAAATTTAGATTTTTCAAGACAGCAATAGCAGAGCAAGAAACTAAGTATGGGGCCCTTCTGAGTGCAGGATGCCGTGAGAGAGCACAGGTCATATGCCCATGAGGCTGCTCCTGGGTGCTGGGGAAGGAAGCGGTATGGTGGAGGGAGGGGAGGGAGGTCAGCTTAGCGGCCGGATGGAAATGCGGGGGTACTGACTTGTGCTTCTGTTTGTTTTTCTTTTTCCTTCTCTTCTTTCTTCCCTCCCTCCCTCCTTTTCCGCACCCTCCTTCCTTTTCTCTCTCCTTTCCCCTCTTTCCTTCCTTCCTACAAGGCATCATACCACTTTCAGTGAGATAATGTGTTCATCATCCACTATATGTGTCATTCCACAGATAATTATAAATTAAACCAGTTTGTGTCATTTTTATGTCATTTCATGTTTCCTTTTATTTTTTATTGACATACCCACTCCAGTATCTTTGCCTGGAGAATCCCATGGACAGAGGAACCTAGCGGGCTACAGTCCATGGGGTCGCAAAGTGTCGGACACGACTGAAGCGACTTAGCACATGGTTGATGTACAATATTATGTTAGTTTCAAGTGTACAACGTAGTCATTTGGAATGTATACAAATGACATACAAATCGATCGCCCTGGTAAGTCTAGTAAACTTCTGTGCCCATACAAAATCATTACAATTTTATTGACCATATTCCCTGTGCTGTATACTACATCCCCATGACTTATTTATTTTGTAACTGGAAGTCTGTATCTCTTGATCCCCTTCATCTCTCTTACCCAACCTCTCCTCTATGGGAGCCACCTGTCTGCTCTCTCTGAGTCCCTTTCTATTTTGTTTTATTTGTTTTGTTTTCTAGACATATGAACAAAATCATACAGTAATTGTCTTTCTTTGTCTTATTTCACTTAGTATAATATCCTGTAGGTCCATCCATGTTGTTGCAATGGTGAGATTTTTCATTTTTTTTTCAGCTGAGTAGTATTCCATTGTATATAGATACCACATCTTCTTTAAACATTTATCTATTGATGGACATTTAATTTGCCTCCATATCTTGGCTGTTGTGAATACTGCTGCAGTGAACATGGGGTACCTATATCTTTAAAAATCAATGTTTTCAAAAAAAAATCAATGTTTTCGTTTTCTTATGTCACTTTTAAAATTTTGTTGCGCCGGTGGCTACAGTCAGAATCCTATTTTCTAAGGCTGCTGCTCTGTGGTTGGGGGTTGGATGGCAGTCCAAAGTTAGGAGGTCCTTGTAAACACTCAGTTTGGATTTTAAAGTGGTTTTCCAGCTGTTTCTCAGAATATACCATAAAGCTCTAGAAGAGTGACTTTGAAAAGAAAACCATCCCAAGAATGGCTTACGAGGAGGCAGAGATTCTGCTTTGTCTGACCCGATTGTCAGCACCTTGCTATTCATTTGTGACCTGGCTGACTGGTTAGAGAAAAGCTCAGGAAGATAAAAAACAGATGTCCCTGCCAGTAAGATATGACTAACTAGAATTTTCTGATGCTAGTTTTCAACTCAGACTGTCTGCTAATCTTTTTTATTTTTATTTTTTTTTGTCTGCTAATCTTTGAGGCAATCTATTGGGTCAAGGGAGTTCTTGGTAAGAGACTGAGGGTGACTCAGAGCCAACTCATCAACAGCTGCTTTGGAAAACCAGTCACCTCTTTCCCCTGGTTGCTCCCCAAGTAAATGATAAGTCAACCAGTAAGTTGTTTTGTGGATAATATTTCTTAAAATTTTTTAAAAAATTATTATTTATTCAGTTTTTTACTGTGGTGTGTAGCACGAGGAATCTCAGTTCTCTGACCAGGGGTCCAACCCATGTTTCTGCTTTCGAAGCACGGAGTCTTAACCACTGGACTGCCACAGAAGTCCCGAGACATGTGTGTGTTTAATAAACTGCCTCACATCCTTTTTAAAAGAGGCCACTCACAGATAGATGACTAAGTGCCAAACTCTTCATAGTAGAGAACACAGGAGGCTAATTCATTCATTCTGTAAATATCTACCAAGCAATTACTTTATGCCATACACAGTTCTAGACACCAGAATTACAGGAGGAAACAAGACAGACCTCAGCTCTGCCCTCTGGGAACATCTGTTTGAATGGAACATGGAGGTAGAAATGGGCTACATAGGGCTGCCTAGAGAAGAGGGCATGGGCTCATCCCTGTGAAACCACAGGGGGAGACAGTGGTGCTGGAGAACTCGTGAGAGTCCCTTGGACTGCAAGGAGATCCAACCAGTCCATCCTAAAGGAGATCAGTCCTGAGTGTTCATTGGAAGGACTGATGCTGAAGCCGAAATTCCAGTGCTTTGACCACCTGATGAGAAGAGCTGACTCATTTGAAAAGACCCTGATGCTGGAAAAGGCGGGAGGAGAAGGCGAAGACAGAGGATGAGATGGTTGGATGGCATCACTGACTCAATGGACATGAGTTTGAGCAAACTCAGGGAGATAGTGAAAGACAGGGAAGCCTGGCATGCTGCAGTCACATGTGGGGTCACAAAGAGTCGGACCCAACTGAGCGACTGAACAACACAACCAGATAGGAGGATTACTTGCTGTGACTTAGCTATGTCATATATAGCCTCATTAAGCTATTAGTGCGGAGAAGGCAATGGCACCCCACTCCAGTACTCTTGCCTGGAAAATCCCATGTACGGAGGAGCCCGGTGGGCTGCAGCCCATGGGGTCGCTAAGAGTTGGACACGACTGAGCGACTTCACTTTCATGCATTGGAGAAGGAAATGGCAACCCACTCCAGTGTTCTTGCCTGGAGAATCCCAGGAACAGGGGAGCCTGGTCGGCTGCCGACTCTGGGGTCGCACAGAGTCGGACACGGCTGAAGTGACTTAGCAGCAGCAGCAGCAGCAGCAGCAAGCTATTAGTGAGGCTTTCAGTAAGTGATGGGGAAGAGAATGTTGACTTATAGTTGAAATCAGGGCCATGAACTAGAAACATAATTTCTGTGGGTTCTTTTATCCTAAACCTTCAAGTCTGCCTTTGACCATTCCATTTTTTTTTTCCTTTATTGCCAGTGCTATGTTCTTCTCAGATGTCAACAGTGCCCTCAGGAGATGGGACGCCAGATGGCATTTGTCTGTATTTTAATCAAAACGCCCTGTTCTCTTTGCCACGGTGTGAAGCAGCAGCATTTTGTGCTGAGCAGAGACAAGAAATAATAGAGAAACCTGTAGTAACTTTGCAGGATTTCAAGGACAAGAAATGTACCCAAAGGCTAGGTCAGCCCAATTCCAGCTTCTGTGGTACCACCATGATTATGGAAGCAAAACCTGTCATAGTCAGTCCCAAGCCGATTCTGTGAGGCAAAGTCCTGACGAGCTGATGTAAGTGGGACTGATGGAGAGAATGATTTACAAAAAGACCCAAACGGTGGTTTCCTATGTAGCCATCTTTCCTTCATGGGCAGGGCTAAGCATTTCTCTTCCACTGGCTCATTCAGGGTTTTCAACCACTTAATGAAATGTTATCCCGTTTTCAAAATGAGGCAACTGTGACTCAGAGTTTAGTTAACTCAGCTAAATCCAATAGCTAACTTTTATGAGTGCATAGTAGGTGCTGTGCGTGACCTCTTTTTAATCCTTGTGGATTAGGTGGTATAACTCCTGTTTCACAGAGTGAAAAAGTGAGGCTTGTGAAAGATTAAACAACTTGCACAAGGCTCCGGAGGTGGAAAGTGGTGGAACCTGGATTCAAACCAGGCAGTCTAACTCCAGGGTTCTGCCTCTTCACCGCTTTTGGGATTTCTTAGGAGCAGAAAGAGCTATGCCCAGGATAATCTGATGGCCTCTCTGAGGACTCCTCTGAGGCTCATCTTGCAACTATGTTACCTCCTTAACAGGAGGGCCATGATGGCAGTAGACCTCAGTGAGGCAGAGAAATAATTTTGCAGGGGGAGGGGGTGCAAGAAACAGAAACTCACTATATTATTTAAATATAATTTCAGCTGCTGTACCAGAGACCCAAGTATCAGAGGCACAATAAAACAAAAATTTCTTTCTCTGACATACAATAGTCTTGGTTTTAGTATTTAAGCATGTGTATATATGTGTGTGTGTGTGTGTGTGTGTGTGTGTGTGTGTGTGTGTGTGTGTGTATATATGTATGTATACAGCTGGGCTTCCCTGGTGGCTCAGATGGTAAAGAACCCACCTGCAGTGTGGGAGACTTGGGTTCAACCCCTGGTCGGGAAGATCCCCTGGAGAAGGGAATGACATGGCTACCCACTTGCTTGGAGAATTCCTTGGACAGAGGAGCCTGGAGGGCTACCCCGCCAGGACTCATGGGGTCGCCAAGAGTCAGATATGACTGATCGATTAATACTTTCATATATATATACACACACACACACACACAGACACACATATTTTTCTCATATATATATGTTCCCCTTCCATGATGATGGCTTGTAATAGGTTAAGAAATTGTTCTTCCCCTGGGACGAAAAGCTTCACAAAGGAATGACTCTCCACTGAGAAGCTTGGGTAAGTTCTTGGCTTAAGATGAGGTTGTTCTTTGAAAGGGTGTCTTTTGGAAAATCTTTCAAACTTCATTCAACGTTCCTGCAATACCCATTATAGGACTCTGAGATCTATGTGGTTGACCAAAAAGTTCGTTTGAGTGTTTCAATAACAGCCTATAAAAACACTCGAACCAATTTTTTAGCTAACCTGATACTATCCTGATGGTGGATGGCATCACCGACTCGATGGACATGAGTTTGAGCAAGCTCTGGGCGTTGGTGATGGACGAGGAAGCCTGGCGTGCTGCAGTCCATGGGGTCACAAAGAGTCGGACACAACTGAGTGACTGAGCTGAACTGAATGGATACTATCCTAATCCTTCTTCTCAAACAAACGTTTTAGAAATGCTTTGGATCTTTAAAACTCTTGCCTCTTTTTTTGCTCCTCTATAATTCATTGATTAAATATTGTTGTGTACCCCAAATGTGGCAGGTATGGTGGTAAGCACTGGGATAGACAGCGAGATAGCTAAGAATCTGGATACAATGGAGTGCTGTGCCCAAGAGCATAACTAACTGGCAATGTCAGCCTCTTTTAATACAGGGGTTGGTGGGAGCACTGAGGGTGGGAGATGTAAGTACATGATCTTAACTGGATACATCAGGTTTGGAGGGTCTTTTGGACTGTATTGATGCTTTTGAACTGTGGTGTTGGAGAAGACTCTTGAGAGTCCCTTGGACTGAAAGGAGATCCAAGCAGTCCATTCTGAAGATCAGCCCTGGGATTTCTTTGGAAGGAATGATGCTAAAGCTGAAAGTCCAGTACTTTGGCCACCTCATGCGAAGAGTTGACTCATTGGAAAAGACTCTGATGCTGGGAGGGATTGGGGGCAGGAGGAGATGGGGACGACAGAGGATGAGATGGCTGGATGGCATCACTGACTCAATGGACGTGAGTCTGAGTGAACTCCGGGAGTTGGTGATGGACAGGGAGGCCTGGCATGCTGCGATTCATGGGGTCGCAAAGAGTCGGACACGACTGAGGGACTGATCTGATCTGATCTGATCTTAGACTGTATGCGGCAGTTGGAGTTTGCCAAAAGTCTGCTGCATGAAGGCACTGGCCGATAAGCTGGGATGTGTAGAATGGGTGGGAATCAGTCATGTGAAAGGAAAGTGGGGGAGTGGGGTGGGTTCTGGGCAAAAGGAAGAGACCCAGAAGTAAGATAGCAAAATGAGATTCACCTGTTTAGAAGGATGATTCTGCAAAGTGGGAGAATAGATTTCAGGAGGCAAGGCCTGGGGTAGGAAGAGATGGGAGGCCTTTGATGTGTTCAGAGAGAGGATCCAGATGTCATTGATTTAGGAGTAGGCTGGAATAGACGGGAGTTTCCCTAGTAGCTGTCGGGGTAAAGAATCTGCCTGCCCATCCAGGAGATGTAGGTTCCACCCTTTGTCAGAAGATCCCCTGGAGGAGGAAATGGCAACCCACTTCAGCATTCTTGCCTGAAGAATCCCATAGACAGAGGAGCCTGGAAGGCTACAGTCCATGGGGTTGCAAAGTTGGACAGGACTGAAAGACTGAGCACACAGAACAGATGGAAGAAGGAGGGAGAAGAAACGGATAACTTTGAGTTTTCCAGTTGGGTTTTGACTTCTAAAGTGAAGTGAAAATTGTTCAGTCGTGTCGGACTCTTTGTGACCCTATGGACTGTAGCCGACCAGGCTCCTCCATCCATGGAATTTTCCAGGCAAGAATACTGGAGTGGGTTGCCATTGCCTTCTCCAGGAGATCTTCTCGATCCAGGGATCGAACCCAGGTCTCCTGCATTGCAGGCAGACACTTAACCTTCTGAGCCACCAGGGAAGCCTTCTAGGACACAGGCAATTCTTTTTTGCGGTTTCCTTCTATTTTCAACTGCTGCTAAGTCGCTTTAGTCATGTCTGACTCTGTGCGACCCCATAGACGGCAGCCCACGAGGCTCCCCCGTCCCTGGGATTCTCCAGGCAAGAACACTGGAGTGGGTTGCCATTTCCTTCTCCAATGCATGAAACTGAAAAGTGAAAGTGATGTCGCTCAGTCGTGTCCAACTCTTAGCGACCCCATGGACTACAGCCCACCAGGCCCTCCGTCCATGGGATTTTCCCATGGCAAGAGTACTGGAGTGGGGTGCCATTGCTAACCCCGGGAGCACAGGCCTCCCCACTCCCTAAGGGCAAATGGGTCCTCTGAACCAGGTAGTAAAGAATATCCAGCTCTGATCTTTGTTCTTAACGGCAGTGTTCAAAGCTCTTAAGATAAGGAGGAAGCATTGGCGGGTGTGGGGACGACATTTCCTTAGAGACTGCCCGTGTCCGGGTGTTGTCTTTCCTCACAACCTTGCGAAAGGTAAAGGGCAAATGTCGTTTCCAGATTTTACAGAAGAGACCAGGAGTGTGTGAACTTAGCTTTCGAGTTGCGTACTTCATAATAGGTGACTGTGAGCATGTGATTTCAAGTGTACCTGCTTGCCAAGGTGAGTCAACCCAGTCAGAGTCCTGCACTCCCCAGAATTCGGTTAAGCCCACCGTGCCCTACCTGGAGCTTGGTTAGCGTCTAACATCTCCAGCATCCAGAGGAAGGGATTACATTAGGGTTTTTTTTTTTTCTTCCTCTCGTATAAAAGTTCCCGTCTCCTCTTTGAGTCAGGCACACGCCTCCTAAGCCAGACCACGTGTCGCAGGTACAACTTTCTTTCTTTTTTTCTGGGGGGAGTGGGCTCTTCCCCTCCCCCTTTCCTCTTTCCTCTCCGCCTTAGGTGGCAGGAAAAGCCTATACCTCGGACCAATCCCACCGATGCCGAGCCGCGCGCGCGCCCGCCAACCCGAGCGCCTTCTCTCCACGTCATTGGCCACCTCCACCTATGCAGAGTGACAGGCAGCATCGCGGACCTATGGAGGAAGGAGGCGGAGGCCTCTCGGCCCTCCCAGGGCTGCTTTGTTAGGGGCTTCCTCGCCGTTCCCGGCTCCCTCCTTCGCGCCTCCGCTGGCCTTCCCCTTCCTTCCCCCGGTCGCGCCGCCGGAGGCTGGTGGGAAGGTAGCCCCCGCGCGCGCGCGCGCGCGGGCGCGAGCATCTCTTAAAGCTGAAAGCGCGCGCGCGCGCGGAGGGGAGGCGATGCCGCCCGGGTACCCAGCGTGCGCCTGCTGGAGCGCTGGAGCCCAACTCCGAACGCCCCGCTCCTGTATCCTCCGCCTCTGATTGGCCGGCTGGAGGCGGAGCGATTGTCAGGAGGCCCAATCGGAGCCTGGTTTCCCACGCGCATCCCGTGGCCCCGCCCCCCGAAGCCGCCGGCCGAGGCACCGTGACGGCTCCCATTGGCGGACGGCGCAGGGGGCCCGCTCCGAGCACTGCTGGGCTCTCGCAGCGCCGCCGCCGTCGGGCGCGCAGCTCTGCAGCGCGGCGAACGCCTCGGCGCGCCCGCAGCCCCCTGGAGCCCGGCGGCCCCGCATTGTCCCTGGCCCCGTGGCCGATATCCGGGACGAGCGTCGGGGGGTGAGTACTGCGAGCCTAGGGAGGGAGATCTGGCTGGCTGGCTAGCCGGAGCTAACCGGGAGGGAACGGCGATGAGGACGCCCGGAGCCCCTCTGCCCGTGACGGGCACGTCCTGACCCCAGTCTCCCCCCCGCACATTGGGGCTCCCGGCGGGTCCTAGCTCCCCCTCTGATCGGGCTTTGCTCGTATTGTTTTCACGTTTCCCACACTCGGGGAGGGAGGTGGGGAGCCGGAGAGGGAAGCAAGGGAGACATCCATCGCTCGAGGGAGCAGTCCGGAGGGAGACGGGCAGTGGCGCCCAGGTGCCCGGCGCCGAATGGAAGTGACAGTGTCCAGGCGTTGGCATTCGGTCTTCCCGGCAGCCGGGAGGTCAGCGTTGACCTGCGGCCACGACGGCACTTTGTATGTGTCGGCTGATTTTTTTTTTTTATCAACTTCGGGGAGGGCGTGCGTGTGCTTGCGTGTGTCTCGTGTGTGTGTTTGCGTTCCTGACTCGTGCACCCGCCAGGCCTGGGTTTTCCGCGACGCTGACTGGGCGCTCACCTTGGCGATCGCTGCTATGCTCGGGACCCGACTCGCGGGGCGGAGAGCCTAGGGGATCGGCACACAGGGCCGGGGACCCCCGGCGGACCCGGGAGCAGACATTTACAGCGGCCTTCTGCGCGCGCGCAGACAATGACGGATCCGGGCGCGGGATCCTGGGGTCTGTGCATCGGGTCCCCGCTCGGGATCGCGGTCCTGTCTCGCTCCCCTGCGGGCCCGGTCGTTCGGATGCTGCTGCGCCGCGCGGCTCATCGCCCAGCTGGGGGACCCGCATGGGGCCCCGCTTTTGTTTACAGACCTCGCTATTGGGCAAGAGCTGCGCGCAGCGCTCCCCGGGCCTCGGCCACTGCCGCGCGCCCCCTCTGAGCTAGGAGAAGTTGGTGCATGCTGTCAGGTGACGCCCCCTCCTCAGGCCTCCTGGGCGAGATGCTGCGGGGGAATAGACGCCCAGACGGCGCCTTCGTGCCCTGTCCCCGCTGCGCACCGTGCTCCCAGGCCCCCTTACACCAGAGGCCCTCTCAGTTTGGCCGCCGTCGGGGCGCTGATGGAGCCAAGCTCACCTCCCTTCCAGTAGCATCCTCTAGCCTCATCCCCGAGCCGGCCCAGGTTGATTCGGAGTCTCCCAGTTCCTGCATGTTGGCAAGTCTTGAAGGACGCGCGAGCCCTTGGGGACGCTGGCCAGTCGGTGCCCGTTTCAGTGGTATCCACGCGGCCCCGCGGAGCAGCTGTGGAGCATTCCTGAGTCAGAGCAGTCCGGATCGGGTTACCCACGCGTGCTGACTTGGCATCCACTTTGTTTGAGCTGGAGCAGAGATTGAGAGCCTGAGTACTGAGGTTTAAAAAAAAAAAAAAAAAAAAACACAACAAAACAAAACCCTGGCTTCCAGTGCCTGCTCAGCGTCACCCACAAGCTGGGTGATCTGTTCCAGACCGAGCGACTTCAGTCTCCTTGCGTCTCAGTTTCCGGGTCTGTAGAATGGGGATAATGAGTGTCCACGTTTGTGGGGGCGGAGATTAAAGGACAATATAAATCAACTGGCAGTTACGGCCACAGAGGAAACACTGGAAAAATTTTTCCTGTTAGAGGGAATCTACTGCAGAGGATGGCCCCGCATCTCTCACCCTTGCTGCAGTTTTCCATTCTCCCAATTCCTATTTTTAAAACCATGTAGGATTGCCGTTTTGAGCTTCAAACAGGGCTTGTTTTACTGACCTTAGATTTCACTCTATCTAATCCCTTAGGGCTTTTTTTTTTTTTTTTTTGCATTTCCATTAGGTTTTCTTTTTAAAATTTTTTTCCATTAGGTTTTACTTGTTTCTTCTTCCTTCCTTTTTCCTTGAGGCTATGCTGAGCCCCAGGCCTGTGTTTGGAGGAGGAAACCTTGTCCAAATGGGAAGCGTCTGCTGCTAAACCAATGGCCGCTGTGCAAAGTGAATAATACCCGGATGGAGGGAGGTTTGAACAAAGAGATACCTGGAGGCAGGGAGGAACACTTCCTGGTAGAAGTGAAATTTGAGCTGAGTCTTGTAGCAGAAGTTTGGTAAACCGCTAGTTTCTGGAGCATGCTCTTTTGTACCCTGCCATAAAGAGTTCTGCCAGTCAGGTTGTCTTGAAGGGGTAAACACCGAAGTTGCTAGGTAATTATCTTTGCATGGAAGAGAAATATACCTACTTTAGGAGGAGGCTGTTGCCTGACTCGGGAATGTGGAAGAGGAGAACTGATTTCATTGAGTATCTGCAAAATGCTGTCAATGTGTTTTGACTTGTTTTTCCTCTGGTCCACCAGCTGAGCACTGCTGATTTACTCCAGGCGAAGAGACAAGCCACTGTGTACAGGAAAAACAAAAACAAGGAAAAACCTGTCCATAATCAGATGAATAAATAGTTTGAAAAAGACAATCTCGGGTTTGGCTACAGAATAAGATGATGGAAAAAGAAATGCTTCTGGTTTCAACACTGTTTTGCCTGTTGGGGCAAGTTATTGAGCTGGGTGCCGTAACACCTCATTTGAATGTAGATCCCAGGGGCCATTACAGGCAAGCAAACAACAAACAATAACTAAGGGGGGGAGGGACTTTCAGGTTGTCCAGTGGGGGCAGAAGCACACAGGGAATGTTCCTCACAACCTCTGCCCCCCTGGACCTGCCTCTGTCACCCTAAGCAGATGTAGGAGTGTGGCATTATTGCTAGATGCCAAGCATAAATGTTATAACCCATTTGAAATTCCACTTGCAGAAATGATTCTGACCCTTCTTGCACTTGTTCTGGGAATTCTCTGGCCCTTAGGGATGCTTGAAGGCAGCTTTGCCCCCTGCTGCTGTCTGGGGATCAAATCAGTGGGAGGCCTAGACTTTAAAGGGAACACGTGGTTAGGAAATCTTGTTAGCTGACAATTCAACTTCACTCTAATGTGCATCCAAAGAGCTAGCACAAAGACTTCCTCTCCTGTCCCCCTGCAGTTGTCTCTCCCAGCTCCCCACTCTTCCCAGTGCCCCCCCCAAACCAGAAAGGAGTCTTGGTGCTCGTCTAACGCCCCCTCCATCCCCCTGCAAATTCCTGCAGTTCTGTGGACAAGCAGATGGAACCCCAGGCCTTCTGGAGCGCTGGGGCAGGAATTTATTCCCAAAGCTTTGCTGAGTGCCAGCTAGCTGTGCCTGTTAACCCCTCTCCCTTCCTTTCCTCATTGCAAGAAGCTTGCTTACTGCCTCTGAGACAGCACTTGAATAGATGGTGAAGTTCAAGCCTGTGCTTTGGCAAATGAGAAAAGCAGGTAAGAGCGTGGGGTGGGAATCCCGTCCAGTTCTTGCCGAGAAGCCAGTGATGGAGGGAAACGTCTGCCTGAGAGTACACAAGGCACGAGGGTGAATGGGCAGAGAGAGAATTTGGTTCCTGTGAGCAGTGTGCAGAGTCCTGTGGAATTCCTGAATCCCAACAGGTGTGGGCTTGTGCTTGAGAAAGATCCTTATTTTCACTCTGTCCAGTCGTTTGGACTCCTGTATCTGTTTTTTTTTATGTTATTAAAATTTTTTAAATTGGAGTATAATTGCTTTGCAATGTTTTTTTCTGCCCTACGACAACGTGAATGGGTCATAATTATAAATAAATCCTCTCTTTCTTGAGCCTCCCTCCCCTCTCCCATCCCCCCTTTCCAGGTCATCACAGAGGACCATGCTGGCCTCCCTGTGTTTCACAGCAACTTCCTATTAGTTACATATCTTACACATGATAGTGTATATATGTCAGTGTGGCCTCCTGTATGTAAAACAGTGTTTCACTGGAAATGTGTGTGTATATGTGCGTGTATTACATACACGCACATACATACATACATACTCATTTTCTTTTCTAAATTTAACAAATGGGTAGAATGTTTCTGAATTATGTCCTCCCTTTTATTTCCCCCCTCCATATAGGATGAGAGAAAAACAGATTTGCAAGGTTCCCAGCACAATTCTTTGGTTTTTCATGATTCAATTTCATCTCTAAATATCTGGTTTTATGTAATTAGTAATTCCTATTAAAAATTTTTTTTTCTGTCATCATTGTAGGCCAATCACTTATTTAAAAACTTTTAAAAAAGTAAATAAAGGAGGCATTCAAAAAATAAAGCGATACTCAGGCAGGAACAGAATTTTTGGAAAAGAAAACAATGCTCTAGTGTAAAAGGTACAAAATATTAGCAGGCAGGTTTTTCCCTTCCATCCCCTTCCCAACCTCCACACCCCTCCTGCACAAGACTTTCGCTGTTCCTGTGGTCTCCAGGGAGCTCATTAAGCCATCCGTAAAGGCCTAGACTGTGGGTGTACAGAGATTCCTCCCAGACTCGTGTGAGATTCTTCTAGAAGGCGTTGGAGCTCTTGCTAGGTAGAGAGAGATTCTTCCCTCATTGGGCTGAGGCTGAGTTTAGAGCCTGGCATTTGGCTGCAAGTGGAGTCTCAGTTCATTGAAATAGCAGCAAGAAAGAAGAAAAACAAAACACAAGCAGAACAAAACCCTGGCACAATCTAAGAGCCAGTCAGCTGTGTACATCCGAAGGATGCTGAACAAAGAGTGATGATTCAGTGAGCAGCCCTGTGGGAGGAAAGGTGCTTTTAGAGGAGCACTTTCTGAATAGCCCAAGGCCCTCCGAGTCTTGGCGCAGTCACAGGGTTTCTTTGCATACAGACATTTGGGTGTAGCAGTTTGGAGCCAAGCAGGAAGGTGCCACGTGTGTGCTGGCTCGGGCCACTTTGAAGGAGGAGAGATGAAAGGGAGGGAGGCGTTGTCTTTGGTTAAAATACGACACAACCCGCCCCCCCCACCCCCCGCCCCGATTATTTATTTCCAGCTTCTACAGCAGAATTTTATTACAAACTAAATAATAAGTATATTGATGAATAAACAGATGAGTGAGGAGGTAAGTGATTGGGAGACTGGACCTGGGACCCAGCTTGGCTTGGGATAGGTGAGGAGTAGATGGGGAATTAGGTGAAGGAGATTCAGTTGCTTGTCCTTAAAAACCCCAAACACAGTTCTCTGTGCCCTGGGAGGAGGCAGGATATCCTGCCTTCTCAGTGGCTGCCCTTCTGTTGCCCGAGTACCCGCCTCCTGGGCCAGGAGGGGCTAACCTTTTAAACTCAGATTCATTCTGGTTCCTGCTCCTGGCTTCCTCTGCCGTCTATGGCAGGGATAATGAGCTAGAAAAAGTCACCAGGTCAGCCCCAGAGGAGAGGAAGTCAGGGGGAGTCCTGGGTCTGGGAATCTTCCCTGTGGAGTTGTCAGCACCACGGAAATGGATGGGTGGGGGTTTTTCTATCTGATGCTTGCTTTTCTTTTCTTTTTTAAAATATTTATTATTTGTTTATCTGCACTGGGTTTTAGTTGCAGCGTGCGGATCTTCACTGGTGGTGCATGGGAATCTCAGTTCCCTGGTAGGGAGTGAATCTGGGCAGCTTGCCTTGGGAGCAGAGAGTCTTAGCCAGTGGCCCACCAGGGAAGTCCCCAGTGCTTGCTTTTCAGAAGAGGAGATGGGCCTGAGGTCTGCAGGTTGAGCCTGAAGGGCCCTTAGGAGGTGGAATCTGCCTTGCCCCCCCTTCCTACCCCACCCCCAGAGGTCTTTGGGAGAGAGATTCCAGCCCAAAGCCTGATCATCTCAGGCTCTCTCTTGACAAGATCTCTCTTGACCCAGATGGCTCTCCTGTGTTGGGCAGGGAGCTCTTGGCCGCATTCCGGGCACAAGAAGATTTCAAGCTAGAACGTCTAGAACAGTCAGGACCTTATTAGCTAGTTCCCACTTGCTTTTAGGACAGCGTTTGAGAAGGTGAGAACTGTGGGCTTAGTCTCATCATGACATTCAGATGTGCATTTTGGTTTCATTTTTGGACTTAACAGGAGTCTGACCTAACTACTGAGATAATGTGTTCGTTTTGGTCTTTTTTCAATTTTTTATTTTTCTGGCTACCAGGAGTGGCTTGTGGAATGTTAGTTCCCTGACCGGGGGTTGAACCTGCGTCCTCAGCAGTGACAGGGCGGTGTCCTAACCCCTGGGCCACCACGGCGTCCCTGAAATGTACCTCCTGATCTCAAGGTTATCCTTGGAGTGGGAACATGAGGGTCTAATTATTTCTCGTGCTGTAGCCCCCTAGGATCTGATAACCACAGTGTCGCTTTCTATGCCTATAAGGCCCCTAGATTGCTTGGGTACCCTGGTCACTCTTGGTTGTGCCTGGTCCCTGGCGTCACGGCTGATTCTGCCACCTACCATTCTCAAAAGTGCCCCGGGGCGGCCACCTGGAATCCAGAGCCCCAAGCGTCAGGAGTTGTCACCCTGAGTATGTTTAAGTAACTGTGGGTCGTGCTTCCCAGATGGCAAATCCTGCTCTGTTCTGGTGGCATCAGCCTCCTTATTCACCTTTTGGTTTTTAAAATGCCTTCACTGCCATGTGTAAAACAGACAGCTAGTACAATGCAGGGAGCTCAACTTGGTGCTCTGTGATGACCTAGAGGGAGAGGGAGGTCCAAGAAGGAGGGAGACATGTGTATACATATAGCTGATTCATTTTAATGTATAGCAGAAACGAACGCAACATTGTAAAACAGCTATACTCCATTAAAAAAACTAAATAAGTGCCTTCAAGCTGTGCAGGGAGAATAATGCCCCACGTGCCTTCTCTCATCTAAGATGTCTTTGGATCCAGAAGTTGTTGAAAGTGAAGTCACTCAGTCGTGTCTGACTCTTTGCAACCCCACGAACTGTAGCCTGCCAGGCTCTTCCGTCCATGGGATTTTCCAGGCAAGAGTACTGGAGTGGGTTCCCATTTCCTTCTCCAGGGGATCTTCCCAGTGCAGGGATCGAACCTAGGTGTCCCTCAATTGCAGGCAGACTCTTTACCTTTTGAATTATCGGGTAATCCAGAAGTTGTTAGGACCTTCAAAATACTCTTGCCATGGTGAAGCTTTGACCTAATGATGCTTCTTAACTGCCACAGAGAGGGTAGGGACTCTGTGTGTGCTTCTTATTCTCTTAAGGATCTAACATGTTACATTTCCAAATTGGCTTCCTAAGGATGCAGTCTTTGGCTGTAAAACTTGAGTCAGTTTTGCTGTAATATATTGAAATCGCAGTTTCACTCACTGATGGTGATCGACCACAGTATTCTTCCTGATGCCAAGTACACTCCTTCTTTCACGTGGATTCTTCTGTTCAAGTAATGCCAAGTTCGATTTGTTTCTAAAAACAACGTGCAAAATAATAATCCCATGTCGTATTAGCAGCCTAGGGGAAAAGATGAGCTTGCTGTGAAAAACATGTTCTGTTTGTTTTTTTCCCACCCACTCCTGTACTCTCCAGAAATAAATCACTTTTGTTCATTTTTCTTCCTCTACTGATTATCTTTATATTGCTATATAATCTGCTTATGCCATTTTCATTTGACTTCCTGTTATGACAAAAGACAGTTTAGCTTACTTATTGTGTCTTATTTCCTTTCTTCTCCAGATTTTTGATGCTTGTCTTTATGGTTCAGCCTTTCTGTTGCTTGTATGGACTAATTCAGTTCCATCAACCCATGGCAGTGCCCTTTGCCTCCTTTCCCTTTGTGAAATGAGGATGTCACTGTCCTGACCTGCCTTTCCTCTTGACTTCCCTTCCTGTTTTACCTCCAGCTTCTGTCAGATGTCAGGGTTGATGAGACTGTTCTGTAAGCATGATAAGGATGATGAAGTTTTCTGTGCTTTCTCTATTTTTTTTATTGATAACAGATTTATTAAGATATGATTTACTGGGTTGGCCAAAAAGGTCATTTGGGTTTTTCTGTAACATTTTATGGAAAAACCCAAACAAACTTTTGGGCCAACCAATACATACTTCCTTGGTGGCTCAGTGCTAAAGAACTTGCCTGCCAATGCAGGAGATGTGTGTTTGATCCCTGGGTCGGGAAGATCCCCTGGAGAAGGAAATGGTAACCCACTCCAGGATTCTTGCCTGGAGAATCCTATGGACAGACTACAGTCCATGGGGTCGCAAAGAGTTGGACATGACATAGCGGTGGAACAACAATAATACATACCAAACAATTCAGTTCTTTAAAGTATACAATTGAGTGGTTTTTGGTATACTTGCAGAATTGAGCAGACATCAATTTTAGAACATTTTCATTACCTCCAAAAGAAACCCATACCTGTTACCACTTACTTCCCTTACCCACCCATCCAGCCAGTCTCCAGTAACCACTGATCTATTTTCTGTCTCTATTTGTTGTTGTTCAGTCTCTCAGTCTTGTCTGACTCTTTGTGACTCCATGGACTGCAACACATCAGGCTTCCCTGTCCTTCATCATTTCCCAGAGTTTGCTCAAACTCTTGTTCATATAGTCGATGATGCCATCCAACCATCTCATCCTCTGTCGTCCCCTTCTCCCGCCTTCAATCTTTCCCAGCATCAGGGACTTTTCTAATGAGTCAGCTCTTCGCATCAGGTGGCCAAAGTATTGGAGCTTCAGCTTCAACATCAGTCCTTCCAATGAATATTAAGGATTGATTTCCATTAGGATGGACTGGTTGGATCTCCTTGCAGTCCAAGGGACTCTCAGGAGTCTTCTCCAACACCACAGTTCAAAAGCATCAGTTCTTCAGTGCTCAGCCTTCTTTATGGGCCAACTCTCACATCCACTCATAACTACTGGAAAAACCATAGCTTTGACTAGAAGGACCTTTGTTGGCAAAGTAATGTCTCTGCTTTTTAATAAGCTGTCTAGGTTGGTCATAGCTTTTCTTCCAAGCAGCAACCGTCTTTTAATTTCATGGCTACAGTCACCATCTGCAGTGATTTTGCAGCTCAAGAAAATAAAATCTATCACTATTTTCATTGTTTCCCCATCTATTAGCCATAAAGTGATGGGACTGGATGTCATGATCTTAATTTTCTGAATGTTGAGTTTTAAGTCAACTTTTTCACTCTGCTCTTTCACTTTCATCAAGATGCTCTTTAGTTCTTCTTTGCTTTCTGCCATAAGGGTCGTGTCATCTGTGTATCTGAGGTTATTGATATTACTCCCGGCAGTCTTGATTCCAGCTTGTGCTTTATCCAGCCTGGCATTTCACATGATGTATTCTGCATATAAGTTAAATAAGCAGGGTGACAATATACAGCCTTGACGTACTCCTTTCCTAATTTTGAACCAGTCCATTGTTCCATGTCTGGTTCTAACTGTTGCTTCTTGACCTGCATACAGATTTCTTAGGAGGCAGTTCAGGTGGTCTGGTATTCCCATCTCTTTAAGAATTTTCTAGTTTGTTGTGATCCACAAAGTCAAAGGCTTTGGCATAGTCAGTGAAGCAGAAGTAGATGTTCTGGAATTCTCTTGTTTTTTCAGTGATTCAGCAGATGTTGGCAATTTGATCTCTGGTTCCTCTACTTTTTCTAAATCCAACTTGAACATCTGGAAGTTCACAGTTCATGTACTGTTGAAGCCTAGCTTGGAGAATTTTGAGCATTACTTTGCTAGCATGTGAAATGAGTGCAATTGTGCACTGGTTTGAGCATTCTTTGGCATTACCTTTCTTTGCGACTGGAATGAAAACTGACCTTTTCCAGTCCTGTGGCCACTGCTGAATTTTCCAAGTTTGTGGCATATTGAGTGCAGCACTTTCACAGCATCATCTTTGAGGATTTGAAATAGCTCAGCTGGAATTCCATCACCTCCACTAGCTTTGTTCGTGGTGATGCTTTCCAAGGCCCACTTGACTTCACATTCCAGGATGTCTGGCTTTAGGTCAGTGATCACACCATCGTGATCATCTGGGTCGTGAAGATCTGTTTTGTACAGTTCTCCTGTGTATTCTTGCCACCTCTTCTTAATATCTTCTGCTTCTGTTAGGTCGATACCGTTTCTGTCCTTTATTGTGCTCATCTCTATAGACTTGCTTACTCTGCACATTATGTATAAACTGGGTCATATAATGTATGGTCTTTTGTGACTGTCTTTCAGTTAGCATGTTATTTTCAAGGGTCTTCCAGGTTGTGGCATGTCTGTACTTCATTCTGTTTTTAAAAAAATATTTATTTATTTAATTTGTCTGCACCAGATCTTAGTTGAAGCACGTGAGATCTTAGTTGCGGCATGTGGGATGTAGTTCCCTGACCAGGAATTGAACCTGGGCTCCTGCAGTGGGAGCTTGGAGTCTTAGCCCCTGGACTACCAGGAAAGTCCCAGCATTTCGATCTTTTTTACTGATGAATAATGTTTCTTTGTATGGATATATCACGTTTTATTTACGTCCATTCATCAGTTGATGGGCATTTGGGTTGTTTCTACCTCATGACTATTGTGCGTTGTTACTGCTGTAAACATTAGTTTACAAATACTTGTTGGAATACTTGTTTTAAATTCTTTTTGGTATATACCTAGGAGTGGAATTGCTGGATTGTATGATAATTCTATGTTTGAATTTCTGAGGAGCTGCTAGATTGTTTTCCAAAGTAACTGTACCGTCTTACATTCCTGTCAGCAGTGAATGAATGAGGATTCTAATTTCTCATATCCTTGCTAGCATTTATCATTAATTTTTTTGATTTTAGTCATCTTCGTGGATGAGAGGAAATATGGCCTTTTGATTTTAATTTGCATTTCCCTGATACGTAATAATGTTGAGCGTTTTTTCAAGTGCTCATTGGTGAATTGTGTGTTGGACAATTGGACATTGGAGAAATAGATATTGGAGAAATGTCTATTTAGACCCTTTGCTCATTTTAAAATTTGGTTTCTGTCTCTATTAAATCATACATATTCTTTGCATATTCTTGATAAAAGTACCTTATCAGATATATGATTTGTAAACATTTTCTTCGTTCGGTGAGTCACCATTTCACTCTTCTGATGGCATCCTTTACATATGGTTTGCTTTTGAAAAGCCAAAGGTCAATAAAGATGTTTGCTTAGTTGTGACTCTGACAGTAACTAAGTCAACTTTGTACTCCAGGTTATACTAGTTTTATATTTTCTGTAGTTATACTGGAATGACTTAACTGATAGATTGAGAAAAGAAATACTGGGAACATTTTTAATTCTCTGATTGCACATTAAAAAAGAGCAATTTTTTCATTTACTTTAAAAACTGTGTGAATGACTCGGTTATTTATTTACCAAAGTTGCAGAAGGGTATATTTTTGCAAAGTAATTTGAAGGGAGCTGTCTTGGGTGTCAACTTTTGGGTCATACATTTTTTTTTGCTGGTTGAAATATTTATCACTGTGTTATATTAGGTTCTTATATTAGTTAAGAACTGGGGCCAGTTTTGCTCACTGGGCGACTTTTGGAAATGTCTGGAGATATTTTAGGTTGTTCTACTGGAGAAGTACCTAGCATCTACCTAGCTTCCCAGGTGGCTCAGGCAGTGAAGAATCTGCCTGCAGTGCAGGAGACCTGGGTTCTATTCCTGGGTTGGGACGATCCCCTGGAGAAGGAAACGGCAACCACTCCAGTACTCTTGCCTGGAGAGCTCCCATGGACAGGGGAGGCTGGCCGGCTGCAGTCCATGGGGTCGCAAAGAGCTGGACACGACTGAGACTGAGCGCAGCACTGGGGGAGTATCGAGCATCTACCTAGAGACAGAGAGATGTCTGGACTAAGCGCAGCACTGGGGGAGTATCGAGCATCTACCTAGAGACAGAGAGATGTCTGGCATCTCGGCGGTACAAGCCAAGGATGTTGCTAACATCTGCAATGCAGGGTCAGTGCCTCAGACAAAGAGTTTCTGGTTCATAGTCCGAGGTGCTGAGGCTGAGTAACACTGCGTTCAAAAGACACAAGTATTGTTAGAGAGCCGCACATTTAAGTTTCTTTACTTAGGATAGTTGCCTGTGTTGTTTCGGTGTTTGGAAGTGAACTATCTTGAGACATCAGATTATTTTGGTTATTTAAAACATTTTGGTCATATTTTAGTGAAAATTAGATTTGAGCATCTTTTTTTTTTTTCGGGTAGAGAGTTTTAAGATATTGGATAACAATTTCAGGCATTTGGGGCTTCTCGGTGCTTAAGTTCATCTTTTTAATGACTTCCGGATGTTGCTAATGACTGTATCCTGAATTCTGCTGTGCTTCATGTTATGGGAGGAAAAATATTTGCAGGCTGATCATTATAATGTTACTCTTCTTAAGTAATTTATTGAGCATGAAAAATATGTTTAGAAAAAAATGTTCCCAGTACAGTGCAAGATCTACTGTACAGTTTTATTATAGAAAAGTCTTATGAATGTTGGAATCATCTCACTTTGAAATCTTTATGATTAGAAATTATTTCAATTCTGCAATTATATCAATTGAACTTTAACATTTCATTGTCATTTAAAAAAGTGCAGCCTCCCAACTATGGTTTTTGCTCAACTAAACAAGTTAACAATTTTAAAGTAGATTTTAAAACTTCACCCAGTGGTTTTGTTTTTCCTTTTTTGTCCCCTTTTCTTCACTTCCCTGACAGTTAATTGCTTTAATTTGGGGACTGAATGCCTGCAACTTTGGTCCTGTGACCTCTCACCAATTGTATCAAACCATTTAAATTACTTTAAAGAAAAGGTTTGTGGGTGCCTGTGGCATGATTTCAGCTAAATAAGAAAGCACCCAAATGACCTCCTCTTTCTTGGAAGAAATGGGGTCATAACCAGTTGGACTTTTTTGATAGATGTTGTTAGGTTAGTCTTAGGACCTCTGAATCTTTAGAAATCCAAGTGAACGAGCCTTTCTTTAAACTGAAACTAGTTAACAGAGCTTATGTGAGTGAGAAGGGCTAAAATGATTCCTTACATATAGCCTTTGAATTTTGATTTTAATTAATTTAATTTTAATCTGTGCCTTCTTAGCCTGTGATACAGCAGTTCTGAATCCCATCTACATCAGGATAAGTGAATTTATGGGCCTGCTAGCAACCAGCAGTGTATAGTGTCTGGATTCTGTTATAGCATATGGACCCAGCTCCTCTAGCATTCCAAAGCCCAGCCATAGCTAAGACAGCCAAGGGTTACACGTACAGGCCTATACATATAGGCCTTAAGGAGACTGGTACCAAGGCCATAAAATATAGTTCTTGGTTGCTGTGTTATGGTTGCTAGGAAACCATAACTTGGGAAAAAATGGAACTCTTGCAAAAAGATCTTAATGTACCTTAAACATTAAGGTTTCCATCTTGGAAAAGTTATTTGGTAGATTTTTGAACTGAAGAGCTTAATAAGGAGTCAAGTTGAATAGTTTAATGCCTTGAACATTATAACTAACTTAAGGATGCTGTGAGAGTCATGTTTCTGAATTTGCTCTTTTTATTTGAATCAGATCTCTCCGACTTCTGCTGCTGCTGCTGCTAAGTCGCTTCAGTCGTGTCCGACTCTGTGCGACCCCATAGATGGCAGCCCACCAGGCTCCCGCGTCACTGGGATTCTCCAGGCAAGAACACTGGAGTGGGTTGCCATTTCCTTCTCCAATGCATGAAAGTGAAAAGTGAAAGTGAAGTCACTCAGTTGTGTACAACTCTTAGTGACCCATGGACTGCAGCCCACCAGGCTCCTCTGTCCATGGGGTTTTCCAGGCAAGAGTATTGGAGTGGGGTGCCATTGCCTTCTCCACTCTGACCTCTAGCAGTGTTAAAATGGTTAATGGCCTTTGATTACCTGGCTCACTGTTGATTTTTCTCAGATGTTCTGTGGGGTTCTTTTCCCTCGCATTTTCTTTATCTGGATGATTCTTCCCAAATAACTCATCCTCAATTTTTTTCTTTAACTATAAAGTATTTCTCTTAATTATATCAGGTAAATATAGCCAAATAGCAACAATGAATGTCTTTTAGTGTTGAAGTTAGGGGGAATCTTATTTTCTTAGGCATAGTTTTCTCAAACTGAAAGATTTTATAATCATTAGGGGTTACTTGTATAATCAGAAAATTATATTGATTAAACCCACATTCATCTTTGGGTAGATGGTGACTAGTAGAAGCTTAATCTCCCAAATTGTATTTTTTTGTAATCCATTTAAACCTGGGGATTAAAGAGCAAAGTGCCCTCTCAAAAGTAAGGATCGCAGGACTGTGGATTCTGGCCTGGAATGAACAAAGATGAGAAAGCCCTCGGGGGCAGCCAAGAAGCCCAATGATTAAATCTCAATGGATGGATTAGCCCCATTGTTGACTGATCTTTTCAGGATGGGATTGAACCCAGACCTTCAGTCATCAGAAAGTGGTTGACCTTCGAGGGTTGACTGCTTCCCTTCCTTACACCCCTTTCCCCTTAGGCGGTGTTCTTACCCCCAAGGTTCCAGTCGTGGCTGTGTCTCATGAGCTCAGTTTTTCTCTAGGATCACCTCCTAGTTCATGTACTATCCATCTTCTCTGAAGGTCCTAAAACCTTGATTATTTCTAAGTCAAGCTTAATTCATATTTGCGTTCATTTCCTAGGGTTACTAGTAAAAGGTGCCTCGAATGGATGACCGAAGACAAGACACATTGATTCTCTCGTAGTTCTGGATGCTAGAAGTTCAAAATCAAGATGGCAGCAGGGCCATGTTCCCTCTGAAGGTTCCAGGGTAGAATCTTTTCTTGCCTCTTCCAGCTTCTGCTGGCTCTTGGCATTCCTGGGCTTCTGACATCCTCACTGCAATCTCAGCCTCCTTCTCATGGTCGTCTTCTTTTGTGGCTGTGTGTTTGTTTCTGAATCTCCTCCTCTCTTGTTAAGACACTAGCTATTGGATGTAGGGTCCATCTTAATTCCTATTTAATGTCACCCTAACTTGGTTATATCTGCCAAGATCGAATTTCCAATTAAGATTATAGTCATAGTTACTACAGATCAAGGCTTAAACATATATTTTGGGGGGGACACCACTCAGCCCACAAGTGTGTGCGACCACTCCGTTAGACTGCCTGCTAAAGTCACCTGAGAGTGCGTAGCGCGGGTGTGTACTTATTGCCAAAAAGCGTGACTTTCTTAGAGCTTAGCTCTGATATGTCACCGTGTGTGGAAACTTACAGAGACTCTGTCTAGCCCTATGGCCCCAGCCCTGCTTTCCCACTTCATCTCTCAGGATTCCTTTCTCAAATGCTTAGAGCCAGTGAAGCAGGAGTCCTCTTTGCCTTGGAATACATCCTATTCTTTCTTATATATGTTCACACTCTCTCTAGATATGGACTATTCCTGTTTTTGCTAGCCCTTCTTCCAGGTCTGGTCGAAATCAGCCATCTTTATGTTGTTTCCTCGACGTTTTAGTGTTTAACGGTGCTTTATTTTTATTTTTTGGCTGTGCTGTGTAACTTGCAGGATCTTAGATCCCTGACCAGAGGTTGTACCTGGACCCCTGCAGTCCAGTCGTAACCACTGGGCCACCAGGGAAGTCCTTAGTGGCTTTTTTATATGGAGGCGTTATCATAGTTTGTCTCATGTTGTTTCCTAGACTGCAGGCACTATTCTCCCCCCGCCCCCGGAAATCTTCTCACAGTCACTTCAAGAAAGGTCCTCCCAAGAAAAGCCATGGCTTGGAAAGGTTCATGATTAGCCCAAAGAAATCGAGTGGGGAGGCCCAGCTGGAAATCTCACTAAGTCTTCAGGCTCCAAATGGCAAGTTGTTACCATGGTGCTGGAAATTAGAGGTCATCATACACTCCAATAGCAACTGAAGAGAAGCCCCAAAGACAGAACAGTTACCTAGTTTTCCTGGGAAAATGTATGGATTCTGGGATATACAGAGGGCATGAAGGTAGGGTTGACCTTAGATTGCAGACACTTTGCAGTCAGGATCTCAGCCAGACTGATCTTGGTTTTGCCCATCATGCCTCTGTGGAGGAGCCCCCAGCTTATAACATTCCACAGTCAGTATGCAAGCATGGTTTTCTATTCTTTGCCAAGATGGTGGGCTGTTGCTATGGATGAGAAACCTAAGGTGGTAAAGGTGTAGACTCAGGAGAGACTTGGGACAAGCATATTCCTTGATGGATGACTTGTAGCATGCAGGGGGTGCAATGTTGAGACGAGAGCATTAATTGCAGATGACCACAGAGGGAGGGATGAAGGCCACTGGCTCTAGGGAAAGTGAAATCTCAAGTTGCTGGTTGAGATCAGATAAGGGTCCAAGTCTCTGCTATGGCATTTCTAAACTATTTGCTAGTTGAGGCCTTGTATTCTTTGCAATCTCATGAACCGTGGCTCCTCTGTTCATGGAGTTCTCCAGGCAAGAATACTGGAGTGGGTTGCCTTTTCCTTCTCCAGGGGATCTTCCCAGACCAGAGACTGAATCAACATCTCCAGCATTGGCAGCCTGGTTCTTTACCACCAAGCCACCAGGGAAGCCCTAGTTGAGGGCAGCAGAGGCTAATAAATGGAGTAGGAAATGGCAACCCACTCCATTATTCTTGCCTGGAAGAATCCCATGGACAGAGGAGCCTGAAGGGTTACAGTCCATGGGGTTGTACAGAGTCGGACACGACTGAAGCGACTTAGCATGCACGAGGCTATTAAAGGAACTTTGCGTTGCATGGATCAGCTTACTCTTTAAAGTATATTTTTATTTACTGTATGTTTGTTGTAAGAAACAAACCATGGTTGAAACCGACCATAGTGGGTTTCACCTCCCAACTAAGTCTTGACAGAACAATCAAGTATATTTAAAAAGAAATGTTCTGCATGTTGCTACTATAGGAGCACACTGTTGCTTCTGGTTTTTCTTTGTTCTTTCTTATCCATCTTTTCACGTCCTTTTTACCTATTTGTAATTCTTGCAGAGCTACAGATTTATATCTTCTTTTCTTCGACATTACATCAATTCTATAAAGTAACTACATGGACAAAGGCAAAAAGAACTGTGGGTACACCGGGTACAAACTCCCAGTGCAGATAAACTGACGTGAGATTTGTTCTTTGCAGTGAATGGGAGATCAGTGGAACTTCTTTTGAGCAGGAAGAATTGGCAAAATGTCTGGACCATTAAGAAAATGGATTTTGTGATTAGTTTGAAAACTAGGCCAAACAACAAAGACATACTATATAGTACAGGGAACTGTATTCAGTATCCTGTGATAACATAATGGAAAAGAATATGAAAAAGAATATATATATATGTATAACTGAGTTACTTTGCTGTATAGCAATTAAAGACAACATTGTAAATCAATTATTGTACTTCAATAAAATTAAAAAAAATACCAATGGGAAAAGTTAGACTTCAGAAAAGAACATTAGTTATCATACAATTCATTGAATCATACCAGATATGTAAAATTTCATAACAAACCTCACTGGTTGCCACTAAAGGTTACTAGGGCAGCAATGTGTCTGCTGCTGCTGCTAAGTCACTTCAGTCGTGTCTGACTCTGTATGACCCCATGGACGGCAGCCCACCAAGCTCCCCGGTCTCTGGGATTCTTCAGGCAAGAACACTGGAGTGGGTTGCCATTTCCTTCTCCAATGCATGAAAGTGAAAAGTGAAAGTGAAGTCGCTCAGTCGTGTTCGACTCTTAGTGACCCCATGGACTGCAGCCCACCAGGCTCCTCTGCCCATGGGATTTTCCAGGCAACGGTACTAGAGTGGGGTGCCATTGCCTTCTCCAATGTATCTGCAAATTGATAAATAAAAAAAGAATCAGCAAAAAGCAAAAACAAAACCACCAACAAAACTAGGTAACCAACTAGTTTTCCTGCAAATAAGATTTGTAAAGCAACATGTTAATATATCTATTGGGGTTAGTCTTTGTTTTTGACCTAGTTCCCTTCCTTAAATGCCTCTGTAGATCAGTAGGGAGACCAGATAATAATTGTGTGGTATCTGTTTCAAGACATTTTCTTTTCATTTTTATAAAGTAAGTTTATCTATTAAAAAATAAAGCAGCCTTATCATGCCCATGCTTGTATATGGTGGTCACATGTTCCAGTGAGCTGACCACTTACATAACCACCCTCCTGTAACCAGGTATTTGTTGTGTTTCTTTTTTAACCATTATTTTAAGATTCCTTTGAAGTTCTTGATGCATATTTTGCTTTTTTCCTATTTTTTTAAACTTGTTTTTCTCAGGCTAAATTCTCAGGATGTGATATCTGTTTCAAATATGACATTAAAAAAAAGCTCTTGCTTTGAATTGCCAACCTGCTTTAAAAAGTCTTGATCAGTTCATATGTATGAATGTATTGACCTCACCATGACTGATCTGCTTTGGGTCTTAATTATTATTTTTATTTTATTTTATTTTTTTAAATTTTATTTTATTTTTTTGGGTCTTAATTATTTAATTTAGTTTTGTTATTGTTATTACAATCATAAAGAATCTATCTCTCTCTCTTTGCTTTTCAGGTAGACCGAACTTTTTGTGTCTATCATTTTGAACATTATTTCAAGCTTTTAGAAAACACGATTATTGCCTTGTCTTTTAAATCCTTTACATTCCCTGGAGAAAAATAAGATAGAATGAGAAAAAACTTTTTTGACTTCCTCATCTGTGAGATAATGAGGTAGAAACAAATTGTTCTGAGGGCCTTTCTAGCCTTTCCAATGTCCATAGCTTAGAGTTGATGAATCCAAAGTTTAAAGGGTGAATGGGATGCAACATTAAGTGTTCTGATACATGGACTGGTGAACTGGCTGTAGATGACCTGCTGTGGCTAGTTTTTGGTTTTTGTTAATAGGTTTCGGTTTATAGAGTAGTTTTAGTTCATAGCAAAATGGAGCTGAAAGCTCAGAGAGTTTTCATCTGTCCCCTCTCCCCACATGTGCACAGCCCCATATGGTCAACAGCTCCCACCAGAGTGGTGTGTTGGTTACAATCAGTGAAGCTACACGGACTCATCATCACTCAGATCCCACTGTTTACATTAGGGCTTGCCGCTGGTTGTTACATAAACATTACTTTGCCAACAAAGGTCCATCTAGTCAAGGCTATGGTTTTTCCTGTGGTCATGTATGGATGTGAGAGTTGGACTATAAAGAAAGCTGAGTGCCGAAGAATTGATGCTTTTGAACTGTGGTGTTGGAGAAGACTCTTGAGAGTCCCTTGGACTGCAAGGAGATCCACCCAGTCCATCCTAAAGGAGATCAGTCCTGAGTGTTCATTGAAAGGACTGATGCTGAAGCTGAAACTCCAATACTTTGGCCACCTGATGTGAAGAGCTGACTCATTGGAAAAGACCCTGATGCTGTGAAAGGTTGAAGGTGGGATGAGAAGGGGACGACAGAGGATGAGATGGTTGGTTGGCATCACTGACTCAATGGACATGAGTTTGGGTAAACTCCGGGAGTTGGTGATGGACAGGGAGGCCTGGCGTGCTGCAGTCCATGGGGTCGCAAAGAGTTGGACATGACTGAGCAACTGAACTGAACTGAGTGATGTGTGTCTACGTGTATTACAGTATCATGTAGTAGTTTCAATACCCTAAAAATCCCCTGTGCTCTCTTTCCATCTCTCCCCCAGCCCCTGGCAACAACTAATCTTTTTATCATTGCCATAAACTTTCCTTTTCCAGTATATCATATAGTTGAGCTCTGGCTGGTTTTGAGGAGGCTGATGTCACTGTTGAGAGTCATTCCTCAGGAGTCTTTCCCCACCATTCCCTGGCTTCTACTGGGATCACCTCTAGATTGGGATTTTAGAGTCAGAGGGATTGATAAAGGCCTCCCAACCCAGGAGTCTTCTCTGTGACACCCTGGCTGAGGAATGTCACATGAGCCTTTGTTGCAGTTGTCATTACGCAGCTGACAGAACAGAAGACTCAGAGGCCAAGGGTCTGGGTTCCAGTCCTGGCGCCGACTTGGATTAGCTGAGTCACTTGCCCTTTCTGAGGCTGGCCCTTTGGTCTCTCTGTGGAGTGATGCTGAGTAGTGCCTGCTCCCACGTTATAGGGTTCCTGTGGGCTGGCCTTCGCTAACACCAAAAGAACGTGCATCAGGCAGGCAGTCTGGTCCTTGGTTGAGCAAATGAATTGTTAGAAAGTTGCTCCCTGCAGGGAATGGAGGTCTGCCGTCCTGAAACTTCCTCCCATTGATGCCAACACTGTCTTTTGGGGGCATAAAGCCAACCCCCTCTGGAGGTGGTGATGTATATACATAACCATTTGTGGTTGGCTGTCGTGCCTCCCCCCACCTCACTGCAGAAACTCTTTCCAAGAAAAATTCTTTGCTTCTTCTGTCCCTCATATCACATAGATTCTCCTCCTCCTCATCTAAATATAAGTGTATTTTAGTAGAGAGAAGTCAATTTAACAAAAAATAGGAAGACTTTTCTGTTTTCAACTCATTTTTCCTTTTTATTGAAATATAGTTAATTTACAGTATTGTGTTAGCTTCAGGTGTACAGCAAGGTGATTCATTTATATATATATGTATTCCAATTATTTTCCATTATAGGTTATTGTAAGATATTGAGTATAGTGCCCTGTGCTACACAGTAGGTCCTTGTTGCTTGTCTCTTTTATGTATAGTAGTGTGTATATGTTAACATCTGTCATACTCCTAACTTATCCTTCCTCCCCTCCTTTTCCTCTTTGGTAACCATAAGTTTGTTTTCTTGATCTGAGTCTGTTTTGTGTATAGATTCATTTATTTGATTTTTTAGATTCCACGTGTAAGTGATATCATACAATGTTTGTCATCGTCTGACTTCACCAAGTATAATATTCTCTAGGTCCGTGCACATTGCTGCACATATCAATATTTCATTCTTCTTTATGGCTGAGTAATATCTCATTGTATATGTGGTATCTGTATATCTGTATATACATATAGATGTATTTACATATGGTATATCTCTCACATCGCTTTAATCTGTTCGTCTGTTGATGGCCCCTTGAGTTGTTTTCATCACATGGATTCTTTAGTTCTGTGAACACCCAATTCAGCATTTCAGATTATGGTATAAAGAAATGTTATGGGTTTAATTTTGTCCCCCCAGATTCATATATTGAGGCCCTGACCCCCAGGACCTCGGAATGTGACTGACTTTGGAGACAGAGCCTATAAGGAAGTTAGTTAAAATGAGGTCCTTAGGGTGGCCCCTAATCCAGGTGTCCCTTAAGAAGAGGAAGTGTGGACACACACAGAGATGCCAGGGGTACCTGAGCACACAGGAAGGGCAGGTGAGCACACAGGAGGGACGGTGAGCACACAGGAAGGACAGGTGAGCACACAGGAAGGATAGGTGAGCACACAGCAGGGACAGGTGAGCACACAGGAGGGACGGTGAGCACACAGGAAGGGCAGGTGAGCACACAGGAAGGATAGGTGAGCACACAGCAAGGACAGGTGAGCACACAGGAGGGACAGGTGAGCACACAGGAAGGGCAGGTGAGCACACAGGAAGGATAGGTGAGCACACAGCAGGGACAGGTGAGCACACAGCAAGGACAGGTGAGCACACAGGGACAGGTGAGCACACAGGAAGGGCAGGTGAGCACACAGGAAGGACAGGTGAGCACACAGGAAGGACAGGTGAGCACACAGGAAGGACAGGTGAGCACACAGGAAGGACAGGTGAGCACACAGGAGGGACGGTGAGCACACAGGAAGGACAGGTGAGCACACAGGAAGGATAGGTGAGCACACAGCAGGGACAGGTGAGCACACAGGAGGGACGGTGAGCACACAGGAAGGGCAGGTGAGCACACAGGAAGGATAGGTGAGCACACAGCAAGGACAGGTGAGCACACAGGAGGGACAGGTGAGCACACAGGAAGGGCAGGTGAGCACACAGGAAGGATAGGTGAGCACACAGCAGGGACAGGTGAGCACACAGCAAGGACAGGTGAGCACACAGGGACAGGTGAGCACACAGGAAGGGCAGGTGAGCACACAGCAAGGACAGGTGAGCGCACAGGAAGGGCAGGTGAGCACACAGGAGGGACGGTGAGCACACAGGAAGGGCAGGTGAGCACACAGGAAGGACAGGTGCGCACACAGGAAGGGCAGGTGAGCACACAGAAGGGACAGGTGAGCACACAGGAAGGACAGGTGAGACTGGCTACCTTTGACAGATCATTTCCTTTGTGCTGGGCCTTTCTGCTGCTTTACACACTGCCTTAAGAAATCCTTACCAACAAGGACCTACTGATTATAACAGCGAACTCTCAATATTCTGTTTTTTCTTTTTTTCTTTTTGTTTGTTTTTGTCACACTGCATGGTATACAAGATCCTAAGTTTCCCGACCAGGGAGTGAATCTGTGCCCCCTGAATTGGAAGTGTGGAGTCCCTACCACTGGACTACCAAGGAAGTCCCTCTATTCAATATTCTGTAAAAACTTAAATGAGAAAAGAATTTGAAAAATAGATACATGTGTCTCTATAACTGAATCACTTTGCTGTACACCCGAAACTAACCCAACATTCTAAATCAGCTATTGTTCAGTTGCACAGTCATGTCTGACTCTTTGCGATCCCGTGGACTGCAGCACGTAAGGCCTCCCTGTCCATCACCAATTCCCAGAACTTACTCAAACTCATATCCATGGAGTCGGTGATGCCATCCAACCATCTCATCCTCTGCTGTCCCCTTCCTCTCCTGCCTTCAATCTTTCCCATATAAAATAAAAATTAAAACAAATAATCGAAGAACAAAAAAAAACCAAAAAAAACAAAAAAAACAAATAATCGCAATAAAGGAAAAAAAATCCTTGCAAGGTGGGTATTGCTCTCCCATTTGATAGATCAGAAAGTCCGGAAGCAGAGAGAGATGACATGAGCAAGGCCAGGTGATGTAGATTTCATGGATCCACTAATATCTATGGTCATCAGCCAATGACAACATCTGGGTGGTTACGGGGATGGAAATAGGCTGACTCCACCCCCCTCACCCCAATATTCTTCCTCTATCAAGTCCGCCATGTCCCCCAGCCCCCTCCTCGGAGAATCCAGGGTGCCCATGTGACTTGCTCCACTGAGCAGACTGTTTATTGTGGAATCACCAACCCCACTTTCGTTTTTTCCTCTCATTTAATGCAATCCAGTCGCTCAGAGCACTTTGTCAGAGGTGGTTTATTTGGGCCAGACCATTTAAGAATGGCAGAGATTTCCTGTGCAGAGGTTTTATGTCGGTGCTGTGTGTGTGCTCGCGAAGGCAGATGGACGTTTAAGTGTGTGTGAGACGAAGGACCGCAGACTCTGGAGCCTGGGGACCACGCGGTGCTGTAAGGCTCACCCCCGCGCCAGCTGTGCAGCTCCTCCAGGCCTTCTGCATTTCCCATTTACGGGGCCCTTTTACTGTTATGACACCTGTTTAAGTCTGGTGTTTCCATTACTCGGGGGCCTGGGAGGTGGTTGGAGCTGGTGGCCAGGCAGGGGCTCTCTGCAGCTCCTAAGCTCAGGCCGCTGCCCCTTCTCCCGCCACTTCTCATGGAAAATCCATTCTTGGTGTTTTGTTTCAGTGAGAAAAGCATAAAAATATTTTCAGAGACCCTCCTCCTCGCCGCTCCCCTCCCCAGCCTTTCAGCCTTTGACGAAGGGGACCAAATCCCTTTTGAAGCAAAGAAAACACTAGTGAAAACATTGTCTTCACATTGGTTTTAGGACAAAAAAAGGATGATTTTAAAAGCACATTACAAAACCAATACAATATTGTAAAGTGATTAGCCTCCAATTAAAATACATAAATTTATATTAAAAAAATAAAAAAATAAAGCACATTACGTGGACTTTGTCCAGTGAAATTCCATGACATTAGATTTGTCTGGAACGGCTTTCTGTGTCATCTCTCTTAGAATTATCGTTATCATCGAGCCAGGAGAACTGCCGTACACTGGGTGTTGTCTGCTCCCTTGAACAGATAGGAAGCTGTTTAACAAGATTTGTGCACTTAAAAAGTAAAGTGCTATTTCCAAAAGTATACAAATTGGAATGTAATGTGTATGTTGAAAAGTGTACATCATGTTAAGTGTCTAGCTTGATGAGCTAAGCAAGACACCTGTGTAGCCAGCATTCAGATCCAGAGTCAGAACGTGCCGAGACCCCAAAACCATCCCCAAGCCCCTTCCTGTCAGCACCCCTCTAACAGCGCCTCAGTCCAGGCTGTTTCTAACCTGTAGAGCATAGTGAAGGATGCATGAAGAAGCCGTGTTCTTGCCCTGCCTCTGTTCACCCCCTCTTTCTTTCTTCCCTTTGGCTTCGCTGGGCCTTGGTTGCTGTGTGCAGGCCTCCTCTAGTTGTGGCCAGTGAGGGCTACGCTCCAGTTGTGGAGCGTGGGCTCTGGAGCACGGGCTCAGCAGTTGTGGCATATGGGCTGTGTTGCTCAGCAACGTATGCGATCTTCTGGCTGCTTTTCAATATGCTATCTATGGATATGGAATCAAGATTTCCAAGAGAAATATCAATAACCTCAGATATGCAATTGACACCACCCTTATGGCAGAAAGTGAAGAGGAACTACAAAGCCTCTTGATGAAAGTGAAAGAGGAGAGTGAAAAAGTTGGCTTAAAGCTCAACATTCAGAAAAAGAAGATCATGGCATGTGGTCCCATCATTTCATGGGAAATAAATGGGGAAACAGTGTTAGACTTTATTTTTTTGGGCTCCAAAATCACTGCAGATGGTGATTGCAGCCATGAAATTAAAAGACGCTTACTCCTTGGAAGGAAAGTTATGACCAACCTAGATAGCATATTCAAAAGCAGAGACATTACTTTAGTCAAGGCTATGGTTTTTCCAGTGGTCATGTATGGATGTGAGAGTTGGACTGTGAAGAAAGCTGAGCACCAAAGAATTGATGCTTTTGGACTGTGGTGTTGGAGAAGACTCTTGAGAGTCCTTGGACTGCAAGGAGATCCAACCAGTCCATTCTGAAGGAGATCAGCCTTGGGATTTCTTTGGAAGGAATGATGCTAAAGCTGAAACTCCAGTACTTTGGCCACCTCATGTGAAGAGTTGACTCATTGGAAAAGACTCTGATGCTGGGAGGGATTGGGGGCAGGAGGAGAAGGGAACGACAGAGGATGAGATGGCTGGATGGCATCACCGACCTGATGGACGTGAGTTTGGGTAGACTCCGGGAGTTGGTGATGGACAGGGAGGCCTGGCGAGCTGCGATTCATGGGGTCACAAAGAGTTGGACACAACTGAGTGTCACACACTGAATTGTGCCAGGGCTGGACTTCAGACTCTCATGGCAGCTGAAAATCCTTCTCTGGGCACCTAACTGCCCATGAGAAGGTGCAGGGAGCATCTAAGCTCTAGTGAGATCAGGGTGATGGGAAGAAGGAAGAATCTGGGTGGATAACCAGCTTGCGACTTGCCACCCTGCCAAAGTTCCTGTGAGATCTCAGAGGCCTGGGTCTTCATTTTTTACATGTTTTTGACCAAGCTGCCCTGCTGTGGAATCTTAGTTCCCTGACCAAAGGTCAAATCGAAGCCTTCAGCAGTGAAAGCACAGAATCCTAACCACTGGACCATCAGGGAAATCCCTATTTTTATTTACTTTTAAATTAAAAAAAAAAAACACCCCAAAATGAACTTTTATTATCTTGGCTTGAGTTTTTAAAATGACTGCCTTATGTGCATTAATCATCGGGACCCCTGATGACCACGCTACACTACAGCGATCAAGTGATGACTGATGGTTGGGAGGCTATAAGAAATTGGTGGAAAAGAGAAACATTTCATCCTGAGGCCTTTATATTCTGACCAGTTCCTTGCAGGGTTCATTGAGTGAGGAAGGTGGAGTGTCCTGGGTACTTTGCACCCGGGCTGGGTGGGCATACGCGCTGTCAGAGGTTGTCCCTATGAACAGCCCTTCACGACTGTGCATCTTGCTAGGAGTCCAACTCCTTGAAAATTGGGACATGGAGAAAACTGGGCAAAAGGGGAAATGTAAAACAGAATGTTGGAAAAGGGGAATTCTTGCTCTGGAAGTGCTCCCTACATTTTTTTTTTTTTCATTTTTAGAGTCTTTATTGAATTTTTTAATAATATTGCTTCTTTTTTTAAAAAATATTTTATTGAGGGATAATTGCATTACAGAATTTTGTTGTTTTCTGTCAAACCTCAACATGAATCAGCCATAGGTATACATATATCTCCTCCCTTTTGAACCTTCCTCCCATATCCCTTCCTATCCCACCCCTCTAGGTTGATACAGAGCCCCTGTTTGAGTTTCCTGAGCCATACAGCAAGTTTCTGTTGGCTATCTATTTTACATATGGTAATGTAAGTTTCCATGTTACGCTTTCCATACATCTCACCCTCTCCTCCCCTCTCCCCAACGTCCATAAGTCCCTTCTCTATGTCTGTTTCTCCACTGCTGCCCTGTAAATAAATTCTTTAGAACCATTTTTCTAGATTCTGTATGTATGCATTAGAATACGATACTTATCTTTCTTTTTCTGACTCACTTCACTCTGTATAATAGGTTCCAGGTTCATCTACCTCATCAGAACTGACTCAAATGCATTTCTTTTTATGGCTGAGTAATATTCCATTGTGTATATGTACCACAACTTCTTTATCCATTCATCTGTCGATGGACATCTAGGTTGCTTCCATGTTCTAGCTATTGTAAAAAGTGCTGCAATGAACATTGGGATATGTGTGTCTTTTTCAATTTTGGTTTCTTCAGGGTATATGCCTAGGAGTGGGATTGCTGGGTCATATGGTGGTGGCTCAGAGGTTAAAGCATCTGCCTCCAATGTGGGAGACCCAGGTTCAGTCCCTGGGTCGGGAAGATCCCCTGGAGAAGGAAATGGTAACCCACTCCAGTATTCTTGCCTAGAGAATCCCATGGATGCAGAAGCCTGGTAGGCTACAGTCCATGGGGTTGCAAAGAGTTGGACACGACTGAGCAACTTCACCATCACCACGATGATGGTTTTATTCCTGGTTTTTTAAGGAATTTCCATACCGTCTTCCATAGTGGCTGTATCAATTTGCATTCCCATCAACAGTGCAAGACTGTTCTCTTTTCTCCACACCCTTTCCAGCATTTATTGTCTGTAGACTTTTTGATAAGGGCCATTCTGAACAGTGTGAGATGATATCTCATTGTGGTTTTGATTTGCATTTCTCTAATAATGAGTGATGTTGAGCATCTTTGCATGTGTTTGTTAGTCATCTGTATGTCTTCTTTGGAGAAATGTCTGTTTAGGTCTTTTTCCCACTTTTTGATTTGTTTTTCTGTATGAGCTGCTTGAATATTTTGGAAATTAATCCTTTGTCAGTTGTTTCATTTGCTGTTATTTCCTCCCATTCTGAGGGTTGTCTTTTCAGCTTGCTTATAGTGTCCTTTGCTGTGCAAAAGCTTAGACGTTTAATCAGGTCGCACTTGTTTACTTTTGTTTTTATTTCCGTTACTCTAGAAGCTGGGTCATAGAGGATCTTGCTTTGATTTATGTCATCGAGTGTTCTGTCTGTTTTCCTCTAAGAGTTTTATAGTGTCTGGTCTTCCATTTAGGTCTTTAATCCATTTTGAGTTTATCTTTGTGTATGGTGTTAGGAAACGTTCTAATTTCACTCTTTGACATGTAGCTGTCCAGTTTTCCCAGCACCATTGATTGAAGAGGCTGTCTTTGTCCCATTGTATATTCTTGCCTCCTTGGTCAAAACTAAGGTACCTTATAGGTGCATGGGTTTATTTCTGGGCTGTCTCTCTTGTTCCTCCTACATTTTGTGGGGGGCATGCTGCACAGCCTGTGGAATCTTGATTCCCCAACAACCAGGGACCAAGCCCGTGCCCCCTGAAGTGGCAGTGCCGTGTCCTAGCCCCTGGAGCACCAGCGAAGTCCTGCTCCCTGTGGGTTGTTTGTGCAGCATTCCACTGAAGAATGGGCCATGGGATGCTTGAGGGTTTGGCCACCCTGTGATGCTGACCTGGGTGATAGCGGCAGCTGGGGTGAGTGGGGACCCGGATCTGTCAGTGGGTGGGCCAGGCTCATTCCTAGCCTCACGGGTCCTCAAATAGGGTCCTCTTCCCATGAAGCTCCGTGAAGCTTGTAGTTCACTGTTGTTCAGTCGCTCAGTCGTGTCTGACTCTTTACGACCCCATGATCTGCAACATGCCAGACTTCACTGTCTTTCACTATCTCCCAGAGTTTGCTCAAACTCATGTCTATTGAGTCAGTGATGCCATCCAACCATTTCATCCTCTGTCGCCCCCTTCTCCTCCTGCCTTCAATCTTTCCCAGCATCAGCGTCTTTTTCCAATGAGGCGACTCTATGCATCAGGTGGCCAGGTACTGGTGCTTCAGCTTCAGCATCAGTCCTTCCAGTGAATATTCAGGGTTGACCTCCTTTTGGATTGACTGGTTTGATCTTGCAGTCCAAGGGACTCTCAGGACTTCTCCAGCACCACAGTTCAAAAGCATCAATTCTTTGGCACTCATACCTTTCAGGAATTTTAAGGAATCAAAACTTATTTAATTATGCTTCAGTTTTAAGATGATATAAAAAAAAATTGGGTCAAGAAGAACTTCGTACATTAACTTAAAGCAAAAACTACCCTGAGAAAGTGTCATGCACTGCAGATACCCTGACAGTGACTGTTCTTTTAAGATTCTTTGGATCGTAAAGACTCAGTGATGGGCAGACAGAAATTAAGATTACTGAGTGCTGATTTTGGATACTTTGTTTTGTCCTGGAATTTAGAACAGAGCTGGTTATTAACACAGGGGGCTCAGTTTCCTGTAGTTAAAGATGCTTGCTCTCTCAATGCAGGATTTAACGACTTTTTAATAAGGCCTGGAGATCCACAAAGAAAAATACCTCCTGGCCTGCCTGTTGTGCTTAGAAGTTAATAGTGAGTTTGGACATGTTTTGTTTCAGCCCCTACTGTGATTTCTGTACCTAGGAGTACTCAATAAATACCCTGTGTTTTCTGTTCTATTGAGGGGTGTTAGGTTTGTGGATATGAAATCCAGGACCCGGGAGAGGTTCTCCTGATTCTGGGTGGCTATTTCTGATAGAACAAAGGGTGTGTCTGCCCTTGAATGGGGGCTGTGTGAAAGAAAAGTTCTGCATATCCTGTGATTAGGCATTTAAGAAAGATCAGGAATCCTTTATACTTCAGAAATTTTTTATCTAAACCTCATTCCCAACTGGGCACACATAGAGCATCTATAGCTGGACTGCCCACCCTGGTGGCCACTAGCCACTGGGGCTACTGCTCTTGAAAATGGGTAGTCTGATGGTGACTGCAGCCATGCAATTAAAAGACGCTTACTCCTTGGAAGGAAAGTTATGACCAACCTAGATAGCATATTCAAAAGCAGAGACAGTACTTTGCCAACAAAGGTCCGTCTAGTTAAGGCTATGGTTTTTCCAGTGGTCATATATGGATGTGAAAGTTGGACTGTGAAGAAAGCTGAGCGCCGAAGAACTAATGCTTTTGAACTATGGTGTTGGAGAAGACTCATGAGAGTCCCTTGGACTACAAGGAGATCCAACCAGTCCATTCTGAAGGAGATCAGTCCTGGGTGTTCTTTGGAAGGGCTGATGCTAAAGCTGAAACTCCAATACTTTGGCCACCTCATGCGAAGAGTTGACTCATTGGAAAAGACTCTGATGCTGGGAGGGATTGGGGGCAGGAGGAGAAGGGGACGACAGAGGATGAGATGGCTGGATGGCATCACTGACTCAATGGACATGAGTTTGGGTAAACTCCAGGAGCTGGTGATGGACAGGGAGGCCTGGCATGCTGCAATTCATGGGGTCGCAAAGAGTTGGATACGACTGAGCGACTGAACTGAACTGAACTGATGTCTCCCAAGAAGACAGACAGATGGCCAACATGTACATGAAAAAGATGCTCAACATCACTAATTTTTAGAGAAATGCAGATCAAAACTACAGTGAGGTACCGCCTCACACTGGTCAAAACAGTCATCATCAAAAAATCTACAAATAACAAATACTGGAGAGTACTCTTGCCTGGCACATCCCATGGACGGAGGAGCATGGTGGGCTACATACAGTCCATGGGGTCGCTAAGAGTCGGACACGACTGAGTGACTTCACTTTCACTTTTTACTTTAATGCTTTGGAGAAGGCGATGGCACCCCACTCCAGTACTCTTGCCTGGAAAATCCCATGGACGGAGGAGCCTGGTAGGCTGCAGTCCATGGGGTTGCTAAGGGTTGGACACGACTGAGCGACTTCACTTTCACTTTTCACTTTAATGCTTTGGAGAAGGAAATGGCAACCCACTCCAGTGTTCTTGCCTGGGGAATCCCAGGGATGGGGGAGCCTGGTGGGCTGCCGTCTATGGGGTTGCACAGAGTCGGACACGACTCAAGTGACTCAGCAGCAGCAGCAGTGTGGAGAAAAGGGAACCTTCCTACACTGTTGGTGGGAATATAAATTGGTACAGCCACTGTGAAAACAGTATGAAGGTTCCTCAAAAAAACTGGAGTTGCCATATGATCTAGCCTTCCCACCCCTGACAAAACTCTAATTCTAAAAAGATACACGCACTCTTATGTTCACAGCAGCACTATTTACAATAGCCAAGACATGGAAAAAACCTAAATGTCCATCAAGAGATGAATGGATAAAGAGATGTGGTATATGTATTCAATGGAGTACTACTCAGCCATCAAAAGGAATGAAATAATGCCATTTGCAGCAACATGGATGGACCTAGAGATTACCGTATATTTAACCTTTTCACTTTTTAAAAATGTAGCTACTAGAAAATTTAAAATCATGTGTTTTATTGAGGAGCCCTGGTGGAGGGAACGGGTTCTCCTTTATCTTCCCAGGACCACCTGCTGGAATAGGTGGTGGTAGTGGTGGTTTAGTTGCTAAGTCGTGTCCGACTCTTGGAAGCCCGTGGACCTGCCAGGTTCCTCTGTCCACAGGATTTTCCAGGCAAGAATACCAGAGTGGGTTGCCATTTCCTTCTCCAGGGGATCTTCCTGACCCAGGGATCAAACCCAGGTTTTCTGCATTACAGGCAGATTCTTTACCGACTGAGTTACCAGGGAAGCCCAGAGTAAGTGGAGTCTCTCTTATTTAAGGAATCTCTTAGTTCTGATGGGCTGTCTGAAGTGTGTTTTGAAGCCAAGGTGTGGGGAAAATGACAGTTTGAAGGGAGAGTGACTTACAAACAGTGCGTTTTCATAACCAGCTCCCTGGAAGGACAGAGGAATTTTCTCTGCAGCAGAATTCGTTAAGGCAAATATAGATGATCAGGTAGACACGATACCAGCACCTATTATGAATAATAATAGCTCTGCACATTTAATTGCCTGACTTCCTTGTAAAAGCTTAAGAGTAAAGAAGAGTAGTCACAGGAACCCTAAAATAGTTTCAGAAAAACTAATCAAGAGCCTGGAAGCAGTAGAAAAGGAAGGGTGGTACAGCATGGGAGATGAGATCTCATCCGTCGCTTTGTCGTATCTGTAATGGTCCGTCAGCATCAGGCTGTTTGTGTGGGGGCCTCCTGGATTGTGCCTGGTGGTAGCTGGTCCAGAGAGACGTTTCTCTCATCTCCGCTCCTGCTCCATCGCCAGAATAATTCGTTCGTCCTTGCATCATTAAATCGCATGTAGAAAATGAACTTCATGCCTATTTACATGGCTTGCTGTTGGTTTCATGTTTGTTTCCCTTGCTGCCCGTTGCTGATTTGTTTGCTCTGATGGATGCCAAAATCCTTGCAAGAGAGACCTCGTTTTACATGTTTAAATCCTGTGTTGTTGAACAGAAAATACATATTCAGTTTGTTAATGGCTATAGTTAGTGGTTCATTAGGAAAAAAAAAGCAGATCATTCATTTGGCTTCTCGTCTGTGTTTCCCCTTCTTGCCCTGCTCTCTCCATTTCTTTCACCCTTCGCTCCTTGCTTTTTTTTTTCCTTCTAAGGTATAGGTCACATGGAGAAGTCCTAAAAAAATGTGTGTTCAGATGGCCTGTCTGCACCTTTTTAAAAAAACACAGAACAATAAAGCCTTGCCTTCACTGAGTGTCACTTCATTTATTTTTTATTTGACCACCTCTGCCCTTCCTTCTGCATAGCCTCCTGGCGCTAAGGCACCCCCAGGGCTGGAAGGCACTCACGTGGTACCCAGTGGCTGGCTCACAGCACAGACTCGCCTTGGACAAGGGCCAGACCCAGGCTTGGAGCTGGGCAAGCAGTAATGCACCAGGGAGCAGACTGGAAGGAGGCCCGGGGTGGAGTCCCCACGGGCTCAATGGAGGCCTGGTTTTACTTAAGATATTCCAAACAGTGACGGGGGAGTAAACAGTCCGCTAATTAAATCTGGAGGTGGCAGCAAACCTGGAGGTGTTGCAAAGCCCTCCGCACACAGAGGACGTTGGGAAAACACACGGAGCCGTGGAAAGGGGAGGCCAGGCTCGGGGAGATGAGATTCTGCCTGGAAAAGTACAAGCCGCCATCTGGAGAGAAATTAGCCATTGGAAGTGCACTCTGTGGGGCGTAAGTCAGTGGCGCTGTAATTGACTCGGAGCCAGAACTGTGAAGTTCTGTTTCTTGTTCTTGATAGTCAGTAGTAATCGTTTATTTTTTTAACCCCTGAATTTATGACTCAGGAGTCAGGCCAGTCCTGCTCTGTTTATAAGGCTCAGCGTTAAAGGTAAACTGATAAGAAGGGTATTCCTCCAAAATCATTTGCCCATCTGCTTCCATTTTATTTCGCCCTGGACCCCGAGGGTGGCCAGGGGTCCAAGATCTTGGAGGCTGGGTCTGGGAACTGGAGTGTGTCTGACCAGCCGGTGGGGGCAGCTGCCTGCTCAGTGTGGATCAAGACGTGCCCCGCTTCTGGGTGTGTGTCCGCCAGGAGGGAGCCTGCGATCAGTCTCTGGGGTACCTGACGGTTAATAGGTTCATGGTTCTCCAGCCTTCATGGCCCTGCCGCTTCCTAGGAGCCCTTTAATCACACACAGATGCTTTAGTGCTTTGAGCCGGCTTCCATTTGCCAGTTTGAAAACCTGCACTCATTTTTTAAAAATTGTGGGATCTTAGTTTTCCGACCAGGGATTGAACCCAAGCCCGCTGCAGTGGAAGCTCAGATTATATTAACTGCCAGGGAAGCCCCCCCAAACCACACTCTTATGGTGGAAAACAGGATTGTGTCGAGGGTAAGGAGCAGTGATCTGGGAAGTGAGATGTCTGTTCGCGTCTCTGTGCAATTTTGGCCAAGTTGTTTCATTTCTCAGCCTCAGATTTCTTATCTGTAAAATGGCCCCAGAAGGTTAAGGAGATCTAGATGGAGACCTTTGCTTGGGAGTGGACTTCAGCTGCGAAAGTCTTTAGTGTCCCTGAGCTAAGTATAGATCATTTTCAGAACCTCTTCACTAGGAGTTCAGAGGAGACCCTAGCAGCTGAGGGTGCCCTGGGAGATGGCACTGACCCTAGACAAGAACTGGGAGAGAAATGGTGACATCAGGCCCAGTGGGGCTAACACAGGACTTGTTCAGTCGCTGCGTCGTGTCTGAAATCTTTGTGACCCCATGGACTGCAGCACACCAGGCCTCCCTGTCCTTCACCATCTCCCAGAGTTTGCTCAAACTCAAGTCCATTGAGTTGATGATGCCATCCACCCGTCTCCTCCTCTGTCTCCCCCTTCTCCTCCTGCCCTCAGTCTTTCCCAGCATGACACAGGATGGAGGTTGAGTTTTCTGATATGGTTGCTTTGTCACCAAATTATCTTCTTGCCTTCCGACATGCTAGAGTAAATAAACGTTTGTTGGGGGTTTACGAAGGCAATGACAGATCCTTACTTAAGCAAAGATTCTGACCAGTAAATGATGATGGGGGTGTGTGAAACTGCCGGGCCGCAGAGGGTCCAATCTGACCTCTGAGAGCATCTTGCCCTGGCTCTCATGGGTGCTCCCTGGAGAAGGAAGGGGCTTGAAAGAGGCTTTCCATGGAATTGCAGGAGGAAAGGTTGGAGGCTACAGGCGTAGAGTTTATAAACACGTCCGCAGAGCGGTTTTGCAATGCCTGTTATTCTGTCCTTTTGAAGAGGAACTCTTCCGGGGAGAGGAGCATTGTTGGATGGGTGACCTAATTTGTTTCCTCTGTTTCCTTCTGGCCTGAACTGGGCAGGTGGCCCTGACCCACAAGGTCTTAGACTGGCTGAAAGGAAATCCATTTGCTGATAGAGAAGATACACTGTGAGATAAAGAAGGGAATGTTTTGCTGACAGCTTCCTCCTCTGCCTGACTCTGGCTATAGTCTAAGTACTAATGAACTGGTGACTGAACCACACTCCTTCAGTTTCTGAAATCTTACCCTTGGAACTCCAGCTAGCCCATAATCGTTTTCTAATTGTTTTATGTGCATTTGTTTTCTCTCCCTAATTCTAATCCTGAGGACCCTTCGAGAACAGAGTTCAAGACTATTTTCCACCATGATTGGACTCAATAAATACCTGGCTGAAGAGTTAAAGAGGGGTTTAGTTTTCATAGTTTATGTTTTTCCTGTTTCCCAAAATGACATGATAAATATAACCTTTTCTGTGTGTCTGTGTGTGTGTGTGTGTAGTTGTGGGGCTTATGGGGTTCTAGTTCCCCGACCAGAGATGGAACCAATGCTCCCTGAAGTGGAAGTGTGGAATCTTTAACCACTGGACCACCAGGAAATTCCCAGAAATTTACTGACATGTTATCTGAAGAAATATCTTAACTAAAAGTTGATATACAGAATTGTATACCAACTTTTTTTATTGAATACCAATACATTGGTATTCCTGCCAACTCTGGAGAAAATATCTTTATTGATCATTGCCCACTGCACCTCCCCCTTCAGTCCCTACTGTCCCTAGTTACCTATTTCTGTGAATGAAAGACTGTTGGTGTCTAAATACTGAGGCCTCATCCACCCGTTTTTGTGCTCAGTTCAGTCGCTCAGCCGTTTCGACTCTGCGACCCCATGGACTGCAGCACGCCAGGGTTTCTTGTCCATCACCAACTCCCGGAGTCCACCCAAACTCATGTCATGAGTCGGTGATGCCATCCAACCATCTGATCCTCTGTCGTCTCCTTCTCCTCCCGCCTTCAGTCTTGCCCAACGTCAGGTTCTTTTGCAGTGACTCAGTTCTTCACCATCAGGTGGCAAAGTATTGGAGTTGCAGCTTCAGCCTCAGTCCTTCCAATGAACACCCAGGACTGATTTCCTTTAGGATGGACTGGTTGGATCTCCTTGTAGTCCAAGGGACTCTCAAGAATCTTCTCCAACACCACAGTTCAAAAGCATCAATTCTTTGGCTCTCAGCTTTCTTTATAGTCCAACTCTCACATCCATACATGACTACAGGAAAAACCATAGCTTTGACTAGACGGACCTTTGTTGGCACAGCAATGTCTCTGCTTTTCAATATGCTGTCTAGGTTGTTCATAACTTTCCTTCCAAGGAGTAAGTGTCTTTTAATTTCATGGCTGCAGTCGCCATCTGCAGTGATTTTGGAGTCCCCCTCCAAAAAAAAGTCTGTCACTGTTTCCACTGTTTCCTCATCTATTTGCCATGAAGTGATGTGACCAGATGCCATGATCTTAGTTTTTTGAATGTGGAGTTTTAAGCCAGATTTTTCACTCTCTTTTTTTCACTTTCATCGAGAGGCTCTTCAGTTCCTCTTTACTTTCTGCCATAAGGGTGATGTCATCTGTGTATCTGAGGTTATTAATATTTTTCCTGGCAATCTTGATTCCAGCTTGTGCTTCATCTAGCCCAGCATTTCGTATGATGTACTCTGCATATAAGTTAAATAAGCAGGGTGACAATATATAGCCTTGACGTACTCCTTTCCAGATTTGGAACCAGTCTGTTGTTCATGTCTGGTTCTAACTGTTGCTTCCTGACCTGCATAGAGATTTCTCAGGAGGCAGGTCAGGTGGTCTGGTATTCCCATGTCTTGAAGAATTTTCCACAGTTTGTTGTGATCCACACAGTCAAGGGCTTTGGCATAGTCAATAAAGCAGAAGTAGATGTTTTTCTGAAACTCTCTTCCTTTTTCAGTGATTCAGCAGATGTTGGCAATTTGACCTCTGGTTCCTCTGCCTTTTCTAAGTCCAGCTTGAACATGTGGAAGTTCACGGTTCATGTACTGTTGAAGCCTGGCTTGGAGAATTTTGAGCATTACTTTACTGGTGTGTGAGATGAGTGTAATTGTGTGGTAGTTTGAGTATTCTTTGGCATTGCCTTTCTTTGGGATTGGAGTGAAAACTGACCTTTTCTAGTTCTGTGGCCACTGCTGAGTTTTCCAAATTTGCTGGCATTCACAGCATCATCTTTGAGGATTTGAAATAGCTCAATTGGAATTCCATCACCTCCATTAGCTTTGTTCATAGTGATGCTTCCTAAGGCCCACTTGACTTCACATTCCAGGATGTCTGGCTCTAGGTGAGTGATCATACCATCGTGGTTATCGGGGTCATGAAGCAGTTGATACCTGGAGTAACAGGCAAATTTGGCCTTGGAGTACAAAATGAAGCAGGGCAAAACCTTACAGAGTTTTGCCAAGAGAATGCACTGGTCATAGCAAACACCCTCTTCCAACAACACAAGAGAAGATTCTACACATGGACATCACCAGATGGTCAATACTGAAATCAGATTGATTATATTCTTTGCAGCCAAAGATGGTGAAGCTCTATACAATCAGCAAAAACAAGACCAGGAGCTGACTGTGGCTCAGATCATGAACTCCTTATTGCCAAATTCAGACTTAAATTGAAGAAAGTAGGGAAAACCACTCAACCTTTCAGGTATGACCTAAATCAAATCCTTTACGATTATACAGTGGAAGTGACAAATAGAGTCAAGGGATTAGATCTGATAGACAGAATGCCCGAAGAACTATGGACAGAGGTTCCTGACATTGTACAGGAGGCAGTGATGAAGACCATCCCCAAGGAAAAGAAATGCAAAAAGGTTGTCTGAGGAAACCTCAGCTATTTGTATAGCTGAGAAAAGAAGAGAAGCTAAAGGCAAAGGAGAAAAGGAACAGTATACCCGTTTGAACGCAGAGTTCCTTGTGTGCTGGGAAGCTTAGTCATCCCTGTTTGGGGCTCCCCATCTCTGCTAGATTAGTCTTGCCGTGTGTCTATCAACCACGGCCCCCCTGGCTGTTGAATGAACAGAGAGGAGCTTCCACTCTGTTTGTGTAGGCAATGGAGACATTTCCTTGGGGGAGAATTTCTTTCTGAAGGATTGTGATGGGTTTGGTCAGAGACTTGGGCAATGGGAGAGTGTGGACCACCAGGAGCTTAAGAGGGTGGAGACTGGGAGATGCGAGACGGGAGATTTCAGTTTGGGATTGGGCTTGGTGACCTCTGAGATCATTTTGGTATCCTCAGGTTTTGTGATAAGTGGCAGGGTGGGGATAGGTCACTGACAAAGTGATTTCCGTCTGGGAATGTCAGCACTTGCCCAGAAGTCAATGACTAACGTTTGGGCGAGTCAGCTCTGAGATCCATCAGGGTAAAGGGGGAAATGGCAGAAATGCCTGGAGATCTGCATGCTCTTTGTTTTTATTTTTTAATTTAATTTTTAACTTTTATATTGGAGCATAGTCCATGAAGTGTTAGTTTCAGGTGTACAACAAAATGATTCAGTTATACATATATCTATTTTTCAAATTTTTTTCCCATTTAGGTTACTGCAGAGTACTGAGCGGAGTTTCCTGTGTTATACAGTAGGTCTTTGTTGGTTATCTCTTTCAAATATAGCAATGTGTACACTCCGTGCTGTTGAATGTTTTATTCCTCTTGTCTTGCTCTTAGTAGTTTCTCAATAACTGTTTGTTATTTAAATCATAAGCTGTAGCTTTAAATTGCCTCTGCCAGGAGTCATTAAGACCCTTTAGTTTTAAAACTTTCCACTAGAGATTGTAAATATGGCATAAGTTTCCTGCCAATGTTGAGAGGCAGGTAACTTTCCGAAAGAGGCTTATAATTTAGGTTATACCCATCCTCCCTTTACAAAAACTTGGCTTTCTAGAAAATGCCTCCGTCAGCACGAGAGCATTCCAGTGGGTATAAGAGGAGTCTCAGTTGAAAGTGAGGCCAGGGACACCAGACTTCTGGGTTAACAAGGGCAGGAGGTATGAGGAATTTGGGGGGTGGGTGTGTATTGCTTGGGGGGAGCTTGTAGCCTGAGCTTCTTCCAGGATGACTCTACCTGAGCTGGAGTGTGTCAAATGGATTCTCTGCGCTGGAAGCCTGATTCTCAGGTGTCTCCTCCTGAACGGGTGGCCTGGACATCTTTGGAAATTCTTAAAGGCTTGACGGAAGGTCAAGATCAAGAAACGCGGAGACCACGAAGCTTTTGCTATCCCCACAGAGATGCTATGAAGGTAAAGCACACAATGAGCTCTGTGACCCCCAGACTCACCGGAAGGATTCCCTCCTATGGCCTCGAGGTCTGAGAAGCGTCTTGGATTGTCTGAGAAGCGTCTTCGGATTGTCTGAGAAGGAAGGGCAGTCATGGGCCCTCCCTGGAGGACTTCCTCGCCAGGTGGTCTAGTGAGCAGTTCTTTCTCTATTCCCGTTGACTTAACAGGCTCAGAAGGTCTTTACTTTGCTAAATGAACTCGGCTCTTAGAGCCCCCGACCACAGATAAAATAGTTAACCGTCGGCTGGTCTAGAAGGTTCTAGAAGTTTCTGCAATACCCTGTGCATTCAGCAGAGTCAGTGAAATGGCTGATTGGGCCTTTGAGCTCATTTGGTTGTGCTGCCTGCTCTGCTCTGCCACCACAGGCTTCCCATCCTTCCTCCTTCAGCCTGTTGCTGCGAGAACACGGATCCGGTCCTATTTGGTAACTCACCTGCCTGGGCCCAGTGGTGTCACGTGGGCGTCATCTCTGCCAGCTGGGCCTAAAAGCTCAGCTTGGTGGTCAGGGCCCAGGTGATGAGGTCAGGCAGACCAGGTTCAGAGTTACCAGATGATGAGGTCAGGCCAACCAGGATCCCTTGGGTGAGCTGTTTACCATCCCACCCCTCAGATTCTGTCTTCATCAGGAAGATGGGTGGTGATGAGTCCCTGGTGTCAGAAGTCGGGATTAAGAGTACAGCTCTGGGACCAAGCTGCCTGGGTTTGAATTCACCTTATGACTGCGAGCTGTGTGATTTGGGGCAGGTCACTTGACTCTGCCTCAGTTGGCTCATCTGTAAAATAGGATTGTTGGGGGGAGTAAGTGACTCCTCCCAGATATGGACCTTAAGTGGTGTGTAAGTTTTTTGCTCTAATGAATTACCTAAAGGGGCATTCCAGGATCAAATGGAGTATAAAACACTTGGGCAGAGTGTGGGCTCAATGCATTTTAGACTGCTTATTAATCTTGGCAGAGAATGAACTCCGATTATATTTCACGATTTCACACTGGATTATCCATTTTCTTATTGGAAAGCTCTCAGGATCAAACCCATCACCAGCAAAAGGAGAGAAATCTTGGCGCTCATTGCCATGTAGCAAGGGAAGAGCACTGGGCTGTGGAAGTAAACAGAATTGACTTTTGAGTCCTCGTTCTGGCATTGACTTGCCATGGCATTGACTTTGACCCTGAGTCTTAGGTTTCTTCATCTGAGCAATGGGAATCAGGATGCCAGGATAGGAAGCTGGGTATGTATTACTGTCTCTGATTTATTGGTGAACAGAGACGTTCAGAGATTTGCCCACAGTCACACAGTTAGCCTAGAAGCTCTTTGGATTGTGTCCAGGGTTGTCCCAGAGTCCTTCATGCCCTTGCTCTGAAATAATGGTCTTTCCCCCTCATTTTCAAAGGAGTCTTAGCTGGGTGGTTCATGTGACTTGTCCTTAGTTGAGAAGAAATGCATTGTGTTCCTGTAAACGTCTCTTAATTGCACTATTTGGAACTTTTTCTGCAAAAGTTAATGAACTATTCAGTTCATTAAGCTATACTTAGTGAAAATTGCACGTACAAAAGTTTGAGGGTGCCCTTTTTTATGTCTTGGTGCTGTAGTCCTGTTGTTTGATTATGTTTGTAGAAAGAAAATAAATATAACAGATGTTTTATTTGATTTAGTTCCCTTGGTTGGTGCTTTTGGTAGGGTGAGAAAAGTTGAAAAGGGAACCCTTACTTTGCAGACGAGTCACTGCTGTTCGGAAACATGATGTTGGCTGCCAGGACAATGCTGTATAAACCCTGAATGGTGATGGTCTACTGAAAATGATCAGTTCAGTTCAGTTCAGTCGCTCAGTTGTGTCCGACTCTTTGCGACCGGGAATCGCAGCACGCCAGGCCTCCCTGTCCATCACTAACTCCCGGAGTTCACTCAGACTCACGTCCATCGAGTCAGTGATGCCATCCAGCCATCTCATCCTCTGTCCCCTTCTCCTCCTGCCTCCAATCCCTCCCAGCATCAGAGTCTTTTCCAATGAGTCAACTCTTCGCATGAGGTGGCCAAAGTACTGGAGTTTCAGCTTTAGCATCATTCCTTCCAAAGAAATCCCAGGTTGATCTCCTTCAGAATGGACTGGTTGGATCTCCTGGCAGTCCAAGGGACTCTCAAGAATCTTCTCCAACACCACAGTTCAAAAGCATCAATTCTTTGGCGCTCAGCTTTCTTTATAGTCCAACTCTCACATCCATACATGACCACAGGAAAAACCATAGCCTTGACTAGACGAACCTTTGTTGGCAAAGTAATGTCTCTGCTTTTGAATATGCTATCTAGGAATGATCAAGTATGTGCTAAAATTTTAAAATTTGTTTTACAGATGGAGGGGGAATTACAGCAATTGTGAAACTGATTAATTTCTTAACAATTAGAGTTAAATGAGTAATTTCTTAACAATTAGAGTTAAATGATTAATTTCTTAACAATTAGAGTTCTTACTCACCTTTACTTCTTAGAAGCTCAGTTGCCCTGTGTGTTTCGCATCATGCTTTGGGATGTGCAAACTGAGGCTCAGAGAGGGCAAGTAATTTGCCCAAGGTCACACAGAACTGAGTACTGGAGCCTTCTGTTTTCTGGAATTCCAGAATACGAACTTTAAGAAAAACTCTAGAAACTTTTTTTTTTTTTGTGGGGGTGGGGGAAGGGGCTAATTTAGACTAAGACTTCCAGCTTGGTATTTTGCCAGCTTTCTCTTATTTATGGTTATCTGACCATAAAATAGAAAGCCAGCCTCATTAATAATTTTAGGACGAGGGTTTCTTTTTCAGAGAAGGTGGCAGATTTGAGGTAATTAGGAGTCAATCTAGTAGTCTATTCCTTCCTAAGAAGTTCAGGAATAAGCAGGCATGAAGCCCTTTGAGGTGTACATTTGTGTAGTTTGGGAAGGAGAGGAAGCAGGCAGGCATCGTTTATTAAGCACCTGCTCTGTGGCGGGCTGTGTTCTCTCTCTCATGCTGTGTATAAACCCCTGGTATTAGTAAGGTGTGGGTCCTTTCCAGGATTTATTGTCTCGTTATGAAGCAGGTGTTCCTTCACCCATGCAAAAGGCAGCAGGAGCCTGGGGACTTTTTAATTGGTCCAGTGCAGGGAGTTGGTGGGTGAAGCAGGTCTTGAATTCATCTTCTGGTTCCAAGACCAGAGTTCTCTCTCCTGCCCCACAGCTTATGTTACATAATGTTTCTTTATGTCCATGTGCGATATAAATCTCTAGTTGGAAGGCTGGGAAGTGCTTTTGGCTGGCTTTGTCGCTTCAGCTCTCTGAAGGGAACGGCTTTCACAAACACGGATAGGGATTTGGATTTTCACGTTGTGATCATTCATATTCTAGAAGTGGGAAAGGTTATTCCCATGGGAATTCCACGAACCCCCGGAAGCAGTGGGTCCGAAATGAGTTGGCTTGCCCTAGGATGGTCACATTTTTTTCTTTTTTTGATATTTAATACCACACATACCTTTTACTCTTGCCTGGAAAATCCCACGGATGGAAGAGCCTGGTAGGCTGCAGTCCATGGGGTTGCAAAGAGTCAGACACGACTGAGCGACTTCACTTTCACTTTTCGCTTTCACGCATTGGAGAAGGGAATGGCAACCCACTCCAGTGTTCTTGCCTGGAGAATCCCAGGGACGGGGGAGCCTGGTGGGCTGCCGTCTATGGGGTCGCACAGAGTCGGACACGACTGAAGCGACCTAGCAGCAGCAGCAGCATACCTTTTTTTAAAGAAAAATTTCATGAATGAAAGGTCGAAGTCAAAAGAAAGGCAAAATAAAACCTCACCCACAAACTCATCATTCTGTGTTTTGTTTTTGTTGAAGTATATTTGATTTCCAATGTTTCAGGTGTACAGCAAAGTGATAGTTATGTATTAAACTCATTCTTTTTTTGACTTGATCTTTAAAAAAATAATTGATTTTTTTACTTATTTTTCTTTTGGCTGGGCTGGGTCTTTGTTGCGCACGCAGGGCCTCTCATTGCAGCGGCTTCTCTTGCGGCGCACACGCTCTAGAGGGTGCAGGCTTCAGTAGCTGTGGTCCGTGGGCTTAGTTGCTCCATAGCATGTGGGATCTTCCCAGACCAGGGTTTGAACCTGTGCCTCCTGCATTGGCAGGCAGATTCTTACCCACTGGACCACCAGAGGAGTCCAAACTCATTATTCTTAAACAGCTTTTGCTAGTGTTTCTTTCTTCTTTTAGTTGGTGTTGTATGATATAACGTTGACCGTGTTAACGATTTTTAACCTTTTCCATTCACACTGTCGTGCACCTGCCACCACCGTCCATCTCTAAAACTTTTTCATCTTCCCAAACTGAAACTCCATACCCCTTAAACCGTAGCTCCCCATTTCTCCCTCCCCCTAGTCCCCGGCAACTACCATTGTATTTTCTGTATGTACGAGCTTGACTGTTCTAGATACTTCATGTGAGTGGAATTGGATAGCGTGTATCTTTTTGTGACTGGCTTTCACTTAGCATGATGACATCTGTGTTGTAGCATGTGTCATCATTTCCTTCCTTCGGGGCTGAATAATACTCCACTGTATGTGCACGTCACATTTTCTTTTCTATTCATCTGATGATAGTTTGTTTTCATATTTTGACTCCTGTGCAAGCATAATGCTGGTACAAACATTAGGTACACATATCTGTCTGAGTCCCTACTTTCAGTCCTTTTGAGTAGATAGAGACTCAGAACTGAATTGCTGGATCATTCATGATAATTCTATGTTTAATTTTTTGAGGAACTCCACATTGTTTTCCATGACGGTTGCACTAATTTACATTCCCATCAGCAGCGCACAAGGCGTCTGACTTTTGAAGTGATATCTCATTGTAATTTTGATGTGCGTTTCCCTAACAATTAGTGCTGTTGAGCATATGTTCATGTGTTGTTAGTGTTTACAATATTATTATTATTTGACAATATTATTGTTAGTGTTTATCCTTCCAAGTGTTTACCTTGGCATTTGTTTCTCTTTCTTTTTTTTTCCAGACTGTAATCATAGTCTATGCAAAACTGTGTTTGAAATACTCCGTATTTTCCACCAAGTGTCATCATCAATAGGTCTAGACTTGCAGCAAAAGTGCACACTCACCCAGTTAGTGCTGTATTTCGTGATGATTTTCACCACCCCAAACTCTTCTTCTTAGGAAAGCCAAGATGACTGGGATGTTAGCAGCTATCTGTCAGTAGGACCACGGGGCCCTGCACGTGGTAAATGCTCTTCTGGATTCCAAGTAAAGGCTCTGAGGTTTATTTTGCAGTGGAAGGAGTCTTCAGATCAGATCAGTCGCTCAGTCGTGTCCGACTCTTTGCGACCTCATGAATCGCAGCACGCCAGGCTTCCCTGTCCATCACCAACTCCTGGAGTTCACTCAGACTCACGTCCATCGAGTCAGTAATGCCATCCAGCCATCTCATCCTCTGTCGTCCCCTTCTCCTCCTGCCCCCAATCCCTCCCAGCATCAGAGTCTTTTCCAATGAGTCAGCTCTTCGCATGAGGTGGCCAAAGTACTGGACTTTCAGCTTTAGCATCATTCCCTCCAAAGAACACCCAGGGCTGATCTCCTTCAGAATGGACTGGTTGGATCTCCTTGCAGTCCAAGGTACTCTCAAGAGTCTTCTCCAACACCACAGTTCAAAAGCATCAATTCTTTGGCTCTCAGCCTTCTTCACAGTCCAACTCTCACATCCATACATGACCACAGGAAAAACCATAGCCTTGACTAGACGGACCTTTGTTGGCAAAGTCATGTCTCTGCTTTTGAATATGCTATCTAGGTTGGTCATAACTTTCCTTCCAAGGAGTAAGCATCTTTTAATTTCATGGCTGTAGTCACCATCTGTAGTGATTTTGGAGCCCAGAAAAATAAAATCTGACACTGTTTGCATTGTTTCCCCATCTATTTCCCATGAAGTGATGGGACCGGATGCCATGATCTTCGTTTTCTGAATCTTGAGCTTTAAGCCAACTTTTTCACTCTCCACTTTCACTTTCATCAAGAGGCTTTTGAGTTCCTCTTCACTTTCTGCCATAAGGGTGGTGTCATCTGCATATCTGAGGTTATTGATATTTCTCCTGGTAATCTTGATTCCAGCTTGTGTTTCTTCCAGTCCAGCATTTCTCATGATGTACTCTGCATATAAGTTAAATAAACAGGGTGACAATATACAGTCTTGACGAACTCCTTTTCCTATTTGGAACCAGTCTGTTGTTCCATGTCCAGTTCTAACTGTTGCTTCCTGACCTGCATACAAATTTCTCAAGAGGCAGATCAGGTGGTCTGGTATTCCCATTTCTTGAAGTATTTTCCACAGTTTATTGTGATCCACACAGTCAAAGGCTTTGGCATAGTCAATAAAGCAGAAATAGATGTTTTTCTGGAACTCTCTTGCTTTTTCTATGATCCAGAGGATGTTGGCAATTTGATCTCTGGTTCCTCTGCCTTTTCTAAAACCAGCTTGAACATCAGGAAGTTCACGGTTCACATATTGCTGAAGCCTGGCTTGGAGAATTTTGAGCATTACTTTACTAGCGTGTGAGATGAGTGCAATTGTGCGGTACTGTGAGCATTCTTTGGCATTGCCTTTCTTTGGGATTGGAATGAAAACTGACCTTTTCCAGTCCTGTGGCCACTGCTGAGTTTTCTGAATTTGCTGGCATATTGAGTGCAGCACTTTCACAGCATCATCTTTCAGGATTTGGAATAGCTCAACTGGAATTCCATCACCTCCACTAGCTTTGTTCGTAGTGATGCTTTCTAAGGCCTACTTGACTTCACATTCCAGGATGTCTGGCTCTAGGTCAGTGATCACACCATCGTGATTATCTGGGTCGTGAAGATCTTTTTTGTACAGTTCTTCTGTGTATTCTTGCCATCTCTTCTTAATATCTTCTGCTTCTGTTAGGTCCATACCATTTCTGTCCTTTATCCAGCTCATCTTTGCATGAAATGTTCCTTTGGTATCTCTGATTTTCTTGAAGAGATCCCTAGTCTTTCCCATTCTGTTGTTTTCCTCTATTTCTTTGCATTGATCGCTGAAGAAGGCTTTCTTATCTCTTCTTGCTGAACTCTGCATTCAGATGTTTATATCTTTCCTTTTCTCTTTTGTTTTTCACTTCTCTTCTTTTCACAGCTATTTGTAAGGCCTCCCCAGACAGCCATTTTGCTTTTTTGCATTTCTTTTCTATGGGGATGGTCTTGATCCCTGTCTCTTGTACAATGTCACGGACCTCATTCCATAGTTCATCAGGCACTCTATCTATCAGATCTAGGCCCTTAAATCTATTTCTCACTTCCACTGTATAATCATAAGGGATTTGATTTAGGTCATACCTGAATGGTCTAGTGGTTTTCCCTACTTTCTTCAATTTAAGTCTGAATTTGGCAATAAGGAGTTCATGGTCTGAGCCACAGTCAGCTCCTGGTCTTGTTTTTGCTGAGTGTATAGAGCTTCTCCATCTTTGGCTGCAAAGAATATAATCAATCTGATTTCAGTGTTGACCATCTGGTAATGTCCATGTATAGAGTCTTCTCTTGTGTTGTTGGAAGAGGGTGTTTGTTATGACCAGTCATTTTCTTGGCAAAACTATTAGTCTTCGCCCTGCTTCATTCCGTATTCCAAGGCCAAATTTGCCTGTTACTCCAGGTGTTTCTTGACTTCCTACTTTTGCATTCCAGTCCCTTAGGACAAGTTTTAATTTTTCCTTCGATTCAGATGCCTGTAAGTTTTTGGGGACAGCCTGTCTGTGACGTATATGACCTCATAACTCGGACCCTTCAATGAATGGGTTAATTGCATGGCCTTGATTTCTAAATAGAGAATAGTGTTTGTGTGGTGAGCACACCCTTCTCTCTTATGGGTCTAAATGTCCTTTTGTCTTTTCTTTGGAATCTTTAGAGCATTTTTTAGAGAGACAGTGTTCTGGGGTTGACTTTCCCAGGCCGTCCCTAAGGGCCAGGGAACCCACGTGTCAGTTCACGTGGAAGACATGCTGGGAAGATCAGACTGATGGAGTCTGCAGCTGGCCCTGCTCCGTCCCTGTGACTGGTCCACACCACCGCGCCCAGGTTTCCTCGTCCATAACATGGGGATAATATCTGCCACATGCACTGTTGTGGGGGAAAAGGAAATGAACTGATTAATCAGTGGATTAGTTTCCTAAGCCACAAATTTGGTGGTTTAAAACAGCACCAATCTCCCTCCCAGTTCTGGGAGCCAGAAATCCAAAATCAGGCTCACTGGGTAAAAATCAAGATTGTAGCCCCAGGCACACTTTCTCTAAGAGTCTATGGGAGAGCCTGTACCCCACTTCTCCCGGCTTCGGGTGACTGCCCGAATTCCTTGACTTGTGGCCTCATCACTCCTATCTTTGCTTCTGTGCATGCTCTCCTCTTGTAGCTATGAATCTCCCTATGAATCTCCGTTTTGTTAGGATAACCGTGACTGCATTTTGGTTAAGACCCTCAACTATATCTCTTGACACGTAAGGTAATGTTCACAGATTTTGGGGATTAGAGTTTGGGACTGTCTGAGGGGACATTTTTTAGCCTTCCACAATCAGCAAAAATAGTAACGGTATTCTCCACCAGTGATTTTGTGTGATTGGGACTGTCTTCAAGTTTCTTACATGGATTATCTGAGATCACAGGGTGGGTCAGGGAACAGTTGTGGCCTTAACCCCCATCCTGTGACTATTTCAGCCTCTGGTGTAGTGCCTGGCAGAAGACGGGAGCCCAGTACCTGATAGCTTACTGTATTTCCAATAATTTTCTGCTACACTGTGCTGTCTCTCATTCAGTTTTATTCTAATAACCCTTTTTTTTAAAAAAAAAATTAATTTGTTTTTGGCTGGGCTGGGTCTTCATGCTGCTCAGGACTTTTCTCTGGTTGTGGCGAGCGGGGGCTACTCTCTGGTTGCGGTGTGTGGCTTTCCATTGCAGTGGCTCCTCTTGTTGCGGAGCACAGGCTTTAGGGCAGGCGGACTTCAGTAGTTACAGCACGTGCGCTCAGTAGTCGCAGCTCCCAGGCTCTAGAGCACAGGCCCAGTAGTTGGGGGGCACGTGGGCTTAGTTGCTCCACGGTTTGTGGGATCTTCCTGGATCAGGGATTGAACCCGTGCCTCCTGCATTGGCAGGCAGATTCTTTATCACTGAGCCATGAGGGAAGCCCTGTCCATCTTTTCTTCTTCTTCTTCTTCTTCTTCTTCTTTTTCAGTCATGGAGGACTTAAGTTGTGTCGGCACCAATAGCATGTTGAGTTTTGCAGGGTTGAGCTTGGGATCCATAGCTCTGATGAGACAAGAGGACACGATGTCAAATATGGGTTAATCACACCTGGATATTAGTAGTTCCCTTCCTTTGGCACCCATGGGGACGGTTCAGTGGAGCCAGTGAATACCTCTCGTGGGACACAAAGCTGTGTCTTTCCCAACATTCCTGAATACGTTTTCACCTGCTCAGTGAATCTTAACTTGGATCGTGCTATGATTGGGAGCTCGATGTTCATTTTTCTTAAATCACTTGTTTCATGGAGATGTTACCCAATTCCAGTTTTACTCTGTAGGAATGGGTGTTGCTAGCATTATGTGCCTGAATGTATGTAGTGGCAGAGGTTTGATAGCCTGTAAAGTTGCTGATTTCACACTGTCTCTTCTGGTTTTAGAAGCGGTTCCTTAGGTTAATTCAACAAGTAGGTGTTTATTGCATGCCGGGCTCTGGGGGGCTTGCCAGATGGAACTCCTAAGCTAAGAGCGTAGAGGTGGAATAAAGCATTGATCGTAATCTACCGCAATGGAAGCCAAGGTTGAACGGGCATCAGAGCCTGATTTAACAAGAGACCTTGTTAAAGCACAGATTGCCGGCTCAGAGATAGAGATTCTGATTTAGCAGATCTGGGGTGGAGGGCAAGAATTTTGATATTGATGCTGCTGATCCAGGGACCACACTTTGAGAACCACTGTGCATGGGAGTCATGGATGACAGACTGTCTAACTCAGCTTGGAGGTCAGAAGGGCTTCCAAGAGGTGGAAGGGCTTCAGCTGGCCTTCAAAGGATGGGTTGGATTTTCCTAGATGGAGAAAAGAAGAGGGGGCATTCCAGGGAAGCGTGGTGTGTGTGGCAGGGTAGGGAATGGAAAGCCAGGTCATGATTTTGGAGGGGTGGCCCGTAGGTGAAGCGTGAAGAAAGATGCAAAGGCTGAAAACAAATTCCTGTGCCCTTGGAGCCAGCGTAGACCCCTTGAAGGGGCTTTTTTTTTTTGTTCAAGGATACAGGGATCTTACGTTTCTGTAAAAGTGCAGTCATGTCCGCAGAAAGCGAAGTGCCTGTTGGCGAACCTGACGAGGTCCTTCCGTCCACTTCTGTGTCAGTATCTTGAAATGGGTTTGGAGGCTCTGCAGGTACACGTGTGATACGAATAATGAGGGTTGGAAGCAAGAAATAATGTGGCTGTATCTCACTTTCTATCTCTCCCGACCTGGGACACAAGTTTTCCACTTGAACAAAATCAGCTTTGTTCTGTGATTCTCCACCCCACCCCATCCCCTTGCCAGCTTCAGGCCCCAGGAGGCCTGTTTCTTTCAGAGAGGGCAGCTCAGCCACAGGGGTGGGGACCACACTGAGACCTACAGTCAAGGGCTCTGCATTTCACATCCTGGAGGATTCCAGGACTGTGGTTGCATCAAGATGGAATCTTTTTACTTTCTTTCTACCTTGTAACACTTTCAGCCTCTGCATTCCTGACCCTGTGTATTGGTAGCTCACCTTTAGAACCCCAGAAGCAAGAACCTGGAATTTGCAAATTTTCTTGTTCAACCAGTTTGGTTGGATAATTGCCTTCTCGGTTGAAAGCAGTTTTTACTTTCTTGAGACCTGGGTTTGTATTATGTTTGGGGGCAAACATCTTTGATTCTACAGTGGTGGGGGGGTCGGTTTTTCATTTCTGCTCTCTGATTATGAGGTGGAAGGAATTGGGGGATGGGGTGGAAGAAGGGGGCTGTCAGAGAAGCTTTTGAGATACAAGGGGATTCACATCCTCCCCCCCACACCCTCCCCGCCCCCCCCCCCCCCCCAGTAATGTCCCTCTGTTGCACTCCTTTGGGGGAGTGTGCTGGAACATCATTTTTACAAACAGATCTGGTTTGATGTAAAGATAGCACCGAACAGGCATGATCCCTGTATAAGAGACAGACTCCTTTAAAACAAATTCAGAATTTAACTTTTCCAAGACAGGTGTGTCCGGGTTTCTAAGGAGCTTATTTTGACAGTCTGATTCCACTGTTAAAAAACATGGAAGGAATGACTAGTACTGAGAGGGTGACAGTTTGTGGGTCACCTGCCCTCTTGGTGGCTGAGCTGTAGTGATTCAGAGTTTGCATGGTGGTGATGGATGTTAATGAGACTTATTGTGGGGATCATTTGCAATATACACATACACGGAATTAAAGATATACACCTGAAACTAATATAATAATGTTGTATTCAATTATATCTCAATTGTTGTTGTTCGCTGTTCAGTTGCTGAGTCGTGTCTGACTGTTTGTGATCCCGTGGACGGCAGCATGCCAGGCTTCCCTGTCCTTCACTATCTTTGGGAGTTTGCCCAAATTCATGTCTGTTGAGTTGGTGACCATGTGAAATCGCTCTGCTGCTACTGCAGCTAAGGCGCTTCAGTCGTGTCCGACTCTGCGCCGTCGTGTTCAACTCTTTGCGATCCCGTGAGCCTACCAGGCTTCTCTGTCTATGGGATTTTACAGGCAAGAATACTGGAGTGGGTGGCCATTTCCTTCTCCAGGGGATCTTCGTGACCCAGGGATCGAACTTGGGTCTCCTGCATTGCAGGCAGACGCTTTACTGTCTGAGCCATCAGGGAAGCCTAAGTTGGTGATGCCATCTTCAATTAAAAATGAGTAAAGCAAGTTAGCCTTTTGCAAGATGGTAGCATTGAAACTCAAAAAGCAATCTGCTTAATGATGAACTCGGGCAACTGAAGTGGTGAGAAAACTGATGAGGAGAGCAGTCTGAACTGCGTGGTCTTCCCCACTGGGAAGAGTGAGGACGTTGGTTGCCTGGGTTTGAATTCCAGCTCTAAGACCCTAAGAAATCACGTGTCCAAAGTTAAGTGACATCTCAGGCCTTAGTTTCCTCATCTGTAAAATGGGTATAATACACATCCATCTCACAGGATAGTCATAGAGATTAAATGAGTTATTTGTGAAGAGCTTAAAATAGTGTCTGGTGCCTGGTACGTGTGTATGTATGCTGCTGCTGCCGCCTAGCTCCTGAAGTTGTGTCCGACTCTGTGCGACCCTATGGGCTGCAGCCTGCCAGGCTCCTCTGTCTATGGGATTCTTTAGGCAAGAGTGCTAGAGTGGGTTGCCATGCCCTCCTCCAGGGGATTTTCCCGACCCAGGAATCGAACCCGGGTTTCCTGCATTGCAGGTGGATTCTTTACTGCTGAGCCACCAGGGAAGCCCACGTGTATGTATGGAACATATATATGGTACATGTGTATAAATGTTTATTACAATAAATCGCTCTCTAGGACATAAGAATAATGTTGAAAAAAGTTAACGATAAACTTTTCTGACTTTTTAGCACAGAGCTTGTAGCCCACTTGAAACTCTGCTTTAATGTCCAGTTTTTTATGTAGTTTGTTCTAGAACATTCATGTTTTCTCTGTGATTATCTTAGACTTTGGAAAAGCAAAGAAGGCACTGGGAGGCTTCCTCAGAATTTAGTCCCTGACGTTAAATAGTGTGGGAAAAGAAAGCGCTGGAAGACTCTTGCAGAGGGTTGTTGCTATGGTTTCCCAACGGTGGGTTATAGAGTATTTGTTGGTTTATTTAAGACAGTTGTGATAACATTAAAGAAATGAAGTAGAATAAAAAATTTCAGTGCAGCCCACCTGATACAGTTGGTGCTGTGTGAGACATTTTTTGTGTTGCATACCTGGGTGGGCTGGGTTTACCATTAGACCCTAACTCACGGTCCTTCTTCGTGTCCACCTGCCAGCACGCTGTCTCGTGTCTATATCTGCCGGTCGGTTTGCACTGCCCATCAGTTTCTCATGGATTCTTTTTTTTTTTTTTTATTGGTTTTGTCCATCTGACGACCTCCAAAAATTAGGAGCTGCGCAACCTGAATTCCTAACCGAACCCAGCTGCATTCGCATGGATTCTCAAATGAGATTTTCTTAAAAATATTTTCTCCTTGTCCTAACAACCAGATGTTAAGTTTAGGGTTTTAATACTTTCGAAATTTTTCTTTTCTTTAGTGTTAAATTTTTCCATTTTGCTCTTCTCTTCCTGGAACTTTGGTGAATTTTGATGTTGCATGTGATCAGTCCAGAGTCCGGGAGGCCTGATCCAAGAGTTTTAGGACTGTCACACATAACTGAGAGACGTTTTGGTGACTTAACTATTTGTGAGGATCAATCAAACCTTTTTACAGCTTTGAGTCTATACCAGGCATATTATACTTTATAAATATTGACTGATTTGATTTTCATAATAGTACAAACTAGATGATATCATCACCATCATCGCCTTTCTACAGATGAGGAAAACTGAGGCCCCAAAGGTATGACTTGGCCAAGGTTGAGTCCTGGTAAGTGACAGGGCAGGGATCTAAGTTCAAGCATTCTGGCTATAGAGACAGTGCTGACAGTCACTCTGCTGAACTGTAAATCAATTTTTGAATTTTATTTGAAGCTAACTTGTACAAGGAGATCCTAAAGGAAATCAGTCCTGAATATTCATTGGAAGGACTGAAGCTGAAGCTGAAACTCCAATACTTTGGCCACCTGATGCGAAGAACTGACTTGTTGGAAAAGACAATGATGCTGGGAAAGATTGAAGGCAGGAGGAGAAGGGAACACCAGAGGATGAGATGGTTGGATGGCATCACCGACTCCATGGACATGAGTTTGAGTAGGTTCCAGAAGTCGGTGATGGACAGGGAAGCCTGGCGTGCTGCAGTCCGTGGGGTCGCAAAGAGTTGGACGTGACTGACTGAAGTGAATGTGTGCATGCGTGCTAAATTGCTTCATTGTGTTCGACTCTGTGTGACCCCATGGACTGTAGCCCACCAGGCCCCTCTGTCCATGGGATTCTCCAGGCAGGAATACTGGAGTGGCCTGCATTTCCTCCTCCAGGAGATCTTCTCGACCTAGGGATTGAACCCATGTCTCTTAAGTCTCATGCTTTAGCAGGTGGGTTCTTTACCACGAGCACCACCAGGAAAGCCCTTAAAGCTAATAGTTTGTTTGAACTGAAGTTTAGTTGATTTTTCGGAGAAGGCAATGGCAGTCCACTCCAGTACTCTTGCCTGGAAAATCCCATGGACGGAGGAGCCTGGTGGGCTGCAGTCCATGGGGTCACTAAGAGTCAGACACGACTGAGCGACTTCACTTTCACTTGCTTTAGTTGATTTAGAAAGTTAATAATTTCAATTGAGGCTTTCTCGGTATTGCTAAGTGGCTTCAGAGGTCTAAACCTTCAGTGCCAGCTGGGGCTCCTATGCTTAGTTCCTATGATTGCCCTAACAAAGTACCACAGACTGGGTGACTTCAAAGAACTCAGATTTAGGGGACGTCCCTGGTGGTCTGGTGGTTAAGAATCCACCTGCCAATGCAGGGAATACAGGTTTGATCCCTGGTTGAGGCACTAAGATCCCACATGCCACATTCCACATGCAACTAAGCCTGTCAGCAGCAACTACTGAAGCCTGAGTGCCGTAGAGCCGATGCTCCGCGGCTAGAGACGCTGCTCCGCGGCTAGAGACGCCACCGCAATGAGAGGCCCGCACACCGCAACCAGAGAAAGCGCGAGCCAGCAACGAAGAGCCCAGGCACTGCCACGATGACCCAGTGCAGCCAAAAACAAATAAATTAATAATTAAAAAAGAGAAAAATTCTGTGCTTTAAATAAAACATCATGAACCACCCCCTGCCCCCCCCCCCCCGCCCCCAAAGCCCTGAGATTTATTTTCCCACTGTTCTGGAGGCTGCAGGTTCAAAGTCAAGGTGTTGGCAGGGCTTTGCTCCTGCTGAAGGGTCTAGGTAATCTCTTCCTTGCTCCTAGATGCAAAGTTGCCGATAGTCCTCGGTGTCCCTTGGCTTGTCGGTTCGTCACTCCAAACTTCGCCTCTGTTGGAAGGACCCAGTCACGCTGGATTAGGAACCCACTCTCCTCCAGTATGTCCTCATCTTAGCTCACTACCACTGCAGAGACCCAGCTGTAAAATGTAAATGATTTACAGGTAAGGTCACTGTTACAGGCTGGATTGGGTGTGTGTGTCCCCCATCTTTGGGTTTCCCTGGTAGCTCGGCTGGTAAAGCATCTGCCTGCAGTGTAGGCCCTCCATCTTTAACGGCTGAAGCCTTACCACGCAGTAATACAGAATGTGAGTGTACTTGGAGACGGGGCCTTTAAAGAGGTGTCTGTGCTCAGTCCCTCAGTCGTGTCTGACTCTTTGCGACCCCATGGACTGTAGCTCACCAGCCTCCTCTATCCACGAGATTCTCCAGGCAAGAACACTGGAGCGGGTTGCCAGTTTCTCATCCGGGGGATCTTCCCGACCTAGGGATCGAACCTGAGTTCGAGGTAATGAAGTTAAAATGAGGGCCTTAGGTGGGCCCTAATTCAGTCTGACTGGTGTCCTTCTGAGAAAAGGCGATTTGGACACACTTACATGAGAGATGCATGGACACAGGAGGACACGGTGAGAAGATGGCCATCGACAAGCCGTGGGGAAACCAGCCCTGCCGACATCTGGATCTCAGACCTCCAGCCTCCAGAACTGTGAGAAAATAAATTTATGCCGTTTAAGCCCCATAGCCTATGGTTCTTTATTATGACAGCCCTAGAGGACAGACGATAAAGCATCTGCCTGCAATGCAGGATACCTGGGTTCGATCCCTGGGTTGGGAAGATCCCCTGGAGAAGGAAATGGCAACCCACTCCAGTATTCTTGCCTGGAGAATCCCATGGACTGAGGAGCCTGGTAGGCTATAGTCCATGGGATCACAAAGAGTTGGACATGACTGAGCGACTTCACTTCAGAGGACAGATAGTCATATTCACAGGCATGAGGCTTAAGACTTCAGAATACTTTTGGGAGGCACAGTTGAACCCACAACGCCAGGGTCAGTCACTCAGTTATGTCTGACTCTTTGTGACTCCATGGACTGTAGCCCTCCAGGCTCCTCTGTCCATGGGATTCTCCAGGCAAGAATACTGGAGTAGGTAGCCATTCCCTTCTCCAGGAGGTCTTCCTGACCCAGGGATCGAACCCAGGCCTCATGCATTGCAGGGAGACTCTTTACCTTAGGATGCTGGTTCTGGTCTTGGATTATATGGAAAGGCAGCTTTTGGCTTCTTTCCAGCTCAGCACTGATATATCTGCCTGAAAGAAATAAACACTCCTCTTGTGCCGGGGAGGGCCCTGGAGGCAGAACGCAGAAGCTGTCTGACTCATCCTCCAAGTTTGGGGGCTTTAGAGGCACCTGGGAACTTGCTGGTGGCAGGAGCTGTCAGCCTAGGTCTCCTGGGAGAGGGACACACAGGGCTGCCTTCACTGATTTCGAAGAGCCTCCAACTTTATCCCTTCTAAAGAGTCTCTGCCTCAGAGGCCACAGACAAAGCTCTGGGCGTGGACCTGGCACTTCCTCCCGGCCCCGCCCCTCCTCGGCGCCCCTCCCCTTGTCTTCGCCCCTCCCCTCCCCTCTGCTCCCCTCCTCCCGGCTCTCTGGAGTCTCAGGCCCTCCGGGGATGGGAGAGGCGCTTAGCTCCCCTGGGGAAGGGGATGAGGCATCGCTCTGAGACGCCTGGTTATTTTTTTTGCTTCCTTCCTGGGTGTGGGCGTTTGTGTTGACAGCGGCGGAGGAGGCGCGGTGACGGGCGCTTGGAACACTTGGGTGCTGGTGGAGCGGGTGGGAGGTGGTGCCCGTGCCTGGCAGGTGACTTGGCGCTCACGTGGCCCTGGGGGTCCAGCAGGACGGTGGCAGAACCGGAAGTGCTCTTCCGGGCTGGGGATCCCATAGCGTCCTCCGTGTCGCACGAAGGGGCGCTGCCTGCTGCTCTTCCGTGGCTCCCCAAGTGGGAGACTCTGCGGGCACCCCTGTCTTTGCAGGCAAGCCTTCGTGGCGGTCCTGAGAGTCGGGCCAGAAAGAAAGCTGAGCGCCAAAGAATTGATGCTTTTGAACTGTGGTGTTGGAGAAGACTCTTGAGAGTCCCTTGGACTGCAAGGAGATCCAACCAGTCCATCCTAAAGGAAATCAGTCCTGATTATTCATTGGAGACTGATGCTGAAGCTGAAACTCCAATACTTTGGCCATCTGATGCGAAGAACTGACTCATTGGAGAAGACCCTGATGCTGGAAAAGATTGAAGGTGGGAGGAGAAGGGGCTGACAGACGATGAGATCATTGGATCTCGATGGACACGAGTTTGAGTAAGCTCCTGGGGTTGGTGATGGACGGGGAGGCCTGGTGTGCTGCAGTCCGTGGGGTCTCAAAGAGTCAGACACGACTGAGCGACTGAACTGCACCTGGAAACTGTAGTAGGGAGTGCTCTCCATTCCCACGATCTCCATCAAATATCCCCCAAGTGTATTCAGACATAAAGCTTGGGAAGATCGGAGTACTGTCTGGAACACCAGATGGGGCTCAGCTCAGCGCCTGACTCCACTAGAAGTATGTGTGTTCTTGATGTTGGAGGGAAAGGGGAGTGATCAAACTCACCCTGTTTGCTAACCCTTCTTCCGCATGTCATACCTCACATGCCAGGAGTGTCTCTGTTTCCTCTGGTATTTAGACTCTGGAATTGCCCCTGGTGAAGTGGTTGGAAGAGGCCCCGCCCCCCGCCCTGGGGTATTGAAACGCAGGCACCTACTTATCCATCAGATTTGGAAACTGAGATTAAGGTAAGCAGGCCTGGATCATAACTGGGTACTTGGATAGGAATTTCAAGATGAAAATCTACCTCTGTTTTTCTTTCTCTCCCCTCCACATCCCAAGAAAAGACACACAGTAATTCCAGTTGGGGCTTTTTCCACATTCTACCCTGTATTAGTTTCCAGGGGCTGCGGTAAGAAGCTATCTTGAACTGGGTGGCTTAAAACAGTGTACAGATTTATTCTCACAGTTCAGAAGGCTAAGAAGTCTGAGATCAAGGTGTTGGCAGAATTATGCTCCCTCTGGAGGCCCTGGGAAAGAATCCACCCTAGCTTCTTCCTAGTTTTGGGTTCAGTTCAGTTCAGTTGCTCAGTCATGTCTGACTCTTTATGACTGCATGGAGTGCAGCACGCCAGGCCTCCCTGTCCATCACCAACTCCGGGAGCTTACTCAAACTCATTTCCATCGAGTTGGTGATGCTGTCCAGTCATCTCATCCTCTGTTGTCCCCTCTTCCTTCCACCTTCAATCTTTCCCAGCATCAGCGTGTTTTCCAACAAGTCAGTTCTTCACATCAGGTGGCCAAAGTATTGGAGTTTCAGCTTCAGCATCAGTTCTTCCAATGAAAATTCAGGACTGATTTCCTTTAGGATGGACTGGTTGGATCTCCTTGCAGTCCAAGGGACTCTCAAGAGTCTTCTCCAACACCACAGTTCAAAAGCATCAATTCTTCGGCACTCAGCTTTCTTTATAGTCCAACTCTCACATCCATACATGACTCCTGGGAAAACCATAGCCTTGACTATATGGACCTTTGTCAGCAATGTAATGTCTCTGCTTTTCAATACGCTGTCTAGGTTGGTCATAACTTTTCTTCCAAGGAGCAAGTGTCTTAATTTCATGGCTGCAATCACTATCTACAGTGATTTTGGAGCCCCAAAAAATAAAGTCTGAGACTGTTTCCACTGTTTCCCAGTCTATTTCTCATGAAGTGATCGGACCAGATGCCATGATCTTAGTTTTCTGAACGTTGAGTTTTAATCTTACTTTTCCACTCTTCTCTTTCACTTTCATCAAGAGGCTCTTTAGTTCTTCTTTGCTTTCTGCCGTAAGTGTGGTGTCATCTGCATATCTGAGGTTATTGATATTACTCCCGGCAATCTTGATTCCAGCTTGTGCTTCATCCAACCCGGCATTTCTCATGATGTACTCTGCATGTAAGTTAAATAAGCAGCGTGACAATATACAGCCCTGACGTACTCCTTTTCCGATTTGCAACCAGTCTGTTGTTCCAGGTCCAGTTCTAAGTGTTGCTTCTTGACCTGCATACAGGTTTCTCAGGAGGCAGATCAGGAGGTCTGGTATTCCCATCTCTTTAAGAATTTTCCATAGTTTGCAGTTTGATGTCATCATTTGCAAAGACTGTATTTCCAAATAAGATCATATTCCTAGGTACCAGGGTTAGGACTTAAGCATATATTAGGGGGACACAACTGGACCACCACACCCCCCCCACCACTTCATTGCATTGCCGTCCTGAAATGCCTTCCTATTTGATTGATGTTAGGGGCACGACTGCCTGCATCGATTTTATTATTATCTGTTTCTTCCCTCTTCGTTTGACCTAATTCTTTCTTTTTTTTAATTTGGCCATACCTTGTGGCATGTGGGATCTTAGGTCCTCAACCAAGGATTGAACCCGGACCTCTGCTGTGGAAGCATGAAGTCTTAACTGTTGGGCTGCCACGGGAGTCCCCCATATCATTGTTTTGATCATGTCTCTCCCCTTACTCCCTTGCCCTACTCTTCCCTGCTAAATGTCTCTTGTTTTTATTCTTTGCTTTGTTGAGCCTCTGATGACAGCACACTTCTGCCTGGACACTTCAGTTTTGTGCCTTTCTGGAGGACATACACATTCTCCAAAGATTCTGCATGGTATTCACCTTGGGAGAAATACAGATATTTGTCTGAGATCTGATTCCTGTCTGTTCCACTAGACTGGAAAGCCTATTAAGACAAGGGCCCATGACTTTAGCTCATGAATGATTGTAACCTTTGTACCGAGATCAGTCCCTGGTTCAGCAAGATCCCACATGCCTCAGAGCAACTAAGCCCGTGTGCCACAACTACTGAGCCCATGCTCTAGGGCCCTCGAGCTGAAACTACTGAGCCCAGGTGCCGCAGCTACTGGAGGCCCCGTGCCTAGAGCCCCTGGCCCACAGCAAGAGAAGCCACTGCAGTGAGAATCCAGTGCGCGGCAACAGAGCGTAGCCCCTGCTCCCTGCAACCAGAGAAAAGCCTGCACAGCTATGGAGACCCAGCACAGCCCCCCTCCAAAAAACCCAGTAAGTAAAAAATGAAATAAAACAGTGGTAAAGGTGATACATGTTTTAGTGTTTGCTTATTTTTGGCTGCTCTGGGTCTTCGTTGCTGCGTGTGAGCTTTCTCCAGTTGTGGTGAGCAGGGGCAGCTCTTCGTTGTGGTTTGTGGGCTTCTCATTGTGGTGGCTTCTCTTGTGAAGCACAGGCTGCGGGGCCTCAGTCGTTGGGCTTGTGGGCTCTCGAGCACAGGCTTAGTAATTGTGGTGCACAGGCTTAGTTGCCCCCAAGGCACGTGGGATCTTCCCTGACCAGGGATCGAACCCGTGTCCCCTTCATTGGCAGGTGGATTCTTAGCGACTGGACCCCCAGGACAGTCCTGATACATTTAATGTTCTGTGTAGAACACTAAACCTTAACACTGCACATGTGCAAAATGTTATGGAAGGATGCAAAAAAAAAAAAAAAAACAACCCCAAAATCAACCCAATTCAAACCACATTTCTGTGCATGGATTGTGTGTGTGAAAGAGTGAATGGGTTTGGAGAATGTTCCAGAGGAAAGGCAGGGAGAGATGAATGGGGAAGCAGCCAGAGGGGCTGGTGAATGCCTGTTGAGAGGAAAAGCTGGACTGGGGGGAAAGCGTCTGGGTAGTTATCAGTGCCTGTGGTTGTAATCAGAGCTCTGTCTCCAGCTAGCTGTGGGATTTTGAGCAAATCAATCGGTTCCCATTGTGGGCATCTGGTTTGAAAGGGAGCTGGCATAGTAACCTCTGCACATCTTTCCAGCTCAGAAAACTTCAGAGTTTTGAAGCATCTAACAGGGTATCACTGAGTCACTCATTTTTTTTTTTTCCTTCTTTCACAATTCTCTGCAATGTCTACACTCGGTGCGGGCTCTTCTGATTTCTACTGGCTTCAGGCAGTGCGTTTGAAGGAATCACCTTTTGGTCAAGAATCTCCAGTTTTTTTTAATGTCATCAGTTCATTTGGTTAAGAACACATTTAATTTTTTCTGAGTTTTTCTTCACTCCAATCCAGTTTTCATGTTTCCTAGTTTTAAAATTTTCCGTCACAGATGTAGAAAACAAACTTCTGGTTACCAGGGGGAAGGCCTCTGAGAGGAGAGGTAAATTGGAAGTTTGGGATTGATGTGTACATACTACTATATATAAAATAGATAACTAATAAGGACCCTGGTGGCTCAGCAGTAAAGAATCCACCTGCAATGCAGGAGACCCACGTTCCATCTCTGGGTTGGGAAGATCCCCTGGAGATGGGAATGGCAACCCGTTCTAGTATTCTTGCCTGGAGAATTCTGTGGACAGAGGAGCCTTGTGGGCTACAGCCCGTGGTGTTGCAGAGTCGTACACAACCGAGTGACTAAGTCTTTTGCTTTCATGTAGCACAAGAAACTCTACTCAATACTCTCTTATGACCTATATGGAAAAGAATCTAAAAAAGAGGGGATTATGTATATGTCTAACGTTCACTTTGCTGTACACATGAAACTAACACAGCATTGTAATTCAACTATACTCCAAGATAAATTTTTAAAAATGAATAAATCAATTGTCACCCTAAAAAAATTTCCTTGGCCTTTTATTTGTGGTTCTTGGTCTTCTTGGATTCTAATAACTTATGCTGATAATAGTAACGCCTGTATATAGCTACGCTTTTTGCATGCATTCAGTCATCGGAACCTTATGTCAGCACCGTGACGTGGATTCGTGGTTTCTGTTTTGTGGATAACGGGAAGCGAGAGGTGAAGGAGCTTGTCTGGGCTCGCGGTCGCCCCGCGGGGCAGTGGCTGTGCTGTGCCTGCGCCTGGCTTGTTCTGAGCTGTGTGCACGCCATACCCTCTGCGCTAGGCTAGTGCAGCTCTTCTGTGTCCCAGGGCCCTGGATGGCAGGGCCATTATCTTTGTCTTTTTGGTCCTTCTGAGGTCTCTAGTACAGGCCTGTCAGAGACCAATAGACGTTTTTAGAAGGTACTTTCTAGTTTCTTTGATAGGAATCATTCCTGGGAATTCCTTGGCAGGCCAGTGGTTAGTCAGCGGGACAGCAGCACTTTCATTACTTGGGGCCTGAATTTTGATCCCTGGTCAGGGAACTAGGGTTAGGGTCGAGGAACTTAGGATCCTATAAGCTTTACAGCTCCATGAAAAAAAAAAGAAAGAGGAATCATTTCTGTCTCACTGTGTCAGGGAAGGAATAGCTCTTGTGCTGAGCAGAACGCAGTAGTCAGGTTCTTAGCTTCTGGGGAGAAGAGTTGGCTTCCTCAAAAATTTCCTTTATAAACTCAAGAGGGGCTATTAGTGAGTGTGGTATCCTGTGAAAAATGCAGTCTAATTTAACATCTGAAAGGATGACTCAAGATCTGAGCATAGAAAAGCCACCCTGGGTTCCTGCATTTCCCCTCTGCTCCAGAACTCATCAGCAGCCCCCGTTTTGCATCCAGGGACCCTCACATGGAGAACTAGCCTTAGGGCCGCTGCTGTGAGCTAACTAGGCTTCCCTGATTGCTCAGTTGGCAAAGAATCCGCCTGCAATGTAGGAGACCCCTGTTTGATTCCTGGGTCAGGAAGATCCGCTGAAGAAGTGATACGTTACCAACTAGAGTATTCTTGGGCTTCCCTGGTGGCTCAGCTGGTAAAGAATCTGCCTGCAGTGTGGGAGACCTGGGTTCGATCTTGGGTTGGAAAGGTCCCCTGGAGAAGGGAAAGGCTACCTACTCCAGTATTCTGGCCTGGAGAATTCCATAGACTATAGTCCATGGGGTCTCTAAGAGTCTGACATGTCTGAGTGACTTTCACTTTGAGCTAACTAGGAAGTAGGGCATTTCCCAACTCTGGAAGTTTTCATGTTGCTGTGTTCTCAAACCTAATCTCTCTTCTCTTCCTCTGGAGAGAGGTTTAGATCCTAGCCACCTATCAGTTCAGTTCAGTTGCTCAGTTGTATCAGACTCTTTGAGACCCCATGGACTGCAGCATGCCAGGCTTCCCTGTCTGTCACCAACTCCCGGGAGCTTGCTCAAACTCATGTCCATAGAGTCAGTGATGCCATCCAACCATCTCATCCTCTGTCGTCCCCTTCTCTTCCCTCCTTCAATCTTTCCCAGCATCAGAGTCTTTTTGAATGAGTCAGTTCTTTGAATCATGTGGCCAAAGTATTGGAGTTTCAGCTTCAGCATCAGTCTTTCCAATGAATATTCAGGATTGATTTCCTTTAGGATGAACTGGTTTGATCTCCTTGCAGTCCAAGGGACTCTCAAGAGTCTTCTCCAACACTACAGTTCAAAAGCATCAATTCTTTGGCTCTCAGCTTTCTTTATAGTCCAACTCTCACATCCATACATGACAACTGGAAAAACCATAGCTTTGACCAGATGGACCTTTGTCGGCAAAGTAATGTCTCTGCTTTTTAATATGCTGTCTGCTGCTGCGCTGCTAAGTTGCTTCAGTCGTGTCTGACTCTGTGCGACCCCATAGACAGCAGCCAACTAGGCTCCCCTGTCCCTGGGATTCTCCAGGCAAGAACACTGGAGTGGGTTGCCATTTCCTTCTCCAATGCATGAAAGTGAAAAGTGAAAGTCAAGTCGCTCAGTTGTGTCCAACTTTTCGCGACGCCATGGCCTGCAGCCTACCAGGCTTCTCCGTCCATGGGATTTTCCAGGCAAGAGTACTGGAGTAGGGTGCCATTGCCTTCTCCGAATATGCTGTCTAGGTTGGTCATAGCTTTTCTTCCAAGCAGCAAGCTTTTTTTTTTTTTTTGTATGTAAATGAATTTATTTATTTTAATTGAAGGCTAATTACTTAATGATATTGTAGTGGTTTTGCCATACATTGACATGAATCAGCCATGGGTGTACATGTGTTCCCCATCCTGAACTCTCCTCCCACCTCCCTCCCCATCCCATCCCTCTGGGTCATCCCAGTGCACTGACCGTGAGTGCCCTGTCTCATGCATCGAACCTGGACTGGTGATCTGTTTCACATATAATAATATACATGTTTCAATGCTATCTCTCAAATCATTCCACCGTCACCTTCTCGCACAGAGTCCAAAAGTCTGTTCTTTACATCTGTGTCTCTTCTGCTGTCTCTCATATAGGGTCATCGTTACCATCTTTCTAATTCCATATATATGCATTAAAATACTGTATTGGTGTTTTTCTTTCTGACTTACTTCACTCTGTATAATAGGCTCCAGTTTCATCCACCTCATTAGAACTGATTCAAATGCGTTCTTTTTAATAGCTGAGTAATATTCCATTGTGTATATGTACCACAGCTTTCTTATCCATTCATCCCAAGCAGCAAGCATCTTTTAATTTCATGGCTGCAGTCACAATTTGCAGTGATTTTGGAGGCCAAGAAAATAAAGTCTTTCACTGTTTCCATGTTTCTGCCTTTATTTGCCATGAAGTGATGGGACCGGATGCCATGATCTTAGTTTTTTAAATGTTGAGTTTTAAGCCAGCTTTTTCACTCTCCTCTCTCACTTTCATCAAGAGGCTCTTTAGTTCTTCACCTTCTGCCATAATGATGGTGTCATCTGAGATTATTGGTATTTCTCCCAGCAATCTTGATTGCAGCTTGTGCTTCATCCAGCCTGGCATTTTGCATGATGTACTCTGCATGTAAGTTAGCCACCCATATTGCTTTCATTTCTCAAACCAGCATTTTTGAACTTGGAGGGATGGGGCTTATTCTTAGGGTGGCTTCTAGTAGAGATCTTGCCTGCTTGGAGCCGCCTTCTCTTTGCCAAAATATAGCCCATCCTTGGAAAGTATAAGGATGTGAGTCACCCCAAAGGAGTGGATTCTTTGCTCTTAGCTGACCTGCCCAGTCTTCCGGATGTGCCCTTGCATCTCAGTGAAGATTAAATCAAGCTCTTCCTTTGCCTGCAGATGCAACTAATGCAGCTGAGTCAGATGGCTCAGTGGTAAAGAATCTGCCTGCAAATGCAGGAGAAGAGAGTTGGACCCATGGGTCAGGAAGATCTCCTGGAGAAGGAAATGGAAACCCATTCCAGTTTTCTCATCAGAAGAATATCATGGACAGAAGAACCTGGCAGGCTACAGTCCGTGAGGTCTCAAAGAGTCAGACATGACTGAGCATGCATGCGAAACACAACTCATCTCAAGCTGATTGGTTTCTCAAACACGGTTGTTTGCTGATATTCCAGGTTGCCCTGTGTTGCCTTGGTAGGCAAGCAGGGACCTGTAACTCCCCTGGCAAGTCAAGACAGACAGCAGGCCAACCATCAGCTTGCTCAGACCTCACCTGGAACAAAGTCAAGCTTCCTTTGCAAGATTCAGACTCTTGTTTGCTATTGGATTGGGCATGGATCAAGAGGAGAGACACTGAATCTTTTATCCATTTGCAAATGATACGTGATAGGCATTAATCAGAGATCTGCTCTGGGAAAGGGGTGGGCTGATCCAAACTCCTTCATTGGATTACCTGGAGCACTTGGTGCATTGAATCATCATGAGCGTTTTAGAGTTGGAAGGGGCCACTTCGGCTTTCACATTTGATAGTTGACAAAACATCAGCTCTCTAGCAGTTTGACCCAGACAAGTTCTATCATGGGAGTAGACTGGAGTGAGCACTCCCTGAGGTTATGGGCCATCTGTCCTGGAGTGAGGCCACTGAGATGGAAAGACAGCCTTCTAAAAACTTGGAGTGGTGGTCAAGGAAGAGGCATATGTGTAAGATTCAAATAATAAGGAAAGGACTAAGCTGCAAGTCCTCACCCACAGAGACCCCTGGGTCACTGCCCACATCTGCTTCATGCCCAGTGGATCTTGGTGTCTTGCCCAGAGCCTGGGATTGGTCCTTTTAGGGTGATGTGTGGAATTGTTCATTTAAGACTCTGCAGAACAAGCCTGGTGGAGGTTGGTGGTGTGAGGGCACAGCCTTAGGGTGTGAACCCTCAAGACAAGGACTGTGCCTCTGCCGGGACCATGGGCATTGGGCCTGCCTGATCTCTCAAAGCTCAGCGTTAGACTGTGCAGTGTAATTGGCCCCATTGCCCCCCTCCCTGAATGCATGTAATCAGGACATGACTCCTGTCCTCGCACGGTGGGCCACAGCTAGCAAAGCCTCTTCTGATGTTCGTTTTGTCTTTTAAAGACTCACCTTACATGGGTTTGGTCCTGAGTTGTGAGCAGGCCTCCTGTCATACCTGTGTGCTCATCTTGCAGGTGGAGCAGGGTACGGAGTGGCCTGATGGGGGAAGGAGGGCTGATCAATCGATGAGCAGGAAAATTTTATTTTCTTGGCTGCACAAGGCTTCTTTGCTGCGTGCTGGCTTTCTCCAGTTGTGGCAATCTGGGCCTCCTCTCTGGTTGTGGGAGCTTCTCGTGTTACAGCTCATGGGCTTAGTTGCCCCGTGGCCTGTGTGACCTTCCTGGACTAGGGATTGAATCCCCATGTCCCCTGCACTGGCAAGCGGACTCTCAGCCACTGGACCGCTGGGGAAGTCTGACAGGAACCATTTTTGTGACTTGAGATCATTTTCAGTGCCTGTGTTCTTGTCTAGCGTGTGTGCTTCAGTCGTGTCTGACTCTTTGTGACCCCATGGACTGTAGCCCTCCACACTCCTCTGTCCATGGGATTCTCCAGGCAAGAATACAGGGGTGGGTTGTCATTTCCTTCTCCAGGGGATCGTCCCAACTCAGGAATTGAACGCGTGTCTCTTACGAACAAGTATAGAATCCAGGATCATCTCCAGCAAGGCAATATTCAGGTTGTAAGATTCTTGGAATTTTCTTTCTGAGACTTTTCTTTTCCTCTTCTTTCAAATCCTCCCCTCCCCCACCCCCCCCCCCCCCCCCCATTTTGAATTGGTTCCTGCCAAGGCAAATTCATCATCCTAACTCTGCTAAGGGGTTTGAATATGAGGATTCCTTGCTTGACTGTTTGCTTTTCCTTAAGCTTCCTTTGCCCTCCCTCACGTGGAGATGCTCCCTAGCAGAGAAATGGCAGGCAGCCAGAGTTGGAGATTTCTGCCACCTGGATTAGCAATCCTTGAATAATTAAGATCCGAGTGTAAAGGGAAACTATGAAATGCATCAGAGGAGCATGCCAGGGTGAACCAGGAAGCCGAAGACAGATGATCTGGGTGAGAAGCATCGTAAGGCAGCTTCCTGAGTTGAGCAGAATCTCCTCTCACCTGACTCACTATCTCAGCATCACGGTTTCCTCTTTCCCCCAGCGGGAACCCCACCCCTCGTTCTGCCTCCTGCCCTCGCGCTTGGTGCTGCCCTGGATTCGGGTGGTGCCAGTCCTGGTGGCCAAGGAAGAAATCAGTGCTTTTTTCTTGCTTCCTGGCTGGGGTTGTGGGTCCCAGAGTGAACCATCTGGTATTTCTCCCTTCACTGTTCTAAGACATGTCACTTGGTGGACTGGTTTGGTGACCTTATTAGAACCAGCGCTATGGAGTCATTACTTATTGCAGTTTCATTCCTTGACACTGGAAATTTCCCCTAAGCCCTCAAAACAGCTAGGTGAAAGCTGGAAAATCTGGTGGAACAGAGAAGGGAGAAGAAGAGAAACAATGGCCAGAGCTGAGCCCGCTCCTAGTTTCACTCCGGTTGGATTTTATCAGATGGCTGATAACTGTGCCTGTAGCCAGTTATGGGAGTTTGGACGCCCATATCCAAACAAATGGCTTCTTTGTTCCTGGTTCAAACCACAGAATGGATTTTGTGGATTCCAGCGAGAATACCATTGGTGTTAATGGAATAGTAGGATTGTCTTAGTCCATTTGGGCAGCTGTAGAGAAATACGAGAGACTGGGTGCCTTCAGAACAATGGATATGTGTTTCTCACAGTTCTGGAGCCTGGAAGTCTAGGTTTGGGGTTCTGGCGAGGTTCCTCTTCTGGGCTGCAGGGTTGCCAGCGCCTTGCTGTGTCCTCTGATGGAAGGGCCAAGGGAGCTCCATGGGGGTCTCTATAGGGCACTAATCCCACTCAGGAGAGTTCCACCCCCATGATCTAAGCACCTCTCAAAAGGCCCTGTCTTCTAATGTTACCTTCTTAGGCATTAGGATTTTAAGATGAGTTTTGAGGTGACATAGATGGTCAGACCACAGGTAGAGAGGGAAGACCAAAGAGGGGATTTCACGTGGCTAATGTGGGTTGGTTAAGCCAGACTCATGCATCATTTCTATTCCTTCTAGCTACATAGACTTTAAATATTTTATTTTAAACCTTAAAAAAAAAAAGATTTTTTTCTGCCCCATGTAGGGTGTGGGATCCTACTTCTCTGACCAGGGATCAAACCTGTGCCCCCTGCATCAGGAGCACAGAATCCTAACCACTGGACTGCCAGGGAAGTCCCTACATAGGGATTTAGAAAGTGATTTTCTGCTTTTCTGGTTTGACTCTTCTTTGTCTTCTTTCCATCCCTGTGGTTGACTGCTGGCAGATTGTATTAAAGAAAAAAAAAAATCCAGGCTCTCCTCCTCTTTGCTACAAAACATGGTCACTAGTCTGAAGGAAATGGCAACCCACTCCAGTGTTCTTGCCTGGAGAATTCCAGGGACGGGGAACCTGGTGGGCTGCCATTTATGGGGTCGCACAGAGTTGGACACGACTGAAGCAACTTAGCAGCAGCAGCAGTCTTACTGAGGGGGGCATGTTTCAAGGTCTCTGGGGAGGTGGAAAGTGTGTGGGCTGTGACCCTGCCTCTGCAGTGGTGAGGGTTCATCGCTCTGACCTTCTGGACTGTATTAGACAGTCGTTCTTAGCGTGTCTTCATCCCTCTGGGAAGAATGAGGAACCGCAAAGGGTGGCTGCTCCCAGAAGGAGCGGGCAGAGAGCAAGAGGAGGTAAAAGGGAAGGAAGACCAGTAAGACGCCTCTGAATTTCTCGTATTTCTCCTTCTTCTGCAGAGGCTTTTTACCAAAAATTACCTTTCCTGGGATGTTATTTATTATTTATATTTTAAAAGTGTCCTACTTCTTCAGGCAAGTCAGAAATTTCATTTTTCCTTTAAGAGGATGGAGGGAAGGAGGATAAATTTCCTTTGCTGGGGCTGTTGTAACAAAGTAACAAAACTAGGTGACTTTAAGTACCATTTATTCTCTCATCCATCTGGAGGCTAGAATTCCAAGGTGGAGGTGTCAGCAGGGTGGGTGTCCCCAAGGCCTCTTTGGGACAGTCTGCTCTGTGCCTCTTCCCAAGCCCATTGTTCTCCTTGGTGTTCTCAGCTTGTACACACATTATTCCAACCTCTGAAAGCAACATACCCTTTTTGGAAATTGTTAGTCGCTCAGTCGTGTCTGACTCTTTGCACCTTCATGGACTGTAGCCCACCAGGCTCCTCTGTCCATAGGATTCTCCAAGCAAGAATCCTGAATTGGGTAGCCGTTCTTTTCTCCAGGGGATGTTCCCCACCCAGGGATCGAACCTAGATCTCCTGCATTGCAGGAGGATTCTTTACTGTCTGAGTCACCAGGGAAGCCAACCCCCCAAACCAGGGCTTTGTGTGTTGAGTCTGATGTAAACAGAAGGAGAGGAAAGCTTTGTTGGCCAGGGGTCTGCTCCCGTGGTAGGCGCTGTTAGGCACTTTCAGCTTCACCTGTGAAGTTAATTTCATCGTGAGGACACTTCTGCAGGTAGGTGTAGTTTCTTCCATTTTACGGATGAGGAAACTGAGTCTCAGAAGATGTTACTGGCCCAGTCACCTACAGCTTGTCAGGGACAGCTGGGCTGAGATCCAGGTTTCTGGCAACCAGGTGCTCTTTCCATGTGCTGTGTGCCCTTCCTTTCCTCCTGCCTTTGTTTAACTTTTTATTTTTGAGCATAGTTGATTAGCAGTGTGCCCGTTTTCGTTAGTGGTGATCACCCACATGTGGACATGCCTTCTTAAGACACAGAAGTAGGGCTGCAGGTGGACGGATATGCATGTCCTTACGTTATTTGTAACGAGACTTCGTTTCCCTCTGCTGGACTGGGAGTTCCTTAGTCCATTATCTGTAAAGTTCTGGGGCAGAACGATCTTTAGCTCCACTTGTGTCTTGCTTTAAAAAATTTTTTTTTTAAATTTATTTTGGGTCTCCTGGGACTTTGATGCTGCGTAGGCTTTTCTTTAGTTGCCAGCTGCAGAGGCCACTCACGAGTTGTGTTGCATGGCGTTCTCACGGCCCTGGATTCTCTTGCTGCAGAGCTCAGGCTCTAGGGCCTGTAAGTCTCCTAGTTGCCGCCACTGGACACAGGCTCAGTACTGTGGCTCTGGGGCTGAGTTGCCCCATGGCACGTGAGATCTTCCCAGACCAGGGATAGAACCTGTGACTCCTGCATTGGCAGCTGGATTCTTTCCCAGGAGCCACCAGGGAAGCCCTTGTCCTATTTTCTTACTTTTTCCCTACCCCTGTTCAGATGCAAGTATCAGTTACATTTCTCATCACAGTTCATGTGGCAGTTTCAGACACAAACAGCAAAGGTAGATGTGCTCACATAAATACTAACCCCCCCCAGCCCCCAGCACTAGAGACTGAATAGTGGAGCCGAGGTCTTGGCTCTGAGAGCAACTGTGTGTTTCCTTAAGGGAGATAGACGTGCCCAGGGGTCCCCTGCCTGGTGTTCTGATAGCCAGAAAGAAAGTCAGGTGAGCTCTGGAAGGTACCTTCTTTCTCTGGCTTCCCCAGAGGTTGTTGTCTTATCTTTCTATTGTTTGAGAACTCGCTCAATCCCCATGAAGTTTAACAGGGGCTGAGTCTAGACAGGTGGGAAGTTCCATTTCCCTATTCTGAATTGCTGTCCTCTGCAATCTTAGATGAGCATCTTGGAAAGTCTTAAAAATATCGTTCAAGAATGTCTTTCCACAAGTTCTCAAAGAGGCGTCATGTTCATAAGAGCCTTACAAGAGCCAAAAAGCAGAAACCGCCCGAGTGTCCCTCAGCGGAGGAATGGCTCAACGAAACCTGGTATGTATGTGCGGTGGAATGGTCTTTAGTCTTGAAGAGAACGCATGTCCTGGAAGAGGCTACAATATGGATGGACCTTGAGGACATTTTGCTGAATGAAATAGGCCAGACACAAGAGGACAAATACTGTATGATTCTACTCAGGTGAGGTGTCTAGTGGCGTCAGATTCATAGGCCAGGAAGTAGAATGGTAGTTGCTGGGGTTTGGGCGTGAGAGTTGTTCAGTGGGGACAGACAGGGTTCCAGTTTTGCAGAATGAAAAGAGTTCACAAGGTTGGTAACACAACAATGTGAGTGTCAGTTCAATTCAGTCACTCGGTCGTGTCCGACTCTTTGCGACCCCATGGACTGCAGCACGCCAGGCCTCCCTGTCCATCCCCAACCCTTGGGGTTTACCCAAACTCATATCCATTGAGTCTCCAACCAGCCAACCATCTCATTCAACCATCTCATCCTCTGTCGTCCCCTTTTCCTCTCCCCTTCAATCTTTCCCAGCATCACTTGGTACTGAACTGTACACTTAAATATGGTTAAGATGGCAAATTTTAGGTTCTGTGTATTTTACCATTTTTAAAAAAACTAAAAACTAAAAACCAAAAACCAGACTGTCTTTCCTGCCAGTGACACAACCTGTGAATGCCTTAGGCATTATCTCCAAGGGCGGGCGCCTTGCGGATGAAGGCAATTGGATGTTGTTTATATTTGGTCACATCCTGCTGAGCATGGGTTTCTGTCAGCTGCTGGAGCTGTTCACCAGGGCTTTGCAGGCTGTGGTGGTCAGATGCTGGACAGATGGACCGTGTGCCAGATAATTAAATATTAGAATGAGCAGTATCAATGTGGAGAACAGGGCAATGGGGAATTGTCTGTTGGAAGTAAATTACATAGTTTATTTTAGGGGAAATTCCTATCCAATTTAGGCTGCAACTTGATAGCACGTGCTTTCCAAGCCCCCAGCTCTGCTGGTCTGGAACAACTCCTTTCTAAACAGGCAGCTCTCCAAGCACAGCGGCCTGTGAGGTTGCATCTGGGCAGCACCCTGCCAGGTGGTCCTTATTCCATTTTCTGTGTTCCTCTGTTCTGAGCTACCCCAAACCATATGCTTGCACTGTTATTTTCCTTTAGCATCTTTTTAAAAGGCACTTGTATTTTGTTTATTTATATATTTGAATAGGTAATATATTCACATAGTTCAAAATGAAAAATATGTAAGTGAGTTTATAATGTGAACTTCCCTTTACCGTATTCCTCCTACAGAGAAGCTCTGAATGCTTCCAGTTCTTGTATGTCAGTGCAGATATGTAGAGACAGCTACACATATGTGTGCATATCCATATCTATCTATGTCTACACGTGTGTGTTAGTTGTTCCATCGTGTCCGACTCTGTGAGACCCTGTGGACTGTGGCCTGCCAGGCTCCTCTGTCCATGGAATTCTCCAGGCAAGAATACTGGATTGGGTTGCCATTCCCTCCTCCAAGGGATCTTCCCAACCCAGGGGTCGAACCCAAGTCTCCTGCACTGCAGGCAGATTCTTTATCATCTGAGTGACCAGGGAAGCCCATCTATGTCTATCTATCTATATATTTATCTCCCCTTCCCCTTTTTCCTCTCTGCCTTCTATACAAATGGTAACATTCCATTTATCCCATTCTGGATCTTTTTTTTTTCTCATTTAACAATGGATTTCAAAGATCTTATCAATATATAATTTCCTCTTTCTTGCAACTTTTAATTTACATTTAGAATTATTTTATTTAGTTATTTTAAAATAGCTGCTGCTAAGTCACTTCAGTCGTGTCCGACTCTGTGCGACCCATAGACGGCAGCCCACCAGGCTCCCCCGTCCCTGGGATTCTCCAGGCAAGAACACTGGAGAGGGTTGCCATTTCCTTCTCCAGTGCATGAAAGTGGAAAGTAAAAGTGAAGTCGCTCAGTCGTGTTCGACTCTTAGTGACCCCATGGACTGCAGCCTACCAGGCTCCTCCATCCATGGGGTTTTCCAGGCAAGAGTACTGGAGTGGGGTGCCATTGCCTTCTTCAGTTTTAAAATAGCTAGTATGTTCATATGGGCCAGAACTTGAAAAGAGTTATTGTGCAATGTCTTTTCCCAGCTAGTTCACTCCCCTCCCAGGGGAAACTAACAGGGTCACTGTCTTGTATAAACTTCCAGGGTACCTAATACTTGTTCAGCTCTATGTATTACTTTGACAAAAGTAAATTTAAAAGTGTTGTTTGTTCGTTTACTTGTACGAGCCCTTGTTGCTGTGTGCAGGCTCCTCTAGTTGCGTCGCCTGGGCTCACGTTGCGTTGCTCCCCTTGTTGTGGAGCACGGGCTCTGCGGCACGTGGGCCCAGTAGTTGCAGCTCCCAGGCTCTAGAGAACAGGCTCAAGAGTGGCACACAGGCTTAGCTGCTCCGCGGCAAGTGAGATTTTCCTGGACCAGGGGTCAAACCTGTGTCTTCTGCGTTGGCAGGTGGATTCTTCACCACTGAGCCACCAGGGAAGCCTGGCCAAGTCAGTTCAGTGGCTCAGTCGTGTCTGACTCTTTGTGACCCCATGGACTGCAGCATGTCAGGCCTCCCTGTCCATCACCAACTCCCGGAGTTCACCCAAACCCATTTCCATTGAGTCGGTGATGCCCTCCAATCATCTCATCCTCTGTCGTCCCCTTCTCCTTCTGCCTTCAGTCTTTCCCAGCATCAGGGTCTTTTCCAATGAGTCAGTTCTTTGCATCAGGTGGCCAAAGTATTGGGAGTTTCAGCTTCAGCATCAGTCCTTCCAATAAATATTTAGAACTGATCTCCTTTAGGATGGACTGGTTGGATCTCCTTGCAGTCCAAGGGACTCACAAGAGTCTTCTCCAACACCACAGTTCAAAAGCATCAATTCTTCTGTGCTCAGATTTCCTTATAGTCCAACTCAGTCACATCCATACATGACTTGGAAAAACCATAGCCTTGACTAGACGGACCTTTGTTGGCAAAGTAATGTCTCTGCTTTTGAATATGCTGTCTAGGTTGGTCGTAACTTTTCTTCCAAGGAGTAAGCGTCTTTTAATTTCATGGCTGCAGTCACCACCTGCAGTGATTTTGGAGCCCAAAAAAATAAAGTCTGTCACTGTTTCCACTGTTTCCCCATCTATTTGCCATGAAATGATGGGACCAGATGCCATGATCTTAGTTTTCTGAATGTTGAGCTTTAAGCCAATGTTTCCACTCTTCTCTTTCACTTTCATCAAGAGGCTCTTTAGTTCTTTGCTTTCTGCCATAAGTATGGTGTCATCTGAATGTCAGAGGTTATTGATATTTAGCCTTGTCAGAGTAAAATAAAAACACTTTATGACAAAAAAATCTTCAGTGACTTGAGAAAGACACTTGGATGTGAACCCCTGCCATGCCTGTTACTGGCTGTGTGTTCATGTCTCTGAGTCTCATTCCTCAACTAAAACAGACAGGGAAAATTTCTACCTCCCAGGGCTTTGGGGAGAATAACATTCAATTGAGAAGATAAAATACACATCACAGTGGCTGCCTGACATGTTCTTCCTAACTTGAGCCCTGGGGCAGTTGGTGGGTGTGCTGTTTATAAGGTAACCTTCTCAGAAAACTCCCAGCTGGGGCCTGGACTTCTCTGGACACCCTGCGTGGGCAGGACATTTCCATCCACTTCTTGGTTCTTGAGTTCCGGTCATCGAATCAGACAGCAGTTCCCGTATTTTGTGAGTCACTTAAGAGGACCCCTGGCATCCCTGGAGTGCAAATGACAAGCACCTTGGCCAGGGCTCAGGATCCTCCTTACCCAGGGAAGGGTGGGATTGGCCCTGGGCAGCTGAGTTTGGGCCCAGACATCTGGGTCCTGTATTTTGCAGAGACCTCCCAGTGATGGAAGAGGCCAAAACCTTATGATCAGCAAGTACGAGGGACTTCCTTGGTGGTCCAGTGGTTAAGATGCCACACTCCCAATGCAAACTGCACAGGTTTGATTCCTGATCGGGGAAGTAAGGTCCTGAATGCTGTGCAACATGGTCTTTTTATATGGAGGAGGAAATGGCAACCCACTCCAGTATTCTTGCCTGGAGAATCCCATGGACAGAGGAGCCTGGTGGGCCATAGTTCATGGGGTTGTAAAGAGCTGGACATGACTGAGCAGGCACACACACACACACACACACACACACACACACACACACACAACTATTTGTCTTGATGTTACTTCAAAGTTCCAGAAAAGTTGCAAGAATGGTATAAGAAACTTTCTTTGGTCCTTTACCCAAATTTAGCACTGATTTGCATTTTGCCCCATTTGCTTTCATAATTATCTCTCCATGTGTTCTTTTCACACACGTTTACATCTGCACACATTTATCATATATACATATATATACCTAAGCACATTTATACACACACACACACGCACACTTTTTTCGTGATCCATTTGAGAGTCTGTTGGAAGCATCATGTCTCTTTGTCTCGACATCCAGCGTGTCCGCCCTAACAATGCAGATACCCTTTCATATACTCTGAGAACCATATATTCTGAGAATCACTTTGTACTTTAACTGCACTTTTCTCCAAGTCTGATTTTTTTGTTGATTATATGGGCATACGTTTTTGTTAATTTTTAGGGCCAGTCGGAGTGTAGGAGGATAATGCATGTTATTTCATATTGTGCCCATAAAGTGTTCTTTCTTGGATTCGTAGCTCTTCCCTACTCTGCCTTTCCTGATCTTTTGTACTGATCTTTTGTAGAATTAACCCTCCATATCCACAGGTATGATTCAACCAATCTAACCTGCAGCTGGTTGAATGCGAGGATGCCCAACAGCGGATACGGCAGCCTGAGTGTATTGTGGTGTTTACGTGAGTGACTTGAGCGTCCTGAATTTTGGTGTCTATAGGAGTCGCGGAGCCAGTCCCCCGCGGATGCCGAGGGACCACTGTACTTTCCTAATGTTTGCTCCGGGACAGAGAACATTCTTTACTGGGAATGGGAAGACAAGAGTGTTTCTCTTGATCTTTGCTGCTTTATCTCTCTTCACTTGTAGCAGAAGATGGAGGCAGGGGGAGCCTCATTTAGGGGACGGTTGGCATCATTATTTAGTGCCTAAATGTGCATTAGGAGCATGTCAAAAGCTCAGAAAAAAACCAGACCTATCTGATCCCTTCAGACAAGAAGTCTAATTCAGTTTAACAGATATTTGTGGAGCTGCCCACTCCGTGCAGGCATGCTGCCAGTCCTCGGGCTATACACTGTGCTTCTGCCCTGAGTTAGCCCAGAGGTCTCCACTCGACCTTCTCCTAGCTCCAGACCTCTTTGCCCAGGGCTGTCGGATTCGTTTTTCTAAAGTGCACCTCCAATGTGTCACTGCCAAACCCTACTTCACCCCACCTTCCCTTGCCTGTCAGAGCAAGGCAGGTGCCTCAGCCTGGTGTCAAGCCCCACCAGGTCTCACTGTCTATTTTTCATTTGTTAACTCATGATTGGTCTGTGCATACCCTGTATTTCTGACTTCCCACGTGGCTCAGTGGTAAAGAATCTGCCTGCTAATGCAAGAGATGCAAGTTCGATCCCCGGGTTGGAAACATCCCCTGGAGCAGGAAATGGCAACCCACTCCAGTATCCTTGCCTGGGAAATCCCATGGACAGAGGAGCCTGGTGGCTACAGTCCATGGGGTCGCAAAGAGTCGGACACCACTGAGCACACACACACCTTTCATTTCAGCCCAGTTTGACACGAAGCAGTGTTTCCGGAATTCTTGGAGTTTTTTGGTTTTTTTTTGTTTTTGGTTTTGCTTAAGCTGTTCCAACTGTCTGAAAATCCCATCTACCTAATTCTTCATTCTTAAAGAGCCACTTGTAGTGATACCTCTCTTGTGAATCCTTTCTTGAAATTCTCAACTCAGTAAGATCTCTTCTTTTTTAAAAAGACTTCTGTCATATTATCTCTTTTTTTCATATCCCTTTCTAATCATTGGTTGTGTGCTTTATATAACTGTGTTTTTACCCCTCTTATACTCCTCTCTCTTTCTGATTAGATTACACATTCTTAAAAGGCTCACTTCATCTTCCTTCCCACTCTCTCACTTCCCATGTTCTAGAAAGAATTCAAGGCCACCTGGGCTCTATCTGAAACCTGGCTGAATTCTCAGACCTACACCGCACCTGGCATGCAGTTGGCTTTCAGATATTTGCAGGATTGAGCTTCCTTCTTTAAAGGAAAAAGGTCCCTGAGTGGTACTGGTAAATTTACAATTGCAGAGAGGCATTCTGTGCTGGCCCAGCGGTTAGGATTCTGGCCTTTAACTGCCCGGATTCAGTCCCTGGTTGAGGAACTGAGATCCTGCAAGCCTTTTGGTGTAGCCAAAAAAGAAAAAAATTAAAAAATTGTAATTGTGGATGTCTGAGGATGTTCATATATTTATTAACAATGTAAAAACTTCATTAAAAATGTGCACATATTCACCAGCTACTTAACTTCATACAAAAGGCAACTTCATTAAAACACATCTCAAGGATCTTTATCTTCCCAAATGCATTGCTGGTCTTCTCACTGAGCACTTGTGCACTGTTTTTGGAATCAGTATATATGTAATGTGATACATGGATTTTTTTCTTTTTCACTTAACATTTCATATTATACATTTAAAGGTAATTATTTTTAATGCCTACAGGAAACAAGTTCTTGAAGAATAAACCTGCAGGCAGATAGAAGAGAGACCTTCTGTCTAATGAGATGCTGTTATTATTTGTTATATGTCTGTTTTCTGAGAATAGAAAACCTCACATGAAATTCACATCTTTAACAAGATGATTTAAGTACTGACTATTATCTATGGCTTGTGCCTCTCACCAGCCTCCATTCCTGAAAAAAATTGCCTTGTTAAGTTTTCTTTTCTGCAAGCCTTAAAGATTCATGAGTCAGTTTATTTAAAGTCTAAATTCGGAGAAGCCTTTTAGCAGCTGGTACTCTGTGAATTGCTAAAGCAGGGGAGATAAATGCGTTCAAATCCTCACTTTCCTTACTCCTCTCATCCTAGAGCACCCATTATCTACCTCTTGGATATGTCTCAAAGGATATCAGCTGCTTAACTTTTTGTTGCGGTGAGTTACAGTCAGGGTGCAGAGGAGGCGGAGTTGGGACATGGATTGGTAATTGACAAGAAGTCATTATAAAGGTTCCAGCCACATGTCCTCCCACTGTCTTGCTGTGGATCTCGTCCCTACCATTGGACATGTTCTCTTTCAGCGTTGAAGAATTGGTAGGACCTCAAACTCTTAGAGAGCCTGGGTGTAGGGGTCTATCAGTGAGGATGTTTTTGATTGCTAGAAACAAAAGACCACTGAAACTTGGAAGGGGAGGATGGAGGGAAGCTCAGGAGGGAGGGCATATATGTATACCTGCAGCTGATTCACTTTGTTGTATAGCAGAAATATAGTTGCCTTGTAAAGCAATTATACTCCAAAGAAAAGAATCAAGAAAATAACACACAAAAAAACAATACGGGGGTTACTATTTCACATGATGGTTTCAAGGTTAATTCAGCAATTCAGTGCTGGCCTCAGAATTGAGTTCTTTGGTTCCATTTTCCTGCTTCACTATCCTCAGTGGATTTGCTTGTGCGTGCATGCTAAGTTGACTCTTCAGTCATGTCTGACTCTTTGTGACCCCAGGCTGCTCTGTCCATGGGGATTCTCCAGGCAAGAGTGTCTTGCTTTAACCCAATCACAGGCAAGGAGGAGTAGGATGCACCTGATTGCTTCATGTCAGGCCTATTTCAGGCTGGGGAAAGCTATTCTCCAGTCCAAGTGTCCTGAGAATGGTGACTTTGAGCAGCCAGCGCTCTGTTGGCCAGGAGGGAGGCACCCAGCCGTGGTTCTTGGGATAGCAACTAAGGATTTATTATTATTAATTTTTAAAGATAGACCTAGGCCTGCTGATGGCCTTAAAAATTACTTCTTGTCTTGCCCAATGGTGACATTTGGATGTGTTGAATCTCTGCATTTGGGGTGTGATATCTTCATGAAACTTTAGGTGATATGTAAGATTTTTTTATGGCTATCGAACTACTTAATCATTTTACACAAGGTGGGGTTAGAGAGGGCCTCATGATTATCCCCATGTTATCAGGAGAGGGGATAGAATAACCAGCCTTTTTTTTTAGTTAACAGTAAGGATAACAAGGATAAGATAACAGTAAGGATATCAGGGGCTTCCCTAGTAGCTCAGCTGGTAAAGAATCTGCCTGCAGTGCAGGAGCCTCTGGTTTGATTCCCTCTGGGTTGGGAATATCTGCTGGAGAAGGCATACACTACCCACTCCAGTATTTGGGGGCTTCCCTTGTGGCTCAGCTGGTAAAGAATCTACCTGCAATGCGGGAGACCTGGGTTCGATCCCTGAGTTGGGAAGATCCTTTGGAGAAGGAAATGGCTGGTAACCCATTCCAGTACTCTTGCCTGGAGAATCCTGTGGCCAGAGGAGCCCGGTGGGCTACAGTTCATGGGGTCACAAAGAGTCGGACACGACTGAGTGACCAACAACCAAGGATAACAAAAACATGCAGTAGGTACTGGGCATCTGTGTGCTGTGTAGGTTTTTTATGGTGAAAGGGACTTTAAGATAATGTGCATACAAATTCTATGGGAAAAAATAGGAAAAGCGAATTTTTCAGTGTTCTTAGAATTCTTTCCCTTCCCCCGCACCCCCCCCCCAAAACAGGCTTTCACAATCTTTCACATTAGGCCCTAGGTTTAAAAAAAAAAAAAAAAGGTCTTTTTCTCTCATTCCTACAGGTTAATAAACTGTTGAAAGGAAATTTTAATGATCTGGAAAGCTTGTTTTTCCCGAAGCTGTCTTTGAGTATTTCGAGCGTGGAGACAGTCAGGCGTGGCAGAGGGGGGTCTGACCTGGTGGTCCGTGGCTCTCTCTCTCTGGGCCCTTTCCACTCTGAGATGGATGAGGAGCTGACAAGTTGTCTCAGACTCAGGGTGGCGTCTTTACTCGGGAGCAGATCCCTTGCAGGTGTGCTGTGCACAAGGCCTCTGGGGCATGGCTTCCCTGTACTGGTTGTCATCGAGGCTGCCGTGGGCTCGAGCGACCCAGGGTGTGCCTGCATGTCCTGCCAGGCGGGGGTCTGCATCCTTTTCCCCAGCGCAGGGATTGTTACCTTATAGATGGGCGTGACTCTGGTGCTGCCGGCCGTCTTGACATGTGTGCTTGGCTGGAGTTTTTGTTTTCCTCATTGTTTCTTTTCTGCCCGTAAAGGCATTTCTGTGGTTGAGAATGTAGAAATGCAGGAAGGTACAGAGAAAGAGGGCATCAGAGGATGAGATGACTGCATGGCATCATCAATGCAATGGACATGAACTTGGGTAGACTCTGGGAGATGGTGAAGGACAGGGACGCCTGGTGTGCTGCAGTCCACGGGGTTGCAAAGAATCGGGCACGACTGGGCGACTGAACGACAACAGCAGCAACAGAAGAAAAGAAGTCGCCTGTGTTTCATCACTTATTTAGAAAGAGCTGCTGTTGACATTTTGGTCCCTTTGCTCATACATTCTATGTCCTGTCTCCCTCCTCCCTCTCTTTCTGCCCGCCCCCCCTTTAAAAATCAGCACATAAAGAGGACCACCCAGAATACAGATACAATGTTATACTTTTTCCCTAGTTAACAGACTGTCTGGGATTGGACTGATTGGACCACAGTCCTCGACTGAGCAGTGTGTGACCCCTTTATGCCTCAGTTTCCTGGTCTGTAAAAGGGGATGATGGTTATTTGATGACTCATTGTAAAGATCTCCGTGAAGCGCTCAGTCTGGTGCTGGTGTTAATGTCTTTTGGCTGAAGTTCCTTTTTATCTCAGTGATCAAACGCCATCACACCTTTCCACAAAACCCAGACTGCTGGGACTGTAAAGAAGGGTTGAAAACCATAGCTTCTGGCAAAGGGAAATAGGATGTACTGCGTAGCGTAGAGCAGGGTTTCTTCACCTTGGCACTACTGACCCTCAGGCTTGATGCATCTTTTTGGTGAGGGGCTGTCCCATGCCTTGCAGGGGAGGCTGTAGTATCCCTCCCCTCAACCCCAGGCCCCGTCAGAATCGCCTTGGGTTGAGACCCCCTGGGCTGACGCCTCAGGATTTGTCACCTGGGACTGCCCATGGGCACCTGGAGCAAAGCTGATGGGCTACCAGCATATGCAGCCATGAAGGTCGGGCACAGGGTTCGCCTGCCTCCTTCCTCAGTGTCTGAACAGCTCTCATGCGTTTGGTTTGAAGCTGCAAGATCCAGCAGTCTTAGAGTCGCAGGAAAGACCTGCCCCTGGCTGTGCCCTCTGTGTGCCTGGTGAGAGCTTACGGCATTTGGTGAGCGGCGCTGCTGGACTCGTGGTTCCAAAGAAGCTTTAACTCAGGGATCAAAGACAGTCTCAGTCTCTCAGAGCTTTGTGTAGATTTTTATTTAAAGTGAAAGTGACAGCAAAAGCTTCCGACATAGACATCAGAAGAGGGTAGGAGGGTACCCCTCCTCACTACTTTAAGCAGGCCATTATGTACTTTTCTGCTAGCTGCTGAAAATAGATACAAAGAATACCTCAAGGTTTGTAAAAGTGCCACCAGACCCTTTCCCAAGGCATACATCCTGAGATAACTCCAGCACAAGATTAGCCGAGGAGAACGGTTCCAGGGCGCCAGCTCTGGGTGAGATATACTGTTGCTATGTAATCAGGGGTACAAGTCTTGAGAAATAGGTTCCCAGGCAAGATTTGTTACAATTATAATAAATATTAACATGGAGTCTAAGCAAAGCATTTCCATGAGTAAGACATTGGGCTGTGTGGTCATTAGCTCCTTAAGAAAGGCCAGTTCTCGGGCAGGATTGTTGCACAAGGCTTCAGGAAAGCATGAGCTAGAATGTTCACCTCCTCCTTAAAGGGGTCTGGACTGGCTCAGCTTTAACTCTCTCACTGTCCTTTCTGGGCTCCATGTTGAGATGCCTGCCCCCCTCCCTACCCCGACCCCCGGGATCATTGGGTGAAGGACCACACAGCAGGGAGGTTCCCCCAGCAGTGATATGGTTCCCATTCCATCTCAGGCTGTGGGCAAGGCACCGTTGCTCACAGGGCTGCTGCTCCCAAACTCCTCCAGATCAAAGACCATCCGGCTCTGATGGTCCTGGAGCTCCCAGGAAGGGAGCCAACCCATCCCCTTCTCTGCCCAGAGCCTGGCCAGACTGCTGAGCACAATCACGAAGAGCTGTCGAATGTAACGCTGCGTGGTTCAAGCACACTGCTGAGCCCAGCAGAGGTCGGGACCCAGTGTTTGTCAAGCATCAGTGCAGTGCTCGGCACATCTCGCTGTGGGTGCCTCCTCGGTCCCTCTTGTCTTGACCCTGAAGGATGTTTCGCCCATCTGTGGTTCCCCAGTTCAGTGGTAGATTGGTAGTGACACAGATGGCCTTCAGGGGGCAGTGGGGAGTTTTTATACAATTACTGTAAGTTACTTTCCATTTACAGTTATTACAAAATATTGGCTGTATCCCTTGTGTTGCACAATACATCCTTAAGCCTGTCTTATACCCCGTGGTTTGTCCCTCCTTCTTCCACAGTCCTATGTTCCAGCACACCCCTGCTGCTGCTAAGTCACTTCAGTCGTGTCCGACTCTGTGCGACCCCATAGACGGCAGCCCACCAAGGCTCCCCCGTCCCTGGGATTCTCCAGACAAGAACACTGGAGTGGGTTGCCATTTCCTTCTCCAATGCATGAAAGTGAAAAGTAAAAGTGAAGTCGCTCAGTCGTGTCCAGGCAAGAACACTGGAGTGGGTTGCCATTTCCTTCTCTAATGCATGAAAGTGAAAAGGGAAAAAAAAAAAAAAAAAAAAGAAAAGGGAAAGTGAAGTCGCTCAGTTGTGTTCAACCCTCAGCAACTCCATGGACTGCAGCCTTCCAGGCTCCTCCGTCCATGGGATTTTCCAGGCAAGAGTACTGGAGTGGGGTGCCATTGCCTTCTCCGTCCAGCACACCCCTATCCTGTCATTAATAGTTCGTTCTCTATTGTTTCTTTCTGTTTTATTGACTAGTTTGCCGTCTTTTTTTTTTTTTGGAATCCACACCTAAGTGATATCATACAGTATTTGTCTTTCTCTGTCAGACTTATTTCAGTTAAGTGTGTGAGCCCTCCGCACTTAACAAGTCCATCCATGTTGCTGCAAATGGCAAAATTTTGTTCTTTTTTATGACCAAGTAATATTCCACAGTACATACCACATCTTCTTTATGCATTCATCTGTTGATGGCCACTTAGGTTGCTTCCGTACCTTGGCAGTTGTAAATAATGCCCCTGTGAACATTGGGGTGCGTGTGTCTTTTTGAATTAGTGTTTTTTTGAATGTATACCCAGGAGTGGAATTGTTGGGTCATATGGTAGTTCTGTTTTTAGTGTTTTGAAAAACCTCTCTACTCTTCTCTATCGCGGCTGCATCAATTTGCATTCTTACCAATAACACACAAGGGTTCCCTTCTCTTCACATCTTGAGGTCTCAATTTTGACTTGTAATTCCACAGTTAGCCTTTTGGCTTCCCCCGGCCTCCCATTTCCATACTGTCAGGCAACAGTGATATTAAACACTTCTACTTCTTTGTCTCGAGATTTCCATCTGAATTTCATAGACTCCTAGAAAATGCCTCAGTGACCTGAGAAGTGTTGACCCAACAGCACAACCTCTTGGCGTCTGAATCCTGGCATGGTCTCAGTGTAAGTGATGTGAGGATTAGAATGACCCGGTCTGAGAAACACCTGGGGCTGCTCTCCTGGGACCAGTGGGAATACATGTGGGTTACAAAGGAAGGCTGGGAAGGCAGCTCGGTGTCCTAGACTCGGTCTTGACTGTTTCTCTGTGGCTTTTTCACCCCAAGGGAGGCCTTCAAGGCACACAGCCTGCCTTGTAGTCTCTTCTCTAGCTTGTGGAAATGGTCTTACCTGCAGGCTCTGTTCTGGGGCTGCCATACATGAAAAGTGAAGTATCATTTTCTAGCTCTTGACCTGGCTGTTCCTGGGAAGGCCTTGGCTCATGGTTGGGGTCAGGGTCCTCCACAGCCTGTATGGTCCCCATCCTGGGTGAATGGAAATCTGAAATTTCAGGACACACAGCGCTGTGAGCTTCATGCTGTGATTGATAGCTGGGTCTTGAGTGGGTTTGTGTTAGTCACTCATGTCCGACTCTTTGCGACCCCCGGGATTGTAACCCACCAGGCTCCTCTGTCCATGGGAGTCTCCAGGCAAGAATACTGGAGTGAGTAACCATTCCCTTCTCCAGGGGATCTTCCTGACCCAGGGATTGAACCTGGGTCTCCTGCACTGCAGGCAGATTCTTTACCACCTGAGCTACCAGGGAAGCCCATGGATGAAGGGCTTAAAGCAGTGGATGAAGGATTTAAAACTCACCGATTTCCGCTCCTCCAGACTTCTGCAAATTCTTTATTTCTGTTCCTCTCCCTGACTTTCACACTGGTTCAGAAGAGCTACTATACACGGTAGGTCCTCGTTCGGAAGCAGCTGGGTTTGGAGGCCACCCACGATGCCCGCTCCACAGTGTTACTTCAGTAAGCAGGTATTGAAGTCTTCACGTATCAGGCCCATACCTGTTGAATATGTGCCTGTGAATGGAACAGGAACTAAAGCAGACCCTGTCCCTACCCTGACCGCTTCCTGCTGGAGTCCGTGGGGCCATGGAGAGAGTCAGGTGGCTGGGATGCCGCTGCTGCTGTGAGTCGCTCAGTCATGTCCGACTCTTTGCGACCTCATGGGCTGTAGCCTACCCTGCAGGCTCCTCTGTCCATGGGATTTCCCCAGCAAGAATACTGGAGTGGGTTGTCATTTCCTCCTTCAGGGGATCTTCCTGATCCAGGGATTGAATCTGCATCTCCTGCAAGCCATCTTCCCAGATGGCTTCCCAGATGGCGCTAGTGGTAGTAAACCCGCCTGCCAATGCAGGAGAAAAGAGATGTGGGTTCAATCCCTTGGTTGGGAAGACCCCCTGAAGAAGGAAATGGCAACCCGCTCCAGTAAGCTTGCCTAGAAAATCCCGTGGACAGAGGAGCCTGGTGGGCTATGGTTCATAGGGTCACAAAGAGTCGGACATGACTCAAGTGACTTAGCACTTAGCACTCCTGCACCGCAAGCGGGTTCTTTACTGCTGAGCCACCAGGGAACCCCGGGGGTTGGGATACAGTGTGCTTACGGGGTTTCCTAACTCCTTTTTCAACACTAATCAAGGGTCTGTAATGGCTGCTTCACTCCCGGTTTCCACGGCCGCCCCAGTTTTGCTTGGAAGTTCTCCTGCTGGACTCAGCTTGCCCACCTGCTGGGGACACGAGGAGAGTGTTTCTGGTTCTCCGTGCATGTTTGTTGGGCTGCTCCTCAATGGGGCGTGCAGACTCTCGCACTGCTGACTAGTTTACAATCGCTGCTCCCCATTCTTGATTCTGCCACCCTCTTGAGTAATGGAAGGGTCCCCTGTGCCAGTGCCCTGGGTGTCACCGGGAGCCTTTGCCCCCAGGTCTCCTCTGGCCGTCCCGGATGAATGCTCGAGGCTGTCACAGGGAAGCTGCTTCTCCTCGGAGGCGTCCACAAAGCCAGAAATGAGTCTCACCATGTTGCAACTGTGACATGTGTTTGAAAATAAAGTTTTAATTAGAAGGAGCATTTCTCAGCCTCAACCTGGTGCTGGCTGTCTTAACACTGAGACTAAAATAAACCAGCTCCTGCTTCTTGGCACCAGACCCACTCCGCCACTTACACACTGACTCTTGCGGGTGGAAACATGTGGGGTAGTGGTGTGTGTGTCTTTTCAAGACCTCCAGCTTCATCCGCACAGGAGAGGGATGGTGTTTGCCCCCAGGGTGGTGGGGTCTGCAGCGTCGTTTGCTTTGGACTTAACTGGTTTTGGTCTATTTGCGTGCATACATGCTAAGTTGCTTCAGTCGCCACCCGGGAATCCCTTTCGTCTACCTCATTTCTTTTTATTTTCTGCCTACACCTCAAGGCTTGCAATATCTTAGTTTCCCAACCAGGGATTGAACCTGGGGTGATGCTGGTGAAAATGCCAAGTTCAGACCTCTAGACCGTCAGCGAACCTCCTCCTTAAAGGAGCTGGCATAAGAGGCAACATGGTCTGGTGTGAGGCCAGGGCCATGCATGGCCTTGGAGCCAGATACATATGGGTTCATAGCTTTTCTTTATTTTTTTAAAAAAAAATTTATTTATTTGGCTGCTCTGAATCTTGGTTGCAGCACATGGCATCTTTAATCTTCCTTGCAGCATGCGAACTCTTAGTTGCGGCATGTGGGATCTGGTTCCTCGACCAGGGATCGACCCCAGGCCTCTTGCATTGGAAGCATGGAGTCAGCCTCTGGACCGCCACGGAGGTCCTCATATCTTTCTTTGTTAACTAACAGCATGGCTTTGGCAGACCACTTAGCCTCTGAGCTTTTGTACCCTCGTTTTAATATTGGTACGTCACCTTCTTTACCGGTTTGACACTGATGATTATAGATGATACCTGCACCGAGCCTGGCTCTGTAGTTGCTTGATAAATGATATCCATTATTATTATAATTTAATGGTATAGTCCTTAACTTGCACGGAGTCACTGCCAAGGTCTCCCACGATGTTTTCAGCCCTAGGCTGGTCTTGCCTGGGGTTGCTTCTGCTTTGGTTAGGGACTGGTGAGCCTGAAATGAACTTGGCCAGGTGAACTCGGGCTGGCAGGTGGGTGAGTCCCCGAATGTCAGCCTACACATTACATCACCCTTCGAGGCGCTTCTGTGCTCCTGCCTGCACTTGTTTCTCCCGCCTCCCAGCATCACCAGATAGAAACGAAGGAGACTTGAGAGTGTAGGTTCTTAAAAAGAATCTCTTTCTTGATTTCCTCATGCTAGGTACATCCCAGGTGACTGGAAGGACGTATTTTAGGTTTGCATGCAAGTCCCGGTGCGTGATTAACCAGGAGGTCCCCCAACAAGGAGCTTAGGGCTGAAGTTGGAGGTATCAACACTGCCTGGGGGCTTTCCTGGTGGTCCAGTGGTTAAACATATGCCGGCCAGTGCTGGAGCTGCGGGCTTGATCGTTGGTCTGGGAAGATCCCACATGCTGTACAGGAACTAAGCCCACGTACCTTAGAGCCTGTGCGCCGCGACAAAGGAGCTGCCGCAATGGGAAGCTCCTGGCCCACTACTGGAGAGCAGCCTCCACTCACCGCAACTAGAGAAAGCCCTTGGGTGGCAACGGAGACCCACTGCAGCCAAAAATGAGAACGAGCAAACAAGCATTGCCCTGGGGGTGTGGGTTGGATTTTATTGTTGAGCTGAGAAGGACATTGTGGTCATCCAAACTCATTTTTGTTTTAATGGTGAGTCTCTCGGTCGTGTCTGACTCTTTGCGACCCCGTGGACTGTAGCCCGCTAAGTTCCTTTGCTAACTGCTAAGTCATTTCAGTCGTATCCGACTCTCCATGTAATTCTCCAGGCAAGAATACTGGAGTGGGTTGCCATTCCCTTCTCTAGGGGATCTTCCCAACCCAGAGATTGAACTGAGGTCTCCCATGTTACAGGCAGATTTTTTACCGTCTCAGCCACCAGGGAAGCCCCTGTCTTAATGGAGGGTTTGCTTTTAGGACATCTGTGACTGTGAGTGTCTATCTGTCCCCTGAATGTTACTAGAGATCAAAATTTTTATCACTGAACAGTCTCTGTGCTTTGGGGAGGCATCTCTAATTTTAGTTATATTGAGCTGAAATCCCCTCTTCTGATGCCTTCACCTGGCATGAGGGCCCTCGAGGATCTGAAGACTGTTGCTGTGTCTTTCCTTTTATCTCTCTTTCCAGTTAAAGTTTGCCATTTCCTGTAACTCTCATCCCTTGGGCTTTGTTTTTAGGCCACACAGGATTCTTCCTACTTTCTTTTCTAGGTTGTTCTCCAGACTATCAAAGACCTCCTTGAAGTGAGTTGGGTTTTCTAGAGCTGATCCATTCTTCTAACTGAACTTTGATCAAGAATCTTCATTCTTATAGGTTTTCCTAGCTTTTTTAAAAAAAGTTAAAAAACTTTTTTTTTTTGGTCTGAGCCCCAGCCTTTTGGGGGAAGTTAGCTCTGTAAAGAGGTTGATGTCAAAACCCTCACACTGGAGCTTACCGTTTTTTTTTTTTAATCTTGGCTGCACCAGTCGGCATGTGGAATCTTAGTTCCCTGACCAGGAATTGAACCCCAGCCTCTGCAGTGGAAGCGTGGAGTCTTAAGCACTGGACTGCTAGGGAGGCGCCCTCTTCCTAGTTTTAATTGCAGCCACATGACATAGTCATGTCCTTGAGCTTTCCGTTTTCTAGGTGGTGTGGAATCACATTTGTTTGAAATGTTTTCAGCTTTTGACCATTGAATATGATGTTAGCTATGGATTTGTCATATAAGGTCTTTTTTATGTTGAGGTATGTTCCCTGAAACTCCAGTACTTTGGCCACCTCATGTGAAGAGTTGACTCATTGGAAAAGACTCTGATGCTGGGAGGGATTGGGGGCAGGAGGAGAAGGGGACGACAGAGGATGAGATGGCTGGATGGCATCACTGACTCGATGGATATGAGTCTCAGTGAACTCCGGGAGTTGGTGATGGACAGGGAGGCCTGGCGTGCTGCGATTCACGGGGTCGCAAAGAGTCGGACACGACTGAGCGACTGATCTGATCTGATCTGATGTTCCCTCTATGCCCGCTTTCTGGAGAAGTTTTTAAAATTTTTATCATAAATGAGTGTTGAATTTTGTCACAAGCTTTTTCTGAATCTGTTGAGGTGATCATATGGTTTTTGTTCTTCGGTTTGTTAATGTGGTGTATCACACGGATTGATTTGTAGATATTGAAAAATCCTTGTATCCCTGGGATAAATCCCATTGATCACAGTCTGTGGTGGCTTAGTTTCTAAGTCATGTCCGATTCTTGTGACCTCATGGACTGTAGCCTGCTAGGCTCCTCTATGGGTTTCTCCAGGCAAGAATACTGGAGTGGGTAGCCATTCCCTTTTCTAAGGGATTGAACCCGGGTCTCCTGCACTGCATGTGGTCTCCGGCATTGCAGGCAGATTCTTTACTGACTGAGCCACCAGTTGTTACTGTTCAGTTGCTAAGTGGTGTTTGACTGTTTGTGACCCCATGGACTACAGCACTCCAGGCTTCTCTGTCCTTCACTATCTCCTGGAGTTTACTCAAACTCAAGTCCATTGAGTTGGTGTGAGCCACCAGGGAAGCCCATTGATCATGTTCTATGATCCTTTTTAATATGTTGTTGGATTTCATTTGCTAGTATTTTGTTGAGGGTTTTTGCATCTGTGTTCCTCTGTGATATTGGTCTGTAATTTTCTTTTTTTGTGGTGTCTTTGTCTAATTTTGGTATCAGGGTGATGGTGGTCTTACAGAATGCTTTTGGGAGTAGTCCTTCCTCTGAAATGTTTGGGAATAGTTTCAGAAGGATAGGTGTTAGTTTTTCTCTAAATGTGTGTGTATGAGTGTTTAATAATGGCTGCTCATTGGAGTTCACAGGCCAACATTGTGTTCGAGTAATTCTGGCTTGATATTTAAGTGGAACTATACTTGAACCGGTCTTACTAATAAGCCTAAAATTGTCAGAGTTTCCCCTCAGCATGGAAAAGATGTTCCTCTTGGGTACATTAGTAGGTGACTAAGTAGTGTTTGGCTGCAAGACCCCAGACCTAGTCATTTTTATTAGCTCTCATTGGTAACCAACTGGATTTTCTCTTCTCCTTTTCTTAAGAATTTTAGCAAAGACTTCTACCTTTTTTTTCTTGTTGTTGAATACTTGCTTTGCTCTAATGAGTCCAAAAAGGGGTTCTTATTGAAAGAATGTAGGCTTCGCTGTCAGAAGATGTGGGCTGGACTCTTGGCTTCCTACCTACCTAGTAGTCCTGGGACTATGGTCAAGAAAGGAAACCTTCACGAGTCTCAGCTGCTTCCTTTGTTTGTAAGAGAGTGGGGTGTCATGAGAATTCAGCGATGGAGCTCTGTGAAGGGCACTGTCAAAGTTTGAAGGATGGTAATTAATCGCCCCCCTTCTCACCCCAGTGTTTAGCACCAGTTGATGAGTATAAAAGAGAATTCAGACAAAAGGGAGGTCAGGACATCATCATTATTACAGGAAAAAGCTGGTTGGAGAATAGGTTTAGAGGTGAGGGCCTAATGGGCTTGCTCACCTCCCTTGCAGGGCTGGTCAACCCTGAGAACAGGACAGAGAAGGAAGTGGTATGTCCTGAAAGTGATCAGTTCCAGAAGACAGAGTCCAGAAGGTGTCAGGCATCACGTGTTTCGTATCTTCTCCCAGTTAACCCGATGGCTCAGCAACAAAGAACCTGCCTGCCAATTCAGGAGACCCAGGAAGACACAGATTCAGTCCCTGGGTTGGGAGATTCCCTGGAGGAGCAAATGGCAACCCACTCTAGTATTTTTGCCTGGAGAATCCCATGGACAGGTGCCTGGAGCACTACAGTCCGAGGGGTTGCAAAGAGTCAGACGTGACTGAGTGACTGAGCACGTGCATAGCCCAGCCCAGTCTGCCAAAGAGTCCTCTTCTTCTTGGGGAGGAATGAGTTAGGGGATGTGGAAAGAGCTTGTATTAGTTTCCTATGGCTGCCATAGCAAAGCATATTAAGCTGGGTAGCTGAAACAACAGAAATTTGTTGACTCATAGTTGCAGAAGCCAAAAGTCCAAGGTCAAGTTTTCTCCTGAATGCTGCGAAGGAGAACCTGTTTCATGCTTTCTTCCCCAGGTTTTGGCAGTTTCCTAGCAACCACTGGGTGTTCCTTGGCTTGTGGAATTGTCACTTCAATCTCTGCCTTCATCTTTACATGATGTCCTCCCAGTGTGTTTGTCTGTGTCCAAAATCCCCCTTTTTAGAAGTGACAGCTTACGTGGATGGTGTCGGATTTGTGATCTCTGAAGACGATTTAGCTTCCGGATCAGGGACCGTGCTTGATCGCTCAGAGCTTTTGTGTGGCAGAATTTTTATTGAAGTGAAAAAGGACAGTGAAAAAGCTTCTGACATAGACATCAGAAGGGGGACAGAGAGTGCCCCACTTGCTAGTCTTATCAAGGACTTATATACCTTCACCAGACCCACTCCCACAACATGCGTCTCAAGGTAACAGGATTAGTTAGAAGGTTCTTGTTAAGGAGAAACATGTCCTGGAGTAAGATACATTGTTGTTATATAATCATTAGTACAGAGCTTAAGGAAAAACAGCCACTTGAACAAGATGAGTTGTTTTGTTGTATAATCATTACCTCTAGGCTTAAAGAAAGTTAGTCTTAGAGACTGTTGTCATAACAACTCTCAAACTTTAAAAAAAAAAGCATCTTATGTGTCTAAGACAAAGCAATGTAGAAAAAAGGTTTGTCCTTTTCTCTTCCTTGAGAGCCCTGGATCCCTTTCTTCTTGAGAACCCTGGACTCCTTATCAACCTACCTAAGAATTAAAAGGTAGAAGAGAAGGCAATGGAGAATGCAATGGCACCCCACTCCAGTACTCTTGCCTGGAAAATCCCATGGACCGAGGAGCTTGGTGGGCTGCAGTCCATGGGGTCTCGAAGAGTCGGACACGACTGAGCGACTTCACTTTCACTTTTCACTTTCATGCATTGGAGAAGGAAATGGCAACCCACTCCAGTGTTCTTGTCTGGAGAACCCCAGGGACGGTGGAGCCTGGTGGGCTGCCGTCTATGGGGTCGCACAGAATCAGACACGACTGAAGCGACTTAGCAGCAGCAGCAGCATGAGGTTTTGGGGGTCAGGACTTTGACATGTGAATTTGGGTGGGAAACATAGTTCAACCCAGAATGGAGGTTGTTTTTTTTTTTTTTTTTTTTAATTCCAGGAGAGTGAAGAAAGATTCTTTCCTTTGTGAAGAATAGTATTTTTAAGAAAAAAATCTTAATTTTATTTACTACTTTGACTGGGCTGAGTCTTAGCTGTGGCTCGTGGGATCTTTGTTACAGCATGAAGGATCTTTAGTTGCGGCATGTGGGGTTTAGTTCCCTTTGTGTGTGTGCTAAGTCACTCAGTCGTGTCTGACTCTTTGTGACCCTATGGGCTGTAGCCCACCAGGCTTCTCTGTTCATGGGTTTCTCCAGGCAAGAATACTGGAGTGGGTTGCCATTTCCAGGGGATATTTCCAACCCAGGGATCAAACCTGTGTCTCTTATGCCTTCTGTATTGGCAGGTGGGTTCTTTACCCCTAGTGTTACTTGGGAAGCCTCCTAGTTCCCTGACCAGGGATTGAACCTGTGCAGTGGAAGTGTGGAGTCTTAGCCACTGCACCACCAGAAAAGTCCGCAAAACAGTAGGCATTACTATCCAGTAGGTGCTGAGTAGTTTTCTTTTATGGTCTGAATTGTGGTCCCCCCTCCTCCAAATTAGTATGTTGAAAGTCTACCCTTCCTCTTCCCCCCGTGACTGCCTTTGAATATAGTAAGCCTTTAAGAAGATGGTGGTGGTTGTGGTTTAGTCGCTAAGTCATTCCCAACTCTTGTGACCCCATGGACTGTAGCCCACCAGGCTCCTCTGTCCATGGGATTCTCCAGGCGAGAATACTGGAGTGGGCTGCCATTTCCTTCTCCAGGGGACCTTCCCGACCCAGGAATCAAACCTGGGTCTCCTGCACTGCAGGCAGATTCTTTGCTGACTGAGCTACCAGCAGGGAAGCCCCTTTAAGAAGATAATTAAGGTTGAATGAGACCCAAAGAGTAGGGCCCTAATCCAACAGGGATAATGTTCTTATAAGACGGGAACAGACGCCAGAGCTCTGTCCAATCTGAGTACCCTACTGGCACCTTGATCTTGGACTTTCAGCCTCCGAAAGTGTGAGACAATACATTACTGTTGTTAGGTCACCCAACCTATGGTGTTTTATTATGGCAACCCAAGCAGGTGAAGTGGCTTTCAAGGTGGCACTGGTGGTAAAGAATCTGCCTGCTAGTGCAGGAGACATAAGAGATGCAGGGAAGATCCCCTGGAGTAGCAAATGGCACCCCACTCCATTATTCTTGCCTGGAGAATCCCATGGACAGAGGAGCCTGGCAGGCTGCAGTCCATGGGGTCACAAAGAGTCGGACATGACTGAGTGTCTGAGCAGGCAGATGAAGACACTTGGGCTTCCCCTGTGGCTCAGCTGGTAAAGAATCCACGTGCAATGCTAGAGGCCTGTGTTCAAACCCTGGGTTGGGAAGATCCCCTGAAGAAGGGGAAGGCTACCCACTCTAGTATTCTGGCCTGGAGAATTCCATGGACTGTATAGTCTGTGAGGTCACAAAGAATCGGACATGACTGAGCACCTGTCACTTTCACTTTGGGCTTCCTTGATGGCTCAGCTGGTAAGAATCTGCCTGCAATGCAGGAAACCTGGGTTCGATCCCTGGTTTGGGAAGATCCCCTGGAGAAGGGAATGGCTATCCATTCCAGTGTTCTGGCCTGGAGAATTCCATGGACTTTTGCATGGGATAGCAGAGTCTGACATGAAGGAGCAAATTTCACTTCCCTTCACTTCCTTTCTTCTGATGGTGACAGCTGTGTGTAGTTCCGCTTGCGGTACTGTTGGCCATCGTTGAGGTCAGGGTTGGTGAGCCTGCCTTTATGGTGGCATAGGGCAGGTGTAGCTTCTGGTCTGTGTTATATTTAGTCTTCTGTCTCCAGTTAATGGATTGGGTAGCTAAGGATGAGAAAGCTTAAGCAGTTTGCTGGAAGCCACTTTAGTAGATTAGGCAATGGGGCCCGAGGGTGAATCCCGATGCTCTCAGAACTCGCATGCCAGGGCAAATATACTTAATTCTTTATTTAAAAATGCAATTCATAGTGACATGTGGATGTCATTGACGAGCAAAGAAATGAAACAAAGTGGGTCAGTGACACACTGCACTGTTTTGTGATAAATGTAGGTTAACTGATTTAATGGAAAACCACAATCTAGGGAAAAGTGGACTTGAAAAGCTTAAATCCTTGAAATATTTCCAATTATCCAGTTATGACTGGGAGAGAGTGGGTGCAGCTCTTTGAGGCTAAAACCTTTTGCAGCAGACACTTTGCTCTGCCTTGTGGTTATAGCTGCCACTTTAGTTCAGAATGTACTCATTGGGTGGTGACTGTGCACCTGGTTTGTGCTGAGCACTGAGCACCAGGGACTACAATGCATAGTCGCTGTTCTGAATTAGCTGATGGCTCAGTTCAGTTCAGTCGCTCAGTCATGTCTGACTCTTTGAGACCCCCTGGACTGCAGCACACCAGGCTTCCCTGTCCAGCACCAACTCAAGTTTGAGCTTGCTCATACTCATGTCCATTGAATTGGTGATGCCATCCAACCATCTCATCCTCTGTCGTCCCCTTCTCCTCCTGCCTTCAATCTTTCCCGGCATCAGGGTCTTTTCCAATGAGTCGGTTCTTCGAATCAGGTGGCCAAAGTATTGGAGCTTCAGGTTCAGCATCAGAACTTCCAGTGAATATTCAGGACTGATTTCCTTTAGGATTGACGGGTCTGATCACCTTGTAGTCCAAGGGACTCTCAAGAGTCTTCTCCAACACCACAGTTCAAAAGCATCAGTTCTTCAGCACTCAGCTTTCTTTATAGCCCAACTCTCATATCCATACATGACTACTGGAAAAGCCATAGCTTTGACAAGATGGGCCTTTGTCAGCAAAGTAATGTCTCTGCTTTTTAATATGTTGTCTAGGTTTGTCAAGCTTTTCTTCCAAGGAGCAAGTAACTTTTAATTTCATGACTGCAGTCACCGTCTGCAGTGATTTTGGAGCCCAAGAAAATAAGATCTCTCACTGTTTCCATTGTTTCTCCGTCTATTTCCCATGAAATGATGGTACCAGGTACCATGATCTTCGTTTTTTGAATGTTGAGTTTTAAGCCAGCTTTTTCACTCTGCTCTTTCACTTTCATCAAGAGGCTCTTTAGTTCCTCTTAGCTTTCTGCCATAAGGGTGGTGTCATCTGCATACCTGAGGTTGTTGATATTTCTCCCAGCAGTCTTGATTCCAGCTTGTGGTTCATCCTGTCTGGCATGTCACATGATGTACTCTGCATTTATGTATGTCACCCCTTAATAAGCAGGGTGACAATATACAGCCTTGATATACTCATTTCCCAATTTTGAGCCAGTCCGTTGTTCCGTGTCTGGTTCTAACTGTTGCTTCTTGACCTGCATACGGATTTCTCATGAGGCAAGTTAGGTGGTATGATATTCCCATCTCTTCAAGAATTTTCCAGTTTGTTGTGATCCCCAGTCAAAAGCTTTGGTGTTGTTCATAAAGCAGAAGTAGATGTTTTTCTGGAACTCTCTTTCTGGCTAAATGGACGGTGTTGTTGTTGTTCAGTTGCTCAGTCATGTCTGACTTTGCAACCGCACAGACTACAGCCCACCAGGCTCATCTATCCTGCAGTGTCTCCTGGAGTTTGCTCAGATTCTTGTCCGTTGAGTCTGTGACGCTGTCTCTGTATTGTAGGTCTTCCCTGCGATGGCAGAGGGAGGCCATTCCAGCATCTGGTGAGAGCTTGCAGGGGGAGGGCAGTGTCTCACACAGACTACAGGATGCTTTCCTTAAAGCATCCTCACTCCCAAAAGAGGTGATGCTTGAGCTGAGCTTTGGGCAAGTTCCAGTTATTCAGGCAAAGCTGAGTAAAGGTGTTTCAGACAGAGAAGAAATTAAGTGTATCAACATGGAGATAGTGGGGGGACAGCCCACTTGGGGAGCAGTGTACACACAGGAACTGCTCTATCGTCTCTTTTTTCCTCTTATTTTCCTTCCTCTGTCTACTCCTTCAGTGTTTGGCGTTTTGGTAAAGAGATTTCAGGGTTGAATGAAAAGGCCTACTTTGTAACATTTGCCAGTTTCCTTGGTGTAAATAATCCCGCCATGACTGACTCCAAATTATCAAGAGAACGTCAGTTGGCCCACAGACTTAGAACATTTTTTAACAATTAGTCATAAGTCTGTAAAGTCCCACTCAGTAGACAACTGCTTCCCTTCCATTCATTATCTATTTATCATCCATCATTCATTCGTCAATGATCCATCCATCATCCATCCATTCATACACCCATCATCCACCCATCCTTCCATTTATTCATCCGTCCATCTTCCATTATTCATCCATCCATCCATTCATCATCTGTCCACCCATCTATCCATTCATCCATCTATCTGTCCTCCCACCTGCACAACCACCCATTTACCCACTTATCCCTCTGTTTTCTGTCCATCCATCCATCTATCCATTCATTCATTCTTCCATCCATCCATCCACAAACATAGTTTAACCAAACAGAATCATCAGAATCAGTCATGTTAAAGATTTCAGAGTTCCCTTAGTCAGATCCTCTCATTGTACGGACAAGAAACTGATACCTGGAGAGAGGAACTGACTTACCTAAAGTTGACTTGTAAAATTGAGGTTAAGACTGTTGGCTTCAGAATTTATGTCTGCATCTGCTCCCTTAAGTAAAGAAAATATAATCTCAGATATGACTTGGTAACTCCTGATTTGGGGCAGCGTGGAATTCATGATGCACACACCAGAGTTCTGTCTCTCTGCACTTTTCTGTGACAGTCCTATTGCTCATGAAGCTGTTTTTGTTGTTCCTTGTCTCAACAGTTGCTGGTTCTCAGCAGGTTCACAACTTCCTTTGCAGGCGGTTCAGAATGTCCCTGTTGGAGTAATATTCTTCTTCCAGTTTGTAGCAGTGGGCTTCGGAATTTAATTTAGCAGTTGGTCCTTGGTACTTATTCAGTCTTTGATGTTTCTGGGTTTCACTTTTCTCTCTCTCTTTGTGATATAGACGTCTTTCCTTGGAGACTCCAACTCAAGGCCCCCATTTGTGGTGCCAACCAGACTTTTCTTGGGAGCCCCCTTTGTGTTGGGCTGAATTTCCGGCAAGATAGCTACTGATCTGAAAGGTTTTTTCCTCTTTCCTGGGCTTCTAGAAGTCTGTCTTGGAGATTTTAGGAAATAAATAATTGATACTGCTTTGATGGTCTCTATTTTCTTTCTTTTTAATGAAGTGTAGTTGATGTGCAATATTATGTAAGTTTCAGGTATACAACATAATGGTTCACAATTTTTAAAGGTTATATTCCATTTATAGTTATTATAAAATATTGGCTGTATTCTTTGATGGTCTTTAAATTGTTGTCAGCTCTGAGTGAGGAAGGCTGACTCTTACTATCCAAGAAGCTTTATTTTGAAACTGTGGACAGATGGTCTGGTGAATTGAATACTCCAGAGGACTCTGTTTAGAACTATCTTCTTATGTTGTAATGTTGAGTGAAAAATCCAAGATGCTGGGATGTGTCTAGGATGCCACTTTTGTTAAAAGCAAGTAAACAAGTGGGCTTCCCAGGTGGCGTGGCGATAAAGAAACTGTCTGTCAATGCAGGAGACATGGGTTTGATTCTTGGATCAGGAAGATTTCTTGGAGGAGGAAATGGCGACCCACTGCAGGATTCTTGCCTGGGAAATCCCATGGAGAGGGAAGTCTGGTGGGCTGCAGTGCATGGGGTTGCAAAGAGTCGGACACGACTCAGTAACTGAGCTGGCACCCCCCCGCTTCCCGCTACCATACATGTTGCTGCTGCTAAGTCGCTTCAGTCATGTCCGACTCTGTGTGACCCCAAGTAAACAAGTTGGCACGTCCCTTTGGGCAGTGAAAATGAGGGCAGTCATGACTTCAAGAGAAAACTTCCCACCTTTACCTTTATATGTATGTTTCTGTACCGTTTATTATTGCTTCCAGGTGGTGCTAGTGGTAAAGAACCACCTGCCAATGCAGGAGACACGAGAGATGGGTTCAGTCCCTGGGTCGGGAAGATCCCCTGGAGCGGGGCACCCCACTCCAGTCTTCTTGCCTGGAGAATCCCATGGACAGAGGAGCCTAGCAGGCTACAGTCCATGGGGTCATACAGAGTTGGACACGACTGAAGCGACTTAGCACACACACTGTTTATTATTTCACTGACTTTCCCGGAGCAGCATCTTGTTCTGAGATACCAGCGATCCTGCCTTCCCATTTCTTTCCCCTTAAAGCAACTTCTCTTCTTAGTTGGCAGTTCTGTCCTTATCTTTAGGATGTCCCCTGGTGTTTCTGATCTCAAATTAGGAAAAATAAATTGAGTCCCATTCCAGTGCTCCGAGCACTGGAAAAGTCAGGGAATGTGTGAATTATTGTACGAGAGATCGTCAGATCGGTGTGGGATGGCCTAAAATGGAAAAAGAAATGTGACTGCTTTTTCAGGCATTTGCAAAGTGATGCAGGCTGCCTCTCCCAACTGTCTCCTGTAAAAACAGTTTCCAGAGATGTGTGGACTAGGTAAATGATATATTACTGATACAGAGCACAATTGTAATTATAATAGCCGAGGATTATGGCTCCTGTTTTACAGTGTACATGAACCTCTTTTAAGTTACTAGGTTGAACCATATGAATCGCCATTGAGCTACCAAAAGGATAGCTCAGTTTCATCCAATTCAACCTAAGAGAGCTTATTTGATGAGTTGGAAGATACAGGAAATAGGTGTCTTCATAAGGAAAAGAGCATGAGATGGACGTGCTTTCAAGACCCCAGACGTCCTGTTTTATTTGAACCTGTTAGTAGTCACTTAGTTGATACTTGGTTGTTGCCTCACTAGCCTTCAGAATGTATCTAGAGCAAAATTGGTTGCCTAGCAACACGTTCCAGCCCAGGAGGGTTGGCGAATGGGTCAGTGATGAACAATTATGTACAATCAAGTTTAAAAATGCATAGCCGTCTGTGACATCCATGCTCTGGACCACCAGGAAGTATGAGTGTTCTGCTGGCCTGGGTTTATGGCTACTGTGTGTGAACTGATGGCAGCTGTACCCTCGATGTCCTGGTTGCAGTTTAGAAAAATTTTGCGCTGGACCGAAATTGGCTTCTGGCGCTCCTCTGTGCATGGGTCCGTTTTTTCAGAGGCTTCTAGCACACTCATCATTTGGTTGGCTGCCTATCAGAACTCTCATCCCTTGGGAAAGTGAAAGAAAATGAAGAATTTGGTTCTTTGTGATTGTTTTCATCTCAACCAATTGTCCCCTATTAGTGACTCTGTAATTTGCCAAAGAAGAAGGACACACAACGTTAGTGACAACGGCTCCCTCACTCCACCCAAATCACTTTTTCAAGAATTATGGTTGCTGGGCAGACGCTCTTTCTGAAATGACCCAGGCCCTTCATCGTCTCTCTCCCTTCCATTCCAGTGAAAGAGAAGACACATTTTTGCATCATGCAGCCCTTCCTTAATCTTTCTGTCAGCACACACATCAAGGGTGTAAATCTTGAAAGCTGCAGGAAAGCTGGGAGGCATTTTTATCACTCTGGCAAAGGGAACAGAGCGCATTTCATTGTTCAGAATCATTGAGTTTAATTGGCAAATCAATTTTTAGGTCCTTTCCATTGGTATTTTGTTTAATCAACAAAAATAAATCGCCCTGCCAACCTTGAAAACTCCAAGTTGGAAAACGGTGGCAGATATTTCGTGCGTCCTGCCAGAAGTGCTTTCCAACAGCCGCGTCTTAATTGAAGCTGATTTATATTCAGACGTGGATGTTTTATCATTTGTCTGAAGAAGGAAAAAGCTGCGTAAGCAAGTAGCGTGCAACCGTTTTGGGCATTGTTTTCTGACATTTATCTACATCCTATCCCTCAGACGTTTCTAGCCCTTGCCTAATAATTCAGGCTGACGTAGCTGTCAAATAGCCCCTGTAACCTTTGGTGAGAGGTTTTTTCCCCGAGGAGGACTTCCAAAACCTAGGCCTTTTCCCCCTTTCCTGCAGGGATTAAAATAAAAAAATTGTTTATTTTTGGTTTCGATGATTCTTTGTTGCTGCGAGGGCTCTCTCTAGTCGCACAGAGCAGACTTCTTGCTGCGGAGCACGGACCCTGGAGATCAGGCTCAGTGGTTATGGTGCCTGGGCTCAGTTGCTCCGAAGCACGTGGGATCTTCCCGGATCAGGGATCGAATCCGTGTCTCCTGCATTGGCAGGCGGATCCTCATCCTCTGAACCACCAGGGAAGTCCCCTCTGCAGGGTTTTACTGGCCTTTGGTAGGAAATGGCTGACCTCTTAGTGCTGGAAGGTGGGCGACCTGAGCGGGGCACAGGGAAACGTCTGGCTTTGTTGGTAGGAAAACCTCACTCGTGTGCCGACCACGGGGTCTCAGTGTTGGCTTCCGCCGCCTTCTTGGCTCTCCAGGGAAGGGGGAGAGATGACAAGAAGTGCTATTTATTTGATGTCTACACAGTGTGTTCTCATTTCTCATGAAAGAAACCCTGAGAGCCGAGGAAGCCAAACCCCGGGTACCTGGTGGGCACGCTGCGGTTCAGAGAATATCAGTCACAGTTTGTGCGTGGGGTGGCTGCTGCTGGAACCCTGTTCTGTTTGTCTCCAGCCGGCTTCCCATTTCACGGGTACTGTGTGCTGTGCTTAGTCGCTCAGTCGTGTCCAACTCTGTGTGACCCCAGGGACTGTAGCCCTCCAGGCTCCTCTGTCCATGGGATTTCTCCAGGCAGGAATACTGGAGTGGGGGATCTTTCCAACCCAGGGATCGAACCCAGGTCTTCTGCATTGCAGGCAGATTCTTTACTGTCTGAGCCACCGGGGAAGTCCTTCACTGGTGCGGGGAGCTAGCAAACACTGCCCCCACCCTGATACCCCGGTTTCACTGAACCTGGTTCCCCCCGGTATGGCTCCTGGGGCTCAGATACCATAAAGCGATGGTGGCTGATGGTCTGTGGGTGCTTGTTGTGGGCCCAGCATGTTTCCAAGAGCTTCATGTGTGCTCGTAATTCCTGTCAGCCTCACTCTCCTCTTAGCTACTGCCTTCCTCATCTTACAGATGAAGAAACTGAGGCACAGAGTGGCTAGGGGACTGGTCCAACGCCACATGGCTAATGACTGGGGACGTCAGGATCTGAATCCAGGTAGTCCACCCCAAGGCTTCCCTCATGGCTCAGTGGTAAAGAACCTGCCTGCCAATGCAGGAGATGCAGGTTTGATCCCTGGGTCGGGAGAAGGTTCGAGATGCAGGTTTGATCCCTGGAGAAGGGCATGGCAACCCACTCCAGTATTCTTGCCTGGAAAATCCCATTAACAGAGGAGTCTGGCGGGCTACAGTCCATGGGGTCGCAAAACAGACATGACTTAGTGACTCAACAACAGCAACACAGTTGAGACTCTAGTTACACGCTGAATGAGGGAGTAGGGGCCCTTCTAAGACCCCAGGTCCACACTCTGACCTGCACCTTACTCAATGGGCAAAAGAAAGGAACCTCAAGAAACCCAGAACCACATTCAGCAACTTAACGATGCTGTGTAAGTTATCAGATGTACGAAGCTGAAGGGATGGTAAAAATCAAGCAACCACCTGAAATTGTGTATGTCCTTTGGGTTTATTAGGGCCCCGCCCCACCCCAAGGGCTTCCTTGGTGGCTCAGTCCATAAAGAGTCTTCCTGCAGTGTGGGAAAGCTGGGAAGATCCTCTGGAGAAGGAAATGGCAACTCGCTCCAGTACTCATGCCTGGAGAATCCCATGGACAGAGGAGCCTGGTGGGGCTTGCAAAGGGTCGGACACGACTGAGTGATTGACCCTTTAACATACACCCTCAGCACCTTCAGGTGCCAGGGATCCAGTGGCCCTCAGATTAAGAGAGGAGTGAGGGAGAATTCTTACAGTCTCTTGGGATGGGAAAGGCCTCCAGCAGGTTAGATCATTAACCAAGGGGAACTTGCCTGTGGTTCAGTGGCTAAGACTCTGTGGTCCCAATGCAGGGGGCCTGGCTTCCATCCCTGGTCAGGAAACTAGATCCCACATGCCTCCACTAAGACCTGAGGCACCCAAATAAAAAAATATTAAATAAAAAATAATACTGAGGGTAATACCTGTAGAGAACAATTTCTGATGCCAAGCCCTATTTAAAGCGTTTTACACATACTAACTTTTAGCTGGATGCTGTTGCTATTCCTAGTTTTCAGATGAGAAAATCCACTACAGTACATGTATATTGTGATGTTGGGAATGCGAAAATACACAACACATCTTAGAATCAAGGATGTATGTGGCTCGTGGGCGTTGGTGGTACCTGTATCTGACTGCTCGTCAGAGCACAGGTGCCTTCTTATGAGATGGGCCTGGTAACGAGCTGAAATGTACGGGGCGACACTACAGCCAGCGTTTATTGAGTGACCACTGTGTACCAACCTTGAATATCCATTGGAAGGACTGATGCTGAAGCCGAAGCTCCAATACTTTGGCCACCTGATGGGAAGAGCTGACTTATTGGAAAAGACTTATTGGAAAATCTAGGAAGGATTGAAGGCAGGAGGAGAAGGGGATGACAGAGGATGAGATGGTTGGATGGCATCACCAACTCAATGGACATGAGTTTGAGCAAGCTTTGGGAGATAGTGAGGGACATGGAAGCCTGGTGTGCTGCGGTCCATGGGTCACAAAGAGTCGGGCACGACTGAGCCACTGAGCGACAACTGTGTGCCATACGCTGTTCTAAGAAGTTTACGTGAATTTTTAACATCCTCACAAAAAGATGGGTGCTCTGATTATGGTTATTCCTGATTTTTAGATGAGGAAGCTGAGTCACTGGGGTAGTCTCACTTGCCCCCGGTCCCCAGGCAGTACGTGGCAAGGCTGAGTGTAAGCTGAGGCTGTCTCTGGGCTCTGGCCCCTGGCACAGCCGGGAAAGGAAATGGATACTCACGGGCTTTGTGTGGGATGGAGGCTCTGGATGCTCTCAGGTGCCCTTGCCCGAGTGATCGTCACTCCCTTTTGGCACCCGTCTCCTTATGGAATCTGAAGTTGATTTTTTTTTTTTTTAATCAGTCCTTTGTATGCTTCTGTTTGTTTGTACGTGAGATCACCTCCTCAGTCAAGAAAATGGATAAGAGCTCTGATGTGAATCCTAAAGCCTACCCAGAAGGCATAAAACACCCTGGAAGGCATTTCCTGGGTTTAAGAGGAATTTTCTTTTTGATCCCCACAACGCCTCTATGAAATGCATTGTTTTTTTTTGTTTTTGTTTTTTAGTCACTCACTTGTGTCTGACTCTTTTGTGACCCCATGAACTTTAGCCCACCAGGGTCCTCCGTCCAGGGGATTTCCCAGGCAAGGATACTGGAGTGGGTTGCCATTCCCTTTTCCAGGGGACCTTCCCCACCCAGGGATCAAACTTATGTCTTCTACATTGGCAGGCGGATTGTTTACCAAGAGCCACCGGGCTTCCCTATTCTGAAGGGTAAAGGGGGAAAGTGTGTGAGGCTCAGAGAGGGTGAGCCACATATCCTCAGCCACACAGCAGGTGAGGGGCAGCGCTGGGTTCAGGGCTTGCAATATGTGTCTGTGAAGTAAGGGGCTGACACCACAGTGGGGGTCACCCCTGCCTAACTCTGGGGCATTTCCTGTGGGGTCAGCTCAGCTCTACTCCTCTGTCCCTTTCTCTGCTCCTGTTCTTCTGCACACACTTTGCTTCCACACTCTTCTGGCTTCCATGCTCCGAGCTTCTCAGAACAACAGGACAAGATTTTCCATAGCCCGGAACTGTTTTTTTTTTTTTTGCTATTACTATTGCATCCAAGCATCTGCTGAGCTGATGAGCTTTTGAAATGTCACTTGACTATTGGGAGGGAGCCGTGAGTGATTCTCAGGAACACACCATTCCAGCTGCCTTCCTGGGGTGGGTGATGCTGGGCGCAGGGGAGGTGGATGTCCCTCCTCCAGTCTGGCCGCTTGGAGACTGTGTTCTGCTCCCGTAGCTGGCATGGGTACCTGCTGTCAGCCTGGTCATTTTTCTTCTCCTGGGTGGCAGTTTCTGTGCTGTTTTTCTCTTAGAGCATTGACTTTCCATTTTTAGGTCAGTTGTGGAGAATTCAGGCTTCTCTCATGGCTCAGATGGTAAAGAATCTGCTTGCAATGCTGGAGACCTGGTTTGATCCCTGGGTTGGGAAGATCTCCCTGGAGAGGAGAATGGCAACCCACTCCCATATTCTTGCCTGAAAAAATCCCCTCCACAGAGGAGCCTGGTGGGTGATGGTCCATGGGGTCGCAAAGAGCCGGACACAACTGAGCGACTAACGCTTTCACCTCACTTTACTCTTAGGACACAGAACTAGTGGAAAAGATGGGGAGTAATATAAAGGGTAAGCAGAGAATATTTAGTTTGTTGCCATTCAGATTTTTTTTTTTTTTTGAATTAGAGTATGATAGCTTTACAAGGTAGTGTCAGCTTCTGCTATACAACTGAATGAATAAGCTGTATGTATACATATATATTCTGCCTCTTGGACCTCCCTCCAACCCCCACCCTCATCCCATTAATCTAGGTCATCACAGAGCACCCTGTGCTTTATAGCAGGTTCCCACTAGCTATCTGTTTTACACCTGGTAAATAACTTATCCTGTAGATGGTACTTTCAGGAGACCAGGAAGCGGCTCTGTCATCTGTAAACACTCTCCCTGGGGATTGGGCATCGTGGAAAATTGCTGAGCTCGTGCTATGGAGGTTTTGTAACCCTGTTAGGGATTGGAAGCTTCCTGCTCTTTTCAGATGCTTTGAAATCCAGTCATTTATTTTTTTCTCTATTTTATTTGTATGCCTGTTATTACACAGAGTGAGTGAGTGCTCAGTCGTGTCTGACTTTTTGCAACCCCGTGGACTGTAACCCTCAAGGCCGCTTTAAAAGGCTTCATTTTGCCTCATGATGATGAAGCAGTCTGCTTCAGCATCACAGAGGAGTGCCTATCAATTACTCACGTGGAATTATTTTCGAAGGTAGTTTCCCCCTATTTAAGGTAGCTTGATGTATAGAAATGAGCATTTCTGGAGTTTACAAGCAGAGAGATTATATGAGGAAGCAATTGCAGAGTTAAAAAGTGTTATGTGTTGTTATGAGGCTGTGGGTGTAAGTGATGTCACCGAGCTTGGATCTGGGCAGTCTGGGATTGAAGAGCAGACTTGCGCTCCTCTGAGTTCTATTTTTGTCTGGATCTGGACCTTGGTCCCTGTCCTGTCTTTTCTCTCCCTAGTCCCATTTTAGCAAGAATCTGAAGTCAGTCTACAGAGGAACTTGGGCCACCCGCCCCGCTTTGGTATGCGATCATCCTCAATATCTGGTCACCCAGGGCTGCCTTCAGCAAAAATCCTATGGCTTGTTTGTTTAATGGGCGTCTCCCTACCCGGATGTCTCCTCTAAGTAATTTTCTGACTACTGACCACCTCAGTCTGTTTGTTGTGAATCCTCAGCTGTCTTTGCTACATTCCGAGTTGAGCCTCATCCCCCTCCTATTTTACAATAGCTCTGAAAAAAGTCTTTTTTACCATTTTAACAAGCATCAGAGTAGTTTTTTTTTCTTAAACTTTACCCACCAGAAACCCTTGAAATTGCTCCAGATCATCTCAAGGACCTCTGGTCCAACCTCACCCAGTGTTGAGAACCACAGGGAGCTCACTTTGAGGGGTTCAGCACCTCCGGACAGCAATCGAGGAGCTCCATTCACTCCCTTGGGGGCTGCTTTTCATTGTTGGGAAGCTCTGCCTCCATTTCAAGCTCAAAGTCTGTCTTCGCTTTTTCTCATTGACCTCAATTCTGCCTTTTTGTAAAACCTGATCTCTCTATTAAGTGAATAGTTTAGCTTCTTAAATTGAACCATCTTAATGAAGATAATTTTAAGCAGTGTCTATGTTGCCCTTCTTGCTTTCTTTAACAGGACGCTGAGCCTGTGTGAGCCTGTGCTGCCAACTCTGGGGTATGGTTCCTTGTAGAAGGCTGTGTTGGGCTGATGCCCTGGGGTTTTACTCTGTGTGGACTCTGTCTTTATCTCATGAACTCCTGCACTGCCCTGCTTCTTCTCTAAGTCTTTTGTTTGTTTTCTTTGGAGTTAGCTCTTTCTTATGCCTTGTTTGATACAGTTTCATGAATGATGTGCTTCTTTTTCTCTCCTGGAGTAAAGTGCATGGGCTTTGTGAAAGCTCTTTATCACTCAGAAGTCTTTTTTTTTTTTTTTTTTTAATTTCCAGATTGATAGCTGCTTTCCAGATGTTAACATTATCAGAAGCCTGACCTCCACATGATATATATGCTCTGAAGGACCTTCTAGGTCCATTAAGGGTATATAAATATATTAGTCTTTTAAATTTATCTATCATTTAGCCCTAAGTCTGTCTTTCATATGTATTGATTTTCACCCTCTTTTCTTTCTGCATCACCCCATTTATGGGTATATTTGAAAAGCAGTGACTTCTGCAGGATCAAAACAACCAGATTTGTGAAAGAAGAATTTCAGGATGAGGATTTAAAAGGAAAATCAGATTTATTTATACATATTTCAATATGACTCTCTGAAAAGATAGGCATTCTTTTTGTTAAAACAGCAACACAATACTATTATTACACATAAAAAATGAACAGTGACTCATTGCTTAATATCACTGAATATTCATGTTCAGATTTCTTTGATTGTCTAAGAAATATCTCTTCACAGTTAGTTAAAAATACCTTAGAGCAACCGAGGGATTTAAACACAGTCCACAGAGTGCGTTTGGTTGATGTCTCTTAAATCTCTCTCTCTCTGTTTTTGGCCGTGCTGGGTCTTCCTTGCGGCAGGTGTTTCTCTAGTTGTGGTGAGCCCGCGTAGTTGCTCCAAGGCATGTGGGATCTTAGTTCCTTGACCATGGATTGAACCCTTGTCCCCTCCATTGGAATGTGAATTCTTGACCCCGGGACCACCAGGGAAATCCTTGAAGTCTCTCTTAATTCACAGGCTTCGTGTCCCTCTCTTGTCCTGTCTTGTGATATATTTGGTCAAAGCAGCTAGATCTTTTGAGACTTTTGAATCTGGATCTATATGGTTTCCTACAGCGTAGATTTTATTGCCACCATTCTGGTGTTGCCATTTAACATGTTTCTTTGTCCCCAAAGTGTCGTGTAAACTAAAGGCTCGCACAGATTTAGGTTCAAATTTTGGGTCCAGAATAGTTGACACGTGATAGCGTAGCGTGTTCTCTCAGCCAGTTTGGAAAACGAGCCGTATGGTAGGGTAGAAGCTGACTCTGTGAGTGGGGAACTCGTGCAGTTTGAGAACAAAGGTTGCTGGGAGACTCCTACCTCGTGTATCGAGATTTGAATTTGGTCTTGAAGAATACTCTTGAGTGTGAGGGGCTGTGCTCAATGTCTTGGTGGGTAGTTTCAGATCTGCCTGCTGTCTTTGATTATTCCTGCCATTTCCTTCTTTCTTTTTAAAAAAATATTTATTTATTTTATTTATTGACTACACCATGCCGTAGTTGTGCAGCATGTGGGGTCTTCAGCTGCGACATACGAACTCATTTGCGGCACGTGAGCTCTAGTTCCCCGACCAGGGATGGAACCCAGGCCCCCTGCACTGGGAGTCTGAAGTCTTAGCCACTGGACTACCAGGGAAGTCCATTCCTGCCATTTCTTACAAGAGTGTCTTAAGCGTGCTCTGTCTCACCCCTCTTTCTTAGAGCACAATGAGGGTGACAACAGGAGTAGGTGAAATCACAGCCCACGATTCTGTTTTTGTAAATAAATTTTTAGTGGAACACAGCCATGCCTGTTTTTCAATGTATTGTTGGTATTTGCCTTAGTACTGCAACGGCAGAGTTGAGTATTGGCCTGAACAAAGCTTGAACTATTTACTGTTTCGCCCTTTACGAAAAGAAAGTTTGCTGACCTCTGGGCTGGAAGGAAAGCAGAGGATAAGGCTTTAGCCTATGGATCAAACAAAAATAATTCCTCATCACTGAAATATCACTCAGCCTTAGTACCTGTGAATGTGAAATTCCATGGCTCACAGATTTTAAGTTGTTAAAATAATTTTATTTTTCTCTGTTCATTTTTCTAACCATTAGATGACATCATCCTTCTACTTACTTGGAAATCTAATTCAACATGGGTGGGTTTGCATTAAAGAATGGTGTCATTTTACCGGGCCGATAATTGATTATTAATAATCTGCACATTCAGCATTTGACTCTTGATTTGTTATGCTTTCTTCCTTAGCTAGTATAAAGCTTTCTCTTCTACCAGTGTACTCTTTTGTGGTTTGTTTTGCCTTTGTTTGAGGAAGAATTCTGTATCCTTTCAGCAAATGTCTCATGTTAAAAGTTTTCAAAATAAGTAGACTTGCATTTTTTCCCTTAAATGGAACTCAGCTAGTTTTATCTAAGCTATTCCTTTTTTTTTTACGATTATAAAAATTTATTTAACAAAAAAGTTCAGTAAGAATGTACACGACCCAATTTTTATCGTAGTAAAATATGGAGAGGCGATTCATGAAAGTAATTGATTTCTCTGGTGAACACAGCCATTGTTCATACGCATTCCAGGGCTCCTAACGTGAAGATTCTATTTCCTCATATTGCCACCACTCAGTATTGTTCTGTTGCTATTTGCCACCTCCACACAGTCATCTATCACAAGATACATACAGGGATCAAATCCTCACAATATTCCTTGGACATGTCTGCCACCATTTAATTTCAGTGATAACTTCTTGTCCATCAGATCAGATCAGATCAGATCAGTCGCTCAGTCGTGTCCGACTCTTTGCGACCCCATGAATCACAGCACGCCAGGCCTCCCTGTCCATCACCAACTCCCGGAGTTAACTCAGACTCACGTCCATCGAGTCAGTGATGCCATCCAGCCATCTCATCCTCTGTCGTCCCCTTCTCCTCCTGCCCCCAATCCCTCCCAGCATCAGAGTCTTTTCCAATGAGTCAACTCTTCACATGAGGTGGCCAAAGTACTGGACTTTCAGTTTTAGCATCATTCCTTCCAAAGAAATCCCAGGGCTGATCTCCTTCAGAATGGACTGGTTGGATCTCCTGGCAGTCCAAGGGACTCTCAAGAGTCTTCTCCAACACCACAGTTCAAAAGCATCAATTCTTCAGTGCTCAGCCTTCTTCACAGTCCAAGTCGCACATCCATACATGACCACAGGAAAAACCATAGCCTTGACTAGATGGACCTTTGTTGGCAAAGTAATGTCTCTGCTTTTGAATATGCTATCTAGGTTGCTCATAATTTTCCTTCCAAGGAGTAAGCGTCTTTTAATTTCATGGCTGCAGTCACCATCTGTAGTGATTTTGGAGCCCAGAAAAATAAAGTCTGACACTGTTTCCATTGTTTCCCCATCTATTTCCCATGAAGTGATGGGACCGGATGCCATGATCTTCTTTTTCTGAATGTTGAGCTTTAAGCCAACTTTCTCACTCTCCACTTTCACTTTCATCAAGAGGCTTTTGAGTTCCTCTTCACTTTCTGCCATAAAGGTGGTGTCATCTGCATATCTGAGGTTATTGATATTTCTCCCAGCAATCTTGATTCCAGCTTGTGCTTCTTCCAGCCCAACGTTTCTCATGATGTACTCTGCATAGAAGTTAAATAAGCAGGGTGACAATATACAGCCTTGACATACTCCTTTTCCTATTTGGAACCAGTCTGTTGTTCCATGTGCATAAGTTTCTTCAAGTCGGGAGGGTGAGCTGTGCTCATGTTGTCTACTTGGTGAGCTCAAAGTTGCCTCCCTAAGCCATTCCTTTTGTATTTCGGCTGTATTGTATGCTACATTATTACGGATGGCTTTGAAATTCTTTGTGTAAAAAAAAAAAATGGTGATAGATTTAAAATACAAAGGAGTTTTTTTCCCCTTCATTGCATCTTCATGTATTAAAAACCAGAGTGTAATTATTAAAAATGAAGGAAAGAATTAAAACAATAAAATTGCTTAGCATAACTCCTGTTTCATAATACATTTGGAAATAATTGGTATCATAATGTGTAATTAACAATCCTTCTTTGAAGTGTGAAGCTTAAGCTTGGGTGGGCAGGGAACCTTTTAGGAAGTGGTGATATCTGAATTAGTTCCTACAATAGCACTTCTGAATCTGTGCAGAGATTGTAGCATCTTGTCTGCCGTATTAAGTGCTGTGTGTGTGTGTGGTAGAGAGAGATACTTACTAGAGGAGAGGTTAGGACAGAGAGTCCTCTAATGCTTTACCATAAGCCTCCTACTGCCTTGCTGATTAGGGAAGAGAGGAGAGAGAGACTCTTTAATATGGGCTGTGGCTTTAGCTTAGATCACAGGGTACTTTCCTGGGGAGTTGATATAGACCAGGTAGAGGACCTTTTTGCCCCGGTAGTGGACCTGCCACTAACCCCAGGCAGGTTAGCCTGGGGTTTATGTTTCAATCAGGCTGAGAAACCTCCTTAGTTTCTCTAGACCCATCCCCTAATCTAGCCCCGAGGATCAATCTTATTGCTGAGATGGCCAGAGATGATGAGTCCTAGAAGAAGCACCACCCAAAGAGGGGAAGGGGTTGGCCTCCCAGACTCAGAGCCTAGACCTCAGTTTCCCTGTGGCTGGGCAGTTAGTTCCCTGAGGACTGGGAGACGAGATCATACAAGGACTGAAATAAAGGCACTGGGAGAGAACATTGCAGGCAAACCTGAGCTTTTACAATTTAATTTATTTATTTTTATTGAAGTACAATTGATTTACAATGTTGTGCCAATCTCTGCTGTAGGGCAGACTGTCCAGCACAGTGACTCAGCTATAGACAAATAGACATCCTTTTTTAAAATATTCTTTTCTATGATGATTTATCACAGGATATTGACTCAAGTTCTCTGTGCTGTATGATAGGAAGGCTCTTGCTGTTTATTCATCCTATATGTAATTTTATATCTGCTAATCCCAGATGGATGTGAGAGTTGAACCATAAAGAAGGCCAAGCATCAAAGAATTGATGTTTTCGAATTATGGTGCTGGAGAAGACTCTTGAGAGTCCCTTGGACTGCAAGGAGATCCAACCAGTCCATCCTAAAGGAAGTCAGTCCTGAATATTCATTGGAAGGACTGATGTTGAAGCTGAAACTCCAATACCCTGGCCACCTGATGCAAAGAGCTGACTCATTGGAAAGGACCCTGATGCTGGGAAAGGTTGAAGGGCAGAGGAGAAGGGGACGACAGAGGATGAGATGGTTGGATGGCATCACCTACTCAGTGGACATGAGTTTGAGCAAACTCCAGGAGATGGTGAGGGACAGGAAAGCCTGGTGTGCTTCAGTCCATGGGGTCGCAAAGAGTCGAATACCACTTAGGGACTAAACAGCAACAGCAATCCCCAACTCCCACCCCAGTCCCCCTTGGCAACTACAAGTCTGTTCTCTGCTAGACCTGAGCTTTTATTTGCTCCTCCTTTGGTTCAAGCATTCCTTGTCCAGGACCCGCCGTATCTAGGCTTCTTCTCAGAGCAGTGGTGGTGGTGGGTGCTGTTCACTGCCCTTGGTGCTGAATACCTGAGGCCCAGCTTGTTGGGGGAGGTTAGCTCTGTAAAGAGGTTGAGGTCAAAACAGTCACACCAGAGCTCATCTTTTGAAAGAGTTACCTCGGAGGTACAGGTCTGAGGGGGCAGCACTGCCCAGTATACTTAATTTGAAGGAGACTCCTGCTGTTCAGAAGTTTGGGGCTTCCCTGGTAGCTCAGACGGTAAAGCCTCTGCCTGCAATACGGAAGACCTGGGTTTGATCCCTGGGTCGGGAAGAGCCCCTGGAGAAGGAAATGGCAACCCACTCTAGTACTCTTGCCTGGAAAATTCCATGAATGGAGGAGCCTGGTAGGCTACAGCCCATGGGGTCTCAAAGAGTTGGACAGGACTGAGCAACTTCACTGGTTCACTGGTTTTTGAAAATAGCTTTTAGAGTCTGGAGTGTATTGTTTGAAATATCTTCATCAATAGCTCTTTTTTCCTCTATTTGGATGGCTTTAGTTTTTATTAAAATTCTTTCTTAAAAAATGCTTTTTCTTATTAAATTTTTTTTTTTTCAGTTAAGATTCAAATATCGCCTGCCTGAGCAAGCCTCCAGAATTGAATATGAAGTAGCAGCCCCTCGTTACACACTCTGCCCATCCCATCAGCAACCCCTGTCTCACTGCTCTGGTCTCATGATAGAATGAGGGCTCTCGGAATTTTCTCATTCACTGGCACGTTCTTTGCCTGTCCTTTCCAAGGTCGCCAGTGGCCCATGACCTCAGTCAGACGCTGCCATACCCCTCATTCAGAGACGAGTCTGCTATGCAGGGGAATTCTTCAGGTGGAGAGTGTCTTATAAATAGTTTTCCAAGGTGACTACATTGAGGGAATAATTGAGATTCAGAAAGATGTGTTCTGACCTATCTCAGTGAGCAAACTAAAGCAAGACAGCTTCCTTATCCAATCTTAAAAAATTAAAAAACTATTTATTTGGCTGCACTGGCTTTTAGTTGGGGCACGTGGGATCTAGTTCCTTGACCAGGGATGTAAACCAGGACCCCCTGCACCGGGAATGAGGATTCTTAGCTGCTGGACCGTCAGGGAAATCCCTCCATATCAGATCTTGTGTGTTGGTGTGATCTGCATCATGGAGGCGTAGATAGGGGGCAGGTTTTCTTATCTAACTGTGGTTTGAGAGCTTCCCAGTTGGCGCTAGTGATAGAGAACTCACCTGCCAATGCACGAGATGTAAGAGATGCAGGTTTGATCCCTGGGCCAGGAAGATTCCCTGGAGGAGGGCATGGCAACCCACTCCAGTATTCTTGGTGGAGAATCCCATGGACAGAGGAGCCTGGCGGGCTACAGTCCATGGGGTCACACGATTGAAGCGACTAAGCACAGAGCATACACTGCCGCCCCAGTCTCTACCCACCTCTTCCCAGCGCAGTTTCACTTGGGTAACAAGATTCCCCCAATCAGCATCTGTCTACCTCAGAACTGCAGACACTTTGGCTGAATGCGTCCTTGTGAGGCAGGCTGTCCTGAGCTTTGTAGGCTGCTTAGAAGCATTCTCAGCCTCTGCCCACTAGAGGCTAGGACCCTGCCCCACCTGTGACAACCCAAGTGGCTCCAGACATTGCCAAAGGTTCCTGGGGAAGCTGAATAAAATTGCCCTGGTTGAGAACCATGGGTCTAGTGATACACTCTTATACCCAAGACTCTACCATTAACTTCTTACTCCATCGTGAATCATTTGTCGGTTCAGTTCAGTTCAGTTCAGTCGCTCAGTCGTGTCCGACTCTTTATGACCCCATGGATTGCAGCACACCAGGCTTCCCTGTCCATCACCAACTCCTGGAGTTCACTCAAACTCATGTCCATTGAATCAGTGATGCCATCCAGCCATCTCATCCTCTGTCGTTCCCTTCTCCTCCCACCTTCAATCTTTCCCAGCATCAGGGTCTTTTCCAGTGAATCGGTTCTTCCCATCAGGTGGCCGAAGTGTTGGAGTTTCAGCTTCAGCATCAGTCCTTGCAATGAATATTAAGGACTGATTTCCTTTAGGATGGACTGGTTGGATCTCCTTGCAGTCCAGGGGGCTCTCAAGAGTCTTCTCCAACACCACAGTTCAAAAGCATCAATTCTTCTGTGCTCAGCTTTCTTTATAGTTCAACTCTCACATCCATACATGACCAGTGGAAAAACCATAGCTTTGACTAGACTGACCTTTGTCAGTTAGTGTGAATCAAATTCGCTAATGTATAAGAAAGTGCTTTGAGAAAATGGCTTGTTGTTCAAATTTGGATTATATTGATGACTGAAGTTTTGTTATCCACTTTAGTGGTCTCAGTTTCTTTGTCACCACTGTCCCTAGTTTTTCTCTTTTCCCCTAGTTTTCCCCATTGTCATTGGTGAAATAGTCTCCTCCTCCCCCTACTCCCTCCACCCTTTATCCACCCAAGGAGGTTGTCATCCTTTGCTAATGCACTGTGTTATTGCCAAAGACCACAGTCTTGGCTGGAGGGAATCTTGGAGGAGCTTTGGGCAATGAATATCCAATTAATGCCAACATCATCATTTCATCATTGTCATCTTATTTATTCCAGTTATTCTAATGGTGGAGAAACGGAGGCCCAGGAGGGACCGTGATTCACCTAAGTTGTGGTTAGCAGCAGAGCCATGACCGTATGGGTGTTTCTGGGGAATTTTCTTACACTTTGGTTTTCTGTGTGGTTGATGCTGTGATTGGCAGAGTTCTCTAGGGGCTCCTATCTCTCCTGTGAGCTCCCTGCTGGAGCTTGAACATAGAGCGTCTGTACTAGGGTGGTCAGAGAGCTTGGCACGGAGCCCTGGTTAGATCCCTGGTCAGGGAACTAGACCCTACATGCTTCACCTAAGATGAGGCACAGTCAGATAAATAAATTTAAGAAGTGATCTAGTAGAAAAATGGTTCTGAAAAACTTATTTACAGGGCAGCAGTTGAAGAAACAGCCATAGAGAATAGACTTATGGACATGGGGAGAGGGGAGGAGAGGGTGAGATGCATGGAAAGAGGAACATGGAAACTTACATCACCGTATGTAAAATAGACAGCCAATGGGAATTTGCTGTATGGCTCAGGAAACTCAAACAGGGGCTCTGTATCAACAACCTAGAGGGGTGGGATGGGGGAGAGATGGGAGGGAGGTTCAAAAGGAAGGAGATATATGTATACCTATGGCTGATTCACGTTGAGGTTTGACAGAAAACAACAAAACTCTGTAAAGCAATTGTCCTTCAATTAAAAAAAAAAAGTGATCCAGGAGGAAATTAGGGGGTGGAGGTCACAGAAAGGGCAGACAGAAGAGTGCTTTAAACTGTGTAGACATTAAATGGAAATGGGAAAATGGTGAGAAAAACAGCATAAAGGAAATAAAAAGAGGAAGAAAAGGGGAATTCCTGGTGAAGAAACCAAAGAATTCAGTCAACCCACTGCAGTGTGTGGATCCTGCTTATATGTTGATTTGAATGGACCAACTCTGTGTGTGTGTGTGTGTGTGTGTGTGTAAATAGGATTGAATAGTTCAATTGAATTATGGGTCCATGGGGATGATGTCCTCATAAGACAACTTTCCGTAGTAAGTTAAATGGCAGGTTGATCGATTTCAGTAAACTATTAACTTCTTTGCAATGACAAAAACTATAAATAGCATGAGCTATGTGTTATTTGAAAATCTTACCCTCAGGAGTGTCTTCTGAGCCCTGCAGGCGCTCTCTAGTTTGCTGCGCTGTGGGAAGGGGCGCTGAGGGGAGCTGCCCTCAGCAGTTGGGTGGGCAGGCTGCCTTTCTGTGGGCACTGGGCTGCTGGTCTCCACCAGGTCCCCCCCATTCTGTGTGCCAGCAGAGACCCCGCAGTGTCCCTGGGGAGCTGTGGTGCCTCTGGGAAGGAAACCCAAAGGCCTTCCTCCCTGATTGTCCGTCCATCCCTTCTGCTCTCTCCCAGAAATGGTCTGTGGGCCAGCTTATTTTTTTTCCCCATGTACATTTCACTATTAAAATATTAGGTAAGTAATATATGCTCTTTGTAAAAGCCATGTGGGTGTTAATAGAAATGAACGTTCCTGTCCTTCACTCTTTCCCGTTTCATTGATTTCATCGCCTTTTCCAGAAATACATAAATATTTATTTGCTTCTTTGGGACTTTTTATTTTGTACTGGGGTATTGCTGATTAACAGTGTTGTGATACTTTCAGGGAAATAGTGAGGGCACCCAGCCACACGTATGCATGTATCCATTCTCCCCCAAACCCTCCCTCCCATCCAGGCTGCCACATAACACTGAACAGAGTTGCATGTGCTATACAATAGGTCCTTGTTGGTTATCCATTTTAAATATAGCAGCGTGTACATGACCTTCCCACACTCTCTAACTGTCTGTTCGCCCTGGCAACCATAAGTTCATTTTCCAGGTCTGGGAGTCTCTTTCTGTTTTGTAAGTAAGTTTATTGCAGAAATACATAAATATTTATAATAAAGTGATGAGGAGTGTTCTGGTCTTTTTGGGTTATTACCAGCATGTTAGAGTTTTAGCTCTTTAATTTTTAATACTGCAAAAAATGTTTTAAGCAGTCTCAGAAAGTTGGGAGTGTAGCCTGAAATAATTTTATTTCCTCCACCCCACCTTCCAATCATTTTTTTTTCCTTTTTGGCTCTTGTTCTCATAATGTCCTTTATAAGCCAAAGCGTCTAATTCCAAATGAGATGTTGCATTTAGTTGTCATGTTTCTGAGTGCCTGTTATGAGCTATGTCTTGTTCTAAACTCTGGAAATGTATATCAGTGAAAAGTATAGACGAAGATCTGTCTTTTTGGAGCTTCTAGCAGGGGAAACAGAAAAACAATAAATATAACAAACACTGAATCGTATAGAATGGTAGAAGGAGATAAACACTGTAGGTAAAAGCAGGGTGCAAGGGCATTGGGGTCCCATTTAAAATACGTTGGTCAGGACTTGTTTGATGAGAAGGGGCTTTTGGGCAAACACTGAAAGGAAGTGTGTGCCTAGAACATTATGGAAGAAATAATAAGAGCCAGTGCCAAGGCTTTGAGGAGGGAGTATCCCCGTGTGTCTGAGCAAGGAGGCTGGGGGGGCCAGGCCATTCAGTCTTTGTAGGCCAGTTAATTCCCCCTTCCTTTTTTTTGAGTGGACCCCTTTAAAAAATATTTTTTCATAGTTTATTTAGAATTACAATTATTAAGAATAAAAGACTTATGCATTTCTTAGTTAACGTAGCAGTTTAGCTAAATATAAACTCTGCACCAAAGTTCTGCAGTGCCACAAGATGAGCAAAAAATATGGAAGCATTTTTAAGCTCTCCACAAATTTCAAATGGAGAGTAATCTTGTTTCAGTTTTATTACATCAATACATTAGCATATACAAAGTTTCATTTTATGAGACATCTAAAAGAATCAAAGCCACTTCTACAGCTATATTTTAAACTCCAAGTCTAAAAGCCATTTATTATACTTGGACTTTGTAATATTCTAAATTAAAACCAAATGCACACTTTATGGAAATGTCTGCATTCTGCTACCGCCCTCTCACTTGATGACTTTTCCTTGGTCCCCCCTTTTCTTGTATGTCTTGACGTTCCCCATCGAAGTTCTGCCGTCCTGAGGAGTGAGGAGTGAGATTCTGGACTATGATCTTGTTCATCCTCCTGGCCTCTTCCTGTCTGACTCTGCTTTCACTGCCCCTGGTCCATCTTTTTTCCCCTGCTTGCTTATTGCTTTACCTTTTGCTTCGCCTTTCTTAGCACTTCCTGCCTTTGAGAATTTAATCCACCCGCCCTCCCCCAGTAGTGCTTACCCTGGCTGCTCCTAAGTCACTTTAGTCGTGTCTGACTGTGTGACCCCATAGACAGCAGCCCACCAGGCTCCCTCGTCCCTGGGATTCTCCAGGCAAGAACACTGGAGTGGGTTGCCATTTCCTTCTCCAATGCATGAAAGTGAAAAGTGAAAGTGAAGTCGCTCAGTCGTGTCTGACTCTTAGCGACCCCATGGACTGCAGCCCATTAGGCTTCTCCGGAGCAGGTATTATTCTAAGTGCTGAACAGTTATTAATTTAATCATGCGTAACAACCTTGGATGATAGGTACTCTTATTTCTTTTTTGAACTTTATGAATGAGGAAACTGAAGTACAGAGCGAATACATAAATCACACAGCTAGGAAGCGCCGGGGCTCAGCCCCAGGCCATTTGCTTCGAGCACGTGGGCTCTTATCCACTGTGTGATGGACTTATGTCCACACCTGATCTCTCTACTGATCTTCAGCCCAGTTGCTCCAGTTTCCGGGGGATTCACAACAAACCCCCACAAATTTAGGGTCTTAACACACACTTGTGTTCTCACAGTCCTGTGAGTCGAGTCTGGGTGCACTTGAGTGGGTCTTACAAGGCTATTCCCTGGTGGCTCAGGTGGTAAAGAGTCTGCCTGCAAAGCACGAGACCCGGTTTCGATCCCTGGGTTGGGAAAATCCCCTGGAGAAGGGAATTGCTACCTACTCCAGTACTCTGGCCTGGAAAATTCCACGGATGGAGGAGCCTGGTAGGCTACAGTCCATGGGATCACAGAGTCGGACACGACTGAGCAGCTTCCCTGGCTCCCGTATTCTTGCCTGGAGAATCCCATGGACAGAGGAGCCTGGCCGGCTATAGTCCATGAGGTGGCAGAGTCGGATGCGACTGAGTGGCGAGCACACTTTGATAAGGCTGGCATCAAGGCTGCACTCTCATCTAAGAGGCTGGGGAAGAAACTGCCCCAGAGCTCTTCCCTGTGCTGCAGAATTCATTCATTTCCTCTCAGTTGTGGGATGGATCTGCCTGCATTGCTATGGACGTCAGCTGGAGGTCACTCAGTGCCCAGGGGTTGCCCTCTGTCCCCACCACGCGGCCCCCTCCTCAGGCAGCTCGCAACCTGGAGAGCTTTCTTTTCGAAGGCCCAGCCTGCTAAGGTGGATGTCTTCATAATGAACTGTCCTCAGTTGGGGACATCCCAGCACCTTTGCTGTGATATTCCATTGGTTAAAGTCCAGTTACAGGCCCTGCCCACAGTGGAGGGGAGGGGCTGGCACAGGGGTGCGGGTGTTTGGGGCCTCACTGTGAGCATGACTCACTGATCTGGAAAGTTCTCCCTGAAGCCAGAACTCACCATTTTGCCTCTTCCAACTTCCTGGTAACTGTTAGTGTGGGCACTGGTCTTCCAGCCACCAGATTTTCAGTCCGAGTGTTAACACTGACACCTCTTTTTCTTTGTCCTTTTCATTTCACTGATTTCGCATTTCACCTTTCGCTTTTTAAGTCCTCTCTAATTTTCTTTGAAATGTCCTTGAAACCTATCTTCCTAAACATGGACTTGAATCTCTATCTCTCTGTGTCTGTGACACACACACACACAGAGACTCTGGTATTTCATTTCTCCTAGAGTCTGGTGTACGCCTAATTGTCCAACCTGTTCCTGAAGAGCAAGTTGCTTCTCTGTCTCATTTTCTGATGATGTCTGTCTCGTTTTCGCCCTGTGCATTCAGAGTGTGTCTGTCCGTCTTATAATGTCCTCAGCTCCCCTTTTCCATTCTTTCCCAACAGATTCCACGTCATCCCCTTGCCCCCCAGCCCCGAGCCCCCTGATTACTCCTTTCTCTGAGCCCTCCTGAACACCAGCGTTTACCACCCCGGCTTTGTGTTGGATTCATCAAGGTCACTTGAATTGGATTACTCAACCATGGATAGGCTTGGCAAAGGTCCCTGCTCGCAGACCATATATATATATTTTGTTAAAGTAATGTGGGGTGAATTATCTGAATTTAAAACTGCATGAGAAAAATATGATCTATTAAATCATGCATGCGGTCTGTTTGGCAGTCTGGGTCACCGGGTGCGCCTCTCCCTTCGGCTGGCTCTGCCTGGGGTTGGGTACCCCCCAGATATCAGCAGGCGTGATGCATGGGCAACGCCAGGATGCCTGTGGCCCAGTCGACTGGCCGCGCCTGCTGCTCGAGGCCTGATTTATGTTCACTTCGGAGCTGCAAATCACCGCGTGGTATAACACAGATGACAAGGCCTGTCTTAGCTTGTGGGGCCTCAGCCCTATCCATCTTGTGGGAACTTTTTTCCTCTTAACTTCTTAGTTTGGCTTCTGAACTTAATTGACTTCTGGATGGATTAGGTGCAGTTTAATGATGTCTGAGGCCCGCCAGGCCTCTTTTGATGGACTCTCTAAGGGGAAGAGATGGTCCTCTGCCCCTGGTCCCGCTGTGGGTCAGCACTCCTCTTTGTTAGGGTCTTTTGGGTGTCTGCTGTGTGCCCTGCACACGTTCTTAAGCCCTGGGAAGCAACATGCAGAGAAAAGCACTGGTCCTGCCTTGAAGACACTTAGATCTGGGCGACAAGCAGGGTGCCTGCGAGAAAAAGCCAGTCTTCCTAACAGGGGTTCTAGAGGACGGACCTGCGTGGTTATGTGGGGACCCAGGAGACAAGTGGGAGAAGTATCTTGGACTCGCTTTTCTGGGACAGGAGAGAGGCTCTGGTTGCTTGTGTTAGGGAAGGCCTAAATGTGCCTCTTTGAAAGGAGGTGGTTTGGGAGGATTCCAGTTCTTCGGGCTGGATATGGAGTTGGCTTTATATTCTGGGAGGGAGGGAGTTGCGTCCTCCCCCTTCCTTCTTCCTCCACAGCCAGTGGGCAGAAGGGCAGTGTTGCTCCCCGCGGGCCAGGGCGTCCTGCCTTCCACAGCGGCTTTCTCCACGGGCATCTCCTCTCATCATCTCATAAATTCTTCGGAGGGAGCAGGCTGGTTGTGTGGTTGCTGCCTGATATCAGACTGGTGGCCCAGAGGGAGTCCCCGGGCCCCATGCACTTTCCCTCTCTTTTTTTACAGCCCGCCAGATATTTGCTTTTCTGCCTAATCCAATTATGCCCGGGTGTGGGCATTTTTTGCCCAGTCGTGGTCAGTTGGCAGGGAGCGCTCCTGGTACTTTATATAGTAGGTTGCCCTGATGCCAAACCCAGTCCTACCGAAGAAAGAAAAGGGAGTTGTGTTATAACAACTGCCTGGCAGTTTTCACGGTGGAAGTAGCTGGTATTTTTCTATGGAATTGTTGTGGAGGGAACTAGCAGTCAATTAAGAAGCAAAGCAAAATAACAGCTACTATTTTTTTAAGCACCTACTATGTCCAGCCTTGGACTGAGTCCTTAACGTCATTGCTTCCTGGAGTGTCCAGAACAGTCTGGGTATGTGAATGCTCTTGGCTCACTTACTATTACAGATGGAAAAACCAAGGCCAGGAGAGGTCACGTACCTTGGTCACAGGGGTTTTTAAGAGTAAAAGTCAGGGGACTTAACTGGGTAGAGCTGAAAAACTCGTGCCCAAAACTTGGGTGTCTGCTAGCCCCTCTTGTAGAAGGTGTCCATGTCTTCTCAGATTCCTGGGCCACACGGAAGTTGCAGAGTGAGGTCAGAGGCGGAGTTGAGGGTGAGTTTATAAAACACCTCCACCATCGGCCCCTGTTTTGGGGCTTCTCCACTTGGCATTTCTAGTTTAGATTCTGTCCTCGAATCTTGGCAAGCATCGATGTTTTAGGAGTTACCAGTGTTTCTCATGGGTTTATGTTGGATCCTGCTAACACTTGAGTGTTGTGATGGTTACTCTTCTGTGACATCTTGACTGGGCTACCCAGTGCCCAGATGTTTGGATAATTCTTTCTTTCTTTCTTTTTGGCTGTGCTGGGTCTGTATTGCTGTGTGTGTGGGCTTTCTCTGGTTCCATCAGTGGGGCCTGCTCTCTGGTTGTAGCGCACAGGCTTCCATTGTGGTGGCTTCTCTTGTTGCGGAACATGGGCTCGAGGGCATGCAAGCTTCAGAAGTTTGCAGCTCATGGGCTTAGCTGCCCTGCCACATATGGAGTCTTCCCTGACTGGGGATTGAACCTGTGTCCCCTGCATTGGCAGGAAGATTCTCAACCTCTGGATCACCAGGGAAGTCCTTTTTTTTTTTTTTTTTTTCCAGCCATGCTGCATGGTTTGTGGGATTTTAGTTCCCCAGCCAAGGAGTGAACCCAGGCCCTTGGCAGTGAGAATGTGGAGTCCTAACCATTGGACCACCAGGGAATCCCCTCTAAGGATGTTTCTGAATCGACTGAATGAAGCAGACTGCTCTACTCAGTGTGGGTGGGCCTTGTCCAATCAGCCAAAGGCCTAAATGTACCAACAAGCAGATGCTGTCGCCATAAAGGGAGAATGCCTCCTGCTTGACTTTACCACCGAGCTGGGACACTGGCCTCTTCTGCCTTTGACCTTGGGCTGGAGCTATACCCTCAGCTGTCTTTGGTCTTCAGCTTGCCACTTGCAGAGCTTGCATTTGTCAGCTTTCACAGTTGTAGGTGGACCAATTCCTCATACAGAATCTCCCTGTGTGTCTCTCTATGTATGTCTATATAGATACTGCAGTTGCTGAGGGTCTGGGTTCCTTTAATTGTAAATACAGACAACTTCCAGAAAGGCAAAGGGAAGCTTAATGTCTGCTTAATGTGCCAGATGTATATATGTGTGTGTGAATGTGTATGTGTATTTTTCCTTCCTTTGTCTCTTGGGAACTCGGACCGACGTAAGTGCCCGAACCAGGTCTCTGCCTGTCTCCATATTTGTCAGATCAGCGGCCGTCCGGCTACAGCTCCTATCTGAGCCATAGTCTTTACTTCCATTTGATTTCCTTTGTTCTTTATCTCTGAACTCACAGCTCAGTTTTTAACACAGGTAGCTCCTTCTTACAGTCTTCCTCCTTTTCCAATAATTTTTCAATGACTTTAGGAAAACTTCTTCTTCCTTGGTCTACTTTCTTCCTTTCCTCTGCCTTTTCCCAATCATTGTCTCTTCTTTCCTTCCCACTCCTTGCTTTTCTTTCTTACTGTTAACCTAGCTAGGATCCAAAATGACCTGAATAACTGTGGTTCGTAAGGTCCAGGGCAGTATTGATATCTTTAGTTTTAACACGAAATCCTTCATGACAAGCAAATCCACCGGTCTCTCAAGCCCAGCCTGGAGTTTCCAAGAATGTCTCCAGCCACCCTGTCTTTTTTTTTTAAATTAAATCTAGTTTTTTTTTTTAAGCATCAGGTTTTATGCTGAATAAATTGTTTCCTTTCGAACTAAACTGTTTTGCTTTGATTTTACTGCAGGGGTTGCAGCTTTTCCGTTCCTTGCATTTGTTCTCATTGAAAACGAGCAGCGCACTGGTTGTAGTGTGGGTTGAAAAGGCTTGTGCGCCGGCGGAGAGTGGCCGGGATGCTGCCGTGGGGCCCTCCACTGTCTCGTTACCTGAGTGTGGTCAGTGACGACCTGCCATTGCTGTGCTGGGGTGCTCTGCATTTCTCTTCTTTTTCCTTTGCCTTCTCTGCACCTCTCTCACTCACACTTCTTCATGCCCTTGTCTTTAAGTAATACCCAGGCGCTTGCAGTCCTGTGTGGCCCTCGTGCACCACGAAAGCCAGGATGCGGACTCGAGGCCCGGTGAGCTCTCTGAGAGTGAGCGTGGGACGGAAGTGGTACCTGTCACCTCCGCCCTTGGAATGGGTGTCTGTGTCACGAGAGATGGTAGAGCCAGACCTCACATAGTGGTTTTCAATAGATAACAGCACCAGAGGTTGCTTCTAATTGTCAGCTGCAGAAATTTCTGCTAAAGGCTGAGTTAAACAACACCCACGGCACCCAAACCACCCTCCCCCAAACCCCAACCAGAAGTGCAACTAACAAAACCCCTAATCTCCCCTTTGCTCCCAGCTTCCCTGAGACTGTATTCCTCTCCCTGTATCAGGAGGGCTAGGTGATAAATTCTCAGCGGGTATATTCCGACTCAGGAAGCAATGGATGGTAGTCTTAAATTAATTCTTGGCGTTTACAAGAATTTGGGATATCCTATGTCTCCTCTGAAGAGAACAGGATTTCAGACGTTGCCAGGAGATTGAGTGTCTGAGATCTTAGCCACGTAGGCTGTGGTGGGGCAGCCTTTGTGACAATAGCCAGAATTCTGTGCAGTTGCTAAGGGCCTGAGTTTCTTTTAATTGCGAATATAGACAACTTCCAGGATGACAAGGGGAAGCTTTACATCTTGATTTGTCAGATTATTTTCCACAAAACTTAATGTTGCACGAAGGAGTCTTTTGGAGTGAGCACTGTACCTCCTTCAGCAAAACCCAAATGTGGTAAGAAAGAACTGTGGTTAAAGAACATTCTAGAAGACCCTTGTACTACCCGGAGTAAAGTTTATCATGGTGTTACAGACTGTGAAAGCCAGCAGGGGTATAGCGGTAAAATGAACTTGAGTTTTTCTTGATACAGATTAAGAAACTGAGGCTCTGGATTAAGTGTTTTGCTCAGAGTTAAGATTCGCTCATCACCATCATCACCAGAGACCATCTTTCACGTTAGCCTGTGACATTTGTTTGGTGTTACATCCCATATGCCACGGGACATTTCCCATGGAAATGATACCTGTTTACTGTCAATAAAATAGTCTACAGCAGAAGCGGTAGTTGTGTTTGCACCCTCTTATTCTTAGAAAGGATTGCTGACATATTTCTTTTATTGTTACCTATTTAATGGCAGTCTCCAGTTCATTCAGATATTAGATCGTTATTTATCCGAGGTCTTGATAAATAGCCCGGCCTCTTTTTCCTCCAGCTGACAAATTTCACTTCAGTGCTTTTGGGGAATGTAAATATGAAATTAATATTGCAGCAATTAGTCATCTATTCTGAATTTTCCCCTTGTAAATTCCCAGAACATAAGCATGAAATTCATTAATCCAAATCCCTCATGCTTTTAAAACCATTGTGGCATTGTAGATACTTCCATTCCGCCTTTGAAATTTAATGCAATAAGGAAGTTAGTGGAAACCTGTCTTCATTAGTATTTGTAAGTCAGGCAGCTGTATATTCCTTAGCCGCTGTCTCTATGAGCTGGCTGACTCAGCACCATGCTTTTCGATGACAGGAAAGCCAGTGCAAATTCTAAATCATAGCCTCTTCTTCAGAGAGTGTATGAAAAGTTGTTTGATCACTCCTGTTGTCATTTTCCTGGGAGAGCTTATCTTCAGTGCTGTCCTTATAAACACAGGCCCCATTGCTGGGAGCTAAAGAGGTTAGAATTGATTTTCATGAAATTTTTCACTTAATGAAATCTCATCAGTTTCTATCCTCCCAGGTATTTAAATTTGAGACTGAGGAGGGTCTAGGGATGAGGAGGTTCCAGACTGTGCCTTCTCTTTGTCTGTAGGGAGGCTGCACTCCATGAAGTCCAGCTCTTAGGAACTATGCTCTAAATGACTGGCAAGGGAGTCGGCTCTGTCTGATGTTCTGTGTTGCATAACTGGTCAGATTTATGTTGCCTGCCATGCCATCCAAATTGGGATTTGCAAGAGGGGTAGGGATCCTCTTAGCTGACTTGAGATCGAAGACTTGGAAAACCAGAATCATTCAAGGGTCATAGAAACCATGTTTATAAAATATGATTCTTTTGGTCCCAAATAAACATATCAGAAATGATACTTCAGATGCTAAAAGAGATTCACAGCTTGGCCCACAGGCATCTCAGATCTGGGGATTGTATTCCAACGATTGGGCCAGTGGGGAAAGTGAGATTTCTTCCAAGGGGGCATTTAAATGGGGCTTGATGAACAAGTAGGGCTTCAAGAAGCAGATTTGCCAGGTCAGGCAAAAGAGGTTAGAAGCAGGAGAGTGAACTGAAGGAATATTAACTCTAAACTCTGCCTTGATTTTTTAAAATAATTTTTATTTAACTCGGCCCCTCTGGGTCTCTGTTGCTGCACATGGGCTTTCTCTAGTTGCGGCAGTTGGGGGTTACTCCCTAGTTGCAGTGTGGGAGCTTCTCACGGTGGTGGCTTCCCCAGTTGCAGAGCATGGGTTCTAGGGTATGTGGGCTTCAACAGTTGCAGTGTGCAGGCTTCAGTCCCGGTGGCACATGGGCTTAGTTGCCGTGGCATGTGATATCTTCCTGGACCAGGGATCGAACCTGTGTCTCCTGCATTGGCGGGGGGGATTCTTCACCACTGGACCACCAGGGAAGTCCTGCCGGATTATTTTTTAAAAATCCCTTTCCAAATAACCAGGTCCTTTGTTTAAGCATGAATAGACTCTGAACCCAATTCTAAGAAGTGTTTGGGACCATGGGGACATCTTTGCATCTCTGGGGAGTTGGCCCTGAATTCTCTCTTCATTATTTCTTGCCTGTTACTAGCTAGCGGGTCTAATTATTCCCAATGACTGCAGGCAGCTGGGGAATCTGACAGGCCTGGCCATGCCCCTTGTTAGGCTTTTTGGTAACCCATTCCTTCCCATCCTTCTTTTCTTTAGTTTTTCAGAGTTTGAGCTATGAAAGGAAAGATGAGAGTCCATGTTTTCTATATTTTCAGCAGGGATGCTTTCTGTTTAAATTGCTCCAGGATCATTAAAAGTTTGTTTCAATCTTGGATAAAGTACATGCATAGAGATACCTTTGAACTTGTTATTTAGTTATTATTTCATTGAAACACAGGATCAAACCTGCAGACAGATCTCTTGGAGACTTCTAGTCCTGGCTCTTTCCAGTATTTGCCTGTGTGGCCTGGTGTAGAGGATCTTTCCTGTGGCTTATTTTCTAATGAGATTGGTAAAGTGCAGAATTCCAAGACCTTCCATTGACAAAGCCTCTCTCCTTGACCAAAGTTTAGTCAGGCTCCTCTGAGCCCTCTTTTCATCTAGGAATCGTCTTTGGCCTCTGGTTCTCTTTTTGGTCAGCTGGGCCCAGTCTTAGCAAAGTATCCTGCTCATTTATCCCCTACCCTTGATATCTGACCACTCTTGATATCTGATCAAATTCCTCATCCCCTACCTTTGATGTCTGTACCCTTCGCCTGTCTTTAGCAAGAATCCTGTTAGGCAAGTTTGGCAAAACCCCCCCTACTCTTGATATTTGCTGTTAGTAATTTTATATCCACTGTGACTTCTCACCCTACACCGTGGCCGTAAATCCCTGCTTGTCCTCCTTGCATTCAGAATTGAACTTGATCTCTGTCTTCTATTATTATACCCTTACCATGATAGTCTTGAATTAGGTCTTCCTTACTGTTGTAAAAAGTGTCAGAATAAATTTTTTCTTTAACAAGATTCTGGATTCTTATCCTGTTGATGTCTAAGAGGGAACTCTTTGCCCTGGCTAAGACCCTGGCTCCTTCCTTATTGTGGCTCTGCCATCCCCATCAGCACCTTCCACGATTGGCACGTGAGTCAAGTCATGGAAGGGCAAAAAGCCTGAAGGCTTGCATGAGGGAGGGCACATCTCTTCATTCACTCACATTCCACTGGCTAGGATCAAGTCACATGGTCACATCTCTCTTCCAAGGAGAGAAATATAAACCAGAGGCAATATAAGCCAGATGAAAAGAGAATGAATTTGTGGAACACCAACCCATGAATCTGCATTTTAAACAGTTTGCATGTAATTCTGATGTAGGGGGATACTTGGATCACACTTTGAGAGATGCTTTCTATAATTGTTGCTAAATATTCCCCAGCCCTGATAGTCTATGCTTCTCTTGTGCTGGGAGAAGAGTTTTCATGGGAGAAGAGTTTTTTTCCTTTTTACAAGGAAAACAAATGCAGGCAAGTGCTTCCAAAGTGAAAAGGGAAGTTGAACAATAGTAATCGATTCTTCTGCCTGTATTCTAGGTTTGGAAATACATGTTGAACTCTTCAGATCAACTGATTAACAGGTCAGGGTTGTCATCCCTTCTTCCCAGTGGCCCCAGAAGCATCTTGTTGCAGCTCTTCTGCTTCATGGAACACACCAGGGTATTTCCCTGTAATACTTCATTATATGGGGCTTCCCAGGTGGCTCAGTGGTAAAGAATCTGCCTGCCAATGCAGGGTTCGATCCTGCATGGGGAAGAGCCCCTGGAGGAGGAAATGACAACCCACAGCAGTATTCTTGCCTGGGAAATCCCATGGACAGAGGAGCCTGGTGGGCTACAGTCCATGGAGTCACAAGAGTTGGACATGACTTAGCGACTAGACAACAACAAGCTCCTTACATAATGGGGTCCTGGGGACCAGAATGCAGAGCACAAGAACTATGCCTGCTTTCCTTATGAGCTAGCAACAGTGGATGGTTTGTCTCTTTAAACCCACTGAAGACTTTCAGTTCAGTTCAGTTCAGTTGCTCAGTCGTGTCTGACTCTGTGACCCCACGGACTGCACCACGCCAGGCCTCCCTGTCCATAACCAACTCCCAGAGTTTACTCAAACTCATGTCCATTGAATGGGCGATGCCATCCAGCCATCTCATCCTCTGTCGTCCCCTTCTCCTCCTGCCCTCAATCCCTCCCAGCATCAAAGTCTTTTCCAATGAGTCAACTCTTCTCATGAGGTGGCCAAAGTACTGGAGTGTCAGCTTTAGCATCAGTCCTTCCAAAGAAATCCCAGGGCTGATCTCCTTCAGAATGGACTGGTTGGATCTCCTTGCAGTCCAAGGGACTCTCAAGAGTCTTCTCCAACACCACAGTTCAAAAGCATCAATTCTTCGGCGCTCAGCCTTCTTCACAGTCCAACTCTCACATCCATACATGACCACAGGAAAAACCATAGCCTTGACTAGATGGACCTTTGTTGGCAAAGTAATGTTTCTGCTTTTGAATATGCTATCTAGGTTGGTCATAACTTTCCTTCCAAGGAGTAAGCGTCTTTTAATTTCATGGCTGCAGTCACCATCTTCAGTGATTTTGGAGCCCCCCAAAATAAAGTCTGACACTGTTTCCACTGTTTCCCCATCTATTTGCCATGAAGTGATGGTACCAGATGCATCGAGTCAGTGATGCCATCCAGCCATCTCATCCTCTGTCGTCCCCTTCTCCTGCCCCCAATCCCTCCCAGCATCAGAGTCTTTTCCAATGAGTCAACTCTTCGCATCAGGTGGCCAAAGTATTGGAGTTTCAGCTTCAGCATCAGTCCTTCCAGTGAACACCCAGGATTGATTTCCTTTAGGATGGACTGGTTGCATGTCCTTGCAGTCCAAGGTACTCTCAAAAGAGTCTTCTCCAACACCACAGTTCAAAAGCATCAATTCTTCAGCATGCAGCTTTCTTTATAGTCCAGCTCTCACGTCCATACATGACCACTGGAAAAACCATAGCCTTGACTAGACGGACATTTGGGTTGTCCCTGTTTCCTGTGGTCATATATGGATGTGAGAGTTGAACTGTGATGAAGGCTGAGCGCCGAATAATTGATGCTTTTGAACTGTGGTGTTGGAGAAGACTCTTGAGAGTCCCTTGGACTGCAAGGAGATCCAACCAGTCCATTCTGAAGGAGATCAGCCCTGGGATTTCTTTGGTGGGAATGATGCTAAAGCTGACACTCCAGTACTTTGGCCACCTCATGCAAAGAGTTGACTCATTGGAAAAGACTGATGCTGGGAGGGATTGGGGGCAGGAGGAGAAGGGGACGACAGAGGATGAGATGGCTGGATGGCATCACTGACTCGATGGACGTGAGTCTGAGTGAACTCCGGGAGTTGGTGATGGACAGGGAGGCCTGGCGTGCTGCGATTCATGGGGTCGCAAAGAGTTGGACACGTCTGAGCGACTGATCTGATCTGATCTGAATCTCTTCTGATTAGATTGAGACCATGAAAACTCTGACAGTGTCTGCTACTGACTTGGTCCTTTATGTTGTGAGTTTCAAAAAGGCCAAGGATTTGGGTTTATTTTATGTCATGCTGCTGCTGCTGCTGCTGCTAAGTCGCTTCAGTCGTGTCCGACTCTGTGCGACCCCAGAGATGGCAGCCCACCAGGCTCCCCCGTCCCTGGGATTCTCCAGGCAAGAACACTGGAGTGGGTTGCCATTTCCTTCTCCAATGCATGAAAGTGAAAAGTGAAAGTGAAGTCGCTCAGTCATGTCGGACTCTTCGAGACCCCATGGACTGCAGTCTACCAGTCTCCTCCTTCTGTGGGATTTTCCAGGCAAGAGTACTGGAGTGGGGTGCCACATTGTTATACTAAAAGCAGACATGGGGTTAGGGAAGGAAAACATAGTGATCTGTTTTCCTTAACTCCACCCAGTTAGTGGAGTGAGAAGAGACATTTGGATCTGCATGAGATATGGTTTGAGCAAATCACAATCGTAAAATTGTAAAAATTGTAAACTGGATTGTGAGTACAGAGGCTTTGGGTCATACTTTTTTAGGTTTTTAATTTCTCAACATCATCAGTTGCTAAGTTATAGGCAAATATGAGAGAGGCTAGTGGATACCTTCTAGTTTGAATTTAGTACTGACACCAAATGATCTCAGGCTTCTTAGGTGGCACAGGTGATAAAGAATCCACCTGCCAGTGTAGGAGACAGAAGAGATGCTAATTCAGTCCTTGGGTGGGAAGATCCCCTGAAGGAGGATATGGCAACCCACTCCAGTATTCTTGCCTGGAGAATCCCGTGGACACAGAGCCTGGTGGGCTACAATCTAAGAGGGTCATTGAGAGCTGGACATGACTGAATGCATGCGTGCACACACACACACACCAAGCAATATCAACTAAGAAAATCTTAGTATATGGCCTTTGTTATGATCTTATATCCTCATCCTAACAACACAAGGAAGAGGTTTTACCAGATGCAGGAAACAGAGACTAAGGCATGTGGTGGTTCAGTAATGGTTTGAAGTTACATTGTGGGTAATCAAAACCTTTTGATAATCAGAAATAGACGTAATCCATGGTTTTGTTCCTTCTCAGTTTGGTTTGTTCTGCACCAGCCATTATATTCTTGAACAACCAGTGGTTTTTGGAGACAGCCCACTCTCCCTTTCTCTTTACACATAGATTATATGGTACAGAAGCAAGTGGTTCTATTTCCTTTCATGAAAATTATGGTTTCTGGGTTAGCATTCAGTACTGCCAGCTTTTTGAGACTGTGGATGCAGTCAGCTCTATTTCTTTCCAGCCTTCAATGGTGTACAGTGTGCTCAGATAGCAGAAGAAGCTTATAAATATTAATGACTGGCCAACTATGAATTCTTTTAGGTATCATTTCAGAGAACATTACCAGTCAGATGCATTCGAAAGAATAGAGGGACTTCCCTGGTGGTCCAGTTGTTGGGAATCTGCTTTCCAACGCAGGGGACGTGGGTTCCATCCCTGGTCAGGGCCTTCAGATCCCACATGCCACGAGGCAACTAACTCATGCTAAGCTGATGCAGCAAGAGAAGCCCGTGCTTCACATCTGGAGAAAGCCTGTGTGCCACATTGGAGATTCAGTGCAGCCAAAATTAAAAAATAGTAATACATTAAAAGAGAAAAAATAGAATGCTTTTAAGCTTTCTGTTGCTCCTTTTATGGAGTCAAGGGAAGATGATATCGGATCTCTCTGTAGCCAAGTCCAAGTTTAAACACTGTGCCCACTACTTCCTTCTGTCCAGCTGCTTCTGGTGAGTTAATGGAGATGGCAAACTGCCCTTTCCCAGTTGGTGGCGGACATCCCTAATCAATGTGGCACTGTACTGGGGGTATGAAATCAGCCAAGTACTTCCAATTGATCATAACGAATTAGTTGACGCTTAGGTTTCAACTCTGGATGACCATGAACCCGCCTTTGTTATCAAATAACTAAATGATTGATTTAGATCATCAGTTCTCAACTGGAGATTGAGTCGTTCTCCAGGAGACATTTGGCATTGTTTGGTGTTATTTTTCGTTATCTCAATGTGGGGTTTGCTGCTGGCATCTAGTGGGTAGAGGTGAGGGATGCTGCTAAATTAAGTATTCTACAATGCGTGGAACCCCTCCACCCCGCATGACAAAGACTTAACCCAGCTCCAATGCCAGTGGTGCCAGAGTGGTGGTGGTGATTGTTGTTCAGTCGCTAAGTCATGTCCGACTCTTTGCAACCCCTTGAACTGCAGCATGCCAGACTTCCCTGGAGAAGCCCTGGTTTGATCTTTGGAGGATTTCTGAACAGTTAGTCAGGGGTAAGATGTAGTTTATAGACAAGAACTTGGGAGAGAAAGAGTAAGATATCTGGAAGAAAAGGAGACGAAGCATTTACAGCTTGACACATATGCTTAAGGTAGGCTTGTGTTTGTTGTTATTTAGTCGCTAAGTCGTGTCTGACTCTTTGTGACCCCATGGACTGTAGCTCGCCAGGCTCCTCTGTCCATGGGATTCTCCAGGCAAGAATACTGGAGTGGGTTCCCATCTCCTTCTCCTGGGGATCTTCTGACCCAGGGATTGAACCCATATTTCCTGTATTGGCAGGTGGATTCAATGTACATATTTTAGAGTTGGCTGCAAGTATTTAGAAGTTTCTGTGTTTAAAATAATTGAATACATCATTTGAGATAAGGGTTATTTATCAAGTGATGGCTACCACCAGAGATAGTGCTAGACATATCAGAGGCCAGGAAATGAATGGCTCCTTCCACTGTAGAGGAGTAGGAGCTGATGTGGGGATGGGAATAGAGTTCTCTGGGACAATAGCAGGTGGAATAGATAGGAAGGAAGGCTTCAGTGAGGAGGTGGCATGTGAGAAGATCCTGATGCCAGGGTAGGAATTTATGAGGTAAAGAAGGGCTGAGAAACACCAGACCAATTAAAAAAAATTTTTTTTTATTGGAGTATAGTTGCTTTATACAGTTATATCTGCTCTACAGCACAGTGAATCAGTTACACATGTACATATATCCCCTCTTTTTGGATTTCCTTCCCATTTAGGGCACCACAGAGCCCTGAGTAAGAGTTCCCTTTGCTATACAGTAGGTCTTTATTAATTATCTGTTTTATATATGGTAGTGTTTATATGTCAGTTTCAATCTCCCAATTTATTGCCCCCTTCCCTCCTGGTAACTGTCAGTTTTCTTTATCTGTGTCTCTATTTCTGATTTTGTAAATAAGTCCATCTGTGTCATAAAATTGCTTCTGAACAATGAATGGGAGTTGCTCATCAGTTCTGTCCCATAATCTGTAAATTGCTATGTGAAAGAGAGTTATTATTATGGTTTTTAATAAAGTCATTGTAATGCTACTTAGAGCAGAAGTATGTGACTCAGGGCTTTCTTCCCATTGGTCCTTTTTATATGACAGTTAGATGGGTCATTTTCCATGCTGCTGCTAAGTCGCTTCAGTCATGTCCAACTCTATGTGACCCCATAGACAGGAGCCCACCAGGCTCCCCTGTCCCTGGATTCTCAGGCAAGAACATTGGAGTGGGTTGCCATTTCCTTCTCCAATGAGTTAATTACAATTTGTTTACATTGCTTGACAAGGCATTTTTTGGCCTTAGAGACACATATGTTTAGAGTAACGTTGCATTCCTAGGACCATAAAAGAGCCCTACCTTGTTGCTTTAAACTCTTGGTCTAAGGGCCTTTCAGAGGCTGACTTGAATGAAGATGGATGTTAGTTTTAGACATGGAGATTGTTTTCAGATTGAAATCTGAAATCGCCACTGTAGAACCGTGGATTCCATTGTTCCTCTACCAATGGATTCAGTATAGTGAGTGGGGCCCAATAATGAACGTTGGAGATTGCTTTTCGAAAGCAGTCTGCTTGGTACAGAAGGATGTCTGACTGGTCTGGTTTAGGCTGATCCAAGCATGAATAGATTAGAAATTCGGGAAAGAAGGTACTTGCGACTTTTAACCCTGGTGAATCATTCATTTGTTAATGAATGAATGAACGGATGAATCCAGCAGTTCTTCATTGTGGACTAGGTGGAGGTCACCTGTCTGGCAAACTGTACCCCGCAGAACACAGACCATCCGAGAGGTCAAACTGCTAACCCAGAAGCTGTAGCAGTCCCCGCGCCAGTGCTCTTGGCTTCATTCTGGAGAATCGGGGCGGATGTGGGACAGAGCCTGCCGCTGGGGACTTTGGGGTTTGGGAGTCATAAGAATGGAAGGTGCAGTGAACTATTACCTCAACGAAAGTACATCATCTGAGGGCTGGTGTCAGGGGTGGTAACAACCTGTTAGGAAGAGAGCAGATCCAGTACAAGAGCATGCCTGAATTTAAAGACTTCAGTGGTGTTGAGAAGAGATATTTCTAGCTCCTAACCATGGTCTTCAGAGTCTTCACAACAAAATAACGGGTAACCCTTTGTCATCAGGAAAACAAATGGTTCTGCATTCGGGAAACTCTTTGCCATGCTCGTTTCAAATGGCAGGGTGGCATGTAATCTATTTCAGCTCCTCTCCTCCACCCTGGGAGACCTTGGGCTCCTCCTGGGTTCCCTCTCCTGGGACTCGTTCGGTTCACCTTCTCTGTTTGCAGCCTAATAGAGGTCACTATCCTGTGCTGCTGTCCAAGGTCTCAGAAACCTTGTTTCATATATCTTGTCCATTTTTAAGAATGGGTAAAATAGAGTTATCATACGATTGTGCAGTCCCACTTCTGGGCATATATCCAGAGAAAAGTATAATTCGAAAAGATACATGCACCCCAGTGTTCACAGCAGCACATCTGCAATAACCAAGACATGAGAGCAACCTAAGTGATATATATGTGTGTGTGTGATATTACTCGGCTGTGAAAAAAGAATGAGACAATGTTGTTTGCAGCAGTATGGATGGACCTAGAGACTATCATACAAAGTGCGGTATGCCAAAGACAAATGTGCAATCGAAAAAAAGATACAAATGAACTTATTTCCGAAACGGAAATAGACTCACCGACATAGAAAACAAATTTATGGTTACCAAAGGAGAAAGAGAGGTCCAGAGGATGGGTCCAGAGGTTGGGATTATACTACTGTATATAAAATAGATAACCGATAAGGACCTACTTTATACCTTAGGAAACTATTCTTAGCATTTTGTAATAACCTGTAAGGGAAAAGAATCGGCAAAAAATTATGTAAAACTGAATCACTCTGCTGTACACCTGAAAGGAACACAATACTGTAAATCAACTATAGTTTGAAAAGATAGTTTCATTTGGGTTTATAGATCTGGTCTGTTATTTCATCTTGGCTGGATATAGAAGTTATGTAACATTTAACAATGCTTTCCTTCCCTTTCAAAATAGATTTTAAGAAATTAAACTAACTTTGCTCATTTAAAAACATTAAGCTTCAGTTAACAGAGACAATTCACATATATGAGTAGCATGTGCCCTGACAATCTTAGTTGATAATTAATTTGTTTCTGTGTATGATCTTGGAGTTACGATAGATCAGTATATAAGCCAATTATCTTCCTCATATTTTTTTATTTTTTAAATTTTTATTGGAGTATAACTGCTATACAATGTGTAATTTTCTGCTGTTTACCAGTGTGAATCAGCCATACGTATACACATTAGTCAGTTCAGTTCAGTCAGTTCAGTCGCTCAGTCATGTCCAACTCTTTGCAACCCCATGAATTGCAGCATGCCAGGCCTCCCTGTCCATCACCAACTCCCGGAGTTCACTCAAACTCAAGTCCATCGAGTCGGTGATGCCATCCAGCCATCTCATCCTCTGTCGTCCCCTTCTCCTCCTGCCCCCAATCCCTCCCAGCATAAGAGTCTTTTCCAATGAGTCAACTCTTCCCATGAGGTGGCCAAAGTACTGGGGTTTCAGCTTTAGCATCATTCCCTCCAAAGAAATCCCAGGGCTGATCTCCTTCAGAATGGACTGGTTGGATCTCCTGGCAGTCCAAGGGACTCTCAAGAGTCTTCTCCAACACCACAGTTCAAAAGCATCAATTCTTCAGCGTTCAGCTTTCTTCACAGTCCAACTCTCACATCCATACATGACCACTGGAAAAACCATAGCCTTGACTAGATGAACCTTTGTTGGCCAAGTAATGTCTCTGCTTTTGAATATGCTATCTAGGTTGGTCATAACTTTCCTTCCAAGGAGTAAGCGTCTTTTCATTTCATGGCTGCAGTCACCATCTGCAGTGATTTTGGAGTCCAAAAAAATAAAGTCTGACACCATTTCCACTGTTTCCCCATCTATTTCCCATGAAATGATGGGACCAGATGCCATGATCTTCGTTTTCTGAATGTTGAGCTTTAAGCCAACTTTTTCACTCTTCTCTTTCACTTTCATCAAGAGGCTTTTTAGTTCCTCTTCACTTTCTGCCGTAAGGGTGGTGTCATCTGCATATCTGAAGTTATTGATATTTCTCCCGGCAATCTTGATTCCAGCTTGTGTTTCTTCCAGTCCAGCATTTCTCATGATGTACTCTGCATATAAGTTAAATAAACAGGGTGACAATATGCAGCCTTGACGAACTCCTTTTCCTATTTGGAACCAGTCTGTTGTTCCATGTCCAGTTCTAACTGTTGCTTCCTGACCTACATATAGGTTTCTCAAGAGGCAGGTCAGGTGGTCTGGTATTCCCATCTCTTTCAGAATTTTCCACAGTTTATTGTGATCCACACAGTCAAAGGCTTTGGCATAGTCAATAAAGCAGAAATAGATGTTTTTCTGGAACTCTCTTGCTTTTTCCATGATCCAGCGGATGTTGGCAATTTGATCTCAGGTTCCTCTGCCTTTTCTAAAACCAGCTTGAACATCTGGAAGCCCCTCTTTTTTGGATTTCCTTCCCTGTGCTATACTGTAGGTTCTCATTAGTTATCTATTTTATACATAGAATCAGGAGTGTATATATGTCAGTCCTAATATCCGAATTTATTCCACCCTCTCTTTCCCCACTTTTGGTGTCCATACATTTATTGTCTATATCACCATCCTCTTAAAGCATAATTAAAACCTCTCTCCTAATCCATTTGGGGATTAATTTCCTTCTTTAATTTACTGCCTTTTTTTCTTATGTGTTGGGAAATTGTTCTTATAGAAAGGCTTGAGTTTTGAAAGTTTAGTAGGAATTGTTTCTTCAAACTCAAAGTACAGACTGTAAAACCTAATCGCAGTTGAAATAGATACCAAATTGTTGTTGTTGTTCAGTCGCACAGTCATGTCCGACTCTTTGCAACCTCATGGACTGGAGCCCGCCAGGCTCCTCTGTCCATGGGATATTCTAGGCAAGAACACTGGAGTGGGTTGCCATTCCTTTCCCTAGGGGATTTTCCCCACTCAGGGGTCGAACCCACATCTACATTGCCAGGTGGATTCTTTATCACTGAGCCACCAGGGAAACCCAGATATCATATTACTTGATCTGTTCTCAGAGGTTGAAGTTATCTGTGGCAGAACCGATGTGTGTGTTTTCATTCTCTTTCTACCAGTTTGCTCAGTATAATCAGTTGTGTGTTGTTAATTTGGGATTAAAGTGCATTTCAGAAGATTTTGGCTGTTAAAGAGCATGGTAAATTGAGCTTTTCTGCAAAGGCTTCATGACCCCAATAACTATAAATGGTGCTGCTCCTCCTGGTGAAGTCTCTCTTATCTTTAAAGGTCAGGATCAAACCTCCAAACACTTGTCTGGCTCCCTTGCTCTGAAGAGGTCTAGCTTTTGATTTCTCTGGTCCTTATTGCTTCAATTATTTACCTGCGTTATTTCTGAAATGAGAGATTGAATGGAAAGAGAATATAAAAAGCCTCTACTTCACAGTTGGATCAAGAAAGGCATACCGGTATATAAATTGTAGTTTGCTTCATGTTTCCTTTGCTGGTTCACTTGGCATTTCTCTGAGTATCAGTAACACAGAGCACATCTCCTCCAGAGCCTCCTTATTTTGTTTTTTATTTTATTAAAAGAAAAAAATTTTTAACTGTGCCATGCGACACATGGGATCTTATGTCCCCAACCAGGGACTGAACCTGTGCCCCTTGCAATGGAAGTAGGGAGTCTTAACTACTGGGCCACCAAGGAAGCCTGCCCCCTCGCCCCGCTAGCATCTCCTTATCATCCATTCAGCCACCAGAATTGTTACCCAACATGTAGATGATCACTCTCACTCCCCTTTGACAGGAGTTACTGTGTCCACATTACAGACCCATCTTTGTGGCGTGGTGTTTCAGACCCCAGCGTCTCCTCCAGGTGTCTCTCCGTCGCACGTTATGTTCCTGCTGTTGGGCTCTCACTGTCGCTGGGACATGCTGTGTATTTAAGACCTCTGTGTGTTTGCTCCCCTTGTCCCCCTGAAGAGCCTTTCTCCCTGCGCCTTCCCCTCCCAAGTCGTGTGTGTTGGGACATCTTCCCAATCTTGGCATGTGGAATTGCTTCTTCTCTTGCCTGGATTCCAGTAACCTTCTCACCAACTGGCTTGAGGGTGTGCCTGGGAAGCTGGTGGTCACTGTTACCAGGAAGGTCGTGAGTAAGCCTTGAAGGTCGGGTGACCCGGGCACTGCTCCTGGGTTTAGCACTGCCAGGCCACCCTGTTGTGTGGACAGGAGAGACAGAGTTAAAAGCCCTGAAGGGAAAACAATCTCGTCTTTTAACACTGGAAATGTGGGAGCCAAAAGAGTAGCCAAGTATCTTCTGTCCATCTCCACCTGTTTCTGGCTTTATCTCCTGTTGCCTGGAGTAACAGAGAAATTACAATGGTAATGTAAAATGTGGAGAGCTTTTCACAAAGAGTGTGTATGGGGAAATAAAAACCTTGGATTTTTCACATTTTCACCTTGTATTTATTAAGGTTTCCAGATTTCATAAAGGTATAAACAAAAAAAATAGTCATCAGAGTCCATGTAACTGCACATCATGTTAGTGAGGTTAGCCACGTGTAGGGGAAAGGTGTGTTTTTCTTTATTTTTGTTGAAGTTTCATTGATCTATAGTGTTATTTATATATGAGTCACAGGTGTACAATATAGCGATTCACAATTTACAGAGATTATACCCTGCTTATTATCAAATGTTGGTTATGTTTCCTGTGTTGTACAGTATATCCTGAGAACTTATTTAATACTTAATAGTTTGTCCCTTTTACTCCCTTACCCCTATGTTGCCCCTCCTTGCTTCCTTCTCCCCAGTAGTTTGTTCTCTGTATCAGGGTTTTCTTTATTTAAAAAGGTAAAATAAATACGGTTGCGTGTGTGCTAACTCGCTTCAGTTGTGTCCGACTCAGTGTGACCCAATGGACTGGAGCTCCTCTGTCCATAGGATTTTCCATGCAAGAACACTGGAGTGGGTTGCCATGCCCTCCAGTTCTGAACACTGCTATGTGCCAGGGACTGTGTTTGAGCCTTTGAGATGCAAGGGTGAGTAAATCATAGGCCCCACCATCAAGGGGTCTCATAGTGCTAACTCAGCCGCTCTCACAGTGTGGTCCTCAGATAAGCATCATCATCACCATCTGGAGTTGTTAGAAATGCTCATTCCTGGGCCCTAACTCAGCCCTGCTGAATCAACACTCTGGGGGTGGGGCCTAACAGTGTAAATTTTAATAAACTCTCCAGCTAAAGTCTGGTTGTTGTCCCTGAAAGCACATTGCGTGTATTAAAGAGTAACTGGGGAGTTAGAATTAATGCCTTTGGAGAGTTAGATAGGCCTTTAGACAAATGATGTTCGAGTGAAGTCTTAATTGTTGAGTGGTTGTTCTTGAGATGAATAAGGGCTAGAAGGAGAGCATTATCAAGAAAGCCACATGCATTACCACTAACAAAGCTAGTGGAGGTGATGGAATTCCAGCTGAGCTGTTTCAGATTCTGAAAAATGATGCTGTGAAAGTGCTCCTCTCAGTATGCCAGCACATTTGGAAAACTCAGCAGTAGCCACAGGACTGGAAAAGGTCAGTTTTCGTTCCAGTCCCAAAGAAGGGCAATGCCAGAGAATGTTCAAACTACTGCACAATTGGACTCCTTCCATATGCTAGCAAGGTAATGCATCTGATCCCATCACTTCATGGCAAATAGATGAGGAAAAAGTGGAAAGAGTGACACATTTTATTTTCTTGAACTCCAAAATCACTGTGGACGGTGACTGCAGTCAAAAAATTAAAAGACGCTTGCCCCTTGGAAGAAAAGCTATGACAAATCTAGACAGCATGTTAAAAAGCAGAGATATCACTTTGCTGACAAAAGTCCATGTAGTCAAAGCTATGATTTTTCCAGTAGTAGTGTATGAATGTGAGAGTTGGATGGACCATAAAGAAGGCTAAGTGCCATAGAATTGATGGTTTTGGGAGGACTCTTGAGAGTCCCTTAGAGATGGGGGAGGTCTGACTAGTCAATCCTAAAGAAAATCAATCCTGAATATTCACTGGAAGGACTGATGCTGAAGCTGAAGCTCCAGTACTTTGGCCCCTGATGCAAAGAGCTGACCCATTGGAAAAGACCCTGATGCTGGGAAAGATTGAGGGCTGGAAGAGAAGGGGGTGACAGAGGATGAGATGGTTGGCTGGCCTCACCGACTCAGTGGACGTGAGTTTGAGAGACTCGAGATAGTGAAGGACAGGGAAGACTGGTGTGCTGCAGGCCATGGAATTGCAAAGAGTCAGAGATGACTTAGCGACTGAACAACAAGAACCACATGCAAAAGTACAGAGCAATCGAGGGACTTGGTCCCTTCTGGGGATCACAATTGTTATTGTCATTGTGTCCTTCTTTACGACTATTATTCTTTTATCAGGGTCAGAAGATGAGCTGAGCTGGTGAGATCAGTGGCCAGATCTTGCTGAGAAGTTTGGCTTTTCTCCTGGAAAATAACTGAATGGTTTTGTGGCAGTGAAGTGAAATAAGATCAGGTTTACAATTCTGTTGAATATACACAGAATAACAGAGCCCTTTACAAATTAGAAAAAACAAGTTTTTGTGGTATGTTTGAAACATAAGCTGAGAGTAAAGGAGGAAAAACATAAAGAATTCACAATTTAATTTTTACTATTTTTATTATTAATGATTCTTAATTAAAAAGTATGATAGCCTTTTTTTTTTTTTTAAACAGCAGTTTTAGGTTTATAGCAATACTGAGCAGAGTGTTCAGAAGTTTTCCCATATACCCATGGCCTGCGTACATACATCCCCTTTCCCTTCATTAGCATTCACAACTAGATGGATACATATGTTACAATTGGTGAACATAAATTAACATATCATTATTATCTAAAGCCCCTACTTATGTTAGGGTTCACTCTTGGTCTTGTACATTTTATGGGTTTGGACCTACTTATAATGACATGTTTTTACCACTGTAATTATCGTACAGAGTCATTTCACTGCCCTAAAAATCCTCTGATTATCTTGCTTCCCTCTCACAAGCTCCTGCCAACCAGTGTTTCTTCTACTATCTCCATAGTTTTTCCTTTTCCGGAATGTTGTATAGCTGGGATGGTATGGTATGTTGCATTCGCAGACTGGTTTCTTTGCTTTAGTGATAGGCATTTAAAGTTTCCCCATGTCTTTTTGTGGCTTGATAGCTCATTTCTTTATAGAACTGAATATTATTCCCTTGTCTGGATGTACCATAGTTTTATTTGTCTATTCACCTGCTGAAGGACATCTTGAACTTCTAAATTTTAGCAGTTATGAGTAAAACTGCTGTTGATAATTATGTGTAAGTTTCTGTGTGTATGTAAGTTTTCAGCTCCTTTGGATAAATACCAAGGAGTGTGGTTACTGAATTTTATGGTAAGTGTATGTTTAATTTTGTAAGAAACTACCAAATTGACTTCCACAGTGGCTGTTGTTGTTGTTCAGTCGCTAATTCGTGTACAACTGTTTGCAACCCTATAGACTGCAGCAACCAGGCCTCCCTGTCCTTCACTATCTCCTGGAGTTTGCTCAAACTCATGTCCTTTGAGTCCATGATACCATCCAACCATCTCATCCTCTGTCGCCCCCTTCTCCTCTTGCCCTCAGTCTTTCCCAGCATCACGGTCTTTTTCAGTGAGTTGGCTCTTCACATCAGATAATCAAAGTATTGGAACTTCGGCAACAGTCCTTCCAAGGAATATTCAGGGTTGATTTCCTTTAGGATTGGTTGGTTTGGTCGTCTTGCTGTGCAAGGGATTCTCAAGGGTCTTCTCCAGCACCGCAGTTTGAAAGCATCAATTCTTCGGTGCCCAGCCTTCTTCGTCCAACTCTCACATCCATACATGAGTACTGGGAAAACCACAGCTTTGACTGTGTGGGCCTTTGTCGACAAAATGATGTCTCTGCTTTTTAATATGCTGTCTAGGTTTGTCACAGTTTTTCTTCCGAGGAGCAAGTGTCTTTTAATTTCGTGGCTGCAGTCACTGTCCACAGTGATTTTGGAGCCTATGAAAATAAAATCTGCCACTGTTTTTATTTTCCCCCCATCTATTTGCTAAGAAGTGATGTGACTGGATGCTGTGATCTTTGTTTTTTGAATGTTGAGTTTTAAGCCAACTTTTTCACTCTCCTCTTTCACCTCAAGAGGCTCTTTAGTTCCTCTTCACTCTGCCATTAGGGTGGTGTCATCTGCGTATCTGAGGTAATTGATATTTCTCTTGGCAGTCTTGATTCCAGCTTGCGTCATCCAGCCAGGCATTTTGCCTTATGTATTCTGCATAGAAGTTAAATAAACAGAGTGACAATATCGAGCCTCGATGCATTCCTTTCCCAATTTTGAACCAGTCCATTGATCCAGGACCGGTTCTAACTGTTGCTTCCTGACCTGCATGCAGGTTTCTCGAGAGGCAGGTCAGGTGGCCTGGTGTTCCCATCTCCTTAAGAATATTGCAGTTTGTTTTTCTTTCACAGTGTCCGTACTGTTTTGCATTCCCAGCAATAATGAATGAGAGTTCCTGTTGCTTCACAGTCTTGTCTACATTTGGTATTGTCGTCATTATGGATTTTGGCCATTCAAATAGGTGTGTAGTGGTGTCTCACTGACGTTTTGGTTTTATTTCTCTGAAGACATCTGATGTGAAACATACTAATTTACATTCTTCACATACTAATTTACCATCCATGTATCTTTTTTGTTGAGGTGCCTATTAAGGCCTTTGGCCCATATTTTAACAGGGTGGTTTGTGTTCTTACCATTGAGTTTTAAGAGTTCTTTTTATAGCGTTCCTATCATTGAGTTTTAAGAGTTCTTTGTATATTTTAGGTAATAGCCATTTATCAGATGTGTCTTTTGCAAGTGGTTTCTCTCAGCTCATGACTTGTTTTTTCGTTCTCTTGAAATTGTGCTATGTAAAAGAGAAGTTTTTAATTTTAATGAAGTCCATCGTATCAGTTCTTTCTTTCATGGATCATGCTTCTGGTCTTGTATCAAAAAGTCATTGTGGTAGGCCAGGTAATCTAAATTTTTTTGTATGTTACCTTTTGTAGTTTCATTTTTTTGGTTACAAGTATACATTTAGGTCTGTGATCCATTTGGAGTTAATTTTTGTAAAGGGCATAAGGTGTGTATCTAGATTCTTCTTTTTGCATGTGGATATCCAGTTGTTTCACTGCAGATGGTGACTGCAGCCATGAAATGGAAAGACACTTGCTCCTTGGAAGGAAAGTTATGACCAACCTAGATAGCTTATTAAAAAGCAAACACATTACTTTGCCAACAAAGGTCCATCTAGTCAAGGCTACGGTTTTTCCAGTGGTCATGTATGGATGTGAGAGTTGGACTGTGAAGAAAGCTGAGCACTGAAGAATTGATGCTTTTGAACTGTGGTGTTGGAGAAGACTCTTTTGAGAGTCCCTTGGACTGCAAGGAAATCCAACCAGTCCATCTTAAAGGAGATCAGTCCTGGGTGTTCTTTGGAAGGACTGATGCTGAAGCTGAAACTCCAATACTTTGGCTACCTCAGGCGAAGAGCTGACTCATTTCAAAAGACCCTGATGCTGGGAGGGATTGGGGGCAGGAGGAGAAGGGGGTGTCAGAGGATGAGATGGTTGGATGGCATCACCGACTCAATGGACATGGGTTTGAGTAAACTCCGGAGTTGGTGATGGACAGGGAGGCCTGGTGTGCTGTGATTCATGGGGTCGCAAAGAGTCAGACACGACTGAGCGACTGAACTGAACTGAAACTGATCCAGTTGTTTCAGCACCATTTGTTGAAAAGACTGTATTTTCTCGGTTGTATTTCTTTTCCTCCTCTGTCAAGGATCCATTCTGTTTATTCAGATCTGTTTCTGGGCTCTCTTATCTTGTCTCACTGATCTTTATGTGATTTCTTTTGCAGATACCACTCTGTTTTGATGACTGTAATGTTGTAGAAAGTCTTGAATTGGTTAGTGTTAATCCTCCAACTTTGTTCTACTTCTTCCATATGACTTTGGCTCTCTTGGGGTTTTTTGTTTCTCCACATAATCTTAATTTTAATTCTAAAAATTAGAGAAAATGCATAGAAGACTTAAAAATTAGAAAATATCAGAAGAAAGAAACAAAGGCTAATTTCTAATACAAACTAGATTGAACTTTTTACCTTTCAGTTGTACTTTGATGTAGCATTTTTTTCTGTCTTGTGTTTGTTTATTATTTATAGTATGTGTAATAAATTAATTTAGATTCTAGCCTGTTATTTCTTCTCATTTACTGGGAAAAATCATTGTGTTGCAAATATGTTTAAGTGCTTTGTAAATATCTGTTTTAGCAAATGTTTAACGTTCTATGGAATGTTGTACTGAGGTTTACTGGAATCTCATTTGCATGCACTGATTATTTATCAGTTAAGGTGTGGTGAGTGTATTAGAGTTCTCCAGAGAAAAAGAACAAGCCAATAGAATCTATCTATTTATCTATTTGTCTGTCTATTTGGATGGCTTTCTTGATGGCTCAAGTGGTAAAACATCTGCCTGCCATGTGGGAGACACGAGTTTGATCCCTGGGTCAGGAAGATATCCTGGAGAAGGAAATGGCAGTCCACTTCAGTATTGTTGCCTGGTGAATTCTTGCATGGACAGAGGAGTTTGGTGGGCTACAGTTTATGGGATTGCAAAGACAGACGTGACTGAGCAACTAACACACACACACACACACACGTCTATGTGAAAGGGCAGGTGGGCACTGAAATTTATGGTAGAAATTGGTTCATGCAATTATGATTGCAGAGAAGTCCCTTGTGCTGCCTACTGTCTGCAGGTTGGAGACCCAGGAGAGCAGCTGTGTGGTTCAGTCTGAATCTGAAGCCTGAGAATCAGGAGTGCCGGTGTCCCAGGGCAGGGGAAGATGGATGTATCAGCTGAGAGAGAGAGAGAGAGAGAGAGAGAGAGAGAGAGTTCCCTTCCTCCATCCTTTTGTTGTATTCAGGTCTTCAGTGAATTGGATGATGTCTGCTTACATTAGAGACGGTGATCATTTTTACTCGTCTATTGATTCAAATGCTTATCTCATCCAGAAAAACCCTCACCGACACATCCAGAAATAATGTTTTACCGACTCTCTAGGCATCTGTTTGCCTAGTCATGTAGACACATAAAGTTAACCATCACAATGATGGGTGTGAAATAGGGATTCCTCATGGGAAGTTGACTCCGTGTACTTGTGGGCGCTGGAAGAAGTTCAGGAAAAACAGCCGCAGGAGTAGGAGGAAGAGCCAGGACACATTGAGGCCCAAGTTTTTCCCTGCCTCCCACCTTGATGATGACGCGGGGTGACTTGCAGAAGAGGCTTGCCGCTGACCTCGGAGCTGCACGTTTGTCTGGCTCAGGAGCTCCAGCGTCTGTCCCCACTACCGTGCCATACAGAGCTCACCACCCTGACCCTACCTGCTTCTCCACTTGGGCTTTCAAGTTCAGTTCAGTTCAGTTCAGTCGCTCAGCCGTGTCCAACTCTTTGTGACCCCATGAGTTGCAGCACGCCAGGCCTCCCTGTCCATCACCAACTCTCGGAGTTTACTCAAACTCATGTCCATCGAGTTGGTGATCCATCCAACCCTCTCATCCTCCGTTGTCCCCTTCTCCTCCTGCCTTCAATCTTTCCCAGCATCAGAGTCTTTTCCAATGAGTCTGTTATTTGCATCAGGTGGCCAAAGTATTGGAGTTTCAGCTTCAGCATCAGTCCTTCCAATGAACACCCAGGACTGATCTCCTTTAGGGTGGACTGGTTGGATCTCCTTGCTGTCCAAGGGACTCTCAAGAGTCTTCTCCAACACCACACAGTTCAAAAGCATCAATTCTTCAGTGCTCAGCTTTCTTTATAGTCCAATTCTCCCATCCATACATAAGTACTGGAAAAACCATAGCCGTGACTAGATGGACCTTTGTTGGCAAAGTAATGTGTTTTAAAGTAATGTCATTTCAAATGTCTTTGAAATGTGCTTTCAGAGCCTGAGTAAACTCCCCTGATGGCTGATTCTAAACAAGTAGCTCCTAGGAGAGGGGATTCTGGGAGGTGTAGTTCCTGCTTAGCTCCAGCGACAGGGTACATGCCTCCCAGTGCTCGTCTCTGGTGCTCTTTCTGTTGTGACGAAGTACTCAAGAGGATGTCTTTATATCCATCTGGTGCTTTTTCTGAATTTTGGAGTATTTCTTGACAATAGATCATCAAAAGAGGAATCGTTCGGTTAAAAAGTCTAAACACTCTAGAGAGCACATGTTGCCAGTTTACACAATAAGATTGTGCCGGTGACACCACCAGGGCAGTGGATGAAGCGTCTTCTCTGACTGCTCTGTGGCTGATCCTGACTACTGTATTCTTTCTCCTCGAACTTCTTGAGGTTTTCGTTTGAATTGTTTATAACTGTCCTTTCAGATGAAGTGTTTTTTTTTTTTTTTTTTTTAAGTTAAAATGACTTGGCAATAAGTAAAGACTAGTGATGGTTGTATCTCTTGAGGTTGAATCACTTAGTAGATCTTGTGAGTAATAGATAAACCACCCTTTCCTGTTTTGGGGACTCACTAATTGTAACAGCAATAAAGTGCAAGGGTTAATTAGTTGAAACAGGGGTATTGAAATGGGTATTAGCAACTGCAGTGAAAGTTAGAAGCTCATTTGGTGTCAAGCTGCAAAGTTCTCAGAAGTCATGTGTCAGACTTGCTGTAGAATATTTTGGGATAGTTTCTGATTGCAGGGAGTCAATTTTTTGCCTTCTCTTTTTAAGAGAAGTGTTCTATAAGAATACTTTTAATTTTAATTGGTAACCTCTGATCCTGAAAACATAATCTGTCATTTTCATTTCTCTTGGTTCTTGTCTGGTGCTTTAACATCTGTCCTCTTGATTATAGGCTCTGGTCCTCACAGACCTCTTGTCCCTATGTAGATGAGTTTCCTTCCTTGTTCATTTCTATTGGGAAATGGCAGGAAAACCAAAACTTCATGAACATCAAGGTTAAAAAACCATGTTGTAGGGCTTCCCTTGTGGCTCAGTGGTAAAGAATCTGCCTGGCAATGCAAGAGATGGGTTCGATCCCTAGTCTGGGAAGATCCTGCATGCTGCGGATCAACTAAACCCGTCTCCCACAGCTGCTGAGCCCCTGTGCCACAATTACTGAAGCCCGAGTGCTCTAGAGCCTGTCCTGTGCAACAAGAGAAGCCACCACATTGAGAAGCCCACGCACTGCAACTAGCGTTGCCTCTTCTCTCCACAACTAGAGGAAAGCCCGTGCAGCAACAGAGACCCAGCACAGCTGTAAATAAATAAATGAATAAAAATTTAAAAAAATTAAGAAAACCAAAAACAAACCCAAACTCCCTATTGTCTATGACCCTGTGTAGAACAGAATGTTTCAGCTCTCTGTGTGTTGTGGCTTTTTCCAGTATGGTTTACCAAGGCACATTTATGAATCAGATATTAGACCACATTCCATCGACTTTGGAATTTTAAGTCATATTTAATATTCCCTTTAAAGAGTGGACCACAGTTGGTTTCTTACCCATGCCGCCAACAATCAAGCAGTCAACCCACTGACTCAGTTTTAGTGTAAATCAAACCTGCATTTTCAGAAACCACAAAATATGTGGGTTTTCTAATTCAGACTGAAATGAACTGAAATATACTGGCTTGTGATGGGGGTACGTACTTCCGCTGAAAGTGGAATGTTGCCATGGAGCCTTCAGCCCATGAAGATAGCTTCTCGTCTGGGGAGAGGGATGTGGTGTGGAGTTTCATCTCCATTCTGGCCACTTGGAGTGGGAAAGAGTGGTCCCTGGGACCAGCATCATACCCCCGTCATCTGGGCACCTATTACAAGTGCAGATTCTCAGGCCTCACCCTGGTGAGCCTGCATTTTCACAAGGTCTCTGGTTGATTCTATGCTCAGTTTGGCCTGAGAAGCCCTGTCCTGGAGAAAGCTGTTTGAGCTGCTCTGCCACCATCACCATCACCTTCTGGCAGGGCTTTGTTCTGGGGAACACTCAGACCTGTGGAGTGGACTCTATTTTATTGATCTGTGTATTGATTGGTGTTGCTGAGGTTTGTTAAAGTTCCTGAAATTCTTTGGAAGCAGTCCCTTGGAGAGATTGACTTCATTTCTCCGTCGTGAAGTCTGATGGAGCAGAATGGGCTTTTTCTGCTTTTCATCTGATCATTTTGCTGGGTCTGAGAGCGCCATGCTGCAGGGTGTGGTTAGGATAAGTGTTGGGAGACTTGAGGTTTGATCTCTCTCTTTTTATAAAAATTTATTGTAAATTTGTGATAAAATATGTGCGTGCCTGCTATGGCTTCAGTCATGTCCGACTCTTTGTGACCCCATGGGCTGTTGCCCGCCAGACTCCTCTGTCCATGGGATTCTCCAGGCAAGAACACGGAGTGGATTGCCATGCCCTCCTCCAGGGGATCTTCCCGACCCAAGGATGGAAGCCACGTCTCCTGCAGCTCCTTCATTGCAGGCGGATTCTTTACCACTGAGCCACCGGAGAAGCCCTAGTACATTCGTATTGTGTGTAATCAGTTTATAGAACCCTTTCTATCTTGCAAAACTGAATCTGTACCCATCAAACAACAGTTCTGCATTTTTTCCTCCCCCAGCTCCCAATAACCACCATTCTACTTTCTATTTCTGTAGATTTAATTATCCTAGGTTCCTCACATAAGCAGAATCACAGTATTTGTTCTTTTGTGTCTGACTTCTTTGTCCTAGCGTCATGTCTCCAAGTCCATTCCTGCTGTAGCACGTGGCATGGTTCTTTCCTTTTGAAGGCTGAATGATATCCTTTTGTATGTATGTATCACATGTTTAACCAGTCATCCGTCTGTGGATCCTTGGGTTGCTTCCATCTTTGGATTGTTATAAATGATGCTGCTGTGATTGAGTGTGGACCTTCAGTTACTACAAGCTGGAGGCGAGATCTGAGACAAATCAGTGAACTTCTGCATCTCATTTTCCAGTGCTTTAAAAGTAAGGAATTCAGATGCTTTCCAGAAATAGAGACGCAGATGCAGAGAATAAATGTGAGAATACCAAGGCAGGAAGGGGAGTGGGGTGAGTTGGGAGATTGATACTGTATAAAATATGTAACTGATGAGAACCCACTGCAGAGCACAGGGAGCTCTGCTCAGTGCTGTGGTGACCCTGAGAAAGAAGGGCACGTGTATTCGTATGGCTGATTCACTGTGCTCTGCAGCAGGAAACCAATGCAACATTGTGAGGCAACTATGCTTCAACAAAAATTAATACAAAAGGAAAGTCAGATGCTTTCCAACATTCTCTTAAGTTCTAGTTATAGGATACTAAATAAAATCTATATCTATTGAGTGACTAAGCACACTCACTATTTAAAAAAATTATATGCATTCTAAGGATTTCCATGGTTCCTCCTGATGATACCATGTACCTTTCTTGAGCTGACTTAATTTTTGAATATCCTTGACAGTAGAATTTGTGCAACTTTTTTTTGAACAGCTTTTTTGGGCTCCAAAATCACCGAAGATGGTGATTGCAGCCATGAAATGAAAAGACGCTTACTCCTTGGAAGGAAAGTTATGACAAACCTAGACAGCTTATTAAAAAGCAGAGGCATTTGCCAACAAAGGTCCGTCTAGTCAAGGCTATGGTTTTTCCAGTGGTCATGTATGGATGTGAGAGTTGGACTGTGAAGAAAGCTGAGCACCGAAGAATTGATGCTTTTGAACTGTGGTGTTGGAGAAGACTCTTGAGAGCCCCTTGGACTGCAAGGAGATCCAACCAATCCATCCTAAAGGAGATCAGTCCTGCATGTTCATTGGAAGGACTGATGCTAAAGCTGAAACCCCAATACTTTGGCCGCCTCACGAGAAGAGTTGACTCATTGGAAAAGACCCTGATGCTGGGAGGGATTGGGGGCAGGAGGAGAAGGGCACGGCAGAGGATGAGATGGCTGGATGGCATCACCAACTTGATGGACATGAGTTTGAGTAAACTCTGGGAGTTGGTGATGGACAGGGAGGCCTGGTGTGCTGTGATTCATGGGATCGCAAAGAGTTGGACACGACTGAGCGACTGAACTGAACTGAACTTATTGAGATATAATTCATATACTGTTTGATTTACCATGTAAAGTTTACAAACTAGTGTTTTTCCCCACCACGTTCTCAACGTTGTGCAATGGCCAATCTCCGAACATTTTTGTCATCCCCAAAAGAACCCCTGTACCCATCAGCAGTTACCACCCATTTTCCTCCAGCCTGCCGCCCCCCAGCCCCCATTCCAGCTTAGACAATCACTAATCTATTTCTGTCCCTGTGGATTTGCCTATTCTGGATGTTTCATATAAGTGGGATCATAAATATGTGACCTTTTATGACTAACTTCTTTCACCCAGCATAACGTTTGCAAGCTTCGTGTGTAACTTTCCAAGGTGTCAAGTAATCTCACATGTGAGGGGTTCGTTTATTATCAGCATCATATTTCTCCTCATGCCAAGAACCAGCTGTCGGACTGGGGCTGAAGACATAGCACGAAATACCCAACACATCCCCTGGCTCTAAAGAGCACCCTGTCTTGTGGGCAAGATGGGCATTAAGTGAATTCAACATAGATGTTAATCACAAAGTACTGGGTTCTGTACTGGAGAAACTTCGGGTGCTTTGGAGGGTATACCGGGCAGAAGGTGAGGGGAGCTCTGACTCAGTGCCCTCGTCTTCAGGATGATTTCTGTCCACAGAGCTCACGGGGGGCATCAGGGTCTACTATGTGACTGTTGGTGATGATGATATGGTAAAAAACGAGACCCCATTTGTGTCCTTGAGAAGCTCACCCTGTCACAGGTCAGATGGCCAACCACGCTGATGGATGGTTCAGAGTATGGACTGTGGGTGCTGGAGCTTGGGTGGACCTCCCCAAAACATTCAAGGGAGTCTTTAGGGAGCCACTGTGATGCTTGAATGGAATTCTGATAGATGAGTTCAATGTCTTAGGGAGCCTCCCTGTGCGTGGAGGGAAGGGACATTCTGAGCAGAGGTCATGAGTGCAAGTGTAAAGATACTCGGAGTGTTCTTTGGGGATGGGGCATCAAGGAGCCTGGTGTGGCCATGGCGTGGGGACCAGCTAAAGGAAGGAGGCAGGGACGGTTGTGAAGCATCTTAGAGCAAAGGTTAGCAGCTTTATCCTCCACGTCTCAGGTTTGCATCCTTTAGTTCTGAGGACCTTCACCCCCATTTGGGGCTGTCACTGCATCCCTTTCCTAAATGTGACTCGCCACAAGGTGGCATATTTTCCAGTGGCTTTTCTAGACAGCACCAGAATCCTCTGCAGGGAGCTGTCTCCTCTGCAGTGTCAGTGCTGAAGGCACCGGAGCTTTGAAAGTAGTGAAGGATCAAGCCACTCTTTTAGTTTCACTGGGACATGGGAAAAGAAGAAGTTGGGAGACAGGCAGGAAGTTGAATGGAGCCATCAGCTGCAGGGTATAAAGTTTTTCTGGGCCCATATTATAGGTGGAGAGGGATTCTGTGAGCTGTCATTTATGGATAGTACCTGTCATGGCTGGTAAATAGATGTGAGATTATGGGCCAGTCCATCATAGCTTTAGGGCCTGTTTCATCATACATCACCTACCTTGATATCTAGGATTCTACACGGTGATCAAAAATGTTGTGACATGTAAGGTCCAGCCGTCTAATCATTTCCAGGCAATCTAACCATCATAGTGCATGTTTTTATTGAAGTAAAGTTGATTTACAGTATTAGTTTCAAGCACATATTGTGTTATATTTTTAAAATAAGTGTTTCTTTATGTATTTATTTAGCTGTGTCAGGTTTTAGCTGTGGTACGTGGGCTCTTTCTCTGCAGCACACGGCTTCTCTCTAGTTGCGTTGCCAGGGCTTGGTTGCTCTGCGCCACGTGGGATCTTAATTCTAAACCAGGGATTGAACCTGAGTCCCCTGCATTGAAAGGTGAGTTCTTAACCTTTGGACTGCCAGGGAAGTCCCAACTGTGTTACATTTGAATGCATTCTTACCCAGGACCACTGAGGCAATCAGTGCAAAGAGATGCAACCCTTTATTCATCCACCACTACATTTATTGCATGCTGATAGCTATAGCTTATGTGCATTCAGCGATTGCATCTCCACGCTGGAGTGCCCTACACCGTAATCAGGGAGGTGGCCCAGGGCAGCAGACTGTGAGTTCAGGTGTCAGCAGGCCTCCCCCGCATGTTGATTTCATGCAGTTGTCTTGGTATTAATAATGAACGTTGTCATCCTTGTTCCTACCTGGGCTTGTGGAGCTCTTACCTGTGGCATCTCTCAGAATTTCTGTGGATTCTCAGAGGATGGCGTCTAATGGATCCAAGGCTGATCATGATTGGTCACACGAGTGTCTGCCTTGTGCTTCTTCTCTTGATGTGCCTTCATCCATCAGTCACCTGCTCTAATATCTGCTTGAAGAACTGTCTTACTCGAATCTTTATGGTGAGAATAGCTAAGTCCTTGCCAAGGGGCATGTTGCATGCAGAGATGCTGGAGAACGACTCTCTGACATCTGAGATTTTTGTCACCTGGAAATGAACATGTCAGATCCCTGAGACTGGCCAGGCCTCATGACACAGTGTCTTCAAGGTTTACCCCAAATAATCCTCCCCAACCCCACGGTGTCCACCCCATGATACAGTACCAGGTTACTCTCTCAAGGTACCCTGCTTATCACTGTATGTATCAGAATCTGAACTTATCTTGTTTATTGAATAGAAATGATCTTTTATTGCACTCTTGCAAGTACCCACTGGCTGAATCCTGGCAGCAGCCCCAAGAGGGGCTACAGCTTATCCCAGGATTTTAGGCTAGGCAGTCTGGTTCCAGAGACCAGCTCCTAGCCATTATGTGTGTGTTGTATCTTTACCAATAAGAATATCAGTTCTGTTGAGCTTGTTTTTCTTGGTACCAGGAACAATGCTTCTTCATAGGCTCTAGAGAATGGTGAAGGAATGAGTGCGTGGTCAGTTCCTGGTCAGGAAGAGTTCCTGGAGACATTCAGGTCTGTACTGTGCAGGAGTAGCCAGCCAAAGGCGGATGCAGATGGAGGTACAGGACATTCCTGGCAGCAGTCATGGATGGTGTGAGCTCAGACTTAAAGGGTTCCTGTGCTCCTGGGTTGTTGGAGAGAGACTTGAGACACCAGGCTGGAGAGGTAGGTAGATGGGAAGCTCCAGAGAGGATGTTTCTGTTACATGTCTTGTTGAATCCTAGCAGAGTCTTTCAAAGTATGATCAGGAATCCAGCTTTGTCAGAATGTGAGTGAAAAGTGAAAGTTGCTCAGTTGTGTCTGACTCTTTGCAGCCCTCAAGGACTCTAGACCACCAGGCTCTTCTGTCCATGGAAGTCTCCAGGCAAGAATACTGGAGTGGGTTGCCATTCCCTTCTCCAGGGGATCTGCCTGAGCCAGGGATCCAACCCAGGTCTCCTGCACTGCAGGCAGATTCTTTACCATCTGAGCTACCAGGGAAGCACAAGATTGGTTGCATCAGGGTCTGGGGTAGGGGACTGAGGAATCTGCATTCTAATGCTCTTGCTGGGTAATGCTTATGCACACAGATGCTTAGGGATCACTGCTCTGAGAAACAAGATAACTGCTAATAAAGTTATAACATTATTTTTATCTTGCAACTTTTCTTCATAAGTATCCCCCAACTCCTATGCCCAGGAGGATGGAGCTGTGAAGTAATGTATGTCCTAAGGACACTTTCCTTCTGTTGATCCTGTCTTAGTCAGCTTGAGCAGCTATAACAAAAGCATCATAGACTGGGTGGTTTAAACAAGACACATTTATTTCTCACAGTTCTGAAGCCTGGAAGGTCCAAAGTCAAGGCACTGGTGAGAGTTACCTTCCTGACTTAGAGAGGGACATCTTCTGTTGTATCCTCTGATGGCAGAGAGATTCTCCCATTACTCTTCTTGTAAGGGCACTAATCCCATTCATGGGACTCCACCCTTATGACCTAATCACCTTCCCAAATGCCCGCCTTCAAACACTGGGGATTAGTGCTTCAAGACAGTGACAGACTTTCTTTTCTTGGTCTCCAAAATCACTGCAGATAGTGACTGCAGCCATGAAATTAAAAGTCACTTGCTCCTTGGAAGAAAAGCTACAACAAACCTAGATGGCATTTTAAAAAGCAGAGACATTACTTTGCCGACAAAGGTGCTAAAGTCAAAGCTATGGCTTTTCCAGTAGTCGTGTATGGATGTGAAAGTTGGATCATAAAGAAAGCTGGGTGCTGAAGAACTGATGCTTTTGAACTGTGGTGTTGGAGAAGATTCTTGAGAGTCCATTGGACTGCAAGGAGTCAAACTAGTCAATCCTAAAGGAAATCAATCCTGAATATTCATTGGAAGAACTGATGCTGAAGCTTTTATACTTTGACGACCTGATGTGAAGAACCACCTCTTTGGAAAAGACCCTTATGCTGGGAAAGACTGCAGGTGGAAGGAGAAGGGGGTTTAGAGGATGAGCTGGTTGGATGACATCATTGACTCAAAGGACATGAATTTGAGCAAACTCAAAATCTGGGAGATAGAGAAGACAGGGAAGCCTGGCATTCTGCAATCCATGGGGTCCCAAACAGTTGGATACAACTGAGAGACTGAACAACAAATAATGAATATTTTCATTCCATGGCAATCCTTCTTTGTGTGTTTATCTTCTTTTGACTTTGGGACTTCTGCTTGTACACTGTATTATTAGAGTACTAGGGCTGCCTTAACAAATGGAAAAAGCACCACTGATTTGATGGTTTACAACAGAATTTCATTCTCTTGCATTTCTGGAGGCCAGAAGTCCAAAAGCTAGGTGTTGGCTGAGTCATGCTTCTTCAGAAGGTTCTAGGGAAGAACACCTCCTTGTCTTTTCCTAGCTTCTGGTTTCCTCTGGCAGTCTCTAGCATTCCTTGGCTTGTAGCTGCATCAACCAGTTTCTGCTTCTGTCTTTACATGACCTTATTCTCTGTGTGTCTTCTCTTCTTTTAATGTTACCAGTCATCAGATTTAGGGTCATTCTAATTCAACGTGACCTCATCTTAACTTTATAACATCTGCAAAACTCTGCCCTAATAAGATCACTTTTTGGAGTTATGTGGACATAATTAGGTGGTTGTGAATTTTCAGGGACACCATGTAACTAATTACATAGAAGTTTGTGTTGTGAAGGCCATTCTGCATTGTCAGACAAAGATTTGAGAAGTATTTGGTCAAAATTTGGTCAAATGCACTTCCACCAATAACAGTAACAACAACAACGAAACAAGTCAGGTGGTCACTTCAATTCTAAATTGGTGCAACATCTTGGTGCAACATGTAAACAGTCTTGCGTGCTTTACTCAGAGCCCATGTTGGGTTTGTTTATCTTCGTAATCTTTAAGTTGACTTCCATATAGGATGCTGGAAAATTCTTTTGCAAATATCCCTTTAGTAAGCCTCCCTGAACTAACTGTTTTTCACACTCAGTTGCTAGAGATTTTTGGAGCTTGAGTTCACTGGCATCCAGAGAGGGTGTCAGCAAAGTAGAAGGAACTAACCCTGGGGTCTGTCCAAGGGCAGTGGCTGATGTCACTAGCCTGGACCATGCTTTTGACTCCAAGGAATTTTTTTCCTTTCAAAGCCTGTTTTCTGTACCATGATGTATTGTTACGTGACAAAGTCAAGTGTGTGCTTCTAATCCAGTCTAATCCATTTACCACATTCTCAGGGAGCTCAAGCTTTCCTGTAGATGTTTTTCCTAAAGTCACCCTTTTAAAATTTGCATGTTTTCTTTCTTCTAAGGATGTGACCTGCTTTAACTTGTTTCTTCTGGTTCCACTTTTAGTTTTCCAGTTTCTGACTTTTAGTTGCGGGATCTGTAAACTTCCTTATGTGTGAATCTTTGCATCTTTTATTATATCTCTAGGTTAAAAAATCTAGACACAGATTTACTGGGTTCAAGGGTGTGAACTTTTAAATTCGTCTAATGCATTTTATTGCTGAATTTGTGTCCAGAAGGAGTGTTTTAAATGCTGTCATATCAGTGTCTAAATGTGCTCATTCTAACAGTTTCCTTGCAAGTACAGATGATGTTTATCTGTTTATTAGGGGTCAAGATCTTGGGGAAGGTGGGTCTTTTCTGTATATACATGGGCCCGTCAACCTGGTGGCTCAGATGGTAAACAATCTGCCTGCAATGCAGGAGACCTGTGAGAAGGGAATGGCAACTTACTCCAGTATTCTTGCCTGGAAAATCCCATGGACAGAGGAGCCTAGCAGGAGGAGCCTACAGTCCATGGGTTGCAAAGAGTTGTATACAACTGAGCAACTAAGCAGATCGAATTACTACATAAGATGTGTTACCACCTTGTTTTTTAAAAAAGTTTATTTGTTTAATTAGTTGTGGGCCTTGGTTGCAGCAAGTGGGATCTAGTTCTCTGACCAGGAATCGAACCCAGGCCCCCTGCATTGGGAGCATGGAGTTTTAGCCACTGGACCACCAGGAAAGTCCCATTCTGTTGTTTAATGCTGATACGTCTCTTGCTTATTGGTGCCAGCTTATTTAGATCTTCTCATTGTTTTACCTCCAGTATTCTTGCCTGGAAAATCCCATGGACGGAGGAGCCTGGTGGGCTGCAGTCCATGAGGTCGCTAAGAGTTGGATACGACTGAGCAACTTAACTTTCACTTTTCACTTTCATGCACTGGAGAAGGAAATGGCAACCCACTCCAGTGTTCTTGCCTGGAGAATCCCAGGGACAGGGGAGCCTGGTGGGCTGCCCTCTATGGGGTCACACAGAGTCAGCCAATAATTAAATTTGTCATGTATGCATGGACAGGTTAAGAGAATTAGCAAAAGTAACCCCAAGAATGATTCTTCCTGTGTGTGCCATCCAGGTACAGGTTGCATTCATGAATGATCTTTGCCATTGTTTAGTCGCCTAGTATGTCTAACTCTTCACGACTCCATGTACTACCCCACTCCAGTCTTCTCTCTCCCTCACACCATCTCCAGGAGTTTGCCCAAGTTCATGTCCATCTCATCTGTGTTTTCTATCCAGCCGTCTTGTCCTCTGTCACCCTCTTCTCCTTCTGCTCTCAATCTTTCCCAGCATCAGGGTCTTTTCCAATGAGTCCGCTCTTTGTATGAGTGATCTTACTTAAGGACTGTCTAGTCAAAGCTATGGTTTTTCCAGTGGTCACATATGGATGTGAGAGTTGGACTATAAAGAAAGCTGAGCGCCTAAGAATTGATGCTTTTGAACTGTGGTGTTTGTTGGAGAAGACTCTTGAGAGTCCCTTGGACTGCAACGAGATCCAACCAGTCCATCCTAAAAGAGATCAGTCCTGGGTATTCATTGGAAGGACTGATGCTGAAGCTGAAACTCCAGTACTTTGGCCACCTGATGCAAAGAACTGACTCATTGGAAAAGACCCTGATGCTGGGAAAGATTGAAGGTGGGAGGAGAAGGGGATGACAGAGGATGAGACGGTTGGATGACATCATCAACTCACTGGACGTGAGTCTGAGTAAGCTCCGGGAGTTGGTGATGGACAGGGAGGCCTGATGTGCTGCGGTCCATGGGATTGCAAAGAGTCGGACACGACTGAGCGACTGAACTGACTGAACTATCATAGAGGCGAAGAAGGAGAGGGCCAGAGGTGTTCAGTGACTTGTTGGAGGCCTCCGACGTGATTGGTGCTGAGCTGGTTGCAGGGTTAGGGCAAGTTCTGGCGGGAATGCCGTGGGTACCAGCTGAGTCTGGGGGAAACAACGGGAAGGGGTGCAGAGAGCGCTTTTCTTCTACCTTCAGCCGTGAGTTTGTGGAGAGGCGGGAGGCCTGGGAGACAGCTGAACTTCAAAGCCACCTGAGTGTGTAACCTTGACCCCCTTTCTTTTGTTCAGCTGCAGGCAAAGAAGGGCCAGTTCTAAGAGGTCTTGCTGCACAGCTCTCTCCGAATGGCTGCTCTTTGAGACCGAGTTCTGAGTGGAGTCCTGTGCTGTCGGACTGGCGGCTGCCTTTCTTCTCTGGCGGTGTGTATGTTCTCCATGTTTCCAGGGGAGCTCTTATAAAAAGGTTGGTCTCAGTTTCCTTTTCATTTGGGGTGACCTCTCTAACTCTCTGGGTTTAAAGCTGCACGGAGTTCATTGCCTGCCTTTCGTCTTGGAGCTGCCCTGTGATGCCGAAAGGGCTGCGGGGACCTCTCCTTTCATCCACAGTCTCACGCTCTCCCTCACCAGGGCCGTTCTGGTGCTCCTGTCTGAAGCCGCTGGGGTGGGTGAGGGGGACACCCCTGGCTGTCCCTAAATCCATGTTGGTAGCCGGTGCAAAACCCCTCACTCAAGATGACAGCTGTGGTCCATGCAAGGATGCTGTGGAGACCTTTCTAGAACTGGCCTCTCTGCCCTCCCACCTTAGCATGCATGCTCAGTCGTGTCTGACTCTTAGCGACTCTCGGGCAATTCTTGGGACTGTAGCCTGCCTGCTTCCTCTGTCCATGGGATTCTCCAGTCAAGAACACTGGAGTGGGTTGCCATTTCCTTCTCCAAGGGATCTTCCCTACCCAGGAGTCGAACCTGCGTCTCCTATGTCTCCTGCATTGCAGGTGGATTCTCTACCACTGAGCCACCAGCATCTGCCCCTACATAGTACCCAGAGGGCAGCTGTTAGGTCAGATGCTCTGCTCAAAACCTTCCTGTGCTTTTCAGCAGCCCGACCCCTCCACCCACAAGGCATCAAAACCAAAGTGTTAGCAGTGGTTTCAGGGCCTGGCAGGAGCTACCTTCTCCCTCTGCGGTTCTCCCATAGCTTCTTCACTCTGGCTATGGCTTAGACATGCCAGGCAAACCCCTGCCTCAAAGCCCTCATCCTGGCCGTTCTCTCTGCTTGGAGCCCTTGTCCCCTAGTAACCACACGGGGTGCCCTCCAGCCCTGTGGACGTGGGTCTATTGCATCTCCTTTTCAGTGAGACTGTTATCCCAGGTGAGCCCATTGAAAACCATCGCGAGTGTGTCCCCCGCATCCCTGACTCTGTAGGTAGAGTGTGGCTGAGAGTGTTGCAGGCCGTCCACAGGGACTGGAGGTGGACCGACCTGTGTTGGTTCTGGCACGGATGCACCTGTTCCCGCCTCCTCGATGGCAGGAGGCTATCTTGCATGTTTTGGCAGAGTCTCTTTTAGAGACCGTTCCTGTTTCATTCTTGGGTTTCAGGCCATTCCACAATTTCAGTCTGTTGTGGCGATTCAGCCCCTGATCGGGGCCTTTGCTTGGGTCATATTTAATGTTTAAGGTTTCACTTCGGAGGCCACTACCAGCTGTGGCCAAGTAGTCCCCCAAGTTCCAGTAGTGTCCGGAGAGCCCTCCAGTTTCAGTTGCGAGACCCACTCAGGCTGTTAAGTCCGCTTGTAGGAATTTAACTAATTAGTGATGGCTGGTGGTGAGACACGTATTTAATAAATCCCTGAGTTTATCTCGGCTTTATGGAAAATCTCTAAGCCTCGCAAACCCATAGAAGGTTAGTACTCCTTGGTTCAGGAGTCCAGGTGTCAAATCGAATGAGAACATTGCTTTATGAATCCCAGGGGCTGGCGGATGGCTAAGAAAATCCTTACTGCTCCAAGCAGCTGTTTACAGTGGGTCTGATCAGGTTCCAAGGTGAAGGGGAGGGTGCATTTAGACTCCCTGTTCTTCCCAGTGTGTAAAAAAAATTTTTTTTTTGAAAAACTTTTTTGATTGTGCTGTGTAGCATGTGGAATCTTAGTTCTCCAGCCAGGGATCAAATCTGTGTCCCATGTATTGCGAGCATGGAGTCTTAACCACTGGACGGCCAGGGAAGTCCCTTCCCCAGTGTTGTGATTGCATTTCCGATCTTGGCCTGTATCCATTGCTCGTTTACTGTGTGTGAAGCAGCAGAGTGGGTGCTGTGCCTGCTGGGGATGATCCCTGCTTCAAGGAGTTTATAATCTGCCAGAGAAGATGAACGTGATGATCAGTTATTGTAACATAATGAATCTGCATCAAAGTGTAAGCAAAGTGGGGCAGAAGCCCTGAGCAGGGCCCCCTTTTGTCTGGGGACTAAAGATCCCTTTGTGGGAGGCACAGCCCTTGTTGTGGATCCTGTGGGGTGAGGAGAAGATGAGCAAGGGTTGGGGGGTACAGCCCCAGGGCAGTGATGGAACGTGAGCTACAGGCCTCAGTGGAGCGGGGGGGGGGGTCTTGTCCTGTGCGGTTGGTGGACAGGGTTTGTGGGGGCCAATGTGGAGGGGGAAAGGGAAAGTTCAGAGGGGCATTGTGTTGTGGAGGCCTTTTAAAGATGGCGAGGGCTTCCCTCATCACTCAGTTGGTAAAGAATCTGCCTGCAATGCAGGAGACCCCGGTTTGATTCCTGGGTTGGGAAGATCTGCTGGAGAAGGGATAGGCTACTCACTCCGGTATTCTTGGGCTTCCCTGGTGGCTCAGCTGGTAAAGAATCTGCCTGCAATGTGGGAGACCTGGGTTTGATCCCTGGGTTGGGAAGATTCCCTAGAGAAGGGAATGACTACCTACTGCAGTATTCTGGCCTAGAGAATTCCATGGACTGTATAGTCCGTGGGGTGGCAAAGAGTTGGACATGACTGAGTGACTTTCACTTTCACTTTCAAGGAGTTTGAATAGTACTAGCAGAAAATAAAAACCTCCAGCAAGTCACTCAGGAGAGGAGAATGACACTCATCATCTGTCTTGTAGAGAAATCCCTTGAGTATCGTTGGGAAGGCTGGTTGGCCATTGAAGGTCTGAATGACACCGAGGCTTGTTAGGAGCTCGGTGGGAGGTGAGCTTGGCCTGGGCGGTGGCCAAGGGCCAGACATGGACAGGATGGATGGGAGAGGCGATGTGAAGGCAGCATCCTGTTGGTCATGGCCAAAAACAGAGGCTGACATTCTCTGTAAATCACTCAGGAGCTCAAAAGACCGCATTCCCTTCCATGGGCAGTAAAACGAGTCACAGAGCCCTTGAAAGGAAAGCAAGGTGGAGAACATGGAGGAAACACTGAGAATGTCTAACCCAGAAGAGGCTATGGCAGTCCCATCATTGCCCCGTGTGATGGAAGAAGGAAGGTCTTGGTACCAAGAAAAGCAACCTGGGAGCGGGCAGGGTGGTGCATTCTAGCTACATTGGTTTCTAGCATTAATAACTGATCACCCACATTCCTCATTCCTGGATTAGAAACTTTTTTTTTACCTGTCAGTGACTGTTTATTGACAAAATGTACCGCCGGAGTCCCTTGTGGCTCAGATGGTAAAGAATCCGCCTGCAATGCGGGAGACCTGGGTTCGATCCCTGGGTCGGTTGGGAAGATCTCCTGGAGAAGGGAAAGGCCACCCACTCCAATATTCTGGCCTAGAGAATTCCATGGACAGTCCATGGGCTCCCAAAGAGTCAGACATGACTGAGCGACTTTCACTCACTGCTGGAGTAAGCAGTGGCTTGGAGTTCAGTATAACACGTGGGTAATAGTGTTAGTGACTCAGTTGTGTCCAACTCTTTGTGACCCTACGGACTGTAGCCTGCCAGGGTCCTCTGTCCATTGGATTCTCCAGGCAAGAATACTGCTGTGGATTGCCATGCCATTCTCCAGAGGATCTTCCTGACCCAGGGATTGAACCTGGATCTCCTGCTTTGTAGGCAGATTCTTTACCATCTGAGCTACAGGGAAGTCCTGTCATATGTGGGTGGATATGTGATTTTCAATATCAGAACTGGAACCTTGTGAATGGGGCCAAGTCCTGGCCTGCCCTCTTCCGCGGCCATCCTTGACCCGCACATCTCCACTGCTCCCACTGTGCAGAGGAGCAAACTGAGGCTCAGAGAGGAGAAGCCACTGGTCCAGAGTCACACAGCTCCTCTTCATCTCGCTTGCAGGTGAGGGCAGGAAAGGAAAACCCCAGGGCTGGTGTGGGGGAGGGGGGTTTGTTGGGCCACAGACTGAGGGTGAGCAGGTTGACAGGAGGGTGGGGGTGTCATAGCTTAAAATCTGGGTGTGAAGGGGGCAGCTCCTCAAGAGATCTCTACAGAGGGGAGGGTGCAGGGGTACCGACCAGGATAAATTCCAATTTTTACACACAGGTGTGTGGACTTTGAGAAAATATCTTCAATGGATACGATTGCAGTAAGTGATTTTAAAATATATTTTTTTATTGTGGTAAAAGTCACATAATAAACACATACTACTTTAACCAGATTTAATTGTACAGTTTGGCGGCACTAAGTACATTTGCATCGTTGTGCCGCTCTCGCCATCATCCGTCTCCCGAATTTTTCGCCTTCCGAAACTGAGACTCTAACCCCATTAAACACTAACTCCCCGTCTTCACTCCTCACTGCCCTACCTACGCACCCGCCGCAGCCCCCGCCTGCCTCCCGAGCCCCCAGCACCGACCAATGTGCTTCGAAAGTTATTTGTTGACCAACTCAGTGGGTTTGCTTAGCCATGAGTGAGTGATCATCTCTGGGAGGAACGCATGCTTCAGCAACAACCACAAATATTAGTACTGGTGTTAATATGATAATCAGTAACTGTAATATGGCATAAATTCTAGCAAACTTTACTAACAGTTCCCAGCCTTCTGCTTATTCAGAAGCGCGTTATAAGGAGGTGTCTTCGATGAAGCAGGATTCTCTTTCTTTGGGGACCGAAGGGTCAGAAAGACCTTGTAGCACTGAGGCTCTCCCACGTGTTTCGTATCATGTGTTAATTTCACGTGAGTTTTAGTTTCACGGGTGGAGGGAGTCACTCATGGCTGGCAGGGTCACCCAGGACACTGCCTGTCTCATGGGGGCTACACCTCTTCTTGCGGCTTCCTGCCTTCATGGAGCTGTCTGTTGAACCAGCTGACCATGTCAGGCTTTCTCGGGGCCCCTTGCAGGAAGGCTGCCTGGAGGAGATGGCCCCTGCATGTCAGGGTTCACTCTCTCCTCCTTTCGTGGGCGGTGTGCGTGTCCGCTTGCACACTCCGGGGCCTCTTAGTCCGGTTGATAGATTTGTTTGGACGTGACCTTTCCCAGTTCCTCTTCCCTGGGCTTTTGCCTGCTGAGGAAATGATCCTCGGATCCCATCCATCTGCACTGGTGGCAAGAGAAGAGAGAATTTCTCTTTTCTGTGGTTCAGGTCCAACCGCGAGGACACCTGTCCTTCGGAGGCTTGTATTGTTCTGCGTGGTGTTGCTTCCTGCCGCAGAGACGTTTTATATCCTACTTCTGGAAGTCATCAAGTTGGACGAGAGACAGGAGGAGGTGGGGGAGGGTCCCCGGCTGACCTGGGCTTGTCTTTTAGGCTGTGTGTCCTGAAGATGCTTCTTCTGGACACATAGGAAGAGCTGTTTCTCCCCACCTCTGTCCACCCATAACTGGTCCTGTTAGGAAGCGTTTCCCGTGTGTGGGTGATTCATTCTGAGACCTTTTCATGTCCTCGGGCTTCTTCACTGTTGGATTTGAGAAAAAGGGCAGCTTCTCTTTTAAGTGTGATGAAAACCATCTGAGCCACACATGTGTACATCGGCGGTCGATTTATGCTTTTCGTATGGACACTCAGCGGCTCCCCTGGCTGCTAAGGAAATCCATATGAAGAAGGGAGCCTGGACCTTGGGATTCTCAGATCACACCTCCTAATGTTACCAAGCAAATGAATCCTGACCATTTTTGAGGCATGTCAGAGTTTTTCCTTTGTGGCTCTGGAATTTTCTCTCTTGTGCCTGGGCTCCTGGGACCTTTGCTCTGGAGAGGAGGTAGCTGATGTGGGTTGAAGGGTGGAGGTGAGGAGCCAGATCAGAGCTATTGTTTTAGGGCTTGCCATCTGTCCAGTGTTTTGTTTGCAGTCCCCATGAACTTGGAAGACGGCTTCCTGAGCCCTGCTTCCATCCATCCCACCAGGGTCCTTCTGTGGATTTCCAGATGTTGACCTTAGGCAGGTGACGTAACCGCAGCTGGTGTTGCGGGGGCAGGGGGGCCGGCCGAGTCAAGCTCATGACTTCGGGATTCAGTCTCCACTGCATTTAGAGGCGGGAACCTTGTGGAGGGAGATGGTGCCAGGATCGTCGCTTTTTTTGCCCGTGCCTTCCCTGAAAACGAGCTCTGGACCTGGCGTCAAGTGTAAGCATGTGTGATGAGGGGACTTGCCAGTTCCAGACAGTACATTTCATCAGCTTATTTTGAAGAAGCAGGACGATAATCTGTTTTATAATATCCCTTTCTCAAGGGCCGCCTGCAATGCAGCAGACATAGGTTCGATCCCTGGGTGGGGAAGATCCCTTGGAGGAGGAAATGGCTACCCACTCCAGTATTCTTGCCTGGAGAATCCCATGGACAGGGGGAACTGGTGGGCTACATACAGTTCATGGGGGTCACAAAAGAGTTGGACATAACTGAACATGTGCACACTTTTCTCAGGGGCACAGGAATGAAGGCTTGATGCAAGGGAGAATGATGAGTGTGCAAATGAAGGGCACGGCTTAGTGTATGAGGGCAAGTTGTACCAGCCAAACACAGGACTATCTGAGGAAGGAATATTATGGTCTTGATCATCATCTTGTTTTTTAAAAGGGGCAGATGAAACACACTTTTTAATGCTGCCCAATTCTGCATTCCATATGTACATACGTACACTTGATACTTGGCAGACCAAATCTGAACTACTACATGTTTTCATAAATTCAATTTATTGGAACATGGCCATGCCCATTCCTTTATTTCAGTGGCTGCATGTGCGCTTTTTATGGCAGAATTGATGGAAGAAATGGGCCCCAAAGCTTGAGAGATTTCCATCCTGTTTTCTTATAGAAAGTTGCTGATCTTTGTTCTTTATCCACCTTTATCTAGACAGATAAACACATCACCTTGCATTTGACATGTACTATTTTCAGTTCAACTCACAGCTCCTCCTTGCCCCTCTCTTCTTATTGCTTTCAGTCACTCAGTCGTGCCGACTCTTTGTGACCTCATGGACTGCAGCATGCCAGGCCTGCCTGTCCTTCACAAGTTTCCTCTCCCCTTAGCTCTTAGATTACTTAGAGTTTTCGTTTTCGGTGGGATGCTGTTTTCCTCTTGAACATATTTGAAATTATGGGGTGGGAGGAGCTTTTGCAGTTGGGAGCCATCACTGTGTTGCCGGGGCAGGAAATGGTTTGAAACAGCCCCCAGACTGTAGGACTGCCCAGCTCTGTGTCCAGAGCACACTCGTTTTGAGACCTGTATACTTACCTGGGTTTTGTTTTTGTTTGGGGCTTAAAGTTTTCCAGGGGATCTTGGTACCATCTCTCAGGGGTGAGATGATTCTTACTCCTCTCTGCTCCTGCTGCTTTCCTGCTTTTTGTGGAAGTTACCATCAGACACAGGAGACCATCTGGTAACTTTTCTGCCTGCCACTACAGGGGGAACTCATTTGGACTACATCTGTTTCTTTCTTCTCTCCAAAGAGGTAACATTTATTTATTATTTATTTATTTTTGCATTTACAAATCATTTATTTGTTTGGCTGCTCCAGATCTTAGTCGCAGCGTGATATTCCATCTTCCTCGCAAACATACGATATCTAGTTCCCCAGGGATCAAACCCGAGCCCCCAGCATTGGGAGCTCTGAGTCTTAGCCATTGGACCACCAGGGAAGAGCCCCAGCCCGTCTCCTCTCTCTCTCTGTTTCATGTTTTCTCTCTGTCTCCCCTGTGTACACGTATGCACGCCTACACCCTCAGTGTTCCTTTCTGTGACTCTAAAGACTCTGCTTCAGTCAATTCCCAGGACAGGATGTTCCTCATTTCTCGTGCTTGTGTAGGGCTGGAGAAAACTTGGATCTCCTTTTTTGTCTCATAGGAATCACTAGCCTTTGTTAATCCTGCTTTAAAAAAAAGAAAAATCTTCCTACCTCTTCACCTTCCCCCAGCTGGCCCTCTTGGCTTCTGGGACCTGGTCTATTATTTTCAGTGGTAGATAGCTAGCAGGGGCGCCCCTGCTGGAGAAGGAGGCCTGGTGAGGGTGGGTGTCTCCTCTGGCCCATAGACAGCAGCGAGGCTCTCAGAGATGGAGCGGGCAGAGGTGTGACTACAGGTTGGAGTGAGCAGTTCCAGGTGGCACTAATGGTAAAGAATGTGCCTGCCAGTGAGGGAGACATAAGAGATGCGGGTTCGATCCCTGGGTCAGGAAGATCCCCTGGAGGGAGGGCATGGCAACCCACTCCAGTATTCTTGCTTGGAGATTCCATGGACAGAGGAGCATGTCCGGCTATGGTCCAGGGAGCTGCAAAGGGTCAGACACGACTGAGCAACTTAGCACACTCAAAAAAACGACTTTTGAGCTCAGGGTGGGGTGTGATGGTGGTCCATGCGACTTCCGTCATCTCACAGAGATGTGGAGTAGCAGCTGGAGCAGAGGTGGCCTATGAGAGGCGACCAATTTTGAGACTTTCAGAGACATCTAAGCAAGGGGACAGTCTGAGTTTCTGCCATTTGCAAGGAGGCTGATGGACGTGGGTGAGTAGGGTGGTGACATGTCTGAGACATCCTTGGGACCACCACCCTGCTGAAGCCTAGGGGCTGTTTGAATGACACATACAAGGGGGTTTCCATGGCCTGAAACAGTGGTACCCGAACTTGCGTGTGAGTCAGAATCACCTTGTTAAACCCAAGACCGCCCTGCCCCTAGCGTTTCTGATTCAGTAGGTTTCCAGCGTTTACTGTGATCAGTGCGTTCTCTTAACAAAACTCTATTAGCCTTTGCCCTGCTTCATTTTGTACTCCAAGGCCAAACTTGCCTGTTATTCCTTGACTTCCTACTTTTGCATTCTAATCCCCTATAATGAGAAGGACATAATTTTTTGGTGTTAGTTCTAGAAGGTCTTGTAGGTCTTCATAGAACCGTTCAACTTCAGCTTCTTCGGCATTACTGGTTGGGGTATAGACTTGGATTACTGTGATAGTGAATAGTTTGCTTTGGAAATGAACAGAGATCATTCTGTCATTTTTGAGATTGCATCCAAGTAATATCACAGTAATCCAAGTCTATGCCCCAACCATTAATACTGAAGAAGCTGAAGTTGAACGGTTCTATGAAGACCTACAAGACCTTCTAGAACTAACACCAAAAAATTATGTCCTTCTCATTATAGGGGATTAGAATGCAAAAGTAGGAAGTCAAGGAATAACAGGCAAGTTTGGCCTTGGAATAGGGAATGAAGCAGGGCAAAGACCAATAGAGTTTTGCCAAGAGAATGCACTGGTCATAACAAACACCCTCTTCCAACAACACAAGAGAAGACTCTACACATGGACATCACCAGATGGTCAACACCGAAATCAGATTGATTATATTCTTTGCAGCCAAAGATGGAGAAGCTCTATACACTCAGCAAAAACAAGACCAGGAGCTGACTGTGGCTCAGACCATGAACTCCTTATTGCCAAATTCAGACTTAAATTGAAGAAAGTAGGGAAAACCACTAGACCATTCAGGTATGACCTAAATCAAATCCCTTATGATTATACAGTGGAAGTGAGAAATAGATTTAAGGGCTTAGATCTGATAGATAGAGTGCCTGATGAACTATGGAATGACGTCCGTGACACTGTACAGGAGACAGGAATCAAGACCATTCCCATAGAAAAGAAATGCAAAAAAGCAAAATGGCTGTCTGGGGAGGCCTTACAAATAGCTGTGAAAAGAAGAGAAGCGAAAAGCAAAGGAGAAAAGGAAAGATATAAGCATCTGAATGCAGAGTTCCAAAGAATAGCAAGAAGAGATAAGAAAGCCTTCTTCAGCGATCAATGCAAAGAAATAGAGGAAAACAACAGAATGGGAAAGACTAGGGATCTCTTCAAGAAAATCGGAGATACCAAAGGAACATTTCATGCAAAGATGAGCTGGATAAAGGACAGAAATGGTATGGACCTAACAGAAGCAGAAGATATTAAGAAGAGATGGCAAGAATATACAGAAGAACTGTACAAAAAAGATCTTCACGACCCAGATAATCACAATGGTGTGATCACTGACCTAGAGCCAGACATCCTGGAATGTGCAGTCAAGTGGGCCTTAGAAAGCATCACTACGAACAAAGCTAGTGGAGGTGATGGAATTCCAGTTGAACTATTCCAAATCCTGAAAGATGATGCTGTGAAAGCACTGCACTCAATATGCCAGCAAATTTGGAAAACTCAGCAGTGGCCACAGGATTGGAAAAGGTCAGTTTTCATTCCAATCCCAAAGAAAGGCAATTCCAAAGAATGCTCAAACTATTGTACAATTGTACTCATCTCACACGCTAGTAAAGTAATGCTCAAAATTCTCCAAGCCAGGCTTCAGCAATATGTGAACTGTGAGCTTCCTGATGTTCAAGCTGGTTTTAGAAAAGGCAGAGGAACCAGAGATCAAATTGCCAACATCCGCTGGATCATAGAAAAAGCAAGAGAGTTCCAGAAAAACATCTATTTCTGCTTTATTGACTATGCCAAAGCCTTTGACTGTGTGGATCACAATAAACTGTGGAAAATTCTGAAAGAGATGGGAATACCAGACCACCTGATTTGCCTCTTGAGAAATTTGTATGCAGGTCAGGAAGCAACAGTTAGAACTGGACATGGAACAACAGACTGGTTCCAAATAGGAAAAGGAGTTCGTCAAGGCTGTATATTGTCACCCTGTTTATTTAACGTATATGCAGAGTACATAATGAGAAACGCTGGACTGGAAGAAGCACAAACTGGAATCAGGATTGCCGGGAGAAATATCAATAACCTCAGATATGCAGATGACACCACGCTTATGGCAGAAAGTGAAGAGGAACTCAAAAGCCTCTTGATGAAAGTGAAAGTGGAGAGTGAAAAAGTTGGCTTAAAGCTCAACATTCAGAAAACAAAGATCATGGCATCCGGTCCCACCACTTCATGGGAAATAGATGGGGAAACAGTGGAAACAGTGTCAGACTTTATTTTTGGGGGCTCCAAAATCACTGCAGATGGTGACTGCAGCCATGAAATTAAAAGACGCTTACTCCTTGGAAGGAAAGTTATGACCAACCTAGATAGCATATTCAAAAGCAGAGACATTACTTTGCCAACAAAGTAGTCAAGGCTATGGTTTTTCCTGTGGTCATGTATGGATGTGAGAGTTGGACTGTGAAGAAGGCTGAGAGCCGAAGAATTGATGCTTTTGAACTGTGGTGTTGGAGAAGACTCTTGAGAGTCCCTTGGACTGCAAGGAGATCCAACCAGTCCATTCTGAAGGAGATCAGCCCTGGGATTTCTTTGGTGGGAATGATGCTGAAGCTGAAACTCCAGTACTTTGGCCATCTCATGCGAAGAGTTGACTCATTGGAAAAGACTCTGATGCTGGGAGGGATTGGGGGCAGGAGGAGAAGGGGACGACAGAGGATGAGATGGCTGGATGGCATCACTGACTCTATGGACATGAGTCTCTGTGAACTCCGGGAGTTGGTGATGGACAGGGAGGCCTGGTGTGCTGCGATTCATGGGATCTCAAAGAGTCGGACACGACTGAGCGACTGATCTGATCTGACTGCATTTTGGACGCTTGTTGACTATTAGGGCTACTCCATTTCTTCTAAGGGATTCTTGCCCACAGTGGTAGATATAATGGTCATCTGAATTAAATTTGCCTGTTCCGGCCCATTTTAGTTCACTGATCCCTAAAATGTTGATGTTCACTCTTGCCATCTCCTGTTTGACTGCTTCCAATTTACCTTGATTCATGGGCATAACATTCCAGGTTCTTGTGCAATATTGTTCTTTACAGCATCCGACTTTACTTTCACCACCAGACACATCCACAACTGGGCATTGTTTTCACTTCGGCTCAGCCTCTTCATTCCTTCTGGAGCCATTTCTCCTCTCTTCTCAGTAGCATATTGGGCATCTACTGACCTGGGGAGTCCATCTTTCAGTGTCGTATCTTTTTGTCTTTTCATATTGTTCATGGGGTTCTCAAGTCAAGAATGCTGAAGTGGTTTGCCATTCCCTCCTCCAGTGGACAATCCTTATGGCAGAAAGCAAAAAAGAACTCAAGAGCCTCTTGATGAAGGTGAAAGAGGAAAGTGAAAAAGCCGGCTTAAAACTCAACATTCAGAAAACTAAGATCATAGCATCTAGTCCCATCACTTCATGGCAAATAGATGGGGAAACAATGGAAATAGTGACAGACTTTATTTTCTTGGGCTCCAAAATCACTGTAGATGGTAACTGCAGCCATGAAATTAAAAGACACTTGCTTCTTGGAAGAAAAGCTGTGACCAACCTAGACAGCATATTAAAAAGTGTAGACATTACTTTGCTGACAAAGGTCCATCTAGTCAAAGCTATGGTTTTTCCAGTGGTCATGTACGGATGTGAGAGTGGGACCATAAAGAAAGCTGAGCGCTGAAGAATTGATCAAAGCCGTCAATCCTAAAGGAAATCAGTCCTGAATATTCATTAGAAGGACTGATGCTGAAGCTGAAGCTCCAATACTTTGCACCTGATGTGGCAAACTGTTTTCCAACTCATTAGAAAAGACCTTGATGCGGGGAATGATTTGGGGCAGGAGGAGAAGGGGACGACAGAGGATGAGATGGTTGGATGGCATCATCAACTCGATGGATATGAGTTTGAGCAAGCTCCAGGCGTTGGTGATGGGCAGGAGAGCCTCGAGTACTGCAGTCCATGGAGTTGCAAAGAGTCGGACATGACTGAGCCACTGAACAACAGCAACAGGTTTCCCATGGAGGCTCAAGCATTTTCATTTTTAACAAGTTCCCAGGACTGCCCTGGTGGCTTGGTGGGAAAGACTCCGCCTGCCATTGAAGGAGACAGGAGTTCAATCCCTGATCTGGGAAGATCCCACATGCCGCGGGGCAGTTATGCCCTTGCGCCACAGCTACTGAGCCTGTGCTATAGAGCCCAGGAGCTGCAACTGCTGAAGCTCATGTGCCCTAGAGCCCCTGCTCTGAAACAAGAGAATCCACTGCAGTGAGACGCCCATGCACCTAGAGAATAGCCCCAGCTTGTCGCAGCTAGAGAAAAGCCAGTGCAGCAATGAAGACCAAGTACTGCTGCTGCTACTGCTAAGTCGCTTCAGTTGTGTCCGACTCTGTGCGACCCCAGAGACAGGAGCCCACCAGGCTCCCCTGTCCCTGGGATTCTCCAGGCAAGAACACTGGAGTGGGTTGCTATTTCCTTCTCCAATGCATGAAAATGAAAAGTGGAAGTAAAGTCGCTCAGTCGTGTCTGACTCTTAGCGACCCCATGGACTGCAGCCTACCAGGCTCCTCCATCCATGGGATTTTCCAGGCAAGAGTACTGCAGTGGGGTGCCATTGCCTTCTCTGGAAGACCAAGCACAGCCAAATATAAATAAATAAAATTATAACTTAAAGAATAGATCCCTTTCCTTTAAAAAAAAAAAAAAAGAACATATTCTCAGGTGATACTGCTGCTGTGGTTCTGGAAACCACACTTGGAGCCCTGCTGGCTTAAGTGTAGAAGACATGGTGAAATCTGTTTAGTTCAGTTCAGTCCAGTCACTCAGTCGTGTCCGACTCTTTGTAACCCCATGGACTGCAGCATGCTAGGCTTCCCTGTCCATCAGCATCTCCCGGAGCTTGCTCAAACTCATGTCTGTCGAGTTGGTGATGCCATCCAACCATGTTATCCTTTGTCATCCCCTTTTCCTCCTGCCTTCAATCTTTCCCAGCGTCAGGGTCTTTTTCAATGAGTCAGTTCTTCCCATCAGGTGGCCAGAGTATTGGAGCTTCAGCTTTAGCATCAGTCCTTCCAATAAATATTCAGGACCGATCTCCTTTAGGATGGACTGGTTGGATCTCCTTGGAGTCTAAGGGACTCTTGAGTCTTCTCCAACACCACAGTTCAAAAGCATCAGTTCCTCGGCACTCAGCTTTCTTTATAGTCCAACTCTCACATCCATACATGACTACTGGAAAAACCATAGGTTTGACTAGATGGATCTTTGTCTGCAAAGTGATGACTCTGCTTTTTAATATGCTGTCTAGGTTTGTCATAGCTTTTCTTCCAAGGAGCAAGTGCCTTTTAATTTCATGGCTGTAGTCACCATCTGCAGTGATTTTGAAGCCCCCCCGAAATAAAGTCTGTCTCTGTTTCAGTTGTTCCCATTGAATTCTGTTAGTGTCTACAAAATAGACCTAAACTAAGATATGATTATAAGATGGAAAATAAAGCTGATTGTATCTTAAGAACAGTAGCTTGTCCCCATCTGGTTGATCATTGTGTCAGAACTGAATTTTAGAAAGAGTTAAGCTAGTTTTGCCAAAATGCTATTGAGCAAGAACATGCTAGTAGAGACTTTCATTAAAATCTAATTCCTCTCTGCATTTGGGGAATATATTCACTATAAACAGGAAGAGTGTTTCAAAACTGAGTTTTGGCTCTTTCTAATTTTGAATCCTTTTAGCTGACTCAGTAAAGAGAGTGCCTCATGTGAACTTTTATTTATAAAAGAAGGTAATTCTAGGGTCTGAGTGGCTTCCTTCTTTCACTGTCTGGTTTTGTCGTCTCAATATCAGGAAGACCATTGGATGTCAGTAGGACTACATTTTCAATCGACAGACTCCCATTTCTTTTTTAAAAATTTTGAATGTATTATACTTGGTATAAGATTTGTACACAAGTGTAAAAACATCTAAAATATAAATAAAAAAGCTCTAAACCATCAGATACATAAAAAACAGTATAGCTGTATGCTTCAAAAATACCCTGGATTGTTCTGGAGTAAACTCTAGGCCTTTTTTTTTTTTCCTCCTGAGCTGAGGATTATTTATTGGGAATTTTGTAAAATTGCATCCTTCACATGATCCACAGATACATTTCCTTTGTACTTCATGTAGCTTCACCATGCTGCAAGTTTTCTGTATAATCTTGGAAATGAATCTAATATACATTTTGGCTGAGTACCAAATGTTAAAATCAGTTTTCACTAGAAGTAAATTCTGCAGTTGAGTATCACCATGAAGATATAAAAGATCATATAAAAGTTAACAAAAAAATTTTATTGCAGGTACTAAAAATTATAATTATTTTGTTAAAATTTGGCATATTGTAGGGTAATAATCATTCTCATTCTCTGTTCTTATTTGTTCAGTTAGCACTGTTAAAATGATCCTCACTTTCAATCGAAACTCTAGGTCTTTAAAAGAACTGATGTGTGTGGCCTAAATTAGGATCTACTTTCTTTAAGAGACATATCAAAACTGCCAGAAGCCTTTCGAAAAGCAAATGTGCAACTTTGAGAAGATCTCTTAATTCCTTCTTTGTTCACATTAGATGGATCTGTCACCCACTGAGTCCTTATAAGCCCTTATGAGAATTAATTTGAGTGCAGGTGACTCCCTTGAAAAGGAAGGCATTGAAAACCTTGACCTTAGAATTGGAGCCTGCTTCTTCATGACTCAATCCACTGACTTTTGATTTTACCCTGGGTATTCGCTTGGTCCTGCCTCAGCCCTAGTGGTAGCAATACATCTTGTGACTGAATAACATTCTGGGTCCTTCCAAGCTGTATTTATTTACACGTTGTTAGGATTTCGGCCAAGGCTCTCAGTCTTTTCATGTGAGGGTCTCACCATCTGTGAACCCCACTGATGGTGTGTAAATTAATCAGGGGCTCTGTGAGCCCACTTTTGAGGTGCCAGGAAGAATCATAATAAATAATATGAGACAGCTCCAGGGATTTTAGCAAGTATTTACAATTTTGTCTTCGCACACTTAGGGATTTGTAATTGTTCTTTTCATAAAACCGGCTTGAAAATCATACATCAGCCTTCCTTTATGTGCTTTGCAGTGTGTCAGAAACCCTGGGGATCCCTGCTTCTCAGAATTGTGTCTTGCAAACCCTGTCTCTATGGATCAGAACTCTGCCCCATGTGAGACCTTCCTTTATGAGGAATGTCTCTCTGTCACAGGGACGCTGATGGTGGGGGACCACAGATGTGTCCTCTGTGGAAGAGGGCCAAGTTGGAAAAAGCATGACTAGGTCTTTCAGTATTTTAGGGGTGTGTTTTAATAAAATTATCTGCAGAACTTGAAGAACTTGTCTGACAGCCCAAGTTTTATGAGAGACTGGGCACCATTTGGGGAAATTTGTTGATTTTAAGGTGAAAGGTGAACAAGGGAAGGGCATGGTGGTACATACCCCCATGATTTTCACAAGTCTGCCCTTTTGGGGTTTGTCCAGAGCTTTTGATTTCTCAATCTTGGGCCTTCACCATCTGTGACTCACGGTTCTGTATGTAGCATTCAGCCTAAAAGCCAAGAAAGGTGTTTCTTTGAACTGGGAGCACCTGCAAGGTCTCATCCTTCTATGTCCCCATATTTGGTAATATATGATCCTTGCAGGATAATAGTAGCACCTTCTTTTTATCTTAGATTCGTAACCTTTGAGACCTAGGCGCTCAGTATAAATTTATTGCAGCAGCAACAATGACAACAATAATAATATTAGACCACCCTGGAAGGGTGCTTGCTATATGGCAGGCACTGTTCTGAACCCTTGATATGTATTAACTGATTTGAATCCTCAAGAGAATCTTGTGTGGCAGGATTCTAATCCTATTAATATTTTCATTTTCCAGATGGAACCTGCCACAGAAAATTTAAGTAACTTGCTGGAGGTTATTTGGGTGGTAAATGGTAGGACACAAATCCAGGGAGATGCTACAGGGAATCTTCAACATCCAGTTCTTTGTTCTTAATCGTTGCATTGCAGACCCAGAACTAAAGTTCTCACAAATCTAATTGATTATATTGCGTGCGTGCCAAGTCACTTCAGTCGTGTCCGACTCATTGCGACCCGGTGGACTGTAGCCCATGAGGCCCCTCTGTCCATGGGATTCTCCAGGCAAGAATACTGGAGTGAGTTGCCATGCCCTCCTCCAGGGAATCTCCCCAACCCCTGGATAAAATCCGCATCTCTAATGCCTCCTGCATTGGCAGGCGAGTTCTTTACTATCTGCTCCACTCTAGAGATGCCTGTATTTTGTCTTGGAAACTGCTCAAGAATGCCAATATCAGAGGCCATAAACTTTTCATGCAAGATTGTAAGTCGTAAGCCAGGGAGCTCAGTTTGTGTTACCTGACACTTTGAGGTGGGCTGGAGGCAGAGGATGAGCTATATAAATAGCTCCTAAGGCGGTGATCTGCAGGGGGTGCTTGTGTGTACCTTGGAGAAGAGTTTAGGATGACAGGCTCTTTGAGTGCTTCTTGTGTTTTGAATTTCATCAGAGTCAGTTCTTCAGACTCTTAGAGCCAAACTAGTTGAGGCTCATTCAGGTTCAGTCTTGGGAGGATGGAGGTCAATCTTGTGGGTGAGAGATGCTGCTGGTTTTGCTTTTCTTAATAATTTTTAAATTGTCCCTCTACTGTGTATGTGTGTGTGCGTGTGTGTGTGTGTGTGTGTGCGCTTGCGTGTGCATGTGTGTGTGTTGGGGAGAGTAGTCTGGGGAGCGGATGTTAGTGGTAGAGCAAAGCCAGGAGGTCAGTTGGGAGCTAGTGCATGGTGGGATTAGGCTGAGGAAGTTAACTTTCTTGGATTTCTTGAAGAGAGCGCCAACTCCAGTGGGACCTCCCCTTTCTGGCTGCCACTCCCAGGACTGGGGCCACATGTTCTCTGAATTGCATCTGCAAGTTTTGAGTCTTAATATCAGAGTGTTGGAAGCCAGGAGGAAAAGGAAACTGTTAATATGGGCAAAGCCCTGCAAAACTCGCTGTTAATGTGATAAATGGCTTTTCTTTTTAACCCATATAGTGACAGACCCACAGGAAACTGAAAAATAATAGAGTGGTCCTGTGTACCTCTCACCCACTGGTGATGTCTCACTTAACTACAGTGGATTATCCAAACCAGGAGGTTGATTTTGGCACTATACAATCAGCAAAACTACAGACCATACTGGGATTTCATTGGTTTTTACGTGTACTGGTTTTTCTTGTTGTTGTTGGGACTTAGTATATATAATTAGACCAGTGTTTCTTGCTAGGCTGGAGAACCTCCGACTAAGACTGTAATAAATATTTTACAGACACATGAGTTTTAGTTGAAAGCTGTTCGCCTAAAGTGTTGTTAACTCAGCAAACAGTTGAATGGAATGTGAATTCCAGCAGCTGAGTGTTGGAATAAGAACCAAGTCATTTGGTTATTTTCATTTATGGTCTTGAACTCTTTGGGGGGATATTAGCTTCGTTTTTTGTTATCTTTACAGAGGCAGGATATTTTCTAGAGATAAAGGATAGTTCAAGGTCATTGTGTCATATGAAGAGCTCCCGGAGTGAATGATAAACAGATGTTGTCATCTCTGGTAAGGTGGGGGAGAGATTGGTTAATCAGATAAAATGTATGGACTGGTGGGACTCAAAGATTATGGATGCAATTTCATGATAACTGTTAGAGTGGATTTACTTTTCAGATGACAGCCCCAGATGAGGCTGGGGCTAAATGTCAACTGTCCGGCTGGCTGTGATTAAGTGCTTCTGCCTCTGTGATCACACTTTGTTGAGAATCCAATTAGCCTCTGACACTATCTGCCTGGATCTGAGCTGTTCGTTGGAGGTGCCTGTCTTCTCAACTAGACTAGGAATTCTTTGCGGGCAGGGACTGTCTAATATGGGGGCTTCCCGGGTGACGCCAGAGGTAAAGAATCCGCCTGCCAATGCAAGAGACGCAAGAGGTGTGGGTTTGATCCCTGGGTCGGGAAGATCCCCTGGAGGAGGAAAGGGCCCCTCACTCTAATATTCTTGCCTGGAGACTCCCAGGGACAGAGGAGCCTAGCAGGCTACAGTCCAAGAGGTCACAAACTGGGTAAGCACTGCACACATTTTTTGACTTTTTCTCCCCAGATCAAGCAAAATGCTTAGAGCACGGGGGATCTGTATCCCTGTGCCTCTAGCAGCTTCCAGACTATTCCTCATTCTAGTCTCACTTCTTTATCCAGGCATCCATCTGTTTGCATGTATGTACATTTGAAACCCATAAGGCTAAATCCTTGATAGATTATTGTGTAATTTGGGGCCATGATGAGTCAGACTGGCCTTACTTCTCTTGGAACAGCATTAAAACTGCCTGAGAGCTCCGCTGATTTTTTTTTTTTTTCTTCAAGAAAGCAGTGGAAAGTTTTGTTTGTTTTTTCCCCTATAGTATAAAGATTTTTGAAAAAGTATACTCATCTTTTGTGCTTCACTGTTAACACCTGGGGAAATTATTTAAAATTCTTCTGACTGACGGCTGCCTGTGGGAGTTGGGCTTTTAAAGGGAGTTGGCAGGGGTCTGTGACTCTGGCTTTTCCAAGGCTGTGGAGCCTTGTGTTCTTTGAGACCTACGGAAAGATACCTTTCCTAAAAGGGCAGTAAGTGTGAGGCAACGTACTATGTCTTGTGGGTCATTTAAGAAGAACTGTTAGCTGCTCAGTCATGTCCGACTCTTTGTGACCCCATGAACTGTAGCCCACCAGAGGACAGGCTGTTCTGTCCATAGGATTCTCCAGGCAAGAATACTGGAGTGGGTAGCATTCCCTTCTCCAGGGGATCTTCCCGACCCAGGGATCAAACTTGGGTCTCTGGCAGGCAGAGTCTTTATGGTCTGAGTCACCAGGGAAGCCCCTGGGGGTCATTTGCTTATAATGAAATGGAAAGTTCTCAAAGAAACTCATATAAAATGGTGTTACTGAAGAGCTATGAGAAGATGCCACAGGGTAGCCAAGGAAGGTGGTAGCAAAATCAGGAAGTGATGCCAGTCTCACATTCTTCAGAGGCCCATCTAGTCTGTAATTTTTGCTTTTCTCTATGAGGCTCTGCTGTTGTTTGTTTGTTTGTTTGTTTGTTTTTTAACCTCTACTGGCAGAGTGACTTCCTCGCTAGATCTGGCTGCTCTGATTCTCGGCTTTACTGACAATCATATGGCCTTGACTTAATACAGTGCCGCTCCTGTTCAGGGCTGTGCAGGCTCTCCCAGTGTCTCAATTACAGGTTTTTAAGTTGGAGTCTGTTGGGCCATGTGGGGTCATGTTTGCACCTCTGGTCTACCTGGCTCTTGCTGGGAAGTTGGGGTCATTTGTGCTTTGGGTGGCCCCAGACACGCCCAGGCAGGCTCTCAAGAAGGCGGAGTTGGTAGGAGGCAGGGGTTGGCATGGCTACCATATCCCAATCAGGGAACAATTCACCATTGTATCTGTTTGGCTCTCGGTTGCGTTATGAAAGTAGAGCCCATACCTTTTTGGACTTGTCTTAGCCTCCAACTTTTCCCAGTTGAAGTTTCAGGTCTAGGCAGTCGACTGAGGAAGACGTACAGAAATGCTAGTTTGTCTGCAGGTAATGAAGAGCTGGTTATAACACTAATTAAAACCAGGGCTAGTTGGATACCTGGCCAATCAATATTTAACTTAAGAAGTATTTTAATTCATGCCTTTGAATGAAATGAGTGCATTTCAATTTGACTTTCTATATGCCCTTTTTTACTTTTTGTTTTCTTGACTTAGACTTGAAAAAAAATTCATACTGATTGTTCAGCGATTCCAGTTCTAGTGCCAAGAACTTCGATTGTTGAAGTCTTTGGATGGCAAGGGAACAGCGACAGAATGGCAAGAAGGAGAAAAGGGGAGGGCAAAGGCTTGAAGGCCACATTTCCCCACTAACTAGCTGCATAACCTTGGTAACTTGGTTCTCTGAAGCTCAGTTTCTTTATCTGTAAAATGGAGTAAAAAAAACATCCATCTTTTAATGTTGAGAGGATTTAATGAGATGCTATATTGAATGATATATTATTTAATATAATATCGCATTGAATTTTATATCATGAAATTTTATATCAAATTGATACTGAATTTAGTTCAGTCGCACAGTCATGTCCGACTCTTTGCAACCCCATGGACTGCAGCATGCCAGGCCTCCCTGTCTATCACCAACTCCAGGAGTTTACTCAAACTCACGTCCATCAAGTTGGTGATGCCATCCAACCATCTTACCCTCTGTCGTCCCCTTCTCCTCCCGCCTTCAATCTTTCCCAACATTACGGTCTTTTCCAGTGAGTCAGTTCTTCACATCAGGTGGCCAAAGTATTGGAGTTTCAGCTTCAGCATCAGTCCTTCCAATGAATATTCAGGACTGATTTCCTTTAGGATGGACTGATTGGATCTCCTTGAAGTCCAAGGGACTCTCAAGAGCCTTCTCCAACACCACAGTTCAAAAGCTTCAATTCTTCTGTGCTCAGCTTTCCTTATAGGCAACTCTCACATCCATAAATTGATTACTGGAAAAACCATAGCCTTGACTAGACAGACCTTTGTTGACAAAGTAGTCTCTGCTTCTTAATATGCTGTCTAGGTTGGTTATAACTTTTCTTCCAAGGAGCAAGTGTCTTTTAATTTCATGGCTGCAGTCACTATCTGCAGTGATTTTGGAGCCCCCCCACCCCCCCCCGCCCCAAATAAAGCTTGTCACTGTTTCCATTGTTTGCCCATCTATGTGCCATGAAGTGATGAGACTGGATGCCATGATCTTAGTTTTCTGAATGTTGAGTTTTAAGTCAATTTTTTCACTCTCCTCTTTCACTTCATCAGGCGGCCCTTTAGTTCTTCCTTGGTTTCTGCCATAAGGGTGTTGTTATCTGTGTATCTGAGGTTGTTGATATTTCTCGGTGCAATCTTGATTCCAGCTTGTGCTTCATCCAGCCTGGCATTTCGCATGATGTACTCTGCATATAAGTTAAATAAGTAGGGTGATAATATACAGCCTTGACATACTCCTTTCCCGATTTGGAACCAGTTTGTTGTTCCATGTCCAGTTCTAACTGTTGCTTCTTGACCTGCATACAGATTTCTCAGGAGGCAGGTCAGGTGGTCTGGTATTCCCATCACTTTAAGAATTTTCCACAGTCTGTTGTAATCCACACAGTCAAAGGCTTTGGCAAAGTCAATAAAGCAGAAGTAGAATTATACTGAATTAAACTGAATTGTATATCATCCAGTATTATTATATTATTTGAAAGGTACTTGTGGGCTTGCCCGGTGGCTCAGCCTGTAAAGCGTCTGCCTGCAATGTGGGAGACCTGGGTTCAGTCCCTGGGTCGGAAGATCCCCTGGAGGAGGAAATGGCAACCCACTCGAGTACTCTTGCCTGGAAAATTTCCATGGACTGAGGAGCCTGGTAGGCTACAGTCCATGGGGTCCCAAAGAGTTGGACAGGACTGAGCAACTTCACTTTCACTTTTAGGCACTTGGGATATGTGAGTGAAATTCACTGAGATCACGCCCCCTGGAGCTTATATTTTAGTACCTGCTGTTGCTTCTCTAATTTAAAAATCAAAAAAGAGTGGTTTCCTTACCTTTTTTCCAATTCTCTAAACATTTAGAATTTCCAGTTAGTATTAAAAATAATACGGTGTAGCAGGCAGGTGGACTCATCTGTCTTTTGTAAACCAGGGTATTTGAATGCATATGTATATGAGAACATGATCAAAAGCCATTAAAAGTCAATGAAATGTCTGCATGCATTGAGAAAGGTCTGTATTTCAAGGGAAAAGTTAAATGAGCTTTATTTGAGTTCAGGGGATAAATAAAATTTGTGAGAGACCTTTATGAGCAGGTATCTTGTCTTTGATGACCCAGGGAAAGAACATTCCTACTTGTGCAGGGGGTAACTCACTTTGTTTTTATAAAATCAAAGTTAATATCATAGTGGCTTTTAATAACCCTGAACGTCACGGTGAATTTAAGTTTGGACAATTTCAGATAACACCTCTTTTTAATTGCTGTGCTTTGCTCTTCTCTTGGGCTGTGTAGCATATTCTCAAGACATAAAATCCTCCATTTTTTAAGACTTTCACATTTTGCAGCCTTTGTTATGGGAAATAGAAACTTTTGGATGCAGGCAGATTTAGATGGAAGCAAATATTTTCTTTCCCCTAGTGGATCCAAATAAGTCATTCTCCCTGTCAGAGGAAGCAATTTCCTTTCTTTGCCTTGGGATTTGAAGCAATAATATATTGGATACAATGATTTCATCTAGTTGACCTAAACTTTAATTTATTCTTTGTTTAGCATTTTGTTATGTACCCTAAATCCATTCTAGTTTGAAATGGTACAAAGAATTTAAGGATATGCTGGTTGAAATTTTAAAGACAGTTCTTATCTAAGTCAGTATAAAAAATAATTTCATTGTTTTATAGACATATCATATCAATGTCATGTCTAAAATGTTAAAGATCTATAATAATAGAAAGTTAGTACTTTTTATTGGGCTTCCCTGGTGGCTCAGTGGTAAAGAATCCATCTGCCAATGCAGGAGACTTCGGTTCGATCCCTGGGTCAGGAAGATCCCCTGGAGAAAGAAATGGCAACCCATTCCATTGTTCTAGTCTGGGAAATCCCATGGACAGAGAAGCCTGGTGAGCTGTAGTCCATGGTGTTGCAGAAGAGTTGGACACAGCTTAGTGACTCAACGACATCAAGAAGTACTTATTAGCAGACTTAGTGTTATTGGGGAAGTGAGAAAGCATTAATGAGGAAAGCATCCACTTCCATCTTGTGGGATTAATGTTGGCTTTGCTAGTTCTTTGCAGTTTCTAGTGGCGTGTCTTTAATTGTTTGAGAAGACATAGAGCTTGGGGACAAGACATGCTGATGTTTACATTTCTGTTTTTCTTTGTCAGTGATAGGGGGTAAGTGATCAGCTCCATAGTTTCACATCACACCGAGTTATCCCAAATGGCTAATGCCCTGGTTATTGTAATTGGTACAACTTTTCTCCTACACTGAGGCAACACCAAGTAATCTTCAGACCTAGGAACAGTGAATGTTGCTTGGAAGTTGCCTCAGCAAGAATCTGGGCTTCCCCAGTGGCTCAGCGGTAAAGAATCTGCCTGCAATACTGAAGACCCAGGTTCGACCCCTGGGTCAGGAAGATCCCCTGGAGAAGTGAATGGCAACCCACTCCAGTATTCTCGCCTGGAGAATCCCACGGACAGAGGAGCCTGGCGGGCTACAGTCCATGGGGTCGCAAAGAGTCGGACATGATTGAAGTGAGTGAGCACGCCCATCGGTGGCCCTAGTTGTAAAGAACCCGCATGCCAATGCAGGAGACATAAGAGATGTAGGTACGATCCCTGGGTCAGGAGGATCCCCTGGAGAAGGGCATGGTAACCCCCTCCAGTATTCTTGCCTGGAGAATCCTATGGGCATGGGAGCCTAGCAGGCTATAGTCCATAGGGTTGCAAAAATGCATACAGGAGTGAAGCACGCACGCACCCATGCACAAGAATGTAGCAGTGATGACACGTCCACCGCTTGCCCGTGTGCCCGGCCACGGGCTTAGGCGTTTGGATGTGAGGGAGAATCAGAAGCATGTAGGCTTCTTCCTAGGGCTGTATTTGTTTTCATTTTTTAGTGGATTAAAATTACATGGTGGTTTATTTAAAGAATCTGCACATTTCCACCGGTCACGTAAACCATTCCCCTTGAGTGGGAAAGCAGCCCCAGACTCTCGGAGGCCCACCTCCCCCAATAGTTACTCATTCAGAAGGACAGCATTAAAAAGTAAGATTGTTTAGAACATTTCCAGGCCATCGTGAAAACAGGTGCTTCCTTTGTGGGCTCAAATGAGTGTATGTTGTCATTTCAACCCAATTTCCACCCTGGTTTTAAAGAACAAAGACCTTCTCTTTGCCCTGAAGATTGACATTGGTTTGCAAAGATCGGGCACTTCCTGTGACCCTGGATCCCCTTTCTGGGGCATTGGTTGGGGGGTGGGATTGGTGGGGGGATGGTGGGGCAAGAAGAGACATTGGTGACTGCTCTCCCAGGGCAGTAGGAGGGGCTCAGAATATGTTTCCATCTGCACACTGGCTGGAGCTTGCTTAGAGGTTTATCAGGAACTTTCTGGTGCTTTTGCTCTGAAAGTTAGCAGTGGAAAAAAAAGGCTGCCTTCCCTTTGTTCCGAGTCAATGTCTGTTGAAACCTGTTGCCTCTGCCTCTTCTGATCTACCTCTCGGGTCCTTTCCTTCCAAGAGTTTTTCACTCTCCCTGCCAGAAAGCGGCCCCGGCATCTTCACATTCTGACTTCTGGAGTGGAATGAAAGAGTTTCTTTCTGTAGGGGGAGGTTTGTTTTACACAGAGCTGCCTTTGACGGGTCAGACTTCCCTCAACAGATTTAGAACGTGGAGTGCTGGCGCCCAGCCATGGAAGAGTCATAAATTGTAATTTGAACGCGGTTTCATCGAGCCTTGGTCCTGTCACCTCACTGTTGGCAGGGGATGTTGGACATTCTGGGAAACCCAAATATGCTCTGGTCCACGTGATCGGACTACTTTACATTTGAGACACCATGTTGAGATCTGCAGTATGAGTCGAAGGTATTCAGGTAGTTCACATGGTGTTCTGAAGAGAAGGAATAATGAGTCCAAACTGCTGCTAAGGAATGCTTTAAATTTTTACATTGGTATAGTTTTACAGGTGGTAAGACCTCTCGCTGACCTTTTCTTTGTCTAAACGTTGACAAAGAGGATAGGTTAATATGATTTCTGATTCATTTTAGAGGAAATAACATTGAGCTTTCTGGGCAATTTTGGGGCTTCAGTGTTAGCTCAGCTGGTAAAGAATCTGCCTGCAATGCAGGAGAGGTCCCATTCCATTCCTGGGTCAGAAAGATCCACTGGAGAAGGGATAGGCTACCCACTGCAGCATTCTTGGGCTTCCCTGGTGGCTCAGCTGGTAAAGAATCTGCCTGCAATGTGGGAGACCTGGGTTGGATCCCTGGCTTGGGAAGATCCCCTGGAGAAGGGAATGGCTACCCACTCCAATATTCTGGCCTGGAGAATTCCATGGACTCTATAGTCCACGGGGTCTCAAAGAGTTGGACATGACTGAGAGACTTAATTTCTGGTTTAGAAAAAAGCTAATTGAAGCAAATCTGACAAAATGTAATGTGTTCATTTCAGGTGGCAGGTATAAAGATGTTTATATATTGATCTTTACTTCTTTTTTCCAAAAGAAAGGAAAAAATGGGGAGGAAAATGGAAGAGAGAAAGAAAGCAAAAAAGCAAATTAATGCATGGACCCTTAACAATGCTTTAAAAATTATTTTAATTTTTTGTTGACTATAGTTGATGTACAGAATTACATAAGTTGCAATTGTACAATATAGTGATTCACAATTTTAAAGTTTATGCTTAATTTATAGTTATTATAAAATATTGGCTATATTCCCTATGTTGTACAGTGTATCCTTATATCTTATTTTATCCATAATAGTTTGTTCCTCCTAATTCCCCATCCCTGTCTTGCTCCTCTTCACTTTCTTGATCCTATTGGTAACCACGTTTGTTCTCTACATCTGTGAGTCTTTTTCCTTTTTATTATATTTGTTAGTTGTATTTTTTAGGTTCAACCTATAAGTGATGTCATCCAGTATTTGTTTTTCTAAAGCTGTCTGATTTACTTCAGTTACTATAATACTCCTCAGTCCACCCATATTGTTGCAGACGGTGAGACTTCATTCTTTCTTAGGGCTGAGTAATATTCCACTGTATGTATGTACCACATCTTCTTAGCTATTCATCTCTTGGTGAACACTTAGGTTGCTTCTGTATCTTGGCTATTGTAAATAATGCTGCCGTGTGCATTGGAGTGCATGTATCTTTTTGTATTAGTGTTTTGGGGGCGGGTGTGTGTGTGTGTTGTTCTTTTTTTTTTACATATATCTAGGAATGGGACTGCTGGATCATATGGTGGTTCTGTTTTTGCTTCTTTGAGAAATCTCCATACTGTTTTCCACATTGGCTACAACTTACATTCCCATCAACAGTGTGTGAGGGTTCCCTTTCTTCTACATCCTCTTAACAGTGCTTTTTGATGCAAGAAGACCTGTGTAAGAACTTGGTCCTGTCTGTGTGGCCTTTGGCAAGCCAACTTCCCTGCCTTAGTTTTTGTCATATTAAATGACATCTATAAGCATGATAGTGCTTTGTTGAGTGATAGCATCTCTTAAGAGCCAAACACTCTGCCTACTGCATGGAAGATAACAATCCTACTTTCCATTTATTACCTTTCCCTTGTAGCGTCACAGATCTTTAGCTGAACTGAACACAGATCCTGCCTGATTTTCATGTCGATCTTTTTTGGTGGTCTTGGTCTTTGCTGGGGTGTGCCAGCTTTTTCTGTTTGCTGTGTGCAGGCTTCTCTAGGTGTGGTGCCCAGGCTTAGTCACCTCCACTTAGGGCGTAGGGAACTAGGAATGGGTTGGAGGACCAGAAGAGCTTGTGTGGGAAAGGCGTGGAAGAATAGAGGTTGAGGCCATGGGCCCCTCACCTGCGAGGACTTCTTGCTTGGATTTTATTTGCGTTTGACAGTAAGCGACATACTTGAACAACAAAACTGGCTTCTCTCCTCCTCTAAAGAGACTTCGTTAGTCGTGTTTTGCAGAGAAGATGGAAAATAATAGTGTATCTGTTACTTTGATTACAATTCCCATCATATAACAATTAACTGCTAGCTGTAATTATAGGACTTCCTCTAATTTCGCTTAGCACCTTGGGGACCTCTATTAGCCTATATCCCAATCAATTTCGTAGCTGTTAAGGAGGGGGAAAAAAAAGGCATATTGCTGTTGAATTTTAAATACAGAGGGGAGAATGCTCCATCTATTTGCACTCCACTTGTCTGTCTAATTTTCCTTCAGTTTATAAGGCTCCCTGCCTCTGCCCAGGCCCTCTTTTGCTGGCGAGCTGATGCAGGCCTGTAGCGTGTTGTTTTTCTAATTAGGACATCCTCTCACAGATAGCTGTTAATGAATTCTGTGCATTCCGCGTCCTTTTGGTAACCTCTCAAATTCGGATAGCAAACATTTTCAGCTGACAGCCAAGGGAACACGTGTCCCCTCCCCAAGATAGATGTCTCAGTCAATATTTATTCTCCTGTCTACCACCTTTTACTACCCTCTTATCCCCTCGGTAAGTTCATTTATGTAGAGAGATGTAATCACATTTGTTTTTTCAGTTGGGTTGAAGAGTCAGTTCTCCTGTCCTAGAAAATACAAGGAAGGGTCTCCTCTCTGCCTCTTTGGCATATTGGGTGACTTGCCATGTTTGGATAACCCCTGCCTCTCTCTGCTGTTCTTGCAAAGCCCTTCTTACTGACACATCGCATGAATCCCTGCCCCAGGGCCCAGCTTCGCTCTGGAGGTGAGCGGTGATCTGTGTTGGGTTGTTACCTCGCTGGAAGTAGCCCCTTGAGAAGCAGGGTTGTCTCCAGACAGCAGTTCAGTCTTACTAGTTTTCAAATAAGGTCTGTAGCTGGTGGGTAAGAACTGGGATCACTCCACACCGTGGAAAAAGAAACCCAAGGCTTACAGAGTGAGGACGTGGAGGGGTGATTGCCCAGCGCTGGCGGCCAAGTCATCGACACTGTGAGCCCTGAATCGACTCGTGTGTGTGTGTGAATGAACTGCATTTCTTCACAGTGGTTTTGGGGTCACAACAAAACTGAACAGAAAGCTCAGAGAGTTCCCACACACCTCTTGCCCCTCATCGCTGCCCTAATCCGCAGCCTTCTTCATCATCAACACATCAACACCTCCCCTCCACCCCCCGCCCCAGAGTGGTACATTTGTGAACCTGAGTCTGTGAACCTGTTTCAACACGTCATTATCACGCGGAGTCCGTGGTTGTACATTCTTTGTGTTCCACATTCTGGGAGTTTGGACAAGTGTGTAATGATCTGTATCCAGCGTTATGGTGTCCTGCAGGCGAGTTTCACTGCCCTAAATGTCCTCTGTGCTCCACCTAACTACCCGTCCCCTCCCCAGTCCCTGGCCATCCTGATCTTCTTATTGTCTCTGTAGTTTTGCCTTTTCCAGAATGTCATATAATTGGAATCGTGCGGTATGTAGCCTTTTCCCATCATCTTGCTTTATGCATTTCAGGCCCCTCTGTGTCTTTTTGTGGTTTGATAGCTCATTTCTCTTTAGTGCTGAAGGATATTCTATTGTTGGGTGTACCCTAGTTTATTTATCCAGCCACACAGTAAAGAATGTCTTGGTTGCTTCCAGGGTTTGGCAATTATGAATAAAGATGCCATAAACATTCATGAGCAGATTTTTATGTGGCTGTAATATATACATATCTTGATATATGTTTAAGGAAGTTTTATTTTTTCTGAGGTGCTTGATGGTATACTATTTGAAAAATATAAAAAAAAGAAGAAAAATTAAAAAATTCAGTACAAGCCCATTTATTAATTTAATGTAATAAAACACATGAAATTGGAGCTGTCTTAGAAAATGTAGGACACATAGTAATTTTATACTATAATAGTGGTAAAGACAGGCAAGATTTAGGGGCATTCTAAATGCTGGCTCAGTTTCCATGAAAATCGCTTCTCAAGCTGACTTTTTATGATAATCAACATTCAAACAAACACTGTCAGCTTTGCAGAATGCTGATCTGGAGGTCCCTTGAGCAACTGACCTTCAGGTACTGAAATTCTCCTCTCTAAAAAATCCAGATATGCATAAAAATGACCCTTAGGGCTGGTGAAGGGGAATCATCCATGTGGAACCCAGCGGATTGGGTGCATGCATATTTTATAATGCCTGATGTCACTGCTCGGGTGGTAGGAGTGTTTGTCTCTCCTGGGTATCTTCTGGCAGGAGTAGAGGCTGCTGCTGGGGAGGTGGGGGCTCATGGAGTAGTCACACCTGAATAGCAGCTCCAGAAGAGGGCATAAGTTGATCCAGGTGTCCTATTGCTTTTCATTGTTCTCTTTATATATATATATTTTAAGGAACATTCATAGGTTTCTTGTGAATTTTTTAAATGAGGCCTCCAGGCTCCTCTGTCCATGGGATTTGCCAAGCAAGAATATTGAGTGCCCTGCCATGCCCTCCTCCAGGGGATCTTCCTGACCCAGTGTTTGAACCTGTGTCTTCTGCATTGCAGGTGGATTCTTTGCTGCTGAGCATAAACTGCTAATCCCAAACTCCCAGTCCATCCCCCGCCAACCCCCCTCCTCCTTGGCAACCACAAATCTGTTCTAATATGAGTCTGCTTCTGTTTTGTAGCTTTGTGTTGTATTTTAGATTCCATGTTTAAATGATCTTATATGTTATTTTTCCTTCTCTGACTTAACTTCACTTAGTATGGCAGTCTCTAGGTTCATCCTTGTTGCTGCAAGTGGCAGGACTTCACTCTTTTTCATGGCTGAGTAATATTCGTGTGTGTGTGTGTGTGTGTGTGTGTGTGTGTGCATGCACAAATCATCTCTTTTTAATCTGTCCTCATTATTCCTTTTCTTGTTTTGATGGCACCACACAGCTTGTGGGATGTGGGGTCTTAGTTCCCTGGCCAGGTATTGAACCTGGACCCTCGGCAGTGAAAGCACAGAGCCCTAACCACTGGGCTGCCAGGGCATTCCCTCATTATTCATTTTTAGCAAGGCAAACAAACCATAAGTCAACTTAAAATGATCTTTTCATGATTTCTGTGAGTGGGCCTATATAGCTAGCCACTTTAAAGAAAATTTAAATATCTATTCTTCCTTTTTGTGGAAGAGCTGGTCCATAGCAAGAGTACACATGAAGGCTTGGATGCTGCTGCTGCTGTTGCTGAGTCGCTCAGTCGTGTCTTAGCGACCCCATGGGCTGCAGCCTACCAGGCTCCTCCGTCCATGGGATTCTCCAGGCAAAAGTACTGGAGTGGGTTGCTATTGCCTTCTCTGAAGGCTTGTATAACCTATGTCTAAGTATAGAAATTTATAAAAAGTTGTAAGTCACATTAATAAATTATAAAATTAAAGGTGTTTTGGTCTCCTCTCTTGACAAATAAGCTTTCATAATGATCTGGGAAAATTGGATTTGGATTTAGAATGATTCGACTCCTTGAAATACCAGAAGGAATCCTGGAGGTGAGGCGCAGCCAGCCTCCAGCCATGGCCCGGCGCTACCTCCCACCCCGGCTCCTTCTTGGACTGTGGACATCACAACCTACATAAACATGCTTCCTCTGCAAACTGCATGGATGGACGCCCTGCTCTGCGGTGTGCCCTGTAGAACACACAGTCTCTGCCCCCACCCTGGGTGGGACAGAACCAGGAAAGTCTTTGAAGGGGATTTGCACTAGGGCCTGGGTACTTGGGTGTGTTCTGGAGAGGGCTGGGACTGGCATCCATCCATGGTTGCTGGTGGGGGTCAGAGGAGGCCTTCTGATATGAGTACCCACATCTGGCCCTTTGCCTGGTATTAGAGATGATTCTGGAAAAAAGGATCCAGAGTCTTTGCTACTGGAGTCTTTGCATTTTGGTTTCGATCTTAGAAAAGTTCAGCTCAGTTTGGTTGCTCAGTCATGTCTGCCTCTTTGCGACCCCATGGACTGCAGCACGCCAGGCCTCCCTGTCCATCATCAACTCATGGAGCTTACTCAAACTCATGTTCATTGAATCGGTGATGCCATCCAACCATCTCATCCTCTGTCATCCCCTAAAATTAGCCATCACTTTTCACATAATGAAAGTAGACTGAGAAGCACCCGCTTTTAAATTCATTGGAATTCAGCAGCATGCAATTTAAAAGTTGTTATTATCAGGTGGATGTCATTGTATCCTGGCAGTCTCTTTTAGAAAGCTCTAGACTTGATCAGATACTGCAGTAGACATTGATGGAAGTTTATTTGCTTTGTTTTTTGTCTTCTTTTACTTTTCAGGAACTGTAATGAAGTTGTTGCCTAAAAACTAACTTTTGGCATTGGATCCCAGGGATCATAGTTTCCTTTGAGCTAATGTAATGATTCACCTCCTGGAATCTCCTTAATGGTATTCTTAATGCTCGCAACATCTGTAATTGTGTAGATGTTCCCATGTCTTAATTCTTGCTTTGAAGAGGATTCTCATGAGATGAGCTCATTTCAGTACATAGGAATAGTCAAAATCAAGGTCAAGTTTAAACTGGAAGGGGTGTTTCTAAAATGTAGAAGAGTGAAGTTCTCATGATGAAGTGTTTGTCATTTTTGGTAATAATAGTATAAAGGTTTTACAAAATTAGTGAAGGTCTCAAAATACTTTGGAGGTCTGTGGACAGTGCTATTCTCCTGGTGATTCGAGTGTATTAAAGCAATGCTTTGCTTTTACATCATGAGTTATTTAATCAAGATGGAAAATATAGTGTCCATTAAAAGCAGAGACAGTACTTTGCCAACAAAGGTCCATCTAGTCAAAGCTATGGTTTTTCCAGTCATCATGTATGGATGTGAGAGTTGGACTATAAAGAAAGCTGAGCGCCTAAGAATTGATGCTTTTGAACTGTGGTGTTGGAGAAGACTCTTGAGAGTCCCTTGGACTGCAAGGAGATCCAACCAGTCCATCCTAAAGGGAATCAGTCCTGAATATTCATTGGAAGGACTGATGCTGAAGCTGAAACTCCAATACTTTGGCCACCTGATGTGAAGAGCTGACTCATTGGAAAAGACCCTGATGCTGGGAAGGATTGAGGGCGGGAGGAGAAGGGGACGACAGAGGATGAGATGGCTGGATGGCATCACCGACTCAATGAACATGAGTTTGAGTAAACTCTGGGAGTTGGTGATGGACAGGGAGGCCTGGTGTGCTGCAGTCCATGGGGTCGCAAAGAGTTGGACATGACTGAGCGACTGAACTGAACTGAACTGAATACTGTATGTAGAGAGCTGGGTACTCAGATTGGGTAATGTGACTTCCCACTAAGACCAGGGGACTCACTTACAAGTTCTCTCACTCTTGCTTTGCAAAGTGTTTGTTTCAAAGACTATAAAATAATTTCTTTTGTTCTGAATAAAAGTTTTTTTGGCTGTGTTGTATGGCTTGTGGGATCTCAGTTCCTTGACCAGCAATCGAATTCATGTCCCCTGCAGTGGAAGCACAAAGTCTTAAACACTGGACTGACAGGGAAACTTCTAAAAAAATGTTTTTGATAAGATAATAAAAAGGATCTAAGATGAGGAAGCTTGTACAGAAAAGAGATATGTTCCAGGGTTGTGTCCCCCCAACTCCCCCCACTGCTAGAAGTATTCCTAACTACCAGAGTAATGAAATAAATTTGTCATGTTGGATGTAGTGCGCGGTGGGGCACAGAATGAAGAGCCCAAAACTCAGAGTGGAGGCCTGACGTTTATGGTTATAAATGTGTACTTTAGGAATTGATTTATAAAGAGGAACACCAGCGCTAAAATAGATAAACTGAAGCTTGTTCTCATTAAGTAGGTTAGACAGTTCATCAAACCTTGGTTCAAATCTCTCTTTCTCTCTGCAGGTTGGAAATAAGAGATTAAATGTCTGTCGTCCACGGCAAGGGACTTTGATCATCAGTGGCCGGTTCAGATGACTATAAAATGCAGCTGGGCAAAGTGTGTGTGCCTCGTGCTTAGTACAGGGCTGAGCAAACGAGGACCCAGAGTCCGTGTCTGGGCTACTGCCTCTTTTGTTTGTCCCTGAAATGGCATCCCACTCTAATATTCTTGCCTGGAGAATCCCATGGATGGAGGAGCCTGGTAGGCTGCAGTCCATGGGGTCGCAAAGAGTCGGACACAACTGAGCGACTTCACTTCACTAAGCTAAGAGTGTGTTTTACTTTTTTTTAAATGCCTGGAAAAAAATCACAAGGAGAATGATACTGTGCGGTCGGAGAAAACTGTATGAAATTCGAGTTTCAGCGTCCACGAATAAAGTTTTATTGGAATGTGGCCATGCTTCTTCATTCATGTGTTGCCTCTGGCGGCTTTCACGCTGCAGTGGCAGTGTTGAGTAGGTGTGACAGAGACCATATGTCCTGGAAAGCCTAAAATATTTACTCTCTGTCCCTTTGCAGAAAGTATTTGCTGAGCCCTGCTTAGTGGAAGCAGCTACATGCTGCCGGTGGCCCATGCCCTTCCTTCCATCTCCTTATCTTTTCTCTAATACATGAATGAATGGATGTTTGATTATATTGATGGATAACACTTATATAGTGCTCCCTGGTTTCCAGTTTAACTTTTAATAACTCTGTGATGTAGATACAATTATTATCTTCATTTTATAGGTAAAGAAATTGAGGCATAAGAGACACTGGCAACCATCCAAGTGAGCAGTCGAGATGGACTTTTGCTGATTCTGAGTTTTATATTTAAAACAAACTCAAATAGCCCTGAAGTACAAAATAAGACCTAGAATAACTTGAAAAAGTTAGAAAACAAACAAACAAACAAAAAAACAACAACAAAATAAATGTAGGCACCTTCCCTCTTGGTCTTGGACACTTTTTTCATTTGCTGATGTGTTTCTTTGATTATTTTTATTTCCCAAGCCCCTTTGGATGTGCTTTATTTCCTTGAGTATCCTAACTTGTCCATTCATTCAACTCGGAATTCCTGTGTCCAGTGCTGTGCTGTGCTAGAGGCTGAGGGCACATCTGTGAACACACCAGGATGTACGGTCCCGGGTGAGCTTACAGGAACACGGTCATCTGCCAGCCACTGTCTTCACACGCTCTGCTTAGATTCTGTCATTTTGTATTGCTCCTTAGGCATTCAACTGCAGATGATAATTTTGAAACGGCAGGTCCCAGCAGATAGAGGAGCAGCTGTCAGATCAGGAAACCTGTCTGTCCACTGGCCCAGATCTTTCTGAGGTTTTGCAGCATAACCTTGGAACATCTTTTCATTTTCTGTTCCAGATTTCCATTCTGGGAAATGCAAACTTCCAGCGAATTAAGCTGGTCTTAACAAAATCAGAGGCCCCAGATGATGTCACGTTCTCTGAGTTGTCTAATTTACATGTGTTCCTTGTTTGCAGGGATGCAACTGGTTGGTGTGTAACTTTATGATGTAGATACATGCATACAATATGATGCATGCAATCAAATGTGGATATAAGAACTGTTGTTTCCCTTGGCATGCCTGGAGCCTGGAGCTGCCAGTGGGAAGGACAGCCTGAACCAGGAAGGGATGGATGCAGACAAGGCCAAGGTCAGCTGGAGGCACCTGTGAAAGCACGTTTGGAGCTTGTTTGCAAAGCAGAGTGAGAAAACTGGGTGTGTGAAGAGGTGTGGATACAGGATGCACTTACCAATTTTTTGAGTTCCTGCAGAGTTACATATACCCCAGCATCAGACACAAAATAGGTGTTCACTAAACATTCTCGGAGAAGGCAATGGCACCCCACTCCAGTACTCTTGCCTGGAAAATCCCATGGACGGAGGGGCCTGGTAGGCTGCAGTCCATGGGGTCGCGAAGAGTTGAACACGACTGGGCGACTTCACTTTCACTTTTCACTTTCATGCATTGGAGAAGGAAATGGCAACCCACTCCAGTGTTCTTGCCTGGAGAATCCCAGGGACAGGGGAGCCTGGTGGGCTGGCATCTATGGGGTTGCACAGAGTCGGACACGACTGAAATGACTTAACAGCAGCAGCAGCAAACATCCTTCTCCAAAGTCTGTACTGCTCAATGGCTCACGATGGCTCTTAGAATCACTATATGTTTTGATGGACAGGCTAGGATTAAAACATCTTCCTGAAAAAACAAAGAAACATTTTACTCTGTAAGTTTATTAAAAAGGTGATTATGTATTTTTAAACTTTTAATTTTATATTGGAGTATAGTTGCTTAACTGTGTTAGTTTCAGGTGTACAACAAAGTGATTCAGTTTTACATATACGTGTATCGATTCTTATTCAAATTCTTTTCCCAGTTAGGTTGTTACAAAATATTGAGCAGAATTCCTTCTGCTATACAGTAGGTCCCTGTTGGTTATCCCCACTTTTTAAAGATGTTTATGATACTGAGAAATATGGCTTAGGCATAGAGTGCACAGTAATACTTCACAAAGGTGAAAATGATTAATTTTCTGTATTGAAGAGACAGAAGCATAATTCTTGAGCTGAAGGTGTTGCATGGATCACTATTTTACTATTTTACATTATTTTGAATCATACACTTCTATTAATTTTCAAGTTTATTTGCTATGCTTTTTATTGCAAATACCTTGTCTTTTTGTTTTTCCCCAGCTTCACTGGGGAATTGTATATATTTAAGGTATACAACATGGTGTTTTGATATATATTATGTCTACATTGTGAAATGATTACCATATATCACCTGACATAGGAACCTCTTTTTCTTTTTTGATGGTGGCGCGGATACTTAAGATCTGCTCTCTTAGCAAATTTCAAGTATACAATACAATATTATTAACTATAGTCACTGTGTTGTATGTTAGATATCCAAATCTTATTATATATATAACTGAAACTTTACTCTTTGACCAACATCTGCCCGTAGTCGCCACCCCTGCTCCGGCAACCATCATTCTACTGTTCTTTTGAGTTGAACTCGTGTAGGTTCCACGTAAGTGAGATCATGCAATATTTGTCTTTCTGTGCCTGGCTTTTTCAGTTTAGCATATAATGTCCACCAATTTCATCCCTGTTGTTGCAAAGTGGGTAGAATTGCCTTCTTTTCAAGTCCACATTGCCTTCTTTTTCAAGGCTGAATACTATTTGTGCATGCTAAATTGCTTCAGTTGTGTCTGAGTCTTTGCAACCCTATGGACTAGCCCACCAGCCTCCTCTGTCCATGGGATTCTCTCCAGGGAAGGATACTGGAGTGGGTTGCCATGCCGTCCTCCACAGGATCTTCCTGACCCAGTGATTGAACCCATGTCTCTTACATCTCCTGCAATGGCTGGTGGGTTCTTTACCACTAGCGCCACTGGAGAAGCCCATACAAATTCTGGCTTCTCTGTCCATGGAATTCTCCAGGCAAGAATACTGGAGTGGATAGCCATTCCCTTCTCACATATATAAAACCTAATTTCCTTTATCCATTCATCTGTTGGTGGACACATAGGGTGTTCCGTATTTCCATATCTTGACTATTTTGAATAATGCTGCAGTGAACTTGGGAGTATACACATCTCTTTAAGGCCCAACTTTCATTTTCTTTGGATGTATAACCAGAAGTGGGATTGCTAGCTCGTATGGTAGTTCTGGTTTTAATTTGTTGTGAAATCTCCCCAGTGTTTTCCATAACGGCTCTACAAATTCTCACTTGGTATGCAAGGGTTCCCTTTTCTCTGCATCCTTTCCAACACTTGTTATCTTTTGTCTTTTTGATAATAGCCATTCTAACAGGTGTGAGGTGATAAGTCATTGTGATTTTGATTTCCATTTCTCAAATAACGAGTGATGTTAAGCCCTTTTCGTATGAATGTTGGCCCTATGTATGTCTTCTTTAGAGAATAACTATTCAGGTGCTTTGCTTATTTTATTTATTTATTTATTTTTTGCTCATTTTAAATTTTGGATATCTTCTGTTTGTTTGGTATTGAGTTTTTAATATATTTTGAATATTAACCTCTGCTATTGATTTTAAAATATTTTCTAAAACTTCATAGGTCATCTTTTTACTCTAGTGATGGTTTCCTTTGTTATGCAAAACTTTTTAGTTTGATATAATTCCACTTATTTATTTTTTCTTGTCTTAGCTGTGTCAGACCAAAAAAAAATCATTGCCCAGACCAAGATAAAGAAGTTTTTTTCCCCATGTTTTCTTCTATGAGTTTTACAGTTGCAGGTCTTATGTTTAAGTTGTTAATCAGTTTTGAGTTGCTTTTTATATATGGTGTGAGATAAGGGTCCAGTTTCATTCTTCTGAATGTGGATATCAAATCATTTTTCATCAAATCATTTATTGAAGAGACTATTCTTTGTTCATTGTATATTCTTGGCTCCTTTGTCATAAATTAATTAACCACACATGCATGGGTTTATTTCTGGGCCCTCTATTTTGTTCCAGTGACCTATATGTCTGCTTTTAATGCAAATATCATACTGTTTTGATTATTGTCACTTTGTAAAATATTTTAAAATCAGGATATGTGATGTCTTCAGTTTTGTCCTTTTATGCTCAAGATTGCTTTGGTTATTTGGAATCCTTTGTGGTTCCATATGAATTTTGGATTCTTCTCCCCTAATTTCTGTGAAAAATGCCTAGAATTCTGGAATTTTCAAAGGGATTGCCCTGAATCTGTAGATTGTATTGAATAGTTATGGGGCATTTTAACAGTATTAATTCTACTAAAACATAGGATATTTTTCCATTTATTTTTTTCTTCAGTTTCTTTCATCAAGACTTTATATCCTTCAGGTACAGACCTTTCACCTCCTTGCTTAAATTTATTCCTAAGTATTTTATTCCTTTTAGTGCTATTATAAATGGGATTGTTTTCTTCTTACTTTCTAGTTTGGATAGCTTATTGTTAGTTTATAGAAATGCAACTGATTTTTATGTGTGTTGTTCTAACAATTTTTTGTTTTTGTTTAGTTTTTAGAGTTTTCTGTATATAAGATCATTTCATCTGCAGAGCCAATTTAGCTGCTTCCCTTCTGATTTGGATACTTTTTATTTCTTTTTCTTACCCAATTGCTTTGTGTGTGATTTCCAGTAATATGTTGAATAGAGTTGGTAAGAGCAGGCGTCTTTGTCTTGTTCATGGTCGTAGAGGAAAAGCTTTCAGTTTCTCACTATTGGAAATGATGTTAGCTGAAGGCTTGTCAGAAATCCTTCTATACCTAAATCATTGAAAGTTTTTATCATGAAGTGATGTTGAATTTTGTCAAATATTTTCCCTTCATCTGTTGGGATAATTGTAAGTTTTTTCCCCTTCATTCTGTTAATGTGGTGTATCACATATATGCATATCTTGAATTGTACTTACATCCAGGGATAAATTCTACTTGATTATGGTTTTTGAACCTTTTAATGTGCTATTGAATTTGGTTTGCTAGTATTTTGATGATGACTTTTATGTCCGTTTCATCAGGGGTATTGGTCTGTAATTCTCTTGCAATGTCCTTATCTGACTTTGGTATCAGGGTAATTTTGGTCTCATGAGTTTGGAAGTGTTTCCTCCTCTTCAATATTTTGAAAGTTTGGGATGAGTTAAGATTAATTCTTTAAATATTTGGTGGAATTCACCAATGAAGTCATAGGGAAATACCTTAACTTTTATTATCTCATTTTAAGTATCATCAATGGACTGCCAATTTTTAAAGATTTGTGTTATATAGCATAAAAAGATACTTCAAGTCTGTGTCATTCTGCATACTACATTCTTTTCATTGGCTACCCTTCGGAGTTATATTGTATTTGGGAAAAAAGAAGCCACAGAGCTGTCAGGAGGCTGTTAAACTTTGTGACAATTTATTTTCTTTTTAAACTTTCTTTAATGAGATACAGACCAGCCTGATAGCTAGTGGTCAGAAACGTTGAGATTGGAAATTTTATGTATTTGATTCACCAATGTGACTTTGTCAACATATATAGTCAATCTTTCTGCTGTTCGTCTCCTCCTGCTGTTAGGTTGGCACTCAACGGGTGTGAGCCTGCACAGTCGCGCTCTGTGTGGTTCGTGCTTTCAGGCAGCGGCTTTGACGCTTGCTTGTGGCTCTGCACACAGACCCGTAGTTTACTGATGAGCGCTGAGGCTTCCAGTCGTGCGGGTCTCCGCTGTTTGCGTTCGAGCTCACAAAAGCGTTGCCTGTGAGAGATGCTTACCGTTTTGTTCTTTTCCTTCCTCCCTTTTAATCCCTGAGTCAGGAGTTTGCACTTAGCTAGTTTAAATGTCTCCTGCACAAATCTCATCTCATAGAGTTTTATTGGTCTGCTTGGTATCGTAATCGAAGAAGGGGACTATGTTATCTTTGTCCCCTGAAAGGCTTGGCACGTGGCGCATAAGAGCCTGTGGGTTTTGTTGTTAGTTTTTTGTATTTGTGTATTTATAAAGCTAGTTTTAGAGAGGTACTCTATGCCAGTTCCTTGCTTAGAAATTTATATGCGTTGTTTCTTTATCTTTCACAATAACCCAGTGGGAGAGCCACTATTACTTTCCTTCCTTTACATGTAGGGAAACTGTGGCTTGGAGGGGTTAAGTGGAGCCCTGAAGGTCAATCAGCTTCTGAGTGATGGTGGAGTTGAGAGACACACTAGTTCTGATTCCAAAGCCCCTGTTCCTACCCAATCTGATATAATGCGAGATGCTTTGAATTTAATGGATAGCCTGTTTTATGAAAACAGTGTATATGTTAATTTTAGAATCTGGACCATTTTAATGAGCTAGAAAAGCTATGGCACCAAGTACATTCCTTTTCTTTATATCTTGACTGGTAATGGGATGGATTACCTTCTAATGGACTTTTCTTTTAAACAACTTTAGTGAGCTATAATTTACATACCATACAATTGATCCATTTAAAGTGTACACTTCAATAGCGTTCAGTATATTCACAGAGTTTTACAACCATCCCCACAGTCATTTTTAGAACAAAAGAAACTCTGTACCATTACCAGTTGCTCCTCACTTCCCCCCAGCGCTCCCAACCCATCTCCAGCCCCAGGCAGCCATTAACCTAATTTGTCTCCAGATTTGCCTGTTCTGGACATTTCGAATAAATGGAATCATATAATGTACGGTCTTTGTGTCTGGCTTCTTTCACTTAGCATAATGTTTTCAAGTTTCATGCATGTTGTGGCATGTATCAGCACTTCATTTCTTTTTATTGCCAAATAATATCACATTGTATGGACTCATATGTTTTATTTATCCATTCATTAGCTCATGGACACTTGGGTTATTTCTGCTCTTTAGGTGGTGTGACACATTCATGTACAAGCTTTTATGAGGACATATGTTATCATTTACCGACAGCATATTAAAAAGCAGAGACTTCATTTTGCTGACAAAGGTCAGTATAGTCAAAGCTCTGGTTTTTCCAGTAGTCATGTATGGATATGAGAGCTGGACCACAAAGAAGTCTGAGTGCCAAAGAATTAATGCTTTCTAACTGTGGTGCTGGAGAAGACTCTTGAAAGTCCCTTGGAGAGCAAGGAGATTGAACCAGTCAATCATAAAGGAAGTCAACACTGACCATTTAAAGGATTGATGCTGATGCTCCAATACTTTGGCTACCTGATGTGAAGAGCTGACTCATTGGAAAAGACCCTGATTCTGGGAAGGATTGAAGGCAAAAGGAGAAGGGGGCAGCAGAGGATGAGATGGTTGGATGGCATCACCAGCTCAGTGTACATGAATCTGAGCAAACTCCAGGAGATAGTGAAGGACAGGGAAGCCTGGCCTGCTGCAGTCCATGGAGTCACAAGGAGTCGGACAGGACTTAGTGACTGAACAACAACAAATATGGTAACTCTTCTACTGTTTTTAGGAACTACCAGACTATTTTCCAAAGCAGCTGAGCCACTTTCCATTTCCATCAACGACATATGAAGCTTCTTTACAACCTTGCTAACGCTTATTATCTACATTTTTAACTGCAGGCATTCTTGAGGGTGTAAAGTAATATCTTATTGTGGTTTTGATTTTTGCTCCCTTAACGGCTAATGCTGAGTGTGCATCTTTTCATGTGAAACAGACTTTTAAATATAGATTTGTGTGTGTGTATTCTTCTAAAGTAAGTCACGCCTGTGCTGGAGTTGACATTTTTCTTGTCTCCTTTACTATTATTAATTTAGATTTACATCTAGAGTTGCATCTAACTTGTCTAAAGTCCAGCTTTGGGTGATTCTTTGGCCAAGGGCATGGCATGGTGTTTTGGAAACAGAAATTATTCATTACTTCATTTACCCTCAACCTAGTAGCCAGGTTGTATGGATGAAACCATGCGTGGGAGAAGGATAAATCTCACGGACTAGCAGAAGCCAACTGAAGATGAGAATAAAACAGTTAAAAAGCCGTGAGGGTTAAAAGTTCAGGTGTTCTGGGTAGAGCATGGGATACATGTGGGCTGGATTTGAAGCTGCTTGAAACACACTAAAATGTTCCTTAATAAATCATCACCATACCAGGAGGATGTCTGTAGTTTATACCACAAGTTGCTCAATGCCTGAAAAATCCCTGGCATGGTAACTTACATGGGACGCTCACTTGTATGAGAATACAGTTTCTTTGTTAGCTGTACCGTTCTGTGCTTAGTTGCTCAATCATGTCTGACTCTTTGCGACCCCATGGACTGTAGTCCACCAGGCTCCTCTGTCCATGGGGATTCTCTAGGCAAGAACACTGGAGTGGGGTGCCATGCCCTCCTCCAGGGGATCTTCCCAACTCAGGGATTGAACCCGGGTCTCCCACGTTGCAGGCAGATTCTTTACCATCTGAGCCACCAGGGAAGCCCCTTTGTTAGCTAGGACTCATGTTTGTAAGTAATAGAAATCAACTCAAGATGACATAAGTTTGTTTTGTGTTGGTTTCTTAAGGAGATTGGTGTTTTTTTGTGAAGACACAGAGTACCTCCTAGACTATTTGGTAGTTATGCATATGTCTAGGGATTATATCCATTGCAAAGGTCATTAGGATTCTAGACTCCCTGGCCCACTTGGTTTCTCTTGTTTTTGCTAATCTGTGTCTTTTTTCTCTCCTGTGTGTGTGTGTGTGTGTGTTCATTTGACTCCAACTCTTTGCAACCCTGTGGACTGTAGCCCGCTAGGCTCCTCTGTCCATGGAATTTTCCAGGCAGGAATACTGGAGTGGGTTGCCATTTCATTCTCCACGGGATCTTCCCAACCCAGGAATCAAACCTGTGTCTCCTTTGTTTTCTGCATTTGCAAGTGGATTCTTTACCACTGTACTACCTGGAAAGTATTTTTGTCTTGTTCCTAAGTTGACATGGCTAAAACGTGACTGCTGGTAGGTTCTGAACTTGAACAGTACATCTGGACAGAAGACCTGTGGGGTCTTCAGTACGAACTCTGAACATTTAGCAGCCCAGGATGGCAGGCAGAACCTGTGACAAATCATTTAAAAAAGCATTTGAAGGACATGTGATGTCCTTCCCCGGGTTTAGGGGAAAGAAGAAAGTAGAAGACACTGTTGTACACAGATGGGACAGGGAAGATAGGACTTGTAACAGTGTGTGTCGGGAAGGCTGATGTGGTTGCTAGCTATGAATGAACTCATCGTGGGCCAAGGGAAATGTCATGCTGTGGTCCCATGGTTGCTCATCAGCTCAGCTGCTCCTTGACCAGCACTGGAAGGACAACTTTGAGAAAATGAAGTCAGAGAAGCAGAACTGAAATGGTAATGGAACACCTTGCTGGTGGAAACAGTAAGAAGGAGACAAGACTTCCTTCTGCTGTTTGAAATATTAGCATACACACAAGCTAGAAATTTAGTTTGGTGTCTCCAGCAGATAGGAGTTACAGAGACGCCTCTTTTAAGTCCACCTTCACTGCAGATGGTGACTGCAGCCATGAAATTAAAAGACGCTTACTCCTTGGAAGGAAAGTTATGTCCAACCTGGATAGCATATTCAAAAGCAGAGACATTACTTTGTCAACAAAGGTCCGTCTAGTCAAGGCTATGGTTTTTGCTGTGGTCATGTATGGATGTGAGAGTTGGACTGTGAAGAAGGCTGAGCGCCGAAGAATTGATGCTTCCGAACTGTGGTGTTGGAGAAGACTCTTGAGAGTCCCTTGGACTGCAAGGAGATCCAACCAGTCCATTCTGAAGGAGATCAGCCCTGGGATTTCTTTGGAAGGAATGATACTAAAGCTGACACTCCAGTACTTTGGCCACCTCCTGAGAAGAGTTGACTCATTGGAAAAGACTCTGATGCTGGGAGGGATTGGGGGCAGGAGGAGAAGGGGACGACAGAGGATGAGATGGCTGGATGGCATCACTGACTCGATGGACGTGAGTAAACTTCAGGAGTTGGTGATGGACAGGGAGGCCTGGTGTGCTGCGATTCATGGGGTCGCAAAGAGTCGGACACGACTGAGCGACTGAACTGAACTGAAGAAAAAATGTTAGAAACAAAGTAAGGAGTGGCTGTAATTTTGTGCTTTCTAGACGTGGCTGTATTGCTTTCACTCAGGATACTATATCTGTAAATGGCGTACTAGGTTTCCTCTGTACTTCTGATACTATTGGATCATGACGTTAGTCAGCATTCAGGCAGTAGCTCTGGGCCACATGGAAATGTCGTATGCAGATGGTAGCTGTGAGAAACGTGCTTGGACCTATGTTGTTTTTACGTGCACAACTCAGGGTTGCGAATATGAAACATGTTTTTTTTCCTCCCTACATTATTTGAGGCCTGTTTTATATTTCAGTCAGCTTCTCCATCACCTAGAAATTCTTCTGGTCATTGTATCCTCCTTTTGCTGCATGTGTGTTTGGGGAGAGCACTAACTGATTCTGATGGTAGCCTAGGCGAAATGCAGTTAGGGATATCTTGAGCTGAGCATGCATCTACTTCAGTGTTTGCGTTCATCAGGGTGCATAATCAGGAGTTTGCTTTCAACACTGTTCGGACTTTCGGGTGAAAAGGTGAAATAGAGAGGAGGCTGCTGGAGGCTTGCTTTCCCCTGCACATCACGGGCTGCAGGGATACCTGGAGTTCCGAGGGAGCCCTGTGCTTCGGGGAGAAGCCTTCTCTTGGTGATCCCTGTGATGTTCAGAGACTCAGATTCGTATATGAGGATTGGTGCGGGAGCGGGCGTGCTCATGGGTGTGTATCTGCAGGCACGTATGAGTGTGCTTCGTGTATCAGCTCTGTGGGAGAAGCACACTTAAGGAAACAGAGAACAAGAAAGCTAGAAAAAGCAAAGGGGGAGGATGTGGCATTCCGGTTTATGAGATAGATAATTAACATTCAGCTGTGAAATTGAAAGGCGCTTGAAGGATACAGATAGCAATATTGATACAAAAGGGCTATCATTTCTTTTTCTCAGTGAACAGATTTACTTTAGAAATGAAGCTGAGTTTTTCTTTTCGTTTTTCTAAGTGTGTGGGTTAATTTGGAGCCAGAGGGTTTGTGAAACTTGGGAAATTTAGTGCCTGGATTTTTTGATCTAAGGAGATAAATGTATGTTATAAAAACATGTATCTTCATGTATGTGACAGAGTTATTTTTTCTTTTATATATTTATGAGTGATTATGGTAGAAAGTTTGAAAAATATGAGGAAGGGGAAATAATTGTCTATTCCCACCCATATCAATCATGCTTATAGTCTGACATTTTTTGTATTCTTTCTCTTTATTATGTGGGCATACACACATGTAATATATTGATATGTACATATACACACACATGTTATCCATTTTTCACACAATCACCTCAACTACCTGGATATAGGTGATTATGCTATTTTAGTGACTTTTAATATGTTGGTGGTAATTTGAAGTCGACTTTTCTATTAAATATTGAGCTTTTGATATTTTATTTATCTGAAATGCTGGTTAAATTCAACCCCAAAATGGATGTTTCTGAAGATGTTATTAATAGTAAAGAGTATAAATAATAAAGAGCCCAAATTAATGGTTCAAAAGCAGGCATATTTCTTTGCTTGTGTTGAAAACATAGAGTTCTGGTTCAAGGTTGAAAACTAAAACCTTTATTAAAGTATAAACCGTGATTTTCTGAAGACCTGAAATTTCACCCTTTCTCTGGCATTTGTTGCTAAATTTCTTCTTGTTCCCTTGCCACTTATACCTGCCACCAAGTCGCTTCAGTCGTGTCCGATTCTGTGTGACCCCATAGACGGCAGCCCACCAGGCTCCCCCATCCCTGGGATTCTCCAGGCAAGAACACTGGAGTGGGTTGCCATTTCCTTCTCCAATGCAGGAAAGTGAAAAGTGAAAGTGAAGTCGCTCAGTGGTGACCGACTCTTAGCGACTTCATGGACTGCAGCCTACCAGGCTCCTCTGTCCATGGGATTTTCCAGGTGAGAGTACTGGAGTGGGGTGCCATTGCCTCCTCCCCACTTATACCTAGGCCCAACAAAATTTTTAATGGTTCAAAACCGTTTCAGTCCTTGGCGGGGGGCATAAATATATTTAAAATAGCTTAATGAGAAGAGTAGTTGTTTTTCTTTTATGAGTATTTTCCAAAACGATCAGTTGTTTCATTGTGGCTTTGGTCTTAAAGTTGAATAAATACCCTGTAGGAGTCAGCTATTGTTCTCCGTAACTTTGGGAACGTCTTCTCCTTGCTGGGAACTTGGTGTTTTCCTTCCTGGCCAGCAGTGCTTTGACAGGATGGGCTTCTTACCAGAGGCAGAGTGATGCTGGGATGTGCAGATCCTGTATCAGGATGTCCTTGGGAGTCTCAAGACACACAGCATCCTTTCCCCACCTCTGTTTTTGTCCATCTCTTCCTTCTCCGTATGGAATGGAGTGTACGTGTGAGGTCCTGAAAGTTCCCCAGATGCTTTCAGTGTGGCAAAAATAGAGGGTTCCAGTGGGCATCTAGATGTATGCATAGAGAATATTCTGTATACCTAACTGTACAGAGAAAGGAAGCTAAGAGAAGTTGGAGAAGAAATCGTCCCAGCTTTGGAGGGAAAGCATGGACACTGTAGTGGACAGTTTTTGTTTGTCTCCCCAGTGTTCATTTCCCATCTTCTGACCAGCACCCAGCATATGGTTTGGGGGAGCCAGCCCTGCTCGTGGGACACTAACTGTGTAATCTGGGGAGGGAGGGGTGCTACTCCCACTGTTGGTATTCTTCGCGGTGCTGATCCGATTGGGCCTGAAGCTCACACCGAATTTTCTGCAATTGCTGCGGAATTGATGTAAAGAGGCTTTCCTGATGGTCTCAGGGGCTCTGCAGCTGTTGGGGAAGGGGAGGACCCTTCAGAGGGACCACTGGGGATGTGTCTGGTGACCTTGGCTTGGACTAAGCAAGAGTGAGGAGAGAAAGACCATCGGAGGGACCTGTTACTTCTGTGACCATGGCTTTCACGGGAAGGGGTTGGGCAATAACCAGAGGGGTTTGTAGCACCAGAGAAGAAGTTTTTACTTTATTTTTTTAAAGATTTTTTTTTTTTTTTTTGATGTGGGCCATTTTTAAAGTCTTTATTGAATTTGTTGCAATCTTGCTTCTGTTTTATGTTTTGATCTTTTTTTGGCCCCGAGGTGTGTGGGATCTTAACAAGGAGTCAAACTCACACCTCCTATATTGGGAGGCAAAATTTTAACTATGGGACCATCAGGAAAGTCATAGCGCTTTTACTTTAGAAGCTCGGAGAATACTAGTAAGCATGTTTATGTAGTGAATGTCTAAAGTCAATTGTTACCTTGAATTAACCCAAGTTATTTCAGCCTGTTTGACTTTGCCTCAAACATAACATCTCTCTGAATGAGCTGGCATTCTCATCTCTACTTTTCTCTTTCAAAAAAAAAAAAAACAACCCAGACACCCTCCTGCTTCTCTTTCTACATTCCCTATTTATTCTATTCTGCTCCCTGTTTTATCTTCAGTGTTTTGCACAGTACCTGTCAGAAACGAGGTGCTCAGGAAATATATGAATAAAATAAAGGTTGGTTCTCTCTTTCTGTTGTCTTGGTTTGTAGTGTCTCTAGCTACCTAATGTCTCAAGCCCTTCTCCTCCCCTTCTCTTTCCTTCTTCCCTTCAGCCCTTCTCTTCATCTCTGTGGCTTCTGTCCCAGTTTAGACTTTTGCCTTTTCTTGCCAGATCAATTGCCGTGGACGTTCTTCCATGACTCTCCGTGACTCTCAAGTTTGGTCAAGCAGGGGTTAGCCATAGATCACCCGTTAAATCCCCCAAACCTCCATATTTCACACTGGGTTGAGTTCAAACCTTTCTTACAGGGGTGGTGAGCAAAGGATGAGTTGTAACCTATGCATTTATCAGACTAATGTCATAGAACCACTGACCATGAGTCCTGAAGGATTTCCTCAAGTCTTCGTGCTCAGATGCTAAGGAACTCCAGCCAGTGGTTGCTGTGGTGCCTTTTGACCTCAGATGATGTTTTGACCTCAGATGATGTTTTGACCTCAGATGATGTTTCCTACATTTTCAATGGGGAACAAAGAGTTGCTACCTTTAGGTATGTTGGAAGTTACGAGAAGGTGAACAAAGTGAACAAATACCTACGAGGTATCACTAAAGGATGACGAGATCCCCTCCTTAGACAGCTGGGAGCGTTCCTTGTCCACCACAGTCATAGCTCATGTACATATCTGCCCAGGTTGTTTTGATTTTTTTGCTTTTGATGTCAGCAGTTGAATTAGTCAAAATTTGAGAATAGTCTATTGTTAACTGGGAAGCTTACTTTGGGAAGAACCCAAGGTCATAGACGGCTGGATCTGAAAATATGACAGTCACTGTCTGGGCCTTGGGAGCTGCCTTTGACTCAGTGTGGTAAGCTGGGCCCAAGGAGTGAATGAATCTGAGAGCCTGTGTTACAGAGAATCTGGGATCTGAGTCTTCAGAGAACCTGAAGACGTGGAAGGACTTACCTTGTTTGTTTTGTTGCCAGATGAGAAGACAACTGTCTATACAAGTGAGGAATGTCTGTCAGTTGCTCGGAGATCTTGTTAACACTCATCCCACGTAGGTTGGTTAAACAGGCATGCCAGAACCCAGGTGGTTCAAACTTGGGTTCTATTCAAGGTTCAAGATCTTTTCTTTGTTTCTCCCTCGCCCCCGCAAGGGAACATTGTACTTATTCCATTGTCACCGTGGAAATATATTTTTGTTTTTGTATTCTTCTTTAGTATTTTTTATTTTTATTGAAGTATAGCTGATGTCCACTGTGGTGTTAATTTCTGCCTATACAGCAAAGGGATCCAGTTATACATGTATATACATTCTTTTTCATATCCTTTCCCCGTATGGTTATGACAGGATATTGAATACAGTGTGATATCATAAGACCTGTTGTTTATGCATTCTATATACCACACTGGGAAAATATTTTAAAGGGACTCAAAACATGCAGGAACAAATAGTCATCCAGGAGCTCTGGAGTGTGTCCCCCGAGGACCTTTTCGTCCCCCATCCTTTCCCTCTGATGACCCTTTGGAAAAGAGTTGGGTGAATGACTCACCCTCCGTCGGCTGCACCCTGAACTGTAAAATGAGGGGAGAGGTAAGGAACTCCTTCCTGGGGGCCTGGGGAGCAAGACGGCAGCCAGGCCTGTGTCCTCAGCGATAGGGCAGGCCGGCAGAGCTGGCTAGGGGGGCAGTCCCCAAACCCAATCGACTAAGAACTCCAGAGTTTTCTTTCGCAGCGTCCTGACTGTCCATATGTTTCCAATCACGGCTTTGTGCAATATAAACGGAAACTCTCCTGGCGCTTGTCTTGAAGTTATTGTCAGGGCCTTTTGATTACTGGTCAGAAAACAGAACTCGAGTGGTTTGGGCTGATCAATGGAACATGTAAATTCTGGAGGCCCTGGCCCTCAGGTTGGTGCTGTGTCAAGGCTCTGAAGAGAGCTGTGCGTGGGATCGGTTTCAGTTGATCACAGACCAGGGGAAGCTGTTATCGGTCCATGAGTGCCAGGGAGACGGGGGCGGCACGGGCCACACTCCAGGCCTTGCTGCTGTGGCCCCGGGTTGCCAGATCGTTCCTGTGTTTTCAGAAAAGTTGGAAATCCTGAAGTCTTCTTATTTTTAAATGTTGGATTAAAAAGGAAAAGAAAAAAAATCTTTTTGAAAAAAACAGTCCCACAATCCAAACAAAATATGTCTTTAGGCCACACACACCCTCAGGCCACCCAGAGGCATTTTCTGGGCGTTCAGACCACAGTATTTCTTGTACATACTATTTTTTTTTTAACTGACAGTTTCAAGCATTCATAAGAGAATAGTATATCGGGCCCCATACAAACTGTTTTGCCTAGCTTCAAGGATTGGCAATTTATGGCCAGCCTGCTTTCCTCTGCAGTCACCATACACACACACACACACATGCAGATCTTGGATTGTTCTGATGCAAATCCCAGACACCATATCCTCTCCTCTGCAAATATATCAGTATATGTTGCAAAAAAGATAGCATGAAAAACCATACCGACTGTAACTCATTAACACTATCCCATATCTAGTCAGTTTTCAAATTTATCCTCCTGGCTCATAGTTTTTGAATGTCCTATCTTTTTACATCAGGATCCAAATTGCACGCCCTATGTTGCCGCTGATGGATAATGTCTTACGTGTCATGTGATCAATAAGTTCCCCCTTATTCTCTCTTGCTTTCTTTTTGTCCCTTTCATGTTATGGATTAAAGTGACTTAAGTCTCTGAGTGACCTAAATGGGAAGGAAATCCAAAAAATAGGGCACATGTGCATAACTGAATCACTTTGCTGTACAATAGAAACTGAAACAACATTGTCAAGCAGCTAGATTCTAGTACATAAACTTTAAAAAAAGTAACTTAAGTCTTTGACCTGTCAGGTTTCCCAGTTTCTGGATTTTGCTGGCTGAATCCTTACGGATTTGTTCAAAATTTGCATGCAAAGCCAGCATCTTCAGTTTTATAGTATTGAAGAGTCTATATACTTGTATTTTTAGCAGTTTTGCCTTGTTTTGCCTTATTTTTCTCCTGCTACTGAAGAGTTTAAGCTACAAGTTCCTGCTTTATAAGGTTTTCCTTCTAGCAATAGGATGCTATTCAGTGTCCGCCCAGCATCCTTTTTTTTTTTTTTTTTTTTTTTATGAGTGTAGGGGAGGATAATCAGATCTAAGGTCTTATCAACAGATAGCTGCCATTTGGGATCTCTTTGTGGGCCTATTTGAAGCCTGTACGCTTTCCTGAAATGCTCTGTGCTGCCTTGAGATGTGAAAACTTGGTTGCTATTTTTAACGTTTCAAGCTCCTGGCAGCAAATAGGAAGCCTACAGAATCACTTTGGATTAGAATATTTTGGATTTGAAATCAAGGCACACTGTGACACGCTAATTAAAAACGGTATGTGTGTGGCTCAGCTCGAGTGAGTAATCTGTTGAGCTACAAACAGTAATAAACTGCTGGAGCGATTCACTTGGAGTTTTAGGAAAGGTTATTTGGAAAGCTTAAAACCAATTATTTTGAAATATTAAAGGTCTTTTCAGAATGGAGCCTAAGATACAAAGTAGGGAGTTATTAATATGTCTTACATGTTTTCCCTGAAAATCTTTCATGAAGTTAAAATAATTGGTGGATTTCTCTTGCCAACTGACCGTCAGGTTGGTACAAGTTCCTCGAACGTAATACGTATGGCTAAGTTTGAATTCAGAAAAAAGTGTTTCAAAGTTAATTCTTTTAATATGCGTCTTTGCATGAAGTGTCTAAACTGGGATGAACTTCCTGTGGTAATTTATAGGTGGCCTCTTTGGGGGGTTTAGCACGTTGATTACTTGGAACTTGACATCGATCTTGTTCTTTAGGCCCCCTTCATTTGTGGTCCGTGAAGCAGTTCAGAAAAGACAATGACGGATAAAGTTATATTGATCATATGATTCCAAATAAGATGTCATTTAAAGTAAAATATTATAGTGGCCCACAAGGATGCAGATAATACCAGCGCAAGGACAGATGTGTAAATAACGTGAACAGTGAGCTCGTCTTTCGGAGCACCGTGATCAACGCTTTTGTTACTGCACCGTGAGGAATCGGAACGTTGCCACCTTGGTTGAGAAGCGAGAGGATGTCTCTTGGTTGTCTGTTCCTGGCTCCAAGAAGCATGCATGAGGTCTGTCAGATTTTCTAGTTACCCTTAATTGTTTTGTGCCTTTAGTAAGAAGAAACCGTTCTTGCCAAATTCACTGGGCGGGTAAGCTTGGGTTGAATACCGAGGTATTCAGGTTTTGTTGCTATGGAGATGTCTCCACAAAGAAAAAGAATACAAAGCCATTTAAAATGGGTAGCTAGTGAATTTTTTAAAAAAATGTATTCTGCTATTTAAATCTGTCTGCCTGGTACATCTAGTTGCATTCTGCTGACTAGGAAACTAAGTCTTCCTGTGGCTTGATTTTAAATCTAGCAGTTAAGTGACGGACCTCGAAGTAGAAAAGGGATGTCCTGGTCGTTAGGCTCTGTGCCCCTCTGTGCTGTGCTGTTGGTAGTGCTTATACCCCAGTTCTGTCGCGTCTCTTATCAGGGGTGGGGAGGGTGGGCTGAACCAGCTTGACGTACACAGTTGGGAGTCCTCTGTCCCGCCACTCATCTCTTCCTTTTCTCCCTCCTCTTCTCTCCTTTCTTGTTTAAGTTCTGGAGGTAAGTGGTCTGAGGTCAAGACGCTGGCGGAGTTGATTCTTTCTGAGGCCTCTCTGCTGGGCTTGTAGATGAATGTCTTCTCCCTCTGTCCTCACGTGCTTTGCCCTTTGTGACGGTTTATGTCCTAATTTCCTCTTCTTATAAGCTCGCCAGTCCTACTGGATTAGGGCCCACCCATAGGAGCTCTTTTTTTCCTGGCGTGAAGCACGGTATGTGGGATCTTATTTCCCTGACCAGGGATTGAACCCATACCCCCTGCAGGGGAAGCATGGAGTTTTAACCACTGGACTGCCAGGGACTTCCTGGTTTGAGCTAATTTTTAATTACCTCATTAAAGATCCTATCTCCAAATACTGTCATATTCTGTCGTATTCTGAGGTACGAGGGTTGTGTGCTCGATTGCTCAGTTGTGTCTGACTCTTTGCGACCCTATAGACCATAACCTGCCAAGCTCCTCTGTCCTTGGGGTTCTTCAGGCAAAAATACTGGAGTGGGTTGCCATGTCCTCCTCCAGGGGATCTTCCCAATGCGGGGATTAAGCCTGTATCTCTTGAGTCTCTTGCATTGGCAGGTGAATTCTTTACCACTAGTGCCGTCTGGGAAGCCCAGTGTTAGAACGTAGGAATTTTGGGAGATCCAGGTAAGCCCACCCTAAAGGAAGTCAGTCCTGAATGTTCACTAGAAGGACTGATGTTGAAGCTGAAACTCCAATACTTTGGCCACCTGATGCAAAGAGCTGACTCATTTGAAAAGACCCTGATGCTGGGAAAGATTGAAGGCAGGAGGAGAAGGGGACGACAGAGGATGAGATGGTTGGATGGCATCACTGACTCAATGGACATGAGTTTGGGTAAACTCTGGGAGTTGTTGATGGACAGGAAGGCCTGGCATGCTGCAGTCCATGGGGTTGGAAAGAGTTGGACACAACTGAGCGACTGAACTGAACTGAGGTAAGCCTATAATATCTGTAAAGCCTAAAAAACTATCTGCTCTTCATAGAAAAAGTCTGTCCACTCTGGTCCAGGCCATTGCTCAGCGATTTTGATGTGGTCTGCCTGTCTTCCTTCTCCCCTCCATCAGTATACACTCACTTAGTTGTAATTGTCATCATCCTCTTCTTAGTTTGTCCAACCATCCATCTACCCATGGCAGTTTTCGGCCACCATGGCATTAGTTGCTCCAAGACATGTTTGTAGAGCTTAGATGGTATTGAATTGGAAAGTGTTAATCGCTCAGGCGTGTCTGACTCTCTGCGACCCCATGGACTGTAGCCTGCCAAGTTCCTCTGTCCGTGGGATTCTCCAGGCAAGAGTACTCATGGGTAGCCATTTCCTTCTCCAGGGGATCTTTGCGACCCAGGGATTAAACCCAGGTCGGCTGCATTGCAGGCGGATTCTTTACCATGTGAAGCCCAACTCGTATCAGCAGTTCCTATAGGTTGAGCTGTTCTTTACTCTCCCTCTGTGGTTCATATTCCAGTATTTTCTCAGTTCCACTATTCCACTGCCAAACATAGCTTCCTCTGCTCCCCAATACTCCACTCCAGCTCCTGGTTGCAAGGCCAGCAGAGTCGGTTTTCAGCAGGAACCTCTGAAGGGCTTCCCATTTGATCAGAATTTTCGATTGAGAAATGGAGTTCCATTCATTAAGCTCTGAGAGAGCGCTCTAGAAGCGATTTCATTTTTACGTGGTTCTTTACTGAACAAGTTTATTCCACCTGGGATCCTTTAATTTTTTTTTGTGGTTCAGAGAAACGTAAAACTATGCAGTTGCTGGGGCCTCTAATCCATCCCTAGGAAGCAGGGCGAGAGGGCAGGGGAGTGGATGGGGGGTGTCCTGTGAGCCCACCGTGGAATTACTTCAGAAAGCTGTTGGCTGGGGAAAGGAGGAATGCATTTTTGCCCTCTTAGAAAATGCTGAAATTATGTCCTTTATTATCAGGAGAATGGAGAGATGTATGAAGTCCATGCAAATGACCCCTGCAGCCCTGAACATTCTCCTCTGTTGTCAAGGAGCTGTTTTGCTCTGTGTTTTTCCTCCTGTTTCTTTCTAGATCTCCTTTTAAGTGAAATGCTTCAGAAAATATACCGGATGTGGCTGTTTTTTTTTCTTTTCTGTGGTTCCATTGCATGTTGTGCGGTTGCAAAGGCACTTCCTTTGGTTGCCCCAAGCGTGGAGTTTCCTCAGAGCTACAGAGGTTTCTTTGGGAAGAGCTCTAAGATCGTAATCTGGATGCTGCAGAAGCATCTACAGCCGCTGCTCCATTTTCAGGTCTTAATTTGGGGGAGATCACCCTTCTCATGGAACAGAGGAAAATCCAAGATATTCGCCACGTGTCCTTCAACATTGGGAAAAGAAAAAAAATCAAGAGCAAATAAGAAATAAATAAAATAGGGAGAAGAACACACCCAGGGTGTAGTTTTAAAAGAAGTAAAAAGAGACAGATTCTGCAAAGAGCAAACGTTTACAAAACACAAACAGACTCACAGACTTAGAGAAGGAGCTCAGTTAGCAGTGGGGAAGGGTGGGGAGAAGGGATAGTTAGGGAGCTTGGGATGGACGTGGACACACACTGCTATAGTTAAAATGGACACCAACAAGGGGGCTTCCTAGGTGACACTGGTAGTAAAGTGCCTGCCTGCCGGTGCAGGAGACATCGGAGACTCAGGGTCATCCCTGGGTTGGGGAGATCTGGAGGAGGGCATGGCAACCCACAGCCGTATACTTGCTGGAAGAATCCCATGGACAGAGGAGCTTGGCGGGCTACAGTCCGTATACCGAAGCGACTTAGCGCACTTGTGCGCACTCACACACACACACACACACACACACACTCCCACCCAACAAGGACCTACTGTGTAGCACAGAAAACTGCTCAGTATTATGTAAATGGGAAAATAATTTAAAAAATAATAGACAAAGGTATATGTATAACAGAATCACTTTGCTCTATTCCTGAAACTAATACAACATTGTTCATCGACTCTATTCCAATATAAAATAAAAATTAAAAAAAGAGAGGAAGCTTAGGGACTCACAAATGATTTTTTCACAAATGTATGGTGTGGAGGTGTGCTGTCGATCATAGGGGCAGATTTCTGCATCTTCCATCAGTAAAGTAGCAACATCAACAATAAAACCATTTAAAAAAGAAAAATGAGATCCCAGCAATATTAGTTAGAATTTTGTGTTGCAAGGTTTAGAAACTCAAGTTGATTCCCTGGTGGCTCACTTGGTATAGAGTCTGCCTACAATGTGGGAGACTGAGGTTCAGTCCCCAGGTGGGGAAGATTCCCTGGAGAAGGAAATGGCAACCCACTCCAGTATTCTTGCCTGGAGAATTCCATGAACAGAGAAGCCTGGTTGGGCTACAGTCCATGAGATCATGAGTCAGACACGACTGAGTGACTAACACAAGTTGATTTAAAGAAGGTCAAAATGGAAACATTGGACCCTGTAAGGAGCACGATGAAGCTGGGTTTGGGGGACAGTTAGACCCAGGGGCGTCAGCACGTCAGGACTCTCTGTCTTTCATCCCTGTTTTTCCCTGAGTTGAATTAGATTTTTCTCTGTTTAGCTTGAACACAGCAGAGACTTGGCTGCCAGCAGCTCTAGACTGAGTTCCTCAGTTAAAAAAAATTATTCCCAAGGAAGTTCTCTGATTGGCTAATACAGATGGTCAACTCACCTCTGGGCCAATGACTGTGTTCAGGGGCTTGGGGTTTAATGATTATTCCATCCTTTGTGTCTGGGGATGGAGGAAGAATAAAGGGTGAAGCATGTAGAGAAAAATAGTAACAAATGAAGGAGGAAAGGAGTGGTCTCCGCCACTATTCCTCGGCAAAAAAGACATCACAGAGCTTGATGTTCCTGTTTATAGGTTGGCTACTCATCGGAACATAAAGAAATCAACTGCTTCATGGTGTGGGTAAGAAAGAGTGCTCTAAGAGATGAATGGTCCTTTGGGCATTTCTTTAAAATTAAAATTATAGCACATTCAAGGGTGATGGTTCCATGATTCATCATGAGCACAAGGGCAAACTCTATTGGGTGAATGGCTTGAGTCCTTGGGATCAGTGGGGGGCTGACCACTGCATCTTCTGTACTTTCTTTCTGGCGCTTCCAAGTTGTAAGCATTAGGTCCATACCTCCAGTGACTCCCTAGAAGAAGTAGGGAAGACAGTCAGTGTGCTGAGCCCACTGTTACATGCTTCTTTCATCTTAAAGTCCTTGAAAGAGGTGTATTCTTATACTTCAGTTAAGTCGCTCAGTTGTGTCTGACTCTTGGCGACCCCCATGGACTGCAGCATGCCAGGCCTCCCTGTCCATCACCAACTCCTGGAGTTTACTCAAACTCATGCCTGTCGAGTCAGTGATGCCATCCAGCCATCTCATCCTCTGTCATCCCCTTCTCCTCCCGCCTTCAATCTTTCCCAGCATCAGGGTCTTTACAGATGAGTCAGCTTTTTACAATCAGGTGGCCAAAGTATTGGAGTTTCAGCTTCAACATCAGTCCTTCCAATGAATATTCAGGACTGATTTCCTTTAGGATGGACTGGTTGGATCTCCTTGCAGTCCAAGGGACTCTCAAGAGTCGTCTCCAACACCACAGTTCAAAAGCATCAATTCTTCAATAAAAGAATTGGAATGAAAACTGACCTTTTCCAGTCCCATGGCCACTGCTGAGTTTTCCAGATTTGCTGGCATATTGAGTGCATATTGAGTGGCATATTCTTATGCTGGCTATATATAATACATAAGTAAGTAAGTGTTAGTTGCTCAGTCGTGTGAACCCATGGACTGCAGCCCACCAGGCTCCTCTGTCCATGAGATTTTCCAGACAAGGATACGGGAGTGGGTTGCCATTTCCTTCTCCAGGGGATCTTCCCAACCCAGGGACTGAACCCAGGTCTCCTGCACTGCAGGCAGATTCTTTACTGACTGAGCTATAATACATAAACATGTACGTATATGTGTACATAATAATAAATATATACATCATATCTATCTGTCTCTCTATCTATCTATCTATCTATATCTTGGGCTTCCCTAGTGTCTCAGATGGTAAAGAATCTGCCTGCAATGTGGGAGACCTGGGTTCTATCCTTGGGTTGGGAAGATCTTATTTGTTGTTATCATTCAGTCCCTAAGTTGTGTCTGACTCTTTTCGACATCATGGACTGCAGCACACCAGGCTTCTCTGTCCTCCACTATCTCACGGAGTTTGCTCAAATTCTTGTCTACTGAGTTGTTGATGCTTTCTAACCATCTCATCCTCTGCCACTCCCTTCTTCTTTTGCCTTCCATCCTTCCCAGCATCAGGGTCTTTTTCTAATCAGTCACACTTATGACAATAGTCCTCAAGGAAAAGAGTTACTGGAATCTATGTCCATACGACCTACTAGTATTTTAAATGGCTGCTGCTGCTAAGTTGCTTCAGTTGTGTCCGACTCTGTGTGACCCCATAGATGGTAGCCCACCAGGCTCCCCCGTCCCTGGGATTCTCCAGGCAAGAACACGGGAGTGGGTTGCCATTTCCTTCTCCAATGCATGAAAGTGAAAAGTGAAAGTGAAGCTGCTCGGTAGTGTCTGACTCTTAGCGACCCCATGGACTACAGCCCATCGGGCTCCTCCGTCCACGGGATTTTCCAGGCAAGAGTACTGGAGTGGGGTGCCATTGCCTTCTCCATTTAAATGGCTAGTAGATTTAATTTAATTTAATGTAGTTTAAATGGCTAGTAGAGAAGAATGGCTTCATGCACTAAGTAGTCCCTTTAGAACAAGAATGTTATCTTATGTGTCACTAACTGTCTTAGTCATTGAACTTTCTTTCAGAGATTTTTTTTTTTATGAAGCTCTGCTGTTTATACAGGATTTTATATCTGCAGCCTAAAAATAAGAGGCTTTCTTATTTGGGAAGGGGTTTAATATTTGATGAAAGATATTTTTCTCCAAGATAGTTTTCATGTGGATTTTCTTGGTGGAGGGGGTTTCTAAACTCTTTTTAAATTGTGAAACGGGCCACCCGTTTGGAATAGCACACTTGAATGTACACTCTAAGGTGGGTGTGGTCATCACCAGCTCAAGAAATGGAACGTTGTCAGCCCCGCCAGAAGACCTGCCCCTCGGTGCTCAGTCAGGATCTCCTCCCACCTCCTGAAGATAACAACTGGGCCAGACTTCTTTGGAATCATCGTTTTGCTTTTCTTCAGTTTTATTACTCAATTATGTCTCTTTGAGCACTGTAGTTTAGTTTTGAATCTTATATGAGCAGAAAGTGAAAGTGTTAGTGGCTCCCTCGTGACCTCAGGGACTACACAGTCCATGGAATTCTCCAGGCCAGAATACTGCAGTGGGTAGCTGTTCCTGTCTCCAGGGGGGGTCTTCCCAATCCAGGGATGGAACCTAGGTCTCCCTCTTTGCAGGCGGATTCTTTACCAGCTGAGCCACCAGGGAAGCTCAAGTTAAAGTGAAGTCAGGTGTGTCTGACTCTTTGAGACCCCACAGACTGTAGCCCGCCAGGCTCCACTGTCCATGGAATACTCCAGGCAAGAAGACTGGAGTGAGTAGTCTTTCCCAACTCAGGTATCCAACCCAGGTCTCCCACACTGTAGGCAGTTTTTTACTATCTGAGCCACCATTCTTTATTTACTCTTTTAGGCATGGTTTCATCTCCTCCACTTTTTAAACAATGAGATTCATTTCTCCTGTGTGTAGGTCTGATTTGTCCATTTTCACTATTTCACAGTTTCATTGTTTATGCAGACTGTAACTGATCTAACCATTCTAGTGCTGGTGAAAAATGGGTTAGTTCTAACATTTGGCTACTGTGAATAATGCTGCAGAGAATGTTTGGGGACAGTTTCCTGAGTGCACATGTGCATGCATTTCTTGGGTTTATCTCTGGGAGTGGAATTGCTGATTTTTCATCTTTAATACAGAAGGAAGTTGAGCCAGTTCCCCTCTCCCTGAGAATGTAAGAGTTCTTGTTGTTTCATGTTCTCCAGGACCCCCGGCATTAACACTCATTTTCATTCTAGCTGTTCTGGTAATGAGGGGATTTTCTGGATTTAATTTATATTTTCCTGATGAAGGCTAAATGCCTGCTCATGGGTTTCTTGGCCATTTGGAATATCCTCTTTTGTGAACGACCTGTTTAAATCACTTGTCATTTTTCTCTTTGGTTGTTGATCTTTTTCTTGTTGATGTAGTGCCTGTGTGTTAACATATTCTGTGTGTATAAAGGAGGAAGAAATAAAGCAGGGAAGTGGGAAAGAAGATGAGGGAGGGGAAAGGACCTCCCAGAGAAGGTATCTTGAATAAAGGGCTCAAATCTAGGGTCCATGTATACTCAGAATGAATGCACGTTCCCACGGGAGCAAATAGCATGAGCTGGCACCATGTTCCCATGAAAATAAAATCCCATGCTAATGCCAAAAGCCAAGAATATTGTTTTTGGTTATTGAAGTCGACTGAGTCAGTAGGGTCCATGTATGTGCCAGTAGCATCTATGAGGCTGGTTAAGAGCTATATTTGATTTTTATTTGGAGCGGGAAAGGGAACTCTCTGGTGGGTGTTCCTTCAGGAAACAGCTGACCTCACACCCAGCCAACCTGACTAATTTTTGCCGATGGAAAGTTCAGCAGGGAAGGGATTACAGCTGTTCTCCAATGGGCTGAGTTCATCTGTGGCCAGCAAAGAAGAACAAAGGCTCTCAGGGCACAGGGCTTTGGGAGGAGGGAGGAGTCTGAGTCATAAACCCGAGCTTGAGCAAGGTGTGTGAACACGTTGAAGCTGAGATGGCTTATCTTGGTCATCGCCAGCCTTCTGCAAAGATCTCAAAGCGTGGCAGGTTGGGCATCGTCGTAATCCGATGCTGAGAAATCCCTTTTCCTAGTAGCCAGGTGGCTGGGAGTGGAAAGCTGAGCTTCAGGGTTTCAGGTGGTGTGGTGAGGCATTGGTCAGGTCGCTTGGAGAGGAGCCTCCTCCACTCTGACCAGGAGGCACGAGTAACTCTTGGTACCTACGCCAAGAGCCATGTGTCATCCTGTGACTCACCTGCTGTGCTTCAGTGGGAAGTCTGGGAGAGTGTGAGCTGGTTGAGCGCCAGCAAGATTCTGTTCATCATGTATTTCTTTTGACTAGGAACCAACACTGCAAATAGGTTAGTATAAAATACCCACCCAATGGTTAATTATCTCAATCTGGACCTGGAACTTGCCTGTGGCAGGGGACCTTGGTTCTGCGAAAGGACACTTTGAATCCTAAAGGAAATCAGTCCTGAATATTCATTGGAAGGACTGACGCTGAAGCTTGAAACGCCAGTACTTTGGCCACCTGATCCGAAGAACTGACTCGTTTGAAAAGACCCTGATGCTGGGAAAAATTGAAGGCAGGAGGAGAAGGGGACCACAGAGGATGAGATGGTTGGATGGCATCACTGACTCTTTGGACACGAGTTTGAGTAAATTGTGGGAGCTGCTGATGGACAGGGAGGCCTGGCGTGGTGCAGCCCATGGGGTCGCAAAGAGTTGGACATGATTGAGTGACTGAACTGAACTGATGAATTTTCTTCATGTGGGTTATGCATATTCTTTGACTGTTGCCCAGTTGAACTTGCTCACCTTAGATACCTTGTTCGGTCATCTTTCTCAGATGTTGTGATGATTATCTTCCAATAACTTCATGTCAGACTCTGAAGTATGTGGCTTGCCACTCCATTTGGTCTTGGGAGGGAGGCAAGGAGCCCTGTGAGTAAGCACAGGCTTTGGGAATCAGACTCAGCTCTGTGACTTTATGAGGTGCTGAGAATCAGTGACTTCTGGAGGTGATGAGGACAGTAGAAACAAATGCAGTGCACATGAGGCTGCCCAGGTCAACGATGAATGTCAAGGTTATAGGCCAAGTGTAGCATTGAGGTTGGGAAGAGCCAGGCTCCCAGCCTCTGTGAGACCAAGTTAGAATTTCAGACCTACCTCCTCCTGTTGAACAGCTTTGGGCAATTCACGTAACCCCTGTGTGCCTCAGTCTCTCTATTGGTTAAATGGGTCTAGCACTTTGTTGCACTGTCATGAGGACCAGATACAAACATTGATGAGCAGACCCCAGTCCTATTATTTTGACGGAGGTCTTCATAAATTTTCTCAGTGCTCTCAGCCTCCTGTAGCGTCACAAGTAAAATACTATGTGGGTTGGCCAAAGGTTCGTCCATCTTTTCTGTAAGGTGTTGCAGAAAAACCCGAAGGAACTGTTGGCCAACCCACATTATAACCTGTCTTACAGATGGGGGACTGAGGCTTTACAAAAATTAGAAAATAGGCCTGTAACTAGAAAAGGAATTCCTGGCCAGTCTAGGTCTGCTCTGTGGGAAAAATGCATAAAACATGCTCTGTGAATATTAAAAAGTGTATTAATAAAGCAGTAGAAAAAAAGAATAATATAAAGTTTCAATAATAAAAAACAGCCGATATTCAATTAAATGGATATGTGAGACAGTAAACACTAGGAATATAAGACATTTTCCATGGCTATATTTTCTTTCATCCTAGAACTGAACCAAACCCAATAAAAGACTGTTTATCACTCTCAGAAAAAAGTGTGCCATTTAGTATTTTCATTTGATAATTTGAATTTGAGTTGTTTTCTCCTCTTACTCTTCTGGGCTCAGATCCCACCCTTTCTGGCTTCATGTTCCGCTGTGAAATTTGGGACTGGGATGGGTTGGTGGAAGTGGAGCCATGGTGAGAGACATTCCCTACAGGTGTAACGTCTGGCACCATGGAAGCTCCTGATGTGCAAAGGTGTGCCTCGTTTTATCTTCGTGATTACAAGAGGTTTTGTTTTACAGATTGGACAATCCCGTTTTACCTCTTACAGTCAGAGAAAAATGCTGCTGGTGTATGGTCGAGGTCATGGTGATGTGACAGGGAGAATGGGCACACATTAAAGCTTAGTTAACGTGCTTAAAGTTTTGATGACTTTTTAACAGCAGTATTTTGAAAAGCTACACGTACCTGAACCAGTAGTTTGAAAGTGATGAATTCTCTTTTTGAATCTTAAAAAAAAAAAATTGTGGTAGAAAAATGTAACATAAAACTTGTCATTTTAACCATTTTTGTGTTTATAATTCAGTAACAATAATTACATTGACAAGATTGTGCAATGACCATCACTGTCTATGCCCCAAACTTTTTCCTCACCTCCAAGAAACACTGTAACCATTAAGCAGTAAATCCTCATTTCCCCTGCTCTTCAGCACCTGGTAATCTCGGATCTCCTCTTTATATCCATGAATTTGCCTAGTCTAAGTATTTCATGTGAGTGGGCTTTGACCTTGTCACTGTAGCATGACATTTTCAAGGTTCATCCATATGTAGCAAGCATCATCCTCCATTCCTTTGAATGGCTGAATAATATTCCACTGTGTTTATCAGACGGCATCCTGTTTATCCATTCACTTGCTGATGGACACCTCGGATGTTTTCACTTTTTGCCTATTGTGAATAATATTGCATTGAGCATTCATGTGCAAGTTAGGAATGATGCCATTTTGTATCATCTGTGGAGATATATTTTAATTTCTTGGGCCTCTTGGAGTAGGACTTTTCAAATTGGGGGATCCTCGTCTTTGACCAGGGTGCCCTCTTGACCCTTGGCATGTATGAGTGTCCCATGCCATTACCAGGCTTCCCCCTTTTTCTTGCCAAGCTTACCACTGTAATTTGTTTGGGAGGACGCTGGCTGCTGGTGAATCAGCCTGCCTTCAGCCATCCTGGCTTAATTGCATCCTTCCATCCGAAGTTTCTGAGCCTCTTGTTTGCTAGTCTGGAGTTGAGCCAAGAAGTTTCTTGTGCATCCAGTTATTATGGTTTGCTATTAGTTGTAGACGGGATCAATGTATATCATTTTATTTATATGTGCCTTTTGTACTGTGTTGAGGTTCAGAATTATTTATGTATATGCTGTCTTGGGGCTTCCCTGGTAGCTCAGTTGGTAAAGAATCCACCTGCAATACAGGAGACCCCGGTTCAATTCCTGGGTCAGGAAGATCCCTTCGAGAAGGGATAGGCTACCCACTCCAGCATTCTTGGGCTTCCCTGGTGGCTCAAGCAGTAAAGAATCTGCCTGCAATTCAGAGACCTGGGTTTGATCCCTGGGTTGGGAAGATCTCCTGGAGAAGGGAACGGCTACCTACTCCAGTATTCTTTCCTGGAGACTTCCACGGACAGAGGCGCCTGGCAGGAGTCCATGGGGTCACAAAGAGTGGGACACAGCTGAGTGACTTTCACTTTTATGCTGCCTTTAATGTTTATTTTAGGGAATTATTTTAAGGAGGTAATACCTGAATTGGTGGAAGGAACAGCAGGTTTCAATCAATCTGGCTTCTAGGCTGAGTCTGCTGTCATTTTATTCTGTGAGCCTGAGCAGGTCACGTAACCATTCTGACCTACTAGATCGCCATCCTTGTTTCGGCGCTTATATACACTGGTCTATGACCCTTCATGAGTCTATTGCCTTACCTCAGGCCATTTACTATTCTGATATATAAGCTTGTTGCATTTCCTGATTGAAAGTAATCTTTGCATGTTGGATCTGTGTCTAGGGAAAATGGCGCCATGTGGTCTTGCTGCTGCTGCTGCTAAGTCGCTTCAGTCGTGTCCGACTCTGTGTGACCCTATAGACGGCAGCCCACCAGGCTCCCCCGTCCCTGGGATTCTCCAGCAAGAACACTGGAGTGGGTCGCCATTTCCTTCTCCAATGCATGAAAGTGAAAAGTGAAAGTGAAGTCGCTCAGTCGTGTCCGACCCTCAGCGACCCCATGGACTGTAGCCCACCAGACTCCTCCATCCATGGGATTTTCCAGGCAGGAGTACTGGAGTGGGGTGCCATTGCCTTCTCCAGCCGTGTGGTCTTAGAGACCATAAAATCCAATGCTTGTGTGCTTGGAAGGGAAAGCGAACCGAGTAGATTCCCATTAGCAAGTTCCTGGTATTACAGGTCCCCTGATTTGAATTGATGATGTTCCTTTCACTAGCAGAGAACTCTGGCAGATGTCAGGTGTTAGAAATGCATCTGTGGGTGTGGTCCTTTTTACTTCACCGTTATACCCACGTGCTGGGTGTGTCCTTCCTACCCAGCTTCACCTGGACATGTTCTGGGTAATGCAGAAAATGTGAAATGACATTTACCATTCTCCTGTAATATGAAATGAAGTTAAAAGCTCCTCTTCCCCATGGAAAACAAAACCTAATACCACTTTATTGGCTGTCCTTGGTGAGCACCCAAGGCTGCTGTGACTCACTGCAGTGACCCTCGTGAGGGGACGTGCTGCTTCCTCATAGTAGGGGCTCGACAGGAAGGGCTCAAGAGGGGTCTCTGTGGACCTGGGCTCTTGGAAGGGGCCCCACTCTCCCATTCAGCATGTGACTAGTCTCAATTGTGTTGTTTTTTAGTCACTGAGGCGTATCTGATTCTTCTGTAACCCCCTGGACTGTAGCCCGCCAGGCTCCTCTGTCTGTGGGATTTCTCAGGCAAGAATACTGGAGTGGGTTGCCATTCTCTTCTCCAGGGGATCTTCCCTGCCCAGAGATCGAACCTGTGTCTCCTGCATTGGCAGGTGGATTCTTTACCGCTGAGCATGAGGGAAGCTCATGTCTCAACTGCACTATCTATATCCATGACCAAAATAACAATATCAACAGAAAAACATCAAAAACATTCTAACCACTAAAACAGCTTGAGAAGCAGGCTTGGCTTATTTCCTGATTGACATATCTTTGCCTATGTTGCACCCTTTACCGTTTAGGGAAAATATTAGGCATGTGCTCCTACAAAGCCTGTTAGCCCATCCCACCCATTGTCAAAGGCATCTATGTCAACTTCCCATTTTACTGAAGAAACTGGAGGGTTTACTTTAAGTCACTTACCTGGTTGTTAGTGGAGCCTGGACTTGAAGTAGGTCTTCTTACTGCCTGTTTTTGCACCTCCTGTGAGCAAAGGAGGCCTCCCCAGTGAGAACACTCCCTGCCCCAGCTTTTGCAGGAGGCTATCGTGCTGAATGGTAAGGTTATCTTGGCTGCATGTTCTTTGGAAAGATAGCAGGACTGAAATTACAGCTTGACTTCTTATCTTGGTACATTCGTTACTCAGCAGTGATGTGACTATTTGTGCCAATAATAATTGTTATTGTTTATCGCTGTTGAGCAGAGAGATGCCTAAAAGATCCCACACCAGTGAGAACCCAGATGCTCTCACCCCCACGAACCACATGCATCTCTTGTGCAAGGCGCTTGGAGACCTTGGAACCAACTGCCTCACAGTGTGTGTGGGGGCGGGACAGCACTGGGCTCTGTGTGGGTGAAGCTAATAGGGGCTGAGAGCTCATGGACTCGTCCTCTGTCCTCCTTGTTCCCTCTTTCCGCTGGCTACCCCTCCTCCCCTCTCCCCTTCACCCTTCCAGTTACAAGTCCGGGTTTAGTTACGTCAATCACCACTGGAGTCCTGAAACTCTTAGCCTTGGCATGTGAGATAAAAGTGGTTCTGTAAAGAAATGTAATTTGGGGCAATGAAAGCCAATGGGAATTTTAAAGTCATGGAAACATATAATTGGAAGCTAGAGCTGGGAAGTCAGAGAAAATTAATTTGAACACCATCATTTATATGGTTGAGGAAATTGAAGCCTTTGGATTTCAAGGAACTTGCCGCACAGTCACTGCAGTGTATCCTGGAGGTGGCCTTTAAAGGCTATTAGAGTTTGCATGCCTTTTTCAGCAGATGGTGTATTTTTCAGGAATATTTCCACTAATTGATTTTGCATTCAGTTTTCAGATAGCAAAAATGATGTCAAGAGTTTTTCTGGGGAAGGAAATGGCAACCTGTTCGAGTATTCTTGCCTGGGAAATCCCATGGACAGAGGAGCCTGGTGGGTCCATGGGGTTGCAAAAGAGTCGGACATGATTTAGCAACTAAACAACAACAACAATATAAGCACTTCAAGAAAGAGTAAAAGGAAAGAAAGAGCCTCACAGTTTGGTTGGTGCAAAGTGTAAAGTCATAAAACATTCTTTTATCAAATCAAGTTTAATGAGGGCTTTGCACATCATGGGCTTCCCTGGTGGCTCAGATGGTAAAGAATCCGTCTGCCATGCAGGAGACCCGGGTTCCATCCCTGGGTTGGGAAGATCCCCTGGAGGAGGCCATGGTAACCCACTCCAGTATTCTTGCCTGGAGAATCCCATGGACAGAGGAGCCTGGTGGGCTACAGTCCATGGGGTCACAGAGAGTCAACTGAGCGACTGACACTTTTCACTTTCACTTGCACATCAAGACAAGACAAGACATTGAAAGGGTGGGCTTTGGTTTCTTCTCAGAGAGAAGGAAGGCCTCGCTCGTCCAGGGCTGAATCAAGGGTTTTCAAACATGTCAGTGTCCCTGAACGCATCCTCAGATCACCAAGCGGGCTGGGTGAGATGGATCCATATTTAGACTTTCAATCAGTTTCAAACATTAAAAAATTGATTTTGGCAATCAGACATCAGTCAACTGTGAAATGTATTTGTGAATAAGCTTCTGAAATTTCCCTAGTGACATCATAGGATTAACTGGATCTGTGTTTAGATCTGTACCTGTGCTGGGGAATCATTTTATTTGGATTCAGAATATTTGACGGTGTTAATTAACACCTCAGTTGGGCTTCACCTCACCTAAGGAGCACTTTCTCCCCAGCTTTGTTGCTGACTCAGGGTAATACAGGTGACCGCAGGTTGGTGTGAGCACTTGGTACCTTAGCCCTCCTTCCTAGCTCCAGATTTAGACCGGGGAGAGTGGCAGAGCGCTCACTGCAGGCACTAATATCAACTTTGCAGATCTTTTCAGCTCAGCCGATTACAATGATTTGGGGTTAAGCTGCTTTGATTCCTGAGCAAGTTGGTTTTGAAGACCCTTGAATAGCTCATCCAGAAGAATCTTGTTTAAGAAGAGCATTTGTGTCGTTGAGAACACAATTTCAAAGGAATTTTAAAAGCCAGGTATTATAGGTCTAATAAGCAAAATAGCAAGATAAAGACCTAGTAAAATCTTTGGGGAAAATTAAGAAAAAAATTTTTTCTGAGTGTAAATTCCTGAGTGTAAATTCAGCTGACAAAGAAGAGAGACGTTTAACCCTTTGTGGCTTTCTTCCCCACATATCAAATATTGTTTCCAACATGTATTAACTGATTAATTAATTATAATTATGTCAGTTTAGCTAGCTCCTGTATAGATATCCACAAGCAGTATAAATACCATATAAGGGTGTCATGGCTTGTAGATTTTTTTCAAACTGGTTTTTAGGTAAATCTTTCTTTTTCCCCCACTTGTGGTAGATTACTCTTGTAACTGGTTTCATTTAATATCGTCTCCAGGTTTATCCTGACCCCAGATGACTGGTAAAAACAAAAGTCAGTTGGGTGCCCTCTACTGGTTGTATTTCTCTGTTACAGAAGTGTTGCCTGTTGATGCCTGAGTTCATTGCTTGTGTAGGGCTCAGAACTGTGCTTACTTGTTCTTTTCCTAAATTCATATGAATCTTGAAAAGCAAAATGAGTGGCTTTAGAGACTGCAGGCTCAGGAGTTGGTACCTTAAGGAGGGCTCAAGTGTCTTTTGTCATCAGCTCGTCACGTGGCTTGTGGGGGACCCACAGCCTGGTACTCTTCTTCTGTTGTGGGAGTAAGCGCTGTGGTGCAAAGAGACACCTCTCTGGGAGGCCAGTGGCCGCCGCTTGGGAACTGCTCAGGCTCTGATCTTGGTCCGGGCTCGCCCTGGTCACCCATGTCAGGTCTTTGGCAATCTGTCAGCCGCTGAACGCAGTCAGCAGATTCTTCATGTGCTGTCAGATCATTCAGACTCTCGAACCCCCTGGTGCCCCGTGGATTTCTGCCAGAAGCAACTATAGGGGACTCTCTTTTCTGACCTGAGAGGTGGGTAGTAAAGTGGGGACTCCTTCAGTTTAATCCCACGTCCATTTATTGAGAACCTGCCATCTGCTAGGTTTTAAGGGGGATTCAAAATGAGCACACCCACTGCCCCCTCGCACCCACCCCTCACACCTCTGAACAACAACAACGAATCTCTTTCTTATTCAAGAAAGGAGAAAAAAACATATGGCATCCTAGTTAAAAGAAGTGTTCAATACTTCTTAGGTAATGATGAGACCAGAAAAACCTGTAGGAAAGAGGTAGACTTTGTGATGCTTACATTCTTTTTGCTGTAAGTGATTTGTAACTTGCTTTTCGGTAAGCTGTAATGAGATTAAACCTCCTTCCTGTTCTCAGTGGAGTGTCTCCAGCTAGTGACTGTCTATACAGAGATGACTGATGTGACCGGGATAAGCCCGACCCTGTGTATCTTTCACAACTCTTTCACTTTGCACCCGATGCCTCCTTGCCCAGCCATGCAATGATTCTCAAGCTGATATCCTGGCTTTCTGTCATCTTCCTCTCAACCCTCTCTTGATTATCTTCATCCAAATTCAACAGAAGTTGGTTTTGTGAGTTGCATGAACCCCAAATCGGTAAACTTTTTTCCTGATCTGACCCCAGTGCCCAGTTTCTTCTGAGCTCACACGACAGCCATCAGTCATCAAATGCTACACAATGGGAAGGAAGGAGAAATGCTGTTGTGTATTGTCATAAGCCCCAGGAGAGTCTCTTTATAATATTGGTGATCATAGATGGAATGTCCATTAAGTGACAGTGGATAGCAAGACCTCTGTCAGGGTCTTGCTGACAGTAGCAAGCACTATTGTTTTCTTGGGCTGCATAACCCTTTGTTGAAGGGGGCTTTCCTGTGCATTTTAGGGTGCTTAGCAGCATCCTTGACTGACACCTATTAGATGCTAATTGTACCCCCAAGTTGTGTCTCCAATACTGCTAAATATCCCTTTAAGGGAAGTCACCTTTTGGTAAGGACCATTATCCAAATCCGGGACCAAAACCACTATCCACATCCAGGACCACTGCTTTCCTTTCTCATTCTGCTCCTTCAGAAGTCTTCATGAGCATTCTCTTGGTTGTTTGCGTCATTTATCAGACAGTCTTTAAATGTATACTTATGCTAGCTTTCCATGGGGTCACTGAGGGTCGGACACAACTGAGCAGCTTCACTTTTACTTTTCACTTTCATACATTGGAGAGGGAAATGGCAACCCACTCCAGTGTTTTTGCCTGGAGAATCCCAGGGACAGGGGAGCCTGGTGGGCTGCCATCTATGGGGTCGCACAGAGCAGCAGCTTCTCAGCAAGGTACTGGGAATATATAAATCAACTAGGCATCTACTTCTTACTCATTTTTGAATCAGTTTTGACCGGATTGTGGTTTTTACTATTTTGATTTTTATCATGATTATCTTGAAAATTCCCTTTTCTGAGTAACGGCTCCCAGCCTGTATCTCTGACAGGCACTTGAGCAATTACGACCTCTTTAATGATGAATGTTGTGTTTCTATTTCTGTAGCCTGTTTGTTTGAAAAAAGTCCCTTGCAGCAGTGGGTCAGTATCCTTGGCTTTTAACACAGCTCTTAACCTTGTAAAATGATAATGTGCTATTAATCTATCAATTTCATCCATGAATGCTTCAACTCTTTCAGACAGGGCCTCTTGCTTGTCATTCCAGATATCCTATTTTCTTATACTGTGATTTCTTTCCTTCTCTTTAACTGGCCACCTGAGGCTTCATTTCATGTGTGGTCCTTTTAAAGTTTTATTTAAGTGAACTTTTGTTTGGGAACCAAGAGCAAGCCCAGCTGAAAGATACCACTGGACTGCTTTCACGTGAGCTTTGTTGGCTTATGTCCTTTAGAATTTTTAGAAACTGTGATATAGAAATTGCTCATGGGAAATCAAATTAACAGCAGTTATATTTCAAGGAGGAGGGGCAGGGGGGTGCATTTCAGGGAGGAGTTCCCAACAAGACTGGGAATTTTAAGTTGTCTGGTTCATTATATTATTTTCAAATATATTTTTGTATACCTGAAATATTTTGTAATAGGCTTTAAAGGAAAAACAAGCAGCTGAAAGTGTTTTTTTTTTTTTTTTTTTCTGTCCTCGACTCTTTTAAACTAGATATTCATAAAATTAGGTCTCCACTTGCTGAACTACCCATATTCCTCCCGGGAAAGAGCGGGTACTGCGCAGTTATTTAAGATTTATAGCCTCTTAAATCCGATAAGAGGCACTGCTTTCTTGCCACGTGCTTTCGAAAAATAGACTTTCTGCAGGGCGACCAGGTTCGTCTGTAAAATGGGTAAAAGCTGTTAGGAATTAATTTCCCCAAAGGATGCGAGGAGCTGGGCGCTGGGGAGTCCACGGCGTTGCGCACACCAAAAGGGAGACGAATTGGAGGAGGCGGAGAGGAGGGAGGCGACGGTGTGCGGGGAGGAGCCACAAACCCTCTTCTACACACCCAAATGACCAGATTCATCACAGCACGAAACTTCACAAGGTAACGCCCACTCCCACCGCCTGGAGCCCGGGGAAGGCTGGCTGCTTCCTCATTTCTGTTACTGGAAGTTCTGAGAGATGGGAAGCAAGACGCGAGCGGCATGTGCGCCTCGCTGAGCGACGGTGAGCTTGAATTTCAAACCCGGTTCTTTTCATCGGCATATTTCTTTGTGTTGGGAGGTGTGGGCCAGCCCTGGGCGGCGAGAGGCCGGATGGGAACCCGGGCTCCGCAGCTGCCGCGCGGGGACCTGTGCGCCCGGGATCGGCGGGGCGCGTCTCCGCGCTGCGCTGGGGCTGCCCGGGGACACCACCAAGTGGGTTCTGGTTCGTGGGGAAAGGGGTTCGGGGTTTTGAAAGCGATTCATCCCCCACCCCCTTCCGCGCTCGCCCCGTCTGTAACCGAGGATCTCACTGAATCTGGGTTCTGGAAGGAGATGGTGGGATCCTGTTATCCACCAAAGATGCGCCGTGTCTCAGGCTGCCCTGCCGCGCGTTCAGTGTCCACGTCTTTGAAAATGAACCCCGTGAAAGTCTCGGGATTTTAAGTGACAAAAACTTCCGAAGGAATATTCCGAAGCTGTGGTGCTAACAGGCTCCTGGGTGGGAATTCTGGAGTGAAGCCTGGGAAGTCTACGTTTCTCATTAATTCTGTCTGATTGAGTGAGTACAGTTCCAGGGTTTCTGGCTATTGAGGTGTTGTTTATTTATGTGGAACTTTTTTCCTTGAAAAATGTTAGTTTTCTGTGGCAGCTGACTTGTCTTTAGATTGATTGCCCAAGTCGATTTCGGGTGGGGTGGGGAGAGGAAGTTTGGGTGGAGGGTGGCATGAGGTTGGGTTGATTGCAAGAGACGCTTCACTTGTCTCAGCAGAGGATAAACTTGGACAAATGCGGGCATTCTTTAGGTTTTATTTTCAGCCCCTCAAGGAGCTTTATTTTGACCTGTGTAGTGTTTCCTTACTGCAGGGTTGGTTAGGTGGAGGCCTGGGGGTTAACTGTTATCTGTGTCATCTATTTCGTATCTGATCAACAGGTTAGTGCAGAGCAGTGGGAGCTGTGTGTGTGTGTGTGTGTGTGTGTGTGTGTGTTGTAAGCTGATCTTTTGTAAGAATTTTTAGAGAATTGTCCTGCTCTCTGAGCCAGAAGCGAAGGCGAATGAATGTGTGGATCTTATTATATTTGTAGAAAACCAAGTTTTATTTTGTAAGGGCTTCTCCAGGTTCTGGGGTGGGTGTGGCTTGGGGGGATGTTAGCGGCCGATTCTGTTGTTCTCCTAATGCCAGAAAGGACCAGCCTGACTTCCCCAGCCCACCTTCCAGCTGAACTTCGGGGCTTGGGGGACGGGATGCTGTGCCCACAGTTTTAGCCTTCGTTTACTTTCACCCTTTAGCTTTCTCGAAGTTTATGATACAGAACTAGAATGAAATTACTTTTAAACCAATCTAGACACATGCTGGGCTTCCTAGGTGGCTCAGTGGTAAAGAATCCTCCTGCTAATGCAGGAGACCTGGGGTTCGATCCCTGGGTCGAGAAGATTCCCCTGGAGGAGGAAATGGCAACCCACTCCAGTATTCTTGCCTGGAGAATCCCACGGACAGAGGAGCCTGGCTACAGAGGGTACGTCCATGGAGTTGCAAAGAGTCAGTCATGACTTAGCTAGTGGGCATGATCACGCACATGTGCCAGGGAAAAACAACTGGAGGCATGGTCTGGGCTGCTGGAGCCCTGCTTTCTTGCTTGTTGTGGGCTCAAGAAAGAACATGCAGGTGGGAATGAACTTGATGCTGATTCCTCCTACCCTGCCAAGGAGCCTTTAGTAACTTACTCAACAGGAAAGACAACCAGACTCGGTCTCGTGATAATGCTGCTAACACTGACTAATAGACCCTTGTTTGTGGAGTTTTATGGAACAGTAATCCTCAGCTAGGGAAGGGGGAATATATTATTCAGAAAGGTTTCTAGACACTCTCACATGGGACTGTCTGGGGACATCATCGTGAAGCTATTTGAAACGTGTATTAATTACGCTGTATGACCTTGCAGGTGTCACAGCTTCTGTATCATTGTTTTCTTGTGGTCGCTATACCTCGCCCATACCTGGATTGGCCCTGGATATTTGAATTTTATCTTATTTATTTGTTTATGTTGTTTGGCTGCCCCTCAGGACGTGTGGGATCTCAGTTCTCTGACCAGGGATTGAACCTGCCCCTCTTTCATTGGCATTGAGGAGTCTTAACCCTTGGACTGCCAAGGAAGTTCTTGGATTTTATTTTTTTTATTATTGCAAGTTCAGTTTATTCTGTAGAAGTAAGGCTATTAAGATGATCTTGTTTTTAGTAACGAGTTTTGTTTTCTTTTTAATAGGGATTTTCCCATTTCATCTTAAACTTATTTATATAAAGTTACAGATAATATCCTTTCATAATAATTTTCAAGAGTACAGCATCTGTAGAAGTGTTTCCTTTTTCATTTCTGGAATTGGTTATTTGTGCCTTTTTTCTTTTTTGATCAACCTTGCTAATGTATTATCAGTTTTATTCATTTTTGAAAGACCTAACTTTGGTTTTGTTTATATTTTAAATGAAGCATAAACAAATACAACTTATTGTAAGTTTACATGCATTTAAAAAATTGTGCCCTATGGAACTCTGTCAAAAAAGATTTCAAGAGCCTTTAAAACTAAATAACTGAGTCTCCTAGTTGTATGGAGGAAGATACTGTATATTTATGTGTCTTTGACGTAATGTTTTCCAGTTTTAGTAAAACATAGCTTGTGTTCCTGAGTATCATACCTGTTGGAGCAAATTGTTGTAGGGTGGGTTTTGCATATTCACTGGGACACACCCTGTGAAATTGTTTTGGAAACATCTTACTAGAATTCACCCAAGACTTACTGATAATTTAATGTGAATTGAAGGTGATTTCAACCCACTTAACAAGTTTACTTTGTACTGAGCCAGAGCAAATTTGTTGTAATGACTGAGGGAAAATGTTTCAGTTTGGTTCATATTTAATGCATGAGCCTTGGCATTTTAAAGTTTCCTCAGAAAATCTTTCTGAGTATGTGGTGGTCGTGTAAGAACAATAACTTTGGAGTCAGAAAGAGCTGGGTTTGAATTCCTGCTCTCAGTTGTAGCTGTGTGGCCCTGGGGAAATTACCTAACCTCTCTGAGCCTGTGGGTCCCCTACTGTGAGAGAGAGGTCTGAAAACTACTTCGGGGGCCTTCGTGAGATTCCTCTGAGTTTTCACGTAAGGGACCCGTCTCGCGGTTTGGCACACACACAGTGGATCGTCAGTTGTAGTCTGAGGAGTGTTTTCCTCTGCTACTGTTGTGCAAGGTCACAGTTCTGCGGGTGCCTTCCTTCCAGAAATGTGAACGGGTATTGCAATAGCATGAAACAAAACCACTTCTATCATTCTTTTTTTTTAATTCCGGGCAAGTGGAATTATCAGGGTCCCTTTCCATATTTTCATCTTATCCCAGTGAATTGATAGTAAACTGACTGTACATTTCCCCCTCCACTTTTTTTTTTTTAATTAAATTTTTTTTTTAAAATTGTGGAAAAAGTGACATAATCTACAACATACTATTTCAATATGGTGGGAGATGGTTGGCTGATGAACACTACCTTGATTTTGTATTTCCACCACATTTTCTGATATCTATACTATAAGGTGGCTCTAGTGGTAAGGAACCCTCCTGCCAATACAGGAGACATAAGAGACTCTGGTTCTGTCCCTGGGTCAGGAAGATTCCCTGGACAAGGACATGGCAACTGACTCCAGTATTGTTCCCTGGAGAATCCCATGGATAAAGGAACCTGGCAGGCTGTAATCCCTAAGGGTCGCAAAGAATCAGACACGACTGAAGCAACTTCGCGCACACACGTACCGTTCAGCGGCACTAAGTGCACACACACTGTTGTGCAACTCTCACCATCGTCACCTTCCTGGGATTACTGTATGTTTTCCTTCAGCTCATTTCACCTCCTTGAGAGTCTAACTGCTCTCTTCTAATTCCCTCCCTTTCTTTCTTGCTTTTTTTGGGCTGTCTTTAGAGTATACATCAGGGCTTCCCTGGTAGCTCAGATGGTGAAGAATCTGCCTGCAGTACAGGAGACCTGGGTTTGATCCTTGGGTCGAAAAGATCCTCTGGAGGAGGAAACGGGAACCCATTCCAGTATTTTTGCCTGGAGAATCCCATGGACAGAGGAACATGGCGGGCTACAGTCCATGAGGTCACAAAGAGTCGGACACGACTAGGCGACTAACACACACAGGGTACAAATGTGGAGAAGGAAATGGCAACGCACTCCAGTATTCTTGCCTGGAGAATCCCATGAATAGAGGAGGCTGGCGGGCTACAGTCTATGGAGTTGCAAAGAGTCAGATGCGACTAACACACACCGGGTACGAATGAAATGGGTACAAAGCTCAGAACTTGAGATGTAAGTCAGTGGGGTTGCTCCTTTGAAGGCAAAGTTTGTTAACTTTCGTTACTACAGAATTTAGCTGGGAGATGCTTGGGGTTGATTGCCACATTGATTTCGTATTTCCACCGCAGTTTCTGAGCATCCTCTTCCCGGGCTTGGAGTTCGTCCATGCTTTGCGGGGAGATATGGATCGTTGAATGCTACTGCTGACTTCTTAACCAAGGAGAGAAATGAAGAGCAAAGGGCGGAGGAGGTTGGCCAGGTAATATTCCTGCACAAAGGACTGTAGCATTATTGAAGTCTCCAAACTCAAGCTGTTTGTTCTCCCTGGGGTTTCTCCTCTGAATAGATCCTGGGAGAATCTGTGGCATAATTACTTAAGATTTATTTAGGCATCCAGTGTTGCAATGGGCTGAGCTGGGCAGGGGGAAGGATTGTGAGCTGGAGAAAGGCTTTATGGTGTGATGCCAACATCATTTGCTATTCCGCCCAAGGAGCAAGTCTTGGTTTACATTTTGCGGAGTGAATTGGCCTTCGCCGTGGGGCTATTTTCCAAGTCAGCAGATTGATTAACCAGCTGCCCTTGACCTGGCCTGTCTGCTATGACCCCGAGGGCTGAGTAACAGCACAGGAGCTGCTGTTTGTTTTAGTTGGTGTTTTTACGAGAACAGAGAACAAGAGGGCCCATAGTCTTCCTAAGTATTTTGCAGCACTGCTTCCCTAGTTTATTTTGATTCCTTACTTGAAAACAAAGTATTAGCATACCATTCATTGGTGAAACTTGAGGGTGAGAGGTCATCACTTTTGGAAAGCTGTCTTTTTTAATTGTTCTGGATGGATTTGTAAGCTCTTGAGCTAGGTCATAGTACCTCATGCAGTACTTTGGACTCATATGCTCCAGTGTTTGACAATTCAGGCTTTCATAAATTATGAGATTTTGGCGGGCAAGAATAACCATGGCCAAAGTGCTTTGTATGAAGCCATAGTGGTATAAGCGCCTGGTAAGTGAAGGTGGTGCTAATGGTAAAGAATCTGCCTGCCAGTGCAGGAGACGTATGAAATGAAGGTTCGACCCCTGGGTTGGGAAGATCTGGAGGAGGGCATGGCAACCCACTCCGGTATTGTCTGGAGAATTCCATGGACAGAGGAGCCTGGTGGGCTACAGTCCATAGTGTTGCACAGAGTTGGACACAACTGAAGCGACTTAGCATACACGCAAATGCTTCCTTGATTATTCAAATACAAATTCCTTGTTAGACTATGAATACTAAATACTGATTTATTGAGTATCTATAACTTGGTGGTGGTGGTGGTTTAGTCGCTCAGTTGTGTCCGACTCTTGCGGCCCCATGGACTGCAGCCCGCCAGGCTCCTCTGCCAATGGGATTCTTCAGGCGAGGACACTGGAGTGGGTTGCCATTTCCTTCTCCAAGGGATCTTCCCAACCCAGGAATTGAACTCCGGTCTCCTGCATCGCAGGAAGATTCTTTACCGACTGAGCTATGAGGGAAGCCCATCTACAACATATGAGGTACTTTTCCTAAGTTATCACAATGAGGTTTCCGAGGAAGATCTTGTAACCTCTAGAGGAATATGAAAGGTGAGCATAAAACCCATTGCTTTCCTCTGTCTGTTCTTGTGGGTAGATCCACAGTGGGCTGAGCCCCACCCCTCTAGACCCGAAGCCAGGAGCAGGGGGGCTGGTCCCTTGGGGTATGATGGCTCTGGGTCCTAGCCTCTCACCTAGGACATGAGCTGTGGATGGCACGTTTGGAGATCTTGAGAAGCCTCTCCTGTTTGGGATGGGGTAAGTGGAGTGTTTTCAGAACACTGGGACATGAGTAGGCAAGCCTTTAAAGTCCTTCTTGTCTTAGGATCTGTCGAAATCCACCTATTCAGGACGATAGAAGTTTCATTATCTGTTTTGATGAGAAGAGGGCTTCTGATTCTACCTGCTCAGAAACTGAGACTTTGAAACAGATTTTCTGGGAACTTCCTGATGCTTGAAAGTGAAAGGGTTAGTCGCTCAGTCATGTCCTACTCTTTGGCGACTCAAGGACCCCTGGACTGCAGCTCGTCAGGGTCCTCTGTCCACAGGATTCTTCAGGCAAGAATCCTGGAGTGGTTTGCCATTCCCTTCTCCAAGGGATCTTCCTGACCTAGGGATTGAACCTGGGTCTCCTGCATTGCAGGCAGATTCTTTACTGTCTGGGCCACTTAGGGGCCCTTTCTTCTTGGATCATCCACATGGACAGGCCAGTCTTTGGGGCTTGATGATGAGGTGGTGGGGGCGCACCCCAAGTCAGGACCACTGTGAGCCGGCTGGGTCTGCCCTTTGGGAGCCTCCATACATGCACTGATTCCTTCCACCTTGAGTCGTGAGGAAGAAGGTTTCCATTGATTTTCAGATTACATAATTTTAGAGACTTTCGGGGATAACCTTCCTACCTTTGTTTTCTGACTTTTTCTTTGCCTGCCCTCGTGACACCAGAAAAGGGGAAGAAAGAATCGATTTGGAGAGCAGCTGGGAAAGGTTGGTAGCAGATGGGGTTTTTCTGGGGCTGTTGTGCATGAGATCAGGTTCCTTGGAACAGGGAGGTTGACTCTTCGCCTGAACTGGGAAGTAGGTTTGGTTGCAGTGGGGTACTTCATGTGGCCTTCACTGCTGTGCCCAGATGGGGTCCCATCATTGCTTGAGAGGCAAGGGGCTTCCTGCTGGAAGGATCCAGGTGGGAAAAGTGTCTGGTTTACAGGCACTTGGAGAAAAGAAATCTGTGGAACAGACACCTTTCCTGCCTCCCATGTGTGGCCTGAGACTCTTCTAGGAAGTCCAGCAAAAGGGGACTCGTGGCTCTAAAGTTCCTCTTCCACGTGGGGACAGTGTCGTCTGCCCTGAGCAACATCTCCCACTTAACGTCACTGGGCGAGGATGGTTTAGACCAAAGGGGGCTTTCTAACTGTACACGTACAGTTATTCTTTCCATGCTTGCCTTCCTCCAGGGACTTCCTGGCAGTCCCATGCTTCCATGGGAAGACTCCATGCTTCCATGGCAGGGGCTTGGGTTCGATCCTGGGTTGGAGAACTAAGATCCCACATGCCACATGGCATGGCCAACAACAACAAACAAACATAAGAAACAACAAGCAAACACGCTTGCTTTCCTCCCATCAATGTAGCCACTCAAGCCTTGTTAGTAAGTGACATAATGCTCTACTGTTTAACAGTGATCAGATTTGGGTCCTATGCCAGTTGATCTAGGATCTGAACAAATAAGGGATCTCCAACTTGATGGAGAGGCTGAATCACCGATGCTTCCTGAGGCATGAGCCCTGCAATTAAAAAATTTTTTTTTTTTTTTTTTTAACTGTAATAAGAACACAGCACGCAACCTACCCTCTGATCAGATTTTTAAGTGTTCAGTACAGTATTAGCAGTAGGTGCGATATTTTACAGTGAGTCTCTAGAACTTGCTCACCTGGCATACCTGAGATTTAATACCCGTTGATTTGCACCTCCTTATCCCCCTTCCCTCCAGCCCCTGGCATCCCCCATTCTAGCCTTTGCTTTCATGATGAGTTTCACTATTTTAGATAACCAATGGCACCCCACTCCAGTACTCTTGCCTGGAAAATCCCATGGATAGAGGAGCCTAGTAGGCTGCAGTCCGTGAGGTCGCTAAGAGTTGGACATGACTGAGCGACTTCACTTTGACTTTTCACTTTCATGCATTGGAGAAGGAAATGGCAACCCACTCCAGTGTTCTTGCCTGGAGAATCCCAGGGACGGGGATGCCTGGTGGGCTGCCGTCTATGGGGTCGAACAGAGTCGGACATGACTGAAGTGACTTAGCAGCATGTAAGTGGAAGCATGCAACATTTGTCTTTCTGGGACTGGCTTATTTCAAACAGCACAGTGTTCTTAGGGTTCATCCATGCTGTGGCATATGCAGGATTTCCTTCTTTTTTAAGGCTGAGTAATATTCGTGTGTGTACTGCCTTTTCCCCGCCTTCCTCCATTGTTGAACCTTTGGGTGGTGTCCCCATCTTGGCTACTGTGAGTAATGCTGCAGTGAACATGGGCTGGCTCATGTCTCTTTGGGATCCTGCTTTCATTTATTTTGGGTAAATACCCACATGTGGGATTGCTGGATCCTCTGGTCGTTCTGTTTCTTTCTTTTGCAATGGCTGCGCACTTTTGCCTCCTGATCCCTGCAGTTTACTGCCCACCAGCATCTCGGGCTCTCCTCTGCAGGTCTTGCTCTGACCTGTTCTTCCTGTCCTACCTGTTCTGGCCACACCTGGATCCAGACTGGCAGCCTTAGCACAGGGCAGCCTACAGACCTCTTGCTCTCCTTTGAATCCCATTGCATTGTCATAGTTGGGTTGCTGGCTTTTTATTAAGGGGTAAATAATATAAACAACAATGATGAAAACAACATTTAACCCTCTGAGGCACATGTCGCCTGTGCTCTGTCCCGCCTGTTTGGATCCACGTTGTCTTATGTGCAAATCAGCTTCCCCCCATGCTTTCACTCCATAAGCCAGCCTTCCCTTCTCTTTGTTGGCGAGCCGGCCTCGAGGCTTGCTGCGCCTTTGACCATGGAGTCCTTGTCCCTTGAGGCAATCCTTAGCCAGAGCTGGGTGCGGGTATTTCAGGCAGACTCTTGAGGTTTTCCCTGTCCTGTCTCCAGAGAGCTCTGGTGGCCTCTTTCTCCCACTCCCCAACTGGTTTTCTGTGAAACTGCTTCCACTAAGTAACTTAAGCGTGAGTTCTCATCTCTGGGTTAAGGAACTTGTTCCAAGTGACAGCGTTAGGAAAGGAGGAGAGAGGATTTGAACCACAGTTGCCTGATTCCCTGAAGGCTCCCGTGTGTCTCTCCAAGGTAGGGCTGGTCGTCCTCTCCTGTATATTTGCCTCATTGTGGGTTAGAGTGACTGCCACAGCTGCTGCTGCTTCTGCTGCTAAGTCGCTTCAGTTGTGTCCGACCCTGTGCCACCCCATAGACGGCAGCCCACCAGGCTCCCCCGTCCCTGGGATTCTTCAGTCAAGAACACTGGAGTGGGTTGCCATTTCCTTCTCCAGTGCATGAAAGTGAAAAGTGAAAGTGAAGTCATTCAGTCATGTCCAACTCTTAGCAACCCCATGGACTGTAGCCTACCAGGCTCCTCCGTCCATGGGATTTTCCAGGCAAGAGTACTGGAGTGGGGTGCCATTGCCTTCTCCGGACTGCCACAGGCTGTTGTGTAAATGCTTGTTTGATGAGTGGCTAATTGGCCCAGCTGAGCTCTAAACAGCCTTACCAAGTCCTGTCTCCGGGCGAGTGTCCATTCCATCTCCCCCTCCGGTGACCTCCCCCCAGCTGTCTTTCGGAATCAGTGTCAGCCCACCTCCTCCTTGCTGCCTTTCCAGTCTCTTCCAGCCCCGAATCATTTTTTCCCCCTCAGTGCCCCGTATTACTAGTCAGATGTTGCCTTTTTAATCTTTTTTTCCTCTCAACTCAACTGTAAATCCTTGAGTGCTGTGATGGTGCCTGGAACCACAGAGTACGCGTGTGCTGATCTGATTCTTCAGGGATGCATCATAACCTGGCCCACGCTGTCCAGAGAAATGCCACGGTTGTTTCCCGGTTCTATGAATGAAGGGAAGTCGAGGTCAAGGAACAGACTTGAAAAAAATAAGATAAGCGAGGGGGCAAATCTAAAAATCATCAGCCCACTTTTGGGTGAGCTCGTGTTGCGTTTTCACGCTGCAGCTGTTCAAGCTGAATCACAGGGTGGATGGATCATCTTTTGGCTTCAAGCACGGTGGTTAGCCGTCTTCCCCCACTGGGAGAATGGAAGCAGATTTATGTGATGAATAATGCGGTCTCTCTTCCAATTCTTGGGATGTGGTTTGACAGACTTCATGAAAATGGTAGGTGAAAGCACTTGATGTGCTTTCTTCCCCATATGAATGATAATAATGACGTGCTTCAGCAGAGTTTGTGTGTTCAGTTCGAGCTGGTGGTCAGCCCCACTGTTCATGGTGACCTCTCCTTTTTGGCAAAGAGATTCAGACATGCTTTGCCTCCTGGGTGTGTCTCACCTCAAGGTCCCAGAGAGAGGACGGGGCTGGAACCGAAGATGCTGCAGAGAAGGGTCCACATACATCGAGCATGTGCTGTGTGCCTGGCTTTCTGCTCGCTGGTCTCAATAGAGCCCATGATCGAACCTCAGCACCTCCTTGGTCATGGCATCCTGGCCAAGTCCAGCTGATGGCACCCACGTGACTTCACCAAACTCACCCTGACATGGTGACCCTGGACTTGAACTGTGCTTTATCTGGCTTTTACATCCATGGCTGCTCCCATGCGTCTTGACCTGCCATTCTAGATAAAAGCAGAGGCGTTTAGATGACGATTCTAGAATTCTGAAGCTCCCGGGTTCGTGTCTGATCTCTGCATTTCTGCCTTAGCCAGTTCCCCTTAGCACTTCACCGTTCATGAGTCTGGTAATGTCAGCACAGCATGAGATACCATACTGAAGTGGAACTTTTTGGCAGGATGCATAATATTTGAAAAATATCACAAAATTACTGCAAAATTAGGGAGCCGATTTTATTTTTAGCTGCCTGCCCACAGGTGAGATGTATCCAGCTCATTTTTTGCACACCATCAGGAAAGAAAGTCAAACAGTTGCAGACTGATAGCAGAAACCAGCACAGTATTGTAAAGCAACTATCTGTCAATTAAAAAAAAAAAAAAGGTAACCATTAAAAAGGTAGTTGCAGCTATCTTTTTAGAAGGAGCCTCTGCAGCTAGACGGGGGATTTCTTACCACTGTCTCCTGTTCGGTAGCTCACATGGCCTGGGGTGTCGCTGCCTTGGGTTTGTTGGAGCCGGACGCCCTGGATTCTTTGGTTGTCCTGTCCCTCTCCTGCCCACATTGCATAAACATTGGCGTGGCAGGGACAGATGGCCACTCGGGGGCTCCTTTGATGTCACATTTGGTTGCCTGGATGGGGGGTCCGGGTGGTTGCCACTAGTCTCCATGGGAGGAGAGGCGGGCTGGGAAATACCTACTTGGCAGTGGGTAAGCAAAAGCTCAACTCCAGAAGCTCTGGGGGCCCTGAGACGTGCAGGCTGGGCCGCAACCGTTTCAGGCTTACAGAAGTGTGTTTGGGAAGAAACCAGTGAAGCACAGGATTTTCCCTCTGCTCCTAATTGATGCTCAGCGGAGTTCCGTTTTATTAAGAGAATGGGAATGGAGTGGGGTGGGAATGGGGTGCTGAAGAGAGAGAGAGGATTGCAGCTAGTTACTTTCAGAGGTAGAAGTTCATTCCAGAGACCTGGGTTATCTGTTGCTAGAGGTGCAGGTGAAAGTCTCTGAAATCCCAGGGGAGTCCAGATGGAACAGCTGGGGCCCTGTTATCTGTGGGACTCTTTGCTGGTCAAGCAGCATCAATCTGTGTGATGAGGACTGAGGCTTTGATGGAAACAGGAAGTGTGGTAACAAAGATTCCTCCCAGACAGGGAGGGCATGAGGCCGCAGAATCACGCCTGGAAGAAAAATCAAGGGTTGACAGATCTTCGTGGTTTTAATTTTGGAAGGAACAGTGGAGGTAATTACAGTTGCCTGCATGCAAACCAAGCCTGGAGTTCAATCTGAGTGGAAAAGGCAAAAGCCACAAGGGTTGATTGAAAGCTTTTCCTGTTCCAGCCTCTAGGTTATAACTGTTGTTATGTATTTTTCTAATGCATTTATACAATTCCCAACTTCCCTGGTGGCTCAGAGGGGAAAGGAATCTGTTTGTAATGCAGGAGACCTGGGTTTGATCCCTGGGTTGGGAGGATCCCTTGGAGAAGGAAATGGCAACCCACTCATCCCATGGACAGAGGAGCCTGGTGGGCTGCAGTCCATAGGGTCACAAGGAGGTGGGCTCAACTGAAGTGACTTGGCACACACGCACATTAAGTATTTACTCTCTGCCTGGCACAGTTTTATTTTTGGCCATGCTGCATTGCATCCGGGATCTTTATTACCCACCCAGGGATGAAATCGGTGCCCCCTGCATTGGGAATGTGGAGTCATAACTTGTGGACTACCAGAGATATTACGTGCCTGGCTCAGTTTTAAACGCTTAGCATGGCCTATTGCATTTAATCTACCCAATAACCCAGTGAACTATTATCATCCCGGTTTTGTGTGTGTGTGTTAGTCTCTCAGTCATGTCCAGATCTTTTGCGACCCCATGGACTGTAGCCCGCCAGGCTCCTCTGTCCATGGAATTCTCCAGGCAAGAATGTTGGAGTGGATTGCCATTTCCTTCTTCAGGGGATCTTCCTGACCCAGGGATTGAACCCGGGTCTCCAGCATTGCAGGCAGATTCTTTACCATCTGAGCTACTAGGAAAGCGCAGGTTTACAGGTGAGGAAAATGAGGCAGAGAGACGGAAAAGGACACAGCTATGCACAGCAAGTCCAGGTGGACACACAGACAGCCTGCATGCCCAACTCCCCCAAGCCTCTGTGGTTCTTCCCAATTCTGACTTTCCTGTGTTTCTGGAACAGTCAGTACATCTTCAGTATTTCTTTCTAAGAGCGGCAAACAACCAATTTGATCACTTAGTTTCTGCTCCACTCTATTCAGTATTTACAGGCATCTAGTTTTGTGTGAATGCCTGATGGGCCATTTAGTCATAAACAGATCTACCCTACTGATGGTTTTCTCTGGGTAGTTCCGTGTCAGTGTTGCCATTGCTAACAATGATCTCCTGCTAGGGTCTAGCGAGTTTTCTCTTTGGGCCCTTAAAAATCAATGGTCATTTTAGTTTTTTTAAAAAATTAAGGAGATAAATAAGCTCAATCATTTGTATTTAAGCAAAATGATTATCATTGTTATTTGCTAGTGTTTATTCAATAAAATATGAAAAGAACACTGAGCTAGAAGTGAAGAGACCCAGGTCTTCTTTACCTGAGCGCTCCCTATCTCTTGGACATTAGGCGAGCTAGTTGCTTGGGGCAGCACATTATATCCTTGGGGGTCCTTGTGATGTACAGAAGTTTCTGTCTATATTGCTGTTCAGTTGCTCAGCTGTGTCTGACTCTTTACGACCCCATGGACTGCAGCACACTAGGCTTCCCTGTCCTCCACCATCTCCCAGAGCTTGCTGAAACTCATGTCCATAGAGTCAGTGATGCCATCCAACCATCTCATCCTCTGTTAAGTCCTCTTCTCCTCCTGCCCTCAGTCTTTTCCAGCATCAGGGTCTTTTCCAATGAATCAGTTCTTTGCATCAGGTGGCCAAAGTATTGGAACTTCAGCTTCAGCATCAGTCCTTCCAATGAATATTCAGGGTTGATTTCCTTTAGGATTGACTGGTTGGATCTCCTTGCAGTCCAAGGGACTCTAAAGAGTCTTTTCCAACACCACAGTTGGAAAGCATCAATTCTTCGGCACTCAGCCTTCTTTATGGTCCAACTCTCATATCCATACATGACTACTGGGAAAAAACCACAGCTTTGACTACACAGGCCTATAATAGAGGTATTATGTATCAAGATTCAACTTTTAGCTTCATATTACTGCATTATTTATTTAGACGTTTTTTCTTTAGACCCAGATGCTACAGCTGCATTTTACAATTTTGGTGTTTAAAGTATTGTGTTATCTGCTGGTTGTGTGTTCTTTTCTTTCTTTTTCTCTAGGGGGTTTCAGATAGGATGAAAATGGAAACTAAAGAAGAGATTGGACCTGGAAGTACTTTTCAGCAGTGGAGAAATTAACCAAAATGGGAAAAGGCACCATTTTGTTGCTAAATCAAGGGAACATGGATGGGAGTGCTTGCCAAGTAATTGGGTACATTGTACATGGATTACTTTTTCATTGGGACTTTATGGTTTAAAAGAAAGCAAAAAAAAAGCAGATCAAAATGTTAAATATTTATGTCTTTTCAAGAACACATCAAGTTGGCATTTAAACTCAAATTGCCAGCCTCCTCTACTTCTGTAATTTGAAATCAGACTGAAAATTTTCACCTGAGTTCGGGTGACCCCTGTCTGTGTATCCACCTGGCCTCCTCTCTGGTTCTCTTTTTAAGTCAGAAGTGGTAGTGGGTGTGAGGCACCAAGAGTACTTTGAATGTGGTAAATACAGGATGTGGGGAATTCGTCTGCAAAATGTCAGCCTTGAGTAGACATTTTGGAAACGTCTGCATTTACAAATGTAAGATGGACGGCCTTCCGAAATGCCTTGTAGTTCCATTTGAATTTTTTTAAATTAAAATAAGTTAAATTTATTTAAATTTTAAATTTAAATTTTAAATTTAAATTTAAATTTTAAAATATTTATTTTTATTTGGCAGTGCCAAGTCTTAGTTGTGGCCTGTGGGACCTAGTTCCCTGACCAGGGACTGAATCTTGGCCTGTTGCACTGGGACCCTGGAGTCTTCGCCACTGGAGCACCAGGGAAGCCCTTCAGTTTCAGCTGTTAAACCTGGTATGACACAGTCCAGGAGTTCAGTCCTGAGTGGTATGGTTGTGTGGGGTTTTCCATACTAGGAAGGCATTTTGATTTTAGAAATTGTTGAGCATGGATTTTGACTTTAGAAATGGTTTCTAGTGTTTCATGGCTTGAAACACGTTTGGGCTCTTGGGCGTCATCTTTCCTCATGTTTCCCCTTCAACCTGCTGTGACTGGTGGGCCTTCGAGCCCTGAGGGCCCATGAGCCTGCGTGCAGTCTGTTTGGGGGTGGTGAGCTCCCCTTTTCTAAAGAGATGGATCTCTGACTTGAGATGACCCCCTTTCTCTAGTTTTTGTGTAGCAGTCAGCGTGTAGATTTTGACATGGTTGAGTGAATGAATGCTCGTCTACTCTCTTTCTGTATCTGTGGTCCAGCGACTGTCATGAGTCCTTTTTCTCTTCCGTTTTTTTGGCCACGCCACTCAGTATGTGGGATCTTGGTTCCCCAGTCAGGAATCAAACTCGTGTTCCCTACGTTGGAAGCTTGGAGTCTTAACCACCAGACTGCCAGGGAAGTCCCAAGGGACTTTTATGAGTCTTTGTCTTGAGATTTGTCACAGTCTCGGTTGAATGCTTGGTTGGATGTTCAAAATGCCTTTTGCAGTCAACAGTTCTTTCAGCACCTGCTCTGTGTCTTAGTGACAGGCTCGTGGGATCCAGGCATGGATGGGTGTGGTGGGTATGGTAGATGCCCCAACAGAACTCAGGGGCTGGTGGCACCAGTGGTGGTAATGGGCTAAGTGTAATGGAATTGATGGCAAAATCCCACAGAGAAGCGTTATTAATAGGAACAAGAGAAAATATTCAAAACCTATATGATGTTTCAGAGTTTATGATCCATTTGAAGTGCATGGAAAAAACCATAGTGTTGGAATTGGATTCATGTGTTTATAAAACTAAAACCAGCCTTCTTTGACAAATTTAGCTTCTCAGAAATATTCTTAGAAAGAAGGACTTTCTTAGAGAGTGTGAAGCCTATTTTGTCTTCAGCTCATGAAGGTTATACTTTACATTTCTCTGCTCGTAAGATGCTATTAAAACCATACAAGCATCCACACAAAATCTCTGCACATGGATGTCTGTGGCAGCTTTATTCACAATTACCAAAACTTGGAAGCCACCAAGATGTCCTTCAGTAGGTGAATGGGTAAATAAACCATGGAATATCTAGACAATGGGATATTATTCAGGGCTAAAAACTATCTTTCAAGCCATGAAGGACGTGGAGGAAACTTAAATGCATGTTACCAAGTGAAAGAAGCTAACCTAAAAAAGTTCCATACTGGATGAGTCCAACTGTATGACATTGCTGAAAAAAGCAAAACTGTGGAGACAGTAAAAGGACTGTTAGTTGCTAGGAGCTTGGGGAAGGGAGGCATTGACGGATCGGTAAAGCATGGAATTTTAAGGGCAGTGAAACTGTTCGGTATGACCATTTTAATGGTAATTACATGACACTGTACATTTCACGTGGCTCAGTGGTAAAGAATCTGCCTGCCAAGCAGGAGACATGGGTTCCATCCCTGGTTTTGGAAGATCGCCCGGAGAAGGAAGTGGCAATCCACTCCAGTATCCTTGCCTGGGAAATCCCATGGAAAGAAGAGCCTGGTGGGCTACAGTCCAGAGGGTCACAAAAGAGTCAGATACGACTTAGCAACTAAATAACAACTGCATGGGTGACTTTGTTTTGTTTTAACTTGGCTGTGTCACATGCCATGAGAGGTCTTAGTTCCTGGACCAGGGATTGAACCTATGTCCCCTGCAGTGGATGTGCAGAATCCTAGCCACTGGGCAGCCAGGGAATTCCGTGCACGGATGACTTTGGAACAAAGATGTTGAGGGGGTGAGGGTGAGATCTTTTGTTAACAGGTGGGGAGTGATCCAATTCGAGGGCCCAGGCCCCTGGGGTCTGGCTGGAGAGAGCAAGCAGGGAGACCCCAGGGGGTGAGTTTGATCAGGGGAGGAGCTGGTAGGACTTACTGAGATGGGAGGCCTTTGAAAGAGAGTGTGTGGGAGACATGATCTGATTGAGGTTTTTTAATTTAAAAATATGTGTTGTTTGGCTGCACCAGATCTTTGTTGTGGCAAGCAGACTCTTGGTTGTGGCATGTGGGATCTAGTACGTGGATGAGGGATCAAACCCAGGCTTCCTGCACTGGACGTTGGGAGTCTTAACCACTGATCAGCAGTGGTTGTCCCTGGTGGAGGTTTTAAAAGGCTCCTTCTGCATGCAGTGCTGAGGGTGAGTCAGGCGCCTTCTTTTCACCCTTGTGGCCAATAATCCTGATGTCTGAACAGTGATTAGACTTTGTAACGGCTCACACAGTCCCTGATCCCACCGGTGCTGTTGGGTCTCTATTAATACATTTTTTTTCCTGCTTCTCTAGGTGCAGATATCTTTCTTTATAGTCAATGAGAAAAAGGATTTTCATCGTGCCAGGATAGTTAGCTGATGAATTCCATGATGAGTTCGAGAGTGCCCGAGAAATGTTCGAGGATCATTTAGGGTTCTCTGCAGTCTGATGTTTCATTTACCTCCAAAACAGAAAACTCCTCCCTACTTTAGCTCTTGTTTTGCTCTGAGAGCCCCTTTCTTGCCTGTAATCAGGTTCGACTCGCCTTTCCAGTTCACACACCCCTTTTTGGTTCGGTCTGATCATGTTTTGGGTCTTGAAAAGGTCAACCACTTGTCATGTGTATTACCTTCCTCTTCATGGCCCAAAACATATTGGAGAATCTCTTTCAAAAATCCCACCCTAAATTTTTTGTTATTGGACCCTTGTTAGTCCATTTCAAGTGGCATGTGGTGAACTTGTCCACAGTTAGTTTACTCGTGTACTTTGAACAGAATGGTAATAACTTTCACCTCTGGTCCCTTTAAAACCGCAGGTGCACATTAGTAAACCTCCCATCACTGGAAGGTAGGGAAGGGGCGGAGGGCGTGGTTTGAGTCACCCTTGCAGAGAATTTGAGGGACAGCCTCTGGGCCCAACACAATCACGGGCATTTTGCATTTCATGAATGCCTTTCCTCTAGCATCTTAAATCCTTGGCAAGTATTACCTGGTGGGCAGTGTATTGTCATGCACTTCTCCAGGGAGGGGGCTGTGGGGAACTTGCCCTAGCTTTTCAGTACTGTCATTTCAGAGGACTTTTATCCTAGTTCATGTGTCCTTATGGCTTATTAGGGATTGTCTGGAATCTCATCCTGTGGACTGAAGCATAGTAGAGGTGACTGATAAGGTTGTCTGCTTTTCTTTGCATCTTTTTGGTTTGGTATTCTAATAGATAGGGAGTTTCGTTATCAATGGCTTCCCTGATAGCTTTGGGAAAAGATGGTGGTAAAGGTAGTGCTTTCCCTGATAGCTCAGTTGGTAAAAAATCCGCCTGCAATGCAGGAGACCCCGGTTCCATTCCTGGGTTGGGAAGATCCCCTGGAGAAGGGATGGGCTACCCACTCCAGTATTCTTGGTCTTCCCTTGTGGCTTAGCTGGTAAAGAATCTGCCTGCAATGCGGAAGACCTGGGTTCGATCCCTGGCTTGGGAAGATCCCCTGGAGAAAGGAAAGGCTACCCATTCCGGTATTCTGGCCTGGAGAATTCCATGGAATGTATAGTCTATGGGGTTGCAAAGAGTCAGACATGACTGAGTGACTTTCTCTTCACTTCACTTCCTTTTTCAATGTCAGCTGCCTTCCAAGTGGGTAATGGGTAATTCTCATTTAGGAGCCTGGGGCATTCCCCCTCACCTTTACCTTCTTCCTCCGGAAAGTTTCCCAAGTGAGTTAGGTTAACAGAAGGGCAGTAGAGAGCCATGTCTTTCTCCTTTCAGTTCATTCCTGATAAATGAGGACATTGGTTTAAAAGATGGAACAGAACAACAACAACATCAAAACCAAATGGGAGACTGTTACAGTCATGTCATCCATGGGTGGAGAATTTAGCTGCTAAGCTGCGGGAGGGAAGCAAATATCTGGCTCTTGCCAAGATCAGGGTGTTCATAGGCACAGCCAGAGAAGGGGTCATTCCATGAGGGGACGCTGCATGGCAGGTGGAAAAGGCTAGCCTTGACAGCACACGAGAGTGCTGTGAGATGCACAGGCGGACGGCAGAGAGATGGGAGTTATTTATTTTTATCTTTATTTTTTTGATTAAAAAAAATCGAAGTGTAATTGCTTGACAATGTTGTATTAATTTCTGCTGTCATATATGTGTCTGTGTTCGTGTGTGTGTGTGTTCTTTTTAAAAAAATCATCTTTTCCATGATGGTTTTCACAGAATGCTGGAGACAGCTCTCCGTGCTGTACAGTAGGACCTTGTTGCTTATCCACTCTCTATATAAAAGCTCACGTCTGCAGACTTCAGCCTCCCTCCCCAGCCTCCTCCCCTTCGCAACCACCAGTCTGTTCTCTGCGTCTGTGGTTCTGTGTCTGTTTCGCAGGTCGATTCATTTGTGTCGTAGTTTAGATTCCATGTGTAAGTGATAATTGATTTGTCTTCCTGAATCATTTGACGCAGTATGATAATCTCCAGTGGCATCCACGTCGCTGCACATGGCAGTATTCTGTTCTTGCTATGGCTGAGTGGTATTCCATTGTGTGCTTGGATACATCTTTTTTAATCCATTCATCTGTCTATGGACTTTTAGATTGTTTCCATATCTTGGCTTTTATAAATAGTGCTGCTGTGAGCGCAGGGGTACATGTGTCTTTTTGGGTTAGAGTTTCGTCTGGATATATTGGTCCTTTTTATTTTAAAAAGAGTCTTTAGCTCTATTTTTAAAGATTCCCAAATGCCAACATGCTGCTGCTGCTGCTAAGTCGCTTCAGTTGTGTCTGACTCTGTGCGACCCCATGGACTGTAGCCCACCAGTCTCCTCCGTCCTTGGGATTCTGCAGGCAAGAATACTGGAGTGAGTTGCCATTTCCTTCTCTAAAATACCAATATAAACTATATGTTATTGATTTTATAATGTAATGTTGCCTTATGTGGCTTCCTTGATGGCTCAGATGGTAAAGAATCTGCCTACAATACAGGAGACCTGGGTTCAATCCCTGGGTCAGGGACGATCCCCTGGAGAAGGGAATGGCTACCCACTCCAGTATTCTTGATCTATTTAGAATTGCGTGTGGAGATAAACAATATAATGGAAAAATATTGAGAAGTGTGGGTTCTTTGAATGTCCCCTCCATGGATACCTCCAACCCGCTGATTGCTGGTTTCTTTCCATTTTTATGATCAAAAAGTTAGAAAGATCCATATTTTCATAGGTAAGAGATAAATGTTTATATAATTGTAGATGAAGGTCCTTTGGAGTAAATTCCAAAAGCTCGCCCTCTAAAAGAACATGTGTCTCCATGATTGTCTTTGAATCCTTTTGAACTATCAAAAATGCTTGTGTTCTTTCCTTTAGTTGTTGTAGTGTTGGTGTAGTCTTTGTTTACTTTGGTGGAACAGTAATGGAAAGATCATCCATTCTTAATACGGGGTTTTGGGATTTCTGTGTGCTGTGGGAGAAGGCAATGGCACCCCACTCCAGTACTCTTGCCTGGAAAATCCCATGGACGGAGGAGCCTGGTGGGCTGCAGTCCATGGGGTCGCTAAGAGTCGGACACGACTGAGCGACTTCACTTTCACTTTTCACTTTCATGCACTGTAGAAAGAAATGGCAACCCACTCCAGTGTTCTTGCCTGGAGAATCCCAGGGACGGGGGAGCCTGGTGGGCTGCCGGCTATGGGGTCGCACAGAGTCGGACACGACTGAAGTGACTTAGTAGTAGCAGTAGCAGCAGTGGGAGCTCTAGTTGGTGGAGACATTACTGGAATATTTTTTAAATGCATACGTAACTTCAGCAGAGAAATGGCTTATAAATCCACTTGATTGTATAGAAGCCAAAATAAGTAAAAATCTTCGCCTTCAGTCTAAATGTTACACTTTCAAGTTGGATAGTTTAATCTCTTTGCTCATGGCCATGTCAAGGGCCTTGTAGGTGAAATCCTAGAATTCTGAGGTAGGTGTCTGAAAGAGAGAGAAAAGAAGGATACACTGGGAATAAAAATCATAGCTTTACCATTTACTAGCTTGTGACCTTGGATAAGTCACTTGAAATGTCTGTGCTTTGGATTGCTTCATTTAATTGGGGGTAAGTACTTTCCTTCTAGAACTGTTAAGAGGAGTAATAGGCTTCCCTCATAGCTCAGTTGGTAATGAATCTGCCTGCAGTGTAGGAAACTTGGGTTAGATTCCTGGGTATGGAAGATTCCCCTGGAGAAGGAAATGGCAGCCCACTCCAGTATTCTTGCCTGGACAATCACTTGGTCAAAGGAGCTTAGCAGGCTACAGTCCATGGGATCACAAGAGTTGGACGTGACTTAGCAACTAAACCACCATATTTCTCTAGTGTCTGAGTTATGGTTGTGCTCAGACGCTCAGTCATGTCCAACTCTTTGCACCCTATGGACTATGGAGTCCACTAGGCTCCTCTGTCCATGGGATTTCCCAGGCAGGAATACTGGAGTGGGTTGCTATTTTCTCCTCCAGTGTATCTTCCCAGCAATCAAACCCACATCTCCTATGTCTCCTGCATTGGCAGGTGGATTCTTTACCATTAGCACCCCCTGGGAAACCTCTGAGTTTTGGTTGTGCTTTAGTTGCTCAGTCGTGTCTGAGTCTTCTGTGACCCCACGGACTGTAGCCCGCCACGCTTCTTTGTCCATGGAATTCTTCAGGCAAGAATACATCCCTCCTTCAGGGGATCTCCCTGACCCAGGGGTCAAACCCATGGTCTCCCACACTGCAGGTAGATTCTTTACCGTCTGAGTTATGGTTGTTGATGGTGGTTTAGTCTCTAAGTTGTGTCTGACTCTTGCAACCCCATGGACTATAGCCTGCCAGGCTCCTCTGTCCATGGGATTCTCTAGGCAAGAATACTGGAATGGGTTGCCATTTCCTTCTCCAGGGGAACTTCCCAATCTAGGGATCGAACCCGGGTCTCCTGCCTTGCAGGCAGATTCTTTACCAGCTGAGCTACAAGGGAAGCCCAGAGTTATGATTGGTCTCTCCAAATTATCAACTTTATTGTTGTCATCATTTCTCTGCTTTTAGGCTGGAACTAAATGAGTAATGTTGGGGTTTTAAAAAGATTTCTGTTTTTCTCTCCTACTAAACCTGTGTTGGATTTCACCATTTCTAAGCCAGTTCCCTCCGTTTCCTGCCAGTGGAGCTTCATTAACTGCAGTAGGTGGATATCATGAGGGGTGAAGTCTCTATAGGGCCCCTGTTTTCTGCCTCCTCTTGTGATGTTCTCTATGATTAGTCTTGTGTTTCTTTCTTTTCGATGTGAGGGTCAGAAGTGCACCTAGTGACCTAATGTGAACTTTACTGGGGAAAATCCCATGGATGGAGGAGCCTGGTGGGCTGCAGTCCATGGGGGTCACAAAGAGTCAGACACGACTTCACTTTCACTTTCACTTTTCACTTTCATGCATTGGAGAAAGAAATGGCAACCCACTCCAGTGTTCTTGCCTGGAGAATCCCAGGGACGGGGGAGCCTGGTGGGCTGCCAGCTATGGGGTCGCACAGAGTTGGACACGACTGAAGCAACTTAGCAGCAGCAGCAAGTTTCCTGAAGAGAAATTTGACTAACTGCTTCCTGGCCGAGGGGATCATTTGAGGGGACAGATGAGTCACTCTTTGCTCTTATTATCAGTGATGCTCACCACCCTCATGGAAATAGGAGTAGCGGCATATGTGTTATATGTAAGTAACCTAAAAATTCCATTTGGTTTGGGATGTGGTATTGAACACCGATAAGTTCAGCCAGTGGTTTAATAGTAGAACCGAGTAGGGCATGGATATTGTAGGTCGAGATTCATCGGACGTAGCTCCTGTTTCAGTGTGGCAGAGGAGACAGGAAAGTCATTGCATGTGGACAATGAGAAAGGCAGTGACAGCCCTAGGAATACATCTAGGAGAGGGCAGAGTGTCGAGGCAAAAGAGTGTGGGTTCAGGAACCATACTGTGTGGGTGCGGAACCAACTTTATCACAGATGGTGGGAGTGACTATGGGCAAATTATTGTGATCTTGGGGCTTCAGTTTCTTCCCCTGTAAGATGGAGGATCTTCCCTGGATCAGGAAGATCCCCTGAGGGAGGGATGTATTCTTGCCTGGAGAATTCCATGGACAAAGGAGCGTGGTGGGCTACAATCTGAGCAACTAAGCACAACCAAAACTCAGTACCCACCAACTCCAGTTATTGCAAGTACTGAATCAGTTGACATGTGTCAGGATTCAGAGGAGGGCCCAGCCCTGGTACAATTCCTACAAATGTGAGCTAGGACCTTCTTCCATATCATGATGTATTAATTGCTCAGTCGTGTCTCACTCGTTGTGACCCCATGGACTGTAGCCTGCCAGGCTCCTCTGTCTCCAGGCAAGAATACTGGAGTGGTAGCCATTCCCTTCTCCAGGGGATCTTCCCGACCCATAGATTGAACCCAGGTCTCCTCCACCGTAGGCAAATTCTTTACTGACGGAGCCACCAGGGAAGTCCATATCGTGATAAGGTAGATGGAATACGCAGAGTGTGAGTGATGGCCTCTGGTGGTGGAGGGGAGGAAGGGGCAAGGAAGACTTGAGAGAAGTTGAACTCTGAGCCAGGCTTTTATTCTCTTTTCCTTGCACATTTATTACAGAAAAATAGTAATATATAGACAGTCAAAAAGAGAACAATCAAAACCTACCCCTTGACCTGCTTTCAGAGGTACCCACGATTAGCATGTAGCTTATTTCCTTTGAGACTTCTTTTTTCCTCTTCTGCTGAGTGGATTTTTTGAAGGATGTCAGGGAGGGTTAATGTTTTCCTACACTTAATTCCATCAATTTGGTTACATCAGTGTGTTATATAAGGAGCAATTTTTACTTGCTTTTAAGATTCTGTCATGAAATATTTAAAAGACACAGAACAGCACAGAGAATAACATGGAGAGGGCAGTGTCTGGATTGGGCTCGAGTCACGTGGAGAAGACTGCAGTCTTAGGAGGGGGGCGGGGTGCAGGCCTGCTGCACTTACGGAGTGTTCCCGAGGTCTGTCCCTGCATCGGGCCCTTCAGGCAGATAGTTTCCTGGGTGTTCGTCGATAAGTCGTGTCCGACTCTTTTGGGACCCCGTGGACTGTAGCCCTCCAGGATCCTCTGTCCATGGGATTCTCCAGGCAAGTATACTGGAGTGGGTTGCCATTCCTTCTCCAGGGGATCTTCCTGACCCAGGGATGGAACCCGTGTCTCTTGCATCTCCTGCACTGGCAAATGGATTCTTCACCACTAGCGCCACCTCTTCCTGTATCCCTACAGTAACCATCTGAGGTTAATTCCCGCCACTGCCTCGCCTTTGATTGTTTAACTAAGGAGGCTCTGAGAGGCTGAAGGATTCGCACACCATAACACATGGATCAGGGTAGAGCTGTAAGTGTTACAAGCTTGATACCACCTAATCTGAATGCTGTTTCCTCTTCCCAAGTGCCTCAGGACCCCCTGGCTCCACCATCCTCATCTAAAACCACTCTTCTTTTATGTCTTGACTTTTTCTTTTTTTTCCAAATTATTTTGGACACATGAGATGAACAAAATTGAGCTGATTTTTTGTGTGTGTGGTAAAATATATATAACAAAATAGTTACTATTTTAAAGTGAACAATTCAGCCAAGTTGAGTATATTTATGATGTTATATAACCTTTAACTGAAAGTTGCTCAGTTGTGTCCGACTCTTTGGGACCCTATGAACTATACGGTCCATGGAATTCTCCAGGCCAGAATACTGGAGTGGGTAACTTTTCCCTTCTCCAAGCCAGGAATCAAACCCAGGTCTCCCACATTAAAGGTGGATTCTTTACCAGCTGAGCCACAAGGGAAGCCCAAGAATACTGGAGTGGTAGCCTATCCCTTCTCCAGAGGATCTTCCCAACCCAGGATTCAAACCGGGGTCTCCCACCTTGCAGGTGGATTCTTTACCAACTGAGCTATCAGGGAAAGCACCACCTTCACTATCATCTTTTCCCAAAGCTTTTGCATCATCCCAATCAGAACCTTTGTACCTATTAAGCAATAATACCCCACCCCCAACTTCTATTTTACATTCTGTCTCTATAAATTTGCTTATTCCAGATAGTCCTTCATGTAAGTGAAATATTTGTCCTTTTGTGACTGGTATATTTTACTTGGCATAATGTTTCCAAGGTTCATTCCTTTTGTAGCATGCATCAGAAATTCTTCTTCTTTTTTTTTTTTTTTACTGAATAATATTTCAGTATATATACATTCTACATACTACATTTTGTTTATCTATTAATCTGGAAGTGGACGTTTATATTTCCACCTTTTGACTGTTGTGAATAGTCTTGCTTTGAGCGTTGAATCATAATACAACTCAATGACAACAATGAAAAACCAGATGATAAAAAAAGACAAAGAGACATTTCCCCGAAGAAGACTTACATGTGACCAATAAGCTCGTGAAAAGATACTCAGCATCATTAGTCATTTGGGAAATGTATATCAAAACCACAGTGAGATCACTGCCCACCCACTAGAGTAGCTATAATTGGAGAGAGAAAAAAGAAAATAGGATGAGTATATGGAGAAATCGGAACCATGTGGAAAAATTGGAACCTTGTGCACTGCTCTTGAGAATACAAAATGGTGCACCTGCTGTGGAAAACTGTTTGATGCTTCCTCAAATTGTTAAGCATAAAATTATCATATGATTCAGCAATTCCACTCCTAGGTATGTGTCCCAAGAATTTGAAAATAGGGACTCATACAAACACATACTCCTATACCAACTGAGCTTTCTTTGCATATTCGTTGTTACTATTGTGTATCAGTTGTTACTATTGTGTATCAATAAATGCTACGGGCGATTTACTTATGTTGCCATCTGGAGATTTAGCATGTAAAAGAGCAGAAATTAGAACTCCAGAAAAAATCCCACCCACATAATGCAAGCCATGTTAGTTGAAACTGAAGACCTAGAGACACAGAAAGTTTGGTTCAGCCACGGAGGCCATCTTGTAATGTCAGGATACAAACGAAACATTTTGAAGGAGAATCCATGCTGAGTCGGGAGAAGGCAATGGCACCCCACTCCAGTACTCTTGCCTGGAAAATCCCACGGATGGAGGAGCCTGGTAGTCTGCAGTCCATGGGGTTGCTAAGAGTCGGACATGACTGAGTGACTTCACTTTCACTTTCCACTTTCATGCACTGGAGAAGGAAATGGCAACCCTCTCCAGTGTCCTTGCCTGGAGAATCCCATGGACGGAGAAGCCTGGTGGGCTGCAGTCCATGGGGTCGCACAGAGTCGGACATGACTGAAGCGACTTAGCAGCAGCAGCAGCCACGCTGAGTCAGATTTCTTCTGTCTAAAAACATTGTCAAGATAATGATAAAATAATGTCAAGAAGATTCATCTACAGAACATTTTTCTTCCAGCCGCAGAGCCCCAAAGATTTATTTCCCAAGTATTAAATTTTTTTGAATGTTCCATTATGAAATTGATAGGTCTTGTTAATCACAGTTGAGAATAGAAAATCTGCTTAGAACATTTGAGTTCGTGGATATTTATTCCATATTCCCAGGGTTGAGTCTCTTGACCACCTATTAACCATTGATAATTCATCCTGAACTTAAAGCCTTAGTAGGTGCATCAGAATACTCACACTTGAATACTTGTTGTTCTGGAAATTCACTTTGAATTATAGAATGAAATACACTCTACAGAGACCTAAGACCTGTTACCAGCTCAAGTTCTGGTTTAACTCCACTGTACAGCCTTGTCATTCATTCTGTGACTGGGCATTAACCTAAAGAAACAGACCTTCTCTCTGAAATCCTCTCTTAAACTGGGTTAGTGGTTATAGGTTTTGGTTTCGCTGCTGGTAGGGAACTGCTTGAGAACAGGTATGTGTGGTACAGTTGTCTGATCAAGTGGGCACAACTCGCCCACCTATGCAGACCCAGCCCTGGACACCAGTAGGCATCCTCTCTACTAAAATTACCCGCCACATGATCCAGAGCGGGTCGGATCTTGGGTTCTCCGTGGGCCTGGAAGATCCCAAGAGAGAGGGAAGAGACAGACTTGAGTTAGGCCTGCAGGGCTCATTCCCCCAAACCCAGTGAGTGACTCTGCCCCTGCTAGAGCAGTCCAAGTGGTCAGCAAAGCCAGGGGGTTTTCTGTGGCTTACTGTACACAGATCCTCTCCAGGGACGTGGCCCACATGCTCCATCAAGCTGAATGCTATTGTTGGTCCAAAACACATTTCTTTTATCACCTTTGATCTGATAAAAGTGAGCCACTCAGAGTCTTGATTTATTTTCAGCAAGATGGTGAATTCTGCCCCCTACCATACGGTGAATAGAAGGCCATGTTTGTGTTTATTTAATAGGCATTTAGATATTTACTGCCCATAAAATACTCCCCTTTGTGAAATGTGGACACCCCGTTTCATCTGAGAGCGGCTACACTTCACAGTTGTCTAAATCAGTGCAAACCTTTTCTAAAAGTATTTTGGCGTTTAAAGTAGGAATGAGCAATGATAAAGCCAGTGATTTTGAAAGTAACGAGCTTAGCATTCTGTCGGTTGTCTGTTGGACAGGAAATGTAGGTAAGTGCGTATGTTTGTGCATGCAAGCGAGCGTGCTCAGTCGTTTCTGACTCTTTGTGACCCTGCACCAGACTCCTCTGTCCATGTGCTTCTCCAGGCAATAATACTGGTGTGGGTTGCTATTTCTTACTCCAGGGGATCTTTCTGACCCAGGGATCGATGCTGGGTCTCCTGCAGTATGTAGCCGAAAGTTTTTAATTTTGTAGATTTTTAGAATCTTAGTGTCTTAGCTGGAGAAGGCAATGGCACCCCACTCCAGTAATCTTGCCTGGAAAATCCCATGGATGGAGGAGCCTGGTAGGCTGTAGTCCATGGGGTCACGAAGAGTCAGACATGACTGAGCGACTTCACTTTCACTTTTCACTTTCATGCATTGGAGAAGGAGATGGCAACCCACTCCAGTGTTCTTGCCTGGAGAATCCCAGGGACGGGGGAGCCTGGTTGGCTGCCGTCCATGGGGTCACACAGAGTCGGACACGACTGAAGCTACTTAGCAGCAGCAGCAGTGTCTCAGCACTAGGATACCACCAGGGGGGATCAGAGCCCCTCTAGTTTCACCCCCTCTCCTAAATTAAAACTCAGAATCTTAATATGGTTAATCTTCCTTGGTAGGCACTCAGTTTGTGGAATAAATGAATGAAATACATAATCTGCTGTGTGGCTACTGTGTGTTGTGACGTCATTTCGTGGCCGTCCTGGTGGGGATGATCTGCTCTGCTGGTACGTACATTTTATTTCTTAATGGGAGAAACTGTATGTGATTTTGCTGCCAAGTTTAGTGACCTTCACAGAATAAATGTATTCATATACAAACTTCTATGGATCCCAATCATTTGAAAAGCTGGTAAAAAAGCCATTGTTATTCAGTCGCTCAGTCGTGTCTGACTTTTTGCGACCCCAGGGACTGCAGCACGTCAGGCTTCCCTGTCCTTCACCAGGCTCACCATGAGTTTGCTCAAACTCATGTCCATTGAGTCAGTGATACCATCCAACCATCTCATCCTCTGTCATCCCTTTCTCCTCCCGCCTTCAATCTTTCCTAGTGTCAGGGTCTTTTCCAGTGAGCCAGTTCTTTGCATCAGGTGGCCAAAGTATTGGAGCTTCAGCTTTAGCATCACACCTTCCAATGAATATTCAGGACTGATTTCCTTTAGGATTGACTGGTTGGATCTCCTTGCAGTTCAAGGGGCTCTCAAATCTTCTCCAGCACCACAGTTCAAAAGCATCAGTTCTTTGGCGCTCAGCTTTTTTTATGGTCCAACTCTTACATCCATGCATAACTACTGGAAAAAGCCATAGAACTGCTTTTTACACAAATGCAGATGTGCTTATGCACGCAATTTTGTCTCTAATTCCAGAAGGTTCAAAGACCTTTGAAAGTTCTCCAGGGACCCTATGCTGAGCACCTTTGTATTGGGTCAATTCCCAGGGCCTATGTGAAATTGCTAAAGTGAGCAAGACTGTATGACCCTTGCCCTTTACAAGCATAAATGTTTAAAAAATATACAAATAACTTCATGTGGAAACTTATAATTTCCATCTGGGCAGTGATTTTTAACTGAGGGTTGAGACCCTTTTGGGATTTATGAAATAATGTTAGTATTTTGGGGCCAGCATTATCAAACCAATGGAATGGAAAAGAAACCAGGCTATATGTCCGTATACTGAGTTGAAATGAGAAATATGGGTCCCCGTTTGAGAAAACTGATGTCTGCTCTGCTTGTTTTACTTTATATTTAGGGCAGTGGGAGCAATTTAAAGAAATGCATGCTTTCTTTTCGTGGTCTGTTTTGACTGTATTGGCCCTTTTTCTTCCTTATTAAAAAACGGTCCAAGAGTCCACTGGTTCCACTAACATTTTATGTCTTAACAGCCTATCCCAAGTCATCACTTACTCACAGTTGTGAAAATAAACTTAAATCTGGCTCTTGAAGGCTCTCATGATTTTTCTTTATATTTAATTTTCCTCCTTTCCAGATAAGTAAAAATCAGTGTGATCCCCACCAGGCCACCACGTCTCCACTTTTATTTTTTATTTTTTTTTACGTCTCCACTTTTAGACAACATTCCTTAAACTTGGTTTTCTCATCTGTGAAATGATCCTGATAATGATAATTTCCTTCTTCTAGGATTGTTGGGAAGATTATGAGTTTACATAGATAGGATGCATAGCTTAAATTGTTCAGTTCATTTCAGTTCAGTTGCTCAGTCGTGTCTGACTCTTTGTGATGCCATGAACCGCAGCACACCAGGCCTCCCTGTCCATCACCAACTCCCAGAGTTTACCCAACCTCATGTTCATCGAGTCGGTGATGCCATCCAACCATCTCATCCTCTGTCGTCCCCTTCTGCTCCTGCCCTCAATCTTTCCCAGCATCAGGGTCTTTTCAAATGGGGCAGCTGTTCTCATCAAGTTGGCCAAAGTATTGGAGTTTCAGCTTCAACATCAGTCCTTCCAATGAACTGGTCTACTTTAGGATGGACTGCTTGGATCTCCTTGCAGTCCAAGGGACTCTCAGGAGTCTTTTTGAATTGTTGGTATACCGTAAAGGAATTGTGTTTTATACTTCCCTTAGAATTTCTTAGAATCAGTCCGTTCTGGCTGCGTTTACTAAGCAGAAGAGTGCTCTGGGTGTGGTAATATTCTTGTTTCAGAAGCGTCTGTCTAATCTTTTTCTTTTTAATCTAGTCTATTTAACTCCATTTTTTGGTATTAATTATTTAGCCACCTCTCATCATAAATGACATTAAGAGAACAATCCCTCTTTCTTTATATTTTGAATCAACATTCTGTTCAGTTACAAATGTTGCATATGTTGATTTTTTTGGAACCCAGATGGAGTCTCCACGAAAACTCAGAATACTATTAAAACTCAATTGCCAGATTCTGTTATAAAGTAAATGTGGTTAAAAAAAAATTCACAAGAAGAGTTAAGTGATTTTCCTGGTATTTTTCCCCCTCAGAATTACTTTTGTAGGTACTGTGTTAATCTTAAAGAAGTTTATTGAATTTCCAGAATTATCAGCAATACTCAAAGCAAATAAATGTATTCAAATTCTTAGAAGAGATAATTCATGCATGAAAATCTTGCTTCTCTACCACCCTTAGAGTAGTGTGAGGAGATTTAAATTAAACCTTGTGATGTCTTTTAAAATAATATATAGGACGTACTCTATGCATATAAATACTCTTTTTGGCACCGGGTCGGTGAGTAGCTGCTATAATTTAAAGGTTGTACGTGATGTGGGTTTGTGAGGATTGCTGAGCTGTCTCTTACAGGGCAGCCCTATCGTCATTAAAATGCTTCCTGACTCTGCTTTCTCTTCCATACCCTGCCCTGTTCATTCCTTCCATTTACATAATGTTTTCACATTCTCTTTTCTTCCTTTCACTCTCTCTAGCAATAAAAACTTTCCTGTCAGAAGGAATGCTGTTACCAGTATCTGGCAGCATTCTATAGGAAAAGACATCTCTAGTATCAAATGGACCTACGTTGGCATTGCCACTCAGCTACTTTCAGGAATTTGGGCAACAACGTTGACCTCTCTGAGCTTTGGTTTATTGTTTGTAAAGGGGGCCTCTTATCTGTGGCTTCAGTGAGCACTTTATACTGATAAGCTTACTTCTCTGAAAGGTATGTGTTGCAGAGAAATAATTAAAAAACAGCAACTAATTATAGATTTTTGTTGTTGTTGTTATTATTCAGCTGGGTAGGAAATGTATTTTGTGAACAAGGAGGGTCTTCTTGGAAGCCCTGAAGTTTCATTGTATGCGTGCATGCTCAGTTGTGTTTGACCCTTTGCAGAGCTTGCCAGGCTCTTCTGTCCATGGGATATCCCAGGCAAGAATACTGGAGTGGGTTGCCAGTTCCTCCTCCAGGGGAATCTTCCTACCCAGAGATCGAATCCGTGTCTCTTGTGTCTCCTGCATTGGCAGGCACATTCTTTACCACTGTACCACCTGGAAATTTCTCAGTTTCCCTACTGTTTGCAGGGTCTCTGACATTACATGCTGAGTGGTAGATGCTAGTGATGATAACTTTTATTGATCATTTTTTATGTTCTAAGCCTAATACGTGCTTTTGTGTTTACTACATTGGATCATCATCACTCACTTGGGGATGGGATGAGTAATTTAGCCTCATTCACAGATGGAAACTTGAAATTCCATGATGTTATGAGAATCAGTCTGTAGTCTTCCTGGCCCCTGAACCTAAGTTCTCAATCACTGTTCAGTCCTCTCTTTCTGCATGAAGAGATGGACAGAGATCTTTAGACTGCTGGGTCAAGAGTAGGGTTTCTCTCCTACCTTCCCAGTCAAAGACTGTCCTTCAAATACTGATACATCCCAATACAGTGGAAATGGACCTGTTCTGAAACAGGTGCATAGACCCAGGTGTGTGAGGATGAGTCTTTTAAGTTGGGTCAGAGGTCATGGTTAACCACCTCTGGTGGCTGTTTGGGCCAAAATTGCTATCTCAAGTCCCCAGGGAATCCTGGTGGGCATTTTTGGAATGATTTCATTTCCGTGTTTAAAGCTTCCATCTTTCACTGGGTGGTGTCGTTAGACAATCAGAGAAAAGAATTTCTTACTAATATTGTTGTTTCTCTTGGTGGGGCCCTTCCCCATTTTAAAAAACTGGCAACTCAATTCAGGACCTCCTGTGTCGTGCTGGAGGATATTAATTCCCAAGAATGAGCAATTTTTGATGCTATTCCTCTTACTGTGTCAACAAAGCAGTGTCTGAAAACATTTCCCAACAGTGCAAACATCCAGGTTTTCCTTCTTGGTTCCAGCCTCAGCGTATGGCGGTTCATTATTTACATATGCTGAGAGGCCTGCCAAGCCGATGCAGGTGTTGCTGACTTGTGAAGACACGTTGACTCTTGCTCTAAAGAAAGGTTGGAATGCTGCCCTTTGTCAGAGGGATTGAGCTGTGCCAGTCACCGAGCTACATGTCAGTGTATAAAAATGCAGATTTCACTTTGCTGTGGAAGAAAAACAGTTTGACATACTGCCTTTAGCAGGTTTTTCTTTCAGTGAATATCATTCTCCTTCCATCTCACACCCCACGTTGTTGGGTAGCCCTTGCTTTGAGCTTGTTGGCTGTGCTCACGATATCACTTTCTTTGGCTTTGTCATTTTGGTGTCAACTAAATTGTCTATAAAGAAAGCTGAGCGCCGAAGAACTGATGCTTTTGAACTGTGGTGTTGGAGAAGACTCTTGAGAGTCTCCTGGGCTGCAAGGAGATCCAACCAGTCCATCCTAAAGGAGATCAGTCCTGGGTGTTCATTGGAAGGACTGATGTTGAAGCTGAAGCTCCAATACCTTGGCCACCTGATGCGAAGAGCTCACTCATTGGAGAAGACCCTGATGCTGGGAAAGATTGAGGGCAGGAGGAGAAGGGGACGACAGAGGATGAGATCTTTGGATGGCATCACCAACTCAATGGACATGGGTTTGGTGATGGACAGGGAGGCCTGGCGTGCTGTGGGTCCATGAGGTCGCAAAAAGTCGGACACAACTGAGCGGCTGAACTGAACTGAAATTGTAAGGAGAGAATGCAGTCGCTTGGAGTTGCCATGTGGGAGTGGTTAACTTCTAGTTCTGAATGGTAGCTGATGAGTCTGGGTCTTCAGGAATCCAGTAAGTCTCGATTGTAAGCCTGTGAAATTAATTTAACCTCCATGATAGTAAATTTCCAAGATTTTTGGGTTTGGAGCTGGTGGCTTTGTGACCATCCAGAAGGTTCTCCCCAAAGTTCTTTAACCCAATGCAGTTTTTCATCGAGATAGGCTGACCCCTTTCATGTACAACCCCAAATTTAAGCAGCTGCATATACTGGGAGGTTTATGATTGCTATGATTGCTTGTTAGTCTCCTATAGGTTCTCTTTCTCTACAAGATCATTCAAGGACCCAGGGCTGCTCAACCTGCTTGTCTTCAGGCTTCTCTGCACTTGGTGTGTAGAGAAGAAAAGGGGGAGGACAGGAGGGTCTCCATGAAAGTGTCAGGGCTAGATTCTGGAAGTGGCCAGCATTGTAGGAATTTGTATTCTATTGGCTGTGTAACACAGGCATCGGGCCCCCATATAGGTGTGACTGGGCTGAAAAGCTACATTTCCTAACTTCCCACATGAGAAAGGAACCCATGTAACGTCTCTGCCACAGTTGCATATTATAAGCTTAATCTTAAGGGTTCTGAAGGTGAGTGTGTCTATTAGGAGGACCTTGACAGGGGATTGACTTGGTAGCTAGGTATTTGTTCTGAATTCTAGGTTCATTTTTACCTTCGGGTTCACGAGTTTCCCACAAATGGCAAAGAAGGGGATTTTTATTTAAAAGAAGTGCTGCACTGGGTAATTTTCCTTTTTGACCTGATGAGGTATTTATAGCCTACCTAAAGATCCGGAATTAATGTCTGGTCATGCATGATGCGTGTCTCCCTGGTGGCTCAGTGGTAAGAAAAAATTCCTCCTGCAGTGCAGGAGATGTGGGTTCGATCCCTGGGTTAGGAAGATCCCCTGGAGAAGGGCGTGGCAACCCACTCCAGTATTCTTTCCTGGGAAATCCCATGGACAGAGGAGCCTGGAGGGCTACAGTCCATGGGGTCCCAAAGAGTTGGACAGGACTGAGCAACTAAACAGCAAAACATGCATGATGCAGTCTAGTAATAATCAGACTTGGGTTTTTTAGATGGTTCCTCCGCGGATCTGTGCTGACGTCAAGATTCCCTGACGTCCATGTTCGTACCTCACTTTGCCCTGAGTTTTCAGGGTTAGAAGGCCACATTGTCGCATTTCCTCCTTTGAGAAGCAGGTCTCTTGAATTTCAGGAGGACTCTGGTCAGACTTTCCTGTTCAGGGGTGTAGAATTCCAGTCATGCAGTTTTTCCTTCTTCTAGGAGATCTTTCCCCTTATAAATCCCAAAGCTTTCATCTTTAATAATAATTTTGGAAGCATTTAAAACATTTCATATTTTTCCCAGAATCTTCAACACAGTATGTTGAACATGGTTGAATCTTTTTAGTCAAAAATTTTTTTTCTCCTAAGCTGGATTTGGTCAGTTAGAAGTTAATTGAGGTTGGAAGGCCCAGAAAGGTGAGGTCGTGGAGCTTAACCTCTCCATTTTTCTCATAGTTGGTTCGTTTCTTCCCAGCACATCTGGTGTGGTTTTCTGTCCCTCGTTCCTCCTCCCCACAAACTCTCTGCCTTTAGTTTACTGTTGGCTGTCAAGCCGGATAACTGAGCATGTTAAATTGAGAATCAATAGATTCTTAATGAGGACTACAACAGAGAGACTCCCACTATTGATAGAGTCAAGTTCAAACTCCTCATCTTGCCATCTATAGCCTTTGGCAGCCGGCTCATCTAGTCCTAGCTGGTTGCACAAATTGCAGCAACCCCACCCTCATCACCCAGCACACTGCACCCTCTTTTTGAGCCACACCGAGTCATAATCTTCGTAAATCATATAATTGTAAAAAATATCAGTGAAAGTTAATTGAGTACTTATGTGCCAGGGTCTTTTGTAGAATAAAGTGTTAAACCCTCCAAGAAACCAAAGCATTTAGAGTATGCTAAATATAGATAAAAATATTAAATATTTAAAATAGTTATTATTACTATATACTATTACATATCACATGGGCTTTCTAAGTGGCACAGTGGTAAAGAATCCGCCTGCCAATTCAGGAGGTGCAAGAGATGTGGCTTAGATTCCTGGATCAGGAAGATCCCCTGGAGTAGGAAATGGCAACCTGCTCCAGTATTCTTGGGAAATTCAGTATTCTGGAAAATTCCATGGGCAGAGGAGCCTGGGGGGTCAGAAAGAATTGGATGTGACTGAGCACACACACTCTGATGCTGGGAGGGATTGGGGGATTGGAGGAGGAGAAGGGGACGACAGAGGATGAGATGGCTGGATGGCATCACTGACTCGATGGACATGAGTTTGGGTAAACTCCAGGAGTTGGTGATGGACAGGGAGGCCTGGTGTGCTGCGATTCATGGGGTTGCAAAGAGTCAGACACGACTGAGCGACTGAACTGAACTGAGCACACACACGTGACATATCACATATTAATATTTTAATAATCATGCTGTGCTTATTCACTGAGTTGTGTCTGACTCTTTGCGACCCCATGGACTGTCGCTGGCTAGGTTCCTCTGTCCATGGGGATTCTCAAGGGAAGAATACTGGAGTAGGTGGCCATTCTCTCCTCTAGGGGATCTTCCCAGCCCCAGGGATCAAACCCAGGTCTCCCACACTGCAGGAGGATTCTTTACCATCTGAACCATAAGGGAAACCCGTGAATACTGGAGTGAGTAGCCTATCCCTTCTCCAGGGGATGTTCCCAACCCAGGAATCGAACTGGGATCTCCTGCATTGCAGGTGGATTCTTTACCATCTGAGCCACCGGGGAAGCACAAGTGTATTTAAGTGTAATTAAGTTAATTATTATTATTAGCTATAACTTTATGGGCATATGGTTACATGAAAGCATTTAACTGTCTCAAGGACAGGCTGGGTAATTGTTCTCCTCTCCCTTTAACAAATGGGGAAGGGAAACGCAAAGGTTATGTGAGCTGGCCAAAGTCACACAGCTTGGGGGTGCCACAGCTACCCACTGTGTAGTGTTGACAAGCGGTCAGACTGTCATGGGTGTAAATCCCCTCTCCAGCCACTCATTCTACTTGGGGTAGTCCCTCATTTCTCTGCTCAAAATGCAGTGGAGACTCAACATCATCCTGTGACATGCCCCTTGTGTCATACTGTCCCTTTCCTGAACAGAGTGAAATCTGTGCTCAGAAATGAGGTCATTACACCTTCCATCTGTCCAACACCCTCCTTCCCGCACCCCTCTATTGGAGCTCCTTGAGGCTGGGGCCAGGGCTGGGGAGGCCTGTGTTCAATGCTGGTGGAATCCATCAGCGTTAGAGATGATCGTGCCATCTCCCCATTTCCCACATGGCAAAGCCGAGGCCCGGTGTGGTTGCATCACAGAGCTGTCTGAGCGAGGATCTGGGACAAGTACCATTGTTTTCCCGAGTCTCTGGCGATGTGGACTTTGAAAGCAGAACATGTGTGCAGTTATTTCAGTCTGGTTGCTTAGTTCATGGCAGGGTTCTGGCTGGCGGGATGCGTTTCTGAGTGTACCATGTTCTTAACCGTGTACTCGGAGTGGTGACAGCAGTTGTAGGAGAGGCTTGGCATGAAAAGACCAAGCTGGGCCCGAGTTTACCCAGCCCGCTGACTGAGGATTCACGTATGCTGGTGAGTCCAGAAGGGCACTCGAACACGTGTAGCTCACAGGATTTTGTTTGATTCCCACCCCCGCCCCCCAAGCTGCAACTAGCACATTTTATCTAGAATACATTCATGAATTCTCATATTGGATATAGGGAGTCACTTGCTAAAGCCTGTCTCCTTGTACACGTTATCCATAACGGTTCTGCACCTGTGTATGTAACTTAGAATAAAGAAACGATCAGGCCACAAATTTAGTTTTTAATTTGAAATTGTCAGAAACTTCTGGAGAAGTTGGCCCTATATTATAAAGAAGGTTGTTTTCTCTAAGTCATTTGGAAGTAAATTACTATTACCCTCAGGCATGAGAGTTTTTTTTTTTTTCCCATAAACAAAGACAGTCTTCTACAAAACCGCTCTACAGGGCTGAAAATCATGATGCCTTACCACCAGCTCCTTCTCACACCCTCTCCCACTCTCTTGTCACTTGTCCCAGCTCCATTTCAAATAACAGATGTTTCCAGCGAGCCGCACGTGTTGCTCTGAGTTGTCACGTGTCTTCAGAGTTCTTCGTTCAGAAACAGCTGCCCATCAAGAGTCACGACCCTGACTCTTTTGAAGAACCCAGGCCATTGTTTTGTTGAGTGTCCCTCAGTGTGGCTTTACTTGGTGCGTTCTTGAGATCGGATCCACATTCCGAGTCATCAGCAGACACCCTCAATGGTGATGGCGTGAGCCTCCCTCTGTCTTCGCTGAGAACTCTTGATGTGAACCCATCCCATTTCTGATGATGCTCACTCATTTGGTCCCTTGGTTTAGATGGCTTCTGCCAGCCTTCCCTGCTGGGAAGTGATTCTTTTCCCTTTTTCCCTTTTGTAATTAGTAAGCATTTTATAGAGAGGTACTTTGATGTAGATTCCCCATTTCTCATCAATCTTTGAGTTTATTTATATCTATAAGGACTCGGTTTCCTATTTTAGGCAGCGGTTATAATCTGTTAGGCTTTCCTGGTAGCTCAGATGGTAAAGAATCTGCCTACAAGGTGGGAAACCCAGGTTCGATTCCTGGGTTGGGAAAATCCCCTGGAGGAGGGAAAGGCTACCCACTCCAGTACTCTGGCCTGGAGAATCCCATGGACTGAGGGGTCTGGCGGGCTATGGTCCATGGGGTCACAGAGTTGGACACGACTGAGTGACTAACGCTTATACTGATAATCTGTTAGTGGTGGTCTTTATGTTGATATTCAGGTCTTCCCTGGTTGGATCTGTCAGGGTCCCTCCAAGAGGGGCTCCTCTGTGCTCTTCTGTCCCCTTTTTCTCTCTGGCTGGACTCTGAGACATCCCAGATGCTTCTTTCTCTTGTTGTCCCCCGACCTGACCTGCATGGTCTCTAAAACCCCTGTGCCAGGCCACTCCCATGAGTCGATATCTTTTCTTTTTTTAATTCATATTTTTTTTAAAAAAGTATATTTCCAAAGAGGGTGTGGAGAAAAGGGAACCCTCCTACACTGTTTGTGGGTATGTAAATTGGTGCAGCCACTATGGAAAACAGAATGGAAGTTCCTCAAAAAAACTAAAAATAGAGTTACCATATGATCCAGCAATCCCACTCCTGGGCATTTACCCAAACAAAACTATAATTCAAAAAGCTGCATGCACCCCTGTGTTCATTTACACTATTTACAATAGCCAAGACATGGAAACAAACCCAATGTTCATCGACAGAGACATGGATGAAGAAGATGTGGTACATATGTACAGTGGAATACTCTTCAGTCATTAAAAAGAATGAAATAATGTCATCTGCAGCAACACGGATGGACCTAGAGATTATCGTACTAAGTGAAGTAAGAGAAAAGACAAATATCCGATGATATCACGTATCTTTCAGGTTAACTTGGGGCCAATATACTATAGACATTTAGATGAACGTTTCAGGGGAGATTGATTTTGTTTCTAAACTGCAAAAAATCCCAGTGGAGCCTGTTTAGTATTTTAGCTGGCGTGGAAGGGGAGCTTCCGCGCCTCCAGGCATATTCTTACACAAATTATCAAAAGATGCAGGAGCAGTTCAGTCAAGTTAAAAACCCAAGTTTGAAACTGTCATCACTTTTTTTCTACACTGCTGAATGTTGATAGGGTTTCCAAGGTGATAGAAGGACAGCTTCTCAGGGAGGCCTGTGGCAGCTCACAGAGGAACCTGTCACCCATGGTACTGGAGGGGCTTCCCACGTGGCTCAGTGGGTCAAGAATCTGCAACGCAGGAGATGCTGGTTCGATCCTAGGGTCAGGAAGATCTCCTGGAAGAGGGCATGGCAACCCACTCCAGTATCCTTGCCTGGAGAATCCCATGGACACAGAGGAGCCTGGTGGGCTACAGCCCATGGGATTGAAAAGAGTGGAACATGACTGAATGGACTGAGCACACATGCATGCAAGGTTCTGGAAGGAAGGGGAAAGAATGAGGACCTCTTTTGTTTCTAACTGTCTGTGCTCATCTCTCCTTCCTGCGCTCTCCTCCATTTTGCTGTCCTCAACCACGCTGCCCAATCCTGTGCTCAGCTAGAGATCCACTCACGTGTTACCACTTCTCTATATGACTTCCTTGAATTTTCCACTCTCAGAATCATCAACTAAAATTCTTGGCCCCGAGTTTAATTTTTAAAAATTATTTACAATAGTTTGTTTTAAAGTGAGATTTTAATGAAATGATGATTAGTATGCACATGTTCAGTTGCACCTCCTTAAGTAAAATATTTAAAATTTATACTGTTTATTTTATAAATGTCTTCTCTGCCCCCCCATTTAATGCTCATGCGTGTGCATACACGCACACACATGTGCACGCGTGCACACACACATATACACACACACCTCAGTGTGATGAAAGATACTTACCTGTGGCAGGAGTTGGGTAAATTCACAACATGTCAGGGATATACTTTATATTATTTATTGGGCTATTGGATATAATCTTCCAATCTGTTATTAAAATCTGCTAGGACTGGAAAAGTCTTGGTCCTTTTTAATTTTCAGTGACCACACCCACATTAAATTATTTCCGTATTCTCATTCTAGAACATCGTTCTTACCTTTAACCTATGGTAATCGTTTGGCTGAGTTACAACCCAGTTTTCAGGCTGGTAAGGTAAGTTTCTTAAAAATAAATTCTCCTGATGGCTTCCCAGAAACAAAGAACATTTGAAACTTAAGACTGGGATTTAGTCGGTATATCCTGATTCCTTCTGGGCCCTAAGTTTCCAAGATTTCTCTTTTCTTCTCTTTTTGTCTTCTCTGTTTTCCTTCACTCCACAGGCTGCTATTATTTCCATGGTTGCTTTTTACCATTTCTCATACTAATAACTTAGATAAGAGACCTTTACGTTGGCTTAGAGTTTCTTAGGAAATGGAAAAAAGGACATTTTCTTTGCTTTAGAGGAGTATAGAGAGTACACAAATGCATCTGTAGTTTTCACAGTCAAATAGAGGTCAAAACTCTCAGGAATGCCACCATACAAAAGTCCTACATTTCATTGCTCTTGGTGAGTTGTACCTTGGGATACAGTGTCGTATATATTCACTATATCATTTGCTTTTGGCTTTATTTTAGTTATTCTTCCTCAAAGAGTGTTTTTTTAAAGGCCATTTTTTGTTTTAACAATTATTTATAAACCATTTTGATGCTAATAACTGGGACAACAGTGGCATGCTGTGAGTATGGAGAGTTTTGCGAGCTATTTGACATCTCAACTGTTTGTTGAATAACACGGTTTTTGTTCTCTGAGCCTACTATCCTGTCTGGATAGCAGGAACAGATCAACTGTGTATGTCTGGCATTCTTTGATGATTTTACCTAGAGGATAATTCTTATCTGATCTTCTTTTGTATGCTTCTCAGTTCTAACAGTGTCCAGAGTTAATGCCTTTTTCTGTATTCCATAGTTATAAGGGTTGTATAGTAAGAGTCTGGAGAAGAATAAGAAATTGAACCCAGGGTTTTTATTATGTAGTTTTAAATTCCACTGAATTAATCTAGCTCTTGAGGCACTGTGGAAACAGGACATTCATTTCCAGGCCTGGGCTCATGGGGGTCAGAGTTCATCAGACACCCCAACTCTTCCCAACCCTAAGTACTAAGCATGGGGTGTCTCAGATGTAATAACTTCTGTTTACACTTGTTAACAAAAAGTGAGCTTGCTGTATAATCTCACTCTCTAGATGAACTCTACTCTAAAATTCACAACTCAGATCTGACCTTACTGTTACTTCCAACCATCACTCAAGAGTTTCTACTCAAACATGTGAGTCATACTTTTGGTGCTGGCTTTTCTGAGTCATTTTAGCAGCCAACACATTTTATTATTGGCACCTCCTACCATGAGATAACAGGTATTTGGTTTTTAATCCCTCAAAACTGTGATCTTTTTAATCTAAATAGTATATCTAGACCTCAGTGTATTTTTATTCAGTAAGTCTGATTTGCTTTGTGCCTTCCTGACAGGTTCTGGGGTAATAAATAATGTTTACCATTGGCAGTGTTCTTTCCCAGATATTGAAAGTGTTGCCTCTGGTTATCTTTAATCAACATGGTTACTTATATTTAGAAGGTACATTTGCTGTGAACAATAATCTTTTCAAAAAGCTTGCAGAGGCATACAAGAGGAAGAGAGTGGGTGTATTGTTTTACAAAGCGATGGTCTTTTGAGTTGTCACTTCTCATCCTTGTACTTGATCATTGAAGGAAGATACCAAATGCCCCCAACAGGGATACTCCCCTTATGAGTTGTGCCTTCCCACTCCATGTGAAGGCATCATACGTGTTCAGTGTAATCAATAAGAAAATAAATTTCATAAATTCAAGCACTGATTTCACTAATTTTATTTTTCTTACTATTTTGGGAAAGCTTCTAATAGTGATACACAATCCTGGAGATTATAATTACTAATCAATACTTAGATGTAATGAAAGATCCCATATTTTTCCCCCCAGGGAATCATTTATGGTGTGATGTCTCTTGTTTACGTCTTTAAGCCATTTTGAGTTTATTTTTGTATAGGATGTGAGAGAATGTTCTAACTTTGTCAATTTACATTCCACTGTCCAGCTTTCTCAACATCTTTTGCTGAAGAGACTCTTTTTTTCCATTGTATTGTCTTGTCTCCTTTGATAAGGATTAATTGATTGTAGGTGTGTGGGTTTATTTCTGGGCTCTGTATTCTGTTCTGCTGACCCATATGTCTGTTTTTGTGCCAATACCATACTCTTTTGATTAGTGTAGCTTTGTAGTGTTGTCTGAAGTCTGTCCCCAAGGGTATAATTTATTGATCATTTCCTTGGCTCAGACAGTGGCCTGCCTGGTTTCCAGTGGATTGTTCCATTTACTCGTATTATTCCCATTTTTACCAGTGAGCAAACTGAGTCTGTGTGATGTGAACTAACTTTACTGGTTATTTGGGTATTCAGTAGCAGGAGCAAAATTCCCACCCAGCTCTGTCTGGCTCCACCACCCATTCTCTGAGCCCTAATCTGTTGAGTCCCAGTCATTTGATGGCGAATGAAACAATGAAATGCAGTTGAGTTTGAGATGAGTCTGATCTGGGAACAACCCTTATTTTGGCTGATGCTGTTGCCTGACGTTCACAGTTGCTCAAGACCTATTTATTATCTGTTTCAGATTTCATTGTGAGATTAATTAATTAACCCTTAAGGGCTTTTCCCATTGTGTCAAGTTCACCCAAAAGAAGCTGACAAACTCCCATTATAAGTTGAAACTGCGTAACAAACTGCACAAGCCCCAACAAGACCTGACGGTTTGTGGAACCTGGGCCAGTGTCAGTGGTTAATTGTATTCTCAGAAATATCATGGAAGTGGGGGAGGTGGTGGTGGTGCTGTGGTCACATGACCAGGTTTACTCCTTAAAAGCCTGGCTGTATTTTCCTTCGTTTTGAAAGGCATGGAGGAGACTTAGTTTTGATTGCATCCCAGAGGGAGATAGCGACCTCTTTCTGAGAATTAAATATGCATAACATATTACAAGTTAATTTTGAACAATTCATTACTATTTCTTAAAGGTTTGAGGAAGTACTGGGTTAAAAACACAGTAGAAACACCAAACCTATGATTGGAGATTTTGGTTCGTGGTTGTCGATGTTTTTGTTTTAATGAATGGGAAGAAACCACTCGTGGTACATTAAACTCCAAGTTGAAGTATTGTTGCTGTATAAAATAAAGAATCGTATTGCATGTAAAGTAGCTGTTTGTTTCTTTGTCTGACTTATTTATACCAGAACTTATAAAGAATTTGGGGGGGGGGTATATGTATATCATTATAGTTTTAATTTTTTGAAGCTTGCATTCCACTTATCATGTATACACATAGACGCGTATGCTTATGCATACCACCCCTCACACACTTACACGTGAACCTTCAAATGGGTCCATGCTGTTCTGATCCGTGCCCCGTGAGTAAGAAGTCTGAGAGCCAAGGACGATGCTCAGATAGTCATTATTCTCGTTCTCATGGTCTTAGTTGTACTTTTATGGTTGATGGAAAGATCTGCATGAGGGAAGATACAAAATTAGAGAGGGGGCATTATGAGATGAGGATACCGCTGGTGATGATATTGATACTTGGAATTGCCAGTTAAGTAAACAGCTTAATTACTTGGCTCTTTCTTCTGTGAGGTGGCTGAATACTACATGAATGAGTGCATTTCGTTAGATGAGTTCATACAGCAGTAACCCATCAAATACTCACTTTCTCACAGGTTGCTCTCGGATATTCTGCGAAATAAAGTTGCGTGATTAAGAAAGTTTGGGAAACACTGGGTTAAATAAAGTGAAATCCACTTCTTGACTGAAAGAGGTGGAGTTCCCAAGTTTGACCCTAGAATGCGTATCTCTTAAAAAAAATCTATAAACATTCCCTGTGTATCTCCGGAATGTGTACAGATAGTGGAAAACAGCGTGGGGTTGAGAACTGAATATATGTATGAAGGATGTGGGGAAGTGGTGACGCTAGTGGTCAGGAACCCGCTTGCCGATACAGGAGATTAAGAGACACAGGTTCCATCCCTGGGTCGGGACGATCCCCTGGAGAAGGGCATGGCAACCCACTCCAGTATTCTTGTCTGGAGAATCCCCATGGACGGAGGAGCCTGGTGGGCTACAGTCTATAGGGTCGCAAAGAATCAGACACCACTGAAGCGAGTTAGCACGCATACATGAAGGATGTAGGACTGGGTTCGGATTAAGCCACCCTTCCACCCTCTAGACAACAGGCACGTCACTTAGAAACAAGTATACAAGTTTATACACATGCCTTTCTTGCAGGGTGCTGTGATCTTCAAATGATCTAATGCATACAGAGATGCTTTTCAGATTTGAAGCACTCTGGAAATATTAGTTATTAATAAAGCCTCTACTTTTAAAATTGTGATATTATATATATAACATAACATTTGTCATTTTAACCATTTTTAGGTGTACAGTTCAGTGCCATTAAGTATATTGCTAATGGCTAATGTTTCGCAATGTTCTGTGCATTGTTTTGCAGTTATTGCCGATGTCCATCTCCAGGACTTCTGTCTTGTTTTTTTCCAAATTGAAACATCACCTCGTCCTTTTCCCCCAGCCCCTGGCCACCACCGTGCTACTTGCTCTCTCAATGACTATTGTAGGTAGGGCTTCAGAGGTTAAAGCGTCTGCCTGCAGTGTGGGAGACCTGGGTTCGATCCCTGGGGCAGGAAGATCCCCTGGAGAAGGAAATGGCAACCCACTCCAGTATTCTTGCCTGGAGAATCCCATGGATGGAGGAGCCTGGTGGGCTACAGTCCACGGGGTTGCAAAGAGTCGGACGCGACTGAGCAACTTCACTTTCATTTTTCACTTTCACATAAGTGGAATCATACAATAGTGTCCTATTTGACTTGGCATAGTATCTTCAGGCATATCCTCTGATTTTTTTTATGATGTGAGATTTTATTTTCTTAATTCACTCACCCTTGATGCCATTCCTTTGTTTGTTTGTTTTAAATTGGAGGATAAGCACTTTACAGTATTCTCTTGGTTTCTGCCACACATCAGCATGAATCACATGGCTGCCCCATGCATCATATGGGGCCTTAGTTCCCCAACCAGGGGTCAGACCTGTGCCCCCTGCAGTGGAAGCATGGAGTCCTAACCACTGGACTGCCAGGGAAGTCCCCCTGGGGCTAGGCGGTACCCACAATTTTAGGACAGGGTCTTTTAAGGATGTGCCTTTAAGAAAAGCGGATCAGGAGTCTGTTCCATCCTCGAAGCGATCAAAAGGTACACATGTCTAGTTATGAGATCAATAAGTACTAAAGATGTAATGTACAACATGATGAATATAATTAACACTGCTGCTGCTACTGCTGCTAAGTCACTTCAGTCGTGTCCGACTCTGTGCAACCCCATAGACGGCAGCCCACCGGGCCCCGCTGTCCCTGGGATTCTCCAGGCACTTACACAAGAAAACTGTGTAGAGTAAATCCTCAGAGTTCTCATCACGAGGAAAAAATTTTTTCTGTTTCTTTAATTTTGTATCTGTATGAGGTGATGGATGTTCACTAAACTTACTGTGATCATTTCATGCTGTATGTAAGTCAGATCACTATGCTGTATACCTTAAACTTATACAGTGCTGTGAGTCAATTATATCTTAATAAAACTTGAAGATAAATACATTTTTTAAAGTTCAGGAAAAGAATCTAGTCCGTCCTCAGATAAGAACTAAAGTGACCCAGGGCTCTCCCTGACAAGCAGAGAGCCCTTTGTTGCTTCTTAAATCAGTGTTTGAAATACGAGAGGCATGAGTTTCAACACCTAAGTTTTATATCTTTATTATCTAGATTTATGCACAAGGATTTTTAAACTTAATGTTTCATCATTTTTACTTGTTTTAAAATGGTGACTCTTGATATGAGGCTCTTTTGGGGAAATCCTCTGTAACTTTTAGGATGAAAAATAGCATGTATTTCAAAATTAAATAGCCTAAAATTTGAAATGACCTGTTCTTATTTAAATAAAGCCTTTGGAATGCATGCGTTTGTTAGAGTGAACATTCTCTTCTATACCATGATTTTATAGCAAAATTATTTTCAAATACCCATTATTACTCCCCATTAAATGGTGCCAAAATGGTCATTATAGTTTTTTCCTGAGTAAGCATGGCTTAAAAAAAATCACAGTCAAATTAATCTGCCATCTTGTCCTGCTATGCATATTCTTGTAATCTAAATGTATATTTTTGCCTTTGCCCTGTTAAGAGCATATTTTTCATTGTAAAGAGTATTAGCTGCATCAGCAGGCTTTAGCATTAAATTTTCATTGAATCGCACCCTTCATTTTTCATACTCCTCTGAGCTCATCATAGATGCCTGATCACTCTTGGGTCTTTTAGTGCATCTTTGGGGGTCCTTGTCTCATCTTATATCCCCACCTCCAAGATCATTAAGACTCTTTGAGGTGCCTCGAGCCTTCCCTATCTTAGAATCCTCATGGAATCTTGGGTGGAGCCAGCCACCGAGAAGGTGCTCTGCACACATTGAAGTTGAGCTGGGTTGAGTTAAATTGAGATTGAGGTCTGGAAGCCAAAATTGAAGGGATTTTTTAATTTTTAGATGAAACACAACGTCAGGATCTTATTTACCTTTATGGAGAGCCAGGCCGAGCTGGCACAGCACAGATGGCACCCTGTTCCTGAGAGTGTGGGGACGGAGTGAAGCAGAACAAACAGGTGGCTCTGGAGCTGGCACCCTGGCGTCAGCACCAGCTCGGGCCACACTTTGCTGTGCTCGTGTGAGCGAGGCATCGGCAGAAGCAGAAGGCTGATGTTATTTTAATCACTGAGCTCTCTTTAGTGAATACACTTGATTAGTCCTCCTCCTCCTTCTCCTGGATGCTATTTTGAATAGGATATCAAATCCCTGCATCGCTGATGTACACAGTACCTTTTTTCTCCTTGTGACATACCACACCTAACTTTGGGCTCTTGTTTTCTACCTTTTGAAAGTGCTGACTATGTGCTGAATTTTACTGAGGAAGAATGAAACCACAGAGAAATGAAGTCATTTGCTCCCGACTTAACAGGTTTTCAGGGAGCTCAAAGAGCAATACCTATGGCTTTCCTAGTGGGCATGTTTTTTGATTTTGTCCTTGAAAATTCAAGCTCCCTGGCAGAAGGAGAAAGGGGTGGCAGAAGATGAGATGATTAGATAGCATCCAATGGACATGAGTATAAGCAAACTCTGGGAGATAGTGAAGGACAGGGAAGTCTGGGGTGCTGCGCTCCGTGGGTTCGTAGAGTCGGACATGACTTAGCGACTGAACAGCAACAAGTGCTGAAGGGAAGCATTCAGAATTAGAACTCCATGCCTAATCTCTCTGTTTGTTTTCTGTCAAAGTGAATATTTTCAGAAAGGGGTACACTTCGGGCTTGGGAGGGCTGCGACGAGCCTTCCGAGGGGTGGTTTGGTTTAAATGTGGACTTGTCGGTTCCAGCTAGCTGGGAGGAATTGCTCTCCCAATGTGATGCATTAGTCATGAGCTGAGTGTAGGAGGGTGTTGAACAATCACTCTGCCTCCCCGCTCTGTCCCTGGGCTTGCAAGCTCAATTTTAAGCCCAGCTGCATCGGAATTGAGGACTTGCTGGGGACATCCCCCCACCCCCACCCTGCTGTGTGCTTGAAATCTTGGCTCAGAGGTGGGAGAGGGTGGTAATTTCAGACCCAGGGCTAGAGCAGAAATGTCGCCCCAGGGAAGCTTGTGTACCTAGGATGCGTTATTTGTGTGTATGTGTGAGGGGTGGGGGAGGACTAACGTTGGGTGGGGGGGTGGCTGCTGTACTTGTACTGTTCAATCTTCAAATATATTTTGATACTGTTTTCCATAACGTAAAAGAGAGCCACAACTCTTGATGATATTGGCTGCTAGGAAACCTAAGCTTGGAAGGGTGCTTTCCCCGAGAAATAAGTAGTAAAGATGTCATCTTGAAAGTCAGACCACTCTCTCCATGACCCCTTGATGCCTCAGAGCCTGCAGTTACCACTAGCACCCCAAGAAGACGTTTTTTTTTTCCCCCCAGGTCTGAAATCAGGTGGAATTGTGGACTGGGTTGTCTAAACACCTGCTGGATATTCTTATGTAAACATTCTGTGTTGGCAACATATTTTATTCCTTTTGTTGGTATTGATGCTATTACTAGGTACTAGAGAAAAACTCTCCTGGGACATGGGATGGTTAATATTATATGTGAACTTGGCTATGGTGCCCAGTAATTTGGTGGAACACCTCACAGTTTGCTGCGAGGTTTGTTTGTTTTGTATGTCAGGCATTCTTCATGTGTTTTTTTTTAAAAACAATTTTTATTGGTGTATAGTGGGTTATAATGTTTTTACTTTCAGGTATGCAGCAAAGTGGATCAGTGATACCTATACACACATCCACTCTTTTTTAGATGCTTTTCCCACATATGTCACTACAGAGTATTGAGTCAAGTTCTCTGTGCTGTATAGTTACCTATCTTATACATGCTTATATATATCTCTGGTCCTTATTAGTTACCTATCTTATATATGCTGCTGCTGCTGCTGCTAAGTCACTTCAGTCGTGTCCGACTCTGTGCGACCCCAGAGACAGCAGCCCACCAGGCTCCCCCGTCCCTGGGATTCTCCAGGCAAGAACACTGGAATGGGTTGCCATTTCCTTCTCCAATGCATGAAAGTGAAAAGTGAAAGTGAAGTCGCTTCGTCGTGTCCGACTCCTAGCGACCGCATGGACTGCAGCCCACCAGGCTCCTCCATCCATGGGATTTGCCAGGCAAGAGTGCTGGAGTGGGGTGCCATTGCCTTCTCCGTATCTTATATATAGGAGTGTATATATGTCAATCCCAATCTTTAAATTTATCCCTCCCGCTTCTTTCCCCACTGGCAACTGTAGTTTTGGTTTCTACATCTGTCACTCTTGTCTATTTTGTAAATACACTCATGTGTACTTTTTTTTTTTAAGATTCCACATGTAACTGATACCATATGACATTTGTCTTTCTCAGTCTAACTTCACTCAGTATGATGATCTATAGGTTTATTCATGTTGCTGCAAATGGCATTATTTCATTGTTTTTTTATGGTTGAGTAGTATTCCATTTTATACACATGCCGCATCTTCTTTATCCGTTCTTCTGTTGGTGACTGCTTGAAAGAAGTGAAAGTGGTGGTCACTCAGTTGTTTCCGGCTCTTTGTGACCCCATGAACTGTAGCCCGCCAGGCTCCTCTGTCCATGGGATTCTCCAGACACAAATGCTGGAGTGGGTACTCATGCCCTCCTCCAGGGGATCTTCCCAACCCAGGGATGGAACCCACGTGTCCTGCGTTGCAGGCAGTTCTTTACTGTCTGAGCCACCAGGGAGGCCCGATGGACCCTTAGGCTTCGTCCAAGTCTTGGCTATTGTGAACAGTGCCGAAGTGAACATTGGGTGTGTGTGTCTTTTTGGAGTATAGTTTCGTCTGCCCGGGGGTGGGATTTTAGGATCATATAGTAGTTTGTTCTTTCTTTTCCTTCTTTCCTCACTGTTTTCTTTTACCAAGCATTTTTTAAAATGTGATTTAGCATTTACATCAGACATTGAGGAAAGCAGGTTATCCTCCATAATGTGGGCGGGCCCTATCCAATCACTTGAAGACCTTAAAAGTAGACTGAGGTCCTCTAAAATGAAGGGATTCTTCTCCTGGGTCCTTTGAACTCAAGACAGCAGCATCAACTCTTCCTGGGTCTGCGGGCTGCTGGTTCCCTGCAGATTGTAGATTTGCCAGACTCAACAATCTCTTGAGCCAGTATTTTAAAATAGTCATTCATCCATCCGTATCCTGTTGGTTTAGTTTCTCTGGAGAACCATGGCTAATGCAGGGGCCATGAGCTGTGGAACCATAGGATAAAAAAGTAATGCACTGTCGTCTTTTCCCGCATGGAAGTTGTCATCCTAATAGAGGAGAAGATTAAGACAAGTTTTCAAATAACTGATTACTACAGGGATTCAGAGGAGAAGAGTGATGAAGCATGTCTTGAAAGAACAGAGCTTTGCAAAAATTTTCAGTAAAATGCTCCACAAAAAGAGAATTAATTTCTAACCACTCCATGTGCCATTTTATTTTGGGAAGAAGACGGGTAGTTCATCTTAGAAAATCATCAGTTCAGTTTTTAGTTCAGTTGCTCAGTTGTGTCTGACTCTTTGCTACCACATGAACTACAGCCCACCAGGCTTCCCTGTCCATCACCAACTCTCAGAGTTTGCTCAAACTCACGTCCACTGAGTTGGTGATGCTATCCAAGCATCTCATCCTCTGTCGTCCCCTTCTCCTACCTTCAATCTTTCCCAAATCAAGGCCTTTTCAAATGAGTCAGCCCTTCACATTAGGTGGCCAAAGTATTGGCTTTTCAGCTTCAACATCAGTCCTTCCAGTGAACACCCAGGACTGATTTCCATTAGGATGGACTGGTTGGATCTCCTTGCAGTCCAAGGGACTCTCAAGAGTCTTCTCCAACACCACAGTTCAAAAGCATCAGTCCTTCGGTGCTCAGCTTTCTTTATGGTCCAACTCTCACATCCATATATGACCACTGGAAAAGCCATAGCTTTGACTAGACGGACCTTTGTTGACAGAGTAATGTGTCTGCTTCTTAATATGCTGTCTAGGTTGATCATAGCTTTTCTTCCAAGGAGCAAGAGTCTTTTAATTTCATGGCTGCAGTCACCATCTGCAGTGATTTTGGAGCCCAAGAAAATAAAGTCTGTCATTGTTTCCATTGTTTCTCTGTCTATTTGCCATGAAGTGATGGGACCAGATGCCATGATCTTAGTTTTCTGAATGTTGAGTTTTAAGCCAACTTTTTCACTCTCCTCTTTGACTTCCATCAAGAGGCTCTTTAGTTCCTCTTTGCTTTCTGTCATAAGGGTGGTATCATCTGCGTATCTGAGGTTATTGATATTTCTCCCGGCAATCTTGATTCCAGCTTGTGCTTCATCCACCCTGGCATTTCGCATGATGTACTCTGCATATAAGTTAAATAAGCACGGTGACAATAAACAGCCTTGTCGTACTTCTTTACCAAGTTGGAACCAGTGTGTTGTGCCGTGTCCAGTTCTAACTGTTGCTTCTTGACCTGTATACAGGAGGCAGGTCAGGTGGTCTGATATTCCCATCGCTTTAAGAATTTTCCACAGTTTTTTTTGTGATCTACACAGTCAATGTGGAGAAGGCAATGGTAACCCACTCCAGTATTCTTGCCTGGAAAATCCCGTGGATGGAGGAGCCTGGTAGGCTGCAGTCCATGGGGTCGCTAAGAGTCAGACACAACTGAGTGATTTCACTTTCCCTTTTCACTTTCATGCATTGGAGAAGGAAATGGCAACCCATTCCAGTGTTCTTGCCTGGAGAATCCCAGGGACAGGGAAGTCTGGTGGGCTGCCGTCTATGGGGTCGCACAGAGTCAGACACGACTGAAGCTACTTAGCAGCAGCAGCAACAGCAGCATGCAGTCAAAGGCTTTGATGTAGTCAATAAAGCAGAAGTAGATGTTTTTCTGGAATTCTCTTGCTTTTTCGATGATCCGAGGGTTGTTGGCAATTTGATCTCTGCTTTCCTCTGCCTTTTCTAAATCCAGCTTGAACATCTGGAAGTTTATGATTCACATATTGCTGAAGCCTGGCTTGGAGAATTTTGAGCGTTACTTTGATAGCATGGGAGAAGGCAATGGCATCCCACTCCAGTACTCTTGCTTGGAAAATCCCGTGGACGGAGGAGCCTGGTAGGCTGCAGTCCATGGGGTCGCTAAGAGTTGGACACGACTGAGCGACTTCACTTTCACCTTTAACTTTCATGCATTGGAGAAGGAAATGGCAACCCACTCCGGTGTTCTTGCCTGGAGAATCCCAGGGACAGGGGAGCCTGGTGGGTTGCCGTCTATGGGGTTGCACAGAGTCAGACACGACTGAAGGGACTAGCAGCAGCAGCAGAGATGAATGCAATTGTGTGGTAGTTTGAGCATTCTTTGGCATTGCCTTTCTTTGGGATTGGAAAACTGACCTTTTCCAGTCCTGTGGCCACTGCTGTGTTTTCCAAATTTGCTGGCATATTGAGTGCAGCCCTTTCACAGCATCATCTTTGAGGATTTGAAATAGCTCAACTGGAATTCCATCACTGCCACTAGCTTTGTTTGTAGTGATGCTTCTTCCTAAGGCCCACTTGACTTCACATTCCAGGATGTCTGACTTTAGGTGAGCGATCACACCTTTGTGGTTATCTGGGTCATGAAGATCTTTTTTTGTACAGTTCTTCTGTGTATTTGAAAGGTTGTTGTTGAATCACGTGAATACACCGAGATTCTTGGGCCCCGGAGGAGAAGAATTCAATCCGGGGCCAGAGACGAGGCTTGATCGCTCAGAGCTTTTGTGTAATAAAGTTTTATTAAAGTATAAAGGAGATAGAGAAAGCTTCTGACATAGGCATCAGAAGGGGGCAGAAAGAGTACCCGCTTGCTAGTGTTAACAATGAAGTTATATAATCCAAAGAATGTCTGGAGGTTGTAAAGACCTCATCAGACCTACTCCCATAATTTACATTTTAAGATAACACTGTCCTCAGGCAAGATACATCCTTGTAAAGACCAAGTCTACTCCCATAATTTACATTTTAAGTTAACAGAAGGTTTAATCCAGAGACTGTCCTTAGGGAGGATACATTATTGTTATATAATCCTAAGGAATATGGAGAAAGAAAAAAAGTTTGTCCTTTCTTCTTCCTTGAGAATTCCAGACCCCTCTCTCCTTGGGGACCCCTAGACTCCTTATCAACCTGCCTAGGAACTGACTCTCTCATATTCTTGCCACCTCTTCTTAATATCTCCTGCTTTTGTTAGGTCCATGCCAGTTCTGTCCTTTATTTTGCACTTTGTTGCATGAAATGTTCCCTTGCTATCTCTAATTTTCTTGAAGAGATCTCAGTCTTTCCCAGTCTAATTTTTCCCTGTAGAAAATCATACACATTAAAAGTTTGTATTCCATTGTTAATCTACCCCAATGCTCCTGTTCTCCCTAACCTTCTGAGTAAATCTTTGAGTAAAACCAACTCTTCTGAATGTTGTTCCTTTAGTCCTTTGATTTGTGTCTGCTGGGTGTGCCAGGGGTGTTTGCATATCATTTAGCAGTGCAGGACTGATGTAGTGGCATTCTTGAGGGACGCTGAGTATGTCTTGAATGTGGGCTTTCATGGTTGTAGCACACGGGCTCAGTATTAGCAGTGTGTGGCCCTTGGGCACACAGGCTCAGTAGCTGTGGCTCACAGGCTTACTTGCTCCATGGCATGTGGAATCTTCCTGGACCAGGGATCGAACCCATGTCCCCTGCATTGGCAGGTGGATTCTTATTCACTGTGCAACCAGGCAAGTCCAGAGATGAACATTTATGAAGCCCTAAGTAAATACAACTCGTATCCGACTCTTTGCAACTCCATGGAACTCCACGGAATACAGTCCTTGAAATTCTTCAGGCCAGAATACTGGAGTAGGTAGCCTTTCCCTTCTCCATGGGATTTCCCAACCCAGGAATCGAACCCAGGTCTCCCACATTGCAGGCAGATTCTTTACCAGCTGAGCCACAAGGGAAGCCCAAGTAAATATGACAGAAGGATGTCTTCTCACACATTGCCTCCTTTCGTCCCCAGCACAGACCTACAAGGCAGATTTCCTATTTTGCAGATGGAGAAGGTGGTCCATGGGGATGTTTATTGTTTCATTCAACGTCATGGGGACATTAATGAGCAGATGAAGGCTAGTTCTGACTGCATCTCAACTCTGTTACTTTTATAAATCTCGCTGCCTTTTGGGAGGGATCATAAGTGTGGAAAGTTTTGACCCTACGTGGTATGTCAGATTTGAGCTCACCCTATGGCTCATCCAACAGGCTCACCCTATGGAGGTGTCCAGAGGGACTTAGGAAGAGGGATTTGTACTGAAGATGGAGATTAAGGTAGACGACAGTGTGGAAGGAAGTAAATAAGTCTGTTAAAGAGGAAAGTACTCGGTCTGGAGAGTTAGGTAGAAGGCTGAGGGCAGAAACTACAGTTGGGGTGAGGAGGGCATGTCAGAACTATATAAGGGAATCCACGGGGAGGGAGCATGGTTTTTGTTTTTTTTTTTTAATTTTAGGGGAAGAAATTAGCAAGGTCAAATGCCGATGAACGGCCCCCAGTGAAAACTCTTTTTGTTACTTGGATTGAAAGCTAGAGAGAGAGAGAATTTCTCTCAGAAGAGGAAAGCTTCATTTCCCACTTCAGGATGAAAATTTTGTTTAAAAATATTTTCAGAAATTAATTTATTCATTTCTTTTTAAAATTCTTTATAATGGAGTACAACAGATTAACAATGTTGTGAGAGTTTCAGATGGACAGCACAGGGACTCAGCCATGCATATACACGTATCCATTCTCCCCCAAACTCCTCTCCAATCCAGGCTGCCACATAACACTGAGCAGAGTTCCCTGTGCTGTATAGTAGGGCCTTGTTGGTTATCCATTCAAATATAGCAGTGTCTGCCTGTTGATCTGCAACTGCCAGTACATGTATCCCTTCTCCCCATGGCAACCATACCTTGGATATACAAAGGAATATTACTCAGCCATTCAAAAGAATGAAACGATGCCAATTGCAGCAACATGAATGGACCTAGAGATTGTTATACTGAGTGAAGTGTGTCAGACAGAGAAGAAGTATCATATGACTTCCCTTTTGTGCAGAATCTAAAAAGAAGTGATACATATGAATTTATTTACAAAATAGAAACAGACTCACAAAAACCTTTTTAAAAATAATTTTCTTTTGCATGTGTTATTGATAGCCTTTATTCTTCCAAACTATATAACTGAAATTTCTTGGCTACTTATCCTGGCTGTGTCTGAGATTACCCACACTGAACAATGCAGTGATGGTTGCCAATGTGTTTTTGCTTACTGTTTCTTGGCCCATTGTTATATTGTCTTCCAGGGATTGGGGATGAGGAAGTTGCAAAAATGAGACCTTCCTTTTTATATCATTCTCTTTTTCTGCACATGACATTGTTTTATTGATGACTGGTGAATTTTATTGATGACTGGTGAAGGGATATTGTTAACTGTCTTGATTGCAAAAATACAATTTAATGGATCCTCTAGAGCTGGTGCTGTCAGCAGACAATTTCAGAGCAGGCATCAGTTTTCCATATGTGTCTACTGCCTTGGTCTTCTGAATGGTTGCATTCCCTTCTTGAAGATTCTGGAAGGTTTTGATATTGCTATACTGCTGCTTCACAGTAAGCCTGAGATGTCAGTAAAGTTAAGCAGGCATCCCTCTGCGTTTTCCACTGTCTTTCCTTATTTTTTCTTAGTTTCCAGATCAGCTTTCCCTGTCCTAGAACAGTGGTCTTTAATACTGGGTATATGTGCAAGATGATTTCATGAGGGCAGAGGAAGGGAATTTCAGGATTTCTCTGTTATGCATTTAAATTTCTGTGTCCTTCTGTTCAGTTCAAATAAATGAGGAAAATTATAAACATACACAGAAATTTAAAATGTGCATAATGTATTTGCACAAGAGCACATACATGTAATTTATACATTGATTAAATAAGTGACGACACACACTGAACTCTGTTTTGGGTGGGCATGGTTGGGATGGTTTCATTGAATGAGGATTCCCATTAAACCTTTTGCACATTAGTGCCCTGGATAGGAGCGTCCTCATTCTTAGAAGGCACGGCCTGGTGTGTGTTTCACTCGCCTTGTGTGTGGTCTCATAGATATTACTTGGCAGTGAGTGTCAAGCTTTTTAAGCTGGTTGCTGTCATACAGGGAACAGATTTACTTTGTGATTGGGTGTATCGGTTTTTCTGGGGACTTTGATGTATCATTGTTTTAGAAATGTTCTCATGACCTCCCAGGAACTGTCTTTATGTTGAAAGAGGTTGATTATCCTCTTATGACTTCAGGGAGGGGCGTATATGCTTTGTTTAATTCTTTTTCTTCTGCTTTAAAAAATCCAGTGTACAATGACTTTGGCTGCTTTTTATTTCTCTTCCAATTTGTTATTTGGCTGCAATGAATATTAGGCATTATTCAGCCAAAACGATCTTGAGTCAGCCTTTAAAGTCAGAATTAGGGGGCTTCCCTGCTTGTCCAGTGGCTAAGAATCCGCCTTGCGATGCAAGGGACGTAGGTTCCGTCCCTGGTCTGGGAAGGTCCCACTTGCTGCAGGGCAACTAAGCCTTTGTACCACAACTACTGAGCCAATGCTCTAGAGCCCACGAGCCACAGCTACTGAAGCCCTCAAGCCCTAGAGCTGCTGCTGCTGCTACTGCTGCTAAGTCAGTCATGTACAATTCTGTGCGACCCCACAGACGACAGCCCACCAGGCTCCCCGATCCCTGGCATTCTCCAGGCAAGAACACCAGAGTGGGTTGCCATTTCCTTCTCCGATGAATGAAAGTGAAAAGGGAAAGTGAAGTCGTTCAGTTGTGTCCGACTCTTAGCAACCCCATGGACGGTAGCCCACCAGGTTCTTCCATTCATGGGATTTTCCAGGCAAGAGTACTGGAGTGGGGTAGAAACCACTGCAATGAGAAGCCCACAGACTAAAACTGGAGAGTAGCCCTCACTTCTCAAGACTAGAGAAAGCCTGCATGCAGCCATGAAGAGCCACCATAGCCAAAAAATAAACTAATAAGTAAATCTTAAAAAAAAAAAAAAAGTAAGGATTTGTTTTCCATCTTGAATTTCTGGAGTTTGTCTCAGTGGTACTTGTTGCCTTAATTGAATCGCCTATTTGCTCAGCAGAGAAAGTCTCTTGATGGTTCCCATTAGGATATTTATGGATTTTGACTTAAGCAACTTAAAGACTCGTGCAGTTCTTTTTAAGTGTAGTGACCATAAAAACTTCTGAATGATCCTCTTAGTAAAGTCGGATTGAGTTCCAAAGTCAGTGGCCCCATAGTTAAGGAAGGACTGATGCTGAAGCTGAAGCTCCAGTACTTTGGCCACCTGATGCAAAGAGCTGACTCATCGGAACAGAATTTGCTGCTGGGAAAGGTTGAAGGCAGGAGGAGAAGGGGTGACAGAGGATGGGATGGTTAGATGGCATCACCAATTCAGTGTATATGAGTTTGAGCAAACTCTGGGAGACAGTGAAGGATAGGGAAGCCTGGCGTGCTGCAGTCCATGGGGTCTCAAAAAAACGGACATGGCTTAGTGCCTGAACAACAACAACAGATTAGCGTCTGTTTTTCCTGCCATCTCTCTGTCCCCTTTGCCATGTGCCCTACTTGTACCATCTTTATCATGGTCTCTAGCAGAGCGTAACTAACTTGGAGCCTCACCTGAAATCTACCTGATGTTCATAGCTGTCAGCTTCTCATTTCACTCACTCACAGAAAGGTGATGGGATGCCTAAATGCTACCTTTCTTGGAAGTGGTGCTCAGCCACACTTATTTATGCAGTCCAGGCACATTCCACTGTGGTTTGTACAGTTTTGGAACATCAGCTTTGCAGTCAGTGATCTTATTTAAACTATAACCCCAATCCCAAGGTGTGAGTAAGGAGCATAATGGGTGTTCCTGCAGCCCTAGGGAGTTTTGGGGGCTGCACTCAAACCTGATTTACATTTTAATTCTGTGGTACCAAACCTGAAGCATCAAGCTTTTACTTTTGTGTTAAGTTGTCTATGGTATTGAATCCATTTATTATTACAGATCCTGGCTTGGTCAATCAAAGTGTAGTGAGATAGTGTTTTAACCTGTTGCCTCGCATAGGTTATGAGATATGTGGGGTTTTTTTGGTTGTTGTTGTTGATTTTAAGGTCTTTGAGTGTAGTATTGGCCAATATTTGCGTCTCTGTTTTGGTATCCTTCCTGATCTAAGCATTTTGGGAGGATATTTTTCTTACTTTCTTTTATGGCTGAGTTGGTGTGTTCCAAACTTGTTTCTTTTGGCTTGAGGCCTTGTGTGGAATGGACACCGAATTTCCAGTGGGACCACTGGCAGGGACTTTCGGCCTCTCAAGTGTGCAGCTTTTGAATTGGATGCTCCTTTGTTCTCACAGTGGAAGGTGTTATTGTCACCTTCTCTTTTGTCAGTTACTAGACCAGAAATGCCAGGAGTGTTTCTTCCTTCTTTTCCTCCTTCCCTCCTTATTTCTCACAGGTATATGTGTGGTTACCAAGTCCTAGTGACTCCATTCATAGCACAGAGTGACTGAACAATGGGATACGGAACAGCCTTATTTTTTATCCCAAGGCTCACCTGTCCACCCTAAAGGAAATAAACCCTGAGTATTCATTGGAAGGACTGATGCTAAAGCCCCAATATTTTGGCCACCTGATGCGAAGAACGGACTCATTAGAAAAGACCCTGAGGCTAGATTAGATTGAAGGCAGAAGGGGAAGGGGATGACAAAGGATGAGATGGTTACATAGCATCACTGATTCAATGGACATGAATCTGAACAAATTCCGGGAGATGGTGAAGGATAGGGAAGCCTGGCGTGCTGCAGTCCATGGGGTCACAAAGAGTCAGACGTGATTTAGGGACTGAACAACGACTCCTTATTTTCTCCAGGCACTGCCTGATGCCTTGGTTGCAACAAGCCTCCACCTTCTCTTTCATGTTACCCCAGAGGGTAGGGAGGGGTTGGGGGAGAACATATTTGATCATGTAACTCGCCTAATCAAATCCTATCACAGACTTCATTACACTTAATAACATCTAATTTCTCTGTGTTGCATCCATAACCCTAACCTATCTTTCTAAAAGCCCCATCACCTCCAGCTCTTGTCCATGTACTTCTGTACAATGTTGGATTAATGCTTTCATGCGTGAGTCTTTGCTCTTTTCCCGGAATGTTCTGCCCTTTTTTTGCAAGCTCTCTCCTATCCCTGTTCATTTCCTCCTGTCCTCACAAGCCAAGCCAAATCCAATGAACCTTTCAGAACCAGATTGGACCCATAGCTCCCCTCGTAGAATTTGTCTGTTTCTTTCCATCATTCGCTATCTTTAAAAATTATTTATTTTTTACATTGACATATAGTTGATTTATATGGAGGAGGAAACGGCAACCCATTCCAGTATTCTTGCTGGGAAAATCCCATGGACAGAGGAGCCTGGTGGCCTATAGTGCATGGGGTCGCAAAGTGTGGGACACGCCTGAGCAGAGCACACAGTTGATTTCCAGCGTTTCAGGCGCAGAGCACATTGACTCAGTTACACACACACTCTCTCTTTTTCGGATTGTTTTCCATCATAGGCTATTACAAGACATTGAATATAGTTACCTGTGCTATGCAGTAGGTTCTCGTTTATTTTATATATAGTGGAGTGTATCTGTTAATCCCAAATTTCTGATTCGTCCCCTCCCCTGTCATTCACTATTAATAAGGTCTGATTAGCCTTTACAATCCTATCTCAGAGTGGAAAAGTGTCCACCATTTTCTTAGGTTGTGGGGATATAAAGAACTGTCTGGTTTCCTTATCCCAAACATAAAGTGGGTGCTCAGTAAATAATAGTTGAGTTGAACTGAATTGTTAACAATCAATAGGTTCTTATGTAGACACTCTGCTGTACCCCAATAATTCACCAAGCAGTTACGACTATCTATTTAAAAATCTGTTTTTATATCCCCTCTTTCATGACTTGCTAACCATTCTAAGACAAACCACACTTACATGCCACCAACCAAGAAAGAAAATGGTGCTAATTTTCATCACACCTTTGCGATTGTAAGATATAGTCAACTTCAGAGACATTCAACATGAAAAATGTATTTGTTAGAGTCAGCGACATAAGGACTTGTGTTTTTCCTGTTAGAGCTGTAGTCTTGAATGCCTAACTGGAAAACAATTTGAATTGATTTGAAAATATAAAACTGAGGTCACTTTAAAAGATGTTTTTCATTATAAAATGAGGAGAGCGTAAAGGAGTGTTTTGGGTGAAGTACTCGGGGATTGACTTGGGAACTGTGTGTTGTCTTTCTGTCTTATGACTGAGACTTAGTCTCTTTTCTTTGAAAAGATGAGGACTTACAGGTAGAGAATCATCCCAGTTTTGAAAATCTTTGGGAGGAATTTCTTTAACATTTTTGTAAACATTATTTTATTTGACTTTCAAGCGGACGATTCTTTCAGAGGAAGATTGCAACTTGATTAAATCCTGTCCTCCCATGCGTCTTCTTTATGTCTGCATTTCTCTTCCTGCCCAGCAAATAGGTTCATCTGTACCACGTGGATACAATGGGGGAGGGGAGGGTGGGATGAATGGGGAGATCAGTATTGACATATATGCACTACCCTGTGATTCGGACACGACTGAGCGGCTGTACTAAACTGAACTGTTGTGTGGAATAGATAGCTGATGGGAACCTGCTATAAAGCAAGGGGAGCTCAGCTGGGTGTTCTGTGATGACCTAGATGGGTAGGAAGGTGGGGTGGGGGTGGGAGGGAGGCCCTTGAGGGAGGGAGTGTATGTAAACACAGAGCTGATTCACTTTGTCATACAGCAAAAAGTAACACCACACTATAAAGCAGTTATCCAGGCCACCCCCCACCCCCCGCCTCCCTGCAGATCTTATCTTCCCACCTAAACACATACTGAAATTGAAGTTCCTGGTGTCCCCCTAGCAACAGTCTTGCAGGGGACCCCATTACAGCTTCCGTTTTTATGTCCAGCGGCTCTGTTTTCCAGCTGTCATACTTGCTCCTTGACTTTTATTAAATCCACTTGCTATCATAGAAGCAAATGTGTGCACAAACTTATCGTTTCTAGCTGTTCTTCCTTCCTCTCCCTGCTTAGCATCCAGTCTACCAGTTCTCTCTGTAACCTTTTCTCCTGGAGAATCTTGCCATCTTGAATACATCTTCCGCCAACACAGATCCCACAGTGGCAGGAACAGAACCCAAGGACTATGGAGCAGGCATCCATCGGGGGGATGGATAGAGAGGTGGGGAGAGGGCACGATGCCTTCTGGGGGCCCTTTAGGCTCAGAGTGCCAGGGATCAGCAGCACGAATCAGATGCACCCCAGCCTGGTGGCCTCTCCCCTGTCCTCTGACAAAGACGGTCCCAGCCCTCCTTGCTGGCAGGCAGAGTTGCCACACCAGCCACCTGCATGCGTGGCCTCAGTCCAGGGAGCTCTTGTCTGATTCACAGAGTGATCCTCCCATTCTTAGTGGGAAAGGCAGCTCCCGGGCGCACAGCGGTGGCTTGTGTGGTGGTGAAGGGTTGAAATTGCCGGGATGATAGGGTCCCGCTCTGCTTCATGATGAAGAGAAAAAGGACTGCTTAACGCCCTGACTGTCTTTTGGTCTGAAAGACTTCCTTCTTGGCTGCTGGAGAACAGGTGAAGGGAGAGGCCAGGTTGTTGGGGGCTGGAGAGCATCACGGAAATGGCAGTTTTCCTACATTTGGGTCCTCTTGGATGAGCCTGGGGAAGGGTCTTTGGAGGCAGGCAGCCGCTGCTGGGTGCCACCATCCTTTCTCTTGTGGTGCCTTTCCTCTGCAGGGCTCACTCAAGGCCATGGCCATGTCCTGTAAGATGGAGACACCCCTGTCTCTGTTCAAGGTTCAACTTTTGCCTCGAAAACCAGATTCTCTCCCCTTGAGCTTCCGTCTTGGATGGTGAAAGAGTAGCTGCCCTCCCCCACTCTGTGTGGGGGTCTCAGGAAATGTGCCTGGAGAGGCTGATGGGGATATGGGGCTCATGTCTGCTGAGTGGAAAAGATGTTGTTGGATGATGCGATTGTAGGTTGCAATCTCTTCTAAACTCAGGCATTGGTGTATTTTCAAGAAGATTGTTGGGGAGTGCAGTTTAAAGGTGAAACAGTCTGATACATTTCGCAGGAGTTACAGAAGCAGTTTCAATAGAGTACCATCCCCTCTCACTGTCTTCTATGGGATGACCTCCTCTCACTAGGAGCTCTTAAGCCATGATATGGTGAAGTCGTGAAAGAAGGATTTCAGCAGTAGAAGTTAGCTGCAGTCAGGCAGCTCCATTCCCATTTCCTTTTGAGATCAGTTTTTTCCGTGCTCAATGACATGGGTGTGCTTTTTTGACGTGACTCAGACTTGAAATTGAGCCGGGAGCCCAGAGTTGAGCCTCTTAAGTCCTGTGGTCACTCCTCTTGGAATGTTGGGTGGAATTCTCAAGGGTTCAGTAGCTTCATGGCTTCAGAGTAGGAATGATGCTGCTTAGAATCTTGAAAATTTACATGATTCTTGGGGTCTGTCCTGAAAAAGCTGATCCATTTCAGTAAGCTGGGACTTCACTGGAGCCCCTTTCAGAGCCAGGCTGTGTGGGGGCGTTTGGAAAGATCTGATGACCAGCTGTGTAACTCTGCCCTTTGGGACTGGTGGTTTCCAAACACTTCGTAGTGGGTGATGCAATGCTGGAGTTGAGTTGTACTCATTGGCACTTGTCCGTGTCCAAGTATAGTCGCAAGATGATAAATACCAAGAACCAAGGGAAACTTAGAGAGTAGTATTTTGGTCTAAAGTCACTTACATGGTGCCAGCCAGATAGTAAGCATTCCATAAATGGTAGATCTCCCTGAGCCGGGGGAGAATATATTACTTCACTTTGCAGTACACTGCCTTGACTCCTAGGAAACCACAGTCGTGTCTATTCCAGCTGAACCTGTTGGTTAAGTATTGCCAAAGAATCACTGTTCTAAAATTAAAGTTATCATTTCAGGGGAAATTTCCCAACTGACTTAGCTGGCTTAAGAATATCAATTCTATGAACATGTTTTTTCGCAGTTACCTTGGGATGCATTTGGATATACTGAGAAGTTGCTCAAAATCAGGGCAGTCTTTGGATAGGGGAACTTTCAGGAATTTTGTTTGGCCGATTTGGATGTCTATTTTTTACTCGCCTTGGAAAACATGGTTGGGCTAAAACCATTTCATCCAAGCTTTAGGGAGGAGGAATTTGGAAACCCTGTCATGATTCATTCATCTCTGTTGAGATGAGGGGGGAGACGTGTGCTCAGCTGTGTCTGACTCTTGGTGACCCTATGGACTGTAGCCCACCAGGCTCCTCTGTCCGTGGAATTCTCTAGGCAAGAATACTGAGGGGGTGGCCATTTCCTGCTACAGGGGATCTTCCCGACCCAGGGATCGAACCCTGGTCTGCGTTGGCAGGCGGATTCTTTACCACTGTGTCACCTGGGAAGCCCCCATCTGTGTGGAGGGATTAGTTCTTCATGGAGAATCTTGGTCCTGCTCCAGGGCCCCCAGTAGTCACATGGTGGACCTGATAGGGAAGGCGGGTTCCTCTTCTCTGTTCAGGAGTGCTTGTCGCAGTCTCAGTGTTCACACAAGCCAGACAAGCTCACCCCGATGGAACCGTCCCTTTATGCCAGGTGAGGGGTGGCCAGGTGGCAGTAGGAACCAGCCACATTTGGGCACGGGGCCCCATCTCACTCGAGATTCCCCTCCTCAGCCCAGTACTGTGGAGAGCAAGCGTGCGTCCTAAGAGATTTTCCTGGTAAGCAGCCGTTGCATCTCAGCAGGATCATACCTCTTCAGCCTTTCTGTCCCTGAACTGTGATTTTTTTTTTTTTCCTTGAATCAATTATCAAGACAAGAAACAGTCATATGAAGTTTGTCTTTGAAAGGATGTGGTTCTAAAAATATGACTCAGGGACTTCCCTGGTGGTCCAGTGATTAAGAGTCTGCCTTCCAATGCAGGGGACGAGGGTTCGATCCCTGGTTGGGGAATTAAGATCCCACACGGTGTGGGGGCACCTGAGCCCACGGGCCAGAACTCTGAGCCTGCGCTCTCTAGAGCAACAGAAGCCTGTGCACTGCAGCTTGGGAGAAGCCCCCATGTGCTGCAATTGGAGAAAGCCCACGCACTGCAGTGAAGACCCAGCACAGCCAAAACCAAAACCCGAAACCCATGGCTCCTTGTATCACAGTGGTCTCGAAGGACCACTGGTGGAAGTTCCTGTCTGATCTTAGCACCTAGAATGTTTGTGCTTTTTCTGAACTCTTGATTAGGACCTTGTGAGTCTTACAACTACTCTGTTTTCCCCATCTGATTGGCTGTTACCAAAACTTTACAGTCCAGTTGAGCCCGCTGGGTAAATTGATACCCAGGTAAATTTATTACCCTTTATTCTGTTCCCTTGCACTTTGTCTTAATGTTTGGGTCCTTTTTATTTTTCCAATGATAGTTTCTCCTATTCGATTTTAGATCATGCGTCTTTGGAAGTCACTGCTAAGTCCTTTCTCTAACATAATAATAGTTAAAAAAACGTCAGCAAACAAAATGACTGATGAATTTTCTTTAACTATTTCTGAACCAATAAAAAATTTTCAGGGTCCTAGATTCATCTGTCCATCTAGTCACCCCAGGCTGATTTTTGGACTAAATGTGAATATTAAAATCTACATTCTTTTGGTGCTTATTGCACATAAAAAATATTCAGGACTTCTGATTCGTTTAGGATTTTGACCCAAAACTACTATTCCCTTCCCACTTTAAGTTTCAGGGTGAAGGGAAATGTTCTGATTCTCATGCATTTAGTAATTATGAAACATTTGGGGACACTTATTCATGATGAACAGAGTAAGAATGAATGTACTTCTGTAGTCTTTTATAGTGTTTCATGTTGAATCTCTAATTTCTGTTTTAAAACAACCTTTTCAGGTAGATGTTAAGTAAAGCAGATAGTTTTACACATCCTTCTTTTTCCTATTAAGTTTTGGAATGGGTAGTTTGCTTGCCCAAGATCACATAAGTTAGTAAGTAATAGAGCTAGGGGTGTAGATGTGGGTATTTTGATGGCAAGTACAATATCCTTTTCTCTGTGTACTTTGATTACTGGAACTTGCAAGGACTTAAAAGTGACAGGATGCCTCTCATGAGTGTTTTCTGAGGTGAAAAAGAAAGTTCTGGTGTGGCAGACATTTTAGGGAAAGCCATGGATTAGCTGCCATGAACACTGTATTTCTGACATTGTCATATTTCATCTCGGGTTGGAGTAATGAAACTTCTGACCCTGTCTATTTTTGAGCTATTTGAAGCCTGGGATTAGCTTGGTAATTCCCTCCCCTTCTCCAGCACAGACACTTCCCTGTGAAAACTGGTTATTTGACACCTGATGCAGAAATTGACTTTATGAGTTGAGATGAATCAGAATGAGACTGTAAAACTTGGCACATTTATCGTTTACTTCACTGGGGGTCATCTTAATGTAATGCAAGCTGTCCTACTGGTTCTGCCAGATTTTGTCAGCGTGGTTTGCATGTATGCGTGCACTGTGGCGAATTGAGTCAATCACATCTTCCAGCTGGGTTAATGAGTTCCCCTTTGGTCTCATGACACATTTGAGGCAATCGGTTTCATCCAACTTAGACTGTAGACCCAGTTCAGTGAGTTAGGTACCATGTTTCAGGGAATTTCCCTTAATAGTGGCCTTTCTTGTAGCATCTTCCTTATGGTTTACAAATGTTGCATAACAGTGAAAAGAATGCAGTATTTTTACTGAGAACTGACCAAGGAGTTGGCACTGAAATAATCATGTCACATAGATGGTGTCATTTAATGCTTATTTCAATAGAATGGTTTAGGAATTCTTGTCCCTATTTGTAGAGGGGTAAACTGATAATTAGTGTTTGCCGCAAATCACCTTGCAAGTAAGTGACAAAGCTGAGTTTTGACCTGATTGATGCATGCAGTGGGACTCCAGGCTCAAACTCCCATCACTGAGTTAGCTGTTTACCTGCCGCTTGCTTGTTTATTTGCTTTTGGCTGTGCTGGGTCTTTGGTGCCGCGCGGGCTTTTCCCTGGTTGCGGTGAGCAGGGGCTCCTTCCTCCTTGCGGTGTGTGGGTATCTCCTTGCGGAGGCTTCTCTTATGGTGGAGCATGGGTTCTCGGGCGTGCAGGCTTCAGTAGTTGTGGCTCGTGGGCTCGGTAATTGTGACGCACTGGCTCAGTTGCTCCATGGCATGTGGAATCTTCCCAGACCTGGGCTCAAACCTGTGTCTCCTGCATTGGCAGGCAGATTCTTTACCACTGAGCCACCCAGGAAGCCTGACTACCTCCTGTTGAGGGTGGATTCTTTGCGGCTTGTAAAGAAAACCCGAATCCTGATGGTTCTCAGGTTGTTGTGGTGTATATTCACAAGGCTATGGTGGAGTTAATCCATCCACTGTGAGTACTTGATACAGATTGAATCCTTGGTGACTCGTTGCAATCTTAGCATATTTGCTGATCACAAAGAGCAAATATGTTCTCTTCATCTGTTTATATCATGGGGTCAGTTCTATGGGTCACAGGTCAAAATACTTTTTCCATCAGAATCAGGGGGAGAAAAAAGGATCCCAGATCCCAGATAGACTGGGTTTTGTCTTCCTACATATTTTTTAAACAATGCCTGATAACTTTCACTTTCTTCCCCATAGCGTTTTTCTGCTCAGGGAATAGAAGACTATAATAGAGAAACATTTCAGTTCTGGTAGCAGAATATGTACTTTTTCTTTTTTCAAGTATAAAAAATGCATTATCAGCCTCCATGTGCAGGTGGAGGACAGCCGCCTGCAGGCCTGGTTTGCCAGCAAGAATCCAGCCCTTGCAAATTATTGGCAGCTGGCACAGTAATGAGTCCATTTCAATATAAATGGGCTGTTGCTTATTAATTTCTGCCAGTTCCTAAGCAATTCAGGAACTGCTTTGAAAATGTAAAACTTTGCAGAGAGCAGCTTAAGGAGGATGCCTGGGAAAAGAGAGGGAACAGGACAGCAGCGGGGGAATTATGGCAAGGACATGAACTGGAGGGTAATAATGGCGTATTGCTGAGAACTCGTGTTCCTCTCCTGGCAAGTGTGATTCACCAGGTTCACAGCAAAGTAGCATATTTTCCAAGATAGGGTGAACAGGAACTTCACTTACTATGCTATCTTCTATGGATATGGATATTTATTTATTTACTGTCTTGATGTGACCACCTTCCACAACAGTAGGCAATTTTCTGTGTGTTTCTCTGCAAGCTGTTTGTCATCTTGAGTTCTACCTTAATGAGGCTACCAGTTATAGGTGCTAGTTGTGGGCAGCCCCACAGGAATGATCTGTAGGAGAGGAATAAGAGGCAGCCACCCCCAGGAAGCCCTTGGGGCTTTCTCCTATCTTGTAGTTTAGTCAACTAAGTTGTGTCTGACTCTTTTGCGACACCATGGACTGTAGTTCATCAGGCTTCTCTGTTCATGGAATTTTCTAGGTAAGAATACTGGAGTGGGTTGCCATTTGCTTCTCCAGGAGATCTTCCCAACCCAAGGATTGAACCTGCATCTCCTGCATTGGCAGGCGGATACTTTACCACTGAGCCATTAGAAGCCCCTCTCCTGTCTTAGCATCTCCAGTCTCACCAGAAGCCAGGTTTTAGAAAACAAAGACCACTCACAATGCCTGTTCATGGAGCTTATTTTGAAAACATGAGAGTTCGTGAGCACGAATTCTCAGCAGTACCCCATGTATATGATGAGAAGGTCTATCATTGAATTTGGTCTTTTGTTTTACTGTCTTTTAGCATCTTCTTCAACTTCTGTGATAGCTATAGCTCTGCTTTGAGAGTAACTGAGACTCCCTGGTTTCCTGTCACTCATTTCTGTTTGTTGAGATGTTTGAAAGATTCAAAGGGGATCATGAGTGTAGGGGTGCAGGTACCTTTTGGAATTAGGGTTTTCTCCAAGCCTATGCCCAGGAGTGGGATTGCTGGGTTGTATGGTAGTTCTGGTTTTAGTTTTTTAAAGACCCTCCATGCAGTTCTCCACAGTGGCTGCCCCAGTCTGCATTTCTACCCACCAACACCCCTTTTCTCCACGCCTTCTCCAGCATTTACTGTTTGTGTATGGTTTTGATCATGGCTCTACAGCAGAGACTAACACAACATTGTAAAGCACGTGTATGCCAATAACACTTTAAAAAGAAGAGGGAACCATGAGATCATGCTACTGAAATTGATTTCTGTTACCTGATACTTTCATCTGTAGAGACAAAATAAAATGATAAAATATGACTGAGTTTGTAGAGCGATTTATTACTGTAAACGTAATCATGCTTATATTTATGGATTTATGCCTGTCATTTTAGACCTGTAGCTGAATGTTGCATTGTTTGGTCTGGGGTGTGCTATTTCACATGAAATGGATGTTGGAGAATTTATGTAAATAGATTTGATGGAAAATTCCTGTTTCCTGTGTTCTGGCTGAATAGTGGCTTTCTTTTTTCTGCCCTCTCCAGGTTTTTGGCATAGCTGCATAGACGCAGATGAGACTGTGATGGCCAGCTCCAGGGGCAGGTGCTGAGACACTTCCTAGCCACCGTCAGTGTTCATCCTGACATCATCACCAGGCTCCGTATCTAAATGCCACAGTGCTCTTGGGGCAAGTTGGGCTGGGAACCGTTGTTGCCTTGTAAGGTAAGTTTGTGAATGTGTGCTTGAGCCTGTGTATACCTCCATGAATTAAACGTAATGCTTCAGAGGTGGTGAGACAGGTACCACGGCATTGTCATGGTGTATGCAGCTTGTGGGAAAAAGAATTTGAACTCACTTTTTTGGATTAAGGTTATGCCCATCTAGCAATTCAAAAGTATTAGCATTAAAACTAAAAAAAAAAAAAAAGAAAAGAAAAAGCAGGTACCTATCTTTTTCCCTCTGTGAATTGCTCTCAGGGATCTTTGAAATTTATTCCCAAGCTTTACCATCTTTAGATGGGATTATGTTTAAAAAAGGTAAACCCGGCTTCAAAAATCTTACTTCAGAACAATGACATGTTTTGTTTCTGGTTTAGATAATCTCTTAAAAAGCAAAATAAATGCAGTCAAAATAATAATCTTTCTAAATCAAAGATCATCTTTTATTTGTTGCAAAACTTTCCTGTTTAGTCTCCTGTGTTAGGGGTATTTGTGTGTGACTTGGCAAAATACTTTTCATGGGTTTGTAAAGATTTAGCTAAAACTTTCAGAACTTTGTCTCAGTTTAATCTTAGCTCTCCTCCCCCCGCTCTCCCCCCAACCCCCTTACCCTGTCTTCAGGCTCAGCCTCCAGTAGGGAAAAAACAGGCTTGAAACCAAGCCCTCCCACTAGAATCTAATTTTAAATTTGCAATCTGTTGTCTTGTGATTTTTGCTTCAAATTTAACTTTGAAATAAATACATTTCATCCTTTCTCCTGCAATTTCGGAGGTCTGTTTTCAAATCATAGAAGGGTAATCATTACGTTTATTTTAATAAGTTCTTAAATACCTCAGGAGGGAGTGAAAAATTTTATTATTAACAATTATAATTTGTATACATCATTAGATGCCCTATGTTCATATTCTATAGTACCCTTACCAACAAGAGAAACCATGTTTTAATAGTTAACTTTGACTTGAATATAAGCTGGGTCATCTTGTGCCCACTGTGGGCTCTAATGCTTTATATTTTTGAAATATTCTTGTTATAGACAATCTGAGAGGTGAGCATCCCATTGAAAAAAGCAGTACTAAAACTCCAGTTCACTTAGATGGCCAATATAATAATGAGTAAGGCATGGTCCCTGCCACTGGGAGCTTGTAATAAAATAAGGGGTTCATGCAAAGAAAGACAAGTGTGCCAATGTACAAATAACCGTGCACAGACGGAATGGGAGGAGATCAAGCAGAGCGCCACTGGAATGTCGAGAAAGGATGGTGAAATCCAAGCTCGGTAGTCTTTTCTTCTTTATCTTGGGTAATTTTCTCAAGTCATCTGCTTTAAGTTTGGGTTTGGTGCTTTTTTGCTTTAGCTGTCAGCCTGGTGTCCCCATCCTCACTCTCTGAGAATTATCCAAGAAACCTAGGGACTTAAAGCGTTTATTCTTTTCTTTGCCATAACTGAATTCTAGGTAAGGGACCTGCCTGGCAGTCGATTAAGGCTCTGTGCTTCCACTGCAGGGAGTGCAGGTTCTATCCCTGATCAGAGAACGGAGATCTCATGTGCAGCATGACCAAAACAGTGAATTATAGCTTTAGTGTAGTTGCTTTGGAAAATACGAAAAGCAAAGTATACTTTTGAAAATTAAATTACCCCATAATCTCTATCTAGGATGCTAACTTTAAAATTTTTTACACAGGTCTATATATTCTCTATGTGTCTCTCTCTCCCTCTTCGTGTGTGTGTGTGTTTATGAGAGAGAGAGAAAGAAGGTAAAATATTAGCGTCTTTAGAATTTTAATCTCCTCAAAGCCAGTATCTTGGAGATGCATCTCAAATATAAGTTTTTACTTCCTGAGAATAAGAGTTTTGCTCCAGAGGTGATTGACCCTAATAATATAATTATCTTTTTGATTATCTACTTCTGAACAGGGCAAGCCCCAGCAAGCTGACCCACAAGGCTGGGCTTTAATCATGTGGAGCTTTCCTGTTGTTCAGCTAAAGGGTGGGGCATTTTGCTGTCTGGAGTACCGCTTGAACTTCTGGTCTCATCTAGGGAATTAGACATCCTAAACCATAAAAATATTATTATAACCTCCTTAGTCTGCAAAGTGATGAGGTTATTTTTTGTTTCTCTTGTATCTTCTTTCTTTCTCTCTTTTTTCCTCTGAACAATCTATAGTTATAGTAGTGTTTTTCTTTGTTCTCTCTGCCCAGAGACCTTGACCATGGGTGAGTTTCTGTTAACTCAAATGTTTTCTCATGCAATACCAAGAAAACTTCACATCTGATGATTAAAAAATGCAGCTAGTTTTGTATTGTGGATCAAATTAAAAATATTTTACCTTTCTTTTTAATTTGTATTCTCCTTCTCCACTCATACATAATAATTGATGTTCACAGAGATCTTTCATAGATGTTCCAAGGAGTTACAATTTTCATTTATTTCAGGAGTGTTTACTATTACTCAGAGAACACAGTTATACTAATTGCTTTAAAAGCCTGATAATTCCAACATCTGGGTCACTTTGGGGTTGGCATCTATTGATTGTCTTTTCCCCTGAGAACTGATTAGATTTTCCTGGTTCTTTGGAATGCATTGTGGACACTTTCGAGTATTACATTGGGAGAATCTAGGTCCTGTTAAAATCATCTGGAGAATGTTGAATTTTCTTTTTTTCCTATATTAGTAAGCAATCAACCTGGCTAGGTTCAGATGGCAAGTTCTGTTTGACCTCCTGTGGGTGGTAGGTCTGATGTCAGTTCAGTTTTCAAAGCCTTTGCTCCAAAGTTGTGGCCTTGTCCACACACGCACCACTTGGGAGTTAGACTGAGAGGTGAGCTGTGTTTATGTCATAGCTCAGTTCGCCAAACCTTTGCTGTCTTTCTCTGGGTCAGTCCCAGGCACATGCACCTGAGGAGTGAGCTGGGACTTGGGTAGGTTTATACATGACATTAGCTGATTAGTTTCCTCCACCTCTGTCTTCTCTGAGATCGCCCTCACTCTTTGGCTTGCAGGGATCCCCAGTCTCGATTTCTTTGGCCAGAATGACAGGGCACATCTTGTGAGTTTTGCTGCTTTTGTTATGGCTAGCTGTGTGCTCAGGCTTCCCGGTGGCACCAGTGGTAAACAACCGGCCTGCCAATTCAGGAGACAGAAGAGGTGAGAGTTCGATTCCTGAGTCAGGAAGATCCCCTGGAGGAGGGTATGGCCACCCACTCCAGTATTCTTGTCTGGAGAATCCAATGGGTAGAGGAGCCTGGTGGGCTACAGTCCATGGGGTCATGGTGGGCTACAGTCCACGGGGCCGCCAAGAGTTGGACACAACTGAAGCGACCCAGCATGCATGCACGGACTGTGTGCTCACCCTCCATGCAAGGCTGGAAGAGAAATGAGAGTAATACAAACCGAAATGGGAAACCTACTCTCGGTAGAGTGGCTTCTTCAGTTTTATTGCTTGTTTATTTATTTTTGGCTGCACTGGGTCCTCATTGCTAGTTTCCACAAGTGGGGGCTTACTCGTTGCCTCTCTGCACGTGGGATTGTCCCAGAGCAGGTACTGACCCCATGTTTCCTGCATTGGCAGGTGGATTCTTAACCACTGAAGCACCAGGGAAGACCTTGTGTTTCTTCCCATCCCCGACTTACCTGCTTTTGCTTATTCTTTGGAAGCCTCAGGTAGTTGCTTTTTACTTTGGTTCAGAGGTTTTAAATCTTTATCATTGGAAGAAAGACCAGCCACTGTGTCTTACTTCATCTTGGCTGCCACCAGGTACTATAAATAGTACTTCAGTTTTGTTCACGACTGTTAAAGACAGAAGCCCTGTCCCTAGCGAATCACCCTGCTTCCCCATTGACTCTCACTTTGGACCTTGTTTTGTGTTTGCTGTCTGTTTCCTGATGACCTTGTGCCAGATAATGCCCTGTGAGTGCTTATTTTCTTATTGCATAATTTGTTGAAAAAGAGGATTCAAAAAGCTTCATTTGGCAGCATTGTCACTTTTAAACAAAATTTTCCCTTGACCAGAAACTCCCAGTGAGTGACAGCTTTAACTTTTTATTTTGAAATAATTATAGATCCACATGAAATTGAACACAGTAAGCATACTCTTCACCTAGCCTCTCTTAATGGTTGCATCTTAATTTCCGCAAACTACCAAAGCTAGGGATTTGAGACTTTTTTCCAAAGTGTGTAAATAGTTTTATATCATTTTATTACATAAGGCTTAGTAGGCTAATAAATCTATAAAAGCAGTCCCTGAGAAAGAATCACCTATCTGATGTATCTACGAACCACCCTAATGACTGTACTTTTTTTGTGTGTGTGTTAAATTGTGTTAGTTTAGGGTGTACAGCATAGTGGTAAAGCTATTTACTTTTCAGATTCTTTCCCCTTAAAGATTGTATCAAAATATTCAATATAGTTTCCTGTATTATACAGCAGGTACTTGTTGGTTATCTATTTTATGTATAGTAGTGTGTATATCGGAGAAGGCAATGGCACCCCACTCCAGTACTCTTGCCTGGAAAATCCCATGGACGGAGGAGCCTGGTGGGCTGCAGTCCATGGCGTTGCTAGGAGTCGGACACGACGGAGTGACTTCACTTTCCCTTTTCACTTTCAAGCATTGGAGAAGGAAATGGCAACCCACTCCAGTGTTCTTGCCTGGAGAATCCCAGGGACGGGGGAGCCTGGTGGGCTGCCGTCTACGGGGTCACGCAGAGTCGGACACGACTGAAGCGACTTAGCAGCAGCAGCGGTGTGTATGTATTCATCTCAAACTCCTAATTATCTCTTCCCTCCTTTCCCCTTTGGTAACCATAGGTTTATTTTCTGTGTCTGTGGGTCTGTTTTGTAAATAAGTTCATTTGTATGTTCTTTTTTTCAGATCCAGCATATAAGCAACAACATACTATTTGTCTTTGTCTGGCTCACTTCCTTTAGGATAATAATCTCTAGGTCTATCCATGTTGCTGCAAATGGCGTTATTTCATTCCTTTTTATGGCTGAGTAGTATTCCATTGTGGAGAAGGCAATGGCACCCCACTCCAGTACTCTTGCCTGGAAAACCCCATGGACGGAGGAGCCTGGTGGGCTGCAGTCCATGCTAAGGGTCGGACACGACTGAGTGACTTCACTTTCACTTTTCACTTTCATGCATTGGAGAAGGAAATGGCAACCCACTCCAGTGTTCTTGCCTGGAGAATCCCAGGGACAGGGGAGCCTGGTGGGCTGCCGTCTCCGGGGTCGCACAGAGTCAGACACGACTGAAGTGACTTAGCAGCAGCAGTATTCCATTGCACAGGTCCACCACATCTTTATCCATTCATCTGTCAGCGCACCTTTAGGCTGCTTCCATGTCTTGTCTGTTGCACACAGTGCTGCCTATACTGATTGATAAAGTTCCTTTAAGTACTTTCACTGTGCACTTATTTTGATGGGAGTACTTTTTTACTCTTTTGCTGTGTATTTACTTTGATGGGATTTAAAGGAAGTTACTATGAAAAGTTTAGCTCATGACTTAAGGAGAAAGGTCATGGTGTTGGGAAGAATGGAGAATTCATCCTCTCTCTAGTGTCCTTGGTCTCTGACCCTAAGAATCTCTTGATTTTTTTGGACCGCCTCTACTTTCAAATGACGCCTCCCCATCATGTCACTAGGTCTCCTTTGTCAGTATTTTCCTCTGGATCATCTCAGGCTGCTCAGTCCTGAGCTGTCTCCCCGACATGGAGGAGAGGTACTCTCTCAATTCCAACCCCCTTTCTTAAACCTCCAAAAGGAGGAGGGATGTAGGAATTAAGTGAAATGAGACAAAGGCGAGGCCATGAGTCTCTGCCTAGGTGATTGAAGGTTGGGGAGAACAGTGGAGCAGGGCAGGCTGAAACCATCAGCTCAGCTCACAGAATCAGGGTGATCCCAAACCCAGGGGCCTGGGCTGAGGGACCTACACCAGTCTGCAGGTGGAGGAGACATAGAGAACAGCACACAGTCTGGAAATGGGTGCATTTTCTGGGCACTCTCATGTAGGAGAGCTGGCATTTTTAAGGCCAGTGTGTCTTTTCTCTAGTTTACATTATGCTAACACCCTCATCGCTTTTCTCTTGCAGCTGTGTGAGTTTGGTTTTTTACATTCTAGATTAAACTTTGTCATTCATTCATTCTGTGTTTTCCTACTGAGCTCCTAGTGCCTTTCAGGCAGTGTTTTAGGCACTGAGAATATAGCAACACTCGAGACTAACTTTCTGCCTCCCTGATGCTTAATTAGGTTCTAGTGGGGACAGATATAGAATAAAAAAAAAATAAGGAAATGAAAAACATTTTTTGAGACAGTTATGACAAATGTTAAGGAGTAGGGGGGAAGCAAAGAAGAGGGGTGGGAAGTGTTGAGCTCCAAGGGGTCATTTTGGATAGAGATGCTAGGAAAGATCTCTTTAAGAAGGTGACATTTGAGTCAAGATCTGGAAAGAGCGAGCCAGGTGTAGATGCCTGAAGGCTGGAGAGTTGGAGGCCAAGGAAAGAGCATGAACAAAGGCTCTGGGGAAGCCAGGAAGCTGTATCTTAGAGGACTGGAAAGAAAGTTTAAGATTTGAGGTTTAAATTCAGACAGTTGTCCCTGTGTTACAGTCTTGCCCACCACCTCCTGCTTAATATGCCTCCCCCTAACTACCCTCTGCAAGTGCAAGCTGTTTGAGGCCACTAATATTTTCCCTAAGGAAGTCAATAGGGAGTTGAATGAGTTTAAAAAATGGTAACATTTTCTAGCTTGCCATCATGTATCTGTGTTCTGAGGCTCTGCTTTTCAAGTTGTTACAAATTGAGTTTATTACACTCTTGAATTTGTTACAATATTTCTTCTGTTTTATGTTTTGGTTTTTTGGCTTCAGAGGCATATGGGATCCTAGCTCCATGACCAAGGATCAAAACCCCACCCTCTGTGTTGGAAGGCGAAATCTTAACCACGGGACCACGAGGGGAAGTCCCTGCTTGTCCATTTCTAGCCCAGTTTTTGCATTTCAGCCTGTCCTCTCCCCCCTTAATCTTTCCCCTCTTTCCTAGTGACTGTGTGGTGATTTTGTTGGCTAAGTACTGATCACTACCTTGTACTTTTGTTTCTAAAGTGCATGAGCATTTTTTGACTCCTTATCATGCATGGAACACTTGTAGTCTCTATGAGTGTGAGTGTTCATTGCTCAGACGTGTCTGACTCTTTGCAACCCCACAGACTGTAGCTCAGCCAGGCTCTTCTGTCCATGGAATTTCCCCAGGGGATAATAATTGGAGTGGGTTGTCGTTTCCTTCTCCAGGGGATCTTCCCAACCCAGTGATCCAATCCAGGTCTGTCACATTGCAGGCAGATTCTTTTACCTTCTGAACTATCAGGGAAGCACTCTCGATAGAGGCTTCAAAAAAAAAGTGTAAGCCACTTTCTAACCAAAGTTGCTTCCAGATTCAGAGAAACAAATAAAGACTGTGTAAATGTAAAGTGTAAACCAGGCTGTTTTGGTTTGTTGTAAGTAAATGATAAGAGTTAGGTAGGAGAGAGTGGGGGAATGTGAAGATGGTGAAAGTAGATGGCATTTGCCATTTGTACGTGGAGAAGATTAGGGCTCTCAAATCACCAGTGTTCTGTGGGTTGCCTGTGGGATGGGGTCATCCCTGAAAGGGGAGATTGTGTCTGTTGTATGCAGTGAGCAATTTTCATTTTTCATGCTTGTGTTGTTTCAGGGTCCCCCACTGACCCCCACATGGGCCTTCATGAGTCGCACTGACCTTTGGGGGAAAGCTCTTAAAGGAAGGGGTGTTTCGGCAGTCCCTAGGAACATTTTTCTCCTAACTTGAGTTGCTTCAAACTTCCTGCTGACTCGACTTAGATCATCCCCTGAGAATCGCTCTTGGTAGGATTTAAGAGATTTGGTATTCATCTCTAAATTCTAGTTCTGAAGATAAAAATGGCTTCTTTCCTACCTTGGCTGGCTGAAAAGAATCTTGCTACTAAAAATGCTATTAATATAACAGACCCATCAGAGCGATGCAGGGAACGCTGTAATTCTTGAAGGCTGGGGCCATTTGCTTTAGGAAACTGCTCCTGAGGCTTTTAACTTGATTAGTTTTCTGTTGGCAGAAACAAGCCTAACCAGAAATTTGTTGTTGAGAATATGTCTGTCAATTTATATTTGCAAACTTTTGTATACAGCAGAAGGGGGGGGGGCTCCATCCGAGCATATTGGGGGGTCCATTTGAGCATATTTGGGGTGACAGCTTTGCCTTTCTACACCGTGGTTTCTGTCACCTCCATTCTTTCCCTCTTTTGAGTTTAAATCTATGTGATTCTTAAAATGGGACTGTGGCTAATACTTTTTCTAAACTTTTATTTATTCCTTGGCAAAACATATAGATGCATAGACACATTCAGGTATCTTTCTTTTTTTCTTTTAGCTGTGCTGGGTCTTCTTTAGACTGTGTTCAGGCTTTCTCTAGTTGCGTTGAGTGGGGACTACTCTGTTGGGGGTGCGCTTCTCTTCTTGCAGACTCTAGGCACGCATGCTTCGGTAGTTGTGGTATGCAGGCTTAGTTACCCTGCTGCATGTAGAATCTTAGTTCCTGGACCAGGGCTGGAACCTGTGTCCCCTGCATTAGCAGACAGATTCTTAACCACTGGACCACCAGAGAAGTCCCCATCTATGTATCTTCAAGTGAAAGTCACTCAGTCGTGTCTGACTCTTTGCGACCCCATGGATTGTAGCCAGCCAGGCTCCTCTGTCCATGGGATTTCCCAGGCAAGAATACTGGAGTGGGTAGCCTTTCCCTTCTCCAGGGGATCTTCCCAACCTGGAATTGAACCAGGGTCTCCTGCATTGCAAGCGGATTCCTTACCAACTGAGTTATCAGGAAAGCTATACCCTTAAAAAATCAAGAACCCTGAGACACTGGTCATGGCTTTTAGCCTTACTTTAGATGCTTGTTAAAATATTTTACTTGTAAAAATGTAGCACATGATATTCTTAGGAATATAGATCACATAAATGGTCACACATGGACCATGAATCTTTTCATTTTCCCTGTACTGAGTTGAGTCTCTATGTTTTTTTCTTGCTTCTTAAAGGTACCAGCCAGAGGGGCGTGAACTTATTGCTTTGAAGTATATTTGCTACTAGTAAAAGGATGATTCTCTTTCTTGGAAACTTCGCTCTCAGAATCATATGATGTGTGACCTGGTAGAGAATATTCCAGTATGGGAATAGCTTCACATCTGGTGTCTGTATGAGTTACCTCTGAACTCATCGGAACATTCAATGGAGGTTTTTCCCTTCTTGTTGCCACAAATTTCATTTCTGTAAAGATGTGCTTGTAGGAGTTTAAGCAACCTTTGAGACTGAAGAGTAGGATTGTAGAGTGGTTCTGGAGCATTGGGAAGGAATATATTATATTGCAGGGGGTTTCAGAGTGTAATAGGTCCAATAAATTTGTTCCTGTTTCCCTCTGTACCTTTTGCTTTTTTGTTTATTGTATCCCTTCCCTGGCTTGGAGTATCAGTTTCATGAGAGTGGAGAATGTGTGTCTTTTTTTCTCTGCTGTATTTCTGGTTTCTGGAACATGGTAGCTATGCAGTATTTATTTTCTTTCTTTCTTTTCTTCTTTTAAACAGTTTTCAAGATTGCTCAGCCAGTCAGGGCAGAAGCTGGCATGAGCATCCGGGCTCCATCCCCACCTCTTTGTTTAAAAAAAAAAAAAAAAAAAGGATTTATTTGGCTACATCAGGTCTCCAGTTTTGGCACTTTGAATCTTTTAGTTGCTGGCATACGGGATCTTAGTTGCCACCTGTGGGATCTAGTTCCTTGTGAAAGTGAAAGCGTTAGTCGTTCAGTCCTGTCTGACCCTTTGTGACCCATCCATGAACTGTAGCCTTCCAGGCTCCTCTGTCCATGGGGATTCTCCAGGCAAGAATACTGCAGTAGGTAACCATTCCCTCCTCCCAGGGATCTTCCCCACCTATGGATCCAACCAGTGTCTCCTGCATTGCCAGGTAGATTCTCTACCATCTGAGCCACTGGGTTCCCTGACCTGGGATCAGACCCAGGCCCCCTGCATTGGAAGCATGGAATCTTAGCCACTGGACCACCAGGGAAGTCCCAGTATATATATTTTCTGAATGAACAACCGTGTAAATGATTATACACATCAACTCAGGGATGCGCTCAGCTGTTCTATTTTTCTTCTCTCCTTTCTGACCATTTTCATGTGTGTATCCTAAGTGTATACAGTTGAAATGGTCTAGAGAAACCTCACTGCAGAGCAAGGAGAATAAGGCTAAATACAGTCATACTTGTCGAGCTTTGAGGATGTTTTAATTTCTCACTGTGGGTAACAGCCCTCAGACCAATGAGAGAGACCGGAACAATGTTAAGGAAAGGACTTGAATTAACCTGGGTAGCTCCAAAAGGCTGAATCGCATTTGGTGATTTCATCATGTGAATTTCTGTGTGCAGGGCACTCTGTACCAGATTAATGTTCTCCAGTTGGATTTGCTCCCAGAAATGAACCCATTAGTTTGCTGCCGGGCAGAGAGTGGGGTTTCTGTTTTGTTTTGGGCATCTCCCTCTCCCTCTCCCACTTCGCCCCCCTTCCCCTGTTAAGGTTTTCAGAAAGTTGTGGCATTAAAGGTAAAAAACCCCTTTTCTTTTTGACTTTATCAGGAAGAGTTGACTGGACTTCACATCTTGGGCTTTCCCGTTTTTGATTGATTTTGAAGTGTAGATGAAGTCAGGATGAAACGGAAACCTATGGGGAGGAAGGACCTTTATCCAGTGCATCTCGGAGTTTCGCCTGGTTTTTTGAAATATGTCATTTCAAACAGAACGTTACTCATTTGGAGCAGACACCTTGGTTTGTACTTTTTAGAGTTTTTAGTTGGTGGAGAGGCGTCGAGCTTTAAATAGACAACTCTAGAGGTTAGGGAGAAGAAAGCAGGTGTTGCCAGCTTTAGGAAAGCAAGTCTGTGCCATGCCTGGAGTGCTGCTCCCCTCCCCCGGCAGAGACCCGTGTCATCCCCCATGGCCTTATTTATGTTCTTATTTCACATCTCCGCAGGAGTAGTCTCAGTCGGTGATGTTAGTTCTCACCTGCTGCCGCGTTGAGTCCAAGTGCCTGCCAGGTGCATATAGGCGCCGCTGTTACCTGTCAAGCTGTCTGCCCTCTGTAGGTACCGAGCTCTTCCCGTTAACCGCCCGTACCCATGGGTGACTCAGTGATCCTCTCCTTTTTTTTTTTCCTTGCTACAGACCATAAAACCATGGGAAACGCAGAAAGTCAAAGTGTCGTGCATGAGTTCTATGGAGACAAGCACGCGGTCCTGGGGCGCAAGCACACGTCGCGATCCCTGCGCCTGTCGCACAAGGCACGGCGGACCAGGCACGCCTCCTCCGGCAAGGTGATCCACAGGAACTCCGAAGTGAGTACCCGGTCCAGCAGCACCCCCAGCATCCCCCAGTCCCTGGCTGAAAATGGCCTGGAGCCCTTCTCCCAGGAAGGCACCCTCGAGGACTTCGGGAGCCCCATTTGGGTGGACCGAGTGGATGTGGGCTTGAGACCCGTGTCTTACACCGATTCCTCCGTCGCTCCCAGCGTGGACAGCAGCATCGTCCTCACAGCAGCCTCCGTGCAGAGCATGCCAGACTCGGAAGACAGCCGGCTTTACGGGGATGACGCGACGTACTTGGCGGAGGGCGGCAGGCGGCAGCGCCCCTATGCCTCCAACGGACCCACGTTCATGGAGACAGCGAGCTTTAAGAAGAAACGCTCCAAATCCGCAGACATCTGGCGGGAGGACAGCCTGGAATTCTCACTGTCTGATCTGAGCCAAGAACATTTAACAAGCAACGAAGAGATCTTGGGTTCCGCCGAGGAGAAAGACTGCGAGGAGGCTCGGGCGATGGAAACCCGGGCGAGTCCGCGGCAGCTCAGTGCCTGTCAACGGGCCAATTCGCTGGGAGACTTGTACGCTCAGAAGAACTCTGGGGTGACGGCAAACGGGGGACCCAGGAGCAAACTTGCAGGCTACTGTCGGAATTTGGTGTCTGACATCCCCGATCTCGCGAACCATAAGATGCCACCAGCTGCCGCTGAAGAGGCTCTCCCCTACAGTAATTATAACACACTCCCGTGTAGGAAATCTCACTGTCTCTCTGAAGGTGCCACCAACCCACAGATTAGCCATAGCAGCAGCATGCAAGGCAGAAGAGCAAAAACCACTCAGGTAAAGTGCCTGGAATCTGTTTTGGTATTTTGGAAACTGGTGCATGACTCGAAGTGCATGATTGGGCTCTTAGAAGGTTTCCCATCTTGTAGCTGCGTGTTAAACACAGTTTTTTCCCTGGTGGGTGCTGCCTCTCTGAAGATTCGTCTGTCTGCTGCTTCGCCCCTCTTGCAGTTCTGTTGCTGAAGGGGTGGGGATTCAGGAAGAAGCTTCTGTGTGTGTGTGGGGGGGGGGGGGGGTGAGGTGACAGGAGTGGGAATGAAGCTGATAAGTTCGTATGGGGAAACTGCCTCTCCAGTTCAGCTCTGAGCAGCATCTCACTGGTTCTGTGCTTCCTTCCTAACGTGGTTTTCTCTCCGTGGACAGATGGGGATGGTGGGCTGTGGACTCTTGGAGCTTATTTCTCCCGCGCCGCAGGTGGGAAGAGGTTAGTCGGCAGGCGGCTCCTTGGAGGAAGCCTTTTTTGATTCGGGGCCGGCTCTGGTCATTTGTCAGCTTCTGTCCGAGGTTGGCAGGCTGACTGCCTTCCCGGGAGCCATTTCAATTTCCTGTTCCTTTGCGATGCTGGCCAGCCCTCTCTCTCTGGAGGGAGGTGTTGCAGGAGGAATAACATGGGTGGGTTCCAGGTCTGCTCTGCAGCCAACTGGCTTCTGACCTTGGGCAAAAACCTGACTTCCAGGTGCTCTTCGGAGCACTGGGGTGAAGATGCTTGACCCAGCTGCTTCAGGGTCTGGGGCATGATGGTGTGCGTGTGAAAGCGTTTTCAAAGATTTAAAATGTGTCTTGCTAATAAAACAAAGAGTGCCCTCGTATTCCCTAATCATTACTGATAATTGGGCGGGCCAAAAAGTTCATTCGGGGGTCTGGTCACCCCTGTACAAACTTTGTGACCAACCCAGTGTCACAAGGCTAATGACATGTCAAGTAATCCTGCCTGCATCAGTCCTTTTCTGGTCCTGGAGCAGGGTTCCAGGAGTCCTGGCTCATGTTGAGGATGGGTTGGTAGTTTACAGGATGGCATTTCGGATCCGGAATCCAGGTGGGGCTCCTTTGCCCTGAAAGGTGTATTGGCCCCCAGAGTGAGCAGTGAATACCACTGAGGTCAGCTGGAAATCAGCAGGTGTGCTCTGACCTGGCCAGCAGGGTGATGTTGCACCTCCGGTCTTGCTTCCATGACGGTCAGGGGGGTATTGTGAGGTTCAGTTGTCTTGGGAAGGGTGTCTGAGTATAATGGGCAGATGGTCATCTTGACTATTTTTCAGTGCATGGTTGAGGGGTATTAAATACATTGACATGGTCATGTAGCCATCACTATGCTTCATCTTCAGAACTCTCTTCACCTTGTGGAACTGAAACTTCATCCCCCTTAAACAGTTGTTCCCCTTTTACCCTTTCCTCAGCCACTGGCAACTGCCGTTCTACTTTCTGTCTCAGTGAATTTGACTCTAGATACCTCATCTACTCCAGTACTCTTGCCTGGAAAATCCCACGGACAGAGGAGCCTGGTGGGCTGCAGTCCATGTGGTTGCAAAAGTCGGATACTACTTAGCGACTAAACCACCACCTCTTCTAAAGTGAATCATACAATATTTGTCTATTTGTGTCTTATTTCATGGGCTTCCCTGGGGGCTCAGATGGTAAAGCATCTGCCTGCAATGCGGGAGACCGGGGTTCCATCCTTGCGTTGGGAAGATCCCCCTGGAGAAGGGCATGGCAGCCCACTCCAGTACTCTTGCCTGGAAAATCCCACAGATTTAGGAGCGCGGTGGGCTGCAGTCCATGGAGTTGCGACGAGTCGGACACGACTGAGCGACTTCCCTTTCCCATATTTCACTTAGGTTGATATCCTCAGGGTTCACACATTGTAGCAGGTGTCAGAATTTCCTTCCTTTTTCAGGCTGAATAGTATTCCACCAACACTTCACACTCCCCAAACAGCCCCCCCGCACCCCCCGCCAGCTATTCATTTGTTGAAGGACAAGTTTGGCTGGTGTCCAAGCTCTTTTTACCTGAGTAACTTTGGGCACAGTTTTTTAAGTCTCTTGAAGGCTTAATTTCTTAATCTGTCAAATGGGCAGAGTAATAAGATTTTTGAGAAAATGGAGGGTAAAGGCTAGTGCTTGGTACTTTAGAAGCCACCAGTAAGGGACAGTCTGTTACTTGTGATTTTCAGTATCCTGAATGGTGTTCTATGAGTTGAGGACCCCAGGTACTTTGGTGTTTGTATCAGACTTTGTGTCTTGGAAACAAAATGATAAAAAAGGCTGATTCTGAGATGTGTGAAGGTGAGCGTGGATATTGCATTCAGATGCCCTCCTTGAATTTTGACCTCTTTTCTTTTTCTAAAGCATCTTTAATTAATTAATTGATTTTTGAGTGTGCTGGGTCTTTGTTGCTGTGTGCAGGCTTTCTCTAGCTGCAGCAAGGGGAGGCTTCAGTAGCTGTGACACCTGGGCTTTAGTAGCTCCAAGGCGTGTGGGGTCTTCCTGGCAGACTAGGGATTGAACCCGGGTCCCCTGCATTGGCAGGCGGGTTCTTTAGCACTGGACCACCCGCGGGGGAGTCCTGACCTGTCCCTTTTCTGCAGCATGATTGTAATGATAGAAATGACCCTGCTGTGGCCCCTCTGCCTGCCCGGGGCAGGACTCTGCTTGCACTGGCAACTTGACGAGTCAGCACACAGGCGAGATGGAGGTCCTATTAAAGGATCCCCTGAAAGGCACCGCCGGCTTTGTCCTTTAGACATCGCCAGATTGGCACTGCAGGCCTGATTCGCAGAGATGGGCTTGGCAGCTCCACCAGGCTCCATTGATCCAGACTCCTTTAAAAGAAACCTCGCCTCTGTCACTTTCACCTGGAACAGCGCTAAGTTGGCATCCATTCTATATAAGATTTGAGGGGGTGCTGGGTGGCATCCTGGCTCTCTGTCTCCGACCCTGGGGGACAGTTGGACTCCTGCTTCCCCCACCCCTCACTGATGGGGCTGTGAGCCTTTGAGCCTTGGCCGCCCCCAGGAGAGGGGCACTGCTGGCATCTCGGGAAGTTCTCACGTGTACTTGTTGCATGCCACTTCCACGCTTTGGCTAGTTGCCTTCTAAAGTTGTTAATATGTGGAAGTGAGATCATCTCAGAGCTCTGTCTCATAAAGCACTCTGGTAGCTTAATGTAGTGCAGAGTACAGGGGACCGGCAATCCTGAGAAGCACATTTGCTTCTGGCTCAGTCCTTATCGGCCAGTGACCTTGGGAAAGTCACTTCATCACTGGCTCCTTGTCTGTCCAGGGTGAGTGACACCAGCCTCCGACGGGGCCAGTAGGAGAACCAAGTGGGATTCCATACATAGAAGCCTTCTGCAGAGTCTATAAAATGAACGGAAGTCTTATTTTGGTCTCAACGTTACGTGTTGAGTGAGGATCTTTAATGACTTGAAACAAACCCCAGAATTATGCACAACACTATCCACCCACCCACGCTTCCTCGTCTTAAGTTTGGCGTGTTCATCCAACGCGATTTTCTGAGAACCCACTATGTTCCAAACAGTGTATTTTAAGAGACAGTGGGTGTGGAGGCTTCTTTGAAAGTAATTCTTTTCTCGTTTTCTTTTGTTGGTGAAAGTTTCTGACCCAGGGGCCCTCTCCCATGAGTTCGGATCATAGATATTAACAGTCTCCTTGTTTGCCCTGGTGATGTAGTCGAATCTCTAATAGTCTTGTCAGCAGTTTTACTCCTCAGAAAAGAGTTCCTGGCAGGCATTTGGCCCAAGGGCCTGGCCTCTGAGCCTGGGGGACAGTGTTTTATCTGAACAAACATGAAGAACATATTTTTATTTGCAAATGATCAAAACAGAGTTTGGAACCGTTCTTCCTACTTTTGTATTTGAGTAGTAGTTGGACATGTTACTGAGCTATGAATCTGAAGGCCGCGGAGTTCACATTTCAGTTTTAAAAAGTGGCACATTTCATGGGTCTGCTACCCAGTAAATGCTGAGGAATTCTATTTGTTGAATTCAGTACATGTGAATATGTGTGTGTGCTGTGTGCATAAGACTGTATCTTGAGAGTCAGTCTGCTGTTCATTTGTTGGGGGGATTTACCCAGACTATGTAAAACAGAGTTTATTTGTATTGACTGCTGTGACATCCCAATAGATTGCCTCTTGATTTAATGAATGCCTCTTTGGTTTCTTGGCCTAAACTCTACTCTTTTAGTGTTCCTATGGTTAATGGATAGAGGAGGGGCAGCCTACTGTCCTTCAAAGAAGAGATTCTGAAGTCCGGCAGGTCTGAGCTTACAAGTTGGAACCCTGTTCCCTGTTGGCTCTGTAACCCCGAAGGATCTCAGTGCCTCTTGAATGAGGCTAATGTGAGGGTTCCACACAGGAATGAATGTAGAACTCCTGGCATAATGTCTTGCATGCAGTCAGTTCAGTTCAGTTGCTCAGGCGTGTCCGACTCTTTGTGACTCCATGGACTGTAGCATGCCAGGCTTCCCTGTCCATCACCAACTCTTGGAGCCTCAAACTCATGTCCATCAAGTCAGTGATACCATCCAACCATCTCATCCTCTGCCGTCCCCTTCTGCTCCTGCCTTCAGTCTTTCCCAGCATCGGGGTCTTTTCCGTTGAATCAGTTCTTTGCATCAGGTGGACAAAGTATTGGAATTTCAGCTTCAGCATCAGTCCTTCCAATGAATATTAGGGACTGATTTCCTTTAGGGTGGACTGGTTGGATCTCCTTGAAGTCCAAGGGACTCTCAAGAGTCTTCTCCAACACCATATTTCAAAAGCATCAATTCTTTGGCGCTCAGCTTTCTTTACAGTCCAACTCCACATCCATACATGACCACTGGAAAAACCATAGCTTTGACTAGACCGACCTTTGTCAGCAAAGTAATGTCTCTGCTTTTTATATGCTGTCTAGGTTTGTCATAGCTTTTCTTCCAAGAAGCAAGCATCTTTTAATTTCATGGTTGCAGTTACCATCTGCAGTGATTTTGGAGCCCCGCAAAATAAAGTCTGTCACTGTTTCCACTGCTTCCCCATCTATTTGCCATGAAGTGAGGGGACTGGATACCATGATCTTATTAGTTTTCTGAATGTCGAGTTTTAAGCCAACTTTTTCACTCTCCTCTTTCACTTTCATCAAGAGGCTCTTTAGTTCTTTGCTTTCTGCCATGAGAGTGGTGTCATCTTCGTATCTGAGGTTGTTGATATTTCTCCTGGCAAACTTGATTCCAACTTGTGCTTCATCCAGTCTGACATCCAGTGAAGTTTGGATATGGGGATAGATTTTGTGTCTAATTAGGCTGTTTTTAGCCATGCTTGTATGGTGATGGCTTCCAGGAATTCTCTCCCATCTACTCTTCCAATTCGCCCAGAATGTGTGACATGAATGTGCAGGAGCAGAAGTCATATCTCAGTGTGAATTTGCCCCATGGCGTCCAGAGTAGACAGTAGACGCCACACTGTCTCCCCATGTTCAAACAGCTTTTAGCTCCTGTGCCTTCACAGTTTAACGTAAAAACCCTCAGTTCTGGTACAGAAGCCCAAAGGGGTGGTGGGCTGAAAAGAAAAAAAGTGACTGTCTGCTGCTGCTGCTAGTGCTAAGTCGCTTCAGTCGTGTCCGACTCTGTGCGACCCCAGAGACGGCGGCCCACGAGGCCCCCCACTGTCTACTACCATGGCTCAAAAGAGTGGTTCCTGAGAGAGATCACCAAAGATGACTTCATTTTTATTTTTTTAATTGAAGTATAGTTGATTTACAGTTAACTTCTGCTACTGTGCAGCAAAGTAATTCAGTTATATATATACACACACACACACACATTCAGTTATATATTATGTGTGTGTGTGTATATATTCTTTTTGAAATTCTTTTCATTATGGTTTATCACAGGATGTTGAATATAGTTCCCTACACTATATGGTAGGACCTTTTGTTTATCCATCACATATATAACAGTCTACACTGCTGACTCCAAATTCCCACTCCAGGCCTTCCCACCCCCCACGCCAGCAACTATAAGTCTGTTCTCTGTGTCCATGAGTCTATTTCTGTTTTATAGATAAGTTCATTTGTGCCGTATTTTGGATTCCACGTATCTCATACAGCCTTTGTCTTCTTTCTTACTTCGCGTAGTCTGATAATCTCTAGTTCCATCCGTGTTGCTGCAGGTAGCGTTATTTCGTTCTTTTCCATGGCTGAGCAGTATTTCACTGTGTATGCGTGGCGTTTTCTGTGTGCATTCCTCTGTCAGTGGAAAGGTAGGTTGCTTTCCGTGTCTTGGCTATTGTGATAGTGCTGCTCTGAACATAGAGGTGTGTGTACCTTTTCAAATCATAGTTTTATCTGGATACATGCGCAGGAGAGGGACTGCTGGGTCATATGGTAGCTTTATTTTTAGTTTTTTGAGGCACCTCCATACTATTTTCCATGAACTTACATTCCCACCAATAGTGTAGGAGGGTTCTCTTTTCTCCACACCCTCTCTAGCATTTTTTATTTGTAGACATTCTGATGGCCATTCTGACTGGTGTGAGGTCATACCTCATCGAAGTTTTGATTTGCATTTCTCTAGTAATTAGCAGCAGCAGCAGCAGTAATTAGTAGCGAAGGAGGCAATGGCACCCCACTCCAGTACTCTTGCCTGGGAAATCCCATGGATGGAGGAGCCTGGTAGGCTGCAGTCCATGGGGTCGCTAAGAGTCGGACACGACTGAGCGACTTAGCAGCAGCAGCAGCAGCAGCAGTAATTAATGGTGTTGAGCGTCTTTTCACATACCTGTTCTCCCATCTGTATGTCTTTTTTTGGAGAAATGCCAAAGGTGGCTTTAGAAGGCTCTATCCCTGTTAAAACTTTCTTGCTTGGATAAACAGGTAATAGGTTGGTGATTTCAGCCAGATAGAGGGTGCAGCATGGTCAGAAAGAGATCTTGAGTTCCCATAATAAACTGTGTTGGTGCTTAAAATTTGGGTTTTGTTTTATACTTAGCTTAAATGGTTCAAGGATAATATGTTCCCTGAGCTGAGAATTGGCATCAGCCTCCAAGAGATTCCTAACCTTTGGTCACAGATTCCTTTGAGAATCAGATGAAAAAATTGGATTCTTTTGGGTCAAACACAGGGACCACCCTGCTGTGTATCATTTCAGGGGATCCATGGGTCCTCCAGCATCCATCAAGAAGCTTCTGATTAAGAACCTCAGGTTAATTCTTCATGAAACAAAATATTTTTATATACAGTCCACTTAAAACAACCTCTTCCTTCACTTCTCCTTTTTGATGCTTCTTTTTTCTTTTATCTTTCTTTTTCTGGCACGTAAGTTAAGCAATGAGATATTTATTTTGAAAAACAGTCCATCCATTTTCAACATGAATATCCATCTCCTTTGCCAAGATCTTCTTTTGAGGAGTGGGAGTAGGTAGCCGAGAGATGGCTTGTATCAGCAGTTCTCAGACTCCTTTCTACTCTTGAAAAGGATTATAGACTCCAAGGAGTTTCTATTCATGTTTATATCTATAAATATTTATCACATTAGGAATTGAACCAGAATTGTAAAAAATACTTGTTAATTCATCTTAAAATAGCAGTAATAAAGCATTACATGTTCACATAAATAACTTTAATTGTTAAATTTTATCTTCTAAAATTAAGAGAAAGATCGAGAAGAAGGGCGTTGTTTCTTTGCTTTAAATTTATTTTGGCGGCACTGGTCTTTGCCGCTGTGCACAGGCTCTCTCTCGCAAGCAGGGGCTACTCTGCTGGGTGCGTGGGCTACTCATTGCCCTGGCCTTCTTGTTGCAGTTCCTGGGCTCCGTAGTTGTGGTGCATGAGCTCAGTTGCTCCATGGGACGTGGAATCTTTCCAGACCAGGAATTGAACCCATGTCCCCTGCACTGGCAGGCGGATTCTTATCCACTGTACCACCGGGGAAGTCCCATTTTGTATTTTTGCAACTGTCTGTAATTTCTAACCTGTCAGAAGAGACTGGAGTCTTCTCTGCATTCATTCTCTTGTGATGTGCTCTTTTGTTGGACTATTTGGGGAAAGTCTTGCTTCGAATAGGTAGTTGGAAAAGGGAGGGCTTTAGGGGCCCCTTGAAATTATTTAAGGAACCCTGATCCCCACTCAGAGAGCAGCTCATTTATGCTAATATAGCTTGGGGAGGTCCAAACCTCTGAAAACCACATTCTCCATTTAGTCTGTGAGGAGAGGGGAGTCGGTGTCCCTCAACATAAATCGTGTCCTGCAATGCTGTGTAATTAATTACTGGTTTCTCAGTGTAACTGGGAAGGATAAAGCGCTGTGATGGGAGCTTGGAGCCTCCCAACCAGCCTGCCTTGCAGCCCTGGGAGCGTCTCCACGGAGCCTGGGGCAGGGAACACCCACAAGCTTTTCACTCTGTGGTTGGGGCCCCATTTGCTTTGAACCTCCCGTTGACAGAATATCTAGTGTGGGCCATAAAACAGCCCAATATGTCTTTCTCACTTTCTCTCCTTTTAAAAAGATGAAAGAAAAAGACATGTAAATGAGCTCTGGGTGTCTCCATAAAAGACATCATAAACCCGGATCTTCGCTGGAAGACAGCGAAGTCAGGCTTTCCAGTTGTGACTTCAGCTGGCGTTGAGTGTGAGCTGAGCCTGCAAATGACTAGATCTTTAAATCAAACTCAAGTGTCTTCCATGAGAAACGATCTTCTTGTTGTGAGAGGAGGGTGGAAAATGAACAGCAGTGAAGTTGTTCAACAACGTGGGGTTTTTTGTTTGTTTGTTTGTTTTTAAAGTGCCTATGCCATGCCAGGCACTGTTCTTGGCTCTTGGGAGGTGTTAAGAAAAGATCGCTGAGCTTAGGGGTGAAGTGCGGGTGTGTCCGCAGCAAACACTTAGCATAACAAGTACAGGACATGCTATGGGAAAAAGAGCAAGATGGGAGGAGTGGGCAGTGGTGGATGTGCTGACAATTCCAGATCACGTGGTCAAGTCAGGCCCCATAGAAAGGGCAGGCTTGGTAGGGATTGGAAGGGGAGACGGGAGTTGACCACTGATTTGGAAACTGGGGTCATGCCCTGCACTTTTGAGAAAGAGCAAAGAGACCAGTGTGGCTGGGGTGGTGGTGGGGTGGGTGTTGAGAAGTTTCATGGGAATCAAAGGAGATTAAAAGAAGGCTTCCAGCTGAGCCTTGAAGGATCAGTATTCCTGGAATTCTAGAAGCAAGAAGGGCTGGGAGCGAACACTGGCTTGAGTCCTTCAGTTTCACTGGTGGCTGGATGCCTCCAAAGGTCCGGTGCTAAGGCTGGACACCAGTGAAGGACCTTGATGGACAGCCTCAGGAGCCCTCCACCTTGTTGCTGGGAGACTTACTGTACAGGATGGCTTATGGGAGGAAGGTAGTTAGAAAAGAGAGTTGATGACTGGAGATGGGATATAACCTGAGATGAGGGGTGGGTGGTGAGAACAGGGACTGAAACACACACATAGAAAAACAGATGAAAGGAGAGAAGATGATTCACTGACCCCAGCACAGTGCTGACTCCAATCTGAAGTTACCTGGAGCAACATTTCAAGCATTAGACAACTTCTGAGTCCCTTGTGAGCAGCAGTAAGAAATTCACTTCCAGCGGTTGTAATTGAGAGAAATTTTGAGTCACCCCTGTTGGGAATCATTAGCAAGGATGGGACTGAGTGCTGGAAACTTAAAAGGGCATGGAGTCTTTGCCTTGGGAACGGAAGAAGTGGGAAATGGAGCTGGTTTTTAGAAATGTTTCATCCGGAGCCAGGACACGTGTAAAGGGGTGAAGAGCAGGAGGCCCAGGAGCTGAAATCGACCAACTTCTGAATCACGAACTCAAAAAGGCACTGGACATTTGTTTATAGAGAGATGGGGAAAATCTTACAATAATGGAAAATGGAGACTGCAATATTTCTGTAAATCAAGAAAGGTGATTATTATAACAGTGCCTAGCAATTACTTGCAGCATAGAAAGCATCATTTTCTTCGTTTATTGTGCATTTTATGAAAGTGAAGAGGATTCAGAGGGATTGCATTGGCTCACACCAACCTTGGTCTGCCTGTCTTTTTTCCCATAAGGCCTTGTTTTTCCCACATTCCTTAGTAACACCCTTTCTTCTGTGTTAGTGCAGGAAGCTAGGAAGTGAGGTAAGGCAGTGACTTCCCTCCTTGGGCTGAGATGGACACGACCTGTGCAAGGGCTGTGTGCTGGGCAGAGTTCTAGAAAAGTGAGTTAACTCTATATCACATCTTACAATGTGTCTTACAAAGTAGATATTATTGCCATTCCCATTATAAAGGTGAGGAAACGGAGGCATGGCTTGGTTCAGAATGACATGCCTAGACACGATATTTGCTGTACTGAGATATACCATGGAGACAGTGTTGGAAACCAAAGACATTGTACACGTGTATGCATGTATGGGGGGGTGGAGGTACTCAGATTTGGGGGATAAGAAGATGGTAAACCACAGGAGGAATATTTTAGAATTTAGCAAGTCAGAAATTGTTCTAATTCAAGGCTTCCACAGGTCCACAGATACATGCCCAGGAGTGGGATTGCTTGATCATATGGTCAGTAAAGAGTCTACCTGCCAATGCAGGAGACCTGGGTTCGATCCCTGGGTTGGGATGATCCCCTGGAGAAGGAAATGGCAACCCACTCCAGTATTCTTGCCTGGGAAATCTGTGGACAGAGGAGAGAGTAGCCTGGTGGGATTTTACATGGGGTCACAAGAGTCGGACATGACTTAGCAACTAAACTGCCATCACTACCACAGGTCAGAATCTCCTCCCATCACTGAAATCCCTTGAACTCTTCTCTGCTGCATTTACCATCTCTCTACAGGTGTATTGATGCAAAGCTGGATTCATCAGGGAAATTAAAGAAAGTGACCAACATAACAGTTTCTAATTGCATTCGACTTAAAACTTCTCCCAGGGCCTTTGAACTTTGTGGCTAATGACCTCCTCAGAATTGTGTTCACACATCATTAGCACAGCAAACCTGTTCCTTGGGGTATTTCTGAGTCCCTGGTGGAAAGGATGTGAGCTTTGCCACAGTGTGTCATTAGCCCGTGTTCATGCTGGGGGACCCTCTAGTGTTCAAGACCCTGCAAACAGGCTTTGAATTTGCCTCTCACCGCCTCCGCTTTAGTACCAGAGCTCATTTAAGCTTTGTTGCCTGGCTGAAATGACTAAGAAAACTTGCACTGTTGAATGTTTTGGGCGACAGCTGGCCACTTGTACATCCAGTGGGAAAGTGCATGTGTTGATTTCGGCCGGTGGAATGGAAGCTGGTGAGTGAAAAATCCGGCTTGGGAGGATTCATCCAGGAAGAGCAGGGTTTAAGAGCCTCTATAGTCTATGAATGTTATTTATAATTGGAAGCCTCTTCAGTGGAGTGCTTCTAACACGGGGAATTTATTTTGAGCTATTTTCAGGAAATCTCTGGTCAGATCATGCATCATGCTGAGAGTTACTTCTCTGTTTAGCTAGGGTCTTACTATTTCCCTTGATCTCCTCTGACTTTTGCTTTAAATTTCAGTACATTTGGTTTGATATTCTAGGACTGATCATATGCTAAGGCATCTAACTAGATAAGAAGGAACATACCTTGCATTAGGAATAAAGACTCTTGAGCTCCCATGGAACTTTTCCCTGAGGTTGACCACTAAAAGAGTGGGGGTGGTTCACAGACGCTTTTGAGTGTAGGGAGAATCAGGTTTCTCAGGAAGTGTCCTTGAGATGGAGGTAGTCGGAGGAGGAGTCCTTTGAAAAAATGCACCGGGATCGTTTGTGTCGCCGTGATGCTATCTTCTGTGCGATTGGAAACCACAGGGCAGTGTATGCACCGGGCATTTGAGGAGGTTGGGCGTTTGGGATGCAGCCTCAGAGCCATCTTGCAGTGTGTGAACCTAGAGCCTCTACATCCGTGTATCTGACTTCGGTTTCTTCTAGAGCTTCTGTGACCTGTAGGCTTCTAACTGTTGTGTGGCACTTTGTTGCTCGTTGTTCAGTCGCTAAGTGGTGTCCAGCCCCATGGACTGCAGCAGGCCAGGCCTCCCTGTCCTTTACCATCTCCCTGAACTTCCTCAAACTCATGTCCATCGAGTCGGTGATGCCATCCAACCATCACATCCTCTGTCCTCCCCTTCTCCTGCTGCCTTAATCTTTCCCAGCATCAGGGTCTTTTCCAATGAGTTGGCTCTTTGCTTCTGGTGGCCAAAGTATTGGAACTGTAGCTTCAGCATCAGTCCTTCCAATAAATATTCAGGGTTGATTTCCTTTATATTGACTGGTTGGATCTCCTTGCAGTCCAAGGGACTCTCAGGAGTCTTCTCCAACACGACAGTTCAAAAGCATCAGTTCTTCGGCACTCAGCTGTCTTTATGGTCTAACTCTCACATCCATGCATGACTAATGGAAAAACCATAGCTTTGAATATATAGGCCTTTGTCAGCAAAGTGATGTCTCTGCTTTTTAATATGCTGTCTAGTTTTGTCATTGCTTTTCCTCCAAGGAGCAAGCTGGATAAAACAGCCCCATTGTAGATGACTCCGTATTGAAGTTGGAGATGGCTGGTGTTGGGGATGTGGAGTCCTATTGACCATTCAGGTCTTGAGTAATTCCTCTGGCTGGGTGGACATCATTTCCCACGGTGCTAGAGCAAGGATTTCTGGGTATCTGGGAACATCCCATGCTTCATGGTCATATAGAGGCTAGGGCTAGGCAGGCAGCATTTGTTTCCAGGCAGGCTGGGTCACATATCAGAAGGGGGATGTGTACCACTGAGCCTGCTTAACCACTTGTGGAGACAAGGTGGAGCTGCCTTGGGTCACAGATGGGGAGCATTCCCTTGCGGTTACTCTCCCAAAGTATGCGAGCTCATCTGGGGCCAGCAGCCCTGTTACCTGGAGAAATCACTGCTCAGTTCAGTGACTGTCCCAGAGTTGAACATGCACAGCCTGAGCCATTGCAGAGGTGCAGCATGAGTTGGCATGAGCATTTGTTTAAGTATGAAAAAGAGGGGAGTGTCTATCGAGTCCTTAACTCTTAGCTCCAATAGGGACGTCAAGGCATTCTGTAAGGGTTCATGGTTTGTGGGGATGTAGTAGATATTAAGTGGAGAGGGGAATGGCAACCCCATCCAGTGTTCTTGCCTGGAGAATCCCATAGACAGAGGAGCTTGGCTGGCTACAATGGGGTCACAAAGAGTCAGACACAACTGAGCAACTAAGCCCAGTAATGTTAAGGGATGTTAAGAGAGATGCTTGTCCATTCTCTGCTTGTTTCACTCAGATTCTTTCATCTCCTCCTTCCCCTTCCCGTCACTTTGGAGTTTGAGCTCTTTGCCGGAAAGTCAAGGCGTGCAGATGCCCAGTTACGCAGTTTTGTTGGGAAACCCTAGAAGAGGCACTGTTGGCAGACAGAGGGGAAGGCATGGTGTTGACTGCTGAGACAGGACCCTATCAGGTGCTGCCTGCAGCTGAGCCGTGGGGACACCTTGTCAGAGTGGAAGAGGGCATTGGAGGCATGGGCTCTCACCTCCAATCTGCCACCCACCAGGCCTGTGACTTTCTGAGCCTCAGCATCCCCAGACATTCACCAAGGGGATGGTTTTGCAAGGTTCCTTCCTGTTCCCCAGCTCTGGAAATTTTCAGGTGCCTGCTATCAATGTCTCCTTTTTTCATTCTGAACTCTTTTTCTTATGACCCAGGGAGGTTACCCCTGTCTTACAGAGAAGCAGCTCTTCGTTTTTCATTTTTGAGGCAAATTTGTAGCTGATTTTGTCCCATCTCCCAGAGAAGGACTGAGATGTGAAAACGAGTCCAGATACTGGGGAGACTCATGCGAACTCCCGCCACCCATGGTTATCTTGAATATTCGGTGATGACTGACTTTACTTATTATCATCCAAAGGGACATATGGTAAATGTTCCTGCCAGGGAGAAACGTGGGTTGGTAACAGCGCTCTCCTGTTTGTACTGGGGAGTTTTTTTACCTACTGGATCCCTGGGTTGGGAAGATCCCCTGGAGGAGGGCATGGCAATGCACTCCAATATTCTTGCCAAAAAAATCCTATGGGCAGAGGAGCCTGGTGGGCTCCATGGAATCACAAAGAGTTGGACGTGACTCAGGCAACTGAGTATGCATGCTCACTCAATGGCACAGTGTATATATCACATACCTTCCGTGTCTGCGTCCATGATGACCGTTGGTGGTGGTAACAGGCAGGACAGCAGGCAGGGAAATGACAGGACGGACAGTCACAGGGTCTGCATCCTGGCTGTATCCATGGTTTCGTTGACCCTCTTAAGTCCCTCTGTATCCCAGGGACCTAAACTCCGTTGCAAGTGTCACTGGTCCTTAGAAACTTGCTTCAGCACTTCCTGCTACTGTCTTCCCATCTCACCTCCCCCTTGTTTCTTCTTTCTTTTTAGATAAACTTTTTATTTTAGAACCGATTTAGAATCAAGGAAATGTTGCAAACGTAGTACAAAGGGTTCCCGTGTACCCTGCACTCAGTTAACCTTGAGCGCTTGGTCGAGGTGGTACTTGGCCGGTGTCTCCACTGTCGAGGTTCTGTGCTTTGCACACTGTACTTCCTGGGTTTTTTTGTATTTTTGAAGAGGTACACTGTGATGGTTTCAGTTCAGTTCAGTCACTCAGTCGTGTCCGACTCTTTGTGACCCCATGGACTGCAGCACGCCAGGCCTCCCTGTCCATCACCAACTCCCGGAGTTTAATGTTATGTATGTATTGTGAAATGATCCCCACAATCAAGTTAATTAACACATCCATCACTCACGTAATTACTCCTCTCTTCCTTCCTCCCTCCCTTCCTTCCTTTTGTTTTTTTTTCTTTTTTTGTGGTGAGAACACTTATAGGTTTACCCTCCTAGCAGATTTCAAGGATACAATACAGTATCATTAACTAGAGTCATCTGGCTGTATATCAGATCCCCAGAACGTAATTGCTCTTATAACTGAAAATGTGTAGCCTTGACCAGGGTCTCGCATTTCCCTTAATCCCCTAGTCTGTCAACTGCCATCCCACTCTCTGATTCTATGGGTTTGGCGTTTTTACATTCCACATAGAAGTGAATCCTACAGTATCTGTCTTTCTGTGCATCCCATGATGGTTTTCATGTTTGGCTCTGCCCATCTTTTAGTTGCTAACTTAGGATCTATTCGTGATGAAGATGAACTCTGAGGGCCTTAGCTTAGAATTGACCACGTGAGATGTGCAGAGATGAGGGCACAATGCCTGTTTGGGCCTCATGCAGGACAGTGTTATTGGCTTGGCTGAGAAGTTCGTTCTGGTGTTTCTGTAGTATCGTATGAAAACCCGGAATTAACTTTTTGGCCAACCCAATAGTTTGTGGCTTGGTTCATTCTGCCCCATTACCTGGCAGCAGGGATTTGAAAGCACAGCATTCAAATCATTTATATGGCAATTGGAATATCCTGTTAGCTTTTTACATTTTCAAACCGTAATGAACTATTTATGAGACTAAAGGCTTAAAACACGGTTAAGTCTCCAAACCACGTATCACTTGCATGTCAGGTTCACGTTCCCATCCTTTCCCTTGGAAAAAAACCAGTCCCATTTCTTATCCTTGAGACTGTTGAGCTGGCCTGTTGAATTCTGCTTTCATTATTCTCCCTTGAGGACTACCCTTCTCTAATTATTGTTTGTGGAAATGCCTTTAGCACTTCAGAGCAATCCAGATTGTGATTTAAGAACAGACCTGTCTGTGTCCCGTTGAGCCTGAGAGCAGGGCCAGCGCTTTGGAAGTTCCAAATGTTTTTAACTGAGGGATGGATACCCCCCACATCTTGGCAGTTGCCCCAAGTTGTCACTTGGCCCCTGGGGTAGTGAGTAGCTTGCTCAGGCTCCTGGCATCCCAGCTTTGAAAGGGCAGGGTAATCGGAGAGTCTGCACTGGAGCTGTGGGCCCCACAGACTTGTTCAGCTCAAGTGCAGAGTGAGAAGCTGCTTGTTTTCAAGAAACAAAGTGGATTGGAGCATGAGGGCTCTCCCCTGCTCCTGGGCTCTGGGTTCTTGCTGGGTGAGTGGGTGGGGTGGTACGCTAGTTATCTTTCTAGTCACCAGATCATAAATTAGACTCCTAACTCAGCCTTTTATTTATTTATTTGTTGTTGGTTTTTTTTTTTTTAAAGTATGAGCTACACAGACGTCATTATTCCCTTGGAACCCCACAACTCCGGAATAAACTACCTAATCAGCCAGCAGAGTTTCCTGGAGCGCCGAGCTGGCTGATGAGGGCCAGGGTGCTGAGTTCGCTCAGCAGGGCAGTGGAGGGGACTCTGAATAGCTGATTTGCCCATTACTTAATTATCTAAGTCAGATCATTGATAAGTTCTTTGAAATGTTTCTTGCTTTGTGTGCGTGTGTGTTTTGAATGTTCTGAATTGTTGACATTCATACTGGGGTGGCTTCATGGTTTTCCTGAGCTGCTCAGCAGGCAAGTTGGGTTTGAGGGGGTTGGGAGTTGAGGGGTAATTGGTCCGGGGAAGGTGGGAAGCAGTGACATGCTGCAGGTCGCCAGCAGCTCCACAGCCCCCGGCTGGAGCGACAGGAGCCCCTGGGTTACTTCTCTGTGTGATGCATGTCTTCTTTCTTCTCCCTTTCGGCTCCCAAGGATGTTAACACAGGCGAGGGTAGCGAGTTTGCCGACAGTGGGATCGAAGGGGCCACCACCGACACGGACCTCCTGTCCCGGCGATCCAATGCCACTAACTCCAGCTACTCGCCCCCCACCGGCCGTGCCTTTGTGGGCAGCGACAGCGGCAGCAGCTCCACCGGGGACGCGGCCCGCCAGGGGGTGTATGAGAATTTTCGCCGGGAGCTGGAGATGAGCACCACGAACAGCGAGAGCCTGGAGGAGGCGGGCTCCGCGCACAGCGACGAGCAGAGCAGCGGCACCCTGAGCTCCCCGGGCCAGTCCGACATCCTGCTCACGGCCGCCCAGGGCACAGTGCGCAAGGCCGGCGCCCTGGCCGTCAAGAACTTCCTGGTGCACAAGAAGAACAAGAAGGTGGAGTCAGCCACGCGGAGGAAGTGGAAGCACTACTGGGTGTCCTTGAAAGGTGAGAGACAGAGAGCATCCTTCAAGCTGTGCTGGGTAACCCTGGGCTCCGTGGTACCCCTTACACGTGATGGTTTTTAATTGCATGGAATTTCTATTTCATGCTAATTTCAAAATTGTTGTTTTATGGTGGTAAGAGTACTTAACGTGAGGCCTACTCTCTTGAGCTTCCCAGGTGGCACAGTGGTAAAGAATCTTCCTGGCAATACAGGAGACACAGGAGACACGGGTTTGATCCCTGCAGGAGAAAGTGGCAACCCACTCTAGTATTCTTGCCTGGAGAATCCCATGGACAGAGGAGCCTGGTGGGCTAGAGTCCATAGGGTCATAAAGAGTCAGACATGACTGAGCGTGCACGCACACACTACACACACATATTACCCTCTTAGCACATTTTTAGGTGTATGTTTCAGTGTAGTTGACGAAGGCACACGGTTGTACAGCACATCTCTAGAACGCAATGATCTTCTTGAGCTGGAACTTTATGTCCCTTGATAGTCACTCCCCATTTCCTTTTCCCATCAATGGTTTATAGTCTTTTCTTTTTCACATGTAAGCTATTAGAGCCTCTCATGCCTTGTTTTCCTATGTACAGCTGGTTGTGGTGACAGCTTCAGCGCCTTGAGCTCCCAAAAATATTTTTTTGAAATCGTCCCAAAAAATGTGCCTCCCAGAATAACTGTTTTGGAGGGAAAAATCAGTAGTTTGAATCTTATGAAATTGCCTTTTTATTTTTTCTTTCACAAAGAATGATGGAATATTGTTAATTTCATAGAATTTAACCTAGTGTTTAATGGGATGTCTGAGCCATCTACGTTTGTGAAAAAGTCCCTGTTTTGCAGTCACACTTCGAATGTCTGAGTGTGTGTGTATACATATATACATGCATGTGTATATATATGCACTGCCTTTTCATTGATAAGCATGATGCTTTGATGTGCTGCTGTTCGTTAACGTTTTGCATACATTTTAGAAGTATTTGCGTGTGTTTTTGCCCATGTCTGCATGTCTTGATGGTGTAGAAATTGTAACATATTTGTGAGCTCTGTGTCTTAAAAGAAAAGACACTTCTCAAGCCCACTTAGAATCCTTAACAGAAGCTGGATGTGAAGCAGGTTAATGTATGACAGGAGAGGTTAGAGAGGTTACAAAGCATGAGGGATGGGTCCCAGAGAAAGAAGCCTGAGCTTACCTGGTGTGGTACACCCATTACACCATCTGAGACTGGATTTTATCATCTGTGGCTGGTGTGGAATAACCAGTCCTAGAGGCACACGACAGCCTAGAGCTCTGTTCAGTGATGTGCAGGTCAATCCCTGTGCAGGGTTTGGGTGGGTTGCATTACTAGTGGTGCCTACTATTGCTTCAATACCTGGCCAAACAGGGAGGGAGCATATTAATTGGGCTGTAGGTCTTGTTGCATGTCACAGAGACCTACAGTGACAACGCCTCAAGCAAGCCAGGCCTGAAATTCCCCCCCACATAGCAGAGGCAGACCTTCTAACGGTGATGGGGCGACTCTTTGCTGTGACGTCATCCAGAAGCCAGGGTTCCTTTTGTCTTACTGCTTAACTGTACCTAGAGCATTGTTTTCATATGAATGATCAGGAGAGCTCACCGGCAGGTCCAGTTCCAGTAGAAATATGGAGGTGTGGAGGGCGAATCCCTCTGCACTGAGCGTACAGTCTGGAAGTTGACTGAATCTCTTCTGCTTCCACTGCATAGGCCAGAAATGAGTCCAACATAGCTGCAAGGGAGGCAGGAATGGACTCAACCAAGCAGTGGGGTTGCTGTTACTGCAGAGGAAAGGAGGTTGGGCATGTTGGGGAACAACCAACTGTCCCATAGAGGAGGCTTTACCCTTGTCAGCCAGTGCAGGGCAGTTCCCCCTCCTTTCTGCCAAGAGCTTGTGTGTCTAATGTTCCTGCATGTTTAGCATAGGATGCTGTCTTTAGTTTTTAAGACTTGTTGGGTTATTGCATCTTGTTGCTCCACTTCTAAGGATGTCTTGGAAAGAGTCAGGTTCTTCTCCTTCTTTTTTTTTTTTGATTAATTTATTTTAATTGGAGAATACTTACTTTACAATATTGTGGTTTTTGCCATACACCAACATGAGTCAGCCACGGGTTCTTTTCTCACATCCTCTTCTCATTCTGAAAGTCTGCCTTAGTGGTTTCAGAGTTTGAATAGATGTGGAATTCTGGTACCCATAGTATTTTCGGTGGAAAACCTCAGAAAATATTGATATTAAACTTTAAATTTTGGTGTCTATGCAAGAGTGGGTACCGTACTATAGTCTACATAAAGTGCATATAAAATTTTGAACATGTGAAGTATCTGTGTTCAAAACACAGGAACTTTGGATTTGAGCTAATTTTTTTGGGTGACACACACACACATACACAGAGCACACTTTGCTTTTCATGTTCCATTGTGAATTGTGAAAAGGCTATTTGATGTCGTGGTTCTGCTTGTGAAACACAGTTGTTCTTCCTGTGGGAGCATTTTGGAGACCTGCTACCATTCTTTTTCACATGAGACCTGCCTCGGCTTAATTTGAAGGCACTATCGGGTCGTGTCTAAGGGGCCCTGGATCATATCCACTGTCCTGCTGTGGGGGGTGGGATGAGATGACATGAGGGAGAAAGACCCCTTCTTCCACCTCCTGCTCCTCCCCAAAGGTCCACAGCACTGGACCCCGCAGCCTCTGTTCCCTTTAGCAGCCTGTCTTATCTTTCATTTTATTACTCAATGTTGAGTTTTTAACAACATGATTAGAAGACCATCTGTGTCACAGTTGTCTGAGTCACTTCCTGGGTTATATCCATACCTGCTGAATCTCAAAGTCTGAAGGTGGTTCGGTTCAGTTCAGTCGCTCAGTGGTGTCCAACTCTTTGCAACTCCATGGGCTGCAGCATGCCAGGCCTCCTTGTCCATTGCCAACTTCCGGAGTCTACTCAAACTCATGTCCATTGAGTCGGTGATGCCATCCAACCATCTCATCCTCCATTGTCCCCTTCTCCTCCTACCTTCAATCTTTCCCAGCATCAGGGTCTTTTCCAATGAGTCAGTTATTTGCATCAGGTGGCCAGAGTATTGGAGTTGGGGCCCTGTATTAATCCCTGTATAGGACCTGCTATAACCAAGTACCACAGACTGGGTGGCTTCAACAAAAGAAATGGATTGTCTCACAGTCCTGGAGCCTCGAAGTCTGAGGTCAGGGTGTCAGCAGGTTTGGTGTTCTCTTGCGTCCTCTGTCTGTACCTGTCTATGTCCAAATTCCTCCTTCTTATAAAGACAGTGGTCATAGTGGCTTAGTGCCCACCTGAACACCTCCTTTTATTTTAATTACCTCGGTAAAGCCCTTATGTCCCAATATAGCGAAATTCTGAGGCCCTGGGCTATATGACTTCAACCTAGGAACCTGGGGGAATAGAATTCAGCCCATGACAGGCCCTGAATCTGTGGTTTAAACAAAGTTCCCAGGTGATGCTTAGACTCAATTTGAGAATAACACTGTTAATGGCATAGGATAAAAATAATTAGGTGATTTTTTTACTTGGGCCATGGAAGCGGGGGCTGTTTTGTTTCTGCTGTTCCTTTAGAGAATAAATGATCAAGGAAGGCAGGATGTGGGCACTCAGGAGCCCAGCCCACACGCCCATTAGAGGAGGGAGCCTGCGCTTCCTTGGTGACCCAGATCTGAATGACATAGTCTGTCAGGATCCAGACTGGAACACACAGCTGCCGAGGCTTTTCCTTCTGGCTCCTGACGGGTCCCATTATAGATCAACAAACTCAGGGCTTGTCCCTGCCACTCACAGGCAGGGCTCACTGCTGACTTGAGCTTGGAGACGGAGAAATAAAAAGCAGGGTACCTGGAAGCCATGGGCTAGGGAATTCTTCAAAGATTCTTTCACTTTTGACAGAATAATTAATTTTTAAAAAGTTTTATTTAGAATTAGACTCTGGAGTGTCTCCATCCGTGACTGAAACGCAAACAGATTGCATTCAAGATGAAGGTAAAGAAGATGTTACCAGGGAGCGCGTGGTGCCTAGATGTGCTGTTTCATGTTAGTCTTAGAGCTGGAACATGTTGATAATGAAGGAGAAGCTGATTTTCAACCACCCACTGTCACGGACGACTGTAAACTAAAGTTGAAAAATGATGGAAATGGCAATTTGGGGAGACATCAAGTGTTCAATGTGTGAACGTTGTCTATCCGTTATCTGCAGGCTTCGGTTTCTATTCTAACTATGGTAAAGCTGCATTGTCTCTTTTCTGTTAAGAATCTGTTCATCATTAGTATAATACTAGTCCTAAAGGATTATTTGGAGTAAGGTTTCTCAGCAGTGGGACTGCTGACATTTTCTGGATAATTCTTTGTCGTGAGGCTTGTCCTGGGAATTGTAGGATGTTTAGCAGCATCCTTGTCCAATCAGTGGTCCCCAGCCTGTTTGGCACCAGAGACCGGGTTTCATGGAAGACAGTTTTTCCATGGGGAGGTGGGGGGGCTGGTTTGGGGATGATTCAAGTTTGTTACATTTATGGTGCACTTTATTTCTTTTATTGTATCAGCTCCACCTCAGATCATCTGGCTTTAGATCCTGGAGGTTGGGGACCCCTGTGTTACCCACCTGCTTCTGTCCCCCACCACCAAGTTGTGACAACTAAAAATGTCTCTAGACTTCACCAAATGTCCCTCATTCAGCAAAAATGCCCCCACCTTGGAAACCTCATATTTCAAGGAAAATACCCTCCTCTTTCCATTTCTTTTCTTTTTCTATCTCTCAATCTATGCTAGCTTAAGACATGAAAAGAGGAGTTTCAGATGTTTCTGAATGTGAGCTCTGTGTTCCTGTAAAAACTTGAGCTCTTCAAAATAAGAGGGATTATTAAAAAAAAAAATTAGTGTTGGGGTAATAGGTCTATAGTTAAATTATATGTATGTAACTTATACCCCCAAAACATAAAAACAAAATAAAATCCTACTAAAATTACATAGCACTATATATTTCCAACAATAAGTGTCACAGAAAACATAGGGCTTTATCCTTGGGGCGGGGGTGAAAAGTGAATATAACTTGAATGGATTGGAGGGAAAATTGAAACTCCTGAACTATGGATACAGGACAACAGTTATAAAATCGTGATGTTCAGCAGCAGCACGCAGTAGACTCTTGGGCTGAGCTCGTGGTCAGGCGGTTCCACAGGAAGCACCGGGAAACCAGCGGGGCTTGCCAACAAGTGTGAGGTGTGCATTTGTGCCGGAGGCGCTGCATCCAGCCGCTGTTACATGCTCCTGTGAAATACTAGTCAGGTGAATTTTCTCGGTCGTATCTGACTCTTTCACAACCCCATGGACTGTATTCCACCAGGCTCCTCTGTCCATGGAATTTTCCAGGCAAGAGTACTGGAGTGGGTTGCCATTTCCTCCTCCAGGGCATCTTCTCAACCCAGGGATGGAACCTGCATCCCCTGCACTGACAGGCAGATTTCTTTACTGCTGAGCCACCAAGCAAGCTGTCCTGTGAAATATTAAGGGCTAGGAAAAAATGGCCTTTGCACGCGTGTGACTTTTCCGTTGATCCCTGTCATTGTACACCGTCAGTTAGAAATTTGCTTTGCGGAAGTTCATATTGCAGCCGAAGAGACGGTACTTGGAAGGGCTTTGTGATTCGCATCAGCAGTGGCCATTGCTTGTGGTAAGGAAGATGTTGAAAACTGACCAAGTGGCTTATGTTGAAGTTAAAAGAATTAGAATTCAGGGGCCCTGGCCTCCCCTGAAATTTAATTTGATGACTTGAGAGTAAGTCCTCAGTGAATAATTACTAATAAAGCACACCTCCCCTTCAGGCCATGGTTGGAGGGTATCTGTGGAACCCAGCTGGCCACAAATGTAGGCCAGGTTTCTACTGCTGCTGTCTCTCTCGTTCGGAGTTTGATTAAGCGTGGCCCAGGCCTCCAGCCTCCCCTAGGCCTTCATACGTGTGTCATGTGTTTATTCTTCCAGGAGGAACAAGCACTTGGTTGAGTTCTAGGCAAACATTTTATAGAGAAGATCTGAGACTCAAAAGTCCATCGTTTCTTTCCTTATCCTGAAAGTACCTGGGGTCAGTGTTGTATTTTGTTTTTACCAAGGGCACAGTCAAGAAACCCAATAGATGGTGTTTCCTGGTTGCATTTCCTGTGAGATATATTGGGAGGAGGCTGTAGGGAGACAGTCCCGACTGCCAGGCCTCACTCAGCACTGCTTGCTCTTCGGACCCGTGCAGCTGCATTTACAGCCACCCCGGGACCACAGAGTCAGACACTACTGAGCGACCAAGCGCATGGTACATGGTACTGGTCAGAGGAGCCTTGAGATCCCCACATGCCTCTGAGGATACCCGGAACAAAACATTCTGAAGTGGAAAGTAAGATCTTGAAGAACTGGAGGGCGTGCGTGATGACACTGAGATATGAGTCTTAACGGGAGACTTCCCTGGTGATCCAGCGGTTAAGACTTTGCCTTCCATTGCAGGCGATGTGCCTTCCATCCCTGGTCAGAGAACTAAGAATCCCATGGTACCTCTGGACCAAAAACCAAACCATAAAACAGAAGCAATATGGTAACAAATTCCATGAAGACTTGGAAAAAAAAAAGTATTAGCACAACATTGTAAATCAACTATACTTCAATTAGGGGGAAAAAAAGAAAGATCCTCTCTTAATACAAGCCTATCTAAGACTTAGTACAAGCATAGCCCCCTTCTCTTTACTTCCTCTGTTCCATGCTAATTTCCAGCCCTTTCCTAGTAACAGCGCACGAGCCACAGTTTTCACTCCAGACTTTCTGTTGCACCAAGTCCTCACGCAGACACCGCTTTGTTTTCCCAGGGTGCACACTCTTCTTCTACGAGGGCGACGGCAGGTCCGGGATAGACCACAACAGCGTCCCCAAGCACGCCGTCTGGGTGGAGAACAGCATTGTACAGGCAGTTCCTGAGCACCCCAAGAAGGACTTCGTCTTCTGCCTCAGCAATTCCCTGGGCGATGCCTTCCTCTTCCAGGTGTGTGGCTCCTCCTTTGCAGAGCGTTTCAGATCACTTATCAGATACCTTCCTCTACTGCCTGAGTATTTCATCCTGTTTTCTGTTGAGTGGGGGTGGTGGTGGCGGAGAGTCCTAGCTTTTGCACATTATAGAAACAGTAAGTGCTGTGATTGTTGTTCAGTTGCTCAGTCGTGTCCAACTCTTTGCCACCCCATGGACCGCAGCACGCCAGGCCTCCCTGTCCTTCACTATCTCCCGGAGTTTGCTCATGTCCATTGAGTCGCCATAATGAATGACAAAATAAACATCTCTGTTGAGTTCCAGGAATGATTGAACTCACCTAGAGGTCTCCTCCGTGAAGCCCGAGGGAGGGGTGTAGATTGAAGGATTTTTCACTGAAATCTTGATATAATTTGTGTAGCACTTTAGAGCAAGGATCATGAATTCCTTAATTTAGACCTGATTTGTGCTGTCAAAATTTTTTATCATAATATGTTCTCTTCTAATATTACTCATAAAGTAAAATCATGACATCCTGGAAATAGTCTCTTCCCAACCAGTTTCTCTTCCTCATCTTTTCAGAACCTTGTACTTAAAGTTATCGAATTCTGACTGTTAATTGTATTAAAAAATACTAACCTATGTATCACTTCAGGGTTAACATTTGCTTTTATAGGGAATCCTTTGAATTAGGTCAGTTGTGATACACTTTTTGGGGTGTTAGTGCGTTAGGTAAGATTTCTCCATTTTATAATTTAGGAATAATATAGGAAGTCCTCAAGCCTTTATTCCATGTTTCCTACATGCTATGCATAGTGATATGGAGAATACCAAGAAGATTTTAACATAGTCTCTATGCTTGAAAGTGTTCACATATAATATGGGAGGCAGACACTGGAATACATGGAACTTTATGATGTGGTAAACCTTGACCGTGAATGTTAAACGAAGAACAGGGATTAATTGAGTGAAATTAATGGTGAGGATATGCCATGTGAAGAGAGAGTTGAAATAAAGGCGTGGAAGAGAGTAATAGGTTATTTCACCTGTGGCCCACCAGGCTTCTCTGTCCATGGAATTTTCTAGGCGAGAATACTGGAGTCGGTCGCCACTTTCTACTCCAGGGATTTTCCTGACCCCGGGATGGAAACCCCGCCGGTCTCTCGGGTCTGTGTTCGTGACACATTTGTCTGCATTTCTTTTGGTGTGTGCCCAGGCGTGGCAGTGCTGGGTCACAGGATATGTGCACGCAGTCAGGTGTGCTAGGCACTGCTAGTCTCCAAAATGAATGAAATAGTCCTCCTCGCATCAGCAGCCCGGGAGAACTCCAGTTCTTGCTCATCCTTGTCCACAAGTGTGATTGTCAGATCTTTGTCTTTTCTTTCTTTAAGCTATCAGCATGAAGTTGAGCACCTTTTTCTGGGTCTAATGACCCAGTATCACCTTCTGTGAAGTCTTTAAGTCTCTCGCCTACTCCTCCACTGAGGTGTCCATCTCCTCATGATGATTCACAGCAGTTTGTTATGTGTTTTGCACATCATCTCTTCGTTAATTACATGCATTCACATGTCGTTTTTGCTCCCTGTGGCTTGCTTTCTTCTACTCTCTGAAAGGTATTCTTTGTTAAACCAAACTTTAATTTTAATGTAGTCTCATTTCTCAACGTGGAAGGGAACGAGTGGGTAGTTCTTTATGTATCGTATTGAAAAATCTCCATGCTTTGTCTCATGAACATATTCTTCTGTATAACTTATAAACCATTGTGTTTCTGAATCTGCAATAGCTTTGTGTTAATTAATTGGATATCTTGCAAATGATAAAATGCTCAACTACTCTCATGATAACAACAGTAAACAAACATTTTACTGAACCCTTACCGTATGCCACCACACTGAACACGTTTTACAATGTGAGTCCACTCAAGTCTTATAGTGGTATCCATCTTTTAACCAGTTGGTATGGATTGTGTACCCCCTCTGTGGAAGCTAAGGCTACAAATGCTGATAATTGGATGCCAGTTCACAGTAACTGAGTGGTGGGGCTGGATTCAAACCAAGCCTCTTGTTTCCCAAAGCCCCTTATTGTCTAAGCATATTACTTATCCCATTACTATTACTTTTTATGCTCACAAGAACATGGGCGAGAGTCAGTGATTATGGTAAAAAGTGACTTTTTCTCTTTCTTATAATTAAGCCACTTACTTGGAATATTTGAAAATTGTAACTTGATTTTGGCCATCCTTGCCTCACTGTACAAGTTAGATGATAACTTGGTTGATTTCAGGATGTTCTTCGTTTTTACCTACACACTTCTCATGTGAATTCCCTTTGAAAGGACTTTCCTGGCCGTAAAATTGCTATTAGAATCTGAATACTCAATAGGTCACATTGAATAAAATTCTTTTGTGGCAGCATAGGACCTTATTCATGAAAACCACTGTGTCCTCTTGTTTTGGCGAAATTTTTATGCTGCTTACGTGGGACAGAGCACAAAATGAACCTTTTCAGAGGAAATTACTGCTCTTTGGGATCCATGAGGGCATTTTCCACCTTCTACTTATTGTAATCCACATGACCCTGGAGGGGCTGAATTTGAAAGGAACCTGTGTGTGCAGGGGGTGAGGCGAAAGCGAGGGAGAGCGAGCATGATTATGGAAATAATTTGTAGGTTATTTCAGCCCCGGGGCTCAATTCAGTGCACACAGTTTCCAGAGCCCGTATGCTGCTGATCTGATGCTGTTATTCAGATTTGCTGCCCATGGAAAAGAGATTCGTGTTACCAGCAGAAGTAGAAGAGGGGTTTTGTGTCCAAGACGGGGGTGGGAATGGACATGAACGTTAGAGAGTTTATATATGAAAAGTGCTATGTTGTTTACAAAGGGGAAGCTAGAGCTTCTGCATTTCAACTATTAATATTTTTATTAGTGTTCTTCCCTCCAACTGGAAGCCAGAATCAGCGACATCACCTACAAAGCACAGTTTCCTCTCAGCCCTTTCTTCATCCATTACTATCTTGGTGACTTTTACGGTAACATATCCTAATATTAGTTTTCAATTTCTATATTCAGTGCCTTGGGAGCATAGTTAGTAGAGTAAGAATGATGCCTGACTGGGTAGAAAATCATTTAGAATTATGTTTCTGAAGGAGTGGTCCAGTGGTTAAGAATCTGCCTTCCAATGTAGGGGTGCTCATTTGCTTAGTTGTGTCAGACTCTTTGTGACCCCGTGAACTGTAACCCGCCAGGCTCCTCTGTCCACAGGATTTCCCTGGCAAGAATACTGGAGTGGGTTGCCATTTCCTTTTCCAGGGGATCTTCCCGATGCAGGGGGCGTGGGTCCAATCGCTTATGGGGAACTAAGATCCCATGTGCCGAGGGGCAGCTAAGCCCATGCGCCACAGTTGGAGAAGCCCATGCACTGGGATGAAGACCCAGCGTAGTCAAAAGCAAACAGACAAAAAACAAATGAACAAAAAAGAAGTGTAGGAAATATTGTCTCTAAGGGGTCATTGCCTTTCCATAGAAAGTTTCTTGTCATTTATAGTGTCTCTTGTATAGCTATGCACATATATATATATATATATTTTTTTTTCGATCCCAAACTCCTAACCTATAAAGCATGCACAGTTTTAAAAGACTTTTTTAAAAAATAGTATTTACACCTTTATGTTGAATTGGGTATTAGATGTGGTAATGCAAGTCAAGTGTCTGATAGGTAGCAAATGCTCACTAAATGTTATAGTTAGCATTTTAACTAGAAGAAAAAGAGACTAGTTCCCTGTGCTTCTCTTAAATAAGTATCTTTATAGAAGTTGAGTGTGGCTTCTCTGAGGAGAGACTAAAGCTTTGAGTTTGATAAGCTTCTGAGGAATAATTACCTTCAAGTGCCCCACGTGACTCTGTGTATCAGACTTAGTGAAGATCAGTGTCTTATGCCCTGGACAAGGACAGCCAAGTTAGAAAATGATCTGGAAATCACCTTTTACCTGGAGCATCAAGAGGACTGGTTAGAAAAGCCTGTAGAAGGGACTTCGTATTTGGACTTGAATAGATTAGCATCAAGCCTCCTTCTCAAGGCTGGTACCATTCCTACAAGGCTCCTGACAGCTGGTCAGTCTGGATGGCTACCATCCCTGGGAATCGCCCATTTACTTGGTTAGTTGGCTCCACGTTCTAGAAAGTTCTTCATCGTGTTGCGATGATACATTCTTTCTGGCGACATTTGCCATTTCTGTTTGCTTCCATATTTTCCCCCAGAGTTTCAAGTAAGCCTTTCATGCTTATTCTTCCTGATAACCGTCTAACTACTTGAAAACCGCTCTCATTTCCCTGCGCCATGTCTCCTATTTAGGTCTCCCTACCCGAGGTTTCCAAGCCAGGCTCCCAGTGGTCCTGCTCCTTTCCTGAATGTTCTCCTCATAACTGTGACCCAGGACCCCACACTCTGTCCTCGTGAGGCCCGCCCTGTGCCTCCTGCATTTCAGTCCCTGCTCTCTCATTTCTTCCATGATGCTGGTGTCAATTCCTTAAATTATTAGAAACCACAACAAACCGTTGACTCATACCCAGCTTGTGGTCTATTTAACCCTCAGTGTCAAGATCCTTGTCATCTTATTTTAATAGATTTCTGAAAACTCCAAGTTGCAGAACTTCAACTTAGCTCTTCAAAATTTTATCTTTGTGGTTTTTGTCCTTCTAATGAAATCATCTAGGATGCTAATTTGATCTTCTGTGGTGTTTATATCCCTCTTAACTTTGAGTTAAAATATAAAGATACGACAGTCTCCAAGTTTGGTCTTCGTTAAGTGTTCGCTTGGTTTCTAGCCAAGTCCTGTTTTCCCACCACTGTAGATCATTTTCCTACCTCTAGCCAGCCACTTTAGGAATATTTCCCTTTGGTTTGGGCATAGGTTTGTTGTGATGAAAGGTCACTTCTAGCACGTGTGGATCCCCATGCCAATTTTTTTAATCTCTGTGAAGGATTGGACTCAACCCAGATGAGCTTGTCAGTACTATTCTGGTGGCTCAATGTCATGCAATCTGGTGAAAAGAAATAGCAGGTATGACCTGTGAGCCATAGACTCATGTCCATAGACTCTTATTAATGCCCCATTTGGGATAGAGGATCATAGAGCTCCCTGAAGGGGTGCCTGCTGAACCTGCCCATTTTATGCCCCAGGGGGGCCCTTTTCAAAGCATGAGGACCCATTGGCCCAGCTCTAAGGAGAGTATTCTTGGAGAGTATGGGTGTTGAGGTGCACAATAAGTGCACAGGCTGGCCACTGTTTACAGTGCCTGCCCTACTGTTAGTGTGTTCAGAGGTTTCTCCACGTTATGTTAACAGCACAGTGGAGAGGTACAATTGTGACTGAGCTCGAGTGTGGTCTAGTATACTATTATGTATCGTCCAAGGAATATGTTACTGACCCTGTTCTGCTTCCTTTTTACAATATTTTAAATTTGTATTAAGTTCATACAAACAGATAATTTTATTTATTTGAAATATAGTTAATTTACAATGTTGCATTTGTTTTGAGTGCCAGCAAAGTGACTCAGGTCTACAAATGTATATATATGTATTGTTTTTTAGATTCTTTTCCATTATAGTTTATTACAAGATATTGACTACAGTTTTCTGTCCTACACAGTAGGACCTGTTGTTTATCTGATATAGATGGTTTGTGTATATAATAGTCTGTATCCCAAACTCCTAATTTATTCTCCCGCTCCACCCTGCCTTTCCCCTTTGATAACCATGAGTTTGTTTTCCTTGTGGGTCTGTTTCTGTTCTGAATGCATAGTTTGGAAGAATTCAGTTAACCTTATAAGACCTACAGTGAAGTTCTCTTCTTATCCTTCCTTCCATGAAAATTCAGAATTCAATCAGTAGTCCCTGTTACGCTCTTTTGACGTCCCCATGCTGTATGACCATATAAATGGTATTAGCTGCTGAGCCAAATAGTGTACTGTCATTTTATTTATTTTTTTGCTTGTAGTTAATGACTGTCTTTTTTTTTATGCTTAATTTGCTTATTTTTTGGTTACTTCACTGTATTTTTAAAATTCTCTAATTTATTGGGTAGTTGATGAGTACTGGGGCTTTCCCTGGAGTCTGCCCTCCCCTAGCACTTGGTGCCTTTGCTCTAGTCTTGTGTCTTTCAGGCCCCATGTGTTACAGTCACCATGTGACCTCTCCCGTGGGCTTCGGTGTCTACCTTTCATGCTGGAGGCTTTCATCACGTATCTGGTGATCCTTAGTTGTCTGATCACACTTAAATACGAGGTACCAAAGAAGTACTTGGGTCTCACTGGTGCATGTTGATACCTACTGGAGGCTTCTGCAGCATGAACAAATGGGGAGGCTTTTGGTGAAGGGGGCCCCAGTTGACAATATTTGTTGGCCTTTCCTGGGGGTTACTCAGTTGGCCAGAGATGGATCCTGCCGTGGCCATTCACTGTGTCAGGTTTACAGGTATTCCTTTGTTTTGCAGTAAATAATTCCTTCGTCTTTTGGGGTCTGGTTTTCTGGGGCCTGAAGCCTTTCTTCTTTAAAGAGTTCACCTTGAGTGGGAGGGTTGCCCAGTTACATGACTTTCCTCCAGTAGATGAGATGAGCCTCAGGTTACAATTATGGGGTAATATCTATAATTTTCTTTATAAGTGTTAACAATGATAGTTTAATGAACCCTTATATAATAAAACTCTAAAATGTGTTAAACAGAAAAATCAATGAGAAAAAAGACTTCTTAGAAACTCACACAGGAACTTCGTTCCCAATTAGCCTCTTAAAAATACGTAACTTTATTCTTTTTCCTTTTTGTTCTTTCAAAGTGGAAAAAGTTCAACCTACTTTACAATTTTTCCTGCACTCCTATACACTCAAATGATGTGAAATGTTAGTTTCCTAGACCTGGCATATATTCTCTAGTCCTCTTGTTTAGAGTGAATTTCCCTTTTCCTGCCATTCACGTAAACCATTGATTATCTGAAATCAAGTATCCTCCATTCAGTTGGATAATTGAAGCTGGATCTATTTAAATACATAATGAAGCCCTGAGCTTCATCTTAACTCTGTGCTCAAACGGGGCTCTTATGCAAAATGCATTTTTTTGTTGATTACATTCCTCCTTTGGCAAGAACTCTATTATTTCCTTCACTGAACTTTATACAGTATTTATAGCATCCCCAGCAGGCAAAGGAAAAAGCACACGATTCCCTCTCTCTACCTGTCTGCTGCTGTTTGTTTAATGAGAGGTGATGGGTGTGGAAGAAGTTGAGAGGGTACCACCTGGGGGTCTCCTTCCTGCCTCTGATGGAGGGCTCTCGAGTGGACCTGGTGTTCCTGATTAAGCTTGCCTGGTTCAAGAAGGTGATGCAGGGTGAGCAGCTTTGAAAAGCTTTTTCTAGCATGTCAGAGTTTAGATCCTGGCGTGGCCACACTGGAAAACATTGTATCAAGTGAGTGGTTTGCTGTGATCAAGTCAGAAATGTTCAGCCTGTAATATGGCCAGAAACCGTTTCGTCTCTACTTTACTTGCTGTTGACAGCAGTCAGCGTGGTCTGTACCCACCCTCTCTTCCACACGTAGCCTTGTGTATGCCACTGCCAAGGGACAGACTCTGCTGAAAAGCTCATTGAGTGATTGTCCTTCTTAGAAATTGATTTGTCCTAATGATGGAGAATGGCAGAGACCAGTGTGTTATTTAGACAGGACAGCAGGAACAAAATTTCTCTCTAATGGCGCTGCCTTCCATCTCTGACAGCTTTCAGAAGTGGTTGGTGGCTTGAGCGTTTTTAATAGTTAAAAGGGCTGCTTGTTAAATTTTTCGTAAAGCTGTGATCGCATTTTCTGAACATCTTTCTCTAGATTATGAGACTTGGTAGGTTTTTCCCCTTTGTTTTTACTTTGTCTTTTTTAGAAAAGTTGTGATAGAATATACAGAACATACCAACCATTTCCAAGTGCCCAGTTCAGCAGCATTAGGTAATTCAGTGTTTTGCAACCGTTACCACCATCCATTTCCAGAACTCGTTTCATCTTGCAGAACTGAAACTCTGTACCCGCCGAACTCTCCATACCCCACTTTCCTGAACCTCTGGCAACCACCATCTTCTTTCTTTTAAATAAATTAATTTCAGGATAGCTGCTTTGTCAGAATTAAATATACACCTTTCAAAGGATGTTTGGCTTCATCAATTGGTATCAGTTTCCTTCATTTCCACCTCTTAACTGGGAGGCAAACGTAAACTCTCTGACATGAGAATGGAGTGTGTTGCCCTTGATGGAGAATCTCACGTGTGGAAGGAAGATGGGATTCTCTTTTCATTAAGTGAAGAGAGTGAAAAACTGTTGTTCTGCAGAACCTATCAGCCTCTGGCTCCTCTTGGAGTATATTATACAGACTCTTAAAAAAAGCATTGGAATTGACATATATACGCTACTGATACTATGTAAAGGATAGGTAACTAACAAGAACCTGCCATGTAGCTCAGGGCACCCTGCTCAACGCTCTGTCGTGACCTAAATGTGAAAGAAATTCAAAAAAGAGGGGATATATAGCTGAGTCACTTTGCTGTACGGTGGAGACTAATACAACATTGTAAAGCAACTGAACTCCAATAAGAAATTAAAAAATATATATATAAAAAGCATCACTTATTTCAAAATGAATTTTTTACTTTGCTAGTATATCAGTCAGGACAGCTTAGGTTATGCTGCAGTAAGGAGCAACCCTCACATCTCTTAACATAACTTTTCATTCCTGCCATGTGTCTGATAAGACATGGGCTATGACGCTGTTCTCATCCGAGGCACTTAGGCACCCAGGTGGACAGAAGCTGCGTCTTGTTCCTCCAGGACTTCCAGGACTGTAGGCCAAGGGACCAGAATAGGGTGAAGCAGGCTTTTGTTTACTAGTAACATGTTTATTAGGAACATTGCTTCTGTTGCCGAAACTCAGCTTCTGCTCACTGTTGCCAAATAGAAGCATGGAAAACAGTTTTGGGTGAAGTACAAGAGGAGCTTTTATTGCTTTGCGAGGCAAAGGGGGCCACAGGGGGCTAACTGCCTCGAGACTGTGTGACTCACCCTGGGGGTGGATAGTGAGGAGGAGTTTTATAGTGTTCAAGGACCAGGATGTGATTAGCTCGCGGACGCTTCTCAGATTGGTTGATATCAAGGTGAAGTTTCAAGCGTCATCAGTCCTTTGGCTTCAGCCAGTCTTGTGTTTGTGTTTTTGTGTCCCAGTTTTCATCTGGAGGGGGGGGTCTGCTTCCTGTAAAAACAACTTAGGAATGTGTGTCAGGCCTTTATCTAGATATTTCAGGGAACTGGGAGTTCGGGTGATTCTGTCCTGTGGCAGAATTTTAGTCTAAATTGTTACCAGTTTTCCCAGCTCAACAGTTATCCTTTGTTTCTACATTTTCATCTTTCCCAATCATTAACTCTTGAGTCAGCATTTTACTTCAGAAGACAAGGGTTCGGGTCTATTTCTGTGTCTCCGTTACAGTGCTGAGTCACTTCCATCGTATCCATCTCCTTGTGACCCTAGGGATTCTCTAGGCAAGAATACTGGAGTGGGTTGCCATGCCCTCCTCCAGGGGATCTTCCCCGCCCAGGGATCGAACCTGCATCTCTTAAGCCTCCTGCATTAGCAGGCAGATTCTTTACCACTGGTGCCACCTGGGAAGCCCCTGCGCCTCCATCGCTGCCCTGCAAATAAATTCGTCAGTACCATCTTTCTAGATTCCATACACATGCGGTAATATGCAGTCGTTGTCTTTCTCCTTCTGACTGACTTCACTCTGGAGAGGGTGGGACGAGTTGAGGGAGTTGCGTGGAAACATACATATTATCGTATGTAAAATATGCAGTCCGTGGAAATTTGCTGTGTGACACAGGGAGCTCAGCCCAGCGCTCTGTGGCCACCTAGAGAGGTGGGATGGGGTGGGAGCGGGGAGAGGAGTTCAGGAGGGAGGGGATGTGTGTGTACCTGTGGCTGATTCATGCTGATGTATGGCAGAGGCCAGCACAATATTGTAAAGCGATTACCCACCACAAAAAAGAACAAAAAGACGAGGGCACAGGGGCTTGTACTTGTTTCACTTGTACTCAGATCCATTGACCGCAGCCAAGTGACCTGACCACACCTAACTTCAAAGCCAACAGGAAAATTCCATCCCCCCATGTCCCTAAGGGGAGCTCAAAATAAGTGGGCAACACCAGAGACCCCACAGCTAGGCTTTTAGAGCAATTGGTGAGAGCTGAAGGGGTCTGGGGTGGTGTATGTAGCATGTTAAAATTAAAAAAAAAAAATAAGATGGAAAGAGATCAGGGTTTATGATAAATGACTGTGTCATCCCTGCTTTGACCAGGCTTTAGTTCCTTCATCTGTAAAATCATCCCACGGACCCCCTTCTTGATGAATATAGTCATTTAAAAAGTAAGGTTTGTAACTGGATTTAGCAGAGTTTGTATCAGGAATTTTAAGCTCTTTCTAACTATTCCTTGGGTATTATGTCAGGGCTGTAGATATTTGCTTTTCTTCCTCGGGGGTGGGAGAAGGGAGGCAGAGATGTATGAAGATGGTCCTGGGGGAATAGATGCTGACTTTTCAAAGAGCACTGATGCACCAGCTGTTTTCACTGGAGACGACGTCCTCTCCTCCTTAGTGACACGTGGTATCTCTGCATGGATTCCATCTGAAAGAGCCCCACAGTATCCTTTTCACATGGGTTAAAACACCAGCTCCCTTCACATCTGAAAGCTCCTTGTTTCCACTGAGCTGTGCGTACAAAGGGGAAAAGCATATTTTGGCTCAAGGGACTAGCTGTTCGTCAGATGCTCCCAGGCACTTTGGAGGACAAAGAAGGTGATGCTGGAAAAGGTCATGCTGTTGGGAACCTCCATTACAACCCTCCAGCGACACTTTTTCCTGAAAAATAAGAGTCTAATGTATAACATTTTTAGAATAGTTATAGAGAAGTTGGACTTCAATATTAGGGTGATATATCTGGGAAGGATCTTTTAAAAACTCTCTGTTAAAGTATAATGTACACACAGAAAAGTACTCTTTTTGATGATGTTTCTTGGGCATACCCGTGACATACACTCATGTAACTGGCACCCAGATCAAGAAGCAGAATATGGCCAGCACCCGAGAGACACCCTGTGCTTCCTTCGAGATGCTACCTCCCCTCTGCCCCGTAATCCCCATCAAACGACTCTTCTGACTTCTAACAGTGTACATTTGTTTTCCTGCGTTTGTACTTTACATAAATAGAGTCTTTAAACTCTTTTGTGTTTGGCTTCTTCTCCTCAGTCTTAATGTGGGGCTCCCCTGGTGGCTCAGATGGTAAAGAATCCGCCTGCAATGCGGGAGAACTGGGTTTGATCCCTGGGTTGGGAGGATCCCCTGGAGGAGGGCATGGCAGCCCACCCCAGTGTTCTTGCCTGGGGAATCCCCTGGATAGAGGCGCCTGGCGGGCTACGCCCATGGGCTCGCAAAGGTCTGGACAGGACTGAGCGACTAAGCACACAGCACATGTGAAGCGTCTCCCGTGTTGTAGTGTGCAGTCACCGGTCTTTCGTTCCCGTTGCTGTGTCATGTGTCACTATGCGATCATCCATGTTTTTCATTCATTCTCCTGTTGACAGGTGTTGGGATACTTTTTAGTTTTGTCCATTGCAAACTGTACTGCTGTAAACCTTTCAGGACATACGTTTTGGTGAACACAGGAATGCATTTCTCTTGAGAACATACCCACGAGTGCATTTTGGGGGTCACAAGGTGTTTAGATCTTCTCCTTTAGGAGATAGCGCCAAATAGTTTTCCACGCCAGTGACACCAGTTTAGCATCCGCAGCTCGTAAGAATATTTTGGTTGCTCCATATCTTCGCCAATACTTGGTATTTTCTTCATCGAAATTTTTCTTTTCGAAAAGCATCCTTACTTGATTGTTTTCCCATCTGAACTGATTCCTTCTCTAGTAAGATTTTTTAAAAGGGTGGGGGTAGGGGGGATAACTGCACCTGGCAAATTACCCACTGAGGTTGAGAAACCCAAAGACAGCAAACATTTCAGTTGCACTAGGCATGAGGAAGCGTGGTGGTTTTATATGTGGGAGGATCTTAAACTCTGTTTTTCTGGAATAACTTTAAAGTGATACATCAAGACAAAATGGAAGGTAATTGCTTTCCAAGAGGAGATTAAAGATTAAAAATTTGCAGCTGAGTCTTTAACGCTTAAAGAATTAAAGGGGGGAGTGGGAAGTAAAATGGATAAAGGTAGTCAGTTACACGCTTCCAATTATAAGCTGATTAAGTCCTAGGTATGTAATAAAAAGATGAGTCTCCTATACACACATTGCATTTTTCCCTTTCTCTACCTACAAGTATTTACCTTTGACTTCCAGTATCTTTATCTCTTCTTCTTTTCCCACCGAGATGAGTCCATCTGCTTTATCAGGTGCTGTTTCTTTAGGAGAATGTCTAGCTTATTGAAGTCTTCCTTAGATACAGGCAAGTGTTTTGTTGTAAACGTAACAACGGCCAGATTGCCTAGGTTAGCCCGGTGTGTGGTGTCTCTGCTGGCAGACTCTGTAATATCTGATGCTGTTTCATTTGTGGGATATGAAACTGATGAGATTCAGAAATAACATAAACCCTAGTGGTGGTACCTTCACTTAAATTTCAGTTATGTGGGTGGAGTCCTGTTGTAGAATATATTTTCACACCATGGCTCAAATGAGTGAGAAAAGTAAGAAGATGCATCAGAGAGAAAACAAAAAAGTAACAATGTTTTGTGATTGAAAAATGATGCTGTCAGCCAGTTTAATATTGAAGTAGCCAAAGAGATCCTCTGTTCAGGCTGAAGCATGGTTGGGTCTGAGCTAACTTCTGAGCATTTACTAAGCTTCTCTAAGGAGATGCTCATTGATTGCATTCCTAGAGAATTAATCATAGCCTATGATGACACATGAGCTGTCCCCCCAGCTTTTGCCTTTCAGAGCACCCGGAGTTACAGCAAGCCCACTTTGAAGTCATCTGCTCATTGGTGGGTGTCTCCCGCCAATGTTAATTGTCTTTAAAGCTCCTTGACCTGGTCATTCTAAGTGGCTGGAGTTCTCCTCGGTGGTCGCTATTTCTAGATTCTCCCCTGTGTTCCTGAGTTGGTAATACTTCTAGCTCCTGGATCTCCATCCCAGCCCTAGTTGTGTTATGGCTGCTTGGCTTAGGCAGGGCACCTGAGGACTGGGGTCACAGCAGGTCACTGGGGGCAGGGTTATCGCATTTTCCTTGGCCGTAATATCCCTTGGCTTCACTGTCACCTCTGACCTGACCTGTCCCCTCTGAAAACTGACCTTTGCTTCATAGCAACTGTCAATAAGAAAACAAGCTCTCTGAAACACCTACTAAAAACCTTAATTTATCTACTTATAAAAATAATTATATAGTGGAACTATATGTCACTTTGTTCTGTATTTTCCCAGTCTCCTGTAAATGTGTTATCATACTTTCATTATTTAAAAAAATTAGAAGTTAAAAAAGAAACCCAAACTAAGCTATCTGTATAGAACTGTCCACAGACTCAATGGGCATGAATCTGAACAAATTTCAGGAGACAGTGGAAGACAGAGGAGCCTGGCATGCTGCGATCTGTGGGGTCACAAAGAGGCGGACACGACTTAGTGACTAAATGATAGTGGCAGATAGAATTGGCACATACACCAGTGTTTTGGTTTGGCCTGCTGTCACAAACTACCCGAGACTGGGTGACTTTATAAACATTCTGAAGGCTGGAAGTGTGAGATGAGGGTGGGAACATGGTTGGGGTCTGATTGGGCACGTTCCCTGATTCATAGATGGCAGTCTATGGAGCTCTCAAGCTAGCTAGCTCTTTGGCTTCTTTTTATAAGGGCACCAATCCCCTGTATGAAGCCTCCACTCCCACGACCTCATTACCTCCTAATACCATCACACTTGGAGAAGGAAGTGGCAATCCACTCCAGTATTCTTGCCTGGAAAATTCCATGATAGGCTTCAGTCCATGGGGTCGCAAGGAGTCAGATAAGACTGAGCACACAGTACCATCACACTGGGGGTTAGGTTTTCAATGTTTGAATCTGGGGCAGGGGGTTGGATACAACCATTCAATCTGTTGCAACAACTGAGCTCAAGAAGTACGTGAGTGAGCTGACATGGCGGCCTCATTCCCGACAGCCCCTGGGAGCGAGGGCTGGGTGGAGTGGTGTCTGACTGAGACGCCCTCGTTTTATCTGCTCTCTGAACAAGGCGGTCAGAAAGGTTAGCCTTCCCCACGGGGTGTGTAGACCCTTCTGCTTGACCCCCAGCCAGGGCTTGCCTGGAAATGCACACTGGTTCTTCTCTGCTGACCTCTGTGGTGCCCGTTTCTTCTCGGGCCCCACCCTGCCCCTCACAGACCACCAGCCAGACGGAGCTGGAGAACTGGATCACCGCCATCCACTCTGCTTGCGCGGCTGCTGTGGCAAGACACCACCACAAAGAGGACACGCTCCGGCTGCTGAAGTCGGAGATCAAAAAACTGGAACAGAAGATTGACATGGACGAGAAGATGAAGAAAATGGGCGAGATGCAGCTGTCTTCCGTCACGGATTCAAAGAAGAAGAAAACTATATTAGATCAGGTAATTGTTCTCCCGTGTACAGACGTGGGCCAATCCTCAGGTCTTGAAAGGGGTGTTTCTGCTGCCTTGGAACCGAGAAATATCCTTGGTTATCTCCTCCTTGTCAGCCTGTCACCCAGGCTGCTAGATTCTTTATTTTGACTGTCAGTTCTTCTCACCAGTTGTTCACAGTTGATTGTTATGAGCTGAAGGGAACAGTATTACATTGGAGGAAAAACAGAAATCTAATAGAGGAGCCCTCCTGCTCCCACCAGTGGCAAGCTGTTCTTGGGGATCTGGGTAATTGGCATGTCTGCGATTTCATTCCCTGTGGTATCAGGTTGACTTGGTGCCCAGCTGTGATGGGTCTAACTTCATCCCTGACTCCTCAATAAAGTTAAATTTCTATATTTAGTAAAGGTAGAGTGTGCTTTAAAAATATGTGTATAATTGCTGTATATGCAGGTAAGTGTATTTCATGCTAAAAAGGAAAGATTTAGTGAGATAACAGAGGACATTTTGCCTTCTATTCAGTTGTTTTAAAGTCTGTGATAGAGACTTCCCTGGGGGTCCAGACGTTAAGACTCTGCCCTTCCAATGCAGAGGGCACTGGTTCAATCCCTGTCAGGGAACTAAGATCCCACATGCCATGTGGTATTGCCAAAAAGAAAGAAAAAAAAAAATTAAAGTCAGTGATAGCCATTTAGCAACATTTTGAAACTTTGCCTAGTATGTAGGAAGTAAGTATGTGAATAAACGCTATTTAAATAATTGATCAGCATATGATCTTCTGAATTCCTCTCTGTCTGTTCTTTCCCTCTATTATCCTGTTCTATATATTTTTTAACCAGAGGTGAAATTCACATAACACAAACTTAACCACATTAAAGTGTACAATTCAGCGGCATTGAGTACATGTATAATGTTGAGTAACCATTATCTCTGTCTAGTCCCAAATACCATCTACCTCAAAAGGAAACTCCGTATCTTTTAAGCTTTTGCTCCTCTCTGCCCCTGGCATTCTGTCTCTGGGTTTGCCAGTTTCGGATGTTTTGTATAAATGGAGGAGCATAATATGTGACCTTCTGTGTCAATGTCTTTGAGTTAGTGTAATGTCTTACCGACTGGTCCACGTTGTGGTATGCACACTCCGTTCCTTTTATGGCTGGATATTACTTCATCGTGTGTGTACACCACAGTTTGTTTACCCATTCATCTTTTGATAGATATTTGGGCTAACCACTGATTAATATCCACATCACAGCCAAGATCCATGAGCCTTCACAATATACCTGTTCCAGCTCTTACTCTTGCATTACTTTGTTCAACCGTCACATCAGCCGCAGGAGGTGGGTATTATTTTGCCACTTGGAAAAATGTGGAAACATCTTGGATCCATTTGGTGGTTGAAACTATATGTTCCAGAATGTGGATCTTCACCATTAGTATTTTCCATGGTCCCACCCTGTACATTCAACCGCCCACCTGCTTCCAAAACTCTCGGCCTATTTGTCTCTGATTTTGAAATCACTTTGCTTTTCTTCTTCTCTATCTTCCTCTGAAAAACCACCCCTAGGTAAGTCATATAATTCTTCAGGGCTGGAATTCCTCTGCGTTTTTTACTTCTCCCTCAGGTTTGTGGTTCTGAGCCTGGAGCTGATGGTCTGTCATGGTTGCAAACATGGAGTCTATGATGGGAGGGAGCAGAGCAACTAAGGCTGTATGTTCTGTGTATCATACTGAATGTAGGACTATAGATTGCAGAAAAACATGTAAGCTATGGAAACAGCAAAATGGGACTTGTTATTACCTAAGAAATTTAGGATACCTGTCGTTTACCTTTTAGGATTAAAATTAATACCTTTGCAACATGTGGATTTGTAACATTTATGTGGGATAAAATTGTTAACATTTGCCTTCTCTTTTTCTTCTTTCGTTTTTTCCGTGTTTTCACCACTCTAGATCTTTGTCTGGGAGCAGAATCTTGAGCAGTTCCAAATGGACCTGTTTCGGTACCGCTGTTACCTAGCCAGCCTCCAAGGCGGGGAGCTGCCCAACCCTAAAAGGCTACTTGCCTTTGCAAGCCGACCAACCAAAGTGGCAATGGGCCGCCTTGGAATTTTTTCCGTGTCATCTTTTCATGCCCTGGTGAGTAGAAGCTAATGTGTTTTTGATAAATATCCATCTTGACTATTAATCCTGAGCACGACTTGACAAGGATCTCTGAAGTGGTTTTCCAGTTTTACTGATCTGTGTGGCTTTGATACGTCCTCTCTCAGCCGTGGATGCAAATCTTCATTTGAATCTCTTTTGACATTTGTTACTTCAGCTGGTCTTGATGGGCCCTAAATTACTGTGCAAGAAAATATGAAAGGTATTACCTCAAGAGCTCTTCACATGGGGTACTGGTGGGTAACTCATGTCATTTTTGGGTGGTGTCATGCTTTCAACCCCAATATATATTTTTTCTGTTATTCTTGTGGATATGATAAGTGGAGAGCTTGTTCTCTCACACACAAATGTGTTTCTCTCTCAGTTTCTCACATGAAGACACATACACCATATATTGAACAGATTTCTTTAAAAATCTTCCTTTTCACTTTTTCATCATAGTTTTGAAAGTGAAAGTGTTAGTCGCCAGTCATGTCTGACTCTTTTCGACCCCATGGGCTCACCAGACTCCTCTGTCCATGGAATTCTCCAGGCAAGATTACTGGAGTGGGTTGCCATGCCCTCCTCCAGGGGATCTTCCCAACCCAGGGATTGAACCCCGGTCTTCTACATTGCAGGCAGATTCTCTACTGTCTGAGCCACCAGGGAAGCCCCCATCATAGTTTTGGGTGACCATAAATACCTGATTCATTTGAAGAAGGTCAAGACCTTTCTGTGTTTCTCAGCCCGACATAAGTAGTTGCTTGGGGAAGAGAATTTTCATCTGATCTCCAGAGCGGCAGATTGGGTAGTTGTATGTTTGCAATCTGTAATTTCATGTACTTGCTATATTGCAAACAGCTTTATGTACTTTGGGTTCCTTTCTTCTCAAACATCGCTATGCGAGCAACACGGTCTTTGCCTCTCCAAATGAACACCCACTGAAAATGTGCTGCACCTTAGCGCACTTGCTGTGAGACTGAATGTCAAGTCCCAGATTCCAGAAGCCGCCTTGGAGAACCTTTCCTGTGGGGCTCTGGGCGCTGTGTCAGCTGCACGCTTCAATTGATTCAGAGCTGTAATTCACTCAGAGGCGTTTGTGTTCTTTATAAATAGATTAGCATCATCATTCAGATAATTAGGGTAGATTTACATTTTTTAAAGAAGTCTTAAACCAATTTCTGGAGTTATTAGAACTGGCATCCTGATTTGTTCTACTAATTATAGCTCAGCTTTTGGTCTCCTGGCTACCACCTCTCCGTACAGCTATTAAGTCTTATTTTTTTAGTGGCACTGGGTCCAAGGGCTGTGATCAATTAATCTTGCAAACGGTCTTCAGTTTGTGGCTCTTGGTCTGTTTCTGTGAGACCTGGACACTGCTTTGTAACTTAACCAAATCTTAGTTTGCCTGTTCTGCAAAGTAATTGTGAGAAAAATTCTTGTTTACCACACTGTGAGAATGTCATCAGTTGAAGCAGCAGTCTTACTAAGGAAAGGGCTTCCCTGGTGGTTCAGACGCTAAAGAATCTGCCTGCATGCTGGAGACCTCAGTTTGATCCCTGTGTCAGGAAGATCCTCTGGAGTAGGAAATGGTTACCCACTCCAGTATTCTTGCCTGGAGAATTCCATGGACAGAGGAGCCTGGCAAGTTACAGTCCTGGGGTTGCAAAGACTGAGACATGACAGAGCAACTAACACTTTATTTCACTTTCTTATGTAGGAAGTTTGATCCCCATGATGGTGCATCAGTGTTATTACTGGGTTGGCCAAAAAGTTTATTTGAGTTCTTATGGAAAAACCCGAACGAACTTTTCAGCCAACCCAATACTAAATCCCAAGCCATCCAAATGGCTGTTTCCTTCTCCTGGGCTTGATAAACTTTGGAGAAAATAATCTTGCTGTCCACCTAAAACTTCTGTGTTTCTATTATTTTCCTCAAAGCCACTGAAGCTAATCTCTCCTGTGCGTGCTTGTGTCTGACTCTTTGAAACTCCGTGGGCTATAGCCCGCCAGGCTCCTCTTGTCCTTGGAATTTTTCAGGCAAAAATACTGGAACGATTTGCCATTTCCTCCTCCAGGGGATCTTCCCAACTCAGGGTTCAAACCTGCATCTCTTGCATTGGTCAGGCAGATTCTTTACCACTAGCGCCACTTGGGAAGTCCCTCTAAAATGAGATGATGAAATAAAAGCCACTAAATTATCCTTCCATAATTTATCTCCAGACTTTCTAATCTCCTCTGTCTCAATGTCTATGATTTGTGTGTGCTTTTCTTTTGATGGGCAGGCTTTTAAAATCTGACCAGCTGACAATGGGAGTGGAAGGGTTAGTAACTTTTAGCTTTATTCAGCCCGTACACGTGCCAGTCTCTGTTTCTTTGTTCTTTCTTTCTTTTTTTTTTTGCTAGCTACATCTGTGACGTGTATCTGGGTGTTTGTGTGTCATTGCAAACTTCTCTTTTCCATGAGGGGTTTCAGTGGGACTGGACCAGTTAAGCAAGCCTGTTGGGTGTCTGTTCCTATTTGTTGCTGTATGTTTTATAGAAGGTTCTGGGCAGGGAGTTTTTACTGTCTCATTTATTGGATACTTTTTTTTTTCCTTCTCTCCTTGTCGTTTGACCCCAGAGAATGTTCTTTTCCCTTGGGGTTGAAACATTTTTCAATTTAGCCTTTGTCCAGATCTTTTTTTTTTTTTTTTTTCCTACTTTTAAGTGGGGAGCATGGAAGGAGGAGGTGTCAGGGCAACGGGGCTAGGGGAGGAGATTCGAGCACAATTTAAGCTCCATTGACCAGGACGACTTCTCATCATGCTCAGTAATTAACTGAAGGGTCCCCACTGTACTCTTTGAAAGAAGGTTATCATTGTTCTTGTTTGCACAGATGAACAGAATGATAGAGTAATCAGGTACGGGCCACAAAGAGAGGCATTGTGTGAGCAAAGATCATTGAGAAACTCTTGAGCTCTTGTTCAACAGTTCTTTTGCCAGCTTTTTTTTTCCCCTTCCATCTAAATCTCTTTGCTCATTTTGAGTCATTATTGTCTTGAGAGTAGCAGTAACTTTCGCAGCTTATGAGGTTCCCAGCAGTTTAGAGTGGTTACTATCAGAACCTTAAATAAAACAGTCCATTTGTTAAACAGAACTAAACCAACTGGTCAGCTGGGAACTGAGCACATTTATGGTTGTTTGAGTTTCTCTTCTGGACTCTGTTTGTCCAAAATTAGAAACCAGAGTTGCCGTTTAATTGTTATAACTGTGTTATGTAGAATCTCTGCTTGTGCTTTTTCTTGTTTGTTTGTTGTTTATTTATTCATTCAGTCAACAAATAAATGTGAGTGCCTGGCATATGTCTGTACTGTCCTCTGATTAGGGTTATAGCAGTGAATGAATCTAGAGTTCTTGTCCCATTGGAGCTTATATTCTTGTGGGAAAGATGGATAATAAGTAAGCAATCAGATAAACACAAGGGCTTCCCAGGTGTCTCGGCGGTAAAGGATCTGCCTGCAATGCAGGAGACCCGAGAGTCGTGGATTCCATCCCTGGGTCAGGAAGATCCTCTGGAGAAGGAAATGGCACTCCACCCTAGTTATTTTTGCCTGGGTTAATTCCATGGACAGAGGAGCCTGGCGGGCTACAGTTTATGGGGTCACAAGCTTGGACATGCCTTAGCGACTAAACAGCAACACCAGATAAACACAAAAGTTCAGATATTGATGGGTGCTGTGATACACACAGACACCAGACACACACACACACACACACACACACACAGACTTGACCATTCATTTCCGCAGGTTCTGCATCTGGGGATTCAACCAACCATGGATTGGTATTCAAAAAAATAAATTCTAGAAAGTTCCAAAAAGCAAAACAAATTTGCTCAATGATTTCCATAGCATTTACATTGTACTTACACCTATTTACATAGAATATACATTATATTAGGTATTATAAATAAGCTAGTGATGTTTAAAATACATGGGCGATGGTATGTAGGTTATATATGAATATTATACCATTTTATATAAGGTCTTGAGCATGGGAGGATTTTGATTCCTTGGGGGGCCTAAAGAACCAGTTTCCCATGGATATTGATGGACAATTGTGTGTGTGTTTGTGCATGCGTGTGTATCTGCCTGTATATGTCCGTATATATATCTTTATAAATATGAGACCACATGAACACTTTTTCTCTAGAATTTTTACCTTTAATACCATTTATTCAGTGGTTCTTAGCCTCATTTTGTGACCATAAGCTTAACTGATTTTGACATCATTATGTCAGCATCTTTGTATGTTAACACATTATCATTTATTCCTTTTACAACCGTGTTTACCTTTAGCTTAGAAAGTGATGAAATGGAGAAGAAAAAATGTTTGCATATTTAACATAAAAATGTGTCCTTTATTGTTGTGAGACGTTTGCTGCCCTAACACCTTGAGTACATCTGTGGTAAGAGCTCTCCCTGGGGGAGTTCTCCCACCGTTGTGTTGGGTGCCACATATTTACCTGCCCCCGTCTAGGTCTGCTTATGTCTGAAGCTGAGAAAATGTAAGACCTTTCAAGCTCCCTCCTCTTCTTTCTGTTTGGGACCAAAACTTTCCCCCTAATACCCTTGCAGAGAAGCTGTTTTGATTCTTGTTTCTGATGGACGTGGGGGTCTTTGCCAGTCTACTCACTGGGGTTCCAGGGTGTTTACCCTGTCAGTGCTGAAAACCTCAGGAAGGTGTGCCTTGTTGCCAGTGTACTCGCTGCTGAGGGGGCCCCTGGGTGTTACCCAACAGTGTTCATCCACGAGAAGGCGGCCAGTTGGCAGCCATCACATGGGGAGTTGCCCGTGTGGGAAGCTATGACAAGTAGGTTCTGAGATATTTACCTCCGGCAACAAAGAGTGGGTGGGGAAGTTTCATTTCAAGCCCAACTTGCTGTACCTCCTGGCACTCCCTCGTTTGAAAGGAGAGCCCGTGGGTGGCCTGTTGAGACCTCCTGGCAGAAGTTCCCGTAGGTTCCTGGGACTCTGCTTACCACCTGTGGGATAAAGTTCCAGCCCGAAGGATTGCCTGCAAAGACTCTATGGATTTGAAAATCCATAAAGTCTCAGAGCTCCTGCACCTGTTGCTTGATGCAGGCGATCACAGCGGCGGATGGAGGTTTGGTGTGGTCCCTTCCTGAACATTTAAGTATTTGTCTGGGTTCCTGGCTGGTAGCTCAAGTGAAGGAATCCACCTGTAATGCAGGATATGCAGGTTCAATTCCCAGGTCAGGAAGATGCCCTTGGAGGAGAAAATGTCAAGTCTCTCCAGTATTCTTGCTTGGAAAAATCCCATAAACAGAGGAGCCTGTTGGGCTACAGTGGGCTACAGTCCATAGGGGTCGCAAAGAGTCGAACACAACTGAATTACTGAGCATGTACACTGGCACCTTGCATATGTCTCAATGGAGGTTAGCTTCCTTTAAAAAAAAAAATATGTTTTTCTCTCCAAAGTTAAAATTTGTTTTAACAAAAAGATAAATATCATATTTTAAGTGTCAGCCAGTCAGTTCAGTTCAGTCGCTCAGTCGTGTCTGACTCTTTGCGACCCCATGAATCGCAGCACGCCAGGCCTCCCTGTCCATCACCAACTCCCTGAATTCACTCAGACTCACGTCCATTGAGTCCTTGATGCCATCCAGCAACCTCATCCTCTGTCATCCCCTTCTTCTCCTGCCCCCAATCCCTCCCAGCATCACAGTCTTTTCCAATGAGTCAACCCTTCACATGAGGTGGCCAAAGTACTGGAGTTTCAGCTTTAGCATCATTCCTTCCAAAGAAATCCCAGGGCTGATCTCCTTCAGAATGGACGGGTTGGATCTCCTTGCAGTCCAAGGGACTCTCAAGAGTCTTCTCCAACACCACAGTTCAAAAGCATCAATTTTAAGTGTAGATGACAGAATTGCCAAATGCATTTAGTACATTTCCATTTTTGTAAAAATATTATATACATGTTTGCTTCTCATCTCACACGCTAGTAAAGTAATGCTCAAAAGTCTCCAAGCCAGGCTTCAGCAATATTTGAACTGTGAACTTCCTGATGTTCAAGCTGGTTTTAGAAAAGGCAGAGGAACCAGAGATCAAATTGCTAATATCCGCTGGATCATGGAAAAAGAAAGAGAGTTCCAGAAAAACATCTATCTCTGCTTTATTGACTATGCCAAAGCCTTTGGCTGTGTGGATCACAATAAACTGTGGAAAATTCTGAAAGAGATGGGAATACCAGACCACCTGACCTGCCTCTTGAGAAATCTGTATGCAGGTCAGGAAGCAACAATTAGAACTGGACATGGAACAACAGACTGGTTCCAAATAGGAAAAGGAGTTCGTCAAGGCTGTATATTGTCACCCTGCTTATTTAACTTATATGCAGAGTACATCATGAAAAATGCTGGACTGGAAGAAAGAAGCTGGAATCAAGACTGCCAGGAGAAATATCAATAACCTCAGATATGCAGATGACACCACCCTTATGGCAGAAAGTGAAGAGGAACTCAAAAGCCTCTTGATGAAAGTGAAAGTGGAGAGTGAAAAAGTTGGCTTAAAGCTCAACATTCAGAAAACGACGATCATGGCATCTGGTCCCATCACTTCATGGGAAATAGATGGGGAAACAGTGGAAACAGTGTCAGACTTTATTTTTCTGGGCTCCAAAATCACTGCAGATGGTGACTGCAGCCATGAAATTAAGAGACACTTACTCCTTGGAAGGAAAGTTATGACCAACCTAGATAGCATATTCAAAAGCAGAGACATTACTTTGCCAACAAAGGTCTGTCTAGTCAAGGCTATGGTTTTTCCATCATGTATGGATGTGAGAGTTGGACTGTGAAGAAGACTGAGCGCCGAAGAATTGATGCTTTTGAACTGTGGTGTTGGAGAAGACTCTTGAGAGTCCCTTGGACTGCAAGGAGATCCAACTAGTCCATTCTGAAGGAGAACAGCCCTGGGATTTCTTTGAAGGGAATGATGCTGAAGCTGAAGCTCCAGTACTTTGGCACCTCATGCAAAGAGTTGACTCATTGGAAAAGACTCTGATGCTGGGAGGGATTGGGGGCAGGAGGAGAAGGGGATGACAGAGGATGAGATGGCTGGACGGCATCATGGACTCGATGGACGTGAGTCTGAGTGAATTCCGGGAGTTGGTGATGGACAGGGAGGCCTGGCGTGCTGCGATTCATGGGGTCGCAAAGAGTCGGACACGACTGAGTGACTGATCTGATCTGATCTGAAAGTCAGGAAGGATGTAACCAAGTATTAACAGTGGTAGGTTTCATGTTTTGGGAAACATTTTTTGTTCTCTTTTGCTGTGCAAAATATATCCTATAAAAATAAGGAGTAAAATGTCTTCTAGCCTTTTCTATGCATGTTTGAAATTAAATATTTTACAAAATCACGATTGAGGAAATACAACTCTTATTCCTCTTTCACCTAAACATGGGACATGCAAGGCTATAACGTGGTTTCACTGTCTTTCATGGACCTGGATCCCTTCCGTCTTATTCTGTAATCCTTGAAAATGCTTCCATCCAAATGCCCTGAACTAGCTAACATGACATTTCAGAAAAGAGGGGAGTGAAGGATACTGGACATCCCCCTCCTTCTGAGGATCCTTCCTGGAAATTATAAATAACCTTTCTACTTCCCTTTGACCAGAACTTCATCACTATCCCACACCCTGCTACAAGGAAAATGAGTCCACTTGGGGCAGCCAGATGCTCAACTTTTTTTGAGATTTCTCTGACCAAGGCCAAGAAGTGATTAATATTGGGGGACAACCATCACTTGCTTAATGAGGAAAGTAATTTTATGTAATTCTGTGAAAACAAAATAGAAGAGATGGGTAAATTTAGATTCAGTATGAAATCACAGGCACCCAAATGTGCTGTTTTCACTGTTTTTGCTGACACTCCATCACTGGTTTTTGTTAGGGTGTAGGAACAACTCTGTATCATTTAGAGAGAATCTCAAGAAAGTATTGTTAGTTTAACTTGTTGCTAGAGTTTGGGACTGTGACCAGAAGGACATCTGATTTCTTGGAAACCTAGTTTATATTCTGTTACTTTTATTATGTATTTTTACTGAGCTGACTCATTGGAAAAGACCCTGGTGCTGGAAAAGATTGAGGATGGGAGGAGAAGTGGGTGACAGAGGATGAGATGGTTGGATATCACCGACTCAATGGATGAAAGTCTGAGAAAACTCTGGAAGATAGTGAAGGACAGGGAAACCTGGTGTGCTGCAGTCCATGGGGTTGCAAAGAGTCAGACGTGCCTGAGTAACTGAGCAACAACAGCAACTGATTATTTCAGACAGCGATTGAGTTTGCCAAGCTTTCGTTTATAGTTTGAATCTAGAAAGGACTCTCAAAGTACCCATATGTGTGAGTCATTGATGAAATGCTTTGGGTGGTGGGCTCAGTGTTGGCAGATGTGAGACTTTTGGAGGGTGGGACTTAGTGGGGACTTTGGGGAACTGTCAGTGGTCCTGACTACCTCTCTTTGATGGTCCCTCTTGCCGTCCTCAGGTGGCTGCCCGCACTGGTGAAACTGGAGTCAGAAGACGTACTCAGGCCATGTCCCGATCCGCAAGCAAGAGAAGGAGCAGGTTTTCTTCTCTTTGGGGTCTGGACACTACCTCTAAAAAGAAGCAGGGACGCCCAAGCATCAATCAGGTGGGTTCCAGGGTGGATGAGAAAGCAAGCGTAGGTTACTTCCGCGGACACGTCACTTTGGGGATGTGCGTGCATGTGTGCGTTGTTTCTTGATTGATACACCCAGTGTTACACCACTTCAACTAGCTGAAGCAAAGAAGTTGGTTGTGCTAGATGCTTTAAATAGATAATGTACACCCACAGCACTGAACTCTGCTATTAGTCTATCACCAAGCTCCCGTCCCCCACCTGCATCCTTTCCAAACGCTGGTTAATTACAGACGGACTGAAAGTGCACTTCTTCCTGAGTCTTCTGGAAAAAAGCAGGGCTTGATGATGAAGCCAAGTGGGCACCTGAGCAGTCTTTTTATGCTTCCTCTGGTGTTGGATCAAAGGCCGCCTCCAGGGCAATCTGATTATTTCTTTGCCCTTGACTGTTTGGGGTTGATGTTAAAATGGGTGCCTATCAATATGAGGAACCAGGCGTCTGAGAGCACGTACTCACCGCTGTGACGTCCATCTCCCAAGGTGGCAGGGCTTGAAGGGGACCTGTCTCAGTGCATCATGAGTAGTACCCGCTAGGGTGCTACATCACTGGGTCTCTAATACCCAAATGCTCTGGCCTCATCACTTTGACTTTTACTAGCAAAGGCCACTTTCCTACCAGAGTTACTTCTGGGGAACTCTCTTTCCATTGTCATTTCCTTTGGCTTTGAAAAACAAGTGGCCCCAGAGCTGCTTTGATGATAGGCATGGAAAGAACTTAGGAGAGGGGGAGAATGTCCAGTCCATGAGCTGAAGAGGCACTGTGCATTTTGAAGTCATGATTAGTATTGCCAATTTGACCTGTTCACTCTGAGCCCTTATGCAAAGTGAGACAGGTCCATTGACTGACTCAGTAAAAAAAGATCTCATTTATTTGGCTAGTTCAGACATTAGTTTACTTAGGAATGACATTTAAAAGAGAAATTAGGCCTGAACGCTGAGGTACTAAGTTCTTAGCTGCCCACCACGCTCATGATTTCTACCTGGGATGTAGAAACGATGAGCAGGTGGGGAGAGCCTGAGCAGTCATGCTGTTTGTTCTCTGGTCTTTGGGGAGAGAAGCCCGTCAAGTTGGCTGCCTGGGGTCTTGCTTCTGTGTAAATTCAAAGAATAAACTGGAGGAAAGTCAATATTTCAGCAGAAACAATCACACACGAGACTTGATGACTCTTGATTAAACATGCAAAAAGGTGACCTCAGCAGTCAGCATTTCTTGCCTCATTCTGTGTGCCTCCGTTGGCCTTACAGGTGACTCAGACCATCACTATAAGTACATGCCAGGATTTGTAGTTGGCAACTCGAATTGCATTTCTCTTCTGTTAAAAGCCTTATTTCAGGGACTTCCTTGGCGATCCAGTGGTCAAGACTTGGTGCTTCCACTGCAGAGGGCATGGGTTCCATCCTTGATTTGGGAACAAAGATCCCACATGCCATACAAGCAGCCAATAAATAAATCAAATAATAAAATAAAATAAAAAATATCTTAAAAAAGGAGCTTTAGTTCATTCATATGCTTCTACTTTATGGGTGCCCACTTATGTTATAGTCCATTGCTGCTGAAATATATGCCTGAATTTAAACAAATCCAAAAGAAGTTTTAGCTATTTCTTTTAATCAAAGGATCATGTGATTTTATATAACCAATTCTTTTTTTTTTTTAATTTTTTTTTTCTATAACCAATTCTTGTTATTCTCTCTTAGTTTTAAAAAACCTCTTAGCCATAAGCATACCAATAGGAATTTACCTGTTACTTTATTACTTTGAAACAGATAAAAATTGTATGTTTCTATATATCTCACTTGCTTTGGAGCAAAACCTTTTTCTTAATTCCATACTTTATACCAACAGTACACCATCAGTTGAGAGCCAGGATGTAAAATTTCTCACGTTCACGTGTTTGGGTTTTGACTGCCTAGTGGCATGGGCACCCTGATGTGGTTTCAGTCATATCTTTTTAAATCGGATTATAACTGCTGTGCGACGGTGTATTAGTATCTGCTGTGCAATGAGGTGAATCAGCTAGATACACATATAGCTCTATACATACATATATCTCCTTTTGGACCTCCTTCCCATCCGTCTCTCATCCCACCCTCTAGGTCATTACAGAGCACTGAACTGAGCTCCCTGCGCTATACACCAGCTTCCCACTAGCTGTTCATTTTCACACGTGGTACTGTGTATATGTCAAACCTAATCTCCCAATGCACAGTCATATCTTTAAGTTTGTAGGATTCATTAAATTTCCAAGGGTAGACAAGTTTCTATTTTTTAAATAAGAAACTTTTCCATGGTGTTGCGGTAATATAATTCTAAATGTATGTTCTCAGGTTTTGAGGATTTTTAAGTTTTTTATTTATGTATTTGTTTATTTTTAAATTCTTTGGCCACACCTCGTGGCATTTGGGACCTCAGATCTCAAACTGGGGATCAAACCCATGCCCCCTGCGTTGGAAATGTGGAGTCTTAATCGCTGGACCGTCAGGGAAGACCTCTTAGTTCTGAAGATTAAAATGTAAGCTAATTATTATTGGTAAATATCTGATTAGGTGTGTGACACTGTAGTTGAAACTCTTCATTGTGAAAGAATCCAGTCCATTGCATTTGTAAGCTAATTCATCTAAATTTAAAGAAAAGAATCTAGCTCTAATAAGCCAATGTTAAAAAATTGTCCGAGAGTTGGGGAGTGATCCCGACAGAGGAGTGGTTTTCATGGTCTGCTAGCCTGTAAATTGTTTTACCTACTTTAGAGTTTGATGTGTGAGTATGTGAAACTCTTGTAATGTTTTCTAACAGCCGTGCCCATTTCCATCCCCTTCTCATGCTTCTTTTGCCCAAATTCCTTTTTAAGATGATACTTTTGTATATGCAGGTGTTCGGTGAGGGAACTGAGGCTGTAAAGAAATCTTTAGAGGGAATATTTGACAACACTGTTCCAGATGGCAAGGTAAAAATAAACACATGTTCCTTTTCTAAAAGTACCACAAATACCTCAACATTACACAGTGCAATGGTTTCTTGGGATCCTAAAATTAAGTAGACTCAGTATTAGAAACTGAAATAATCAGTCCTTTAAAATTATGTAACTGGTCGAGAAGAGATGGAAAACTTGATTACAGTAAGACATTCACCTGCTGACATAACATTTTCAGTAATTTTCATTTGAATGTTTATTTCCGTCTAGAATAAGGGAGGAAATTGGGGTTCTGGGTAGCAGAATATTTCATGCCATTGTAAGTTCCTCTCGTAAACAACTTCCTTCTCAAGAGGTGAGTCTGTACTGATCGCCCTCTCTACCCACACATGCTATTTTGCTTCGATTAATTTCAAAGAACTGTTCTAATGGTATGTTCTTTCAAAAATAAAACATGCATTTGCCTCCTAAGACAAGCATCCAGTTATAAATCTCCAGACTTGGTTTAACCTTGTGCTTGGATTTAAAAGGGTCTTTCAAACTGCTCTGATTGAAAGCCCATAAAGAATATTGATTTTTTTTTCCCCTAGGCTGCTATTTTCAGCCTCTAAATGAATGGACATCCCTCATTTGAAAGACCCCAATGATGATACCAGCAGGCTCTTTGTTGGGGAAGGGGTGGGAATTCTGATGTTGATAATGTGACCTTGGTATGATCCTTCCATTCACTGACTCAGAATCAATATGACAGAGTTCAGCTTTCAGTTGCCATGCAACCAGGCAGTGGCTTGTCACATGTTCTAGATAGAGCTGAGCCTCTGAAATCAGGGTTCTGGCTACTGGGGGGAGTGGGGAGAAGTGTGGTCACGAAGGGACCTTTTTCTCCCTTTGATACCTAACTACTCCTGGATTATGTCATTGTGGATATCAAGATAGCTGTCCTTGGAAATACTCATCAATAACCACCGTCTCTTTCTGATGAAATCTCATGAAGTTAAGTCACTGTCCTTACATGCAATCCAAGCACAGTTTCTGTGTTCATGTATTCATGTCTGAAGTTAGGTAATTCATCCTGAATACCATAATTAGTACACTTTTAAGGTAGGGATGTGTTCCCCAGGTACACAGATCCTGGAAACTGCAAAAATTGTTCCATTGGATTTCTGTCGCTCTTTTCATTTTTCCGAGATACCCCTTTGTTTTTACTCCTTGGCTGGAATGCCTTGTACTCGAAGAGCAGTTTAGATGCAAAATTTGGGCTGATCTAGTGCTAAGAGCATTTCTTTAAGGTGGCATGTGGGGACAGAGTGGGAAGATTCCAATTACAGTTAATGGGATTTGGGCAAGTTTATTGCGTTTTGACAGTGCCTTCCCTGGGGTTCAGTTTATCTGTGAAAGCCAAACTATTCAAAGGCAGAGCTGAAATTGTCTTCTCCATTGAAGAATTTGGTTTAGTAGCCTTTATAGAAACATGTCCCCTATTCTGGGACCTGATCTTTTTAGGTACGGAAGGTGTTACATTACCACCTCTCAGGCTTCCATTTGGAAACTTGTTTCTTCTTATAATCTGCTGATGGCAGCACATTTTCAGTAATCTATGGGTACATATTTACCAATCTGTGGATATAAACCAATAATCAAGGCTTATTTCTTACCACCTGTTGAGCATCAGCATTATTTTTACCTTGCTAAAATCTAAAGAAATTATTTCTTTGCTTACTCCAGAGAGACTAGGTTCCTAATATTTCATCAACCTGTGGGGTGTTTTTTGCTTTAGCTGTTTAGCTGGCTTAGATATAGCCCAGCTGCTGAGTACGTAGGTAGGACATGGCTCCTCCTACTCTTAGAAACTTGGTACTATTCCCTGATTCAGAGGATGGACTGATGGCAACAGCCTGAGAGAAGGCAGAAAGCTCATCTGTGGAGTTCTCTGCACCTCATAAAGGAAATGTAGCTCTCTGTCTCTCCCAGAGCTGTGCCAAAGGTTAAATGTGAGCACAGAAATGATGCTGGTTGTCAGTAGCTTGTGTTGGAACACCATCTTTAAGAATTTCCTTGGAGCCTCCTGGTTGCCTTTGAAACTTACAGCTCATCAGGGTACAGTCTTGCCAGAGGACTCTCAGCTCTAAATTTGAAGTGGGTTTGTGGAAGAAATCATAGCAAGAAAGCCGAACTGAATGGATGGTCCATTTCTTTCTTTCTTCCAAACTTTGATATCCACTCAGTCATGCAGTGCCCACCTGTGGATGCCATGGGTCAGGTGTGAGGTCTGCATCTCACCTGAGACATCTCGCCCACCCCCAGAAAGCTCCTTTCTCTATAATTTATTCCTCTCTCTGAGAGTCCCCTCTGTCCTTCACTCCTGCCACCACACTTCTGCCGCCGGGCCCTTTTCTTCAGAATAGATAATCCCCATGTGCTATCAGGGGGTCTGAGATCCTCAGAGACTGACTTGCTGCTCTGCTAACTTTATTTCTTATCCTAGAGGGAGAAAGAAATGGTCTTACCCGCCGTCCACCAGCACAATCCTGACTGTGACATTTGGGTCCACGAGTATTTCACCCCGTCCTGGTTCTGTCTACCGAACAATCAGCCAGCCCTGACGGTTGTCCGGCCGGGGGACACGGCCCGGGATACCCTGGAGCTGATCTGCAAGGTATGAGGCCACTTGGGGTTGTTTGCGTTGGAGGACTCCACAGACACTCAGATGCAGGTGGCAGAGGAGGATTCTTGAAAGAACACCTTTATTTCATAACAGAGCAGTGTTGGATCCTCTTGTGATATACGCATAATGGATGGATGTGATTTCTTCCACACTAGGAGGAGAGGGATTCTCTTAGTAGCTTCTTGCAACATGTGTTCTTGATAGATTTGTGCAAAGCCTATTATGTGCTCATTGCACAAGTTGTAAAGAATTTAGGTAAAGAACAAAGCCGAAAATTAAGGCACCCTTGTTCACAAAATTCAGAAGTCACCTCGGTGAACATTTTGGTGTTTGTCCCTGGTCTCTGTTTGCCACAAGCACACATACGTGTATTCAGTGGCATCATATTATGTGCACGGAGCTTCCCAGGTGTCTCAGATGGTAAACAATCTGCCTGCAACGCGGAGACCCAGGTTCAATCCCTGGGTCAGGAAGATCCCCTGGGGGAGAGAATGGCTACCCTCTCCAGTATTCTTGCCTGGAGAATCCCATGGACAGAGGAGCCTGGCGGGCTACAGTCCATGAGGTTGCAAAGAGTTGGACACGACTGAGCGATCAACACAACACTTTATCACTTGCACTATTTGTAACCTGCTCTTTGACAGTTTCTAATATACCGTTATGACCAATGTAGATAGCATATTCAAAAGCAGAGACATTACTTTGCCAACAAAGGTCCATCTAGTCAAGGCTATGTTTTTTCCTGTGGTCATGTATGGATGTGAGAGTTGGACTGTCAAGAAAGCTGAGCACCAAAGAATTGATGCTTTTGAACTGTGGTGTTGGAGAAGACTCTTGAGAGTCCCTTGGACTGCAAGGAGATACAATCAGCCCATTCTAAAGGAGATCAGCCCTGGGTGTTCATTGGAAGGACTGATGCGAAAGCTGAAACTCCAGTACTTTGGCCACCTCATGCGAAAAGTTCTCATTGGAAAAGACTCTGATGCTGGGAGGGATTGCGGGCAGGAGGAGAAGGGGACGACAGAGGATGAGATGGCTGGATGGCATCACCGACTCGATGGACATGAGTTTGGGTGAACTCTGGGAGTTGGTGATGGACAGGGAGGCCTGGCGTGCTGTGATTCATGGGGTCGCAAAGAGTCGGACACGACTGAGCGACTGAACTGAACTGAATACACCATGGGTATCTTTAGGGTAGGAAAACATTGAAATAGATGTCAGATTTGTGGTCCATGATGAGAAATTCTCCTTTCCGTAAATACACAATTAGCCTCTTTATTTCTTTAAAGTGGCAAGTGATTGAACTGCCTTCCTCTGCTTACGCCTTAAGTTATAGAAACTTCGTGATCATTTTCATGGTAAGCCCACTTTCATTTTTTTGATCCTCCTTGAGTGACAGCTAGGTGAACTGGATTGCCTTGAGTGAGAAAAGGGAAAGAGGAAAGAATGGGGCTTTTCTTACATGTCAGGTTTTTCTTTTTCCTAATTAGCAGCATTAATAATCTTATTTGGTAGTCATGTCGAGTCTGAGAAGAAATGGTACGTCCCCATTGTACATATGAGAAGGCGAGGCTCAGAAAGCCCTGGTTCCTTGCCTGAGCTCACATCACGGTCATAGTCACTTGCAACGGAGGTTTTTTGTTTTTGTTTTTTTTCCCTTTCAGTACTTTTATTTGCTTATTTACTTTTTGGCTGTGCTGGGTCTTCGTTGCTCCTTGGGCTTTTCTCTAGTTGCTGCCAGCGGAGGCTACTCTGTAGCTGCCATGCGCAGGCTTGTCATCGCAGTGGCTTCTCGTTGCGGAGCACGGGCTTTAGGGCACTTGGGCCAGTGATTGCGGCTCCCAGGCTCTAGAGCACAGGCTCAGTTGAGGCGCCTCGGCTTTGTTGCTCCTTGGCAGGTGGCCTCTTCCCAGATCAGGGATCGAACCTATGTCCCCTGCTTTGACAGGTGGGTTCTCTACTACTGAGTCACCAGGCAGGCCTGCAGAGGAGGTTTTTAATCTCTATCTGGCCGCTCCAAACTTGGATGGCTTCCTTTGTGCCAAGTAGATGGCTGCAAGAACTGTCAGTCGTCTGGAAGATGGTCCGTAAGGGGTGGAAGAGCCTAGAATATATTCTTAGGGGAGTGAAATGGTCTTCTCTGAGACCACTAAAGGGAAAGTGGAAACCTTGTCATAATTTTATCCTAGAAGAAGCTGGATGAATCAATCCAGTGATGTTTTGAACCTTCTCATTCAGCATGCGCGTACTAAGCTGCTTCAGTTGTGTCCAACTCTGTGGACTGTAGAGTCCTGTGGGCTGTAGCCCGCCAGGCTCCTCTGTCCATGGAATTCTCCAGGCAAGAATACTGGAGTGGGTTGCCATTTCCTACTCCAGGGATCTTCTCGACCCAGGGATTAAACCCAACTCTCTTATGTCTCCTGCACTGGCAGGTAGATTCTTCACCACTAGCATCGCCTGGGAAGCCCTCAGTGAATACAAGTGGTTTATAAATATGGAATAACTTTCACTATCTCAACTAGTAACTCAGTTCTTCTGCCATCAGCAATTTTTGTACTTAACAAAAAGTACGAATGACTAGGACTTGGTAAGGGAAAAATCTGGCTTCATGTGAAGGAGAAATAGAACACTGTGGCTCAAATAAGCGTATCAGATCATCTCTCTGGAGGAAAAGTAGAAGGACCATTTGTTTCAGGGCCGAGCTGAAAATCAGCCCCCACATGGGTGTTAAAAATAAATGATACACCATTGCATGCTTCAACTCCTTCATGTACACGAATTCTAGCTTTTTAAAGATAATGGCATTTCTGTTCACATTTTTTATTTTAATTACTTAACAAAATTAGTCTATTGAGGATTTCTGCATCCTTTATTTATAGATTAGCATGATTCTTTGGAGACCCATTAATATTCTGCCAAGCTGTGGGAGTTATTCTCAGAACTGCAGCTGAAGGTGTCAGAAGTAGGACTCTGGGTTTTTCATATTAGCTGAACTCTGGAGGGGCCTTCCAAAGAGTAGTGTTGCTCTGGCGCCTCCTGTATACACTGGCATAGACTCCATCAGGAATTGGAGGGTGTGTTAGAGTTTAGCAATAAATATTGGTGAAAAATTAAACAGTGGGGAAAATAGTGATTTTAGGTACTTTTAGGTACTTGCTTTGATAGAAACTAAGGCAATGAAGGACAACTGTCAGGGCAACTTAGAGACCATCTTTAATTAATGAGTTTGACCAGCTGCCCTTATAAAGGGTTTTATCACTTGATGGGATTTTAATGGTGTCATTGTGACATACATCCCTTTCTCTAACAATAAAAGGTTTTTATTGTTTTTCTTGAATCCTCAGATTTTTTTTTCCCCAAAAAAACATAGAACTAGAGACAAAAACAATACGGTGTGGAACACTGTTACATCTCTTCAGTTTAAAAACAGAAAACTTTGGTGTGTACTTTGAGAAATTGATGGTCCCCAGAAAAGCATTTGTGTAGGGTAAATTATATAGTGTGCCCAGAGCCAGGTGCCTTCTAAAGCTGACTGCTTCTTTAGGAGACACTTTATTGTAATTAGTGGAGCCGATTTTATTCTTCAGAGGGAAAGAGATAATAGGGAAAACAGTGCCACATGTTATTAATGATCTAATTAACATTGAGTGATTTTTCCACCCCCCTTAGGGGATGGACCAAAAAACAACGGTGATTGTCAGAATTGTCTGTCTTTTATTTCTTTATTGCTGTTCTCAATGTTGGTGATGGGTGCTCTCGCTAATATTTAATAATCAATCTTTTTCTTCTGTCTCTTGCATTCAGCTCATTCTCTTTCCTATTCTGTCTGATCCACATCATTTCACATCAGTCTGTCATCTGCCATCCGAGCACCAGTCCAGTTCTGGTATAGTAACTGTTTCAAGATCTACATTTCATGTGCAGTTCATGCTTTGAATGTTATGAAAGTGATTGTTAATATATAGCAGGAAGCATGTTGACCTGTGGGTTGTGAATATAGTCTGATCATTGCAATCACTAAAGTAATTACAAAGAAATTCATTCATTCATACTCAGCCGTTATTATTCACGTGTGACTGTGGGCATCTTTTTCATGCCTTTACCATGTAGACCCGTGACTTTTTCCTAATGAACGTGGGCATTGAAAAAAATAAAAAGACCATCTTGAAGGGCAGAATAAATATCTTTGGAAATTCTGCAGTAGCATTGTGTGTGTGTGCTCGTGCGCATGGATCTCTGTGTGTCCTTAACTGCATGCATTTATATTTTCTGAAGAAGTTTGACTGAAATGGAAGAATATGAGCAGAAAAGAGCCAAATGCTGATGGATTTGAAGAGTGTGGTATCTGTTTTAATGGGCTCAGATTACTTATTGAAAATACCTGCCTTATGTTTTATATTTCATCCTTTGGAGGAGTCATAGAAACATGTAAATTTTTAAGAAGAATGCCAACTACACTAAATAATATTTGTTTTATGGTATAATTTGTGGCTTCATTGTCTCAAAATGAATCAAATGCTAAGTAACTTAAGTAAGTAAATGTTGGAAAACTAATTTGGACTGTTTAAGTTTTTTCCTGTCTGAATTTCTCCCGAGTTAGGAAATTTTCTCTTGAAAATTTTACGAGTATAATAACAGGGCACGGCTTAGTGGCTGAATAGCAACAACAACAAATAATGCAGGCCACATCTTAGAATTCCTGTCTTAAAATAGTCATTAATATTTGGAATTCTTGCACATAGATGTGCTACAAACACGGTAAGTTTTTTTTTTTTTTTTTAAAAAACACTTTGATATTGACTTGCAAATAGTGGAGGATCTTGAAATTCTTGAGTGCTGATATTCTTAGTTCATTAAGATTTCCTCTTTATGTTAGACCAGCTGTGACTCACTAGGGCTCATAATTGAGAAACGTTTCCCAAAATGAGAAGACACACTGGTATATTGATTAGAAGTCCCATTTTTAGGGTAACTATTTACTGATCGAACCACAGACTCCTGGATTAGAAGTAAGACCATTATCATTTTTGTATTCATTGTGCGTGCTCACTTTTATCTTTCTAAGTTATCAAGACGTTATTATAACTTAAAGAAGTTTGAAAATACGGTGGAGGAGGGAAAGCGGTAAGAGCCAAACTTTTACCGTTGTTCTGTTCTCTTTGTTAAGCACTTCAAAGTGTAGGCTTTTGTTTACTGTTTTCTGCGCATCTGTATAAATGTTTTCAGCATGATAGCATTTAAGGGATGGTGTCTCTGTCAAAACCACCTTAAGACCTTTGGTGTCTACCAGTGGACAGTCTCTCACACTGAAGTTTCAGGAGTCTTGGATGAGGTTGCTATTCGGATCTGGTTTCCAAAAGACTCTCTAAGTGGCAACTCTCTTGGGAATGTCCACAAAATATTTATTGATGATGGCGACAAGATTTCCCAGTGGGTTCGTTCCTGTTGATCAAGACCCCATGAAGTTTCATTTCTCCTTCCCTCCCACCTCAGTTGCAAACAGATGGCGAAGCAAAATATTTGGCTTCTATTAATAATTAAAGATTTCCGTGGGTGTCTTGGTCCATGGGAAGCATTTGCAGCTTCTGTCTCTGTGAGGTCAACTTTTCTTGCATATCACAGCTCTCTTAAGTATTATTACTTTGCTGTTTGTCTCTGGGCTCTCTGAGAAGTAGTAGCTAGCACACTTTGAAGCTCCGCTGCCTTTGTTTCCCGGGTTTACCCATCCACCCTGGTTATTTTGCAAGAACAGTCTGGGTCTGGGAGTCGTTGAGCATTTGGTTTTCAGCACCCACAGCCATGGAAAAGGAAATGGCACAACCCACTCCACTATTCTTGCCTGGGAAATCCCATGGACAGAGGAGCCGGGTGGGCAACAGTCCAGGGGGTTGCAGAAGAGTCAGGCACAACTGAGTAACTAAACAACAACAACCTACAGCAAAAGCCCCAAAGCCTGTACATGGCAGATGCTGGCTCCCTGGTGCCTGTGTTCGGGCTGTGGTTTCAAATCATCACATTACTAGGGAGAGGATGCACACTGGGGGTTCCCAAGAATCCCTGTAGAAAACATCTTTATCATTTGGCTAGGTGTGTAGAACAGAGTCCCTCCTACTGTCTGTGACTATGCTTTCTTGACGATGCAGGATCGCTGTCTTACCTGTGTATTTATTCACGAAGCAAGGTCTCCAGTGTCCCCACCTCCTGTGTTCTGCGTGCCCCTTCACACAGTCCTGATGACTGCACTTGTGTTTTATTAATTTCCCCATTGGCATTGCTTCTCACGGTGTCTGGCACACTTCAGAGTTTGTTGGGTGCAATTGAATATTTATTGGAATAAATATCAGAAATGTTCTTACTTTGGCCTTGAAATTTTGGTTGAGTTCCATTCAGTCTCTCAGTTGTGTCTGACTCTTTGCAACCCCATGAATCGCAGCACGCCAGGCTTCCCTGTCCATCACCAACTCCCGGAGTTCACTCAAACTCACGTCCATCGAGTCAGTGATGCCATCCACCCATCTCATCCTCTGTCGTCCCCTTCTCCTCCTGCCTTCAATCTTTCCAAGCAAATTTTGGTTGAGGGAGAAGGTAAATAGTGTATTAAGCCAGTGAGAAATTAATTTCACTTACTTTGGAAGAATTCTCCTTAGTTGAGTTTCTGTTGTGAAGAGATGATGTTGTATTTATGAATAATTTCAGACTTACAAAAGAGTAGCCAATCATGCAATTAACTCCTGGGTTCTAGAATATCAAATTATGTTTCATCCATTTACTCACTGACTCCCACCCCCTGCTTTGGATGGTTTGGAAAGCAAATTCCAGACATCATATCTTTATCTACTAGTAAAACTTTCAGATAAATCTCTAAAAGATAAGGATGCTTTAAAAATGAAAGACTTGAGGGAAGCATTTTCTCTCTAGCAATACATTTTCATGTTGCCGTGTAACTTTTGAAGAACGTTCCCCCCTCCCCCCGCCTCCCTTTTTCCTTCGAATCTTCTTGAATGTGAACTGAGGATGTTATTTATAAAACCAGAGAGCTACCATTGCCTTTTTCACAAAGTTCATTCACGAATGACTTTCTAGGTAGAAAAGAATGATTTGACCCATTCTGACCAGTGCAGGAGGCCTGGAAATTTTGATCCTAGAAAATTCGATCTGTTTTAGAATTGTTTTCTTTGGGCGAGTCATTCAGGGTGTTTCCAGAGCTGGACACACGCCTGTCTGCAGTGCCTGGAGGGAGTCTCACTTGGGGTGTATATAAATAAGACTGAATCCAAATGCATTGTCTATACACTGACTTGCTCGCAAATGAACTGTTAACAACTGTCCCCAGGGTCCCCATGTGGCTAAGAAAACAACTTTGCCTGGGCACAGCTTTCTTCTGTCACTGTAAATCCTCTCCGGCCTTTCTTGTTCCTTTTCTTCTCTAATCACCTATGTGTGTTGGAAATTATGTTTAAAAGCCTTTTGGACCTGATAGGTTTTCTTGCAAACCCGGTGTTGAAGAACGGAATGAATCAGATAAGCAGAAGTGAATATGTGGCTTATTTATTTCCAGTGAATGTAAGATACTCATGAGATGTTATTAATATGTTCAATTAATATAATTTGGGTTTGGGATATAAACATTTTAATAAATACAGAAATGTTACTTCCCTCTCTGGTAATCAATCCCTGTTATTCTCAGGGATACATGACAATATGTCAGGGAGAACTAATTATATCTATTTACTATTGAACATTTTCTCTTCCCTTCTCTTCTTTTTTTTTGGTTCCTAGGCACATAAACTGGATCATTCTGCTCATTACCTGCGCCTGAAATTTCTAATAGAAAACAAAATGCAGTATTATGTGCCAAAGCCCGAGGAGGACATTTATGAGCTGGTAATGTTTATGACTGTTGTCCATATACATTCTGTAGGAGACTATTTTTAAATTATATGTATGCTCATGCTAATTGTGGTTGGTGGAGTGGAACAAATTCTAGAATAAATGAGCCTCATTCCATGCTCTCATATTTGCAGAGATGGCCTTAACCTATCACAGTATTTTTTGCAGAGTGGAAATGCCACCTTAGTTTATACAGGGAACAGTTCTGTGCTATCATGAAAAATTGAAATCCAGAACTGACTCTCAGATAGAATTTTAGTTATTGTTCCTAGCTTTCTTTGCCGTGTTGACAGTCTTTTGTTTTAAATGGGTGACTCAAAGATGAGCTGGCTGTTGTCAGAGAAAAAGTACCAGCTCCAATTTTGTGTGCCTTCCCCCTGCATGTTGAAATTGATGGGTAAAATCCTGTTAGGTGAAAAAAGCTGCTAACTAATTATATGTCCTGGCCTTCTGGAATTGTGTTGATATAGATTCTTGGGCATACTTATGTAGGTTTGAGTTTCATGATGGGATTTGGGTTCTGAACTGGATCTGGATTTTTATTCTGGCTCTGCTGCTTAGTAATTATGTGGTCTTGGCCAGACTTCCCCCCTGGCCGCACCCCCCCGCCCCGCCCGCCCGCCCGCCCCAAATGTGGTGACTAATACTTTGTAGGATTTTGCAAAGATTAAAGATCATGGTTCACATAGTAGATGCTCAATAAATGGTGATCATGGTTCCTTTTTTGTTAGCCAAGGGGTGCTTTTTTCAGTTCCAGAAAAGGAACATTTTGGGAACCAGGCCCCTTCTCTTTGAGCTTGTTCTTCTTTCCTGTACTTAGTCATTTCTCTGGGGGTCACTGAACTGCTTGCCATGGATCTGTGAATGATAACAGTATGACTTCAGACAGCCTTTCAGCACAGAAAACAGAACTGAAAATTTAGACCTGAAAAGTCTCCTTTTGAAAAAGGGAAGTGTGATTTAAAATTTAGTCCATTTAGTAGGGAATTGTGTTTCTAATCAACTTTTCTTGAGGTTTGTTTTCTCGACAATAAAACATCAATTCTGAGCACATGGTTTGGTAAGTTTTGGCAAACGTATACAGAATGTTGTGTTTCCATCACTACAGTCATAATTTACATTTCTGTCATCTTAGAAACTTCCCTGGTGTCCCTTTAAGTGTTTTAAATGAAATATAAGAGAGGGTGTGCTTTTTATAGCATTCTTATCATGTTATGAAATAGAAGAAGAACAAAATGACCATTTTTCAACCATCACTTAAATCATAAAGCTTAAAGCAGAGAAAGGTACTTTTAACAGTGGCTGATTTATTTTTTTCTCTGGCATGGGGAAAGCCCTGACTTTGTGCTCTGTGAGTAGAAGAAAGAAAACCCATTTTCTTACTTAAGAAAGGAAAGTGCTTTGCTGTTAACACTGAAATAGCTGTTAGATCATGTAGTTTTATCTTGGAGTTAATGAATCTTTTATATCCTAAATGACAGGGATCAAGCCTAAGGAACTTCCATGTCCTTCATATTTTATACACAGGAGAATGCTGAAGACATATCTTTTGAATTTATATTGACTTCCTTATTATTTTTAAGTCTTGGCCATTGTGCGGTCTCATCCAGTATAGAAGACTAACAAGCTTACTGTGTTATCTACAACTGCTATATACATATTACAATTGCCCTTTAAAAACAAAAGCAAAAACCTGAAATACAGGGAGATCATGGTATTCTTTCTTGCCCAGTCGCAGAAGGTCTCCAGCTCTGAGATTCCTGAGGAAGTAAATGCCATACTCTTACTCAGTCTGTTGTTCAGACTGGGAGTGAGTACTGCTAATGGGCACCTCTATTTTTACCAAGATTTTAAACTTTTTGTTCTTAGGATATCTTTGGCAGCCTGGTACAGCCTGCGGATCCCATTTCAGAATAATGTTTTCAGTTCCTTGAAATGGAATACATAGGATTACCCATGGCCTAATTGTGTTGAATTAGTTATGAAAGATATTTAAAAAATTATAGATAATACACATGCTTAATAGCTCATTAAATAATCAGACAGTGGTTGGTCTAACACCTGCCACTGTTCTGAAGTAGTGATGAGCGTAAATAATATTTTGAGATATTAGCAGCAACCAGAATGTGGTGTAAAAATAACTGTGATTTCTGGTTGTGACAAGGTCACAGACACACTGCTCACGTTGCCATGTTTGTTGCTTCCGTTCATTAATAATTGAAGGAAATGCTACGTTTCAGTTACAGGTTAGTGAATATAAAAATTTCAGGCTTTTTCAGCATCCCAGTTCACAGACCCCTCGAATTATATCCATACATCCATGGTTTCCAATCTTTGCTTTTGGCCATTAAGCTGGGTGAGATGTCATTCCAGGGCAGAGGGTTTCTAAACACACGATGTTCTGGATGCTTTTTGAGATTTTACAGATATTTTATTTATTGACCCTTACTGAACAAGCATCAGACCACTCATGGCTAATTGGTTTCCATAACCCGCCTCCATTGTATTTCCCATGGATGAACGAAACTCACAGACGTTTAGAGTCCTGTCCTGAAAAGTGACTCATTCATAGATGACTGTCCCAAAACATCTTATTCTCTGCTATTGTTTTGTCAAAAATTCTTGAGTTAGAAGATAATATTTATTGGCAAAAATGTGTACTGTATTTTAAAGATCTTTTTTGGGGGGGGCATCTAGTAGATTTATTTTGTGGGGCTGGGGATTCCTTTGAATCCCCATGAATTCTCTTCTACTTATGTATTATACATAGCTGCTTTGCTAATTATGGGCTTCCCTGGTAGCTCAGCTGGTAAAGAATCCACCTGCAATGCAGGAGACCCCAGCTCAATTCCTGGGTCGGGAAGATGACCTGGAGAAGGGAAAAGCTACCCACTCCAGTATTCTGGCCTGGAGAATTCATGGACCGTATAAAGTCGGACACAACTGAGCGACTTTTTGCTTTCACTTGCTAATTATGTTTTAATATAAGCAATACCTGCTTGGCTACTTTTTCATAATTAGTTGGTTATTGGGTCCAATCTGTGGCAACCCACTCCAGAGTTCTTGCCTGGAGAACCCCAGGGATGGGGGAGCCTGGTGGGCTGCCGTCTATGGGGTCGCACAGAGTCGGACACGACTGAAGCGACTTAGCAGCAGCAGTAGACTGATAAAGAATATGAAGGCACTGGTTTTTTTGAAAACCCATGATTAAATATGTTTTTCTTAAAAAGACAAGTAGGAATAGAGTTTGCAATAACCCTGATCAATCGGTCGATTGATTCATCCAGCAAATATTTATTTAGCATTTGTTCCGTGCCTGGCACCATGCTAGCTGCTCTAGGCACTGAGAGCAACAGGAAAATTTCTACTCTTTATGGAAAATACATCCAGGTTGTGAAGACAGATATAAAAACATGTAAATATTTTTGACAAAAACAGGTAAATGGGTAGTATTTCCGGGGATGCTAAGTGCTGGGAAAGAAAAGGTTAGGACATGAATGGATAGAGAAAAATGGACATCTGAAGGTGACCCTGCCGCTCCTTTTAGACGTGGTATTTGAGCAGGGTGGTGAGTGAGGTGAGAAAGTGAGTCACAGGTATTTTGGAGGAATGTGTTCCAGGGTCAGGGAACAAAGCCCGGCAGGGCCTGGCAGGGGAAGGCGGTGGTGGTGGGGGTGGTTTACTGTGTTTGAGTAGCATCAGTGGGGAGGGTGAATGGGGGGTGGGGGGTATTGAATTCAGGACGTGAGGGAGAAGGGGAGCAGGAGGGCTTGTCAGGCCCAAGTGAGAGGTAAAACCCCAAGAGACAAGGGCTTTATTTGACTCCTGTCTTAATAGGCTCACTGCGGCTAGCATGTGGCCCACGAGCCTTGGGGAGGGGCTGGGAGAGCTGGAGGCTGGTGAGCTGTCCTTCAGGCAGTGCATGATAGGGGCTTGGACCAGGCGCCCCACGAAGACCTGGTAAGAAATGAATGTGACATTCACTCGACAACTCAAGTTCTGGGGTAATCAGACCATTTTTTAACATCTGATGGTCTTTAATCTGGTTTTTGAAAAGAAGGATAATATGCATCATCGTTGATTTAATAGCATAGGGAATGTGAGTGATGCTGCTGCTGCTAAGTCGCTTCAGTCGTGTCCGACTCTGTGCGACCCCATAGATGGCAGCCCACCAGGCTCCTCCGTCCCTGGGATTCTCCAGGCAAGAATACTGGAGTGGGTTGCCATTTCCTTCTCCAGTGCATGAAAGTGAAAGTGAAGTCGCTCAGTTGTGTCCGACTCCTAGGGACCCCATGGACTGCAGCCTACCAGGCTCCTCCGTCCATGGGATTTTCCAGGCAAGAGTACTGGAGTGGGGTGCCATTGCCTTCTCCCACGTGTGTGATACTTTTTGCTAAAGCTATGTTTAAAACTGTGGGATTTCAAAATTTCTGGTGTCAGATATTCTGATTGCATCAAAAATGTATTTTAAAGTGCAGATCCTTCTTGAAATTTTACATACTTTAGAGATTTAAAAAATCCAATTTTTGTTCACCTGGCCTAAGGACCACACAGTGAAGGGTCCAGTATTATACAATGTTACTGTCTGAGACTGGTGAAGAAACACAAAGACTTTCACACCAATTACAAAGAGGAGTAGGAGGCAATATTGAGAGAATAGGAAAGCTTATTTACGAAGCTAAATTCCCACTGGATCTGTAGAAAGCCATTTGGAACGTTCCAGAGATGACTAAAACAAATGGTGATATACTGCCACCTAGCGGGGGGAGTTTGGCTTTCAAGGAAATTGAAAAAAATCAAACTAAGGTTCCCAAGAAGTTGAAGTAATAAGTACATTTCATAACATTTTACCGAGCATTCCATGACATTGTAAAATATATCATAGCGTTGATTATCTTTGGTAATGTATAATTTTGGTGACTGTGTTTTCTGAACTAAAGATCAGTGTTAGAACTGATGTCTTCTAAATGCAGAACGCACTGGTATGGAACTTTTTCTGAAGAATATAGACAGAAAATGATATTAAGTTATGCCCCCAGCACTTTGCATTTGATGGAAGTTGCATTAAATTAGGGTGTTCTAGAGGCTCTGGGCTACATTGTAGGGTCAACATTTCCAGCCCCTCTCCCACCCCAGCCTCTTGGCTTAGCCTGTTTCCAGGCTCCTGATTCCTAAGCATTCAGCTTACCTCTCCTACCTGTCAACTGCCCTAAGAAAGTGAACAGAAAGAAACCTGTGTTTTTTTTTTTTTTCCTTTCTTTCATACTTGGCATGAATGAAATTATTCCTGGACAAATGACTAAGATGGGAGCAAGTTTAAATAATCACTGAGACTTCTCTTCAGTGCTCAAGAAGAGCTTTCTCTTATTGACTTTGGCTCAAAAGAGATTTTCCTTTTGAAATTAAATGACAGTTTAAAAAATTCCATATGAGCCTTTGACACAGTTATTTGTTTTGGAACTTCTATCATAAATTTTCAGAGATGGCCTTTGGCTTACTTACCTTGGGATTCCCTGGTGGCTCAGATGGTAAAGACTCTGCCTGCAGTGCAGGAGACCCAGGTTCGATCCCTGGGTCAGGAAGATCTCCTGGAGTAGGAAATGGCAATCCCCTCCAGTATCTTTGCCTGGAGAGTTCCATGAATCCTGGCGGGCTACAGTCCATGGGGTCACAAAGAGTCTGACACCACTGAGCGACTAACGCTACTACGACTTGCTTACCTAAGAAATAAGATTTTTTGGGGGGTGTGGGGGAATATAATTGGTTTACAGTGTTACGTTGGTTTCTGCTCTACAGCAAAGCATATCAGCCATATGTATTCACATATCTCCACCCGCCCCACTTCCCACCCGCCTAGGTCATCACAGAGCACCGAGCTGAGCTCTGTGCTACACAGCAGCCTCCCACCAGCTGTCTGTTTTACACACGGCAGTGTGTATATGTCAGTGCTGCTGCTGCTGCTGCTAAGTCGCCTCAGTCGTGTCCGACTCTGTGCGACCCCAGAGACGGCAGCCCACCAGTCCCCGTCCCTGGGACTCTCCAGGCAAGAACACTGGAGTGGGTTGCAATTTCCTTCTCCAATGCGTGAAAGTGAAGTCGCTCAGTTGTGTCTGACTCTTGGAGACCCCATGGACTGCAGCCTACCGGGCTCCTCTGTCCGTGGAATTTTCCAGGCAAGAGTATGGAGTGGGGTGCCATTGCCTTCTCCGTATGTCAATGCTACACTCCCAATTCGTTCCATGGAAATAAGGCTTGTACCCTTTACTGTGGTACCCCTGAGTTCCACCAGGAGGCAGTCGCGAGGCATTATAGTGTAGCAGGGAGCATTTCAGCGCTGGAACCAGTGAAACCTACATTCAAATCCCAGCTCCGCCCAGGCTGGCTTTCTGATCCTGGGAAAGTACTTTCTCTGCGCCTTTTTCTCTTCCTTTGTAAGATGGGGGTCACATTTGTCTCATAGAGAACATGTGAAGGGTGAGAACACGTGGTAAATAAAACCTTCGTAAGTTATGGCTCATGATGATGCTAAGTCCAGACACTGAAACGTGAAAATGAAAGCTGTTCACGTGTGTGACTCTTTGCGACCCCATGGACTATAAAGCCCATGGAGTTCTCCAGGCCAGAATACTAGAGTGGGTAGCTGTTCCTTTCTCCAGGGGATCTTCCCAAGCCAGGGATCAAACCCAGGTCTTCCACCTTGCAAGTGTATTCTTTACCATCTGAGCCACCAGGAAAGCCATTTATGGTTTGCTACTGCTACTGCTGCTCTTGCTAAGTCACTTCAGTCGTGTCCGACTCTGTGCGACCCCACAGACGGCAGCCCACCGGGCTCCCCCGTCCCTGGGACTCTCCAGGCAAGAACACTGGAGTGGGTTGCAATTTCCTTCTCCAATGCATGAAAGTGAAAAGTGAGAGGGAAGTCGCTCAGTTGTGTCCGACTCTTAGCGACCCCATGGACTGCAGCCTACCAGGCTCCTCCATCCATGGGATTTTCCAGGCAAGAGTACTGGAGTGGTATGCCATTGCCTTCTCCGATTTATGGTTTAGATAACCCTAAAGAAGGCAGAGAGCCAAAGAATTGATGCCTTCAAACTGTGGTGCTGGAGAAGACTCCTGAGAGTCCCTTGGACAGCAAGGAGATCAAATCAGTCAATCTTAAAATAAGTCAAGTGAAAGTCGCTCAGTTGTGCGACTCTGTGACTCCATGGACTATAGTCCATGGGATTCTCCAGGCCAGAATACTGGAGTGGGTAGCCGTTCCCTTCTCCAGGGGATCTTCCCAACTCAGAAATCAAACCCAGGTCTCCCGCATTGCGGGCGGATTCTTTACCAGCTGAGCCACAGGGGAAGCCCATCGAAATGTGAAGTATCAATTAAATTAATTGAAATAAAATTTCTTAATAAACCACCGATTTCTCTTATCTCTTTCCCCATTTTTTCTTGGGTTTCCAAGAGATTTGATTGATTTATGTACTTAAGTTTTCTCAATACTTTTGTATAATTCAGTGACTAGAAGAGAATATTGTCGTTTATATGATTTTTTTTGTCTGTTTCAGTGCTGTAATTTTTCTCTGCATATTGTGGACTTTTTGAGCAAAAATGGCATATCAACAGAAGCACAGGGATTTCTCCATTTCTGTGGATTCTATATCAAGATCTTTATAACCTCTCCTTGATGTTAATGTTTTTCCCTAGTACTGGAGATTTTGATTACCTTAGCATTATTTTTCAGGTCTGTGATAGATGTAGGGTGGGAAAAAATTGTATATACAAACTATGCCAAGGAATCATTAAGAAACTGGAACTGTAGCTAAATTTGGGAATATAAGTTTTTAAAAGTTTCCACGTTAAGTTTTAATGAGGTCAGTTCAAGAAAAAATACTGGGATGTGATGAGAATTTGATGTCAAGTGTCAGTTGTGAAAAAATAGATTTACAAATTGATGACTGTTTCTAATAAGTTATTTATAATGTAGTCCTAATTAGGTTTCTCTTTGTCATTTTCAGCTGTACAAAGAAATTGAAATTTGTCCAAAAGTCACTCAGAACATCCAGATTGAGAAGTCAGATACAGCTGGTGATAATTATGGTATGTTTATTTTTCTTTGATCTTTGGTGTTCTTCACGTGAAAACAGTTCCTGCATAAACATGTACTTATTTACAATTCAATAAAACCTTTGGGGTCCATTTAAAACAGATAACCCATCTGGCTTCTGTGCTTTGCAGCTTAGCCAAAGTGAGGGGGGAAATAAAAAAGATATTTACCCTTCGGATGATGAAGACTTTAGCTTTAAATTTGGTGACTTTAATCTTCTTGGTTTTCCAGTCATAAAAAAGGAGTGGATTTATTGAGAATAGATTATTTTATATTATAATGTAGCCTAGTAATGAAGAAGGGCTTCCTAGGTGGCTCAGTGGTAAAAGAATCCGCCTGCCAGGATAGGAGACATGAATTTGATCTCTGGGTCAGGAAGATCCCCTGGAGATGGAAATGGCAATCCACTCCAATATTCTTGCCAGGAAAATCCCATGGACAGAGGAGCCTAGTGGGCAACAGTCCATGGGGTCGCAAAAGAGTCAGACACAACTGAGTAACTGGACAGCAATAACAAGTAATGAAGAAATTATCCCTTTGCACCTCTATCCCCCAGAAATGTATTGTTCTCCATCCCTCACAGATGATGTTAAAGGAATTTACTTTGATGTGAGTTGGGGTGCCCTAGACCACCCTTAGGTTTGCCAATTCACTGAGAAGACTCACTGCACTTACAGTCGTGTTCACAGCCACGATTTATTACAGCAAAACTATACGAAATAATATCAGTAAGAGGGAGAGGCACGTGGGGTGAGGTGCTCAGACACCAGGTGCAAACTTCCAAAAGTCCAGCCCAGTCACACGGCGAGCCCACAGTTCCCTCAGCAGCGAGTTGAGATGATGCGTGTGAACTGCACTGTCTGGTAGGAGGTTTGTTAGGGATTCAGTGCCCAGGGTTTTGGTTAGGAGGCTGGTCCCACAGGCACCCTCTGCCCCGCATGTACCAGGACTCCAGCCTTTCAGGAGGAAAGCAGTGTTTGGTGTAACCCACACTGTCTGTACAGAGTTTTAGACACAGTGAGCTCCATCAGGATGTTGGGAACCCTCCCAAAATCCAAGTTCCCAGATTTCAGGCAGAAGTCAAAGTTGTAAGCAGGCCTTTTTTCAAAGAGCAGCAGTCAGGCCCGCTCCATTAGGGCTTTCCTACACACTTGTCCAATTCTGGTGTAGTTAAAGATGGAATATTTTCCATGGATTCAACACCGGTCTGCTTAGCGTTAGCCTTGATGACTTGGACAGTCTCAGAGTTGCTGCTTGAGTACAACACGTAGGGAAAGCCATACTCTACCGGGGTAGATTAGCCAGGCGGGGCGAGTTTAGCTGAGGCAGTGGCAGTCACCAAAGCCCCCTGGCTCCTAACAGTGGAGTTCTTTCTCCTGTTCATCCTGCCGCCTTTGGGTTGGCCACAGCCCTTTCTCTCTGTTGTCCTCACGCCAGGACCTAGGCCTGGAGCAGTTGCCACCTGGGAACCTTGTCTGTTCCTTGGCAGAAGGCAAAGAGGGGAGGTGGTGAACCAGCCACTGGCTCATTCCCAGTATACTCTTCAAAGCAAGTGACTGGAGCCAGGGATTGGGTGGGTAGGCAGAGAAGTGTAGGCCTACAGAGTGCTGGAAAGAAGGAGGGCTAGGGGAGTTTCCTGGTGGTTAGGAATCTTCCTTGCAATGCAGGGGACCCTGGTCTGATCCTGGGTCAGGGAACTAAGATCCCACACATACAGGGCAGTTAAACCTGTGTGCCACTAGAGAGCCCACCTGCCACAACAAAGAAGAACTAGAAAACCATAAAGAAGGCTGAGTGCTAAAGAATTGACGCTTTTGAATTCTGGTGCTGGAAAAGACTCTTGAGAGTCTCTTGGACAGCAGGGAGATCAAACCAGTCAGTCCTAAAGGAGATCAACCCTGAATATTCATTGAAAGGATTGATCCTGAAGCTCCAATACGTTTGGCCACATGATTCAAAGAGCTGACTCACTGGAAAAGACCCTGATGCTGGGAAAGATTGAGGGCAGGAGGAGAAGGGGGTGACAGAAGATGAGATGGTTGAATGGCATCACCGACTCAGTGGACATGAATTTGAGCAAGCTCCAGGAGATGGTGGAGGACAGAAGAGCCTGGCGTGCTGCAGTCCATGGGGTCTCAAAGATTCGGACATGACTTAGCAACTGAAGAACAACAGAATATCTGGTGAAAAGATACAAAGTTTACTGCATATGCTTGCTTACCATTTCTCTCTGAATTAACTTATTGGGCTTTTTAGCATTGGAAAATCCCATGGGCTGAGGAGCCTGGTAGGCTGCAGTCCATGGGGTCACACAGAGTCGGACACGACTGAGCGACTTCACTTTCACTTTTCACTTTCATGCATTGGAGAAGGAAATGGCAACCCACTCCAGTGTTCTTGCCTGGAGAATCCCAGGGACGGGGGAGCCTAGTGGGCTGCCGTCTATGGGGTCGCACAGGGTCGGACACGACTGAAGTGACTTAGCAGCAGCTGCAGCAGCAGCGCATTTGAAAATCTACAGACCCCCTACTGGGCAGCACCACCTTCAGTATTCCTCTGTAGCCTCTCCCGCAGGCAGAGGCTTATTTGAACCTCTCAGACCACTTCCACTGGAGTGCTTTGTCCTAATGAGGAAAACCTAACTTCTGACCCCTGGCCACTTGACTTATACCTTCATGTTATTTTACTTCTTGACCTTAAAACGAAAGACATCATTAAGCTAGCAGACGTTTTTGATGGCAAGGGATAAATGTGTCTGAAAGGCTTATTATTATAGCAGAAGCATGACCTCAGTAATAAAAGCAGTAATCGGTGGCAGTGCTACACATAAGTGTCTGGGTCCTCCGAACTGAAATGCACCATGTCAGTTACTCTTTTCTCTCTGGTTTATTTGATTTCTCTTGGGTAAGAGAGGAACATAGCAAAAGGCAAGAGAGCTGAGTTTCAAAGTTCTTGGAGTCAGACTCCAAGATGGACTGGTTTGGGGGCCTCTGAAACAGAAATGACCTAAAACTGCTCTATTTTTATCTTATTGTTCAGGTGACAAGTCATGTCTGACTCTTTGCTATCCCATGGACTGTATAGCCCATGAGGCTCCTCTGTCTTTGAGATTTCTCAGGCAAGAATACTGGAATGGGTTGCCATTTCCTTCTCCAGGGTATCTTCCCATAACAGGGATCAAACCCATGTCTCTTGCACTGGCATATAGATTCTTCACCAGTGAGCCACCAGGGCAGCGCATATTTTTATATTAACAAAAATTTTATTTCTTTAAAGTTATTTCTATTTTTTTGGCTTTGCCGCATAGCCTGTTGGATCTCAGTTCCCCGACCAGGGGTCAAACCCACGCCCCTTGTAGTTGGAGTGCAGAGTCTTAACCACTGGACTGCTTGGGAAGTCGCTATACTTTTTATTAAAGTGACTGAAGTAGTTGCAGAACCTGTTTCCGTTTCCACACTGAAGGGGTTACAGGGCATCAGAAATCAACGCAGAAGGTGTTGTCAGCTGTGCTTCTCACATGACCTGACATAAAGAAGCAGGGGTCCTGTCCTGGACCTCCCCTGCTTTTGTAAAGGACAAAGTCCCATGCTTGGAGGGTATGGTGGTACCAAACGATGAGTTTCTTGATGCTTAGTCTTGCTTTCCACCCTTATATTGCTGTCAGTTGCATCCTGTCTGTACTAGTTCCTGGACTTCACCTTGGACAGCCTCCAGTTCAGTTCAGTTGCTCAGTCGTGTCCGACTCTTTGAAACCCCATGGACTGCAGCACGCCAGGCCTCCCTGTCCATCATCAACTCCCGGAGTTCACTCAAACTCATGTCTATTGAGTCGATGATGCCATCCAGCCATCTCATCCTCTGCTGTCCCCTTCTCGTCCTGCCCTCAATCCCTCCCAGCATCAGGGTCTTTTCCAATGAGTCAGCTATTTGCATCTGGTGGCCCAAGTATTGGAGTTTCAGCTTCAACATCAGTGCTTCCAGTGAACACCCAGGACTGATCTATAGGATGGACTGGTTGGATCTCCTTGCAGTCCAAGGGACTCTCAAGATGCATAGCTAATAAGCTCAGCTGACCCATTTATTCTCAGTGTCCAGTTCACATTGGCTTAGGTGTTTCCACAGAAGTTAAAGAGTCCCCCGGCCCTAAGAGACCTGAGAGTCTCTGACCTCAAAGGTACTAAGGAGTCTAAAGTCAGCCCATCTTTCTCTGACATTTGCATCTAAGAGCAGCTTCCTGCTGTACATCAGTTTCAGTGCATGTAAGTTACTAGCACACATCAGCATACAAACCAGATACTGCTTTCTATTGTAGAACACTTCAGGGAGGAAAATATGACTTAATAATCCCACTGACGAAACAAATGGAAAGATTTAGCACTTGCCTAATTTCTCATCCTTCCCTCCACCTCAGCCCTCAGGACTCCCTCAGAGCTTGTTGTTAAAGTTCGTTCACATAGTTTTGTAATAGACTAAGCATGATCATCTAGGCAGCCTTGAAGTGGAAGAATGCCTCATTTCAGCAACTGAGTATTTGTTTTTCTCTGGGGACTTCTTAGACTATTAGATTTTTGGTCTTGTATCCCCTCCATGTCAACAGGCATGCCTGCTCAGTTGCTAAGCCATGTCTAGCTCTTTGCGACCCCATGGACTAGAGCCCACCAGGCTCCTCTGTCTATGGAGTTTTCCAGGCAAGAATACCGGAGTGGATTGCCATTTCCTCCTCTAGGAGATCTTCGCAACCGGAGGTCAAACCCACACCTCCTGCGTTGTCTGGCAGGTTCTGTACCGCTGAGCCACCCAGGAGCCCCCTTCTCTCTGTCAGTGGAGTCTACATTTTTCTCACTTTCTCCGTTTCACTGTGTCCTGGACTCTGGTTTTGAGTCCATCTGTTTTGTTTACTGTGTTGTCATGATTTTTCTTTGGTCCTCAATTTCAGTATGAAGAAGCTTCTGGTTATTCAGGAAATGAGTCTGTCTTTTTGGTTTCTTTGCTTAGTTTTAATCACCTCCTTCATTTTCATGGCCATATGTCACTCGTGATGCCTCCTGGTCTCTGTAACTCTAAGCCTTTTGGTGGGGTGGACGCGTTGGCTTTGTATGGACTAACTCCTTCTGTTTCATGTGGCCGTCATTTTGGACTGTATTACATGTGTGTTCTTGGAATTAGATTGTTGCTATCCTTAAAAAACTAAAAATAGAACTACCTTGTGCTGTGCTGTGCTTGGTTGCTCAGTCATGTCTGACTCTTTGAGACCCCATGGACTGTAGCCCACCAGGCTCCTCTGTCTGTGGTAATTCTCCAGGCAGGAATACTGGAGTGGGTTGCCATGCCCTCTTCTGCGGGATCTTCCCAACCCAGGAATCAAACCTGCTCTCCCACATTGCAGGCAGATTCCTTACTGTTTGAACCATCAGGGAAGCCCAAGAATACTGGAGTAGGTAGTGTCTCCTTCTCCAGGAGATCTTCCCGACCCAGGAATCAAACCAGGTTCTCCTGCCTTGCACGTGGATTCTTTACCAACTGAACTATCAGGGATCCAGCAGTCCCACTCCTGCTTATATATATCTGGAAAAAATGAAAACTCTGATTCCAAAAGATACATGCACCGCGGTGTTCATAGCCGCAGTATTTACAATAGGAGAGGAGCCTGTTGGGCTGCCGTCTATGTGGTTGCACAGAGTCGGACATGACTGACTTGACTTAGCAGCAGCAGCAGAGATACAATGAAATAATACTCAGCCATGAAAAAGAACGAACTATTTCCATTTGCAGCAACATGGATGGGCCTAGAGAATATTATGCTTAGTGAAATAAGTCAGAGAAAGACAAATACAATATGATATCGCTTATAGGTGGAATCTAAAAGCTAATACAAATGAACACGTATTTGTTACTGTAGGAAATGGTTAAAATTTCCACCTATCCCCCAGTGTCCAGACTGTTGACCTCTTGAAATAGAGACTGCTCCTTGGGCCTCTTGACACCTTTAGTGGTAAAGAAAGAAAGCAACAAATGAATACCTCGGCCTTCTGCTCTGACTCTGATTTAAGGTGACTTGCTGTAGGCTCTCAACACATCACCTCTCCGGACAGTGTGTTCATTTTATATTTAATAGAAGAAAATTTGAATTAGAAGTATAGTTAAAAAATTTGATCTCAGCATTTTATAAAATGATAGCATTTGAGAAAGGAAATGCCTGTATTTTAATGGATTCTATTCATCCTTTCCCTGATAGAGTCCTTGATTCTGTATCTATTCTAACAGATAAAAGGAAAAGAAAATCTCTGTTGAAATGCAGATAAATACCACTGTGTTAAGGCTAGTGTCATTTAAATGGCTCATGTCTAAATTATCTTTATCTGAGTAGAACTTAGTTTTTTGATATTCCTCTCTTTCATTTTGGCTGTGTTGGGTCTTTGTTGCTGTTCGGGTGCTTTCTCTAGTTTTGGAGAGCGGGACTACTTTCTGGCTGTAATAGACACACACACAGAAGTCGCTCAGTCGTGTCTGACTCTTTGCGACCCCATGGATTGTAGCCCACCAGGCTCTTCGGTCCATGGGATTTTCCAGGCATGAATACTGGAGTGGGGTGCCGACAGGCTTCTCACTGGTGGCTTCTCTTGTTGCGGAGCACAGGCTCTAGGCAGGCAGCTTTCCTCAGTTGTGGCTCCCAGGGTTAGCTCCTTGAGGCATGTGGGATCTTCCCAGACAAGAGATTGAACCTATGTCCCCGGCATTGCACGGTGGATTCTTAACCACTGGACCCCTGGGGAAGCCCTGAGTGGGACTTCTTGAAGAGTCTTCTGAAAGTTAGAAGTTGCTGTAAGAATGAAATTTAAAATAAGAGACTAAAATAAAGACTCTGGAAAGTCCTCAGGGGTGAGCTTGTCTTGTTCTCTATCCGAGGGAGTTATCGTCCCCTCGTGGGTGATGGTATTTGGAGGTTTTGCCTGCCTGTGGGTATCTATTTCCTGGTTCTGTGAATGGTACCAAAAAAAAAAAAAAGTGTGTTCATTTGACACAGTCTTAGAAGTCTCAGTGAATCCCTGGGCCCCAATCCATTAATTAATTATTCTATTTTGTTCTTTGCTTTTTAAAAAAAAAAAAAAAAAAACCACTATATTTTTCTCTGCCTAAGCCTTATTTTTCTCCCAGAGCAGAAACCATGTCCAATATTTACAGTTGCATTAATTCCATTGCCCTTTTAGGATTATCTGGCAAAGTGTTTTATTCTGAGGGAAGGTAGGTTTTGGTTGTGGACTTTCCATTGATTGATCAGAAAGAGTTTTATATGAGAAACAGAAGTGACCAAGGCTTGTAGCAATGGGATTGGGAGCACTTAGAACTTCAGAGCCTTGTTCTGCCTTATTTTTTGAAGGATGTCGCAAAGCCCAAGGTTAATTAACTAACTGAGCTCTGGAAGCCTGGATGAATATAAGATAATCTTATGATCTGACACTAGGAAAATGTGCAATCCATCAGTTTCAATATGAAAAGGAGTTGTAAAATGTGTTGTTATGTATCCCCGTTTGCAGAATTTTACTAAATTAAAGCAGTGTCCACACAGCACTATATAGGTGATCACACACGGTACAGGTGTTCTGTTCTGACATGTCCTAGGACATAGGTTGACTAAAAAAAAAGGTCAAGGGGACCCAAATGAGATAAGCTAACTGTTTCTCTTGTGTGTGGCAGAGAGAACAGTGAAGAAAAGCAAAACTGTGGCATTAACTATCAAGCAAGGCAAAAAACAAGGTCATTTTTTTCCACTTGAGTTGATAGTTGGTTATATGGAAATAGATGTACTTGGTAATATTAATTTTTATTGTGGCTTCATTTATAGTTGTCTAAAAATACTTTTTTCTGCTTTGTGACACAGTACAAAGGAGGAAAGACTATAACCCCAAACAGTGAGCATGCCAGACTCACCCCGGATTCTCTCTGTCGTTTGCTCCACACTCAGAGGGTCTGAGTGTTACCTGCTGTCTTAACCTGCTGTCTCTGTTCCCAGGGTTTTCACTTTCTTCTGTGGAAGAGGATGGTGTTCGAAGGCTCTACGTGAATAGTGTAAAAGAAACTGGCTTAGCTTCCAAGAAAGGTAAGTTATTAACCATCTTGTCTTGATTGCCTGTCTTCAATTCTCTTTTGGATTTCTCTGGTTGGTAAATGAGAAAGATCAGCTCCAAATGGTCACCTCTGAAGAGTATTTAAATGTTGTCTCAGTGAAAACACTTCCAGGGAACATGAGTATTTTTTCCATCAGCTCAATTGTGCAAGGAATGTTGCCTTCCAGATTTTAAATCTAATTCTGAGCCCATTTCCATGGGGTTGGTGGGAAATTCCCTTTGAATCAGAAGGGGTTGTCTTTCCCTACCATCTGGGGTGGAATGAAGGTCTTGGGGGTCTGGTTGGAGCTGCTCGGGAAGACCCCTTTGTGTTTTGGTGCCCACTGCTCAAAGCTGACACTGATCTTCACCTTAGCTTGCAAAGCTGCTTCATGTTCTGTTGCTGCCATTCATGGGGGGATCTTTGTAGGAGTTGAGGTCCTCGGGGTTCAGGATCCAGACATCTTGCCCTCCATAGAGAGCTCTTGTCTGCTATACCTGCCTGCCCCTCTACAAGAGCTCCTAGTACTGTCTGTCTAGGCTACTTGTGGAACCCCAGCACTCCATCCTTTTTCTACTGAGAAAATCTTTTCATCCTAGATTTTCTTTTTGGCTTCCTATGTTAGTTTCTTAGGACTACAGGAACAAATTACCACCAACTAGGTGATTCAAAACAACAGAAGTGTATTCTCAGACAGATCAGGAGGCCAGAAGTTTGAAATCAAGGTATTGGCAGGGTTGTTTCCTTCTGAGCCCCTGCAGGAAGAATCTCTTCCATGGTTCTCTCTAGATTCTGCTGGCTGCTAATAGTCCAGGGCATCCTTGGTTTGTAGCTGCATCACTGATCCTTCTCTGATCTCACAGGGTGGTCTTTCCTGTGTGTCTCCCTGTCTTCAGATGACATTCACCAGTCATTGGGTTTAGGACGAACTCTACTCTAGTATGGCGTCATCCTGACCTCATTACACCTGCAGAGACCCTATTTTCAAATAAGGTCACATTTTGAGTGGACATGACTTTTTGGGGAGACATTCTTGGGCTTCCCTGGTGGCTCAAGTGGTAAAGAATCTGCCTACAATGCAGGAGACCCGGGTTCAATTCCTATGTCAGGTAGATCCTCTGCAGAAGGAAATGGCAACCCACTCTAGGATTCTTGCCTGGAGAATTTCTTGGACAGAGGAACTTGGTGGGCTACACTACATGGGATTGCAAAGAGTCAGAAACGACAGAGTGACTAACTTTCTTTTCGTTTTTTCTTCAAGTTACTGTACTCATTGTAAATGAGTTGGGCAGGTAAGGTAGGGCTTAAACTCCACCTTCGTTTCATTCTTCTTGCTATGGAATTTTGGCTTCTTTCAGGCAGTGGCAAATTCACACCCACTGAATGTACAAGTCAGTTCTGCTTGGACGTGATGCCTGTGTCTAGTTCTGCTCAGGGACGGCTGGATGGAGCACCTGGGAACGGATGGAAGGCAGACTGACCTTTCTCCTTCCTTCCACGTGCTGGGGCAGCTTAGTTCTGGGTGTTCAGCTGGCGGGGCCCCTGTGCTGCTGACCTAGCCCTGTGTTGTCAGCATCAGAGAAGTGCTCCCTGCAGTCTTTCTTGGCTCTGCACAGAGATGACAAAGGTGTGACCCATGGGAAATAAAGTCCAAGTAACGTACCCGCTGCTAACTGCCACGGGTGTGACTGTTTCTTCATTTTCCTTCTGTGTTTTCAAGACCAGAGGCAGCCAGTATGGTTCCCTCACTGAGGGTATCTCAGCTAAGAGCAGAGGTGGCGGGGTTTATTCCCCTTTGAACCCCAAACTGATTTTTATCTCTTTCAGCCCTGCAGTGACTGTGCTGGGTGCGGGGGTGGGGAAATACGCCGCCCTGGTTTCAGTCACATCCTGTTTTAGTCCTTTGAATCCAAGAACCCTGGTGGTAGATGAAAACAACGGTTCAGTGCTGCAACCCCCTTGCCCCCTATGACGCTCTTCTCTACAGATGCAAGAGGGATATCCATTCGTCCACGTGGGTATCAAACCATCCCAGTACCCGGCCTGCAGAAGGCTGTGTTGGGAGAGAGATTTGGGGTTGTGGTGGTTGTTCAATTGCGAAGTTGTGTCCAACTCTTTGTGAACCCAGAGCACGCCAGGCTCCTCTGTCCTTCACTGTCTCCTGGAGTTTGCTCAGCTTCGTGTCCCATGAGTCAGTGATGCTATTGTGGTACTTGGGGTATTTGATGTTGAAGTGTAGCCTCTATGCGAAGGTGATGGAGAGCTAGCCAGTGTTGGAGAGCTCCCGGTGGACCAGACAGACTCTGATGATAAAACATCCTTCTCCTTCAGCTTCCATTCTCCATTTAGCCTCCTTCTTTATAGCCAGCCAGAGGAGTTCGTGGTATGTGTTGTGTTACAGCTGCTAAGTCTTTTCCAAATTTGACCTTTGCAGATCCTTCAACAATTCATTAGAATGTAGAATAAACTCTGGTCATTGCCCTCTGGACACCATCCCGATGCCAGTGTTTCTTAAAATGACCAGAATGTGGTGCACACCAAGGGGAGTCTGGTGGCTTGCAGCCTAATTAGAACCGAATATTCTGATCGTTCATTGAGCCTACACTTTATTATTGTTAGCCACCATGGGCTTTTGGCCGGGAATGGGCTGATGATTCGTTCCCATATTCCTGCTCTCTCTCTCTCTCACCCTCTGCTCCGTGTTGGATCTCACGTTGAGTGTCCTTGTAGAATTGACTTTGGAAACCAGAGCGTGTTTACACATGTCTCTGTTCATCTTTAGCCTGTTGTTCTGCTCTTGGAATCCTCTGAGGTTGGGATCAGGCATCTTTTATTGCTGCCATCTAAGTGTCTTCCTGATGGCTCCATAAGACAAAGCCTGGCTGAGAAGGCCATGGGCTAGAACTCTCTAGACAGATGGGATATTTCACAGCTTTCACCTGTGGGCAAGTGGGGAATATTTTTGAGTAGGCTCAAAATGAAAAACAAAGTTTTCCTCTTTCTGCTACCAAACATTAATAATAAGAGTTACTGTCTGTTGAATATCTTCAACATGCCAAGTGCAACGTGAGGAGTTCTACATGGATTATTTTGTTGAATCTCAATTAAACTCTTACCAGTATTCTTGCCTGGAGAATGCCCATGGACAGAGGAGCCTGGCGGGCTACAGTCCATGCGGTCGAAAAGAATCGGACATGACTGAGCTACTAACATAGTTTCTTCAGGAAACAGAACTGTTTTCTGCCACAGTTCTGGAGGACAGAGTCTGAAGCCAGGGTGTCTGCAGCGCTGGGGTCCCTGGGAGGCTCTGGGGGTGGGGGCGGGTCGGTGGGTAGGGTCCTTTCTTGCCTTTTCCTTCATCTGGTGTTCGCTGACTTGTGGCAGCATCACTCAGTCTCACTCTCCATCCTCCCCTGACTTTCTCCTCTACTTCCTGTGTCTCTCTTTTGTGTCTGTCCCACAGGATGGTTGTCACTGGGTTTAGGACCCATCAGATAATCCAGCATGGTCTGATCTCAAGAGCTTTTACTGAAATACAGCTGCAGAGATCCTGTTCCCAAATAAGGTCTCATTCCCAGGTTCTGGAACACGGACATACTTTTTCAGGGGGTGCCCTTTAACCCACTATACACTCGTATTCAAACAGTCATACAAACCTAGAAATTCTTTTTTTTAAGTTATTTAAAGAAATCAATTTATTTTTTGGCTGCATGGCTTGTGGGCTTTCGTTCCCCCAACCAGGGATTGAACCTAGACCCTTGGCAGTGAGCGCGTGGCGTCCTAACCACTGGACCACCAGGGAATTCCAGCCAACCTAGCAGTTCATTTTAAAAAACAAAACAAAACTTGCAGATGTTTTTAGTTTTTGTCTTTTCTTGTTTTCCTCCTTATATTACGGCCTCTGATGCCTAACCAAAGGAGTTGTCTCCAAGAGAAGACTTCAAAGATGACAGCTGCCTTTCACATGTGGAAGTTTGGTATTTTCAATTCAAATGTTGTAACGCCAGGATCTTTTGCCTGGAAGTGGAATGGTTAGTCTCCTAGAATTCCACCTCTGGCATGGAGAGAAACTTTCTCATTTCTCTCCCATTGCCTTCTCACCCGTGATGTTTCCTCGAGTATTTTCATGACAGAGGGTTGATTTCAAGTGTTTTGGAAACCTGAGTAAAGCTGACCTTGAGGTGTGACCCGGCGAAGCGGGGAAGTGAGAACTTCTCTGAGGAATCAGAGTGAGACTTGCGGACGCCCGAGGGGCTGTGTGGCTTCGCGTCGGGTGAAGATCATCCTTTGCCTTTGCCCTTCTTCGGTCACTCCCTTTTTACAGATTTGTTTTTCCACATTAGTCTTGAAAATAGAAATCATCCTCTTTCCTTCTTCTTAGCTGAAAGGACCGCCTGTTTTGTCTCCGGTTCTCCCCTAACCTCTCCCTTTCTCACACGGCTGCAAAGTTCTTTAAATGTCAGGCAGACCTGCCCCGAGTCAATCACAAGTTCCTGTTCTCCAAGGCTGGGCTGCTTCACGGCTACTCCTCTGGGTCCCAAGCTCCAGCAGCCCCCCGAGAACGCTTTGCAAAAGTAGCAGAACCTTTCGGGACCTTCAGAAGGCCACTCACCCCAAGGTTCTGATGTCGTTTTATATAAAAGGTGGTGGTGGTTCAGTCCCTCGGTCGTGTCCGACTCTTTGTGACCCCATGGACTGTAGCCCGCCAGGCTCCTCTGCCCATGAAATTCTCCAGGCAAGAATACTGAAGTGGATTGCCATTTCCTCTTCCAGGGGATCTGCCCGATCCAGGAATCGAACCTGAGTCTCTTGCATCTCCTGCATTGGCAGGTGGATTCTTTACCACTAGCACCACCTGGGAAGCCCATATAAAAAGGTGGTTGGGGGGAGGACAGGGTGCGGGGAGCAAATATGATTGCATTTGGTTCTGTAAACTTATCCCTGAATGTGTTTGGAATGAGATGACCTTCAGTGATTGTAGCTGAGGAGACGCCTGCATTTTGTTTCCATAGCAACGATTTTTAGGCTTTAGCTGACTATGCACACGTGTCCATGGTAGACAGGCGTGTACATGGCACATGCATTGCTGAAATCAGGGCGCATTGCCATGTTTCCCCTTGAAATTGTGGGACAGTAGCTAGGATAGAACACATGGGCTTCCCTGGGGGCTCAGATGGTAAAGAATCTGCCTGCTGTGCAGGAGACCCAGGTTTGATCTCTGGGTTGGGAAGATCCCCTGGAGAAGGGCGTGGCAACCCACTCCAGTATTCTTACCCAAAGAATCCCATGGACAGAGGAGCCTGGCGGGCCACAGACCATGGGGTCACAAAGAGTCAGACAGGACTGAGCAGCTAACAGCAGAGCACGTAGATTCAAGAAGGGGTGCGGTTGTTTGGTCGGTGTGTTCAGGGCAGCTCAGGCCTGCTGGGACATCCCAGTCTAGAACCTTCCAGAACCGAAGCCCACGTGGTCACCCGAGGAGCCCCCTGGCACACGCCAGCTTGTGTGCAGCAGCGGCACCTCTACCAGGCGAGCTCGGTGTGCCCTTTAGAAGCGGGGCTCCTCTGCTGCTGTGATCTGATTCGACGCTGCTGCTGCTTTTATGTATGTGTGTGTGTGTGAGATTAAACATTTTTCCATCTCGCGTTGGCAGGCCTGAAGGCGGGAGATGAGATTCTCGAGATCAATAAGCGGGCTGCAGGCACCCTGAACTCCTCTGTGCTCAGAGATTTCCTCACACAGCCGTCCCTGGGCCTCCTGGTGAGGACCTGCCCCGAGCTGGAGGGAGGAGCAGAGCTGCTGGAGAACCCGCCCCATCGGCTGGACGGCCCGGCCGACCTCGGCGAGAGCCCCCTCGCCTTTCTCAGCAGTGACACAGGTATGGCTGTGCCCTGGGGGTGCCCCTTGTGGCTTGCGTCTTTCTGTGGATTTCCTGCGCCTGGCAGGTCCTGTGAGATGCCTGAGGAAGATGATCAGGTTACTGAGCTCCCATGTCGAGGTGTAAAGGGGCTGGGAACTTACATGCTGGTGGAAGTGCCGCTTGGCTGCAATGGAAAGCTCTGTTGTGCTGCTGCTCTTTGTGCTCTGGAGGAAAGATAAGTAGATGGAGGCCACTGTCTCTTGACTGTGGGTGGAGATGTAGAGACGCCGGACTGCCAGGAGTCACTGAACATGCTGGGGCTTTGGTCCTGCCCCTGCTTCCACGGCACCATCTCCTATGTTGCCCCAGTCCTGTGTTTCCTTGTGTGGAAGGGGAGAGGATGTGGACTGAGAAGCCTGGAGTGGAAATATGCCCAGAGCTGGTGTTTGGTCTGCTTTTCCCTGGGGCTCTTCTGACCTCGAGTCTGGAGACGAGCCCTTTGGCAGAAACCCCCTCCCCTGCGCCATCTGCTGTTTTTCCTGTTTATACCTTTCCTTCCTCTCCCTCTGACAACCTTATGCTCACTCTAGAAGGAGCAGCTTGGATGCGACCTGCCCCAGGAAGCCTTCTGGGACCCCCACCGAGCTCCATCCTCTGGCTCCCCAGACATCTTTCATGTGGGCTCTCTTCCTGCAACACTGTTCTTGCTTGCATCTCTCCATCTCCTGAATTTGTTTCCTGGGACTGGGCTTAGAGCTTCTTCATTTTTAGGTGCTCATTCTTGTTCAGCAGGAGAATCTGGGAACAAGCCCACGGATGAATAGATACGGCTCTCGCTTAATCTCGCCGTGATCTGTTCTAGAGCTGGGGTGGCTTTTAGTAAGCTGGGACTGGGGACTTATTTTTAAAAGTTGGGTTAAAAAAGGTCTTCCTTTCCCACCTCTGAGTGTAGGTACTTTGAGTATTCTTGTTTTGCAAAGTCCCTTCTGAAGCTCGGTCGATAAGAATAGATCACACCAGATGCCTGCTGATAGCTCATCCTTTTATCGAGTGGTTCCCTGGGAGAATTTGACAAGTTGAGTCTTGAGAGAATCAATCCCAATCAATTGTAGTACCCATACACCCATCGTATCTTTAGGAAAGCATTCCAGGGAGCTGTGTACCTTTTTGTTTGTTTAATTGAAATATAGTTGAATTACAGTGTTGCATTACTTAACCACCATACAGCAAAGTGACTCAGATATATATATGTAGTGTGAGTGCTTAGTCCTGTCCGACTTTTTGTGACCCCATGGACTATATAGCCTGCCAGGCTCCTCTGCCCATGGAATTTTCCAGGCAAGAATACTAGAGTGGGTTGCCATTTCCTACTTCAGGGGATCTTCCCAACTCAGGGATTGAACCCATGTCTCCTGCATTGGCAGGCAGATTCTTTACCATTGGGGCCACTTGAGAAACCTAAAGATATAGGAGGCCTGGCGTGCTGCAGTCCATGGGGTCACAAGAGGTGGATATGACTGGGTGACTGAACAACAACATATGTACATACACATACATATATATACACACACATACATATATAACATATACGTATATATATATATATTCTTTTTCATATTCTCTTCCATTATGGCTTATCACAGGGTATGGAATATAGTGCCCTGTGCTCTATAGTAGGACCTTATTGTTTATCCATTCTGCATATGCCCGTTTGCATCTGCTAATCTGAAACACCCACTCCTACCCTCTCGCACCCTCCTCCCCTGGTGGAAGATAACCACCAGTCTCTTCTCTGTCCCTGATTTTGTTTCTATTTCGTAGATAGGTTCGTTCATATCGTATTTTAGATTCCACGTATAAGTGGTATCAAATGGTATTTGTTTTTCTCTTTCTTTATTTTTATTTTTTTTTCTAATTTTATTTTATTTTTAAACTTTACATAATGGTATTAGTTTTGCCAAATATCAAAATGAATCTGCCACAGGTATACATGTGTTTCCCATCCCGAACCCTCCTCCCTCCTCCCTCCCCATACCATCCCTCTGGGCTGTCCCAGTGCACCAGCCCCAAGCATCCAGCATCGTGCATCGAACCTGGACTGGCAACTCGTTTCCTACATGATATTTTACATGTTTCATTGCCATTCTCCCAAATCTTCCCACCCTCTCCCTCTCCCACAGAGTCCATAAGACTGTTCTATACATCAGTGTCTCTTTTGCTGTCTCGTACACCGGGTTATTGTTACCATCTTTCTAAATTCCATATATATGCGTTAGTATACTGTATTTATGTTTTTCCTTCTGGCTTACTATACACACTGAGGAAACCAGAAGGGAAGGAGACACGTGTACCCCAATGTTCATCGCAGCACTGTTTATAATAGCCAAGACATGGAAGCAACCTAGATGTCCATCAGCAGATGAATGGATAAGAAAGCTGTGGTACATATACACAATGGAGTGTTTTTCTCTTTCTGAGCAGGGAGCTGTGAATGTTTAAATGATAGGGAATGAATACCACGAAGGCTGTTCTTTTACGTGACCACAAGATGGCAGGCTCAACCCCATAAAACTTAGTTCACAGTGGTTTCTGTAAAATGACCCAAGTGAGGCATATTGGGTTACGTTAGGTTATTGAAAGGATTTTGTAAGGTCTGGGTGTACATACTACAAATCACAGTGTGTGCTCAACCATTTTTTGGATATTTTCTCCTGTCTCAGTTTTTCCTTGTAGGTTATGGGTATAAATTAAGGGTTGGCAAATTAAGACGCACTGGCCAAATCCAGCCTATGGCCTCTTTTTATAAATAAAGCTTTATTGGAACACAGTCACACCCATTCATTGATGTTTTGTCTTTGGCTGCTTTCCCATTTCAGCGGCAGATTTGAGTAGTTATGACTGGGATGCATGGTCTGCCAAGCTGAAAATACTATCTGGCCCTTTACAGACCTCTCATATAAAGTGTGAAATTGCTCATGATTTGTTCCTTTAAACACAATCACTGTTTTGATGTATTTCTTTCTTTTGAGAAAAGATTTGTGTGTGTCTCTGTGTTTATGCATATACACAGTTTGTGAAGTTTTAAGACTTTATTAAAATTTTTTTTATTTTAAAGATGTGTTTGTACATAGGTACCTATTTTGAGAATATCTGGGTATATTCTGTGTACATAGCTTTACCCTGTCCACAGCTGACCATACATCCTCCTTTAGACCAGATGCCTTTGAAATCTGTGTGCTAAATATACTGAACCTAATGTTGTTTAAGAATTGATGCATTTGAACTTGTGGTGTTGGAGGAAACTCTTGAGAGTCCCTTCGACCACAAGGAGGTCCAACCAGTCCATCCTAAAGACCAGTCCTGGGTGTTCTTTGGAAGGACTGATGTTGAAGCTGAAACTCCAATACTTTGGCCACCTCATGCGAAGAGTTGACTCATTGGAAAAGACCCTGATGGTGGGAGGGATTGAGGGCAGGAGGAGAAGGGGACAACAGAGGATGAGATGGCTGGTTGGCATTACCAACTTGATGGACATGAGTTTGAGTGAACTCCGGGAGTTGGTGATGGACAGGGAGGCCTGGCGTGCTGTGATTCCTGGGGTCGCAAAGAATCGGAGAGGACTGAGCAACTGAACTGAACTGAATGTTGTTTAAACCCCATTAAAACTTTTTTTATTTTGGAATCATTCTTAGAAGATTTATGTATTTGTTTGTTTCCAAATCAAAACTGGGCTTCTCTGGTGGCTCAGACAGTAAAGAATCTGGCTATAATGCAAGAGATCCAGGTCCGATCCCTGGGATGACAAGATCCACTGGAGAAGGAAATGACTGTCCGTTCCAGACTTCTTTCCGGGCGAATCCCATGGACTGAGGAGCCCCGAGGGCTACAGTTCATGGGGTCACAAAGAATTGGACAAGACTGAGTGACTAACACATACACACACATGTCTTGGAATCGACATTTAAGTATTTGCTCTTAAGAATTAAGCTGGAAAAAAAAAAAAGAATTAAGCTGGTTGCTGAATGTTCCCTGTTGACTGTGACATGCTTCTGTCCTTATGCTTTAACATTCTAGTGTAGTTCTTTGTTCTTTTAATCACTTCACCTTTTACTATTTTGTAGTGATCAAAAACCCTTCAGAATCAAGTGTGCTTGGTCAAGTTAGATAATCAACCTGGTTCAGAAATACAGCGTGAAGGTAAAGTCACAGTGTGGGTTTCCTGGATGTTTTCTAAGTTGGTTTCAACATTATTAAGTTCCAGAAGCATTCTCAAACGCTCTCAGCAGCTGCAGCTCCATTCCCGTGGCCAGAGGGAAGCAAGACACTCAGCCCCCCACCTGGGTCCCAGCCTGTTTGCTTTCTGGTTGTTACCATTTCCTTGTCTGCATTTAACAGTGGAAGATAAAAGAGGGGGCGAGTAAACAGGATAAAACAACCTGAAAGATGGTCCGCAATGAAGTAGAGATAAAGCAGTGTCCACAGACAGCTGCAGTGACTATAGAAAACAACGGAGAAACTGTGGACTATAGCCTTAGTCTAAATTTAGAAGTAACTAAAAATAAGAAGCATCCTGAGTGACAGAGTTGAGATGTGATGTGGAGACCATTTTAGGGTGGTCATAGGGAATGTGAGGCCACGTGGACAGAGGGCCTGGCCGTGTCCACAGGCACCCCGGCTGGCGCCTATCTGCAGGAGGTTTTACCTGGTGAATCACCCCTTGTAGCGGGTGCAAGTCTGCAAGCTTGGCCCTGATCCTGCCCTGAGAATTCTGATGGAAAGATGTGATTAACTTTCAGGGCTGGATTCTTTGTGAAGCCTTTTTCATGGAGAGGTTTGTTTCCTTGATGTAGAAACCTCACTGCCTAATGGCTTAAGTGGGCTGTGGAACCAGGTTCCTTGGGAATGAGTCCCGTGTTGATCTTTATTAGCTTTGAACAGATTATGGTTAATCTGTGCCCCGTGACCTCGTGCCTGCAGTTGGGATCATACCACGCTACTATCAAATGAGGCTATTGTGAGGAATGATTGAGTAATTAAAGTGTTCAGAATAAGTCCTAGGAGGTGCTCAGTGAATACGCTTTCAAAGCACAGTGTCTTAATGGTGACGGGAAGGTTCTCTGACTTGTAACCAGGGGCTGCTGGGTGTTATTCTCCTCAGTACTCTACTCCACTTCTGTCTACACCAGGATATTGTCTGAGAACTAAGTTTATGAAGTATACTTAAAGCAGTTTCCTTCCCTGGGTAGAAAGAAGTAGATTCTACTGTCTAGATGCTGAGACCGCAGGGCCTCTTTTCAGAAATAGTGATTCCCTTGGTCTGGGGCAGGGCTTGGGTATGCATTTGTTAGGGTGTGTGGTTGCTTAAAAACTTTCAGGTGGTTCTAATGTGCCGTCAAGATGGGAGGTTACTCTCTTAGGTCACCAGCTCTCTCCTTGGTTCTTGGTCCTGTTTTTTGTCTGCGTGAAATGGTAAGATGATTGGAATGTTACGGCCCCATGCAGACCATAACTGGGGTGTTTGTGGATAACTTTCTGTTGTCTGCTTCGTTGAGATTTTTGTAATGACAACCTGCTAGGTGATCTTCTTTATCCTCCCCTTCCTCAGTATGGGAAGGACACTTCCCGGTATGGGTTGCTGTGTTGGTTTGGAATATCAGGGACTGGAAAATAGATCCCATCCTTGGGGTTCCCTCTAAGACTCAGTTTTCATTCTTGGCCATTGGCCATCCATGTGTCCTTGTGGAAATCTGCCTGGGGCTATTCTTCATCTTTTTTTTTCAACAGTTGTTTAGGTCCATACTGGTATGAAAATGGGGGAAGGAGGTCCAGACAGAAAGCTTGTTGCTTCAGTGGCTCTTGTTTTAGAAAGAGCCTTGAAGTGAAGGGGAAGCTGGCATGCTGCTACTGCTAAGTCGCTTCTGTCGTGTCCAACTCTGTGCGACCCCATAGACGGCAGCCCACCAGGCTCCCCCGTCCCTGGGATTCTCCAGGCAAGAACACTGGAGTGGGTTGCCATTTCCATAGGAAGTTGCAAAACTTTAGTTTCTTTGAGCGTCCCAGAAAGTCTCTCTCATGCTCCTGTGTGATTTATTTTGAATTATGATCTCATCTGGTGCTGCTGCCATTTCAGACCAGAAAATTCTTTGTTGTGGTGGGCTGTTCTCAGCCTTGACGTTAGCAGTTTTCCAACAAACCACTCTCAGCTAGTCCTTATAACCCTCTTCCCCAAATTGTGTCAATCGAAAATAATCTTCAGACATTGCTAAATGTTCTCTCAGGGCGAAATCTTTCCAGGTGAAACCACTGGCCTGGTTTATTAGAATGTAAACCTTTACTCCTCAGTTAGCGAAGTATTATATGAACATCAATGTAGGAAAGCAAATCTAATCTAAAATAATTTTTGAAATAACTTTGATAAAACAAAAGCCCCTGATATCATGCCAGCTATAAGAATTATAATTCAGAGGGCATCCATGATGTCTTTCCAGGACTTCAAAATGTCTGTCTCTCTTACTTTAAGTTCTGTGCTTAAGGGTCGAGTACATTTGAGTTTTGTGATGGAGGCAGCTTGGCTTTTTCATCCCTAAAATTCACTTGACCAGTTGGCATAAAACAGGTGCCCTTGCTTAGATCAGCAAATAGTTTATGATATTACAATGAAGGGCTTCCCTGGGGTCTCAATGGTAAAGAATCTGCCTGCCAAAGCAGGAGACATGGGTTCAAGCCCTGGGTCAGGAAGATCTCCTGGAGAAGGAAATGGCAACCCACTCCAGTATTCTTGCCTGGGGAATCCCGTACACAGAGGTGTCTGGCAGACTACAGTCCATGGGATTGCAAAGCATCAGACACTACTAAGCGACTAATCAACAGTTACGATGAAAGCTCAGTGAACTAACAGTGTTCGTGTCCGACCCTTTGTGACCCCATAGACTTCATGAAGCCCGCCAGGCTCCTCTGTCCATGGGATTCTCCAGCCAAGAATATTGAAGTGGGCTGCCATTGCTTCTAATTTGAAAAATGGTCTTTCCAGAAGTTGAGCTGGGTGGGTTAAGTGGCTGTGGCCCACCCTAGCCCCTACCTGTTAAAGGCAGTTGGGGTGAGCCTTGGGTTTGGAGAGTCAGCCCCCTGGATCTGATGCTGAGTGGAAAGATGGCCATCTGTGGTGGGCACTGGGAGCCCACCTGCAGGAAGTAGATTAAGCAGCCTTTGCTGTAACAGGAAAGGCTTCTGTGATAGCCAGGAGAGTCACGGCATCTTGGTCAGAGTGGAGGAAGCCGTTAGCCTTCTTTGATTTGCCCAGCAGTGCAAACCTGTGCCCATGAAGTGCAAGGTTCTGTTTCTGGTTGACGTTCCACACACATTGTCTGCAGCTCCATTCTGCAGACAGCCGGGAGGGAGGGGCGACACAGCGAGAGGAGCCGCCCAGACTTGTCTTCCTGCGGGCGGGCAGGGTCGCCTTCTCCAGACTCACAGATAGCCAGGTGCGCGTGGCCTTCAAGATGTCTGCTGGGAAAATGTGGAACTGTGTGCGATTTGTAAACTGCCGTGTGCGATGCTTACTGTCACCCAGCACAGGTCCCGCTCCCGAGTGCCCTGCTGGGGAAACCCCAGCACCTGGTCCTGCCTTCCGGCTGGTGCTGATTAATGACACCATCAAGCCCTGTGTGTGGAAAAACAGTGTTGCTTCGGAGATGAAAAGCCTCCATTTGTATTATTTTAAAGAACATTAGTGGATTATAGTTTGACTTTCACAACAAGCTGATAAGATTGGGAAGAACTATATGTACAGTTTTTACGGATTAAAAAACTGTTCTGTGTAGAGAAACAGACTCTGGGATTTTGTGAAATGTGGTTGGAAAGAACTTGTCTTTCAGTTAAAATTGTAGTGTTTTTCCTCCCCCGCCCCCTATAGAGTATATATAGCTCTCCTGAGGGTTCTTTTTTTTTTCCTTTATAATTGTTTTGATTTTATTTTCTTAGCTTGGGGGAGGGGTGAGTGTTTATATTGATCTTATATATTATGAGTGTTTTTATGGAGTTCTTATATGACAGTAAAATGGCTGAAAAGCAAAGCAAAATCATAGCCTAAGGATTGGGTTCCAGCTCAGTGTCTTTCCTGTGTGTGTGTGTGTGTGTGTGTGTGTGTGTGTGTGTGCGCGCGCGTGCATGCACACACGCACATTTAGTCACATCTGACTCTGCGACCCGTGGACTGTAGCCCACCAGGCTTCTCCATCCATGGAAATATCCAGCCAAGAATACTGGACTGTGTTGCCATTTCCCCTCCAGGGGATCTTCCCAACCCAGGGATAGAACCCATGTCTGCTGCATTGGGAAGCCCCAGTATCTTTACTGGCCATGTCTAACCTTTCCTTTTTCCCTTCCCCTCAGTTGTTTTTCACTCAGAGATTGAAACTCAGGTGTTAATAAAGACCTTTAAAGAGTCAGTTATGATTGGTTTTTCTTGGGAAATGTTTGGAGTATCTCTTAGTTTAACAAACATTGTTAATATATCTCATAAGGCAAAGATCTTTTTTGCCTTCCTCTGTTAAGTTCTAATGGGCTTGAATGGAACCTGAGTGAATGTACCTCATCCGAGTAAAGAGATTAATCAAAATGTAAGCTTACGTGCATGTGTTTGTACTTCTCCGAACCTCATTGTTTTCTATCCTGATAATGGTGAGTGGGACGTGCTAGCGGCAAAGGTTTCCTTGGTTACAGAAACAGTCCCATTATGATGTGAAAATAATTTTAAGAAGCAGAGAAATGATCACATCTGTTCACAACATTAAATGTTATTTATGGCAGCTTTTGTGATGGCCTATGGGTTCTGTCCTGCTGGGCTCAGCTCTGCCCTGAGGTTCTCCATTCTCTGAGGCCGCCCTGTGCTTGGTCACTCAGTCGTGTCCAACTCTCGTAGCCCTCCAGGCTCCTCTGTCCATGGGATTCTCCAGGCAAGAGTACTGGAGTGGGCTGCCGTGGCCTGCTCCAGGGGTTCTGCCCGGCCCAGATCTCCTGCATTGCAGGCGGATTCTTTACCGAGCCACCCGCCCTGCTTATCCTGTTTTTAAAAATTGGGGTGTAATGGATGTATAACATTAGTTTCAGGATAGAACATAATGATTCTATGTTTGTATCTATTGCTATATGATCTGCACTGTGTCTAGTTAACATCCACCAGGACACATACTTTTTGTTTTTTCCTGATGGTGAGAACTTTTGAGGTTTACTTTCTTCAAATACAATACAGTATTATTAATTAGTGTGTGTGTGTGTGTGTGTGTGTGTGTGTGTGTGTGTGTGTGTGTATGGCTTCCCAGCTGGCTCAGCAGTAAAGAATTCGCCTGCAATACGGGAGACGCAGGTTCCATCCCTGGGTCCAAAAGATCCCCTGAAGAAGGAAGTGGCAACCCACTCCAGTACTCTCGCCTGAGAAATCCCGCAGACAGAGGAGCCCGGCGGGCTGCAGGCCATGGGGTTCACAAAGAGTTGTACATGACTTTGTGACTAGACAGCAACAAATGTTGTACGTCTCCATGATTTATTTATTTTATAACTGTACATTTTTACCTTTTTACCCGTTTTACCTACCTGCCCCACCACCCCCTACCTCTGGCAGTCTCCAGTCTGTTCTCTGTGTCCGTGAGGGCTTTTGCCTTGTTTTTAGATTCTACATATAAGTGAGATCGTACAGTATTTTCTTTCTCTGACTTATTTCACTTAGCATAATGCCCTCAAGGTCCATCCATGTTGTTAGATATAGTAGATTTCCTTTGGTTTTTAGGTCGGTTCAGTTCCGTCGCTCAGTCGTGTCTGACTCTCTGCGACCCCATGGACTGCAGCACGCCAGGCTTCCCTGTCCACCACCAACTCCTGAAGCTTGCTGAAACTCATGTCCATCGAGTTGGTGATGCCATTCAACCGTCTCATCCTCTGTCGTCCTTTGGTTTTATAGCTGAATAACTCTCCATTGCCTACCCCCGCTCATCCTCTGTCCCTTTAGTTCTGGCCCTGTTCCGTCTCTGGTTCCAGGTGTCACTGGCACCTCCTTTGTGCCACGTAGTGATGTGCTGGGTGTTGGGAAGAGTAGAGGTGGGACAGGCAGTTTCCTGTTCTTGCTTCCTCAACACGCTCTTAGCCTGTCTTCAGTTCTCTGAGCTGTCTGCATGTGCACTGGTGAGTAAATGGGGACAAAGAAAATAATTCCTTCAGTGTCTGTCGTTAGAGGAAAAGTCTCTTGTGGTAAAGGAAGCTAGAGTAGGAAGTTGCAAAATTCTGTTTGTATAGGGTTGCGTAGAAACTCAACAATGGTGTTCTATAAACTCTTCCCCTGGGAGGTGTTCAGAGAAAGCCTTGAAGTGTGGGAGCAAGAACGTGGCTTTTCCTGGTTTAATTCCCTGTTCCTGCCATGCTGGTATCTCTCTTCAGCTCTCTTAAAGGGCACCACTGTCAATTCCTGCCTCTCTGGCTTTCTTTGATGACTTAAGTTCCGCTAACCACGTATTGGTCATCCACTACCTTGTAACAAACCACGGGAAACCACCATTTAATTTGCTCACTGCTGGGCCGGGCTCAGCTGGGTGCTTGGTCTGCGCTCCTTGCCTCAGTCAGTCTCGTTGGCTGTGCCATTTGGGCTTGACTGGGACTGAGTTAAGCTGGCCTTTTTCACGTATTTGGTGATTGGCTGGCTGGACCTCTCTTTCTTTGAGGTCTTTCATTCTCAAGAGGCTACCTTGGGGGTTTTATCATATGATGGTCCAGCATTCCTGGAGGATCAGACCCCAAACTGTAAAGCCACATGAGACCTTAGCTCAGAATTCACATATCACCACTTGGGTCACATGCTGCTGTTCAAATCAAGTCACAGTTCAGTTCAGTCGCTCAGTCGTGTCCGACTCTTTGCGACCCCATGAATCACACACGCCAGGCCTCCCTGTCCATCACCAACTCCCAGAGTTCACTCAGACTCACGTCCATCGAGTCAGTGATGCCATACAGCCATCTCATCCTCTGTCGTCCCCTTCTCCTGCCCCCAATCCCTCCCAGCATCAGAGTCTTTTCCAATGAATCAACTCTTCGCATGAGGTGGCCAAAGTACTGGAGTTTCAGCTTTAGCATCATTCCTTCCAAAGAAATCCCAGAGCTGATCTCCTTCAGAATGGACTGGTTGGATCTCCTTGCAGTCCAAGGGACTCTCAAGAGTCTTCTCCAACACCACAGTTCAAAAGCATCAATTCTTCGGCTCAGCTTTCTTCACAGTCCAACTCTCACATTCATACATGACCACAGGAAAAACCATAGCCTTGACTAGACGGACCTTTGTTGGCAAAGTAATGTATGTCTCAGCTTTTGAATATGCTATCTAGGTTGGTCATAACTTTTCTTCCAAGGAGTAAGCGTCTTTTAATTTCATGGCTGCAGTCACCATCTGCAGTGATTTTGGAGCCCCCCAAAAATAAAGTCTGACACTGTTTCCACTGTTTCCCCATCTATCAGGTCACAAGAGCAGCCCAAATTCATGGGGTGTGGAGACAGACACAGAGATCCATGCTTACAGGAGCAGGAAGAATCATCACTGTCATCTTTGCTGCCTTTTCTCTGTCTCTCCTCTTTTATTAATTTTTATCTTCAGTTAAGGGCAGAAGCAGAGCCAACGGGGTGAAAAAAGAATATATGTTTTAGAATCAGATAGACCCACACTTATTGATTCATAGGACTTCTTTTATATTCTAGATATTCGTACTTTGGCCAGTTATACGAGTTGAAGATAACTTTTCTCAGTCTGCAGTGTATCTTGTTGCCCTCGTGTTGCCTTTTGACAAAGGAAAGTTTTTAATTTTAGTAAAATCTGATTTTCTGTTTCCTAGGATTTGTGCTTTTTTCTCTCTTGTTTAAGAAATCCTTCTCTCTCTCCCCTGGGTAACAAACATTTTCTTCTGTTATTTCCTGCTGAAAGATTTATATTTTGAACTTTTCCCTTTCTGGTTTATACTTCCCTGGCACTGATTCTTGTGAATGATGGGAGTTAGGGTCCAGCTTTTTGTTTCCCCATGTGGGTAGTCATTATCAAATGTTCCATTCTTTTCCCCCGGATCTGCAGTGCCACATCTGCTGTGCATCACACTTCCACACATGGGTGGGGCTGTTTCTGGGACTCTCTGTTCTGTTAGCCTGTCTTCTTGCTAATTCTGCACTGCTTTGTATTACTGTTAACTTTAAATGCATGCTGATATCTGGAAGGGGAAGTACCCCAGTCTCGCTTTTTCTTTCCCCGCCGCACCCCTCTAAAACTGTCTTTGGTATTACTGGCCTTTTGCTCGTTCATAGCAAATTTTGTTCCAGAAATAATGCTGCCAGTGTGGTCTGTCTGAATTCAGATCCCTCGCTATTTGTTGAGATTTATATTATAGCCTCATATGTGGCCTGCTTGCCTACATTGCTAATCCTTGGAAAAAACATGCATCCTCAAATTCTTGTGCGTAGGGTTTAAAATGCACTCGTGGGTCAGGCTCAATAATTCTTGATGTTTACCTCTTCTGTAGTCTGACTAAATCTATTTTGTCTGGCATTTGAAGAGCATTCTTTACGTTTGCCTGATTTTCTACCCCGATACTTTCAGTCTTCTTTGTCTTTTTTGTTTAGTCTATTTCTTATGTATAGCATGTAGGTGAGGCTTTGTGTGACGTTATTTTGGTTTTTATCTAAACATGAAGTTTAATATTGCATTTAGTCTACATCACATTTATTTAGAAGATCCACATATCTTGGCTCGTTTCTCTCATCATATTTTGCTATCTTGATCTCGTTTATCCTTCCTGCCCTTTCTAGTCCTCTTCTGGGTTGAATTTCTAAATTCCACTTTCCCCTTTCAACTTACACAATCTAATTATATTCTATTCAGTGGTTGCCCTTAATTTTTTTTTTTTGCCCTTAAAATTTTAACGTCTCCTGAAGCATAAAAGGATCGTGAAATGATTTAAGTACAGTCACCCACTATGGCTTGAGTTTCATCTTGTGTTTTTGGAACAAATGCCTTTTGCATGTGTGCATGAAGTGTCGTGACTTGCCTGTTTGTGTTGTGTTGTTCAGCCGCTCAGTCGTGTCCAGCTCCTTGTGACCCTGCAGCAGCAGCACCCCAGGCCTCCCTGTCCTTCACCATCTCCTGGAGCTTGTCCTGTGTGTATATCAGCTCTTATTTATCATCTCACCTTGTCTACCAGATTATGCATGTGTGTGTATACATATTTTCCCACCCAAAATACATCCTTTAGAGAATTTTTTTAGGAAAGTTCTGTATTACTAAGCTTTTTCACTCTTTGTCAAATGTTTCTTATTGTAAATTTTTCTTCTTGAACACTATTTTGACTTGATATTATGTCAGTCTTGTGTTGACAGTTTGAGAATTTGAGGATGTCTGTGCTTTAGTGAGGTAATGTCTTCAAATAGGCCTTTCAAACGTCTTTCTTAAGCTTTTATTCTTATCCATTGAGTGCTTAATTTCACTGTTTACAGCTCTCATTTCTAAAAATTTTACAAATTTACCTAATCTTTTTTGAAAGTCTCTCTTTTGTTGTTCCTTTTTCTTTTTTTTTGCAGCATACTCATTTGACAATCTGATAATTACGGTATTATTCCTAGGAAATCTCCTTCTGCCTGTTGTGGCTGCTGTGTCTCCATCATGGGGAGCTGGTTCTCCTTGTGTTGTATAATGATGGATTGTGGTTCTTGTTGGACCAAGCTTATGCCTGACCATTAATATGAAACCATCATTAAGGGTGATTCCCTCCAGAACAGACTTGTTTCTTGCCTTCTGCCAGAGGCCCTTGGAATACAAATTTAGAGAAACTTTAAGGCAGTTTTTCATCTTGAGTATCACGTACTGAATGTTTGTGTTCTGCCAGATTTCCTACATTGAAGTCCTAACCCACAACGGGAGGTTTATTAGGAGTTGGGGGCCGTTGGGAGGTAATTAGGTTCAGATGAAGTTACCGGCTGGGGCTCCCATAATGGGATTAGTGTCCTTGTAAGAAGAGGAAGAGAGACCAGGGTTCACCCCTCTCACCTTGCACACACAAGGAGAGGTCGTGTGGGTACCAGGGAGGTGGCAGCCATCTGCCAGCCAGGGGAAGGGCCTCACCCTGGAAGGAATGCATTGGCACCCTGATCTTTGACTTCCAGTCTCCAGAACTGAGACAAATAACCGTCTGTTGTTTAAGCCCCCGCAGTCTGCGGTCTTAATTTCACCAGCCCGAGTAGACGAAGATGTCGGAGTCTCCAGAATGGAGGACATAGTGTAAATTTGAATCTCCAGCACCCGTGGGGCCAGCCCGTAGGTCTCGTCTCCAAGAAGCGCCCCCCCTTTCTCCCCGCTCTTGTATCCCAGAGTATAGGCAGAGTTAGATCAGCTTCTTTTTCTTTCTTTTTTCTCTTTCACATGTGAGTACTTTAATTTTTAATCTAGTTTTAAATTTTTGTTGGAATATAGCTGCTTTACAGTGTTGTGTTAGTTTCTCCTGTATCGCCCAATGAAGCAGCCGTCTGTAAACATGTTATCCCCTCCCTTGTGTGTCCTTCCCGTTCAGGTCACAGCAGTGCATTAAGTAGAGTTTCCTGTGCCATGCAGTATGTTCTCATCAGTTGTACCTGTTTTATACATTTGTTGTCTGTTGTTCAGCTGCTCGGTCGTGCCTGACTCTCTGCGACCCCGTGGACTGAAGCACGCCAGGCTTCCCTGTCCTCCACTGTTCCCCGGAGTTTATTCAAACTGACGTCCATCGAGTAGTGATGCCATCCACTCTTCTCATCCTCTGTTGTCCCCTTCTCCTTCTGCCCTCAGTCTTGCCAGCATCAGGGTCTCTTCCAGTGAGTCGGCTTTTCACATCAGGTGGCCAAAGTATTGGAGCTTCGGCATCACTCCTTGCAATGGAGTACACAGTACTTTAAAAAAAGAAAAAAGTCTTTTTCTGTCTTTTCAGGGTGAGCGTATAGTCCTTCAAGAGAACCCTATGAACGTGGGAGATTTGGTTGTAACTCCCTGACTTGTACTGACCAACACCTGTTTTCTGTCTTCTGACTTCAGTTAAAGCCAAGGCCTCCAGGGCTGTGTTCCCAGGTGGCACTGATTCTGCTGGTGGGCTGTGTTCGCATGTCTTTTTAATTGTGACAGTGACTGGGGAATGCAGACGGTGTTCCGTGCCCAGGCCCAGGGAGGTTAGTGCCCTGTGTACCTGCCACGTGTAGTTTTCTTCCCAAACGTTGTCCCCTCCTGACACCAACAGCATCCCACCCCCTTTAGGAAACACTGCGCTGGAGGTAGATATGGAGTTTGGAGGTAGATGGTGAGTTATCTAGCCCTGCCATGGCTTTGGGACGGGCCCATTGCTCCAGCTTCCTTTGTCTTCATTTTGGACTCTGGGGTTTCTTAGAGCTCAGCTTTATGTTTAAAAAGGATTCAGGGGGCCTTCCCTGGTGGTCCAGTAGTTACCGCTCCCTGCTTCCACTTCAGGGAGCAGAGGTTCGATCCCTGGTTGGGGAACTGCCCACGTGCTGTGCAGTATGAGCAGAAAATAATAATAATAAAAATGAAATAAAAAGGATTCTGTTCTATTTTACTTAGCATTTGTAAGTGTTTTTGTAGAATTAGGGTGGGGGGTTGCTTCCTTTTCAGGATACCTGGCCTGTGTTAGCAATGGAAATCCTTTCATTCGTTTCCCACTGTTTTGTGAGCATCCTCTGACCCCAGGCATTATAATGTGCAGTGGGGATATGCAGGATCACGGCATCTGGCTGTACAGAATGGGGGTTACCATTGTGCAGACTGCAGCATGAAGGTGACCTCGTGTGTCTTACAGCCTGGCTGTCAGCCTACTGCTGAGGGAGCCATGGTTCCTGCCATTTCAGAGCTTAATGCTGTTCAAATCTTCTCCTCCTCTCTAGCCCCAGCATCTAGATCATTGCCCACATTTCAAGTATTCAATCACTATTTTGCCCCCCTCTGGCGGTGACGGTATGACATAGTTGATGTCCACCAAGTTAACTGAACTTTCTTTGGCAGCTTCCACCATATTATTGAGTGGTGGTGGTTTAGTTGCTAAGTCGTGTTCAATTCTTACAATCCAATGGACTGTAGCCTCCTGGCTCCTCTGTCCATGGGATTTATAGTGAGTTAGTAATTAAAAGAAGTGCAGGAAAATCGCAGAGCCAGAGCAAAGGCGCAGGAAGGGTGGGCACAGACAGAAACTTACAAACCATGCAAGCTTCGCTTCCTTGGTGCTCCCTTCCAGAGGAAGGGAAGGGGACCACAGGATGCAGTTCTGGAGCAAGGTTTGCTCAGGGCTTGGCTTCTTCCCTTAGTTTCCCAGTCAACCTAGAATCTGATCTGAATGTGATGCCAAACACAGGCTCATGACTGTGATGGTGTCACTGGAGTAAGGTAGCCTCTTTTCAGACTGACACTTTCATCCCAGGAGTCAGAAAGTGGCTCCTTCTACCCATGTTTCTTCTCTTTCTTTCCTTTTCTTTTATCTGGTTACAGTATGGTGCTGTAGTCCCTGACCTAGTGCCTGGAATATTCTAATAGTCATCAAACCAATTTCTTATCAGACTAGCTAGAGGTTTGTAAATATCCGAGAGACTTGTTGCTCCTGGTCTGGTCCATGGACCTGCAGTGTTGATTGGTATCATGGAGTATGTAAGAAATGCAGAATCATAGTTCTGACCCTATTCTGTTTGAATCTGCATGACAGAAATCCCCAGGCAGCTCAGATGCTTTTTAAATTTGAGAAGCCTCCCAGAGGAAAGTGATCTTAATGTTCTCTTCCCCAGCACAGGGCTTACCGTAGCCAACCATTGTAGTCAACCCTTTAGTCACTAAGTCGTGTTCGACCCCATAGACTGGAGCCCGCCAGGCTCCTCTGTCTGTGGGATTCTCCAGGCAAGAATACTGGAGTTAGGACTTGGTAAAATAGGAAAGAAAGTTGCCTGCACTTCTGCATGGAATATGGTGGAAAGAGTGGGTGTTATAAGATGTTTGAAGTTTGCCAGATGATGTCTATGAAGCAGTTATTCGTGTTTTTTAAATAATTGTATTTATTCATTTTTGGCTGTGTTGGATCTTCGTTGCTGTATGGGCTTTTCTGTAGTTGCAGTCCATGGGGGCTACTCTTCATTGCAGGGCACAGGCTTCTCATTGAGGTGGCTTCTCTAGTTGCAGGACATGGGCTCTAGGGCGAGCAGGCTTCATTAGTTATGACACGTGGGCTCAGTAGTTGCCACTCTCAGACTCTAGAGCACAGGGTCTGCAGTTGTGGCACATGCCTTAGTTGCTCCACAGCATGTGGGATGCTCCCAGCCCAGGAACTGAACCTGTTATCTCCTGCATTGGCAGGCGGATTCTTAACCACGCAACCACCAGGGGTGCCCCAAAACAGTTATTTTTAAAATGTTCTTCTCAAAATGCTTTATTCAGTTGTCCTAGCAATTAATTGATCCAACAATTAATTTGTTGATTATAAATCAATCGAATCTCCTAATTTAATTTTATTTAAGTTTTATTATATGTATTATGGGCTTCCCCGGTGGCTGAGTGGTAAAGAACCCGTCTGCAATGCAGGAGCTCCAGGAGACATGGGTTCTGTCCCTGGGTTTAGGAAGGCATGGAGGAGGGCATGGCAACCCACTCCAGTATTCTTACCTGGAGAATCGCATGGACAGAGGAGCCTCATGGGCTACAGTCCATAGGGTCGCAAAGAGTCGGACACGACTTAAGCAGCTTACCACGCATGCGTATATATCATAAATTATTGTATTAGCTGGGCCTGTGGTGACAGACACCTTGGACTGAGTGACTTAACCAACAGACATTTATTTCTCATGGTTTTGGAGCTGGGAAGTCCAAGGCCAGGCTTGTTGTTGAGGGCTCCCTTCCTGGCTTGCAGGTGGCTGTTTTCAGTGACCTCACAGGAGAGGAGGGGAGTTCTGGTTTCTCTTCCAGTGACACTAATGACACTAATCCCATCATGGAGGTCCACTCTCAAGACCTCCTCTAAGCCTCCTTAGCTCCCAAATGCCTCATCTCTAATACCCCACTGGTGGTTAGGGCTTTACATATGAATTTGGCAGGGGTTGGGGGGGAGCGGTAAACATTCAGTTCAGTTCAGTTCAGTCGCTCAATCATGTCTGACTCTTTGTGACCCCATGAACTGCAGCACGCCAGGCCTCCCTGTCCATCACCAACTCCCAGAGTTTACCCAAACTCATGTGCATTGAGTCGATGATGGCATCCAGCCATCTCATCCTTTGTCATCCCCTTCTCTTTCCGCCTTCAATCTTTCCCAGCATCAGGATCTTTTCTAATGAGTCAGTTCCTTGCATTAGGTGGCCAAAGTACTGGAGTTTCAGCTTCAGCATTAGTCCTTCCAATGACTATTCAGGGCTGATAAACATTCAGTCCATAGCAAATATTGTGTATTATAAAATATATATTATAAATAGTAAAAACGTATTATAAAGTAATAATAATAGTGGTAATGATAAAGACAGCTAAACTAGCATGTATTGAACCAGGGTCGTGGCGCCCATACTTGGAGGGTTTAACAATATATGGGCACATCATAGGCTTGAGGCTATCCGGTTGGCTTGGTGCCAGGGAGATGCGGGTTCCATCCATGGGTCCAGAAGATCCCCTGGAGCAGCAAATGGCAACCTGCTCCCATAGTCTTGCCTGGGAAATCCCATGGACAGAGGAGCCTGGCGAGCTGCAGTCCGTGGGGTTGCAAAGAGTGGGACATGACTGAGTGCACGTGAGCTTGACGCCATGCTCCCTCGCCCTTGTGGCGGTGGCTGTATGTGCTGACCCGTGTGTGATTTCATCTTGCAGGCCACAGCCTCTGCAGCGAGCAGGGCAGCAGTGCTGAGGCTGCTCCGGAGGAGGTGGAAGGGCCGGACTTGGAATCCTCAGATGATACTGATCACAGCAGCAAGGTGAGAGATTTCCATTTTCACATCCCATGTCTCAAACCACCAAAGAATCACAGCTGACATGTCACCTCTGCAGCTGTGTGTGGTGGGAAGGCCCCTCCACGGGACGGAAGTGTTTCTACTTCTGAGAGGTCACTAAATAGGATATGGCATCCTAATGATAGCCGTGAGAACAAACCCAGATGTGACAATATAAGCCAGAGCTCACTCTTAATGAACTAAAGTCTGTGTCCATCCTGTTTCCTTCTTATGTCCTCCCTTTCTGTATGAGGAAGAGGCATCATGAGTGTAACTGGGTCAGGTATACTTTCCTGCTACTCACGGTTTCTATAAGGAACCGCATTTGCATGATCTCTGTTTAGTTCTTGTGAAGAGCGAACATCTTTTACATTAAAGGGGAAGAGACCATCGATTTGTCCATCCAAATACAGCGTGCTCAGCTGCTTGAGCGCTGTGACGATGTTCTTATTCTGATTCTTGGGTGCTGTTATGAGTTTGTTTTCCATAATTCATCATGCTTTATTTCCACTTCCTAAAGTGTTCCATGTGTCAGTAACCTCTTTTCATCACAGGGTCCCAATTTAAAACCTCTATTACCTGTAGCCGAAAGATGCCTCTGCAGCAAAAAGCATGTGTGATTATGTCCGTATTTATTCATCTTTTTTTTGAGAATGTAGTTGACATATTTATGTTGGTTCCCTTGCTTATCTAATATTGCTTGACGTTTACCAGTCATTTAACCTGAACAAATCATATAACTTTAAATTATACTTTTGTTTTCTCATCTACAATATCAGGGTGCTTCTTGCCCTTGTCCAGTGATTGGATGATGCAGTGGGTCAAAAAATATAACTGATACTGTTAATGGAAAAGGGAAGTCGCTCAGTCGTCCTTGACTCTTAGCGACCCCATGGACTGCAGCCTACCAGGCTCCTCTGTCCATGAGATTTTCCAGGCAAGAGTACTGGAGTGGGGTGCCATTGCCTTCTCCAGGGGATCTTCCCGACCCAGGGATTGAACCTGGGTCTCCCGCATTGCAGGCAGATGCTTTACCATCTGAGCCACCAGGGAAGTCCACTGTTAATGGAATTAGACTTAATAGGAAAAGATTGTTTTAAAAACCTGCATTTCTATGTGCATGTGTTTGTGTCTCTTTTTGTCTTCATATATCTTTGTAGGACTTTCTTTTTTAAAAAAATTTATTTATTTTTTAATTGAAGGATAATTGCTTTACAGAATTTTCTTGGTATACATATGTCCCCATAGGTATACATAAGTCCCACACCCATATGTAGGAATTTCTTGAGTGCCTGTGTTTGACTCTCTTCAATATCTTTTTTTTACCCGTATGTTTCTCTTTTGCCATCATAGGATCATCATTCTCAGTGTCTTAAGTTGAACACTGTAAATTTTAGTATTTGAAAGTAATTGTAACATTTATAAATTTAATATTTACAGACTGAAAGCCTTTATGTGGTCAGTTATTAATTTAAAAGCCAGTAAACGGAAATATATGTTTCATTTAAAGCCAAAAACACAGACAAAGGCTTGTTTATAGTTCCTTTTTATTTATGTGGCCTTTTACCTACTTTCTTGGGAAGGTGGGGGAGGGTGATGGCCCTTGAGAGAAATAGATATTTCCATGCAATATAAGGTATTTTGAAGGCTCTTTATTAAATCATTGTGTTATTAAGCTAAACGTGTTATTTTCAGTCTCTGATTTGATTTGGGAATACAGTGTCTAAGACATTCATTTTTTAACACTTTTAAACTTGGATCCCTTTTACCTCGCTCCAGTAGCCCAGTGTTCCCCTGCCTTTGTGGATTTTAAGGGACTGTTTCCGCTTTACATGCAGTGAGTCACGGAGGCCTTAGCAGGGCCCTCTGTAATATGAGGTCCTGGCAACAGGGAGGAAGGAAGAGGCCCAGGGTTCTGTCGCCTCATCCCAGGTGCCTCTCTGGCTTCACGGCTCTTTCTCCTGAGAGCAAAGCCCTGGAACGTGCCTGGAGCAGACAGGGTCAAACAAAGCGGCAGGAGATGCTATTCCTGGAGTTCACTGTGGAAAGGCGCAGACGGCGCTCATAAAAGAGAATTTCTGCAAAGGTATTGACAAGTTTGGGTGATGATCTGAGCATTTTTAAAGAACATACAGTGGCCTCAGTGACACCAGAGGTTAGGATCATAGTCCTTTTTTCCAGGTTGGATGTAGGAAGCACCATGATTCTCTACTTGAAAGCACTGCTTCCTAGTGTGGAGTTGATTTCAGATTTTATCTTTGTTTGAACAGTTCTGTTATTAGTAATAAATGAGAGCTAATCCATGGGGTCACAAAGGGTCAGACACAGCTGAGTGGCTAACACACAATACTTATGTGTGCTGGTGTTAGTTGTTCAGTTGTGCCTGACTCTTTGCGACCCTGTGGACTGTAGCCCGCCAGGCTCCTCTGTCCATGGGATTCTCCAGGCAAGAATACTGAAGTGGGTTGCCATTCCCTTCTCCAGGGAATCTTCCCGACCGAGGAGTCGAATCCAGGTCTCCTGTATTGTGGGCAGATTCTCTACCGTCTATAGTATCTTGTATATATTGGGTGTTATTCTAGCATTAACCAGTCTCATCCTCAAAATACCCCTGGGAAACAGATACTGTTATTCCCTCTATTTTATAGATGATGATTTTGGAACAGGTTAAGCAACTTACTGAAGGTCACACAGCTCTGAGAGGGCAAAACACGGCTCTGTGTTCTTTACTGCTTTGCTAAAATGACCTCCTGGCCAGATGGGTATGGTCTGGTAGTAAATACCAGGTTTCAAAAAATGAAGGAAGTAGTTAATGACTGAAGTAATTAATTAATTAATAGATCAGTTTAGATACAGTTGAACTTTGCACAACACGGGGTTGAATTGGGAGAGTCTGTTTATAGGTGGATATTTTTCCAATAGTCCATAGCCAATCTGGGTTTGATCTACAGATGCAGAACCATGGATGTGGAGGAAAAACGTGGATATGTAAGAACTATGTTTATGGGGGTGATCGGAAATGTAAGTTATATGTAGATTTTTGATTTTGAAGATGTTTGGCACCTCTAACCCCTCAGTTGTTCAAGAGTCAACTATATACTCATTAGCCACTTAAGTATTTTTCTAATGCTTATTAAGCTTTGTGAGTATCTTTTATCATGATTTAAAGTAACAGCAAGTGTATATTTTAAGTTTCTTGATTAAGGTATTCTTTTAATATAGCCCCTATATCATTGTGTGATTTTTCTTGAGAAAAAAGCAAACATTCATTTTTAAGTTGTTGTTGTTCAGTCGCTCAGTCATGTCTGACTCTTTGTGACCCCATGGACTGCATCATGCCAGGATCCCCTCCCTTTCAGTGTCTCCCGGAGTTTGCTCAGATTCATGTCCATTAAGTTGGTGATGCCATCCAACCAGCTCATCCTCTATCGTCCCCTTCTCCTCCCGCCCTCAATCGTTCCCAGCATCAGGGTCTTTTCCAGTGAGTCGGCTCTTTTTATCAGGTGGCCAAAGTATTGGAGCTTCAGCTTCAGCATCATCCTTCCAATGAATATTCTGGGGTGATTTCCTTAGGATTGACTGGTTTGATCTCCTTGCAGTCCACGGGACTCTCAAAAGTCTTCTCCAACACCACAATTCAAAAGCATCAAAATTTAAGTTGTAAGCTGCCTAATAGTGGAAGGACAATTTCACCTTAATTTGAATGCTCCAGACTAGGTGTAGAATATAAAAGTAAAGAGAAACAAACAAACAAACAAGTGAAATGAAACAAGTAATCATGTTTTAAAAATTCTGGCTGAATGCATGAAGACTGTTGGTTTTTGTTTAATGTTGTTGCTGCTCTTCCTAAGTGAATTGTCTTCATGAAACAGTGGGCAGGATAAGGATAAGCATGTTGGAGTTTTGTTTTTACAAATTTTTCTGATTGCAGTTCTTGCTATGTGTGGTCTTTTGGGGTTGAGCAAATAGATAATTGTGAGTTTTGTTGCTGAGCGGTGGTGACAGGGGAATGTCACGTCCATGGGGAGGGGGGTGGGACTTTCACACTGCAGGGGCAGCCTGGCGGCCTTTCTCTCTGTAAGTCGCCTGCTTGCTCTTGTGACTGTGGGTGACAACCTCAAAGGACCTCCTCACCACCACCTCTGCCCCCGACTTGTTTCCCTGCTTCTAATAAAAAACTCTTGTCCCTTGAAATGAATGCTAATTAGCTCCGGGCAGTCCCGTCCTCCATTCCAGACCCCTGGCAGCTGTGATTTTGTTTTCCCCGTAGTAGCTGATGTATGAGAGTCATTCATTTTCAGAGCATTTCCGATGGGAAAGCCTTCTTTTATCTTTTTAACTCACAGTGTGATTGTCTTGGAAATGTTTGCTTTTGTAACAAAGCGTTCAGGGAAAACGTGAAAACATCAAATTTTGTTTTTTTTTAAATAATAAATTGGGTTTTTAGTGCCTGCTCCTGACTTGACTCTTCGAGGGGTGTCTTCGAAGTTGTTTGAACCGGGCGGGTTTAGTATTCCTGTGCAGTGCAGGCTGCTGGCCAATCAGCTGATCTCAGTCCGCAGAGTAGAGATGCTCACATGCCAGAGAGGCTTTTTTTTTTTTTTTTTTTTTTGCATTGTTTTCTCGCTGCTTGGCTCTCCATTTCTGGAACTTCTGCTGTTTAGCCAGGTGAAATCAAAGCTTTCTTGTCCATCGGGTAGCCTTTGCCACCCTCCCAGAGGGCACTGCTGGGCAGCGGGAGCTGCTGCTGGGATCGTGCTGCTGCTGTCCTCTGTAAAGAGATGCAGCTGTAGGTAGGTCCTCGTGGCAGAGCCGGCATGGGCTGTCTGGATGAAGGATGCTTGCTCAGGAGCCCGAAGGCACTCGGTACTCTCCGAGTGTTTAAGAAACTCCTATCTCTGTGCTGAACGTGTCAGGAGGTAGAATTATCATGACAATACCTTCCTGATGATGTCTGCATTGTGGAAAATAAAGCGCAAGCCCAGGATTGAAAACAATGGCAAGTCCAGCGATTCTGTATACCGGACGCTTCATCTGGTGAGCACTGTTTGAATTCTGGCTTTCTTGCCAGCCTTTGTTTATGTCACGACTTTCTAGCTAGTCTGTTTCCCAGTTCAAATGATGGTGATACGCTTGTCCCGTGTCTGCATCCTTCATCTTTCTGCCCTTTAGATCCCTTTGTTGAGAGAGAATTATCTATTTTAGCATGGGGGTGGGGCATCAGTAGTTGGTGTGAAGTCAAGTTTGCCTGGAATCTTTACGTGTGTCTGGTTTTTCATTTTTAAATGATGGAAAGATGGATTGTTATTATTCGTAATTATCTGAATTGCTCCCTCTTTCTTTTGGATGTTGAGAGTTTGAAGATATTTGTCTCCCTTTCCCCCTCTTGCCCCCCATAAGTTAGCCTAAGTATTCAGCAAGCGTTTCTGGAAGATGGATGTTCAGTTTGTCTCCTATAAAATTTTAAGTGATTTTGACTATTTCTACTTACTTGAGAAGGAGGTGGATTTATTAGTGTTGGCTCAGGGTATGTGTTAATGATTTAACATCAATTGACCTATATTGTATATGCCAATTCCTATGGTAATTGTTGCCACTTTCTTTTCTAAATATAATTTATATTGGAGTATTACAATGTTATACATTTACAGTGGTATGTTAGTTCTGTTGTATAGGAAAGTGAATCAGTTTTATACACACACACACACACACACACACACACACACATACATACATATATATCCACCCTCCTTTTTAGATTTCCTTCCATTTAGGTCAAGACAGCACAGAGTAGAGTTTCCTGTGTAATATAGTAGGGTCTCATTAGTTATCTCTTTTATGCATAGTAGTGTATATATGCCAATCCCAGTCTCCCAATTTATCCCACCCTTTCTTACCTCTTTAATAAATATTTTTGGTGCGTTAATGGGGAGGAATAGTTTACTATTCATACCAGAGCCTACTGACGGTTAGATTTTGTGTCATGTAATGAAATATGAACTTGGACAGTGAGTACAGCTGTTTTACTCAAATAAGCCTTCACCTTCTTGAATTTTTCTCCTTCAGAGTTTGTTCAAAAGGAGACGGAAGAGGTAACAGAGAACTCCAGGGACTATCGTTGTATATGATGGTCTCTGAAATGACGGAGTATGTTGCTTTGGTGTGTGTTTGTCACGAAAGCTTAAATAAAGGCTGCAAGATTTTAGGCCACCCTGGCCCCTTTTAAACCTGTGGGGGGTGTTAAATCAGGCGGACTCAAAGGACAGTTTTAGAACTCTGAACTCATCCTGAGATAGAAATTGCCTTCAGTGGTTGCATAACAGGAAGAGCTTTAACAGCTGGGTAGCCCGAGTTGATAGTGTGCACTTAAAAGCCTACCCCCTCTTTTTGTACTTTCTTTTCATCTCCCACAGGAAGAAAGCGATATTATAAACACTGCACTTCAGGCAGAAGTCAGGAAAGTAGCCCATTTCTTCCTGCCATTGTCCTGTTCATCTTCGTATCTTGGGTGGATAATTCTTCGTCCTGACGGTGGGAATGGCTCTGCCACCCTTTAACAGGTTTAAACGGGCAGCTTGGAAATGCCCATAAGAGCTTTCCATTTCTAAGATGCCTGATGGCAGTCCTCAAGCAGGGGAGAGACGTTTGGATTCAGAGAAACTGTGTCTGTCTTCTCCTTTCCAGCAGTCCTTTCACTACTTGCACCAGTTCTGGGAAACTTGGACTTTAGGGGTGTGTTGAGGACCTCTCAGGGCAGCTCTCTTTCTGGGCTGTAGTGCTTGATGTGTAAATGATCAAGATGCTATGTAGCACTTAGCAATCGAGCAGGGAAAGCACCGCATTCGACTCCTCCTGCCTCCTGTGTCCTGGCTGAGCTACCTTCTGGAGAAGGTCCTATCAGAGTTTGATGCAAAGAAGTTTGACCCCAGTGTGGGGACAGGGAGACTTAAGAACTGGGCTACCACGTGGAAAATCCCTAGATTAGAGGTATTCTAAAGATGACCTGCAATAGGGGAGAACCCGGTTCGATTCCTGGGTCGGGAAGATCTGCTAGAGAAGGGAAGGGATAGGCTACCCTCTCCAGTATTCTTGGGCCTCCCTGGTGGCTCAGCTGGTAAATGTGGGAGACCTGGGTTCAGTCTCTGGGTTGGGGAGATCCCCTGGAGAAGGGAAGGGCTACCCACTCCAGTATTTTGGCCTGGAGAATTCCATAGACTGTTGCAAAGAGTCGGACATGACTGAGCAACTTTCACTTTCAAAGACAACCTGCATTTCATACTTCCTTCTAAGGATTTTTTTGGGGATGGGTAATATTTTGTGAAACAGAGTTCTCAAACTTGATGACATCCTTTGAAAATAATTGTTTCCAAGCAAAACTTTCACTAAGAGCATTATAAATAACACCCCTTGGCAATATCTCACTAGTGCCACCTGGGGAGCCCATATGTACTGTATAGCTGGTTAGTCTATGTGTTCTTATTTAAGTTTACTTTATTAAACTTATTATTTAGTTAGATAACCTGGAGTCATATGGCTATGTTGACCCATTTCCTTGTGATAAACCTGAGAGTTTATACCTTGAATCAGAGAACAGGGTTGCCAGTGGAGAAACTGTCCCCGTTCCCCTCCGCCGTCAACTTCAGAGACTCCACTGGGTAAATCTGTTTTAGCATAGAAAGAAGGTGTCTTATAAGGAAGGGACACCTAAGGCTCTGAACTCTCAGAAGAGAACTCAAGGAAATTTGGAGGTGTCTCCTGGGATGCTAAAGGTATTTCCTTTCCTATTATAACCCAGGATCTGGCTCAGGAGGGGTGTGTCAGGAGGAAGGTGAGGAAGCTGGCTGTTTGAGGTGGTGTTGGTAGGAGATGGCTAGGTGTAGAGCACCAAAGACCTGGCCTACATGACCTGAGTTCCCCCCATGGGCTTGATTAAATCAGGGTACCAAGCCTTAGAGGTGGTGAACGTGACATAGGCCAAGTCAGGAACTCTACTCACACTCTTTCTTTTTTTTAATATAAAATAAACAGCAAAAATTTATTGTATAGCCTGGGGAACTATGGGATTCCCAGGTGGCTCAGTGGTAAAGAATCTGCCTACAATGCAGGAGCCCCACAAGATGCAGGTTTGATCCCTGGGTCGGGAAGACTCCCTGAAGGAGGGTATGGCAACCCACTCCAGTATTCTTGCCTGGAGAATTCCATCGACAGAGGAGCCTGGTAGGCTACAGTCCATGGGATTGCAAAGAGTCAGACATGACTAAGCAACTTCACACACATAAAAAAAGTCAATTATACTTGCATAAAAAAAGAAGATTATCATAAGAGTATGGACCATGGGATTGAGAAGGGAGATGGAAGTGAATAGAGACAAGGGTCCAGGTTACAGAAGGTCTAAATGTTGAGACGTGTGTCTTCCGATGATCTGCTGACAGTGGGTCTGCAGACCTGGGACCCAGGGAGCCTGGGGTTCAGTCAGCTCTACTGTCAACCAGCAAAACCACTTCTCAGTTCCCATATTGGTATAAGCAAGCTGACCCATCTCCTAGCAGCAGAGACGGGAATTCAAGCAACCTGGGGCCCCACAGAGCTCGGATGCAAGGACAAAGTGTGCCGTTCTGCTCTCTGAAAAGCAGACATCACCTGGATGACCCTCACTGAAACTCACACTCTTAAAAATGAAAACCTCCGAGTATTTATGAAGAAGTGGAGGGGATGAAAACCCAGAAACTCCATGTCATGCCTTTTGTTATTATAACCAAATAGTGCTGAGAATGGCAAGTCTGCATGGTGTGAATTGGGGGTACCAAGGGAAGTGTCCTGTTTTTGATGTGTGTCAGAGTCCCCAGGTTATAACTTGGCATGGGGCATCTTAAGGCCTGGGGCATCCTTGGTATAATTGATGAGGACATTGGATTTTGTATGACGACTTGTCTAAATGATTAAACTGCAGAAAGGTCTACTGTGTCTCTGATGGGAATACGGTGATGGATTTACATATCATGAATAATAGCCAGGATATTAATTTGCATGTAAATGGCAGGCAGCTGCTGTTAGAGCTGGGATATTTAGAAAAGCATTGTGTAAGCGAAGGTGCCAGTTATACATTTGTTGTGTTGGCGAGTGACAAATCAAAGTGACACAGGAGAGTTTGGGATCAGCTGGAGGGCATGGTACTTAAGCTGTCAGCTGTGATCATTCTCTTTCCATGGAATTTTCATTTTAGTGAGGCACACCCTCCCCTCTTCCATAATGTCTGTGTTATAATGCCTATTATAATTGCCTATTACAGTTACCATAAGATTATCTCAAAGATGTGGACATTTTTGTCAAAATGGATCTACTCGTTCCTTTTTAATTATTAAGACAAATCCATATTTTATGGTTAATATTTAATGATGACATTGAGTTTGTAAAATCCTAACATAACTAGATAAAACTTTATTTCTACTGAAATAGGCTTTGATGAAAAACTAGTAGTCTGTCTTTTTTAACAGCCTTTTTAGAATATAATTCACATGTCATAGAGTTCAGCCCATTTTGATGAGCTTTTCATCAGTCACCAAAGGGAGAATTCTTTGGGGCATATTCAGTGTTGGAAACATTGATTCCATAGGAAGCATTTAATAGTGCCATTGACAGGTAACTGATACATCCTGGCATGTAAGACCAGAGTTTGTGCTATCAATAAATAAGCTGTGTAACCTTAAGAGATTTGGATCAATAATCATGTGGATTTAGGTCCTGGCTCTCCCCTTTCCTGTCATGACATTGCTACTAATGCATCCTTGTTAGGTTCTGATTTCCCATGTCCTTGTCCTGGCTTTATTTCGGGCTTCCTTCCCGTTGGGCTATGCTAATAAGCAGAAGGCAGTATGCTAACGAGGCAAAGTCAGTATGCTAATGAGGGGAAGGCAGGTTAATGTTAGCTGCTGTAGCCTTTCTCTGTGTTTAACAATTGCATATATGTACCACAGCTTTCTTATCCATTCGTCTGTCAGTGGACATCTAGGTTGCTTCCATGTCCTGGCTATTATAAACAGTGCTGCGATGAACATTGGGGTACACGTGTCTCTTTCAATTCTGGTTTCCTCTGTGTGTGTGCCCAGCAGTGGGATTGCTAGGTCATATGGCAGTTCTAGTTCCAGTTTTTTAAGGAATCTCCACACTGTTCTCCATGGTGGCTGAACTAGTTTGCATTCCCACCAACAGTGTAAGAGGGTTCCTTTTTCTCCACACCCTCTCCAGCATTTATTGTTTGTAGACTTTGGATAGCAGCCATTCTGACCAGCGTGAGATGGTACCTCATTGTGGTTTTGATTTGCATTTCTCTGATAATGAGTGATGTTGCCGCCGTGGGATACACTTGGTTTGGCTCCGGTGCTCTCCACAAAATGCCAACCATGACTTTCAGCTCTGTGCACTCATGGTTGGTTTTGGAAGGATGTTCTTCTCAGAATGTTCACTGTTAGGAGTGAGGAGACGGGTGATAGAAAAAGTAATTCTTTATTTGCTCTATTGGAAACACTTTGTATTTCCTGGGGGTAAACTGGACAAGAGAAGTAGGAAAGAGAAGTCCAAGAAGGCAACCACCAGTTTCAAAGAGATATACATCAAACATCTCTAGACTGGTACATTTTGAACAAATGTTAATAAACTATCAATAGATTCTGTGCTACAAAATAATAGCCTGTAGAGTAATACCATGGAGAGCTTTAAAAGATACAAACACTTGCACATCCCATCCTGGAAATTCTGATTTTTCACCAAATTTTTGGCTGCGCTCGGTCTTCGCTGCTGCACACGGACTTTCCCTAGTTGCGATGAGCAGGGGCTACTCTCTGGTTGCAGTGCTTGGCCTTCTCATTGCAGTGGCTTCTCTCTGGTTGCAGTGCTTGGCCTACTCATTGCAGGGGCTTCTCTGGTTGTGGAGCACGGACTCTAGGGCATTCAGGATTCAGTAGTCGCAGCACACAGGCTTAGTCACCTCATGGAGTGTGGGCTCTTTCCAGACCAGGGCACAAACCTGTGTCCCTTGCCTTGGCAGGCAAAATTCTTAACCCCTGGACCACCAGAGAAGTCCCCAGAGACTCTGAATTGATCTGGAGGGTGTGCTGGGCATTGGGAGTGGTTTAAGAGCTCCCCAGGTGATTCCTCCATGGAGCAAAGGTGGAGAGCTACTGATGCCCTGGGGTTTTCAGTGCTCCGTCTTTGGCCCTTGCTTTGAAGAACTGTTTTGCCTAACTTGGAGACTTGGAATTTTCGAATTCTAGAATCCCAAACTTCCGCTTGACCCATCCTGGACAATTGGGTGGGGACTGAGCTATTGAGGTCTTGTTCAGGGCCCAATGCCCCTTAGTTTTAGCTGGAGGAGTAGGGAGGCGGCGGGGCTGGTGGTAGTAGTGGGGTTAGTCTTGGAATCTTCCTGCCTTGGAGAAGCTGGAGAGATGGAAACTTTAAAATACATAAAAATACAAGTATCTATGGTTATCTAGAAAGTTGCCTCCATGTCAGTTTTTAATAGAGACAGGGAGATGCCAAGCTTATCAAATCATCTTCCAGCTTTGCAAAGTAAATATGTATGGTGCACTGAACTGAGAGTCCAGTAGTGAATTAGCCTTGTATTTTGGGTGAAATGCCTTTGGTTGTATCTTCCTTTGATTGCTGAGCTTCTTACAGAGTAGTTAAGAACACAGGCTTTGAGTCATGCTGCCTGGTTCAGGTCTGAGCTGTGCATTCTTGGATGAGTTACTTAACTGCTCTGGACTTCCCTTGTCTCAACTGTTAAGTAGGTATGATCACAGCCCTTACTTATCACATGAACAGATTAAATGCATCAAACCAGTGCCTAATAGGCAGTGATCACTCATTCTATGCCAGGAGTTGTTATTATGGTTGTTTGGAGCATTCAGTGAGTGCTCAGATGTGTGGAGCAATCTGGGGAAATGGGCGCTGTGATTCATGAGTGGCAGTTCGTTAACCAGGCTGAACGTCGTCAGAAGGACAGGTGTCAGGCAAGTCTCTTCGGTGAGGAATGACTTCGTCTGTCTTGCCTTTCCAACTGTGCTCTGAAGAGCACGGAACAGGTGGCCGCGTTCTGCCGCAGTCTGCACGAGATGAAGCCCTCTGACCCGAGCCCGTCCCCCCAGGACTCCACTGGGCCTCAGCTGGCTGCCATGAGACAGCTCACGGACGCCGATAAGCTGCGCAAGGTCATCTGCGAGCTCCTGGAGACAGAGCGCACCTACGTGAAGGTGCGTCTTCTCCTCTCTCCCTCCTGCGCGCGTCCTGTCGTCACTCTGAAGGATGCATGCTGGGTGTTTATACACGGATGTCCGCTGATGACAAAGCCAGATCACGGTCATGAAGGGTGTCTTGTCTCTCCTATGGAACTTGGCCTTGATTCTGAATGTTACAGTTTCCTTCTGTGTTTTAGGGAGGCATGCCTATTCTTACAGCAATTCATTGATGGAAATAGCTGATTGATTGACTCCGAAAGGAGATGATGGTGAATATTAAGTGAATCTTCTAACCTTTCTAAATAGACTGTTGAGTGCATACTAAAATTGAATTCAGTTTTGACAAATTTAAGTAGTGGTATCTTCACAATCTACTTTGAGTCGAGGCTGAAGGGTATCAGGTCTGTTTTGTGTTATAATTTGTTCTGACATTTAGTTATATTCTCAGAACTAGATCTTGTGTTCCTATATAATTTATAATATATGCAATGGTTGTTTAAAAATGATTAAAGAAGACAACTTGTAAGTAATACAAACAAACTTTATTCATGAATTGGACAGTCTTCTTTTGTAGAGTTGCAAGATGGGGCAGAAGGCAAGAAGCTTTTATAACAAAGAATCAAGAACAAGGAAGAGAAAAGTAGAAAATATCTAATTGGCTAGGGCCACAAAGTCAACCTTGGTTGGGGTGAGAAGACCCAGAATTGGCTTGGCGTTTGGATATTGGTTGACTAGATATATACTACACTTCTGGTCAAGTGGTGTATTGGCAGGAACATAAAAATCATTTAAATTTTGGTTTACTGACATGACACCCCAGGCAAGAGAGGCTCCATCTGGGGCTTCGAAAGTTATTTCAACACTATATAATCTGCAATATATTCCTATAATGATATAATTAACCTAACTATGATCATTGTATGATCATATACATATGCCTCTGTATAATTTAGTTATGTTAAGTCTATGTTACAACTGTGTGATCTATTTTTAATGCTTTATCTTAGTCTTTAAGTCAGAGGTCAGCAAGTATGGCCCTTGGGCCAAATCTGGCTCTCTGCCTGCTATTTCAATAAAATAAAGTTTTATTGAAACACAGCCACACACATTCATTTCTGTATTGGGTTGGCCAAAAAGTTCATTTGGGTTTTTCTGGAACATCTCATGACCATTTTTTTTGGCCAACCCAGTATCACTTATACTGCTTTCCTGCTGCAGCAGCAGAATTAAATAGTTGTGACAGAGACCATATGGCTACAAAGCCTGAAATATGTTGAGAAGAGGTTGGCTCACTTCTGCTTCAGTGAACCTCAGTGACCTAAAGACTGAAATGTTAGCCTTTGGGACATAATTTTTTTTTCCTTTTAGATTCTTTATATACTTTCAGATGTGCTAATCTGTTATTCTTTCAACCCTTAGGACTTAAACTGTCTCATGGAGAGATACCTAAAACCTCTTCAAAAAGAAACTTTTCTCACTCAGGATGAGGTATGGTGGCTATCGTCTGAACTTAAACTTGACCTGGTGATGGGGAAGAAATGAGGACCTCACACAATACTGAGCATTTTGAATTCATTTAATTGTAATAAATAGGTCAAGTTATTGCCTGGTGAGCTCTTGGCATGCACTCCAAGAGGAAAGAGTTGGCTCACCTTCTGATGGTGGGAGCATTACCATATGGGTAGAAAAACTTTTAAATCAGAAACAAATGAAGGGTCCACACACTAATGAAATAGGCAGTTGATGAAATTCTTTTGCATTTTCCAGCTTGATGTGCTCTTTGGAAATTTAACCGAAATGGTAGAGTTTCAAGTAGAATTCCTTAAAACTCTGGAAGATGGAGTGAGATTGGTACCTGATTTGGAAAAGCTTGAGAAAGTTGATCAATTTAAGGTAAGTCTCATCCTCAAATAGTGTCAAGCTGCCTCCTAATGTCAGGAGTGAGGTATCCTGTAGGTCCAGTTGAATCTCCTGAAAATACATTGCAGGAGGAATTGTTGCTGTGGTGTTGGGTCTTCATTGGATATCCAGTGGGGTCAGTTCCTAAAGGGAGTCAGAGAGGGGAATGGACTGTGCTTGCTGATCTGGCTAAGGTAGAACCAGTGCCATTGATTTCCATTTAACTGGAGTATCTGCTGACTTCTATTTAGGAAGATGCACCTACCTTTTGTTCTATTTATGTGGGGGCCTTCGACACTGTTAGCAAAATTCGACTAGCAGTCTTGGTTTTCCAATAAACAAATTAATTTGTCTTGTTCTGGGGAACTGGTTAATAGAAATGCTTATCGTTATCGAGGAAGATGGTCTTCCAGCACACAGTGTCCCCGTAGCCTTAATGAGGATTTATGACTGGAGCACTCGGTGAGGGTGCTTACAGCAGACTTCCTCCTCCTTGCTTGGCTTCCCCTTGCAGAGATTTCCTGCATTGTGTTTCCAACCAACGAAGCTCATTGATTAATGCACAATGGTTTTGGCTTATGTGTCACCCTCATGGACATTTAAAAAGGTTAATGGAGATATAATTGACTTAAAACACACTGCTTATATTTAAAATGTACACTGTGATGAAATCTGACATATGTGTACACCTCTGAAGCCGTCACCTCCATCAGGATAATGGGCATAATTATCTCCCCCAGTTGTTTTTCCTGTTCTTTTGTGATTCCTCTCTTCTTTTTCTTCTGGCCTCTCAGCCACAGGCAACTGTGTCTGCTTTCTGTTACCATAGACGAGTTTGCATTCTGGAATTTTATATAAATGAAATCATACAGCCCAGACATTTTTTTATGTGGCATCTTTTACTGGATAATTATATTGAGTTCCACCCATGTTGTTTCATATACCCACAATTCATACTTTTTGATTGCTGAGTAGTAATTGCATTGTGTGGATGTATCAGTACTATTGATATACTTTGTGATCCTTTGTCCTTTCTTGGGCATTTGGGTTGTTTCCAGCTTTTGGTAATTACAAGTAAAGTTGCTGTGAACATTTGTGTGCAAGTTTTAGTATGAATGTATTAAGAGATCCATGAAATTAAGAGATCCATGGAATTCTCCAGGCCAGAATACTGGAGTGGGCAGCCTTTCCCTTCTCCAGGGGATCTTCCCAACCCAGGGATCAAACCCAGGACTCCCGCATTGCAGGCAGATTCTTTACCAGCTGAGCCATGAATATATGCTTTTATTTCTCATGGATAAATACTTCGGAATGGAATGGTTGGATCGTATGGAAAGTGTATGTTTAACTTTTTAAGAAACTGCGGAACTGTTTTCCAGAATGATTGTGCCAGTGTGCAGTTCCACCAGCAGTTCCTCCTCTTTCTTTCAGCAGGGTCAGGTCACTCTTTTTAAACGTAGCCAGTTTAGCAAATATGTGGTGGCCCTTCATTATGGCTTTATTTTAATTTCTCTAATGATATGATGATGCATATCTTTCTATGTGCTAATTTGCTTTCATTATAGCCTCTTTGGTGAAATGTCTGTTCAGATCATTCACCCATTAATTATATTGGATTGTTATCTTATTATTAAGTCTTGAGAGTTCTTTGAAAATTTTGTGTAGAAGTCTAGAAGTCTATTACCATATATATGATTTGTAAATATTTTCTTTTGTCATACAGTATCTCTCAAAGAGCAGATTTTTTTTTTTTAAGTTGATTTCTCTTTTTAAATTGAGTATAGTTGATTTACGGTATGTTAGTTTCAGGTATATAACAAAGTGGCTTAGTTTATAAGTGAAAATCGCTCAGTCGTGTCTGACTCTTTAGGACCCTATGGACTGCAACCTGCCAGGCTCCTCTGTCCATGGAATTCTCCAGGCAAGGATACTGGAGTGGGTTGTCATTTCCTTCTCCAGATTTAGTTTATATATGGACATATAATCATTTTCAGATTCTTTTCCTTTATAGGTTATTACCAAACATTGAGTATAGTTCCCTGTGCTATGTAGTAGGTCCTTGTTGGCTATTATTTTATGTGTAGTAGTGTATATATGTTCATCTCAAGTTCCTAATTTATTCCTCCGCACAGAAGTTTTATTTAAAAAAATTTTTTTTTTGGCTACACCACATGTCATGCAGGCTCTTGGTTCCCTAATCAGGGATCAGATCTACACCCCCTGCAGTAGAAGCCTGGATTCTTAACCACTTGATCTCCAGGGATGTCCCCAGAAATTTTTGTTTTTTAATGAAATCCACTTTTTCAAATTTTTTCTTTTCTGGGTCATTCTTTTGGTATCTTATCTATGAACTCTGCCTAAAGCAGGGTCATAAAGTTTTCTCCTAGAAGTTTTGTGATGTGGAGACTTATATATTAGTCTCTTATCTGGTGTGATGGGTGACTCAAAGTCAATTTTTTGTATGTGAATATTTAATTTTTCTAGCACTGGGTTTTGAAGTGACTATCTTTTGATCTTTTTGCGTTGAGTAACTTTTGCACTTGTGTTGACTTGGGCTCAGTTGCCTGCACAGGCGTGGCCCCCGTACCCTGTGGCCATCTTCTAACAGGTGCGGAGATCTAGCTGTGTCATGTTAGTACACCTGATAGGTTTGTAGGATGAGATGAAGACTATCCTTCGATATATTTGTGTGTGTGTCATCTCTTTACAGTCCCTCTCTGCAACAGGAGTCACTTAGAATGCACACACACTTTCATATACATAAGCTTATGGGTCTATATTTATATATAGTTCTCTAATTTTATTTGGATATAATTTCAGACTTCCAGAAAGGTGACAAGAATAGCACAAAGAATTCTAAGCTATCCTTCTCCACATTTTCCAAATGTTAACATTTGACCACGTTTGCTTTATCCTTTCTCTGGCTATCTAATGTGTGTGTGTGTGTGTGTGTTGTGTTGTGTGTGTCTGTGTGTACAAAAGGTGTAATTTTTTCTCCTGAAAGATTTGAATAAATTACAGACATAATACCCCTTTAACTAGTAAATATAGTTTTTTTGTGTGTGTGTGGAATTGCTTGGGTTGCTTCATTTTTTTCTCGTCTCAGGGTGATTCGTGATACTGTCCATTTGAAATACAGCTTGGCTCATTGGTAAATTAATAGGACAGTGTTAGAACAACATGATAAAAATGCATACAGACCTGAAAATGCTTGGTTTTCATCTAAAATACCTAACGTTCATGATCTTCATTTAGCGTGCTTTTACTGTGGCATCAGTTCTTTGTGTTTAGATTCTGTTGATCACTTTGGGACTGTTTAGTTATCAGAACTGTGATACAAACATCATGGTGCTACAAGCAGAGGTGTTACTCTAGGGAGGGATTAGCGCATGATCCTTGAGCAACCTCACTCTAGAGCAGTCACGGTTGTGAATATCATTTAAGTGGAACCCTCTGCTCCGACCTTCACCTCACCGATTTCCTGCATAATCTGACAGTCTCCCCTCTGTCTGTAAGACGTGACAGTTGATGCTCACTGAGTACTCTCAGCCCCGGGGCTGCTCTCTGGCACTGCTGAGTTGGTTCCTCAGTCTGTGTTCATCCCTAAGCCTGTTGCTCATGGTTTCTGTGATTGCTGTTTTGTTTAAATCCTGGTTATATATTTGCCCAAAATTAAAAAGCTTGTTAAAAAGTGCAAATTGTGTTGCATAGAACACAAGCCCTACAACAGGATTAGCAAAAAAAAAAAAAAAAAAATTGGTTCTGAGATCAAATAAGTTTTGATAAAATTTCCTCTTGGGGATTTGCAGTGTCTGTCAGCCAGTGAGAGGCTTGTGAGGTCCTACTGAATAGAAACACAGGGTAAATGCAGTCTTTGTGTGCACACCCGCCATCTTTGTGCACAGTTTGTGCTCCGAGATGATTTTTTAAGGCTGGAAAAATAAATGAACATGTTAATGTTCTATCTGTGTTTCCTATATGGTAAATGTCTAGTGAATTTATATTAAGTTAAACAAATGAATGACTTCATGTGGCTAAAGTGAGGGGTTACATTTAGAGCTTTTTCTTACACAATTTGTCTCATTTAATTATTGGATATGGTTAAAAGGATGACTGTCTATACAGGGTCAGGGGGATGAGATGTGGGGAGGCGTGTAGCTGAAAAAGTAAAGAAGGAAAAGTAGAACATGTAGGAAATGAATTTAGGCCTCTAATGACCAATTATGTATGGTTATTAATAAACCTTTGTTTTCTTTTAATTAGACTATCAGAATTTTCTACGTTGTTAATTAAAATAAATTGCATTTTGTGGAACCCAATTTATCACTTGAATCCAAAGTCTTATTTTTTTTTTTTTTGGCTTGGAATCCAACTTTAAAATTCTAAAGCTAAATAAGCCATACCTCTTTCTGAACTAGACTAGATCAGTGTGAAACCTAAAGAAGATATTTTTCTGAGGCCTGTTTCATATATTTATAGAAAATGTATAGGATAAAAAGTATCCCAGCTGAGCTATATTAAATTCCTAATAGGGAAGAACGTGAAAGTCACTCACTCATGTCCGACTCTTTGCGACCCCATGGAGTATATAGTCCAGGAATTCTCCAGGCCAGAGTGGGTAGCCTTTCCCTTCTCTAGGGGATCCTCTGGACCAGAGATCAAACCCAGGTCTCCCGCGTTGCAGGCGGATTCTTTCTCAGCTGAGCCACAGGGGAAGCCCAACAATGCTGGAATGGGTAGCCTGTCCCTTCTCTAGTGGATCTTCCTGACTCAGGAATCGAACTGGGGTCTCCTGCATTGCAAGCAGATTCTTTACCAACTGAGCTGTCAGGGAAGCCCTGATAGGGAAGGCCTCTACCCAATTTTGATCCAGTTCAGGCAGAGGCTATGGGCTGGGAGATGTTACCTAATTCCCATGGGTGAGTCTGTTTCTTCTGTTCTTATCTACTGCTGCTAGAAAAGAGTATGGTGTTAGAGAGGGTGGAATTAGTGATCAGGGAAAGGGGTTTTCTATTTTGGGGGATTTATGCATTTTTGCCTTTATTTGGTTTGTCACTTCTACATCCCAACAGAATCTAATGAGGGAATTCAGGAGTTTTCTGTCTTTTCCAAAATGCCATATCTACTTTCTCATTAACAGTCAGATATCCCAGCTAGGTCATTGAAAGACACAAGCCAGCAAAACCGGTGACACTGGCTATAATTACTGAGATAGCCAAATACAGCGTCTATTACACAAATAGGTGAGCCCATAGACCTCCCAATAGGCCGTCAGTGAGCAAAGACAGGCGGTGACAGGTGTGAGTGGTGCCGATCTGTGGGGAGACTCGGGCAGGTGTGAGCTCCCGGCTGCATCCTGCTGATGTTCCTGGGTGAGGAGGACTGCAAACTAACTGCACTGTTTCTCACTGTGTCCAGAAAGTGCTGTTCTCTCTGGGGGGATCCTTTCTGTATTACGCTGACCGCTTCAAGCTCTACAGTGCCTTCTGCGCCAGCCACACGAAGGTCCCCAAGGTCCTGGTGAAAGGTAAGGCCTAGGAGGCCCGGGCAGCAGGTGGGCATGTTAATTGTCAGTTCACATTTGTGTGGCTGACCGTGGTCGGGGGCTTTTGGACAGAAATCTAAGAGTCATTGTTGTGCCAGATAGATATTCCAGCAAGCTACGAGTGAGAGTACATTTGTCTCTCGGTGTCTGTGGGGTATTCGTTTTAGGGTCCCCCATGGACACCAAATTTCCGGGATGCTCAAGTCTCTTATATAAAATGCGTTCTGTTTGCACGTAACCTATGCATATTTTCCCATGTGTGTGTGCTTAGTTGTTCAGTCGTGTCCAAATCTTTTGTAAACCCCTGAACTGTAGCCCGCCAGGCTCCTTTGTCCAGGGATGTTTTCAGGCAAGAATACTGGAGTGGGTAGCCATTTCCTACTCTAGGGGATCTTCCTAACTCAGGGATCGAACCCCCAAGTCTCTTTATCACTAGCACCACCAAACATCGCTAGGTTACTTGAAATACCTAATACAGTATGCATGCATGCCAAGTCACTGCAGTCATGTCCGACTCTTTGTGACCCCATGGACTGTAGTCCGCCAGGCTCCTCTGTCCCTGGGATTCTCCAGGCAAGAATACTGGAGTGGTTGCCACGTCCTCCTCCAGGGAATCTTCCCACCCCAGGGATCGAACTTATGTCTCCCGCACTGGCTGCTGCTGCTGCTAAGTCGCTTCAGTCGTGTCCGACTCTGTGCGACCCCATAGACGGCAGCCCACCAGGCTCCTCTGTCCCTGGGATTCTCTAGGCAAGAATACTGGAGTGGGTTGCCATTTCCTTCTCCAACGCATGCATGCATGCTAAGTCACTTCAGTCATGTCCGACTCTGTGCGACCCTATGGACAGCAGCCCACCAGGCTCCTCTGTCCACGGCATTCTCCAGGCAAGAATACTGGAGTGGGTTGCCATTTCCTTCTCCACCCACATTGGCAAGTGGGTTCTTTACCACTAGTGCTACCTGGGAAGCCCTAATATAGTATATGTGTGCTGTGCTTAGTTGCTCAGTTGTGTCCGACTCTTTGCAACCCCGTGGACTGTTGCCTGTCAGCCTCGTCTGTTCATGGTGATTCTCCAGGCAAGAATACTGAAGTGGGTTGCCATGCCCTCCTCTAGGGGATCTTTGCAACCCAGGGATCAAACCCAGGTTTCCAACATGGTGGGGGGATTCTTTACCATCTGAGCCACCAGGAAAGCCTAATACAGTATAACTGCCATGTAATAAATAGTTGTCGATATGCAGCAAATTGAAGTTTTGCCTTTTGGAACTTTCTGGAATTTTTCTCCCAACTGTTTCCTCTTCATCGTTGGTTGAATCCACAATGCAAAACCTGTGGATATAGAATCCTTAGATATGGAGCGCTGACTGTACTGAGAAATTAAATGCATTAATATCTTGAATTAATAGTGTTGTCAATTTTCTTATCATAAAAGTTTTGACTCAGCTCTTCAGAGCCAGAATTGATAAGTCATTTTGCAATTATGCAAAAACATAGGGGATTTAAAAATTCCCTACTTTATTTGTATTTTCATTAACTTCATAATAACCTACCACACTTCATACACCTTTTTGTGTCATTTCATCTTTCCCTCACCGATTTCTGTTCCCAGGTGTGTGATAATAGTCACCACCATCACTACTAAAATTGCTTCAATTATTTACAAAAGTCCAGCTGTAATTCCGTTTTGCACAGAGAAGAGTAGAAGTTCTATATTGGCAAGCTCCCGTTCCTAAGTGTTCTAAGAAGATAATGGGTGTTCTGAGTGTCACTAAAAAGCTGTTTCTCTTCCATAGTTCTGCATGTGACTTTGATAGGTTAAGGGATTAGAGAAATATGGCCTTGGTAAACAGTAGAATCTATAGAAAGTTCAATTTCAAAGGATCTCTGGAAATCAGTCTGCTCTTCCTTTTACACCTTACCATGTGGCTGCCATGCAAACAACTGCTGAATATGTAAGTAATTTACTTACATTTGTGTTTGCTGCCAAAGAGAACTAGCTTGACTTAATTCAAAATTTATTATGATAAAGATGAATACAACACAGGTCTCTGGATAGCAAAAAATCCTGCCCCAGATAATGACATACTTAATGACATACTTAATGATCGTTCCAGTCCAGGCAAAAAGAGTTCTACTTCAGCATAAAAACTTAAAGGATACCTGGGAATATCCTTGTCCAGCTATATGACAAGGAAATTGTCCTGCTTTTTGGTTTTATATAAGCTGCACTGGTCATATAGTTCCGTGTATGTATTTCTTTTTAAACTCTAATTGAATGCTGTATTATGAGAGTTTTCAGAGCACTTTGCTCTCTGGTAAAATTATATACTCATCACAGTCCTTAAAGCAGTTTGTGTTATTTTTACTCACTTGATTAAATTCTGCCCCTGTAGATTTTCAAAAATTCAAAATCATTACATTTTGCACCTGAAAAATATTAGAGTCTTTCAAAATCATCCCTTAAACCGTTAGGTATGACCCACATTTTTCTGATGGCCCAATGTGCAGATAGGATGAAGAGAACTCTTTGAGAACAGGAAGTACCTGCCTGGGCTGCTTTGCAACCACTGCATTCCCAGTCTCCTTTCTCTTCATGGATTTGGTGGCTGGATCCATGGAATCTGATTCCTCTTGATGGGCCTTAAAATGGCTGAGAAGATGGTAGTCTTGACAAGGCCTTTCCCCATGACTGCTGTTTTTCTTAATTGAATAAAGAGAGTGAGAAGACTCATTCTGTGATTTCATGATGTCCTTTTACAGTCTCTTCTGTTCCTGTTTTTCCTTTGGCTGTGCTGGGTCTTCCTTGCTGTGTGAGGGCTTTCTCTCATTGTCGTGAGCAGACTTCTCATTGCAGTGGCTTCGTGAGTTGCAGAACACAGGCTCTAGGTGAGAGGGCTTCAGTAGTTGCCGTGCGTGGGCTCAGAAGTTGTGGCCATGGGGTTAATTGCCCCTTAGCATGTGGGATCTTCCTTGACCAGGGACTGAACCCATGTCCCTTGCATTGCAGGGTGGATTCTTAACCATTGGACCACCAGGGAAGCCCTATCTTTTGTGCTTAGCTCACATTCCTAATTTTTGGAGATGGAAATATATTTTATCAGAAGCTTGAAAAAGTATATGCCTACAGTTAGTCATTTTAATATATTGTCCATTCTTCTTCCCATTTTTGCCCTCAGTTCAGCCTCTCTTTCCACCATTTCTTTGGAAAAACATGTCATGTCTTCCTGACTGTTCACTGGCAGATACCTTTCTGATTGTCTGGGGGCCCACAACTCCCCAGGGCTGATTTTCAGCCTAGCTGGGACACAGATAAAAGCCCAGCCCGTGAGAAAATTGCTGCCCGTGTTACCTTAGGTCAGTTGTGTATTTCCCTCTGAGATAAATCCTGATAGCTGGTAGCACTGCATTAGCACAGAACAGATCTTAAAAGGCATTCCCTGCAGGAGACCAGCACTGTTCCACTTACCCAGCTGCAAGGTAGTGCTGCTGCTTTTTTTTCCTTCCTCTTCTCAAAAGAGGTTCTATCAGCAATGAAATGCTTGAAAGATTAGAAAAACTGGGGTAAGCAGTGTTGGAAGATGCAGGCTTTTGTATAATTCAGAGATGGCGAGGCCAACAGATCAGGAGACAATTACCATCAAAAGTTTGTGGGACTTCCCTAGTGGTCCAGTGGCTAAGACACTGCGCTTCCAATGCAGGGAGCCAGGTTCAATCCCCGGTCAGGGGTCTAGATCCCACATGCCACAGCTAAGAGTTCGCATGCTGCAACCAAAGATCCCAGCACAGCCAAATAAATAATTGTTTTTATTTGAAAGAAAGACCATGTGTTATTCATGGTTCCCAAGAGGAGGGGAGAGGATCACACAGTGCAGGGCCATGAGAGGACACACCAGGGTCCACCTGGAGGCAGAATGAGTGAAGGGAAGACACAGGCAAGACGCTCTGTTGTGGCGTCTGCAGGAAGGAATGGGTGAAGCAGGGCAAGCGGGTTTAGGATTGGCTAATTTGAATAATCTCAGCAGGCTCTGGGGTGGGAGGGCTGTCCTGAATTCTCTGGGACCTGGCTCTGGGATGCTTAGGGCAATATCGGCCTAGAGCTGTAAAAGCCTCATAGAAGAGAGATGGAGGCAGGGGCTCTGGATTGTTTGGTTTGTGTGTGAAAAGCATGCTTCCAGGTGATTCCTGGGCTACCTTTAGGGACTGACTCGCTCTAGGACAGGCTCTCCCAGGTCTGTAAGGCCTTTGATGTCAAAATATCAGATTAAGAAGACATTCAACAGCAACCCTTGAAAACCTCCATGCGTAGGACTTACCGACTCTGTTATCCCAGAGCTCAGGGGTCATCAGCCTCCGGGATCTAATGCCAGGTTATCTGAGGTGGAACTGATGTAATCATAATAGAAACAAAGTAAACAATAAGTGTAATGTGCTCAAATCATCTCCAAACCGTCCCCTCCTCCCCAATCTCAGGAAAAGTGGTCTTCCTCAAAATCAGTGCCTGGTGCCCAAAAAGGTTGGAGACCGCTGCTAACTCATTGGAGCTCTGCTCACGCCTCCTAAATAAACAAAGAAATCTGATGGGCAGGCCTTCTCTGACCACTCACTGTACTCTCAATCCTGTGAAAAGGCACCTTGGAATTAGTGAGTGAAGCTGTGAGAAGGGAGTTCTGTGGGTGTTCCACTCAGTCTGTATTTAAACTCTTCCAGCCAAGACGGACGCAGCTTTCAAGGCGTTCCTGGACGCCCAGAACCCAAAGCAGCAGCATTCGTCCACCCTGGAGTCCTACCTCATCAAGCCCATCCAGAGGATCCTTAAGTATCCGCTTCTGCTGAAGGAGCTTTTTGCTCTGACGGACGCGGAGAGTGAGGAACACTACCACCTGGATGGTGAGCCGAGAGCCCCTGAGAACTGTCTCTTGTTCCCGTCTCTCCCAGAGCCTTTAAATGGCCTTTTCATTGCTTTCATGACCTGTTCTCCTCCAGTGGCCATCAAGACTATGAACAAGGTTGCAAGTCATATCAATGAAATGCAGAAAATCCATGAGGAATTTGGGGCTGTGTTTGACCAGCTGATCGCTGAACAGACCGGTGAGAAAAAAGAGGTAAGGACCCCTCTTCTGCCCAGCATGCTTGTCCGTAGAGCTGGGTTGGTTCGTTTCTTTTTAAGGTGTTATTTATAAGTAAAATAGTAACAACGATAGTATTTTTGTTGGTGGCATTTTTTTTTTAATTGAAGCATAGTTTATTTACAGTATTGTGTTAGTTTCTGATGTACAGCAAAGTGATTCAGTTTGCATATATATATTCTTTTACAGATTCTTTTCCATTATAGTTTATTACAAGATATTGAATATATTGCCCTGTGCTATACAGTAAGACCTTATCATTTATGTATTTCATATATAGTAGTATCTATCTGTTAGTTTCAGACTCCTAATTTATCCTTCCCCTTTCCCCTTTGATAACTATGTTTGTTTTCTATGTCTCTGAGTCTTTTTTTCTTTCATAGATAAGTTTATTTGTACCATACTTTAGATTCTACATACAAGTGATATCATATGATATTTGTCTTTCTCTGATTTACTTCAATTAGTATGAAAATCTCAGGTCCATTCATTTCGCTGCAAATTGCACTATTTCATTCTTTGTTATGACTAAGTAATAATACACTGGAATATTATATATATTATATGAGTGTATATATGTGTATATATATGTATACACATCTTGTTACCCATTCATCTGTCAGTAGACACTTAGGTTGCTTCCATGTCTTGATTTTTGTAAACAGTGCTACTATGAACATTGGGGTGCGTATATCTTTTCAAATTAGAGTTTTCTCCAGGTATGTGCCTGGAGTGGACTTGCTGAACCATATGGCAATTCTATTTTTAGGTTTTTAAGGAACCTCCAAATTGTTTTCCATAGTGGCTATACCAGTGTACATTCCCACGTTGGTAGAACTTCTGTCTTTTACCCAAGGCTACACTGTGAATTTTCTTTCTCAGTTGAATTATTTCTTAGTTTAGGAAACATACCCTGATTCTTCTGCTTCACCCTCCAGACCTCTGATTTTGTTCTCTCTCAAGTGTGAGAGTGAATTTCCATGACCATGACTTGGACTGTTTCTCTAAACACTGTTAAAGGTCATGGCCGTATCTCCAGAGACTAGACTAGTAATTAACATGTAGCAGGCGCTCAGTGAATATTTATTGAATGAGTGAAAGTTTCAAATGACTCTGAATCTTTTTTTTTTTAAAGTCTGCCTGAAACTGTACTTAGAATAAAGAGTCACAGGAACAAATACGCTTGAGAAAAATGTAAAATGAACTCTAAGTTGTGTCTGAGTCACTGAGGAGAGCTTATGTGAATAAGTGCAGATAGTACTGAGATGGATCAGACGGATATGCTACGGAATGATATTCACCAGTGCCGCTGTGCTTCCTGGTTTGATTGGAATGTTGTCCTCATTTTCCTTTCTGCCTCAAAAAAGGACACAAGCTAGCAGGGAACTATGACGAGAAACTCTTGCTGTGACTGGAAGGAGGGAAAGGCAGAGGGGTGGTGGGGATAAGACCTGGTTGTTTAGTCTGGAAAAGAAAACAGCCTTATCTTTGGAGATGTAAAGGGTTATTGTCTAACGGGTTCCCGTTTATGTCCTTGGTGAAACAAAAGAAATTTTGGACTGTAAAAAGATAATTTTCAGAAAAAGGTAAAATCATGACATCTCATAGAGATGTAAAGCGAACAAATATGAAGAAGTGTATTTTACTTAGATGATGTGAGGGAACCTGACAGTCAAAATAGCAGGTGTATGTACGAAGTGAAGACATGGCGAGATGATTTGTAAATGCAGACAAATTGGTTTTTCCACAGCGGGAGGCATCAATTAAAGTCACTACCAGGCTGGAGAGAATGTACACATTTATCTGTTACCTGCACCTTACAAAGAAGTTCAAAGACACGTAGATACGGAGTTGGACTCTGATAGCTCAAGAGGGTGTGCTGTAAAGGCTGCTCACTGAAAGCCTTTAAAAAAAGGCTGTTTTCCACTGAAACACAATTTTTATTCACCATGGTATTTCAGGAAGAGTATGTGAATATTCTCTGTCTAGCAGGCAGACAATTTAATCTATCAGAATGTGGAAAAGACAGACATGCCTCTCTGGATTTTGTTTTCATTTTCTTGTAAAATTTTATAGTAAGAAAAATGCACTGTGTTTCTTAAAGAAAAGAGCAAGCTACAGAAAAAGGCAAGAATTAAAACTACCTACAATCTCAGAAGACAAAACTTACCTCTTGATGTTTGGGTATTTATTTTTAAAAAAATATGTTTATTATGTACTTGAATATAATTCCATATACTTGAATATTTTGGAAATTATTTTGTACCTTGAGTTTTTTTTTTATGTTGAACAAAGAATTATTTAATTTTCACATTACTTTAAATGATTCAAAAGGATCATTGAAATGATTGTGTAATATTTTACTGTGTGATTGAACAATGACTCGCTTAATTCCTATTGTCAAGTACTTCTCTAGGCTTCATTTGACAACTATGAATAATACTTCAGAATTATAAGGCTTCTATCCTGTATTTTAGTTTATTTCATTTTGACAAGTGAATTTTATTGAGTCATGGAAATGAACAATTTCAGTGCATTTCATTATATTCCAAATTGATTTCTGAATTTTAATGATCTTGAGAGCAAAGGACTATTATGCCAAAGTCTAGAAGGTAATATGGATAGCAGATTGTAAAGACTTTAGACAAAAAGCTGAATATGATTCACAAGTCAGACTATAAAAGGGCATATGGCTTTGGTGGAACTGCCCAACCTCCAAACTGAAATTCTGTCAACCAAGTAAGAAATCTTTCCAGCAAGGAACAAAGAGATGTAGTGCTATGCAAAGCAATCTCTTGTGAGCAGAGATTTTGTTAGGGTAAAAATGTACAAAAGATGGAAAGAGGGACCTTTGACCACATACCAGTATGACAGGGTAGGAAAGTCCTGTATCAGTAGTAGGATGTCTGAAGATCACAAAAATGAAAGCTTGAAGAAGATGCAAAGAGAGCAACAGAAGATTATGTCTTAGCACTATAGGAAGAATAAGAAAGAAAAAGACCACTACCCGGGGCCAGAAGTATCATAACCAAAGACATTTGATGACCCAAAGAAAATGACTCAAATCCACTTGATGTCTTTTTTTTCTCCACTGAAAAGAATGGTCTTCAAACTGGAAAGGATGGAGTGATCTTGAATCCACAAAAGTAAAACCCTAGGGAGAATGGTCCTGGGGAAATGGTGTGTTCTGCGCCAAGATCAGTGATAAGTCTATAGCGATACTTAGAGAAAGCAGTAGTGTTCCCTTGGTGGATACTGCCCTGGGGGTGTGGTTGACTAGTTACTGAATATGAACAAAGTAATGTAATAGCTTACTGTTTTTAACCACTGACCATATGACTAATAATATAGCTCACTAGTAATTAGAGTGATTATTACTGCCATAATGATCTTGATCATTATAGTGGCAATGGTACTGCTGTGTTGTCCAGTGCCGGAGCCCCACTTCCAGCATTGCAGCCCAGAGTGGTGAGTAAATGGCACCATACTCGGTGGAGGGCTGCTTGGTGGCTGGCATATCTAGAAACTCGGTCAGATCAAAAGCAGCAAAATAAACCAGAGCCATCTGGCCTTGAGAAATTCAACATCAAGTTTTCAAATATGCACACTGCTGCTTTGAGGGAGAAAGACTCAGGCTTGCTTTCTATGGAAACAGTAAAAGTGAGAGACTGGTGGGCGAGGGCTCCAGGGAGGCATATTGGAAGAAGACCCTCCCCACAATTGATGGGGTTGCCCAGTGGGATGGACCATGGACTCTGGTTGTTGCAAAGCCTCGTCCTCTGACGTGTTAGCACAGGGAGCCACGTGGAGGGACCAGATGATCCTTGCATCTGTGACTAGGTTGCTGAGTGTGTGGGAGGGTGGGATTTTGATAGACGTGGAAGTGGTCAACAGCTCCAGTGAAAAAGACACATGTGACAATTGTCAGGCATGGACACTGGTGGAATCTGAGGATTATCATGCTTCCATAAGGAGAAGAGGACCTTGTTCATCTGAGATGGCTTAGCATTTGACCTTTGATGCTGCAAGAGCAGACCTTGTGGTTTTTAAGGACCCCAGAGCTCACATTGTACAAGCTTAAAGAACAATCTCCCAGCACCTCAGTTGGCTTCTTTTTCCTCCTCTAAAGTGAAATGAAATCTTTGTTAAAATGAGTCAGAAGAAGAAGAAATGAAGTAAAGATTGCACTGCTTCCCAGAAGACCCTTGCTCCAAAGGGACTTAAATTCAGAGGTGGCAGTGTCTGTAGCTTCCTGGATCTTTGTCATGGATGACCGTTGGTTCCCCTTGGGTAACTATCAATTTGAACACCAAACCTCTGTGATTTTATTCATCAGTTTTGACAGGTCTTTTGTTGTTGAGCTGCTAAGTCGCATTCAACGCTTGTGACCTCATGGACTGTATCTGCCAGGCTCCTCTGTCCATGGGATTTCCCAGGCAAGAATACTGGAGTGGGTTGCCATTCTGTTCTCCAGGGGATCTTCCCAACCCAGGGATCAAACTGAGCCTCCTGCATTGTGTGGGCGGATTCTTTACTGTTGAGCCACTAGGGAAGCCCTTTGATAGCTTTACTGCATGTGAATTTCAGAAGCTCTATTTGTATCTTTTGGCCGCCATATTTTTGGAATTCTGATACGCAAACGCAGAATAAAGGGGGAAAAGATGACCAGATGGAAGACATTATTTAGAGGCATTTTTCATGAAGTCATATTGACACCAGCCTGTCGAGTTTTAAAATGTCATGAATATCTTGAGTGTTTATGACATTACCCAGTAAGCTTTGCCCTGGATTTCAGGTTGCAGATCTGAGCATGGGAGACCTGCTGTTGCATACCACCGTCATCTGGCCAAACCCGCCCGCCTCGCTGGGCAAGTGGAAAAAGGAGCCTGAATTGGCAGCGTTTGGTACGTGTCACCAAAGGGCTTGGAGGGGCAGAGGGAGGCTGGCTTATTTTTTGAAATAAGTTAACATTTCTTTTCCAAGACACAGTTTATTAAAGTATGCTTACATAAGTCATCTGCACTGTCTTCTTGCTGCGGCCACTAACATGTCACCAATACTAAATTACACCTCCCAGCTAAGTACGACCAACATGGCCCCTCTGCTGGGTTGCGTCTCACCCAGGTGTAGTCACATAGGCAGGAAAAGATGTTTTTTAAGCTGCCACTCCGAATATCATTTGAAAATGATGAGTTAATAACAAACCAAAGAAAAATCAACAAATCAAAACTGTCTCTGTATCTGAGCCCCCCAGTCTGAGATCGTTTGTTTTCTTCCTGGCTCTGTGTTGCTGTCTGTGATGCCAGGGTTCAGGGCGTGGTTCTCAGCTCATCTGTTTTGGCGCCACTGGGTGCCTTGATCAGTTATAAGGTGCTTGTCAGTCACACTGATAATACTAGCAAATTGTAAGATGTTTATGAAGGTTTATTTTCTTTTATTTAATTTGAATTGAAGGATGATTGCTCTATGATATTGTGTTGGTTTCTGCCACGTTGCTGTTCATGACTGTTGCCCAGTCGTGTCCGACTCTTTGCGCCCCTGTGGGCTGCAGCATGCCAGGCCTCCCTGTCCATCACCATCTCCCAAAGTTTGCCCAAGTTCATGTTCATTGCATCCATCGGTATGAATCAGCCATAGGTATACATATGTCCCCTCCCTCCCACATTCCACCTCTTTAGGTTGTCACAGAGTCCCGGTTTGAGTTCCCTGAGTCAAGGATTATTTTTTCAATAAACTAGTTCTGATGAATGTAGTTGCCACAATTAGAAATCTCATGTTGTTTTACTGGAAAATGCTTTTTTGAAAGAGAAAAACTGTGAGTTAGCCCACTGTGCGTAATTCAGGAAATATGGCTCATTGTTGTGTGTAAATGCTTGTACAGCGTGTGTGTTGTTCCTGAGTGTAAAATGATCAACCACGATCAGTGGCCAGTATTCTTGCTTTTGTTTTAGGCTGTGTCATTTCCTAGCCTGCCCCTAGAAGATTCATAGGCGAGTGATAGTATAAATGAAATCTAATATTAATATTTCCATTCACCTTCCTTCTCTTATCTTTCTTTGGATGGAAGCGGGAAAGTTTTGCTGTTTACTGGTTTTTTTTTTAATTTTGTTTTTTAAAATTTATTTATTTTTTAATTAAAGGATAATTGTTTTACAGAATTTTGTTGTTTTCTGTCAAACCTCAACATGAATCAGCCATAGGTATACACATATCCCCTCCCTTTTGACCCTCCCTCCCATCTCCCTCTCCACCTGACCCTCCTAGGTTGATACAGAGCCCCTGTTTGAGTTTCCTGAGCCATACAGCAAATTCCCGTCGGCTATCTATTTTACATATGCTAATGTAAGTTTCCATGTTACGCTTTCCATACATCTCACCCTCTCCTCCCCTCTCCCCACGTCCATAAGTCCCTTCTCTATGTCTGTTTCTCCACTGCTGCCCTGTAAATAAGTTCTTCCGTACCATTCTTCTAGATTCTGTATATATGTGTTAGAATATGATATTTATCTTTCTCTTTCTGACTCCACTCTGCATAATAGGTTCTAGGTTCATCCACCTCATCAGAACTGACTCAAGTGCATTCCTTTTTATGGCTGAGTAGTATTTCATTGTGTATATGTACCACAACTTCTTCATCCATTCATCTGTCGATGGGCATCTAGGTTGCTTCCATGTTCTAGCTATTGTAAATAGTGCTGCAGTGAACAATGGGATACATGTGTCTTTTTCAGTTTTGGTTTCCTCAGGGGATATGCCTAGGAGTGGGATTGCTGGGTCATATGGTGGTTTTATTCCTAGTTTTTTTAAAGAATCTCTATACCGTCTTCCATAATGGCTGTATCAGTTTACATTCCCACCAACAGTGGAAGAGCGTTCCTTTTTCTCCACACCCTCTCCAGCATTTATTGTTTGTAGACTTTTTGATGATGGCCATCCTGACTGGTGTGAGGTGATATCTCATTGTAGTTTTGATTTGCATTTCTCTAATAATGAGCGATGTTGAGCATCTTTTCATGTGTTTGTTAGCCATTTGTATGTCTTCTTTGGAGAAATGTCTGTTTAGGTCTTTTGCCCACTATTTGATTGGGTTGTTTGTTTTTCTAGCATTAAGTTGTATGAGCTGCTTGTATATTTTGGAAATTAATCCTTTGTCAGTTGTTTCATTTGTTGTTATTTTCTCCCATTCTGAGGGTTGTCACTTCACCTTGCTTGTAGTTTCCTTTGCTGTGCAAAAGCTTTTAAGTTTAATCAGGTCCCACTTGTTTACTTTTGTTTTTATTTCCGTTACTCTAGAAGGTGAGCCATGGAGGATCTTGCTTTGATTTATCTCATCAAATGTTCTGCCTATGTTTTCCTCTAGGAGTCTTATAGTTTCTGGTCTTCCATTTAGGTCTTTAATCCATTATTTATTTATTTATTTATTTTTTGCTTTTTGATTTTATTTTATTTTTAAACTTCACATAATTGTATTAGTTTTGCCAAATATCAAAATGAATCCACCACAGGTATACATGTATTCCCCATCCTGAACCCTCCTCCCTCCCCACACCATCCCTCTGGGTCATCCCAGTGCACTAGCCCCAAGCATCCAGTATCATGCATCGAACCTGGACTGGCATCTCGTTTCATACATGATATTTTACATGTTTCAATGCCATTCTCCCAAATCTTCCCACCCTCTCCCTCTCCCATAGAGTCCATAAGACTGTTCTATACATCAGTGTCTCTTTTGCTGTCTCGTACACAGGGTTATTGTTACCATCTTTCTAAATTCCATATATATGCGTTAGTATACTGTATTGGTGTTTTTCCTTCTGGCTTACTTCACTCTGTATAATAGGCTCCAGTTTCATCCACCTCATTAGAACTGATTCAAATGTTTTCTTTTTAATGGCTGAGTAATACTCCATTGTGTATATGTACCACAGCTTTCTTATCCATTCATCTGCTGATGGACATCTAGGTTGCTTCCATGTCCTGGCTATTATAAACAGTGCTGCGATGAACATTGGGGTACACGTGTCTCTTTCCCTTCTGGTTTCCTCAGTGTGTATGCCCAGCAGTGGGATTGCTGGATCATAAGGCAGTTCTATTTCCAGTTTTTTAAGGAATCTCCACACTGTTCTCCATAGTGGCTGTACTAGTTTGCATTCCCACCAACAGTGTAAGAGGGTTCCCTTTTCTCCACACCCTCTCCAGCATTTATTATTTGTAGACTTTTGGATCACAGCCATTCTGACTCGTGTGAAATGGTACCTCATAGTAGTTTTGATTTGCATTTCTCTGATAATGAGTGAGGTTGAGCATCTTTTCATGTGTTTGTTAGCCATCTGTATGTCTTCTTTGGAGAAATGTCTATTTAGTTCTTTGGCCCATTTTTTGATTGGGTCATTTATTTTTCTGGAGTTGAGCTGTAGGAGTTGCTTGTATATTTTTGAGATTAGTTGTTTGTTGCTTCATTTGCTATTATTTTCTCCCATTCTGAAGGCTGTCTTTTCACCTTGCTAATAGTTTCCTTTTATGTGCAGAAGCTTTTAAGGTTAATTAGGCCCCATTTGTTTATTTTTGCTTTTATTTCCAATATTCTGGGAGGTGGGTCATAGAGGATCCTGCTGTGATGTATGTCAGAGAGTGTTTTGCCTATGTTCTCCTCTGGGAGTTTTATAGTTTCTGGTCTTACATTTAGGTCTTTAATCCATTTTGAGTTTATCTTTGTGTATGGTGTTAGGAAGTGTTCTAATTTCATTCTTTGACATGTAGCTGTCCAGTTTTCCCAGCACCACTTACTGAAGCAGCTGCCTTTGCCTCATTGTATATTCTTGCTTCCTTTGTCAAAAATAAGGTACCCATGGGTGCATGGGTTTATTTCTGGACTTTCTATCTTGTTCCATTGGTCTATATTTCTGTTTTTGTGCCAGTGCCATATTGTCTTGATGACTGTGGCTTTGTAGTATAATCTGAAGTCAGAAAGGTTGATTCCTCCAGCCCCATTCTTTCTCAAGACTGCTTTGGCTATTCAGGGTCTTTTGTGGTTCCATATGAATTGTGAAAGTTTTTTGTTCTCATTCTGTGAAAAATGTCATTGGTAATTTGAGAGGAATTGCATTGAACCTATAGATTGCATTTGGTAGTATAGTCATTTTCACAATATTGATTCTTCTACCCAGGAACTTGGACTATCTCTCCATCTGTTTATGTCATCTTTGATTTCTTTCATCAGAGTCTTATAATTTTCTGTGTACAGTTCTTTTGTCTCCTTAGGTAAGTTTATTCCTAGATATTTAATTCTTTTTGTTGCAATGGTAAATGGGATTGATTCCTTAGTTTCTCATTCTGGTTTTTCATTGTTAGTATATAGAAATGCAAGTGATTTCTGTGTATTGATTTTGTATCCTGAAACTTTGCTGAATTCACTAATTAGCTCTAGTAATTTTCTGATACTATCTTTAGGGCTTTCTCTGTACAGTATCATGTCATCTGCAAACAGTGAGTGCTTTACTTCTTCTTTTCTGAACTGCATTCCTTTTATTTCTTTTTCTTCTCTGATTGCTGTAGCTAGGACTTCGGACTTCCAGAACTATGTTGAATGATAGTGGTGAAAGTGGAGACCCTTGTCTTGTTCCTGATCTTAGGGCAAATGCTTTCAGTTTTTCACCATTGAGAAAAATGTTTGCTGCAGGTTTATCATAGATGGGCTTTACTATGTTGAAGTAGGTTCCTTCTATGCCCATTTTTTGAAGAGTTTTAATCATAAATGGGTGCTGAATTTTGTCAAAGCCTTTTTCTGCATCTATTGAAATTATCATATGGTTTTTATCTTTCAATTTGTTGACATGGCGTATCACACTGATTGATTTGCATATATTGAAGGATCCTTGCATCCCTGGAATACCCAACTTGATCATGGTGTATGAGCTTTTTGATGTGTTGCTGAATTCTGTTTGCTAACATTGTGTTGAGGATTTTTGCTCTATGTTCATCAGTGATATTGGCCTGTAGTTTTCTTTTTTTGTGTTGTCTTTGGCTGGTTTTGGTATCAGGGTGATGGTAGCCTCGTAAAATGAGTTTGGAAGTGTTCCTTCCTCTACAACTTTTTGAAAGAGTTTTAAAAGAATAGGCATTAGCTCTTCTATAAATCTTTAATAGAATTCTCCTGTGAAGCCATCTGGTCCTGGGCTTTTGTTTTCTGCAGATTTTTGATCACAGCTTCCATTTCAGTGCTTGTAATTGGGTTGTTCATAATTTCTATTTCTTTCTGTTTCAGTCTTGGAAGATTGAACTTTTCTAAGAATCTGTCCATTTCTTTAGATTATCCATTTTTTGCCATATAGTTGTTCATAATAGTCTCTTATGGTCCTTTGTATTTCTGCATTGTCTGTTGTAACCTCTCCTTTTTAATTTCTAATTTTGTTTATTTGATTCTTCTCTCTCTTTTTCCTGATGAGTCTGGCTAAAGGTTTGTCAATTTTATTTATCTTCTCAAAGAACCAGCTTTTAGTTTTATTAATCTTTACTATTGTTTCTTTCATTTCTTTTCATTTCTTTCTGCTCAGATCATTATGATTTCTTTCTTTTTACTAATTTTGGGGTTTTTTCATTCTTCTTTTTCCAGTTGTTTTAGGTGTAAAGTTAGATTGTCTATTCGATGTTTTTCTTATTTCTTGAGGTAGGATTGTATTGCTATTAACTTCCCTCTTAGGACTGCTTTTGCTGCATCTCATAGGTTTTGAGTTGTCATGCTTTCATTGTTATTTGTTTCTAGAAATTTTTTGATTTCCCTTCTGATTTCTTCAGTAATCTATTGGTTATTTAGAAACATGTTGTTTAATCTCCATGTATTTGTGTTTCTTACATTTTTTTCCCCTTGTAATTGATAACTAGTTTCATAGCATTGTGATCAGAAAAGATGCTTGATACGAATTCAGTTTTCTTAAATTTACTGAAGTTTGATTTGTGACCCCAGATGCCATCTATCTTGGAGAATGTTCCATGTGCACTTGAGAAGAAGGTGTATTCTGCATTTGAATGTTGGTGTGTTTGATATTGTCCCAGAGGTCTCTGAGACTATTCCTTCTTTTTACTTTATTCTGCTCTTCAGAAGTTATTTCCACCATTTTATCTTCCAGGTTACTGATTCGTTCTTCTGCTTCAGATATTCTGCTATAGATTCCTTTTAGAGTATTTTTAATTTCAGTAATTATGTTGTTAGTCTCAGTATGTTTATTCTTTAATTCTTCATTAATTGATTCTTATATTTTCTCCATTTTGTTTTCAAGGTTTTTGAGCATCTTTACTATCATTTTTCTGAATTCTCTTTCAGGTAGCTTGCCTATTTCCTCTTCATTTATTTGGACTTCTGTGTTTCTAGTTTGTTCCTTCATTTATGTAGTATTTCTCTGCCTTTTCATTTTTTTTTTAACTTATTGTGTTTGAGGTCTCCTTTTCCCAGGCTTCAAGGTTGAATTCTTTCTTCCTTTTGATTTATGCCCTCCTAAGGTTGGTCCAGTGGTTTGTGTAAGCTTCCTGTAGGGTGAGATTTGTGCTGAGTTTTCTTGTTTGCTTGCTTTTCCTCTGATGGCAAGGCTGAGTGAGGTGGTGATCCTGTCTCCTGAAGACTGGGCTTGTATTTTTGTTTTATTTGTTGTTTAGATGAGGTGTCCTGGACAGGGTGCTACTGGTGGTTGGGTGATGCTGGATCTTGTATTCAGGTGGTTTCCTTTGAGTGAGTTCTCACTATTTGATACTCCCTACAGTTAGTTTTCTCGAACTCTAGGGTCTTGGAGTCAGTGCTCCCACTCCAAAGGCTCAGGGCTTGATTTCTGGTCAGGAATGAAGATTCCACAAGTGGTTTGTTATGGCATTAAGTGAGGTAAAACAGATACCCCAAAATGAGAAACCAAAGATGAACCCCAAATAAATGGTAGCTGCAAAATCAGGCAAATAATAATTAAAATAATGAATATACACATATACATATACACCCATGAGCAAAGTCAGAACAGTCCAACAAAAGTAAAGTACAATAGATTGACCTGGCAAACAAAGGAAACCAAAAATTACATGTACCAGTGAAGAACAAAACTAACCAGAGCACAAACTGGGAAAAAACTGAAGCACGGTGCCAACTGGGGAATAAAGCTATGAAAATAAAGCTAACAAATATGTTGAGAGGAAAGGAAAGAAGGAAAAGAAAGAATAGATATGCAAAGTTAAATAGAGGTAGATAAAGAAGGTTAATGGACAGTTATGACCAACCTAGACGGCATAGATCATGGCATCTGGTCCCATCACTTCATGGCAAATAGATGGGGAAACAGTGAAAACAGTGTCAGACTTTATTTTTCTGGGCTCCAAAATCAGATGCACATGGTGATTGCAGCCATGAAATTAAAAGACGCTTACTCCTTGGAAGGAAAGTTATGACCAACCTAAGTAGCATATTAAAAAGCAGAGATATTTGCCAACAAAGCTCTGTCTAGGACCTTCAAGGCTGTGGTTTTTCCAGTGGTCATGTATGGATAGGAGAGTTGGACTATAAAGAAAGCTGAGTGCCGAAGAATTGATGCTTTTGAACGGTGGTGTTGGAGGAGACTCTTGAGAATCCCTTGGACTGCAAGGAGATCCAACCAGTCCACCCTAAAGGAGATCAGTCCTGGGTGTTCACTGGAAGGACTGATGTTGAAGCTGAAACTCCAATCCTTTGGCCACCTGATGCGAAGAGCTGACTCATTTGAAAAGACCCCAATGCTGAGAAAGATTGAGGGTAGGAGGAGAAGGGGACAACAGAGGATGAGATGGTTGGATGGCATCACTGACTCGATGGACATGGGTTTGGGTAGACTCCGGGAGTTGGTGATGGACAGGGAGGCCTGGCCTGCTGTGGTTCATGGGGTCGCAAAGAGTCGGACATGAATGAGCGACTGAACTGAACTGAATATATATTAAAGATTAACTGCAAGGTGAAAAGCACAATAGGAAAAGCAAATAAAGGAATAAATGTAGAAAAAATAATAATAGCTTTAAAAAATTAAGAATTAAAAAAAAACGAGAGAGAAAATAAAAGAAAACTCCACAGAACTGCAAAACCCCAAAGTAGAGGCAGAGTTTATAAAAACAACAAAAAATGTGGCAGAAAAACAAAAAGCTCAAAAGCTTAGTTAGGTTTCATAGTGCCAATAAAATTGACAGCTACAACAGAGTGGGGGGAAAAAAGAAAAAAAATCCTAAAGAATCAACAGAACAAGTCAAAACAGAAGAATAATAAATGTTTTTCTTGTCACTGCTGTCAGAGTCCTTCCCCTCGCTGTGGGTCACAGTCCACCTCACGTCCCCAGGAAGCCCTCCAACACTGTGCTGATCTCTGGATCTGCTGTGGGGTCAGCTCAGATTCTAACCTGATCATATTCCTTTGTGTTCTTGCCTCCAATGTCCGCAGCTATCAGAACTAGTGCGTTTTCTTTTGTGGGAGCTCTCAATGTCCTTTTATATATTCCATAGACACAGAGTCTGCCTAGTTGATCTGTGGATTTAATCTGAATCTTGTACAGCTGGTGGGAACGTTTTGGGTCTTCTACCTTAGCCACACTGCCCCTGGGTTTCCATTGTGGTTTTATTTCCAACTCTGCCCTGCTCCACAGAGAGCAGGATTGCTCCACAATCCCTAAACTCCAGCTCCCAGCCGCTGCACCTTCCAAGGGACCTGCGTCCCCGTCTGGGGTATGCATGGCTGTGGAAGGACTGTCTGATTCTCATTCCATTTAGGCTGCCACAGATCAGCTGTTTCACTCTCCCCCTTAAATGTTTCTCGTCTGACTCAGACAGTTGCCTTGATGTGGGGATTGGATCCCTGCTTTAGTTCCTCCCACCCGCCAAGGGCAGGTCCAGTCCTAGTAACACTCCTGTTTTTCCCCCTAGTTCCTTCGTCCTACCAAGTTTTGCGTGGGTCCCACTCCAGTACTCTGCCTGGCAAATCCCATGGGCGGAGGAGCCTGGTAGGCTGCAGTCCATGGGGTCACTAGGAGTCGGACACGACTGAGTGACTTACACTTTGACTTTTTACTTTCACGCATTGGAGAAAGAAATGGCAACCCACTCCAGTGTTCTTGCCTGGAGAATCCCAGGGACGGGGGAGCCTGGTGGGCTGCCGTCTATGGGGTCACACAGAGTCGGACACGACTGAAGCGACTTAGCAGCAGCATATATTCTTTTCCACTGGTCAGGTACTCCTGCCGGCTCTCAGCTGGTGTTCTGCATGCACTTCTGTGTCTGAAGGTGTATTCCTGATGTATCTGTGGAGAGAGATGAACTCTGCATCCACCAACTCCTCCGCCATCTTGTTCTCTCTGTTTACTGCTTTTTAAACTCAACTCTTCTTTTCTTGCATGATGTGAACAGTTCATACCCAAGTGGAACATCCCAGTGGTGTTAAAATCAGAACGCTTAATACAAAGATTTATTGGATTTCCTAATTAGATCCCTCAGCCTTCATTGAAAACCTTAGTGATATCCCTGAAAATTCCAAAGAGCCACTATTGTAGCTGTTGATGCCATCTAATTAAAAGTAATAAGCATATAAGTGTAAAGGAAAAACATGTTACCAAGTATGATATTCAAAGGAGTTAGTGGGGTAGTGTTACATGCTGGTGGTTTTTGATAGGAGTGGGTATTTTTGACAGGGGAAGGGATACTCTTTGTTTCATTTCCCGTCCTTAATAGTTCTGTTTATAATATTGCAGTTTCTTTTTTAAAAAAAATTTATTTACTTATTTTTGACTGCGCTGGGTCTTTGCTGCTATGCAAGCTTTTTCTCTAGTTGTGGAGAGCAGGGCCTACTCTCTAGTTGCAGTGCATGGGTTTCTCATTGCAGTGGCTTCTCTTGTTGCAGAGCTCAGGCTCCAGGGTGTGCAGGTTTCAGTATTTGCAGCTCCCAGGTTCTAGACCAAAGGTTCGATTCTTGTGGCACATGGGCTAAGAAGTTTCTTGGCGTGTGGAATCTTCCTGGACCAGAGATTGAACCCGTGTCCCCTGCACTGGCAGGCAGATTCTTATCCACTGCGTGGAGAGGTCTGGGAGCTTTCTGATACTTCTTAGCAGGTCATTTATGGGATGTAGGACCCTGAAGAAAAAGACCCAGACCATCTCTCTCCCTGTCTCTGGTTCTGGGCACAGATGAACCATACCAGAGGTTAGCATTGGAATTTTTCATACCTATCTTCTATATTTTACAGATTCCCTGCTGTTAGAAGTAAACAGATTTAGAATAAGAAAATTGTATGAGTGGGAGAAACCAGGAGGTTGTCACCTTACTCTGTGAAAGGCCACAGAGTAAATATTTCAGGCTTTGCAGACCCGGAGGCCACGTGTAGCCAGATGCAGCCATAGACATGTGAACAAATGGGCACCACATTGGTGGGCTGAGCAGAAGCGGGTGGGCCCTAGCTTGCCAATCTGTGATAGAAAAGGTCCAGGAAAATGCCAGTTTTAAGGTTTGGGGCTTTTGTAACACAAGCCCAGGTCAGGGGCAGTGTGTGTGTGTTTGGCTCTGGAGGAGAGCATGGCAACCCACTCCGGTACCTGGAGAATCCCATGGACAGAGGAGCCTGGCGGGTTACAGTCCATATGGTCACAATGAGTCAGACATGACTGAAGCAACTGAGCACGCATAAACAGACTACTGTCATTATAATGAGCTTTTTTTTTTTTTTTTTTTTTTTTACGATTCCCAGTCCTTAAAAGTTGACATGTTGGCAGTTTCGGTGTGATTTTTAAGTAGCAAGTCAGAACTAACAGAGCCTTAGAAATGCATTTTGAAACAAGGAAGAGTTGCTATGAGGGAAGCAGTTAGCACTGAGCAGGCAGCTTTGGGGTTAAAGCTTGGTTGTCTTGTTTCCGTTGGAACCTCTGATCTCAGGAAATGGTGCTGCTTTTCTTCTGAAACTGAAGTTGACCGGCTGCCAACATAGCACCTTGCTGTTTTACTCCCAGGAAGGCTAGTTTGTGCTCAGGGCTGATGGTCATCACCTTTAAAAGATGAACAGACATGGTCTGTTCAGGCTTCACCCTGGAAGGGTGTTAGATGCTCATCCTTTGGGATATGGAGTGAGTGTTTTAGGCTGGCCAGGGCAGCCAGGAGTTTTGAAGGTCAAGGCTGTGTCTGAAGGGATGGGCAACACTTGGAGTTGGTTGAGTGAGAGTCACCCCATGGATTAGGCAGAGGTATTCATAGGCCGGGCTGAGGTCCACTTTGGACCTCCCATGATGATCCTAGATGGTCCAGGTAAACCGAGGCAGGCCAGTAGTATGGCAACAATTTCACTGAGTTCTGGTCCCAAGGAGGTGGTGAATCTTTGGAGATGAAGGTCACTGGCACCCTCGCCCTCTCCTGGAGGGGAGCTCCCTCACTTTTAAAGGGACCTGCTGTCCTGGCCACTGTGATCTCTGAAGGTTTCGTGGTCAGAACCAAGGGCCTCCTCAGGCAGTAGTGCACTCCTCCGTCAGAGCTGCTGTGGCCTCCTGGGGTCACTGGGAACCTCACGGTCTAGCCTCTGGGGTTTTTATGAAGTCAGGTGCTTAGACAGCCCAGACTCAGTGGCTGGGATCCCTTTCTTTGTACCCTATCCCCTCTTTTCCCACAGTGGAGAACCTGACCTGTCCTAACTGGGTAGGATAGAAAGGGAACCAGACAAATTGGGTTGGTCTGTAGAGAGCCTGGGGGCCTGTCCCTGAGAATTCTCTGTTTCTGGTACCCCCTCTGTGTGACTGACGGGGTCCCTGGTATGATTTGGGGTCAGAGTGTGAAGGGAGACAGAGGCCTTGATTCAGAGAGCCAACGATGGACTGGGGTCACCCCTGTTGTGCTGGCCACTGGTTCTTCTTCCAGGAGGAGTTAGAATCACTGAGTGTTAAATGTGCTTGGCATTGCTTAAGGTATTCTATGGAAGATTATGCATAACGCCATTCTACCGCCTCCCCTCCACCTCGCCCCCAAAGAATATAAGAATAAAACAACACACTCCTAGCTTCTAAAAACAGCTTATTGTTTTTGGATGTGGACCATTTTTCAAACCTTTTTTAAAAGTCTATTTTTAATTGGAGGGCAGTTGCTTTACAATGTTTTGTTGATTTCTGCCATACGTCAACATGAATCAACCATAGGCATACGTATGTCCCCTCCATCTTAAACTTCCCTCCCACCCCATCCCACCCCTCTAGGTTGTCACAGAGCACAAGGTTGAGCTCCCTGTGTTATATAGCAGCTTCCCATTAGCTCTCTGTTTTACATATGGTAATGTATATATTTCAGTGCTACTCTCTCAGTTTGATCCATCTTCTCCTGTCCTCCATATTTTTAAAGTCTATTAAATTTGTTACAGTGCTGTTCCTGTTTTATGTTTTGGTTTTTTGGCCATAGAGGCATATGTGGAATCAGCTCCCCTACAAGGGTCGAACCTACACCCCCTGCAGTTGGAAAGCTGAGTCTCCACCACTGGACTCCTAGAGAAGTCCTGAAATGGCTTATATGATTCATCCTGTTTGGAAGAAGTAGAATTGCATTCTTCTTAGTAAACCAATTTTTATTTATTCAGGTCAAAAAGATGAATTATATTTTCTGAATTATGAGCACTGTGTAATATCATTTTGATTTACAGAAATAGAAATTACCTTAAGCACTATTATTATTATTGATGTTTGCATTGTTCCTTCAGCTGCTAAACTGGTACATTTTTGTTAAATGTGTATAAGCTGAAGTTAGAATCTTGAAGAGAGAGTGTAGTAGAAAGATATATTTACCCCAAAGTTTCCAGTGGGGCAGGAGGGTTTATTTCCATCTATATAGGCTTCCTGTACTTATCTGGGACCTGGAAAATTTTGTCTGAACGGGCTTTTGTGTCTCTCAGATGTGCTGAGGGAGTGGAGGGTGGAAGGGGAGCTCGTTCATGGGGACTCTGTCCTCTTCATAACTGTAGTGTTTGTTACCACAAGTTATTGAAGTGAAGGGGAAAACCCAACGCCTTACGTGCCATAACCGCCTTCATTTTATGTTTTTCCAGTCTTCAAAACTGCCGTGGTCCTTGTCTATAAAGATGGTACCAAACAGAAGAAGAAACTTGTAAGACTTTTTCTTTCACGCCACAGTTTCACAGTATCTCCCCTTTCTATCTGCTTCTCAGTTGGCTCTGTGTAATTATAATTCTGAACCTTTTTCAGGCATGAATGTTTTATGATTTTTTCCTTTTTTGAGGTGTTAACTGAGCATTTGAGGAAATTGCCCATCCTGTAGGCGGCTCACATTTAAAGCATAAAAATACTGGGTCAGCTAAAAAGTTCGTTGGGGTTTTTCCATAACATGGGGAAACCTGAGTGAACTTTTTGGCCAACCCAGTAAATAACTATTGAACCTACCATGGCCAGAACTTTCCAACACTAGTTTTATCCCCTCCCTGTTCTTCCTGTCCCCAGTCTGTTCTTGTTTTGGGGTCCCTTCTCTCCTTTTCCCTTTGTCTCTCTTTTGCCTGAATTTGGTTAGCAAGCTCATTTGCAAACCCGCAGCAGATCGTCACCTGGCCTCTGGCTTGCTGCTGTGGGTGAACAGAAGTGCTCGTGGGGCTGTTTTTATTTTGAAAATTAAAACAATTTAATTTTTTAAATTTAAAAACATTTAGTTTTAGTAATGTTTTAAGTTTTATTATTTTTTTGAATTACAATTGATTTTACAATATTGTGCCAGCGTCTGCTGTACAGCAAAGCGACTCAGTTATATGCCTATAGACATTCCTTTTTAAATTCTGTTCCACATGGTTTAGCACAGGCTATTGAATACCGCTCCCTGTACTATACACTAGGACCTTGTTGTTTATCCATCCTGTATATAATAGTTTGCCTCTGCTAATCCTACGCTCCTAGTCCCTCACCCCCTCTCCCCCTTGGCAACCACAGGGCTGTTCTGTGTCTGCAGCGTCACTGGTTTAGAAAGTGTGAGGGTCTGGTCCAGACTGAGACATGGATGTCATGCGCCTGGTTCCTTCTCTCCCTACAGGTAGGATCACACAGGCTTTCAATTTACGAGGACTGGGACCCCTTCCGATTTCGACACATGATTCCTACTGAAGCTCTGCAGGTTCGCGCTCTGGCAAGTGCAGGTAAACTCTGAAATGGGCTGGGTACCTCTTTCTACGTATGAGCTGTTTCTCTGAATCCACACTCTTGGTTCCAACCACTCCACCGTCTTTTTTCTTCTTTGCTTATGTCTCCTTTCCCTCAATCTCTTCATTGCCTCTTATTTGCCCAACTATTTTGTTAAATGATCTAAGTGAATGGATGTCATGCCTATACTACTGTTCCAAGGAATTCTATTTATTCTGTTATATATTTTAATAACTTTACAGTGACACATCTAAGTAGCAGTGAGTCTTGTACTTCTGGAAAGAATCTTTGAGACCGTGAACAGATAAAGCCCATGTAAATAACTTACTGGACTTTTAACTGAGAGACCCTGAAAGGCCTCCAAAGCACAAAAAAAGCCATTGAATACATTTTTTTCCCTGAAGCATTAAAAATCTTTATCTTTGTATAAGCATGAAATGTCACTTCTTCTTCTATTACCCAAATATCCGTGAAGCCAGTTGTCAGGTAGTGATGATGTATTGGGTTGGCCAAATAGTTTGTTCAGGTTTTTCAGTAAGATGCTATGGACAGTCTTGAACTTTTTGGCCAACTCAGTACTTGATCAGATGGTGCTTTGGTGCATGAGAAGAGAGGCGAATGTCAGGACGGTACTGACTTAGAGTAGCAGTGTTTCTATGACTCGGGGCCCATCCAGGGCTCATTTGAGGCTGTATTAGGAAGGAGCGATTAGCGGTGATTCTCCCAGGCACACTCTGGAAGGAGCAGCTTTGGAGGTAAGTGGAAACTCTTGGAACACTCTAATCCCTGTCCCACCTGGACAGCAGGTGCAGCTTTCTGGTGGTAAAGAGAGGCTGAGAAAGTGGACCTCCGCAAGGGCACAGTCATCTGGACTTCTGTTCTGTGTTGCTGGTGTCGACGAAACAATATAGTCAGAACCTGAAAGTAGAGAGTTATTTTATTTGGTGGGAATGTGTAGGACTCCGAGCCCAGGAGACAGCATCTCAGTAGCTCTGAGAAACCTGCTCCAAGGAGCCAAGAGGGGAAGTCAGGCTATATACAAGTTTGCCACAAAGGGAGCAGGCAGTCTGAACATCAAAGATCAGGTATCGGGTTAAGAATTTAGCATTCTATATATGGGAAGATGCAAGCCTCACCGAATCCATTCCTTTCATATGCACTTCAGCTATCTGGGTCAACCCTGTTTCCCTGTTCACCTTGCTTTTGCATTCCCCCAGCTCCTCAGCAGTCACTGTAGGGGCTGGCAGCATCCTCTGGAATGCAGTTTGAGGAGCCCTCAGTCACCTTTGGAGGCCAGCAATCACTGATGGCTATGACGTTTCTTGTTTATTAACATGGCAGGAGATATTTCATTTCACACTGGCATCTAACATGATTAACATGGCAGAAGATACTCATTTCACACGGCACCTAACATGATTAACATGGCAGAAGATACTCATTTCACATGGCACCTAACATGAGTGCACAGTTCTTTGTGTCCGATTGGCATCATTCATCTTCTCCCTGTTTGCACTTGTCGCCTCCATCAGCTATAAAATTGGCTCTAGTCCTTATAGAACCAACTCTTTCCTAATCCAGTGTCATGAGGACAAACCATCTGCAGTATTTGATAAACCTTCAGTTAGTCACCCAAGTTAAACTAGAAATCGCTTCCTTCACAGCTTGTATGCGTCACACAAAGAGAACTCAAATGCAAAATCCACGACTGGTAAATGCATTGGGGGTGACTATTTGCCTTATGAATATTTGTCTGGCAAACCTTCTGGTCCAGAGATTTACCCTGTTGCTTTTTTACTCTGATTTGATTAGTAAAATTGATTAATAGATGAATTTTCAGGAACGTAGAAATCTTAGGTCTACAAACAACTCTAATAGTATTTTGAAGTTTGGGCTCTTAAATACTGGTGTTGTCTTACTTTACAACCTTAGGTTGTGAATTACCTAGTTCCTGTGTTTCCCTGTGCCTGGCTTATATCTGGAAAAGCCCATGTTTACAGCACACTGTAGAGGCCCTTCTCAGGCAGGAATTTTGCCTTCCTTGAAGACTGTACGTGAAGATCATAAGTTTGGAAAACAAAGCCATCTTTGTGAATGTGACATTCCATTCTCATCCTCGGGTTTTCACCCAAATCAAGTTTAAAATCGTCAAGATGAAAGCTTATTTTCATGGAGTTGTAAAGACTAGCCAACACGTCTCCTTATGAAGTACATGCCAATGGATTTGAGAATCAGGAGATGGAAATTTCTAGATTTTTGTCTGCATTTGGGAGAACTTGTGAAACTTACTTTATATGGGTCCTGGTTGGGTTTACATAATGTGGGCATGATGAGGGTTTGTTGTGACCCGGGATTGGAGCCAGTAGGTGAGCATGAGACCTCACAGTGTGCAGAATTGAGTGTGCCTGCAAGGAGCTGTCTCTTTTATAAACACTATGGATAACGTGCTAAAATAATATGATATTCAGGCACTGAAAGACTTAGGAATTACTTCTAAATATAGCTTATTTTTACCTTCTCAGATACCATTTTTGCTTCACTCAGATTGGGCTCTATGGGTGGACTGAGAAAGAAGAGCCCCATTTATTCCCAGGACATGTCTGTCCAGGGCACCAGGCCAGTGGGAAGGCTGTCCTGCTGATGGAAAGGGCCTGCCTCTCTTTATCACTGGCCTACATTGGAATCTTGGGCTTCATCTTGTCCAACTGTTGCCAAAACAATGAATTACTTAATTAAAATAGTTCAGCCAAATGGGCAGTGAAGCTAAAGGGTCAGTTCTTCCATCAGTATGATTGACTGATTGTCCTTTTAGACGATCCAGAGGGAGATTTTAGCAACTGGAAATTTTCCAAGTGTTCTTTTTTTTTGAAGCCATTAAGCTCTCAGTCACTTAGCCTCTAGAGATCACGGGACAGGAATGAAGTTGCTTTGGTCTTAGGCGGCTCTGCACTATTTAATCTGGATACCAAAGCATGCAAGATGCTTTTATAAAAATGCAAATAAATTTCTTTGAAACATACTCTCATTCATCCTTGTTTTAATTTACCTAGATGCAGAAGCAAATGCTGTGTGTGAAATCGTCCATGTAAAGTCGGAGTCTGAAGGGAGGCCGGAGAGGGTCTTCCACCTGTGCTGCAGGTGAGGCTGGAGCCATGCAATGCGGGCTGTGCTGCCCAGGGAAAGGGGTGTGACTGTGCTTGGTGTCCCCAACCCCTCGGGGTTCTCTGGACCAGCCTGTGCATCCTTAGAAGCTATATCCTTTTTCCTGTGCATTTGAGAAAGTACTTAACAATTGAGTAAGAGTCATCGGATCAATTAATTTTATTATAATACAGACAGTAACCTAGTCAATTTAGTATCTTTCTAAAAGGAAATTGGAATTTTCGTACATATCCAACATTCGAACGAGGGCGTCCTTCCCCTGTGTACATTTGGTGGGTTAGAAGGACATGGTTGTCTTACAACGTTTGGTTTTGGGGTTTGGGAGCACTGTTTGTACTGTGATGTCTCTGAGATGCAACAGATGGGAGAGTCAGCGGGGAGGAGGGGAGCACGGTACCGTGTTGCAGGGATTCATCATCATGCAGAGAAAATTCAGCCCAGGGAGGCTGGTGCAGGTGACTCGGGGTCACCTGCAGATCTGGAGTGGAAGCTGAGCTTATGATATGGGCTTCTATTTATTTCTTCTTATTCTTACTCTCCCCTCCCCATTCCCCTCTGCTCCTCCTTCACCTCCTTTTCTTTGGGCTCTTGAGAATTTGAGAATTGTCCTTTTCTCAAGTGCAGCCCATACTCTCAACAGAATAAATATTTTATGGTTGTTAATAATGTTTTACAGTGTGACTGCTGATATAGTAAGATAACACATTTACCAAACATCAACTAGGCTAAGCACCTTTCATGCATTATTTCAGTTAATCATCCTGAGGTATTTATTCCATTTTTACTAATGAAGTGTCAAGGCTCATAGAGGCAACTTTGCTCAAACCTTACAGCAAATGAACTCTGAGTTCAAACTCAGTGGGTTTGACTTCAAAGCCTCTATTCCTTATTTCTGCTTCACCTGTCTGTGTTGGATGACAGGGAACAATAAATCCAAATCCTGGGAATCTGTTGGAACTAGAACAGGAATTTTTTTCAAATAATCTGTGTGTGGTTTTGCACCACCCTTACCACATGTAGCGCTACCTTTACCACATTATCTATTTAGGCTATATACTTGTGATTTTGTTGTTGTTAAATCCACAGGGTCCAGTGAGCCTGCCCCAGAGATGCCATATTCATTGTTAATAGGGAATACCAGGTAAAACTTACCTGGGTAAAAATACTGAGATCTTAGCAAGAAAAATAACTGACCTAGGATGTACTTTGGGAATTGGGACTTGGGAAGATTTTCCAGTTCTTAATAATGTAGCTTTAATATTTTCATGTTGACATGTGCCATGGAAGGCATTGATATATTTAAAACATTACTGACCAGAGATGTATTAATATGTCTTTTTTGTTGCCCAAATGTTATCGACCGGAGTTGTTTGAATTTTAGCTTACATAATATTGAGTTGGCCAAAAAGTTCGTTCAAGTTTTCCGTAAGATATGATGAAAAACCTGAATGAACTTTTTGGCCAACCTAGTAAATCACTGGCCACGGATGTTAGGTTCTGTAGAAATTCTCCAGTCAGTAATGTGTTAACTAGGAGGCCCAATTAGAGGAAGGTCAGGGTGTTGGGACATTATTTCAGGGGCACTGCAGAGCTGCAAGAATCTCTTAGTTCCTTTGTCTGTAAAGACTGTAGAATGAAAGGCTCTGCCTTAAGTCCTGAGAGCAGACTCTGGCAACTCTGTCCGTAAAATCCATCTCTCCATCAGTCTGTTCAGTAATGGGGTGCTCTGTCCCAAATTGGCTGCAGGAGATGACTCACAAAGCATAAAGGGAAAGGAATAGGTGTTCTTTATCTCCAGCAATGAAAACACTCCTCGGCAGTGAAATTGGAGTGGTGGCCCCCCATCTTTAACTTTGGTCCTCGGGGATATTTGTTTGACTGTACCTGATAGCATCAGAAGTTCACCATGTGTTAAGTGCTGTTTCCCCAACACGTGTAAATCTTCTTTTCATAGCTCCCCAGAGAGCCGAAAGGATTTCCTGAAGGCTGTGCATTCCATCCTGCGAGATAAGCACAGAAGACAGCTCCTGAAGACCGAGAGCCTTCCCTCGTCCCAGCAATATGTCCCTTTCGGAGGAAAGCGGTTGTGTGCGCTGAAAGGGGCCAGGCCGGCTATGAGCAGGGCAGGTACTGTGGGGATTCAGACGTTCAAAATCCCCGTCACCCCCACTCCACTGTAGAACTGACGTCCTCGTTGAGCAAGACTTAGATGTGGCCTTGTGGGGGCTAATGTTGGAGTACGTTCTTCCCTGGTGTGAGGTTCCCTGTCTTTGCCTCCCTCCGTTGATTTAAGCCTCTCGCCCTCCCTCAAGCTCTCCCTTGGCTGCCCTCCTCCTCCTGGCTGGTGAGCTCCCCCTCTCATTCACCGACCCAGGAACTGAGCGCCTTCTCCTACTTGGAGGGGCTTGTCTTAGCCTGCTTGCTGAATGAGAGTTGCTGCTTTGCATGACAGCCAGCTTTGTCCAGCAAAAAAAAAAAAAGCAGTGTGATGTCTCAGCAAGGTCACATCCCACCATTCTGAGAACATGGTGGCTTTGTCTTCCAGAAACACAGCCAGGCCTGTTCTCAGTAGGGAGGCCATGTTTGGTAGACCAGATGACCCGTCAGATGTTACCCTCACCTGTGCCTGCAATTTTAATTTTAGCTTCTGTGTTGATTTGGGGCAGCCTTGAGCTGCTATTAGAAAAGAAGAATCTGGAATTTAAATGGTCTCAGAGTAAATACTCTTTTAGGGCTTATTATATCACCTTAAAGCAGTAAAGATCAATACTACCACCTGTAAATGGCATTAAAATCTATCTAGGAAGAAAGATATTTTCATAACACTTGGGTATTAAAGATACCAAGATTTAACATTTTTATCACTCCTTTCGTAAGAAGCAGTCCAAAATTTTGCAGGGAACATTCCAATAAAAGAGGCTTCCTTTGCATTTGCCAAAACACCTTCTGTTCTGGTGAATTTTCTGCCTGTTCTCAATTGTGTTGAAGAGGCAGGTACGGCACTGTGAATGGCTGAAGGTTTTCATAGACATAACCTGCCTAGCTTGACAGGGTATATTACACTCTAAGTACCTTAAGTTTAGCTGATGTTAAAGGGACTAGTTACATCTATTCTTCAATTAATTGCTAAGTGTTCATTGGAAACCTGGTATGCTGAACACCTAGCACTCTTCTGGGCTTGCCAGTATCCATACTTCCCCACCCACGATTTCTCCTGGAGTCCTCATGTGTTAAATAGCTTTGCTCATCCCTTTAGAGCTCATAGCAGAGAGTTTCACCTTGGAATTATCTCATTTGTTTCTTTTACTTTCCAGATATATTTAATTAGGATCAGGACTGTGTGTCCCAATCTCAGGAAAACCCACCTGTCATTGGCCAGGTGTTAGTTGTTAATTGGTAAACCTAAAGTTAGAGCTCCATTCACTTTGAAACTAAGCATTTGTAGTCTGTGGGACACTCAGGCGTTTTCCTGCTGAGATCCCTTTGGAAAGAAGACAAAGTTACTACAACCTACTCTGTTATCTTGAATATCAAGAGAGAAAGCCTTGATGTCAGAGCCTAATGGCTCATTTTTGGCTGAAGAAAGTCTTCATCACTTTGCTTTTGAAGTTCCTCACTCTCATCATTCACATTAGATGATTTGAAAATGGTGTTTGAGTGGGTCAGCACTGTACTAGCTAATCAGTCTTAATAGTGAATAATGGCAGTACTCAAGTCAAAGATTGTCTCTTGGAACCCCATAAGGCTGGCTGGGTTATTATGTATTCTTTTAGTAAAGGATAGATTCTTATGCTTCATTGCTCATTGTCGTGATTCACGACACCCAGCTAGTTTATTTTTCCTTTTGCTCTTGTTTGAATAGAACAGTAAAGGCAAATATTCTGCCTCCCTTCACCAAATGTCTGCCAGTGATCCAACTACACATTTTTTTGTTGTTTCAACATTTTCTATGGAAATTCTTAGACATATAGAACAAATGAAAGAATTATACACATTCCTACCTGCTGTATGTAATTAACATTTTTATATATTTTCATTACCACATATCCATCCATCATCCATCAACTCATCTTGCTTTTGACACGTTTTCAGAATACAGACAGAGCCTGGTGGGCTGCAGTCCGTGGGGTCGCTAAGAGTCGGACACGACTGAGCGACTTCACTTTCCCTTTTCACTTTCATGCACTGGAGAAGGAAATGGCAACCCACTCCAGTGTTCTTGCCTGGAGAATCCCAGGGATGGGGGAGCCTGGTGGGCTGCCGTCTATGGGGTCGCACAGAGTCGGACACGACTGAAGCGACTTAGCAGCAGCAGCAACACTCCTTACCCCTAAATACTTCAGCCAGCACATCCTTGACAAATATTTCCAGTATCCCAGTTTGGAATTAAGGTAGTTCTAATATAGTGATTGGAGAGAGTCAGGCTCCACTGTGATGATATTGAGGTAAAACTGAACAATAATTTTTGCTTCTTTCCTGTGGAGTAGAACTATTTTTTTATTCTTTCTGTTTTCTGTTTTTCTGGGAGTGCTTTTCATTCCCTGCCTTGAATGAGAGGAATGATGACGGAAACGCAGGGATCTGAGACAGAGGATGGTCAGAACGGGAGCCAGTTTAGACCACTGTCCGGCTTACTGACCTTGCACCTGCTATATTTGAAGTCAAGGCTATATTTGGCAGTAATTATGAATACTCATCTTACTTCTTGCAGCCCTGAAGCAGCTTAATGAATTTCAGGGCATAGATTTTAGGAAAGCAGCTCCTTGTTGGTGTCTAGGCTCCCCACTCCCATGGGAAAGCACATGGTACATTTCACTGTTCGTGGAGGAGTGGCAGTGTTTCCCTGTGTCTTTTGTGTGTGTGTGTGTGTGTGTGTGTGTCTGTGTCTGTGTGATTATTTGCTTGACTGGGTGGCGTATTTTGTTTGTTTTTAGTAATACTGACTTCCTAGAGGGCAGTGAGGTGAAAATACAGAATACAGAGATTTGTTTTTCTTAACTGTTAGTCACTTTATTTTGCACTTTGCTCATCAGCTGCTTGAGTGTTGTATTATTCCTTGCTCATTCCACTCAGGCACTGGTAGTTTAATCGCTTTGTGGAAGAGAAATCGGGGATACATAGAACAGAGTCAGGAAGGGACTAAGGCGCAAAGTCAGGAAGGGACTAAGGCGCAAAGTCGCTCAGTTTCACCTGAGGTTTTGTCACAAGAGGACTTGACATCTCTGAGACCCAGTCTTTTCTGTAGTTTCTCCAAAAACAATGGTGCGCCCTTAAGGTACCTGAAGATCCTCAAGAAATGTGACATTCAGAAAACAATATAACTTGGACCAGTATTTTTCCCTCCTTGGTACATCATTGTGATTTCTCTAAAGACAGTGAAACGCTGACAGCATCTCCATCCTTACTAAATGACTCTAGGACAGCCCCTGGGGGATCCTCAGAGCACTGTGCCACAGGCACAGGAAGAAGGAAGAAGTGCTAATTAATCCCAGGGTTAGTGGTGGGCTTGACAACAGCAGGAATCTGTATTACCTGCCTCCCAGGTACACGGGTAGAGAATTGGATGATTTTAGAGGGAGTTAAATCCCCTTTTCCCCATAACCTACAACCCACCCATGTCCCTGTCACCACTCCCCGCCTCCTTGCCCTCCATTCAGTGACTAGAATATCCTCTTAAGTCCAGACATCTGTGCCAGGTAAAGCCCCCCTCCCCGCCCCCTGAGACAGACTGGACTCTAAGCCCCAAATGATACTCAGCCCCTAAATGCATATCTCATAGTCTTTTCCTTTCCTTTAGCTTGTATTTGCTTTCTGGATTTTCATCACACGTAAAGCATGTGGGGGTTTTATTGTTATATTTTTGTGTGTGTGTGCAGTGTCCGCCCCAAGCAAGTCTCTTGGGAGGAGGAGGCGGCGACTGGCCCGAAACAGGTTTACCATTGATTCCGATGCCATCTCCGCCAGCAGCCCGGAGAAAGACCCCCAGCAGCCTCCCAGTGGCGGGGACACTGACCGCTGGGTGGAGGAGCAGTTTGATCTTGCTCAGTATGAAGAGCAGGATGACATCAAGGAGACAGACATCCTCAGTGACGATGATGAGTTCTGTGAGTCGGCCAAGGGCGCCGCGGCGGACAGAGACCTGCAGGAGCGGCTTCAGGCTGCCTCCATCACTCAGCGGGAGAGAGGCCGGAAGCCCCTGGACAGCCACGCGTCCCGCATGATGCAGCTCAAGAAGCAAACCGCCCTGTCGGGCATCAACGGAGGCCCGGAGAGTACGAGCGAGGAGGTCATTTGGGTTAGGCGCGAAGACTTTGCCCCCTCCTGCAAGCTGAACACTGAGATCTGACTGTGTCACGTTCTCCCCATCCGTAGCGAGTCCGTGTAGATACGTCTCCTGCTCCCCCATTCCCACCCCACTCCACCGCCTCCCACACTCCCCCCACGGGACCCACGATGGCGGGGGAAAAAAGCTCCCTTTAAGTCGCACTCTTGCACACAAACAGTTTTGGCAGCTGACTTTGTTCTGAAGCCATGTAGCCACCCAACTTGATCATTTTTAACCATATCGGAAAGAATTGTTCAAGAATTCCAAATCAGCTTGAGCTTCTGTATATTATTACCAAGGGCTTTTATTTATTCTCAATTAATCAGGGCCTAAAAGAATTAAAAAAAAAAAAAAAAAGAAAGAAAAATTCTATAGCACTGGAAAGCAAATTACCCCAGGAGTTGAACTATGTACAACAGATTAGCTTAAGGGATAGCACACGAAAAATTAATAAGGACTCTATCTGAAATTAATCCAGGAGCCACTTCCTAGTTGGGAAAACAACTGTACAGCTTGCAGTGTTCTTTCTCCTTTCCCTCTTAAATGTCTGAGAATATCTGTGTATTTTAAGAATGTGTGAGGAGAGGGTGAAGATTTATGTTTTGATGAGCCTTTTTAAATTTTTCCGTTTTTTCCTCTTCTGTTTTAGTCTATGGCTGGTCTTGATGTCGGTGTTCGGAAGTTCTAGTTTTGCATAGAATTATAAAGATGCCAAACTCCTTGAAAAGAGATCCAAATTTATCATTTAAAAAAACACTATTTTTTGTATTTTATCTCAGATGCAGGGGGGCACAAACAGATGAGACTTTTACAGTGTTAGTGTAACTCTGAGTTTAAAGAATGAGGATTTTACCTTTTACAGAGAGTGAGGTGTGGTGATTTTATATTTATATATGAAAGGCCAACAAGATGCTTAGGAGAAGCTTTTTTCCCAAGAAGCAGTTTTTCTTTTTCTGTTTTAATGTTTGAATCTCTATTTGAGATGGGAGCTTGGTTGGATTAAACGTGACACCGGAATGGGCAGTGTGTGTGTCTGTTGCACATGGCGGGGGAGGGGAGACTCCTTTTCACGGGGTTGCCATGGTGATCATTGGTTTTCCCATCATAGTTACATCTCCATCCATAGATAACCTACCCCTTCCCTGAGAGTCCATAACCAAACCTCTTAACAAAACAACGTTTTCAGAAACATGTCTTGTATTTAACACTTTCTTCATGCCAACAAACAGGGTAAACATGCTAAAAAAAAGAAAACAACTAATGTTCTAAACAGATTTCCAAACAGGATGAACAAAAACAATTTAAAGCACTTTCAAAAAAATTTTTTTTAAAGGTTTATAGCTTTTTTTTTTTTCTCCCCATTTCACAATGTCCACTTCCTAAAAAAGGTTTAAATAATATGAAAACTTTCTTTTTGGGGAAAATATCTATTTGGTGTTTGACACATCAGTAGGTACTTTAAGACCTGAATTTTATAGTAGCTTTAGGAATTATATTTTATAAAGATCAGTTATGAATTTATATTTCCAGACAATAGAGAGTTCAGAACATCACGCTCTTGTGCCCCTGCTTGCTTTACCTGCTTCCCCACCCTGTATCCCTTCCCTTTCGGGTTTCCAGGGCTTTGAGCTTGATCTTTTGAGAGTTTTATTCTATTAAATTTTTGCTATATCTTCTGATTTTCTTAAAGAGCTTTAGAATGGTTTCTATACCCTTTGTATCACTGCATTGTTCCATATCATCTCTAATTCGATTGTGTCTGGGTGGAAAACTGAAGCGGAGGCTTCTAATAGTCCCACTGACCAGTCCCAGTGCAACGGGTTTGTCTGAAAATGCTGGAAAGTCTGGTGCTTGGAGAGGGTGCCATTGTCTCTTGTACATAAGGTCATGACGTGTCTATGTCAAAAGTTCTTATATATTTCTTTTATAAGCTGAAAGAAGGTCTATTTTTATGTTTTTAGGTCTATGAATGGAACGTTGTAAATGCCTGTCAAACAATAAAAAATATTGAAAAGTGGACGTTCCTGTGCTTTTTTGGATGGAAGGATGGATGGAGTTTGTGGGAGAAAATACTTAAGGATGCCTTTTTGTTTTTCTCAATAATTACCATGACCATCAAGGGAAAGCTGACTTGGTGGTCCTTTAAGTTTTTTAGTGTATGTTTAAATTGAGGTGTAATTGACATATAACTTTATGTTAATTTTAGGTACAGAACATAATATGTATATTGCAAAGTGATCACTACAGTAGTTAACATCATCACCATCTATAGTTATAAAATTTTTTTTCTTGTGATGAAAACCTTCAAGATCCACTCTCGTAGCTACTTCCAAATAGGCAATATAATGTCGTCAACTGTGGTCAGCATGTTGTACATTGCATCCCCATGACTTATTTTGCAACTGAAAGTTGTACATTTTGATGCCCTTTACCTGTTCTGCCCATCTTCCACCTGACTTCAGGCAACCACCAGTCTGTTCTATGTATCCATGAGCTTGGTTTATTGTTTGTTTGTTTTTTAGAGTCCACGTACCCGTGAGATGATAATGTCATTTACCCTTTGCTGTTGATAGAGCTTGAGACTTTAAAAAAAATTTTTTATGGGTGTATAGTTAATGCACAATGTTGTGTTAGTGTCCAGTGTACAGCATAGTGGCTCAGTTCAGTTCAGTTCAGTCGCTCAGTCGTGTCCGACTCTTTGCGACCCCATGAATCACAGCACGCCAGGCCTCCCTGTCCATCACCAACTCCCGGAGTTCACTCAGACTCACGTCCATCGAGTCAGTGATGCCATCCAGCCATCTCATCCTCTGTCGTCCCCTTCTCCTCCTGCCCCCAGTCCCTCCCAGCATCAGAGTCTTTTCCAATGAGTCAACTCTTCGCATGAGGTGGCCAAAGTACTGGAGTTTCAGCTTTAGCATCATTCCTTCCAAAGAAATCCCAGGGCTGATCTCCTTCAGAATGGACTGGTTGGATCTCCTTGCAGGCCAAGGGACTCTCAAGAGTCTTTTCGAACACCACAGTTCAAAAGCATCAATTCTTCGGCGCTCAGCCTTCTTCACAGTCCAACTCTCACATCCATACATGACCACAGGAAAAACCATAGCCTTGACTAGACGGACCTTTGTTGGCAAAGTAATGTCTCTGCTTTTCAATATGCTATCTAGGTTGGTCATAACTTTCCTTCCAAGGAGTAAGCGTCTTTTAATTTCATGGCTGCAGACACCATCTGTGATGAAGTCATACACATATTCATTCCTTTCAAGATTCTTTTCCCTTATAGGTTATTACAGAATACTGAGTAGAGTTCCCAATGCTTTACATTAGGTCCTTGTTGATTGTCTTATGATTATGGGCTTCCCTTGTAGCTCAGTCGGTAAAGAATCTGCCTGCAATGCAGGAGACCTAGGTTTGATCCCTGGGTCGGAAGATCCCCCTGGAGAAGGGAATGGCAACCCACTCCAGTATCCTTGCTTGGAAAATCTCATGGACAGAGGAACCTGGTGGGCTGCAGTCCATGGGGTTGCAAAGAGTCGGGCACAACTGAGCGTGTGTATGTTAACCCCAAGCTCCTAATTTATCCCTCCCTGTCACATTTCCCCTTTAGTAACCATACATTTGTTTTTGAAATCTGTGAGTCTGCTTTGTAAATAAGTTCATTTGTGTTATTTATTTTTTTTTTAAATTAGATTCCACATATGAGTGATACAATATACTTGTCGGGGGAGTCTGAAGCTTTAACAGCAACAAAAAAGTATTGCAGTTTCTCAGCCTCTCAAGTCTCCAAGTGCTCACATAGCACCCATCTGTTTAGCCAGTTGCTCTCAGGTTGGGCTTCCCTGGTGGCTCAGGTGGTAAAGAGTCCACCTGCAATGTGGGAGACCTGGGTTTGATCCTTGGGTTAGGAAGATCCCCTGGAGGAGGGCATGGCAACCCTCTCCAGTATGCTTGCCTGGAGAATCCCCATGGACAGAGGAGCCTGGTGGGCTACAGTCCACGGGGTCACAAAAAGTTAGACAAGACTGAGCAACTGAGCACAGCACAGGGGGAAGCATGGCACATGTTTAAGAGCCTAAATCCAGGATTCTTCATATTTTAAAATCAGGAACCGCCATAGAACATAACCCTGACTTTTCATGTAGTTTCAATGTACTCTACACTCAGACCAGACCAAAGTTGGGTTTTTTAATCCAGTGAGATCCTAACAGAGTTGCTCCATCCTCTTTAGCTTCAGGACTTAATCTCTTTTTCTGAGAGCCATTTGGGGTTTCCCGGGCTGTTCTAAGAGCTCCTTCATTTCTAATTTCAGTGTCTTCACCTTAAGCAGAACATCCTGCGTTGTGTTCTAATCTGTTGCTGGTGTTTTCTGCCTGGTATCCTTGCCTTGAGCTTTAGACATTGGTTAATTATTACACTCTCACTTTCAATGAAGATGTTAGCATTTTGGCTTGTGAACCCCTGACTAGTTTCTTGAATATATGCATGTATGCAGACACACATACACAGTGGGTTCATACTATTTTATTAATTCATACTGTTTTATTAATCTGATTTTTAGCTTTTATGACATAATTTGTGGACATTTTCCTATCACATTATAAATAGATCTGTATCACTCTGAGTCATAACTACATAGTAATTCATCTTAGTGATGGACTGTGAATTACTGTAATTTATATACCCAGTTCCCTGCCGAAGGACAGTAAGAGTTTTAGTTTTTATCACTGTAAAAATACCATGAACGTTCATGTTGCATATTCTTTGTGCAGGAGTCCAGTTATGTCCTTAGAGTACAGTCATAGAAATAGCTGTGTGTACATTTATATGCATTTGAAAGGTTTTGATGCACATTTCTGAATTGTAGGACACTGTACACCTGTTTGGCTTCTGGTGAGTCTTCTGGTCAAGATTCTAATTCCTATGTGGTGTCTTCGCTTTGTCACAGAAATGCCTATGGCTTTGTCGTGGGAAACTGGCTTTTTCACCTGAGCATGTATTTAGATTCTTGGGCTGGATATGCCTGGTGAGCTGGACCTTCTCGCTGTTCCATCCTGCTTCCTCCAGCCCACATGCAGTTTTACTGGAATATTTGGTCATTCAGATCAGTTCAGGTCAGATCAGTTGCTCAGTCGTGATCCGACTCTTTGCGACCCCATGAATTGCAGCACGCCAGGCCTCCCTGTCCATCACCAACTCCCGGAGTTCTCTCAGACTCACGTCCATCGAGTCATTGATGTCATCCAGCCATCTCATCCTCTGTCGTTCCCTTCTCCTCCTGCCCCCAGTCCCTCCCAGCATCAGAGTCTTTTCCAGTGAGTCAACTCTTCGCATGAGGTGGCCAAAGTACTGGAGTTTCAGCTTTAGCATCATTCCTTCCAAAGAAATCCCAGGGCTGATCTTCAGAATGGATTAGTTGGATCTCCTTGCAGTCCAAGGGACCCTCTAGAGTCTTCTCCAACACCACAGTTCAAAAGCATCAATTCTACGGCGCTCAGCCTTCTTCACAGTCCAACTCTCACATCCATACATGACCACAGGAAAAACCATAGCCTTGACTAGATGGACCTTTGTTGGCAAAGTAATGACTCTGCTTTTCAATATGCTATCTAGGTTGGTCATAACTTTCCTTCCAAGGAGTAAGCATCTTTTAATTTCATGGCTGCAGTCACCATCTGTAGTGATTTTGGAGCCCAGAAAAATAAAATCTGACACTGTTTCCACTGTTTCTCCATCTATTTCCCATGAAGTGGTGGGACCGGATGCCATGATCTTCGTTTTCTGAATATTGAGCTTTAAGCCAACTTTTTCAGTCTCCACTTTCACTTTCATCAAGAGGCTTTTGAGTTCCTCTTCACTTTCTGCCATAAGGGTGGTGTCATTAGTCTTTAGGATTTGGGGGTATTTAGGGTAACATGAGTTGAACATCAAAGCACTCTCCCTTCCAAAACCCCGGGAATTGTAAATATCCTTCACCCCATACATGCTACTTCTTGTTTTGCCTCCAGATTTAAATGAAAGTTGAGCTTTTATAGTGGTGATAAAATCAGTTTTATATCACAGACATGCTTGGGCAATCCATTCTTCCCAGCACATCCTAATGGATGAAATGACATTTTGAAAGAAAGGGCTTACAGACCTTTTCTTAGGTTTAAACAAGACTAAATAGTTGAAACGGAGATGTCACAGGATCAAGCTCTGGCTCCAGTGGACAAGAATCCAACAACTCATTAATGAACTCTAGCAGATGGAAAAGTGGCTACAACTCCAGGAACAGGATTACTTAAGTTTGGGGAAGGAATAGAAAATCATGGTAGGCATGGTGGCTGGATGAAATTTTTTTTCACTTGCAACAAATCATGATGTCTTTTTAAAAGCCATTGTGGAAAAAGAAAGTTTTTTTTTTGTTTTTTTTTTTAGAATGGGGAAGGGACAATAACTGGTGGATTTCAAGTCTCAGGCAGTTTCTCATCATGAGAGAGAAAGATGAATCAGATGCAACAGAGCAATGAACAAGGCCTTTCCTCTAAGCATGTGCAAAGGGAGCTCCATTTCTCTTCTGTTAGTGCCCTTAATAGGCACTAATTCTCTCACAAGCATCCCACCCCCATGAACTAATCTAAACCTGATCACTTCTCAAAGGCTCCACCTCCTAATACCATCACTTTGGGTGTTAGGGCTTTAGCATATGAATTTCAGGGGCTTGGGGTGAGACATAGACCTTCAGTCTATAACATGGTGGTGGCCTCAGGGTTCCAAAGTGCATGGGGGCCAAGCCCCACTTGCAAGCCCCTTCCTGACTTGTTTGCTTCTATCCCATTGGCTAAAACAAGTCATGTCACCAAATTTAGAGGCAAGTTGGGAAAGATCTGCCCAAATGCTTGGATCCAGGGAAGTGAGACTTATTAGGGACCATTGCTGAAACAATTTACGTAGCCAGAAATGACATCCTTTGAAGTGATTTAATAATGGAAAACATTTAGATGTCAAATAGAGAGGTTACATGAATTTTGAAAATTGTCTTGGGAAGCTGCTTTGAAAAAAAGTGAAAAAAGTTGCCTGAGAAATTGGGATTATTTTAGAGGGCACTCCACGCTTTCTCACTCTCCCCTCTCCACTGAGCACCAGGGAAACTGAATGGATAGAAAGTGATGGATTTTGGCACAGATGCCTGTGTGCTGAACCCTGATATTTTTGTCTACCACCTGAATCATCCTGGGCAAGACACCAAACACTTCTGAGTCTGTTTCCTCTCTAATGTGGGTTAACAATACCTACTTTATCCTGTGACTCAGTTAATGGTCACTTTCTACTTCCTCCTACTCCTTAGCCAGGACCTCAGTTGACCTCACGTACATATCAATTTATCAATGAGATGATGACCTTGTACCAGTGTGCTTTGAAACCTTCAAGTGAAAAATGATCTTTGTAGAGAAGCATCTGGAAAATGTTTTTATTAGGGATTTGTATTCACTTGAAAAGTTATTCATCATCCTGTTCAATACGTGAAAGTAAGCTTAGACCAACTAGTGTATCGGTTGATTAGAACAAGAACATTTTTATATAGAACTTAATTGGAAAAGCTACCTTGAAAGTGCATTTAATTTATGTACTTGATTTTTGAAACAAACACAGTAGCTTTGATCAAAATAGCAATTAGTGGATGTAACCTATGGGAAGATCCCCTGGAGAAGCAAATAACTTAGAAACTAAACAAAAAAGTCCTATGCCACTTACCATATTACTCAGTAATTCATATTTGGATGGCTGAGTCTGATCCACCCTGATTTTAAGATTAAAAGAGAATGAAAACCCTGTTGCACAATCTGTCTAATCTAGGATAGGAAAAATTTACTAAAATCTTTTTTCTACTTGACTTTTATATTACTCAGATAACTCTACACATATGAAGAAATCTTAAACACAAATATGCATAGAACTCCACACACTAATGTTTTTCCTTCTTACTAAATCTTATCCAGGGCCTTGACACAATTTTTATAAGAAACCTATTTAGGAATTCTACCATAGTTTTATTGATACTTTGCTTCCCCATTTCCACCCCCCCCAAAATCTTCAATCAGTTGATGGTTCTTGAAATTATTACTTTTTAATTGATAGTTGAGTTTTAAAAATTGCAGTTGAAGTGACTTCTGCTCATTATTCTTAATAACCTGGAAAAGATGATGTGGTTTTGTTTATGGAGAACTGTCTTCTGAAGACTTACACCCTCCAGCAATATCTTCCCTAGTGGCTCAGAGGTGGTAAGGAATCGCCTGCAATGCAGGAGAACTGGGTTCAATCCCTGGGTTGGGAAGACCCCCTGGTGAAGGGAATGGCATCCCACTCCAGTATTCTGACCTGGAAAATTCAATGGACAGAGGAACCGGGCAGGCTACAGTCCATGGGGGTAGTCTGAACTACTGACACTTTTCTGGGAGTAGAATTTCGTGTGTGCCTGCACCATCTGCCCTGGATCTTGTTTTCATAAGTAAGTAAACGGTAATGCCTTTCCTCTAGGAAATGTCCCTACTCTACCTTGATGGATATTATATGTAAGAAATCTTGACATTACAAAAATAAAATTCCCTTAGGGAGGTGGAAAGAAAGCTGTATCAGGCTAGAAAAGGCCAAATTCTTTGTTAGGTTCTGGAATGACAAACAGTTTTGCTTTACTAATTATCTGAGAACTAGATAAGAGACACACACTTGGAGTTTCGGAGAGGGAGAAGGATGTTCTTAAAAGTGAATTTTAAAATAGAGCTATAGCAGATATACAGTCAATTGCACTACATAAGTGAATCCTTTGGCCATTGATTTTCTTATATTTATCCTGCACTATCACTGCTCAGAGACCTGGGTTCCACCCCTGGATTGGGAAGATCATGTGCAGAAGGGAATGGCAACCCACTCCAGTATTCTTGCCTGGAGAATTCCATGGACATAGGAGCCTGGTGGACTAGAGTCCATGGGGGTCACAAAGAATCAGGCTTGACTGAGTGACTAACACTTTCACTTTTTTTCACCACTACTCAGAGCAAGATATAGAACATTTCCTGCACCTTATAAAGTTCCCTTTATCTCTTTCATTCAAAACCCACCTCCTTCCTCAGGTCACCAATATTATGACTTCCATCACTGTGGCGACTGAGTGTTTGTGTCTCCCCTCCGCCCCCCACCCAATCATATGTTGAAATCCCAGTTCCCAGTGGGATGGTCTTAGAGGGTGGGGCCTTTTGGAGGTGATTAGGTCATATGGATGGGGCCCTCATGAATGCAATTAGTGCCCTTATTAGTGCCACAAGGCATGAACTAGATCATTTCCACCACTTGAAAACCTAGCAAGAAGATGTGTGTGCATGCTAAGTCACTTCAGTCGTGTCTGACTCTGTGATCCCATGGATTGCAGCATGCCAGGCTTCCCTGTCCTTCACCATCTCCTGGAGCCTGGCCAAAAGAATGGGCACAAGACAAATACAATACACAGGGGCTGCCCTGGTGGCTCAGTGGTAGAGAATCCACAAGCCAATGTAGGGAAATAGCCATCTGCAAACAGAGAAGGGAGCCCTGACTAGACACCAAATCTCTTGGCACCTTGATCTTGGGCTCAGCCTCCAGAACTGTGAGAAATAGGTTTTTATTGTTTAAATGACCTGGCCTCTGGTCCTTTGTTATAGATGCTCTCACAGACTAAGATTGTCATCATCAGTTAGTTCTGCTTTCTTTTGAACATAACATAAATGGGAGCAGATAGTGTGCATTCTTTGGGGGCTGGCTTCCTTTAGTCATCTGAAGTTGGTGAGATTCATCTGTGTGTCCTAGCTGTACATTCTGTACATTGGTGTTGCTGGGTTTTATTGTGTGAATAACCCCCAACTTGTCTATCCATCAGTTGATGGGTCTTAGGCTGCCTAGGTGAATGGATGACACCCACCGTCCAGACTACAAAGTGACTCGTGGGACTAGACTCCACTGCCTGCCTCAGAGATGTAATTCGTTTATTTGACAAATATTTATTGATTTTTTAAAAACTTAAGTATAGTTGATTTAAAATATTGTGTTAGTTTCAGGTATTCAGTAATTTGGTTACCTATATGTATGTGTGTGTGTATATATTTACATTTCTAAAAGATTATTTTCCATTATAGGTTATTACAAGATATTGAATATAATTCACTGTGCTATACGGTCAATCCTTGTTGTTTATCCATTTTATATACAGAGTAATTTCTTTTTTTTGTATCTGTTAATCCAGTACTTCTAATTTATCCCACTGCCTTTCCTCTTTGGTGACCACAGTTTGTTTCCTAAGTCTGTGACTCTGTTTCTGTTTTGTAAAGATTCATTTGTGTTATTTTTAGATTCCACATATAAATGATATCATGTAATATTTGTCTTTCTTTGCCTTTTGTGTGATAATCTCTAGGTCCATCCATGTTGCTCCAAATGACAATATTTTATCCTTTTTTATGGCTAAGTAATAAAACGGAATATTACTTAACCATTCATAATTCTTTTATATATATATGGAACACACACACACACACACACACACACACAGCATCTTCTTTATGCATTCCTCTGTTGATTGACATTCAGGATGTTTCCGTGTCTTGGCTATTGTGCTGCAATGAACTTTGGGGTACGTCTTCTAACATACTTTTTAAGGGAACTCTCCTACACTGTTGGTGGGAATGTAAGTTGGTACAGCCACTGTAGAAAACAATATGGAGGTTCCTCTAAAATCTGAAAATAAAATTACTGTATGGTCCATCAATCCCACTCCTGGGCATATATCCAGACAAACTGTAATTCTTAAAGATACATGTGCCCCTATGTTCATAGTGGCACTATAACAATAGCTAAGACATGGAAACAACCTATATGTCCATGGACAGATGAATGGATAAAAAAGATAGGGTACACATATACAATGGAATATTACTCAGTCATTAAAAAGAATGAAATAATGCCATTTGTAGCAACATGGAGGAACTAGAGATTATTATAAGAAGTGAAGTAAGAAATGAAATGCAAGACATGCAAGGAAAAAAAAAGGCAAAACACTTGTCTAAGGAGGCCTTACAAATAGCTGAGAAAAGAAGAGAAGCTAAAGGCAAAGGAGAAAAGGAAAGATAAACCCATATGAATGCAGAGTTCCAGAGAATAGCAAGGAGAGATAAGAAAGCCTTCCTCAGTGATCAATGCAAAGAAATAGAGGAAAACAACAGAATGGGAAAGACTAGAGATCTCTTCAAGAAAATTAGAGATACCAAGGGAACATGTCATGCAAACATGGGCTCAATAAAGGACAGAAAGGGTATGGACCTAACAGAAGCAGAAGATATTTAGAAGAGGTGGCAAGAATACGCAGAAGAACTATACAAAAAAGATCTTCATGACCCAGATAATCACGATGGTGTGTTCACTCACCTAGAGCCAGACATCCTGGAATGCGAAGTCAAGTGGGCCTTAGAAAGTATCACCATGAACAAAGCTAGTGGAGGTGATGGAATTCCAGTTGAGCTATTTCAAATCTTCAAAGACGATGCTGTGAAAGTGCTGCACTCAATATGACAGCAAATTTGGAAAACTCAGCAGTGGCCGCAGGACTGGAAAAGGTCAGTTTTCATTCCAATCCCAAAGAAGAACAATGTCAAAGAATATTCTAAGTACCACACAATTGCAGTCATTTCACATGCTAGCAACGTAATGCTCAAAATTCTCCAAGCCAGGCTTCAACAGTAGGTGACCATGAACTGCCAGATGTTCAAATTGGATTAAGAAAAGGCAGAGGAACCAGAGATCAAATTGCCAATATCTGTTGGATCATTGAAAAAGTGAGAGAGTTCCAAAAAACATCTACTTCTGCTTTATTGACTATGCCAAAGCCTTTGACCGTGTGGAGCACCACAAACTGTGGAAAATTCTTAAAGAGATGGAAATATCTGACCACCTGACGTGCCTTCTGAGAAGTCTGTATGCAGGTCAAGAAGCCACAGTTAGAACTGGACATGAAACAACAGACTGGTTTCAAATTGGGAAAGGAGTATGTCAAGGCTGTATATTGTCACCCTGCTTATTTAACTTCTATGCAGAGTACATCATGAGAAACGCTGGGCTGGAAGAAGCACAAGCTGGAATCAAGATTGGCAGGAGAAATATCAATAACCTCAGATATGCAGATGATACCACCCTTATGGCAGAAAGTGAAGAGGAACTAAAAAGCCTCTTGATGAAAGTGAAAGACGAGAGTGAAAAATTTGGGTTAAAACTCAACATTCAGAAAACGAAGATCATGGCATCTGGTCCCATCACTTCATGGCAAATAGATGGGGAAAAAATGGAAAGTGAGAGACTTTATTTGTTGGGCTCCAAAATCACTGCAGATGGTAACTGCAGGCATGAAATTAAAAGATGCTTTCTCCTTGGAAGAAACGCTATGACTAACCTATACAGCATATAAAAAAGGAGAGACATTACTTTGCCGACAAAGGTCCATCTAGTCAAGGCTGTGGTTTTTCCAGTAGTCATGTATGGATGTGAGAGTCAGACTACAAAGAAATCTAAGCACCCAAGAATTGATGCTTTTGAACTGTGGTTGGAGAAGACTTTTGAGAGTCCCAGGGACTTCAAGGAGATCAAACCAGTCCATCCTAAAGGAAATCAGTCCTGAATATTCATTGAAAGGACTGATGCTGAAGCTGAAACTCCAAACATTTGGCCACCTGATGAGAAGAACTGACTCTTGGAAAAGACCCTGAGGCTGAGAAAGACTGAAGGTAGGAGGAGAAGGGGACGGCAGAGGGTGAGAAGGTTGGATGGCATCACCGACTCAATGGACATGAGTGTGAGTAAGCTCCGGGAGTTGGTGATGGACGGGGAGGCCTGGCATGCTGCAGTCTGTGGGGCTGCAAAGAGTTGGATGACTGAATTGAACTGAGGTGAAGTACATCAGACAGAGAAAGACCATAAAGTATAACTTACACGTGGAATCTGAACTATGACTAATGAACCTATGTATGAAACAAATGGCCATCCACTCCAGTATTCTTGCTGGGGAAATGTTCTTTCCTGGAAAATTTACCTGGGAAATTCTTGCCGTGGACACAGGAGCCTGGCAGGCTATCGTCCATGGGGTCGCAAAGAAGCTACTAAGCATGCATGCATGCATGCAACAGAAACAGATTTGGCTGCTGCTGCTGCTGCTGCTAAGTCGCTTCAGTCGTGTCCGACTCTGTACGACCCCATAGACGGCAGCCCACCAGGACCCGCCGTCCCTGGGATTCTCCAGGCAAGAACACTGGAGTGGGTTGCCATTTCCTCCTCCAATTCGGAGACATACACAAAAGAGTTGTGGTTGCCAAGGGGAAGAGGGCTTGGGGGAAGGATGAGTTGGGAGTTTGGGGTTAGCAGATGCAGACTGGTATATACAGAATGTGTAAACAAGATCCTACAGTGTAGCACAGAGAACTATATTCAGTATTCTGTGATAAACCATAATGGAAAAGAATGTGAAAAAGAAAGTATACGTATGTATATGTAACTGAGTCACTACGCTGTACAGCACATTAACATTGTACGTGAACTACACTTCAGTAAAAATATATACATCATATACTTTTTAGTGGTTACACAAATCTCTTTTGAATGGTCACACCACTAATGACCTCGAATACTTGCTGAAAAAATGAGAGTCTTTAATTTGATAATTTTGGATCTTTGAGTTGTTTATGTTTTGGCTAATTGTAAATAAAATATTGTGAAGTGACCCTCACCTCTAAAGTAGTTTCATCTGGCATTTGCATTCCTTTTATATGTTTCAGAGCATCTTGTTATTCTGCCTGACCTTTGCAAAAAATCCTGTGAGATGGTTTGGGCAGATATCTTTACTGCTTTCTTAGAAGTGAAAGAGAAAGCTCAAAGGAATTGTGACTTGCACCCTAGCAGCTGTTCTGTTAGGTGTTAATGACCAGGATTAGAACCCACAAAGAAAGACAGATTGGCAAATCCATGGATTTCCCGCCAGAAAATTCATTGGCTGTAATAACAATGATAGAATTACAGCAATCAAAGCCACTGTTCCTGCTTTTTGAAAAAGAACAAGCAAAATGTTTTAGCCTCTAAAAGTCTCCAATGGCATTTTCTTTACGGGTTTATCTTGTTAATAAGGATGATAACAAGACAGAGTCTGTACTAACCCTCTCCTTAAAAGCTTTTTAGCCAAAGCAGCTTTGAATGTTCCATGTATACACTACTGCCCCCTGCTGGAGGCCTGCAGAATGGTCTCAAATTTTTCTTTTGTAGGATTAACAAAGGGAGGAGCTGAACTTGATTTAGCAACTAGACTGTGAGTTTGAAGGAGTAAGGTGGGGGTGGGGGAGTGAGAGGTGATGGAGGGAGCTGGAATGTGTCCCAAGTTCGTCTTTCAGCTGAAGGGAGAGCTGTGTCTTTAGAACGGGTTGCTGTTGCTCTGGGTTGGGATTAGGGCATCAGTATTTTTAAAGGCATCCTAGGGCTTTCCAGGGAGAAGGCAATGGCACCCCACTCCAGTACTCTTGCCTGGAAAATCCCATGGGCGGAGGAGCCCGGTAGGCTGCAGTCCATGGGGTCGCAAAGAGTTAGACACGAGTGAGCGACTTGATTTTCACTTTTTACTTTCATGCATTGGAAAAGGAAATGGCAACCCACTCCAGTGTTCTTGCCTGGAGAATCCCGGGCATGGGGAACCTGGTGGGCTGCCGTCTGTGGGGTCGCACAGAGTCGGACACGACTGAAGTGACTTAGCAGCAGCAGCAGCAGGGCTTTCCAGCTGACACTAGTGGTAAAGAGCCTGCCTGCCAGGGCAGGAGACCTAAGAGACACGGGTTCCATCCCTGGGTTTGAAGATCCCCTGGAAGTGGGAATAACCCACTCTAGTATTCTTGCCTGGGGAATCCTATGGAAAGAGGAGCCTGGTGGGCTATGGTACACAGGGTTGCAAAGAGTTGGACATGACTGAAGTGACCGAGCATGAATGCACAGTGATTCTAATGTATCAGTAGAGCTGTGAACTACATTTCTGTATCGACCACAGACAGGAAAGCTAATCCCTTTATCCTTGTCTGTTACATAATTGGACTGAAAATTACTGGATCTAATTTACTTTGAAAGTGCATTCATCTAACTGATTCAAGGGCTTCCCGGGTGGCGCTGGTGGTAAATCCACCTGCTATGCAGGAGACACAAGAGACGAGTTCAGTCCCTGGGTGGAGAAGATCCCCCGGAGAGGGAGATGGCAACCCACTCCAGTATTCTTGCCCGGAGAATGCCATGGACAGAGGAGCCTGGCAGCTTACAGCCCATGGCGTCACAAAGAGTCCGACGCAGCTGAGCACACAACTGACTCAAGCTCTGGAGTGAAGAGCAGGACAGTGTTTTTCACCTTAATAAACTGATAATAGAAAGTTGGCTGCTAGTGCTGTTTATTAAACATTTTTTTTTTCCAGAGCTAAGGATTTGTCTGAGTAAGGAGGGTGTGGAAGGACTGCATTCCAGTTCTCTCTTTTTATTTGGCTGTGCCAGGTCTTAGTTGAGCCTTCCCTGGTAGCTCAGTTGGTAAAGAATCCGTCTGCAGTGCAGGAGACCCTAGTTCGATTCCTGGGTCAGGAAGATCCACTGGAGAAGGAACCGGGTGCCCACTCCAGTGTTCTTCAGTTTCCCTTGTGGCTCAGCTACTAAAGAATCCGCCGCAGTGCTTTAGCTGCAGCATGTGGGATCTAGTTCCCTGACCGGGGATTGAACCCAGGGCCCTTGCATTGGGAGTGCGAAATCTTGGCCACTAGACCACCAGGAAAGTCTCCAGTTCTCTTTTTCCCTCCACCACAGCATCCTGCGTGTCTTCTGGCTGGATGGGGGCACTTCCATCGTAGCCCCGTGTGAGGGTACCTCTCCATGTAATAGGGAAAAACAAACCTGGGTCCACACTGGATCTGTTCCCAGATCCAGTTTTAAGTTCGCTTAAAAAAAAAATTGAAACTGTATTGAATTTCTTTTTTTAAAAAAATGATTTTACTTGTGTTTCGCTGCGCTGAGTCTTCGTTATTGTGAGTGGGCTCTCTCTAGCTGCGGGGGGCGGGGGCCATCTCCAGCTGCAGTGTGCGCATTCTCGTTGCGGTGGCTTCTTTGGTTGTGGAGCACAGGTTCTGTGTGCACGGGCTTCCAAAGTTGCCGCTCATGGGCTCTAGAACTCCGGCTAAGCAGTGATGCGTGGGCTTAGCTGCTCTGAGGCATGTGGAATCTTCCTGAAGCAGGGATCGGACCTGTGTTCCCAGCATTGGCAGGCGGATTCTTTTTTTCTTTTTTGTATTTTATATTTTACTTTATAAATTTTTAATTGGAGGCTGATTACTTTACAATATTGTGGTGGTTTTGCCATACATTCACATGAATGAGCCATGGGTATATACACGTTCCCCATCCTGAACCCCCCTCCCACCTCCCTCCCCATCCCATCCCTCAGGGTCGTGCCAGTGCACCAGCCCTGAGCACCCTGCCTCATGCATCAAACCTGGACTGGCGATCTATTTCACATATGGCAATATACATGTTTCAATGCCAGTCTCTTAAATCATCCCACCCTCTCCCTCTCCCACAGAGTCCAACAGTCTGTTCTTTACATCTGTGTCTCTTTTGCTGTCTCACATACAGGGTTATCACTACCATCTTTCTAAATTCCATATATGTGCATTAGTATACTGTACTGGTGTTTTTCTTTCTGACTTACTTCACTCTGAATAATAGGCTCCAGTTTCATCCACCTCATTAGAACTGATTCAAATGCATTCTTTTTAATGGCTGAGTAATACTCCATTGTGTATATGTACCACAGCTTTCTTATCCATTCATCTGCTGATGGACATCTAGGTTGCTTCCATGTCCTGGCTGTTATAAACAGTGCTGAGATTAACATTGGGGTACACGTGTCTCTTTCAGTTCTGGTTTCCTTGGTGTGTATACCCAGCAGTGGGATTGCTGGGTTGTATGGCAGTTCTATTTCCAGCTTTTTAAGGAATCTCCACACTGTTCACCATAGTGGCTGTACTAGTTTGCATTCCCACCAACAGTGTAAGAGGGTTCCTTTTTCTCCACACCTTCTCAGGCATTTATTGCTTGTAGACTTTTGGATAGCAGCCATTCTGACTGGCGTGAAATGGTACCTCATTGTAGTTTTGATTTGCATTTCTCTGATAATGAGTGAGGTTGAGCATCTTTTCATGTGTTTGTTAGCCATCTGTATGTCTTCTTTGGAGAAATGTCTGTTTGGTGTTTTGGCCCATTTTTTGATTGGGTCATTTATTTTTCTGGAATTGAGCTGCAGGAGCTGCTTGTATATTTTTGAGATTAGTTGTTTGTTGCTTTGTTTGCTATTATTTTCTCCCATTCTGAAGGCTGTCTTTTCACCTTGCTTATAGTTTCCTTCATTGTGCAAAAGCTTTTAAGTTTAATTTTTGCTTTTATTTCCATTACTATGGGAGGTGGGTCATAGAGGATCCTGCTGTGATTTATGTCAGAGAGTGCTTTGCCTATGTTTTCCTCTAGGAGTTTTATGGTTTCTGGTCTTACATTTAGATCTTTAATCCATTTTGAGTTTATTTTTGTGTATGGTGTTAGACAGTGTTCTAGTTCCATTCTTTTACAAGTGGTTGACCAGTTTCCCCAGCACCACTTGTTAAAGAGATTGTCTTTTCCCCATTGTATATTCTTGCCTCCTTTGTTGGAGATAAGGTGTCCATAGGTGCGTGGATTTATCCCTGGGCTTTCTATTTTGTTCCATTGCTCTATATTTCTGTCTTTGTGGCAGGTGGATTCTTATCCACTGCACCACCAGGGAAGTTCTGGATCTGTTCCTTTTGTTTTAACCTTTGTATTCTACTGCTTGGCTACAAGTTAATGACTACAAGGATGTTGCTTATAAACTTAAATTATACCTAATGGCCCATCTCTGGGAACTGTGCCTCCCATGTAATAAGTAATAAACTAAAATACCTTTGTTTAGCTCACAGGAAATAACCTGACTAGCCCCACCTGGTAATGGCTGCAGAAAATAGAAATTAACACATCTCTTCTGGAGGCTGAGGGGAGGCAGGGCTTAACACCCTCCCCTGTTAGTATAAAAGAGTGTGAATTCTTTCTTGGAGAAGATGGTTCTTTGGGACACTAGTCCACCACCTTTGGCTCTATTGACTTTCCAAATAAAGTCTGGTAGCTCAGCTGGTAAAGAATCTGCCTGCAATGCAGGAGACCCTGGTTTGATTCCTGGCTTGGGAAGATCCCTGGAGAAGGGATAGGCTACCCACTCCAGTATTCTTGGGCTTCCCTGGTGGCTCAGACAGTAAAGACTCCGCCTACGATATGGGAGACCTGGGTTCTTACCCTGGGTTGGGAAGATCCCCTGGAGGCGGGCATGGCAACTCACTCCAGTATTCTTGCCTGAGAAATCCATGGACAGAGGAGCCTGGTGGGTTGCAGTCCATGCGGTCACAAAGAGTCGGACACAACTGAACGACTAAGCACAGCACACATTCCTTGTCCCCAGCAGCTCGGCTCTGCATTTATTGACCCGTTGTGCAGGGAGCGGTATGAGCTTAGACTCAGTGGCATCTGGCGCCTCCTGGTGATGGGTTAGTGAAGTGCCCAGTGTTACTCTGGAAACAGAGCTCAGTGAACTATGACCGAGGCTCGCAGGCCGTCTTTTCTAACCCGCTCTCATTTCACAGATGAGGAACTGAGGCCGTGAGCAGTGGTGTGGATTTCCCAGGCCCGCACACGTGGCAAATAAGTTAAGTGTGGGTTTAGCTGGGGTGCATTGTTCATGGATAGGAGACAGTGACTCAGGCCTTCTGGGGACCAGAGCCTTGGAGATGAGAATCAGGGGGTGATGGTGAGTTAGAACAGCTCCTGGGGGTCACACACAAGCCTCCCCTCCCCTCAGTGATGCTTGGTGCCACTCATTGAGCCTGAAAATCTGAAAACGTTTTGAGCTGTAGACCTGCGAGTCCCTCAAACTGTTCCCCAAATTGATTCATTATTTCCACCCTCACTTTATCGTATCCTCTTAGTAAATGGCATCACCTTCTATTGGGCTGATCAGGCTGGGCAACTATTATGTATCTGTCATCCACTCCATCATTGAGTCCTTCTCTTGAACTTCATTTTTTGTAAAGCACATTTTTTTTTTTTTTTTGGAAGTCTTACTGAATTTGTTACAATAACACTTCTGTCTTATGTTTTGGTTTTTTGGCTGAGAAGCACTTGGGATCTTAGTTTCTCAACCAGATATTGAACCTGCACCTCCTGCATTGGAAGACCAAGTCTTAACCACTGGACTGCTGGGGAAGTTGCTTGAATTTTGGAAAAAAAAAAAAAACCAACAATTTAGTGTCTTAGTTACCACTTCCTACATCAGCTTTCTTGTCTTACATGTGGGGCTCTGCTTCCAGGCAGAATTGGCCCAGGCCAGCCCCTACAGTCCAAAACTCCTGTGCTAGCCTTGCCAGCTCATCAGTTCTACTTGGAGTCTTTGCTTGATCTACAACAAAATAGTTGTTTTTGCAAATTAAGAAAGTGAAAAGACAAACTACAGAATGAGAGAAAATATTTGCAAATCATAACTGTTTAATATCCAGAATATAAAAACACCTACAACTCCACAACAAAAGATAAACCTCACTTAAAAAATAGAAAAAGGACTTGAATAGACATTTCTCCAAAAAAACATGTATGAATGGCACATGAAATTAGCACATGAAAAGATGCTCAACATCTTTAGTTATTAGGGGAATGCAAATCAGAATTTGCATTTAACAATACTTTTGCATGACAAGATACTACTTCACACCTGCTAGGATGGTAATACTCAAAAGACAGAAGATAACAAGCAAGAACGTGGGTAGAGTGAAACAGTTGTATGTTGTGGATCAGTTCAGTTCAGTCACTCAGTCGTGTCCGACTCTTTGTAACCCCGTGAACTGCAGCACGCCGGGCTTCCCTGTCCATCACCAACTCCCAGAGTTTACTCAAACTCATGTCCATTAAGTTGGTGAGGCCATCCAACCATCTCATCCTCTGTCATCCCCTTCTCCTTCCGCCTTCAGTCTTCCCCAGCATCAGGGTCTTTTCAAATGAGTCAGCTCTTCGCATCAGGTGGCCAAAGTATTGGAGTTTCAGCTTCAACATCACCCCTTCCAATGAACACCCAGGACTGATCTCCTTTAGGATGGACTGGTTGGATCTCTTTGCAGTCAAGGGACTCTCAAGAGTCTTCTCCAACACCACAGTTCAAGAACATCAATTCTTTGGTGCTCAGCTTTCTTTATAGTCCAACTCTCACATAAGAATGTAAAATGGTGCAGATGCTGTGAAAAATAGTTTGTCAGTTTCTCAAAAAGTTAAACATAGTAGTGCCGTTGTTGTTCAGTCAATAAGTTGTGTCCAACTCTTTGCGAGCCCGTGGACTGTAGCATGCAAGGCCTCCTTGTCCCTCACCATCTCCTGGAGTGTGCTGAAGTTCATGCCCATCGAGTCAATGATGCCATCCAGCCATCTCATCCTCTGTTGTCCCCTTCTCCTCCCGCCTTCAATCGTTCTCAGCATCAGGGTCTTTTCCGATGAGACAGTTCTTCACATCAGGTGGCCAAAGTATTGGAGCTTCAGCATCAGTCCTTCCAACGAATAAACATTCAGGAATGATTTCCTTTAGGATTGACTGGTTTGATCCCCTGGCAGTCCAAGGGACTCTCAAGAGTCTTCTTCAGCACCACAGTTCAAAAGCATCAGTTCTTCAGCATTCAGCCTTCTGTATGGTTCAACTCTCACATCCATACATGACTACTGGGAAAACCATAGCTTTGACTAGACGGACCTTTATTGGCAAAGTAATGTCTCTGCTTTTTAATATGCTGTCTAGGTTGATCATAGCTTTTCTTCCAAGGAGAAAGTGTCTTTTAATTTCATGGATTGCAATCAGCATTTGCAGTGATTTTGGAGCCTAAGCAAAGAAAGTATCTCACTGTTTCCATTGTTTCCCCATCTACTTGCCATGAGGTGATGGGACCAGATGCCAATACTCTACCACAAAAAAAGAAATGTAAAAGAGACGTTTATCTTCAGTTTTTTAAAAAAAAGATTAAATGTGAAAGCAGAAGAGCTAATACACAAATGTCAGCTGTACAATTTAATTAATTATAGCCGTATTGTACTCAGTGATAACCACCCACACAGGCGGGGCCCCTCACCTTGCCTAGCTTTTCCTACCTGGCTAACGCTTCACAAACTCTCTCATGCAGTCCTCAGAAAAACCTTGAATAGGTTACTCTGCCCATGTTATAGTTGGGAAAACAGACTGTTAAGCCTTGGCCTCAAGTTTCCTATTTATATAAACACAGTTCTTAAATCTAACTGTGAGCCGTCGTGACCTCCTGGAGACCTCAGATGTTTGGCCACTTGGAACAGTAAGTGTAGTCTTTACTCCTGAAGTATGTTTTGGAAAAGTTGTTTTACGGTAAGACGATAAATTTGATCCGGCTTTCTGTAATTTAACAGGGGGAAGATCACTATGAAGAGGGTTAGACTGTGAACAAGATCATATCTAAGCCTGCTTTCTCACTGAGTTTGTTGGACCCCATCACCTTCCGGGCACTGACTGTGAGAGGGCATCAGAGGGCAGACACACTGAAACCATAATCACAGAAAACTAGCCAATCTGATCACATGGACCACAGCCTTGTCAAACTCAATGAAACTAAGCCATGCCCGTGGGGCCACCCAAGATGGACGGGTCATGGTGGAGAGGACTGACAGAATGTGGTCCACTGGAGAAGGGAATGGCAAATCACTTCAGCATTCTTGCCTTGAGAACCCCATGAATAGTATGAAAAGGCAAAATGATAGGATACTGAAAGAGGAACTCCCCAGGTCAGTAGGTGCCCAATATACTACTGGAGATCAGTGGAGAAATAACTCCAGAAAGAATGAAGGGATGGAGCCAAAGCAAAAAGAATTCCCAGCTGTGGATGTGACTGGTGATAGAAGCAAGGTCCGATGCTGTAAAGAGCAATATTGCATAGGAACCTGGGATATCAGGTCCATGAATCAAGGCAAATTGGAAGTGGTCAAACGGGATGGCAAGAGTGAATGTCGACATTCTAGGAATCAGCGAACTAAAATGGACTGGAATGGGTGAATTTAACACAGATGACCATTATATCTACTACTGTGGGCAGGAATCCCTTAGAAGAAATGGAGTAGTCACCATGGTCAACAAAAGAGTCTGAAATGCAGTACTTGGATGCAATCTCAAAAACGACAGAATGATCTTTGTTCATTTCCAAGACAAACCATTCAATATCATGGTAATCCAAGTCTATGCCCCGACCAGTAATGCTGAAGTTGAACGGTTCTATGAAGACCCACAAGACCTTTTAGAACTAACACCCAAAGAAGATGTCCTTTTCATTATAGGGGACTGGAATGCAAAAGTAGGAAGTCAGGAAACACCTGGAGTAACAGGCAAATTTGGCCCTGGAATACGGAATGAAGCAGGGCAAAGGCTAAGAGAGTTTTGCCAAGAGAATGCACTGGTCATAGCAAACGCCTCTTCCAACAACACAAAAGAAAGGTCTACACATGGACGTCACCAGATGGTCAACACCGAAATCAGACTGATTATATTCTTTGCAGCCAAAGATGGAGAAGCTCTATACAGTCAGCAAAAACAAGACCGGGAGCTGACTATGGCTCAGATCATGAACTCCTTATTGCCAAATTCAGACTTAATTGAAGAAAGTAGGGAAAACCACTAGACCATTCAGGTATGACCTAAATCAAATCCCTTACAACTATATAGTGGAAGTGAGAAATAGATTTAAGGGACTAGATTTGATAGACAGAGTGCCTGATAAACTATGGGTGGAGATTTGTGACATTGTACAGGAGACAGGGATCAAGACCATCCCCAAGAAAAAGAAATGCAAAAAAGCAAAATGGCTGTCTGAGGAGGCCTTACAAATAGCTGTGAAAGAAGAGAAGCGAAAAGCAAAGGAGAAAAGGAAAGATATACCCATTTGAATGCAGAGTTATAAAGAAAAGCAAGGAGAGATAAGAAAGCCTTCCTCAGTGATCAATGCAAAGAAATAGAGGAAAACAATAGAATGGGAAAGACTAGAGATCTCTTCAAGAAAATTAGAGATACCAAGGGAACATTTCATGCAAAGATGGGTTCAATAAAGGACAGAAATGGTATGGACATAACAGAAGCAGAAGATATTAAGAAGAGGTGGCAAGAATACACAGAAGAACTGTACAAAAAAGATCTTCATGACCCAGATAATCACGATGGTGTAATCACTCACCTAGAGCCAGACATTCTGGAATGTGAAGTGGGCCTTAGGAAGCATCACTATGAACAAAGCTAGTGGAGGTGATGGAATTCCAGTTGAGCTATTTCAAATCCTCAAAGATGATGCTGTTAAAATGCTGCACTCAATATGCCAGCAAATTTGGAAAACTCAGCAGTGGCCACAGGACTGGAAAAGGTCAGTTTTCATTCCAATCCCAAAGAAAGGCAATGCCAAAGAATGCTCATACTACCACACAAGTGCACTCATCTCACACGCTAGTAAATGCTCAAAATTCCCCAAGCCAGGCTTTAGCAGTACGTGAACCGTGAACTTCCAGTGTTCAAGCTGGTTTTAGAAAAGGCAGAGGAACTGGAGATCAAACTGCCAATATCTGCTGGATCATCAAAAAAGCAAGAGAGTTCCAGAAAAACATATATTTCTGCTTTATTGACTATGCCAAAGCCTTTGACTGTGTGGATCACTATAAACTGTGGAAAATTCTGAAAGAGATGGGAATACCAGACCACTTGACCTGTGTCTTGAGAAACCTGTATGCAGGTCAGTAAGCAACAGTTAGAACTGGACATGGAACAACAGACTGGTTCCAAATAGGAAAAGGAGTACGTCAAGGCTGTATATTGTCACCCTGCTTATTTAACTTCTATGCAGAGTACATCATGAGAAACGCTGGGCTGGAAGAAGCATAAGCTGGAATCAATATTGCCGGGAGAAATATCAATCACCTCAGATATGCAGATGACACCACCCTTATGGCAGAAAGTGAAGAGGAACTCAAAAGCCTCTTGATGAAAGTGAAAGTGGAGAGTGAAAAAGTTGGCTTAAAGCTCAACATTCAGAAAACTAAGATCACGGCATCTGATCCCATCACTTCATGGGAAATAGATGGGGAAACAGTGGAAACAGTGTCAGAATTTACACTGCTGATGGTGATTGCGGCCATGAAATTAAAAGATGCTTACTCCTTGGAAGGAAAGTTATGACCAACCTAGATGGCATATTCAAAAGCAGAGACATTACTTTGTCAACAAAGGTCTGTCTAGTCAAGGCTATGGTTTTTCCAGTGGTCATGTATGGATGTGAGATTTGGACTGTGAAGAAGGCTGAGCGCCGAAGAATTGATGCTTTTGAACTGTGGTGTTGGAGAAGACTCTTGAGAGTCCCTTGGACTGCAAGGAGATCCAACCAGTCCATCCTAAGGGAGATCAGTCCTGAGTGTTCATTGAAGGACTGATGTTGAAGCTGAAACTCCAATACTTTGGCCACCTCATGCGAAGAGTTGACTCATTGGAACAGACCCTGATGCTGGGAGGGATTGGGGGCAGGAGGAGAAGGGGACGCCAGAGGATGAGATGGCTGGATGGCATCACGGAGTCGATGGGCATGAGTTTGGGTAAACTCCGGGAGTTGGTGATGGACAGGGAGGCCTGATGTGCTGCAGCTCATGGGGTCGCAGAGTCGGACACGACTGAGCGACTGAACTGAACTGATCACCTTCCGGGCACTTACTGTGAGCTCCGCTTGCTAGTTTATGGAGCTTATTTTAGAGCGCAACAACAAATTTATTACACTTTGATTGCAGTTCTTTTTTAGTGTAGTAATTCATCCATCTTTGAAATTAGACCTTTTTTTGGAGAAAAGGTCTTGAATTTTCCTTTATTGACCAGAAGATGGCGCTGTTTCACCATGTATATTTTGATGGTCTACGACAACCTCAAGAAGAGTGTTCTGACCAAAAATTATCCTTCTTATTCTCATTTTCTCTCTCCCGTCTTTACCCCATCTCTTCTTCCAATCACCTTCCCTTTTTTTTTAATCCCTCACCTCCATTATGTCAGTCAGTCGGTATCACATGTGATAGCCGGATGTGTCTGCTCGTCACATTCTCTGATTGCTCACCTCTTGCTGACCCAGTACAAGTCTGCCTAGTGACAAACTCTGAGGGAAAGCAGCGAATGGCAGAGACACTGAACCGTCCCCTTTACTAACTTCTAAGGATGGAAATGGATTTTCATTTTTGTATATGAACAGTGGACGCCCACGTAGCTGAGGTTCAGTGTTTCTTTTCTCACAGTCCTGGCCTCAGAGAGGGCAACGGTAGGAGCTATTTAGAAAAATCCCCCGCCAAATCTCGGAAGCCTGAGATTTTGACATTTGATGGCTAAAACTCATTTTTCTGCCTGGAGACTAGCTTTCTAGAAGTTCTTTTGTTAGGCAATTCACAGGAAAATTAGGTGTTTTTTTTTTTAACTAATCACTAATTAATCATTTTAGAAAAAAATATTTTTCAGTTTTTTTTTTTTTTCACTCAGGCTTCTGTTTTTTCCCATATTTCCACCTGAGTTATTCAAGAGACATATCCACTTAAGGTTTTAATTGGGAGTTTTATCAGTCAAATTCAAATTTGATCAGGTAGAAGAACGTGAGTGACAGTCGCTCAGTTGTGTCCTACTCTGAGATCCCATGAACTTCTCCATGTTTGTGATCCCATGGAATTCTCCAGGCCAGAATACTGGAGAGGGTAGCCTTTCCCTTCTCCAGGGGATCTTCCCAACACAGGGATCCAACCCAGGTCTCCCGCATTACAGGCGTATTCTTTACCAGCTGAGCCACAAGGGAAGCCCAGAAGAACATGATTAAATACTAAAATAAAAAAGAACTTTGGAGCCTGAGAAACAAGGGAGCAGATGTGTGTGTGTGATAGGGGGTGGGAGAGGCGTGTTGTGAATAGAAATGTCATCTGTTCGCTAAATTACCTTGGTGTGAGGACAAGTAAGTATTTAAGTGTGAGGGGATCAGAGTTCCAAGGACGTGTTGCCTGTCTGCAGAGGTGCCTCATTCTCTACTTGGTTAGTGAGACCTTGCATGGACTTGGTCCTTGTGTCCTGGACTCACAGTTTTTTTGTTTTTTTTTTTTTTAATATTTGCTTATTTATTTGGCTGTGCCAGGACTTAGTTGCAGCACCTGGGATCGTCAGCTGTGGCAAGTGGGCTCTAGCTGGGGGACCAGGGATCAAACCCAGGCCCCCTGCTTTGGGAGCGCAAGTCTTGGCCCCTGGACCGCCAGAGAAGTTCCTGGACTCCAGGAAATGTCCTGGGGGTGGGGGTCAGGAGGGAGACAGGCTTCCCTGTTCTAGTCAATTCTATCCCTGCTTTTCCTTCCCACATAGGCTGTTTAAACCTGCAAGAGGATCCTGCCCACCAAATGGGTCTCAACTGAATTGTCCGCTGCTTGTGTGACCTGGAACCAGTCTCCTCCTCTGCCCAGGTTTCAGTTGTCCCAGGCACGAAAGACCACGTGGACTTATATCATCTGATAGGGTTTTCAAATGCCATCTTAGGAATCTTACTGCCTTAATCTTTGTGGCACCATGATCTGGCATCTGATTTACTATCCCAATTGTATTAGTTGGGGTTCTCCAGAGAAATGGAATGAATAGGAATTTTATATAGATTTATAAATAATTGTATATAGTATATATAATATATTATGTTGTATATCAATATATTACACACATATAAATACATCATATACATATATATAAATATATATTATATATATATTATATGGGCTTCTCTGGAAGTGTTATATATAAATATTATATGGGCTTCTCTGGTTGCTCACAGGGTAAAGAATGTATACGTATATATATAAAATGAGGGCTTCCCAGGTGGCTGAATTGTAAAGAATCCACCTGCCAGTGCATGAGACACAAGATGGGAAGATCCCCTGGAGAAGGGAATGGCAGCCCACTCACTCCAGTGTTCTTGCCTGGAGAATCCCATGGACAGAGGATCCATGGGGTTGCAAAGCATCGGATGTGACTGAGTGAACTGAGAAAGCACATATATAATATTATGTAAGTATAGGTATATTTCCCACACAATTATGGAAGGTGAGAAGTTGTTTGATACACTGTTTTCAACCTGGAGACCCAGGAAACTGGTGACATAATTCAGTCCAAGTTCAAAGACAGAGAACCAGGAGCTCTGATGTCCAAGGGCAGGAGAAGACAGATGTCCAGCTCAAGCAGAGAGGGTGAACATGCCCTTCCTGTGTCTTTTTGTTCTTTTCAGGCCCCCTGAGGATTGGCTGAGGCCTGCACACAATGGGGAGGACCATCTGCTTACTCAGTTCACCAGTTCAAATCTCTTCTAGAAACACAGTCGCAGCCCGAAATAATGTTTCACCAGCTGTATCTGGACACCACTTAGGCCAGTGAGACTGATACAGGAAATTAACCACCACACCAAGCAGCTGTCTCACATCAGAGTAAAGGTGGAGGTAACAATTAGTTATTACAATTTTTCCCTGTGAACACATACAGTAATTTACATTTACTTAGAATCCTTCATCCTGAAACGTGCTCTATTTTGTTGCTGATTTTCAGTGGCTAAGTCATATCTGACTCTTTGTGACCCCATGGACTGCAGCATGCCAGACTCTCTATTTCTTTATAATCTGATTGCAAACTATGTATAGGACTCCCCCACCTGAAATAGGGCAGCAACAAAATTAGTACAATAAAAAAATACAACTTCAAACAGGTAGAGGAAAGGAAGGAATTAGTATTATTTTTACTTGTTCCTATATGCCCTTATGCCTATAGGATTGGGGAATCCGTGTTGACCAAATGTCCCCGCACAAAACAGGAATAGAATCTGCTCTGAAGGAGATGGAGGTATGTGAATTACTTCAGATGAATCAATGTACATTTACTCATTGTGAAACACCTGTTAAGAGAGAACGTGAAAGAAAAAAAGGCACAGTTCTTGCCCTTGGGAGCTAACCAGTGAACATGTGTGGGTGCATGCGTGCTCAGCTGTTAGTCGTGTCCAACTCTTTGCGATCCTATGGACTGTAGCCCACCAGGCTCCTCTGTCCATGAGATTTTCCAGGAAAGAATACTGGAGTGGGTTGCCATGCCCTCCTTCAGGGGATCTTCCTGACCTGGTGGGTGAACTCGCCTCTGCCTGTGTCTCCTGCATTGCAGGTGGATTCTGTACCCAGGGAGCCACCTGGGAAGCCCACCAATTGAATGTATCATATTATAACTGAACACAATCCTAACACTTAAATCAATGAAAGACAGGTAACTATATAAAAGCAGTGTAATATATTTCAGTCTGTCTGTCTATCTACCATCTCTATCAGAAACATTTCACCATTCTTTTCTCTCTGAATCCCAAGGACTACCAGAGCACCCGGCCAGCAATGCCTAGAGCTGACAGCTTCCCCAGGCTTGCTGCCCTGTCCAAAAAAGGGCTTTTGGAGGAAACCATAAAGAGCCAAAGCTGGAGTGAGAAGAAATGGATCTCAGACTAGCAGTGATCACAGTATCTGCCTTTGCTTTTCTCTTGCTTTTGGAAAACCTTTGCCAGTTACGCCAAGATTTTACTTGGACAGGAATGGAAAAAAGAAAAAAAAAAAAAGAAACTGAATCAATAAAACGAAAGAACAAGAGCAGCCCCTTGAGGCCCAACTTCCTGGGTTTCAGTGCCAGTTCTCCCATTTATGATCTAACAGGGCACTCTTTAAAAATTTTTTCTCATCTCAAAAAATTGGATAAAAAGATCACCTTGTGGGGTTGCAGAGAAGAGATTATTTAAATTTATATGTTTGCGTTTAATAAGTGATGACAGCTCTCACCACAATAATTATTATTCTTGCCAAGTTTTAACTATGCTTTTTAGGAGATCAGCTTCTTCCTGCTCTCTTATGAGCCATCAGAAGTAAGGACGGAGATCAGCTTCTTCCTGCTCACTTATGAGCCATCAGAAGTAAGGACATTAATTTCTGTGAAAAAACACTGTCCTAGACCCAGGTTCTTGCCTTCATAAAATTTATCATCAAGGTGAAAGGTAAGCTCAACATATTAGTAATTCTAAACAAATAGTCTGAGAGGAGGCAGCTGCAGGACTGTGTTTCAGTGGTCACAGGTCACACTTGTGGGTCTCCCTTGGTGGTGATTTTGCTGATACCCCTTCAGAGAGCAAGAAGGCCAGGGTGAAGAAGAGCTGGAGTGAGCCAAAGCACCAGGTATTAAAGGCTGAAAACCACACAATAAGACACGAAAAGATATTTATACAGTATGTTGTATTGATATATAGTCATAATACACATCTTATAGTATATTAATATATGTCTGATAAAGAACTATCAAATCAATATGAGGGAAAAACTCAAACTAAAAAATGGACAAAGTTTCAAATTGGTGATTCACTAAAGATAAAAGCTAAATGTCTAGTCAACATGAAAGGATCTTCAACCTCGCTAGGAATGAGGGATGCACAAATTATTTGCACAGTGAGATAATACTTCATGCCATTAGTTGAGCAAAAAATAAAGGCTGATAATACCAACTGTTGACAAGGATCTGGACAAATAGGGGTTATCAGTCATGACTGATAAGACTGTGTCATTAGTAACTTCAGAGAGATATTTGAAATGATTTAGCAAAGTTAAAGGTCTTGTGCTCTTTAACGCAATCAATCAACTTCTAGGCAGGGATGATACTCGATATACTTAACATCCCAGAGGGCAAGCCACCCACTAATCAGAATTTGCACCTTCTCCAATCAGAACAGAGTGGGTCCCCAGTGGGTGTATGTTTGTTGCTCAAGATATGAATATCAGCCCTGCTTCTAGAAATATTCCCTAGAAACTTCACACATTGGATACGCAGAGAGATAAATGTATAAGAATGGAGAAAGAAATGGCAACCCACTCCAGTATTTTTGCCTGGAGAATCCCATCGACTGAAGAGCCTGGCAGCCTACAGCCCATGGGGTTGCAAGAATCGAACATGCTGCTGCTGCTCCTAAGTCGCTTCAGTCATGTCTGACTCTGTGTGACCCCACAGACAGCAGCCCACCAGGCTCCGCTGTCTCTGGGATTCTCCAGGCAAGAACAGTGGAGTGGGTTGCCATTTCCTTCTCCAATGCATGAAAGTGAAAAGTGAAAGTGAAGTCGCTCAGTCATGTCCGACTCTTAGCGACCCCATGGACTGCAGCCTACCAGGCTCCTCTATCCATGGGATTTTCCAGGCAAGAGTACTGGAGTGGGGTGCCATTGCCTTCTCCGAGTCGAACATGGCTTAGTGACTAAAGAGACTGCAACACTGTTTGCAGAAAAAAGATCATAAAGCAATCTAGCTGTCCAGAAACAAGAGTGAATAAATACATATTGGTTTATTATCCAATAGAATACAGTAGTGAAAAGTGGATACAGCTCAGAAACCTAAAGTTTAGGGAAACAGCAAAGACAATGCCACACGTAAAATTTCAAATAAAAACAATGCTATATTTACATGTAATAATAGCTGGGAGCATGCCTGGGAATGACCATCAACGTTCAGAATATTGGTTATTTCTGGGGAAGGAGAGAAGAGAGGGAGAAGGTCCGGGGTGGGGGAGCCTCAACCTCATGACTTGGGTCTTAAAAAGGTGGGGAGCAAGTGTGGAAGACTCTTAAGATTTGATTGACCCAGTGGTTGGTCCCAGCTGTTCAGTGTGCCCTCCTTTCTATTCTGTATGATGGAAATATTTTACAATGTAAATTTAAAAAGATCAACATAAACAAGATTATGAGCTGCAGATCAGTGTCCACTGGTCTCTGTGCAACCGGTCTGCAGTGCCCTGCAGGAAAGACTTCCCCTTCTGCCCTCACTACCCCTGCCTCTCAGGTCACAGCCTGTTTCCCTTTGCAGGAGTCACCCCTAGGATGAGGCTGGAATGCCATTTTTCAGCTCTTAAACCTCTAAGTGTGCCTCTCTACCCTTCTGCCCCACTCGGAGACACCAATTATCCAAAGGTGCTGTCCTTGAACTTGGCACATCATTACAGATGACTCCAGAACATTGGTTATCACAATGGTCTTCATTGACTTGAAGTGTCAACCTCTCCTCCTCAGCCAGTCTTCGCAAACCTGCCTGGAAAGCAAGTGGTGTCTTTTGTTGGCATCTTACCTGGGAGGCTCTGCAGCCCACAGGCTGACCTCCATCTGATGGACATTACACACGTAACATTTATGACTCCACTTGAAAGCCTGAGGCTTTGGAGGAAGGGACAAGGTAAATACAGCTGATGAGGCACCTGCAAAAGCTCTAAGATCTTGCTTAAACACACTAATTTCTTCCAGAGATAACCCTTTTCATGTTGCTTGGGCTTCCCTCATAGCTCAGTTGGTAAAGAATTTGCCTGCAATGCAAGAGACCTGGGTTCAATCCCTGGGTTGGGAAGATCCCCTGGAGAAGGGAAAGGCTACCCACTCCAGTATTCCGGCCTGGAGAATCCCATGGACTATACAGTTCATGGGTCACAAAGAGTCGGACAGGACTGATCGACTTTCATTTTCACTTTTCTGGTGTAACAAAATCTACCCTCTCCCTTCCTCTCCCTTCCTTTGGATTGGGTTAGACTTAGCAGTCCTCCCAACCAAGCCAAAAGGATTGATTGGAGTTCATTTCTTAGCTGAAAAAGGGATGTTTATATTTGGGGATTCTCTTGACCCGTGTTCCCCAGCTCCTAGTGTGAGGTGAGGGAGCTGTGTGTGTGGGGCAACGTGGTCTAGCAGACCGAATGTGAGCTCTGCAGTTAGACCCACTTTTGATCCTGGTTGTATGGCTTTGGGTAACTGACTTTAGGTCTACGGGCTTTGAGTAGATGCAAAGTGCGGGGGGATGCCCTCTGTCAAGAAGCTGAATCAGCATTAAATGAGATGATGGCGAGAAGGTGCCCCCACTCTTTGGGGTACCCGGCTCATTCCTCCTTTTCCCCAACCCTCCCCAAAGCACAGACACTCCAACCCCCTGGGGGCCTGTAGTTTTTATTCTCTTCCTCACTCACCCTCCTGCTGGTAGGAGGGTTCTAACTGGGAGCAGGTGGGAGGAGGAAAGGGAGGAGTGAGGCAGGAGGCTGCAGGGAGGTCGGTGTGCAAGGTGGGGGAGGAGGCTGTGCGGGTCTGTCGTGGTCATGCGAGTTACTGCCTGCTGTCACCTAGTAGCCCAGGTGGCACAGAAGCTAATCTCTAATTATGGAATCAAAGGCTCTCTTGCTCCAGTTTCTGGGATGGTGGGTGTTGGGGACAGGCCCTTTCCCGGCTATGGACTCATAGCCTAGCCTGATTCCCTTGTCATCTGTTGTTGTTCAGTCACTGAGTCATGTCCGGCTCTTTGCGACCCCATGAACTGCAGCACGCCAGGCCTCCCTGTCCATCACCAACTCCCGGAGTTCACTCAAACTCACGTCCATCGAGTCAGTGATGCCATCCAGCCATCTCATCCTCTGTCATCCCCTTCTCCTCCTGCCCTTGTCACCTATACATGTAGTCAATCCCATCAAAAAAGGAGAAGGCCTTTATAAATTGACTTGGGAGATATCTGAGTAGAGGCAAGTCTTCATTGTTCTCTTTTTGAGGCCAAACATGCAGAAGTGAGATTCACCAGTTGTGCTTTAAAGGAACGAGCGCTGTTTTGGAAAGAGAGCTGCTTGGTCTCTTGACTTTTTGGAGCTGTAGTTTCCTTATCTGTAACAAGGCAGGATGCCATTCTGTCCCAGCCTACCACTAGGGATGTGGAATGACAAAGTAGATGAGAAAGCATTTATGAACTATAAGTATGCATGCATGCTCAGTCGTGTCCGACTCTTTGCAACTCCATGGACTGTAGCCTGCCAGGCTCCTCTGTCCATGGGATTATCCAGGCAAGAATACTGGAGCGGGTTGCCATTTCCTCCTCCAGGGAATCTTTCTGACCCAGGGATCGAACCTGCGTCTCCTGCATCTCCTGTGTTGGCAGGCAGATTCTCTACCACTGAGCCACCTGGGAAACCCATAAAGTGCTGTATAACCCCCCCCACCCCAAAATCATTATATCTTTTGTCTGCAGCCTGGTCCCTCTAGGGAAGAGGAATGTGGCTTGGTCCCTGTTTCCAGCAGGACGTGAGGCAATGTTCTTACCTAGTTAACTCAATGTTCTGTACACTCTGCTCTCTCATGTCAACAAAACTATTATTGTGTACAGCATTTCTCTGAAGCCTAGAGGAATGGTTTAGAGATGCGGATAGGAGTCAGATTTAAACACTGAGCTCCAAAGATGGAACAGCTCGATGCCTTAGTAGCCTGTACTGGGGTGTGAAGTCATAGGAAACTGTGCCACAAGTAAATGAAGGCTTTGTTCTCTCACTTTTTCTTTGTCTAATTTTAAAACCACAAAATGATAGGTATTCTTAATCAAATGAATATTGGCTTTCAGGCTGTTCTCACAGATAGCGTCAGTAATTTATATTCTTGGGGTTTGGGTTTTTGAAAGAATTTTGTTTATTTATTTGGCTGCACTGGCCTTAGTTGCGTCCTATGGGACCTTTAGTGGCAGCACGTGGGATCTAGCTCCCCGACCAGGAATCGAACCCAGGCCCCCCTGTATTGGGAGTGCAGGGCCTTAGCCACTGGACCACCAAGGAAGTCCCAGATCTGGGGTGTTTAGAGTCCAGAATTCGTCAGTTGCAAATGAAAGCTGATCAACTCAAAGAAAAGAGAACATGTTTCCTGCACTTAACTGGAAGGGTAGATAAGCAGGATTCAGGGGCTCCAAGGATGTCTCAGGGCTTGACCTAGTTCCCTCACTCCCCAGGTCATCTCTTTTCACGTCCCTCTGAGGTCCCAAGAAGGCTACCAGCAACACCATCCAGTCACCTGTTGCACTGAAAGACAATTGCCCAAGACACCGCCTGACACCATTCCTTACAGGCAACTAAGGAGAAACGACATGTGATAACCTTGTCAGGGTCTCCAGGAAAATTTAGGTCCCTACAATGATGCAAAGGTCTTTCCACCTGGCAAGAGTGCTGAAAAACCTGTCTGCCAATGCAGGAGATGTAAGGGATGCCGGTTCGATCCCTGGGTGGGGAAGATCCCCTGGAGGAGGGTAGGGCAACCCACTCCAGTATTCTTGCCTGGAGAATCCCGTGGATGGAAGTGCCTGGTGGGCTACAGTCCTTGGGGTCACAGAGAGTTGCGCATGACTGAAGCTACTTAGCACACAATGACACAGTGCTCAGAAGCCTGCTGTTTCCATAAGTATCTGCATGTAGAGTTGCATGCTTCATTTATCATAAATTTACATTTTCTCCCATCCCAGGCTGGTCATCATATCCTGAGAGTTGCTCATTTCGCCAGATGAAAGAGAATCTGCAGCTCACCTGTTTGCACTGGGGCAGGTGAGGCCAACTCGGCTGAGCAGCAGGTCACGCGCATTTTATTTTCATTCAGCCACTTAGTGCCGAGCCGCCTGCGCTGACTTCGGCATCCTCACTCTCGCTGCTCCTCCCAGTGCCCTGTGGTTCTGCGGTAATTAGCAAGAGCACCTGGGAAGCTCTAAGTGCTCCTTGAAAATTCAAGTGCCAAGTGATACCACTCTGTGACTTGAAAGGAAGGCGGATAACAAGGCGGGGCTGCTCTTGACGCCTCACTCGCCCTCCGCCTCTGGGAATGGGCCCCTTCCTCACAGCGGATGGAAAGTTTCGCCTTTGTCTGCAGCATTTGGGTGAGTAAGGTCTTGGGGCAGGAGCTTTGCAGGGCCCTGTGTGTGCACAGGCAGGTCAGATGATGACTGAGGAATGAGGTCCTCCTCAGTGGCCCTGACCCATCTATATTTGCTCCCAGAAGAACCTCGGGGCGTGGTTCACTCTTTCCGCCACCTTGTCACCCACGGTCAAGGTGTTAAACCTGCCAGTGCCCTGCCTTCTTCCACATGGACTGCAGAAGTCTCACAATATCTTTGTTGTCTCTGCCCCCCTTCTTATTGGGACTTCCCTGGTGGCTCAGTGGGTAAAGACTCCGCCTGCAATGTCGGAGACCAAGGTTTGATCCCTGGGTCAGGAAAATCCCCTGGAGGAGGGCGTGGCAACCCACTCCAGTATTCTTGTCTGGAGAATCCCATGGACAGAGGAGTTTGGTAGGCTATAGTCTACAGGGTCCTGAAGAGTTGGACACGACTGAAGCAACTGAGCACCCACCAGCCTTCTTATTACCACAGAAGGGTTATCTTCTTCTATTATTATTATGGAGAAGGCAATGGCACCCCACTCCAGTACTCTTGCCTGGAAAATCTCATGGATGGAGGAGCCTACTAGGCTGCAGTCCATGGGGTCGCTAAGAGTCGGACACAACTGAGCGACTTCACTTTCACTTTTCACTTTCATGCATTGGAGAAGGAAATGGCAACCCACTCCAGTGTTCTTGCCTGGAGAATCCCAGGGACGGGGGAGCCTGGTGGGCTGCCGTCTATGGGGTCGCACAGAGTCGGACACGACTGAAGTGACTTAGCAGCAGCAGTAACTTCTCCCCTGGAGAAGGAAATGGCAACCCACTCCAGTATCCTTACCTGGAGAATCCCATGGATGGAGGAGCCTGATAGGCTATAGTCCATGGGGTCGCAAAGAGTCGGACCCAACTGAGTGACTTTTTACTTTTTTACTTTTACCTTATTATTATTTATTTTTATTTGGCTGTGGTGAGTCTTAGTTGTGGCATGAGGAATCTTTAGTTGTGGCACGTGGGATCTAGTTCCCTGACCAGGGACGGAACCTGGGTCCCCTTGCACTGGGAGCCCAGAGTGTGAGGCACTGGACCACCAGGGAAGTCCTGACTATAGAAGGATTATCTTCTGAAAACATGTACATAGGTCATTCCTCAGCAGATGACCCTCCCCTGCGGGCCCCAGGGCTACCAAATAACAGCCCAACTCTACAGCCTGGCTCTGAAGACCCTCCTGAGTCTGGGAGTTACCGTTCTCTTAAAAGTATATTTTTCTTTTCTCCTTAATGATCTCTACTCTCCTACCTTATTGGGCTCTTTCTGCTACTTTGAATGACCCTTCACTAACTGTGTGTCACTTTCCTTGCTTGTGTAATAAGGTAACAATCCTTCTCTCACCTGGAAAAAGCAGTCGGGTACATGGAATTGCTTATAGAAAGAGTCTAGTACAGTCTAGTTTTTCTGGGAAAGAGTTGTCTTAAATAGCTGAAGCCCTGAATGTAGTCACCAAAGAGTTAGGCCAGGGTGGTTTGCGGTCCCAAGCCCTGACCTGTGTCTGTCCTGCAAAGGTGGCCCTAGAGACAGAGGGTCACTGAGTTTGGACTTCGAGCTGGTCAAGACCAGACTTGCAGGATACTGCTCTATTCTGGGTCTGTTGCTTCAGAACTAAGAAGAGGGACTGATGACATGAGATTTGCTGCCTGGAGGGGCCAGGTGACACAATGTGGGTGAACTTGGACCAACAAGAGGCAGGAGGCAGGAATGAGCCTGCAGATAAATTGTTTTCCTTCCCTCCCTCATCTGGTTCTTGGTCCCAGTTTCCATGCAGCATTAGGAGATAGTCCCTGCCAGTGGGCAGAATGGACTTTATAAGTAAAGGTCCACTTTCTACTTGGCGTATTTTTTATTCCATTCTCCTTTCCCCCTCCCTCTGACTGCCAATGCATTTCATTCCCCAGGTAAGCATGCTGCAAATTTTGCCCGTTTGTTTCCTAGGGAACCCTATTGGAAAATTTTACTCATCATATTTCTCTTCTTTCCTGGCCTCTCATCTCCTCTGTTCTTTGTGTCTCCTCTGTTCTCCTCAATCCCTTTATGTTAAACAAGAATTCTGGGGAGGAGTCCCAGTGCTTTTTCATCTGTGGGGCTGATGTCCTAAGGAGTCAAGGTGGGGCAGTAGCTTTCTGAGTGGGATGCAGGATCCTGAGCTTAATAAAATAATGTGAGTGCACTCAACTTGAGGCAATCCTTTATATAAAAGCTCATATTGGCCCCAAGGAATAATTGAGAGTCACTTCTATCACATATGATGATTTGATTCATGCGTTTTCAACTGTCAGTGAGCTTTGCAGCCGTAACCCTAGTTTAAGAGACCAGGAGGAGGTTGCTGCTGTCTGAGGGCTGGTGCCCTAAAAATAAGGCTGAGATGCTCTTCCTGCTCCTCCCTGGAAGGTGCAGGGGGTGCTGGTTTTCCTGTGCTCTCCCAGTGCCTCTGTAGCGGGAGCAGGGCTAAATACTCTTAAAAAAAAAATCCCTTCCATCTCAGCACTGGGGCCCTTCGTAAATGTCTGATGTGGCTACATAGCCACGTGTGTGTGTGTGTGTGTGTGTGTGTGTGTGTGTGTGTGTGACAGCAAGGGGGTGGGGGAGGCAGTGTGGTAGGTAGAATAATGGCCTTCCAAAATATCTATGTCTGAATCCCTGCAACCTGTGACTTAAGCTTACATGGCACAAGGGGCTTTGTAGTTGTGGTTGAGCTGAGGACCCTGTGGTGGGAAGGCTGTCTTGGATTGCTCAGGTGAGCCCTAAATGCAATCACAGGTGTCCTCCTGAGAGAGGGAGTCAGGAGTATCAGAGTGAGAGAGATTTGATGGTGCTATGCTGCTGGCTGTGAAGATGGAGGAAGCGGCCATGAGTCCACAAAGGCAGGCAACTCTTTAGGTGTTGGGAAAGGCAAGAAAACTTTCCGGGCTTCCCCTGAGTGTCCAGAATGAACATACCCAGCTTCAGGAACTCCCTGTACCTTGTAAATGTGGACACAGACTAGAGGTAGGTCAAGATGGCTCCAAAGGCTTACTAGCTTGTACCACAAACGTGGGAAGGAAATCCTTCTCAAAGCATCCCACTCACCTCACTTTTATTCCTCCAGCAAAGCATCACTCTCTGTGCCCTAATCAGCTCTGTGGCCCACTGTGCTTCAGTGCTTTATTATGTCCCTGGACCTTACCTTGGACTTTACTTTTCGGGGCTCCAAAATCACTGCAGATGGTGACTGCAGCCATGAAATTAAAAGACGCTTGCTCCTTGGAAGAAAAGCTATGACTAATCTAGATAGCATATTAAAAAGCAGAGACATTACTTTGCCAACAAAGGTCCGTCTAGTCAAAGCTATGGTTTTTCCAGTGGTCATGTATGGATGTGAGAGTTGGACTATAAAGAAAGCTGAGCATTGAAGAACTGATGCTTTTGAACTGTGGTGTTGGAGAAGACTCTTGAGAGTCCCTTGGATGGCAAGGAGATCCAATCAGTCCATCCTAAAGGAAATCAGTCCTGAATATTCATTGGAAGGACTAATGCTGAAGCTGAAATTCCACTACTTTGGCTACCTGATGCGAAGAGCTGACTCATTTGCAAAGACCCTGATGCTGGGAAAGATTGAGGGCAGGAGGAGAAGGGGACGACAGAGGATGAGATGGCTGGATGGCATCACCGACTCAATGGACATGAGTCCGAGTAACTTTCAGGAGTTGGCGATGGATAGGGAGGCCTGACGTGCTGCAGTCCATGAGGTCGCAAAGAATCGGACACGACTGGGTGACCGAACTGGACCTTAGCAGGGTCCGAATGGGAGAAGAGGAGCCTTGGGCTCCCCCTAGAGGTCAGAATGTGTATGGCCAACTATGCTAAGTGCCCTGAGAGACTCCTGGAATTTCAGAGGATGAATGGACCTCTGGAGTGGGAATATATCAGGAGGTCGGTGGGCCACCGAAGCTTTCATGAGGAAGTGAATGACTTGTGCTCAAAGGACAGGGAAGTGTAATTGAGCAGAGATGAGGGGGTGTGTGTTCACAGGTACAAAAGTGAGAATCTGTATCTTAGAGTCCTCATCCTAAACTATTTTTATCTGACTCTGCAAATGCATATTTTCTTATCTGATTTGAGTCTTTCTGAAAGCATGACTATTTGTAGGATAGTTCTGTAGCTGACATATTTAGATGGAGTAAAACATGATTACGCTGAGAAATTGGGGACAATTAGGGTATAGATATGCCCTTAATCCTTTTTAATTGGAAGCCCCTGAGGGAATACAGCTGTCTCCGGTCCTTTATTCACCTGCAGATTAAATGGACAGATATTAATTGAATAATGAAACATCTGCAAGGTGATGAGGGTTGCGGTGGTTCGCTATAATTTTACTATCTATGGGCTAACATGATAACCAGCAGCAGGAGATAAAGCAGATGGACTCAGATCCCAAAAATTTATTCTCTGAGTAGTCTGCAATAACACCTGCTCCTAGTAGTGAAAGGCTAGATGATGTGTAGATTTTTAATATTAGTAGATTTTTCTTCTAAAACATTTGAATTAAACCCCAATACACTGAGTGTGGCTCAGTGGTAAAGAACATGCCTGTCAATACAGGAGATGCAGGAGATTCAGGTTTGATCCCTGAGTCAGGAAGATCCCCTGGAGGAGGAAATGGCAACCCACTCCAGTATTCTTGCCTGGGAAATCCCATGGACAGAGAAGCCTTGTGGGCTACAGTCCATGGGATCACCAAGAGTTGGGTACAACTGAGCATGCACGTGCATGGCACATCTGAGTGTGGAAGTGACCAAGTATAAGTTGTCGTAGTCTTAAGTAAAATATTCAGTAATTAAGAATCTATATAGAGGGATTCCCTGGGTGTGAGATTTCATGAACTAGGGAAATATTCTGGGGCAGATTGTCCGGGATGACATTGTTCACATGACAGGGCAGTAACTGTTATAGATAGTGCTAGAACAGGTTTGTATAGAACAGTCTCAGTTCAGTTCAGTCACTCACTTGTGTCTGACTCTTTGTGACCCCATGAATCGCAGCATGCCAGGCCTCCCTGTCCATCACCAACTCCCAGAGTTCACTCAGACTCACATCCATTGAGTCAGTGATGCCATCCAGCCATCTCATCCTCTGGTGTCCCCTTCTCTTCCTGCCCCCAGTCCCTCCCAGCATCAGAGTCTTTTCCAATGAGTCAACTCTTCGCAGGAGGTGGCCAGAGAACTGGAGTTTCAGCTTTAGCATCACTCCTTCCAAAGAAATCCCAGGGCTGATCTCCTTCAGAATGGACTGGTTGGAGCTCCTTGCAGTCCAAGGGACTCTCAAGAGTCTTCTCCAACACCACAGATCAAAAGCATCAATTCTTCGGCGCTCAGCCTTCTTCACAGTCCAACTCTCACATCCGTACATGACCACAGGAAAAACCATAGCCTTGACTAGCCGGACCTGTAGGTATTTTCCTTTCTTTTCCTTAGTGCATGTGTGATCCCACTTTTCCTTGTCTACAACATTGTCTAGTTTCTTGGTTTCATTCCTACCGAATGATCATCTCTTTCAGTAGGGGATACAATCTGAGCTACTGGGAATCATGACCATTTTTTTCAGTGGGCTCAGCTGACGATGGCGAATTGATAAGGGAAGAGCACACCTGCAAACACAGGTGAAAGGAGTCGGGCATCCGGGAGAGAAGGGGCATCAGAGCTCAGCGTTGGCCGTGGCAGGAGAACGTGACTGCGGCCCCGCATCATAGTTCAAAGCTTGGATGGCTTGTCATTTCAGGGACTTAGGTGGCTGGCAGCAGAAAATGACTGTAGCTAATAAAGGGGAAATGTATTGGAAAGATATGGGATGCCCACAGAACTAGAGGAAAGGATAAAGTAAATCATAAGCAGGACAAACTCTAGGCAGAGTTGGAGAAGTGATAGGCAGTGTCTATGGGGGCATCTTTGGGTTAAATCTATTGTTTCAGCTGTTTTCTCTCATTGAATCTGTCTGCACAAAATCTGCAGAGAAGGCAATGGCACCCCACTCCAGTACCCTTGCCTGGAAAATCCCATGGACGGAGGAATCTGGTGGGCTACAATCCATGGGGTCACAAAGAGTTGGACACGACTAAACAACTTCACTTTCACTTTTCACTTTCATGCATTGGAGAAGGAAATGGCAACCCACTCCAGTGTTCTTGCCTGGAGAATCCCAGGGATGGGGGAGCCTGGTGGGCTGCTGTCTATGGGGTCGCACAGAGTTGGACACGACTGACGTGACTTAGCTGCAGCCACACAAAATCTGAGTCTTGAGTAGGAGTGGGGAGAACCTGGCTTTGGTGTATCTCACCTTGGTCCAGGGAAGGAATGGGACCTTGAATAATAAACAGCTTTGTCAAAAGCATCAGCCCTAGACAACTTCTATCCCAAGGGAGGAGGGAAGGCAAGGCATTGCACCCCAAATCGGCGAGATGACAGACACCATCTCCAGATAGCTAGAAGTCCTCTAGTGTTTCAAATGGGAGGACAGTTTTGTCTACTCACTTTCATCATAAACTTCAGGGTTTCTGAACAAATTTGTCAAGGCTAAAGCATGAGAGTGCTTGTAAACTGTGTAATAAACACTAGAGCAGAGGCTGTGATGACTCTGATTCATGACTTTATTTTCATTCTGAAGCACAGGAAGGTAAATGACATCTTATATAACAAGTTCCAAGTTTTTAAGAGAAATTTGCATCAGATTGTACACAGGGTCAATGTATTATAGTGAGAAAAGCCTGGACTTTTGGGGTGGAGGGATTTATTAAGCTGAGTTTGTTTTTTGGAATCAATTCTTTCGTTTATAATATGAAATTAAGAATCGGAAATGATATTTCATAGGGACATTGTAAGATATGTGAAGTTCTTGGTATATATTAACCCTTTAACAAATATTAGCTTCCTTCTCTCCCACTGTGTGTGTTTCTCTTTTTATATGAATCATAGGTACTAATGTAGCTTTCCTTTTCCTGTAGTGAGCTGAAAAGCAATTCTCTTCCATTTTATTTTTCTGCTTTAGAGCTGTTGTTGGTAACTGGTGGAAATAGCCGATGAGGCTGTGTCTATCCCAGGATTAATATTACAAAGGTACAATCATCTTTCCCTTAATTGTAGATGAGGCTATTTATATACCTGGTTGCCTTAAACATCTCAAATAGCAATGACCAGCTATAGTTTAAAGGCAAAATGAAATCCTCTGTGGATTTTTATCATACCTAGAAGCAAAATCATCTAGTTATGAGTGCATGGATGGGCAACATAAAAGAAATGTCTTAGAAGACCTAAATTGCACTGAATGGAATTTTGTGTCATCCATCACAATTTAAGTATACGAAAAGATTTCTTTTTATTTGCTCAACCAGTGCCTTGTTGAGGTGAGTCTTCCAAATGTTTAAATGAGGCTGAAAGTAGAAATTGGCATAGGAATGAACAAGAAGCTGTTTACAGAAGCCTCTGGAGGGAGAAGAAGGAAGAAACAGTATTGGGACATGTAGGAGGAAGAATGAGTCATCTTGGAAAATATAGTAAACAAAATTCACCCCTCAGCCCCTGCCCATGGCAGAAATTAACCCCAGGGGATCCAGAGCATGGAGAATGGCCTTCAACATCGGACTATAATAGAATTTGAATTCTAGCCTTGATACATTGGCTCTGGATATATTTCTCAGCCTCTCTGATTTTCATTGTAAATGAAAATCTCTGATTCTCATCTGTAAAATGAGGCTAAATATTATTAATAACTGTATTTACAGGGTTATTGTGAGGATTAAGTGGGAAGGTAAGGGACTGGAGTGATCAGAAGAGGCAAAACATTGATAACTGATGCCATGGAACTAATTTGATACATGAAATAAGATATGTGTTCTAGGATACAAAGTATGCATTCACTAAGAATATACTTGAAGATGATGCAATTGCATATAATTGATAATCTTATTAGTTTTCCACACACTAATGCTGAACCTTAATGTGATATAACATAAAAGAAAAAACAAGGACTCTTGGGGGCAGACAGATTTCAGCCTCTTCTGTTTAGAAACTGAGGGGTTTAGGCAAGTCACTATAGCTTGCTGATCTCAGAGGGGATAAAAAAACTTAGAGTTTTGGGATGATTATGAAATAACCAATGAAAATTGTCTGAGTATATGGAGTATACAATAAACACTAGTTCTTTTCTCCTGTGGTATAATTTGGAGACTATCATAATTCTGTTATATCTCATAGTCACCTCAGAATATGGACAGCATATAGAATCTTACAAATGGCATACAAGACAATCGCAGAATGTAAAATTTAAAAGTGAATCTGGTGAAAAAGTAAACACCACGGATTGATGTGCCAATACTTTCTGAAGCATCCTGGTTAAGTAAATCGTTAATTTCTCTGGTAGCTAGACCCTCATTACCTTGGAAAGAAGAGGCTCTTCATTTACAGGCAGTTTTAATGTCAGAAACTTCTCTGTACTGAACTGAAACCTCCTCTTGGCAATTTTCCCTCGCTAGCCAGAGTTCTAGACCCTGACGAGCCCTTGGTACATTTCAGGTCTGCTCTCATAGAATAGCACCTGGCCTGTATTGAGTATTCCCTGAGTGAATAAGTGAACAAATGAACCAATGAATGAGTGAATGAGACAAGAAATGAGAGCCGACTAACAGTTTTCATGATTTACCACCTATTTGGGGAATGTTAGCATGCTTTCTTTTGCATTAAATTATATGGTATAATTCATGGTACAATAATGAAAGTAAAATCATTGAGTTTTATTAGTTCAGTTCAGTTGCTCAGTTGGGTCCAAGTCTTTGTGACCTCATGGACTGCAGCACGTCAGGCCTCCCTATCCATCACCAACTTCCAGAGCCTACTCAAACTCATGTCCATTGAGTTGGTGATGCCATCCAACCACTTCATCCTCTGTCGTCCCCTTCTCCTCCTGCCCTTAATCTTTCCCAGCATCAGGGTCTTTTCCAATGAGTCAGTTGTTTGCATCAGGAGGCCAAAGTATTGGAGTTTCAGCTTTAGCATCAGTCCTTCCAATGAACACCCAGGACTGATCTCCTTTAGGATGGACTGGTTGGATCTCCTTGCAGTCCAAGGGACTCTCAAGAGTCTTCTCCAACACCACAGTTCAAAAGCATCAGTTCTTCAGCGCTCAGTGAGAACCCCATGAATGGTATGAGTTTTATAGAATAGTGTTAATATTTATTATAGGAACAAGGCTTTACACAATTGTGGAAGAAGCTGGAGGTGTAAAGATTTGAAGGGAGGAGTTGGAGGATCAGAGAAACATCACTCACCAGACCTTCTGAAACACTGGCGCAAGTGGACCATGAAGGGCTGGAAAGGAGTGTGAGAAGGCAGGGGTGTCACCTGAGGAGGGCTCCTGGTGGAGGCGTCTAAGGCAGGCTGTCACCTCTGCATCTGGTAGGTGGCCTGGATTGGCTGTTGGTCAGTGGGTCAGTGTATTAGTAAGGGTCCTTCAAAGGAACAGAACCAATGGGAGGATATATGTGTATACATATATATTATGTATGTAATAAGTATATGTCAGACATTCAGATGACACCACCCTTATGACTGAATGGAACTGAACTGAATAAGTATATGCATAATATACTTATTATACATAGATGTATATATAGATTTATTATATATACATATGTATGTTTATATATAAAGGTTTATTATAGGGGATTGGCCCACATGATTGTGGATACTGGGAAGTCTAAAATCTGCAGTGTGTCAGCAGGTTTGAGACCCAGAGGAGCTGATGGTACCATCCCAGTCCTAAGGCAATCTTCTGGAGAATTTCCTCTTTTCAAAAGTTCCTCAACAAAAAAGGCCAGTCTTTTTGTTCCACTTAGGCCTTCAACTGATTGGATGAGGCCCACCCATATTATTATCCCCAAAAGGATCCAAAGACTCATTGGTCACTTAATCCATCTCCAGGTGATGTTGTTCCTTTTCAAGCTGCGTCATGCTCTTACTTTGATATACTGTAAGTTAAATACTGAGATAAAAGGCTAAGCAGCTATTGAATGTCTGATGATAGATATTAAGGTAATGAGGGAGGGGGGAAATAATTGGTTAATATATGCATAAACATTTATACCAAAGTAAGAAAAGCAGTGCTCAAATTACTGTGTTTCTATCACAACTCAGGCGGGCCTAAGTGGTGTTTACAATTTTCTTCTTCCTCTCTCCATTCTAGCTGGTCCAACAATGGGCACAATATTCATAAAACACAACAAAATGGAACAAACTACTGATGCACAAAACAACGCGATGCTGAGTGAATGAAGCCAGACCCCAAAGAGTATGGACTACATGATTTCACTTACATGGAATTCTAAACACACAAAACTAATCTTTGATGGTAGAAATCACCAGAGTGTTTTCTTGGGGGTGGGGGTTGACTGGGAAGGGGCATAAGAAAAATTTCTGGGTGACAGAATATTCTAATGTTAAGTGTACAGTTTACACAGGTGTATGCATTTGTTAAAACTAATCCAACTGCACTATATGTAAATTATATTTCAATAAAATGAGTAAAAAGTTCACCCAGCTGGTATGAAGAGGAGAGTCAGAGAGAAAGTGGATATGACTTGAATGCTGGTGGGAGCTGGAGATACCGCTCTGTAGCCTCGTTCACTGTATTTTACTCCAATAACGTCCAACAAGGCACCTGCTGAGGTGTCCAGTGGATGAGCCAAGAGAGCCCCAGTCAAGAGCTCCTGTGCGTGGGGTAGGAAAAAGCCACCGAGAGTTGTCTGCTACCTTTCTGTCTGCCTCCTGCCTCTGTCCAAGGTGGACTTGGGCATTCCGGGACAGAGCTCATGGACCTAGAGACCTGAGTTGGGTCTAGAGGAAGTCAGGCATGGAGGCTGACTTCTAGCTGCCTCTTCCAGCCGGCAAGGCAATGAACCCTACCCACTGTCATAAATCATTCCAAGGGAGAAAGGGGTTGGAGAAAAGGCTTGGTATGACCAAGTTTAAATCTTGAATTGCTGCATTTAAAAATGGCAGTGACAGAGTTCACCATGAGTGGCAAGAGTAGGTTCCAAAGACAATTGAGCTTTCAGGATCCAAGCTGATTTTACTTAAAGAGAAGTGAGTAAAATTATGCTCCTGTTTATCTCAGGGGTTTACTCATTACAAGTGGGTATAGGCTGCTCACACCTGGTCCATTGTAGATGCCAATGGTCATTTAAGACTTCCTCTCTCTTTTCCTCACGCAAATCAACTAACAACTTAAGGCTGTAAGTGTAAAAGTACATCACCTGCCGTTAGTAACACGGGCTCAACTGAGGCCACAGTGAAGAACACCAAGACAGAAAATGTATTAGTTTCTTAGTTCAGTCACTCAGTCGTGTCCGACTCTTTGCAACCCCATGAATCACAGCACGCCAGGCCTCCCTGTCCATCACCAACTCCTGGAGTTTACCCAGACTCACGTCCATCGAGTCAGTGATGCCATCCAGCCATCTCATCCTCTGTCGCACCCTTCTCCTCTTGCCCCCAATCCCTCCCAGCATCAGAGTCTTTTCCAATGAATCAACTCTTCGCATGAGGTGGCCTCATGCGAAGTACTGGAGTTTCAGCTTTAGTATCATTCCTTCCAAAGAAATCCCAGGGCTGATCTCCTTCAGAATGGACTGGTTGGATCTTCTTGCAGTCCAAGGGACTCTCAAGAGTCTTCTCCAACACCACAGTTCAAAAGCATCAATTCTTCGGCACTCAACCTTCTTCACAGTCCAGCTCTCACATCCATACATGACCACAGGAAAAACCATAGCCTTGACTGGACGGACCTTTGTTGGCAAAGTAATGTCTCTGCTTTTCAATATGCCATCTAGGTTGGTCATAGTTTTCCTTCCAAGGAGTAAGCATCTTTTAATTTCATGACTGCAGTCAGCATCTGCAGTGATTTTGGAGCCCAAAAAAATAAAGTCTGACACTGTTTCTACTGTTTCCCCATCTATTTCCCATGAAGTGATGGGACCGGATGCCATGATCTTCGTTTTCTGAATGTTGAGCTTTAAGCTAACTTTTTCACTCTCCACTTTCACTTTCATCAAGAGGCTTTTTAGTTCCTCTTCACTTTCTGCCATAAGGGTGGTGTCATCTGCATATCTGAGGTTATTGATATTTCTCCTGGCAATCTTGACTCCAGCTTGTGCTTCTTCCAGCCCAGCATTTCTCATGATGTACTCTGCATATAAGTTAAATAAGCAGGGTGACAATATACAGCCTTGACGTACTCCTTTTCCTATTTGGAACCAGTTCTAACTGTTTCTTCCTGACCTGCATACAGGTTTCTCAAGAGGCAGATCAGGTGGTCTGGTATTCCCATCTCTTTCAGAATTTTCCACAGTTTATTGTGATCCACACAGTCAAAGGCTTTGGCATAGTCGATAAAGCAGAAATAGATGTTTTTCTAGAACTTTCTTGCTTTTTCGATGATCCAGCAAATGTTGGCAATTTGATCTCTGGTTCCTCTGCCTTTTCTAAAACCAGCTTGAACATCTGGAAGTTCACGGTTCACGTATTGCTGAAGCCTGGCTTGGAGAATTTTGAGCATTACTTTACTAGCGTGTGAGATGAGTGCAATTATGCAGTGGTTCAAGCATTCTTTGGCATGGCCTTTCTTTGGGATTGGAATGAAAACTGACCTTTTCCAGTCCTGTGGCCACTGCTGAGTTTTCCAAATTTGCTGGCATATTGAGTGCAGCACTTTCACAGCATCATCTTTCAGGATTTGAAATAGCTCCACTGGAATTCCATCACCTCCCCTAGCTTTGTTCGTAGTGATGCTTCCTAAGGCCCACTTGACTTCACATTCTAGGAGGTCTGGCTCTAGGTCAGTGATCACACCATTGTGATTATCTGGGTCGTGAAGATTTTTTTTGTACAGTTCTTCTGTGTATTCCTGCCACCTCTTCTTTTTTTTTTTAAAGGCTTAAAATGTATTTTAATAAGTTCATGTTGCATTATTTAATTTCTCAGAAAAACTTCAAAGGTATTAGGGACAAATCAAACATGGTACACCAGTAAAAAATGCACAGCCTAACTCCCTAAGATAGGCAAAGCTCAGAGCTACCGTCTGACATTCAACATGCAGCAGCCCTGTTCTCAAGATTGTACTAGGCCTATCAAGAAAGCTGTGAATGGCAACATCACAGACACAAAAGGGCCATTTCTGGGTTGTCCTTACCCAAGAAAATGATGGAGGCAAGTTTAACACAAGATTTTTTAAAGATACACTAAATGAAAATCTCTAAGAGAAAATGTCTTCCTTGGGACATGAAAGGGTAATATATGGGACATAACAGAACCATATGCATGTTGTCTGTGACCTCTTGGACATGTGCCTGAATTCCCACCTGGGAGTGATTGGAACAGTGGGGCCAAGGTCATTGGGGGATGTTTGGATTTTGTGGTATATGTGGCAGGATCTCTGGGGTGAGACAGTGCACTAAGTCGTGTCCGACTCTTGCGACCCCATGGACTGTAGCCTGCCAGGCTCCTCTGTCTATGGGATTCTCCAGGCAAGAATACTGGAGTGGGTTGCCATTTCCTTCTCCCCACCTCTTCTTAATATCTTCTGCTTCTGTTAAGTCCATACCATTTCTGTCCTTTATCGAGCCCATCTTTGCATGAAATGTTCCCTTGGTATCTCTAATTTTCTTGAAGAGATCTCTAGTCTTTCCCATTCTGTTGTTTTCCTCTATTTCTTTGCATTGATCGCTGAGGAAGGCTTTCTTGTCTCTTCTTGCTATTCTTTGGAACTCTGCATTCAGATGCTTATATCTTTCCCCTTTTCCTTTGCTTTTCGCTTCTCTTCTTTCACAGCTATTTGTAAGGCCTCCCCAGAGAGCCATTTTGCTTTTTTGCATTTCTTTTCCATGGGGATGGTCTTGATCCCTGTCTCCTGTACAATGTCACGAACCTCCGTCCATAGTTCATCAGGCACTCTATCAGATCTAAGCCCTTAAATCTATTTCTCACTTCCACTGTATAATCATAAAGGATTTGATTTAGATTATACCTGAATGGTCTACTGGTATGTATAGATTTACAAAAATTAAAATGCAGTGACATTTAGAAATATGAAATTACCCATGGAAAGCAATTCCTGCGTTGTAAACTGAAAGTTGATTTTTTCCCCCATTAATTTCAGTATGAATGAAATCTGGAAAAACACAAAAATTAAAAGTAAGAATTCCTTTGTCAGCAGCATCTTCAGTTCAGTTCAGTCACTCAGTCGTGTCCGACTCTTTGTGACCCCGTGAACCGCGGCACACCATGCCTCCCTGTCCATCACCAACTCCCGGAGTTTACCCAAATTCATGTCCATTGAGTTGGTGATGCCATCCAACTATCTCATTCTCTGTTATCCCCTTCTCCTCCTGCCCTTAATCTTTCCCAGCATCAGGGTCTTTTTCAATGAGTCAGCCCTTTGCATCAGGTGGCCAAAATATTGGAGTTTCAGCTTCAACCTCAGTCCTTCCAATGAACACCTAGGACTGATCTCCTTGAGGATGGACTGGTTGGATCTTCTTGCAGTCCAAGGGACTCTCAAGAGTCTTCTCCAACACCACAGTGCAAAAGCATCCATTCTTTGGTGCTCAGCTTTCTTTATAGTCCAACTCTCACATCCATACATGACCATTGGAAAAACCATAGGCTTGACTAGACAGACCTTTGTTGACAAAGTAATGTCTCTGATTTTTAATGTGCTGTTTAGGTTGGTCATAACTTTTCTTCCAAGGAGTAAGCGTCTTTTAATTTCATGGCTGCAATCACCATCTGCAGTGATTTTGGAGCCCCCCAAAATAAAGTCAGCCACTGTTTCCACTGTTTCCCCATCTATTTGCCATGAAGTGATGGGACCAGATGCCACGATCTTAGTTTTCTATATGTTGAGTTTTAAGCCAACTTTTCCACTCTCCTCTTTCACTTTAATCAAGAGGCTCTTTAGTTCTTCACTTTCTGCCATAAGGGTGGTGTCATCTGCATTTCTGAGGTTATTGATATTTCTCCTGGCAATCTTGATTCCAACTTGTGCTTCTTCCAGCCCACTGTTTGTCATGATGTACTCTGCATCAGGCTTCCCTGTCCATCACCAACTCCCAGAGTTTGCTCAAACTTATTCCCATGGAGTCAGTGATGCCATCCAACCATTCTCTGTCAGGTCAATCCCCAGCTAGGTGATCTATATTTAATAGTTAAAATGATTCATAGTATAAAAGTTAATGATATAAAAATAAGGAAATTTTACCCACAGAGCTAGAGTAGGGTCTTCTATTTTTATTTATTTATTTTTCAGACAAATTCATTCATTCCTGAGTTTCTCCTATGAAATCCATTATTATTTTTCTAAATGGGACTAGTTTACTTTCTCCTGACAGTTCCTTATGGATGTTTGAATCACCCTGCAGGAAGAAATGCAGCAAACCATGACATTTTAAGCACTAGAAGAACATAAAATTTCCAGCAAGTGGACAAAGGGGCTGTATGGTGGAGGAACACCTTGACACTGACTGTTTTCATGTACCTATGGTCAATTAATCTACTACAAAGGAGATAAGAATATATAATGGAGAAAAGACAATGTCTTAAATAAATAGTGCTGGTAAACTGCATAGTCACATGTAAAAGAATGAAATTGGAGCATTCTCTAACACTGTATACAAAAATAAACTCAAAATGGATTAATGACCTAAAGTGAAAAGTGAAAGTAAAAGTCACTCAGCCATGTCCAACTCTTTGTGACCCCATGAACTATACAGTCTATGGATTCTCCAGGCCAGAATAGTAGAGTGGTTAGCCTTTCCCTCCTCCAGGGGATCTTCCCAATCCAGGGATGGAACCCAGGTCTCCTGCATAAGCTCAAATAGTATAAAACTCATCGATGAAAAAATAGGAAGAACAATCTTTGATATAAATCACCATGATATCTTTTTGGATTCACCCCCTAGAATAATGAATATAAAAACAAAAATAAACAAATGGGACTTAAAAGAATTTGCACATCAAAGGAAACTATAAACAAAAAGATAACCCATGGAATGGGAGAAAATATTTGCAAACCAGATGACCAACAAGGGATTAATCTCCAAAATATACAAACAGCTCATGCAGCTCAATATCAGAAAAACAATTCAATCAACAAATAGGCAGAAGATATAAATAGACATTTCTCCAAATAAGACATACAGATAGCCAAGAAGAACATGAAAAGATGCTCAAAATTGCTAATTATCAGAGAAATGTAAATCAAAACTATAATGAAGTATCACCTACACCTGTCAGAATGGCCACCATCAAAAAGTCTGCAAACAATCAATTCTGGGAACTTCCCTGGTGGTCCAGTGGTTGAGAATCCACTTTGCAATGCTCATGACACGGGTTCGATCCCTGGTCGGGAAACAAGGATCCCGCATACCAAGGAGCAACTATGCCTGAATGCCGCAATGAAAGATCCTGCGTGCTGCAACGAAGACCCGAGGCAGCCAGATAGATAGGTAAGTACATAAATAAATATTAAAAAAACCAAATGCTGGAGGGAGTGTGGAGAAAAGAGAACACTTATATGCTGTTGGTGCAAACATAAATTAGTACAGCCATTCTGGAGAACAGTATGGAGGTTCCTTATAAAACTAAAAATACCATATGATCTAGCAATCCCATTCCTGGACACGTATCCAGAGAAAACCATAATTAAAAAAGATACATGCACCCCAATGTTTGTTGCAACATTATTTACAATGGCCAAGACATGGAACCAACCTAAATTTCCATCAACTGATAAATGGATAAAGAGGATGCAGTACATACATACAATGGATTATTACTCAGCCATAGAAGGAATAAAATAATACCATTTGTAGCAATATGCATGGACCTAGAGATTATTATACTAGCTAAAATAAGACAGAGAAAGACAAATACCATATGATATCACTTATGTGGAACCTAATAAAGTGATACAAATGAAGTTATTTATGAAAACAGAAACAGACTCACAGACTTTGAAAACAAACTTTTAGTTACGAACAGGGAAAAGTTGGGGGGAGGGATAAATTAAGAGTTTTGGATTAACATATACACACCCTTACATATAAAATAAAAAACCAACAAAGACCTACTGCATGGCACAGGGAACTCTATTTAATGCTCTGTAATCCCATGGATTTCTTTGGAAGGAATGATGCTAAAGCTGAAACTCCAGTACTTTGGCCACCTCATGTGAAGAGTTGACTCATTGGAAAAGACTCTGATGCTGGTAGGGATTGGGGGCAGGAGGAGAAGGGGACGCCAGAGGATGAGATGGCTGGATGGCATCACTGACTCGATGGACGTCAGTTTGAGTGAACTCCGGGAGTTGATGATGGACAGGGAGGCCTGGCGTGCTGCAATTCATGGGGTCGCAAAGAGTCAGACACGACTGAGCAACTGAACTGAACTGAATCCCATGGACAAAGGAGCCTGGCGGGCTACAGTCCATGAGATTGCAAAGAATTGGACACGACTGAGCAACGAACATACACAAATAATCTATCTGGCAAAAAAGTCTGAAAAAGAACAGATACATGTGTAATTGAATCAGTTTGCTGTACCTCTGAAACTAACAATATTGTAAATCAACTATAGTGAAGTGAAGTTGCTCAGTCGTGTGTGACTCTTTGCGGCCCCATGGACTGTGGCCTACCAGGCTCCTCCGTCCATGGGATTTTCCAGGCAAGAGTACTGGAGTGGGGTGCCATTGCCTTCTCCAGGGGATTTTCCTGACCCAGGGATTGGACCCAGGTCTCCTGTATGCTGCTGCTGCTGCTAAGTCACTTCAGTCGTGTCCAACTCTGTGTGACCCCATAGATGGCAGCCCACCAGGCTCCCCTGTCCCTGGGATTCTCCAGGCAAGGTCTCCTGTATACTCCAATATAAAAAAAAATTAAGTTAAAAAATTGCACATCACCTCCTTGATTAAAAAAAAAAAAGATCTATGACAAATACTTTCATAAAGCGTGTCTCATGTAACGCATCCACTAGTGGCATTTTGTAGAAGAGGGCATGGACTCAGGGAAGCTGAGCAAATGTCCTGAGGTGAGAAGTCGTGTGTTTGGGACATGAGTGCATAGCCAGTGTATTTTCCCACTCACGACCGTGTTTCTCTGTACCAGGAGGTCAGGTCCATCTGTTAAGGTTATCGACGAGGTGGTAAGACTATTATCTCTGTTTGTATTAGTCTTCTCAGGCTGCCATAACACCACTCCACAGACTGAGTGGCTTACACAGACTTGTTCTTAACACAGTTCTAGAGGCCAAAGTCCAAGGTCAAGGTGTTGGCAGATTTGCCTTCTCCTGAGTTCTCTCTCCTTTGTTGGCAGTGAGCTCTCCCCTCACTGTGTCCTCTTGTGGTTTGTCCTCTGTGCGTGGACATCCCTGAGGTCTCTCTGTGGGTCCAAGTTGGCTTTTCTTATAAGGACACTCAGTTCAGTTCAGTTCAGTCGCTCAGTCATGTCCGACTCTTTACAACCCCATGAATTGCAGCACACCGGGCCTCCCTGTCCATCACCAACTCCTGGAGTTCACTCAAACTCATGTTCATTGAGTCAGTGATGCCATCCAGCCAGCTGATCCTCTGTCGTCCCCTTCTCCTCCTGCCCCCAATCCCTCCCAGCATCAGAGTCTTTTCCAATGAGTCAACTCTTCGCATGAGGTGGCCAAAGTACTGGAGTTTCAGCTTTAGCATCGTTCCTTCCAAAGAAATCCCAGGGCTGATCTCCTTCAGAATGGACTGGTTGGATCTCCTTGCAGTCCAAGGGACTCTCAAGAGTCTTCTCCAACACCACATTTCAAAAGCATAAATTCTTCGGTGCTCAGCTTTCTTCACAGTCCAACTCTCACATCCATACATGACCACTGGAAAAACCATAACCTTGACTAGACAGACCTTTGTTGGAAAAGTAATGTCTCTGCTTTTGAATATGCTAGCCAGGTAGATTAGAGCCCACCTTAATAATGGCAGGAAACCATCTCCAAATACAATCACATCCTGAGGTACTTGTGGTTAGGGCTTCAACTTAGGAATTTGGGGGGACACAGTTCAGCGTATAATCATGTTCACATGGCTGTGGGCTGTGTAGGACCAAGGATCACTCCTGGGACAAGAGGAATCCAAAGAAAATCATAAATGCCCTCTGTTCCCTTCTGTTTTTTTTTTTTTTTTTTTGAAGCTTCTGACTCAAGATTATTGCCCTGCTTCCTTTGTTCTCTGTTTGGCAGGATGCTGTGCTCCTGGATGGGGTCAGAGCCCTATTCATACTCATGGGAGGGATAGGTGCTGTCCCCCTTGTACTCACCGGTAGTGAGGCTGTGCAGCATGAAGTGGCCCAGGTTCTGTTTGGAGATGACCCTCGAGGGCCCTCGTCCATCCAGGGTCCCTGTGTGGGCCCCAGTCAGCGGCTGGTCTCCCATAGGTGGCGGCATCCCTGGCTTCATACTTCAGGCCCGACTCCTGCAGTATCTTCTGCATCTGGATTTGATCATCAGTCACATTCTGCAGTCTTGGGGGCACCTTGGAAGGGTCCCATGGTAGGAAGGCCGAGGTGCAGGCCATGACCTTGTCCGCACCATGGGTCTTCATGGCCGCCACAATATTCCAGCACCCTCAGACATCACGGTGGTAAGGACCTGCTTGCACCGCCAGGGCCAGTGTGGTGAGCCCGATCTTGCTGGTGCAGAAGTTGGCAATCTTCTCAACAGCCATGCCGCCGGGCATGGGGGCTCGAGGCCCTGGAGTCTCAGGACACTCCAGAAGGCCTGGCTGCTGGGCCACCCTCCTGCCCTTCCTTAGAGGGAAGGACAGGGAGGGACTGCTCAGAGTGGCACACCTCAGCACACCTCCAGCCTCAGACTGTGGTCGAGGGGCCAGGCCAAAAGGCCATGCTTCTCCCTCTGTCCCCTTCTATATAAGCTTTTTACACTGGAAAATTTGGTTAGAATTGCCCAACAGGAAAGAGTTGAAAGGTTCATTGTGAAAGGAACAAATCCCAGCCGATGAAACCACTTCTTTCTCTCCTCCACCCTGCTGCTGCCCCTCTGAGGTGCTTGCTAATCGATCACTTACTCATTTGTTTATCCAAACATCCTTTACCTGGTCCCTGATTGTACTGCCTTATGGCAGAAAGTGAAGAAGAACTAAAGAGCCTCTTGATGAAAGTGAAAGAGGAGAGTTAAAAAGTTGGCTTAAAGCTCAACATTCAGAAAACTAAGATCATGGCATCCAGTCCCATCACTTCATGGCAAATAGATGGGGAAACAGTGGCTGACTTTATTTTTCTGGGCTCCAAAATCACTGCAGATGGTGATTGCAGCCATGAAATTAAAAAGACACTTACTCTTTGGAAGGAAAGTTATGACCAACCTAGACATCATATTAAAAAGCAGAGACATTCATTACTTTGCCAACAAAGGTCCATCTAGTCAAGGCTATGGTTTTTCCAGTGGTCATGTATGGGTGTGAGAGTTGGACTATAAAGAAAACTGAGGGCTGAAGAATTGATGCTTTTGAACTGTGGTTTTGGAGAAGACTCTTGAGAGTCCCTAGGACTGCAAGGAGATCCAACCAGTCCATCCTAAAGGAAATCAGTCCTGGGTGTTTATTAGAAAGATTGATGTTGAAGCTGAAACTCCAATATTTTGGCCATGTGATGCGAAGAGCTGACTCATTTGAAAAGACCCTGATGTTGGGAAAGATTGAGGGCAGGAGGAGAAGGGGACGACAGAGGATGAGATGGTTGGATGGCATCACCGACTCAGTGGACATAGGTATGGATGGGCTCCAGAAGTTGGTGACGGACAGGGAGGCCTGGTGTGCTGTGGTTCATGGGGTCACAAAGAGTCAGACACAACTGAGCGACTGAACTGAACTGATTGTACTAAGGCAGTTTGCTAGACATTGAGAATACACCAGCATACACCTGTTTGCCTGGGGCTTCCTTTCCTGTTGTGGCGACAGAAGGTAAGGGGCACAGTGATCACCCACTAGCATAAGCAGTGTAGCTGGGTGGGTGGTGGAGGATGTGTTTGAGGTCGGTGGTTGGGTGTGGTTTCTTAAGGCAGTGATGTTTAGGCAGAGACCTGAACCATGAGAAGGAGCTGCCTCCTGAAAAGTCGAAAGTTGATGGGAGAGGTTTCCAGACCTCTTCCATGGAAGACCTCTTTGATGGAAGAGTAAACCTCTTGGTAAATGCAAAGTCTTTCAGCAAGAAAGGAATGTTCTAGGAACGAAGAAGAAACCAGGGCAGTAGTGCTGAGTGAAGTTGGAGAGAAAAACAGGAGAGAGTGCTCGGAAACCAATGGCTGTGGCAAGAAAATCCCAATTTGGGGACTATAACCCCTTTAACAAAACCCATTCTAAGGATGGCTTCAGGCAGAGCAAGTACAGATCAGACTTCACTTGTGTAGTAAGATTTGAAGGAAGTACTGAGGGATGTCCTCCCCAGAAATCTAGCTTTCACGATCGTTAGCATCTGTTTATAGAGCCTGTCATTCTATCAGTGAAGCATCCTTTATCTTTTAAGCACCATTTCTTTGTCTAGGAAGAGGCTCCTGTTTAAGTACAGATAACCCTGGAAGCCTATCTCATTAGACTTACCCACAGTCTGACAGCTGGAGGGGAGCAGCTTGTCAGAGAATAAGATATGTACTGGGTTCTGTCTGTACTGTATCCAACCCTGAAACTGGCCTCTTTAATGACATCATCTACTCTTTCCCTTGAGTATCTTTGATATTCTTTTCCCTGTCTCCCCATTTCCCCCAAATTACCCTTCCTCTAACTTCAGACCCTTCCCCACAGCCCCAGTCTATCCCCTCTCCCTTCTGGAGTTAGTCAGCTCTGCACACAGCCTGGGCTCAGTGTGTACACGTCATGGCCCTCATGTCAGTCTCAGATTTGCTGCCTTGTAAACTTTAGCCACACTCATGATGCAGATCCCAGCCCTTGAGCAACTGGATCATTTCTCCATCCTGGCTGTGGTTTCTGAGACGCACTGAAGAAAATCTCATAACCTTGCTAATTGGCTGTGAGACCTGCCCCCAATCCCCACTGATGGTACAACTTTGTTAGCTGGACCACTGCCCTTTATTCCAAACTTTATTTCATTGCTTAACACATTTCTCTTCTTTAGGTTTCTTGGTACCTACAGAGAAATATTATTCTGCCAACAAAGGTCCGTCTAGTCAAGGCTATGGTTTTTCTAGTGGTCATGTATAGATGTGAGAGTTGGACTGTGAAGAAAGCTGAGCCCCGAAGAATTGATGCTTTTGAACTGTGGTGTTGGAGAAGACTCTTGAGAGTCCCTAGGACTGCAAGGAGATACAACCAGTCCATCCTAAAGATCAGTCCTGGGTGTTCATTGGAAGGACTGATGCTGAAGCTAAAACTGCAATACTTTGGCCACCTCATATGAAGAGTTGACTCATTGGAAAAGACCCTGATGCTGGGAGAGATTGGGGGAAGGAGCAGAAGGGGATGAAAGAGGATGAGATGGCTGGATGGCATCACCGACTCAATGGGCATGAGTTTGAGTAAACTCTAGGAGTTGGTGATGGACAGGGAGGCCTGGCATGCTGCGATTCATGGGGTCGCAAAGAGTTGGACAAGACTGAGCGACTGATCTGACTGACTGAACTGACAGAGAAATAACCCATGCTTGGAAATCACAGCTGTGGTTTCCAGATCTCACCCTGTTTCTTTGCTTATAGCTGGTGGTCTTCAGCATGTTATTTAGCTTCCCTGAGCTTCTGCTTCCTTATTGCCAAAACAAACCCCCTTGCACTGTTGATGGGAATGTAAATTGATGCATCCAATATGGAGAATAGTAGCGAGGGTCCTTAAAAAACTAAAAATAGAACTACCATATGACCCAGCAAACCCACTCTTGGACATATAACCTGGGAATACCATAATTCAAAAAGATACATGTACCCCAATGTTCATTGCAGCACTATTTACAATAGCCAGGACATGAAAGCAACCTAAATGCCCACTGACAAATGAATGGATAAAGAAAATGTGGTACATATATACAGTGGAATACTACTCAGCCATAAAAAGGAATGAAATTGGGTCATTTGAAGTGATGTGGATGAACCTAGAGTCTGTCTGGTAAGTCAGAAACAGAAAAATGATATTGTATATTAATGTGACTGCCACACACATACAATGCGTGTATATGGGACCTAGGAAAAAAGGCATTGATGAACCTATCTGCAGGGCCGGAACAGAGGTGCAGATGTAGAGAACAGACTTGTGGACACGGGCTGAGAGGAAGGGGAGCGTGGGACAAATTAGACAGTAGCACTGACATATATACACTGCTGCTGCTGCTAAAACGCTTCAGTCGTGTCTGACTCTGTGCGACCCCATAGAGAGTCCCTGGGATTCTCCAGGCAAGAACACTGGAGTGGGTTGCCATTTCCTTCTCCAATGCACGAAAGTGAAAAGTGAAAATGAAGTCACTCAGTCGTGTCTGACTCTTAGTGACCCCATGGACTACAGCCTACCAGGCTCCTCCATCCATGGGGTTTTCCAGGCAAGAGTACTGGAGTGGGGTGCCATTGCCTTCTCCATGTATATACGCTATCATGTGTAATATAGACAGCTAGTGGGAGGCTGCTGTATAGCACAAGGAGCTCAGCTCAGTGCTCTGTGATGACCTAGAGGAGTCGGGAAGGGGGCATGGGAGGGGATTTCTGTATACATATAGCTGATTCACTTTGTTGTACAGCAGAAGCTAACACACATTGTAAGCAATTGTACTCCAATGAGAGGAAACCTATTCACTGTGCTCAGTACGAATGAGGTAAACTGTTTCATGTTTAGTTTGGCGACTAGACTGATAGATGACAGGAAATGTAGGTTCACTTCCTTTTCCATCTCAGTGCTCCAAGAGCAGATGCCACATTAGTGGAACCTTCTGACCCCTCAAGGAACATTATGCAGCCTCTTTAGAGGAGGCTTGGCCCAGCCAAGTCCTGCCTGTGAATCCCATGTGATTGCCGACATCAGAGGCAAAGTTCTTCTTGCTTCATCAGCCCCACTCTCCAGAGCAGTGTCCAATCTCCAGTACCAACAAATCATGTCTCAGTCTCATAAATTCAAGGAGCACTGCTAAATTTGCTTCTCTTTTCACCCAAGGCCAAAGTCCTTGTTGAATTTAATCAGGATGGAAGTGGAAACAGGAATAAGCAACCTGCAAGATATATGTGCAACAACTTATAAACACATTTCAGTACAGCTCCTCTGCCTGGAGAGGAAAAGCAACAAAAGAGCCATGACACCATAAAAAAAGGGAAAATAATGGATGACAATGAGTAGAAACTAATTTCAATGTAATCAGGTTGCTCGTGACCCATAAACTGGAAAAATTAAAGGACATTTTTCCTTTTTTTTTCCCCAAGTAGGTATCAAAGACAAAATGCAGTTTAAAAATGTAGGCAGTCTTTTATAATGGCTACACAGTCATTTCTAAATTACTCTTTAATATAGGGAGGGAGGAGGTTGACCAGAAAGCTTATATTAAACAAGTGGTGCTTTAGGACCTACTATGTGTCTTGAGTAACTTCTGAAAAAAAAAAAAAAAAGTGAAAGTCACTCAGTTGTGTCCAACTCTTTGCAACCCCATGGACCATACCATCCATGGAATTCTCCAGGCCAGAATACTGGAGTGGGTAGCCTTTCCCTTCTCCAGAGGATCTTCCCAACCCAGGGATTGAACCCAGGTCTCTCACATTGCAGGCGGATTCTTTACCAGCTGAGTCACAAGATTATTGGAGAGGGTAGCCTATCCCTTCTCCAGGGGATCTTCCCAACCCAGGAATCGAACAGGGGTCTCTTGCATTGCAGTTGATTCTTTAGCAACTGAGCTATCAGGGTCAGAGCAGGCAAAGAGTTTCCATAAACCTGTCTGTTATCTTGAAATTAATGCAAACACAGTGAGCATTGTCTATTGCAACTCTTCAATATTTTATTTTAAAAATCAGTCATGTCATAGGTAACATTCATAACTAAATAGCAATCCATTGTACAAATATAGCATGATTTAGTCATTCCACAATTGATAGACATTTAAGTAGTTCCATTTGGGATGACTCACAGCTATGTTTCTTTTCTAGGAGTAAGAGTACATTTAGTCATAGAATTTAATGTATTTAGTGTAAATTTAGTCATAGAATTTCACCTGAATTCCAAGCTAACTCAACAGCTCATTTCACTTTTACTCACCCTTACTATGCACGGGGTCGCAAAGAGTCAGACAGGACTAAGCAACTTTCACTTCACCTATATAAGTAGGAGGTAATTTAAGGTCAGGATATTTGATCAACCTGTTGCTCTCAAAAGTTTCTGGGCCTGGGGCATTTCCACATCAGTAACACAGTCAGTGGCAAACTGAGCCCCTTGGTTAAAATATGGCATCTCCTCATCCTTAAGTGTCATTTCATTCTCTTAAACCATTTTTCAAAGAAAATTCTCTTAAAAAATTTTCCAAAGGAGAAGCTAGTCCCCTTCGAACACTTATGGTTTTCTTTCTAATCCACTATTAATATGATTTTGGGACATTTACTTTTTTTCTAGCCAAATGTATTATATGAAATCTAGTTAAATTCAGCAAATTATAATTTAGTGACTATGATGCAGTGACAGACTCTATATTCTTGAGCTCCAAAATCACTGCAGATGGTGATTGGAGCCATAAAATTAAAAGGTGCTTGCTTCTTGGAAGAAAAGCTATGACCAACCTAGACAGCATATTAAAAAGCAGAGACATTACTTTGTCAACAAAGGTCCATCTAGTCAAGGCTATGGTTTTTCCAGTGGTCATGTATGGAAGTGAGAGTTGGACTATAAAGAAAGCTGAGTGCCGAAGAATTGATGCTTTTGAACTGTGGTGTTGGAGAAGTCTTGAGAGTCCCTTGGACTTCAAGGAGGTCAAAGCAGTCAATCCTAAAGGAAATCAATCCTGGATATTCATTGGAAGGACTGATGCTGAAGCTGAGGCTCCAGTACTTTGGCCATCTGATACAAAGAACTGACTCAGTGGAAAAGACTCTGATGCTGGGAAAGATTGAGGGCAGGAGAAGGGGATGACAGAGGATGAGATGGTTGGATAGCATCACCAATTCAATGGACATGAGTTTGAGCAAGCTCCGGGAGATGGTCAAGGACAGGGAAGCTTGGTGTGCTGCAGTCCATGGGGTAACAAAGAGTTGGAGACAGCCAAGTGACTGAGCAACAACAAACGATACGTGCTGAATATGCTGGGTGTTGTGAAAGACATCAAGTCACACAAAACAGACTTCTACCTGTCATGAAGCAAACAAACCTCTTCATTAAGAAAATATTTAGGCCCTTCAGTTCAGTTCAGTCACTCAGTCGTGTCCGACTCTGCGACCCCATGAATCACAGCATGCCAGGCCTCCCTGTCCATCACCAACTCCTGGAGTTCACTCAGACTCATGTCCATCAAGTCAGTGATGCCATCCAGCCATCTCATCCTCTGTCGCCCCCTTCTCCTCCTGCCCCCAATCCCTCCCAGCATCAGAGTCTTTTCCAGTGAGTCAACTCTTCGCATGAGGTGGCCAAAGTACTGGAGTTTCAGCTTTAGCATCGTTCCTTCCAAAGAAATCCCAGGGCTGATCTCCTTCAGAATGGACTGGTTGGATCTCCTTGCAGTCCAAGGGACTCTCAAGAGTCTTCTCCAACACCACAGTTCAAAAGCGTCAATTCTTCGGCGCTCAGCCTTCTTCACAGTCCAACTCTCACATCCATACATGACCACAGGAAAAACCATAGCCTTGACTGGACGGACCTTTGTTGGCAAAGTAATGTCTCTGCTTTTCAATATGCTATCTAGGTTGGTCATAACTTTCCTTCCAAGGAGTAAGCGTCTTTTAATTTCATGGCTGCAGTCACCATCTGCAGTGATTTTGGAGCCCCCAAAAATAAAGTCTGACACTGTTTCCACTGTTTCCCATCTATTTCCCATGAAATGATGGGACCAGATGCCATGATCTTCATTTTCTGAGTATTGAGCTTTAAGGCAACTTTTTCACTCTCCTTTTCACTTTCATCAAGAGGCTTTTTAGTTCCTCTTCACTTTTTGCCATAAGGGTGGTATCATCTGCATATCTGAGATTATTGATTCCAGCTTGTGCTTCTTCCAGTCCAGCGTTTCTCATGATGTACTCTGCATAGAAGTTAAATAAACAGGGTGACAATATACAGCCTTGATGTACTCCTTTTCCTATTCGGAACCAGTCTGTTGTTCCATGTCCAGTTCTAACTGTTGCTTCCTGACCTGCATACAGATTTCTCAAGAGGCAGGTCAGGTGGTCTGGTATTCCCATCTCTTTCAGAATTTTCCACAGTTTATTGTGATCCACACAAAGGCTTTGGCATAGTCAATAAAGCAGAAATAGATATTTTCCTGTAACTCTCTTGCTTTTTCCATGATCCAGTGGATGTTGGCAATTTGATCTCTGGTTCCTCTGCCTTTTCTAAATCCAGCTAGAACATCTGAAAGTTCATGGTTCACATATTGCTGAAGCCTGGCTTGGAGAATTTTGACCGTGACTTTACTAGCATGTGAGATGAGTGCAATTGTGCAGTAGTTTGAGCATTCTTTAGCATTGCCTTTCTTTGGGATTGGAATGAAAACTGACCTTTTCCAATCCTGTGGCCACTGCTGAGTTTTCCAAATTTGCTGGCATATTGAGTGCAGCACTTTCACAGCATCATCTTTCAGGATTTGAAATAGCTCCACTGGAATTCCATCACCTCTACTAGCTTTGTTCGTAGTGATGCTTTCTAAGGCCCACTTGACTTCACATTCCAGGAGGTCTGGCTCTAGGTCAGTGATCACACCTTCGTGATTATCTGGGTCATGAAGATCTTTTTTGTACAGTTCTTCTGTGTATTTCTGCCACCTCTTCTTAATATCTTCTGCTTCTGTTAGGTCCATAGCATTTCTGTCCTTTATCGAGCTCTTCTTTGCATGAAATGTTCCCTTGGTATCTCTAATTTTCTTGAAGAGATCTCTAGTCTTTCCCATTCTGTTGTTTTCCTCTATTTCTTTGCATTGATCACTGAGGAAGGCTTTCTTATCTCTTCTTGCTATTCTTTGGAACTCTGCATTCAGGTGCTTATATCTTTCCCCTTTTCCTTTGCTTTTCGCTTCTCTTCTTTCACAGTTATTTGTAAGGCCTCCCCAGGCAGCCATTTTGCTTTTTTGCATTTCTTTTCCATGGGGATGGTCTTGATCCCTGTCTCCTGTACAATGTCACAAACCTCCGTCCATAGTTCATCAGGCAGTCTATCAGATCTAGGCCCTTAAATCTGTTTCTCACTTCCACTGTATAATCATAGGGATTTGATTTAGATCATACCTGAATGGTCTAGTGGTTTTCCTTACTTTCTTCAATTTAAGTCTGAATTTAAATCTGAATTTAAGCCCTTACCTTTATTCAAAGAATATGAAATATTATACTTCCACCTCACTCTTCCAAAATCCAGATATTTCATGACTTTGTTGAGGACTTAGCCAAGAAGCAAACTCATTGTAAAATAGATGCCACAAAATGCATGCACTACACACAGGATTCCCTGGGTGTTTACGCAACCTAGTCATGCTTTTTTATGTGCCCACAATCTTTATTAAGCTAGCCATCTGGTTATCAACCTACCACAGATCAGGACTCACAAATAAAAAGAGGCAAGCAGGGTAGTAAGGAGAAGTGACAGCAAACTTGTGACAGCAAGGGAAAAAGCCAAAGAACATAAAAAACAGATAAGCAGACTGACATTTTATGCAATGGACCCAAGGACAAAATGGCCTTCATGAATCAGTGGGTCCCGGGGCACTTCTGCATTTCATCAGAGCTCAGGAAGGAACAGCTGCGCCAATTACTGGCCTTGGCACACTGAGATGAAGTCAACTCAGTCTATCCTAGGTAAGAAGGAAAGTGAATTGTGTAATAAATTTTTAAGAATTTCTATCAAAGGGTTACACTGTTCAAAAGCTCTGATGCTTAAATCAACAACATTTTTTTCTAGGTCAGAAACTTGGGTACCTCTTACCTGTTTTTTCTTAAGCCCTGTTAAGAGCTCTACCTCAAAGAGGAAGATCATTGTCCTTACTAAATTGAGATTAAGAGAAGTTGAGAAATTTTCTAAGTCGTACATCTGCTACTTGATTGATCCAAGATACAAACGCTTGATTTTCTAACTCCAAAATCCGTGTTATGTCATTATACCACACAGCTTTATTTATCCGAGACACCTTCCTAAGGGTTACCTTAGGATTGACATATATATACTACTGATACTATGTATAAAATAGGTAACAAACAAGAACAGATTGTACAGCACAGGGAACTCTACTCAATGCTCTGTGGTGACCTAAATGGGAAAGAAATCCAAAAAAGAAGGGATATGTATGCATACGTATAGCTGAGTCACTTTTCTGTATGGCAGAAATGCACACAACATTGTAAAACAATTATATTCCAATAAAAGTTTTTTAAAAGATGCCTTTTTCTCCATGAAGATATCCTAAAATGAAGTGTTTAAGTACATAACCCAGAGTTATCAGCATGCTCGATTTACATCTTTGCCTCAGGGAATAATTAGACATCCAGGTTGCTACTGTGTTTAATTTGTACCTACCATATGCCCCGGTGCCCTGTGGAAGGACATACGAAGAAGTCTTTCAGCTGACTGAGGACTTCTCTGGATTCCCAGGTTCAAGCTCTGCTGGGAGACAGGGCTCGGCTCACACCAGTGCATCTGGAGGTCAGCCTGGCAATGAGTGAGGGACAGTGTCTTATCTAACCTCAACATAGAAACAGAGGCTGCATCACATGGGCATATTGACTTGGCAAATGAAAAGACCTCTGAGTTTTGTTCTAAAAAGCAGTTTGTAGGAAGAACTGGGATAGGAAGCTCTTGGGTACATCCAGGGACATCCTCTGGAGGAGGGAGAAGGGCCAGATCCCTGCAGGCCACATCGTTCAGACAAATGTTTGTGAAGAGCAGGACCAGAGCTAAGAGAGAGCCCAAGACTTTGGAATCAAAATAAAAAACATTTGAATACGAGACTTTAACAAGTGAAAATTAATACAAAAGTTCATGATGCACAACATATCCGAAGTTAAGTAAAAATAGGATGAGTGTTACTGCTGATTGCTTTGTGTCAGGATTTACTTTGGGCAATACCAACAGAGAGTTAAGATAAATGTTCTTTTTTGTTCTAATTTGTTTTTTAATTGGAGGCTTTGCAATGTTCCGTTGGTTTCTGCCATGCGACAGTGTGAGTCATAATTATACATATATGCCCCCTCTCTTGGAGAAGGCAATGGCACCCCACTCCAGTACTCTTGCCTGGAAAATCCCATGGATGGAGGAGCCCGGTCCATAGGCTGTAGTCCATGGGGTCGCTAAGAGTCGGACACGACTGAGCGACTTCACTTTCACTTTTCATGCATTGGAGAAGGAAATGGCAACCCACTCCAGTGTTCTTGCCTGGAGAATCCCAGGGATGGGAGAGCCTGGTGGGCTACCGTCTATGGGGTCGCATGGAGTCGGACACAACTGAAGCGACTTAGCAGCAGCAGCAGCAGCCCCCTCTCTTCCCATCCCACCCCTCTAGGTAGACACAGAGTGCCAGGCTGGGCTCCCCGTGTTACGTAGCAACTTCCTACTAGCTGTCTATTTCACACAGGATAGTGCATATATGTCAATGCTGCTTTCTTTCTTTCTTTTTTTTTCCTTATAAAGGAAATCAGTCTTTATTGTGTGATCACAAAAGCATTATAGGCTTTTTGGTTTAAAACAATAGAACATTACAACAAGGAAAGTTGTGACAGTTTCTGACAGGTTCAGAAAACCACCATGAAGATCTGATCCAAAGACTGCCGTGCACACAGGAGCACACACGTGTGCAACCAAATGCATCTATATTTAGATGAGAACTTACTACACACATTCTTTAGCAACTCTGCCCTTCTCACATAATCAGGCATCTTAGGTATTAGTCAGCTCTTGCCACAATAATGCCGATTAATAGGATGGTCCCCCAAACTCAGAGGCTTAAAGCAACAATCATGCATTCTCAAGCTCATGGTCTGTGGGTTAGCATGGTCTTTCATGGTGGGTCACCAGCATGCAAGAGAATGCTACTTTCTTAATTTGTCCAACTTTCTCCTTCCTTGGTTGTATCTATAATTCCATTCTACGTCTGCACCTCCAATCCTTCCCTGCAGACAAGCTCAGCAGTACCATTTTTCCAGATTCCATATGTTAAATGCTCTTTTTTGGATATTTATTTACTTTGCTGCACTGGATCTTGGTTGCAGCATGTAATCTTCGATCTTTCTTGTGGCAAGTGAACTCTTAGTTACCGCCTATGGGATCTAGTTCCCCAACCGGGGATTGAACCTGGAACCTCTACACTGAGTGTGGAGTCTTAGCCACTGGACCACCAGAGTAGTCCCCAACATGTTCTAAATGTTCTTAGAAAAGAAGGGTGAATACATGGCTGCAGAAAGATGGTGATTTGGGAGATTGTTTTTAAATTACAAGGTTCACTAGATGGAGGAAATAAAAATTACCTTGGAGTTTTTAAGTCTGGAAGGGAATTGCAGCCTGAGACAGCAATTCTCAACTATCCTTTTGTTCAAAACACCACCAGTGAGCACCAGAGCCAAGGGAAGTAGCTTAAAATTATTAGATTGCAGAGCCTGGTCTTGCTGGACTTGGCCATGTGACTGACTTTGGCTTGTAGAACACAAGAGGAAGTGAAAGTGTGATGAAATGAGTCTAGGCCTCCAGAGACATCACATGTTCCCACTCACTTTTCTTGCAGTTCTATCATTGCCATGAAGAGAACTTGCCCCAGGTAACCTGCGGGTCCCAAAGGAATGAGCGTCACGTGAACCCAAGATAAACTAAACCCATGGCCTGAAGCCGCACTCAGCCAACCATGTCGGAATCATTAGGGCTGCCCAGTCTCCCTCAGAGATGCATGAATAGATGATGCTTATTACTGTGGGATTTTTGCAGTTGTCTTACACAGCAACAGCTGACTGATACAGTGTCCACAAGTCAAGACATTCATCAACTTCTTAAGCCTTTGCATAGAGCAGTGATTATCAACCCCAAGTGCACAAGAGAATTGCCCAGGCAGTTTGTTAAAAATAGCCAATGCCCATCCTCACCTCAGACTACTTTTAGAATCTTTAGTGGTTGCTCTTGGGCATCAGACATTTCAAGAGCTCCTTGAGGGATTTCCCTGACTGTCCAATGGTTAAGAGTGTACTCTTCCAAAGCAGTGAACACAGGTTTAATCCCTGGTCAGGGAGCTAAAATCCCGCATGCAAAAAAATAAATAAATAAATAAAGCTCCTCAGGTGATTTTCAAATGTGCAGCCAGGGTCAATAACACTGATGTAGATACAAAAATCTTATCACTAACATGAAGAACAAGAACTCACTTTGTACTAGGTGCTGCAAGTGTAAAGCCAGTCCTCAGAATTCAAAAGTTCATCAAATGTATCCGGGTGTTGGAAGACTTATAAACACATTGCTAGCAGGGATTAATATATATTAATACAGCGACCTGCACACACCTCCACAGGGAAGCTATTTCAGAATCATTTGGGGGAATTTGAGAGTATGCAGATTCCTGACCCCCCAGGCTGGAGATTCTGATACAGTAGGTCTGGGTCTTAGATATATTCTGGGTTTTTTAAAATACCACAAGCCATTTTGATATGTAGTCAGGTCAGGAAATTTTTGCTTTGGAATGTGCCAGGTTGGTCTTATTAAGAAGTGGAATCAGGACTCAATCTGAGTTAAAGCTCATAAGCTCCCCTTAGAGTGTTCAATGAGATTAGGGTAGCTATCTGCTCTGAGCCTCTATCAAAATTCCCTTTCTAAGAGCCTAGCAGAAGGACTTTAGACCCTGAATATGGGATAAATAATTTTTAAAAATAAGGAATTTTTTAATTAGATGATGCAAAACCTAAGTTTGAAAGAAGAGATTTTTACTCTCCCGCCCCCCTCCTCTGTCACTAGAGGGATTTTTAGTGACTAGAGAGTATGTTCCAAAACCAAAGCAGAGAGAAAATGTAGAGTGAAAGTGAGATGAGACAGGTTGGTGCATAAATGCAGCTCTGGAAAGTTCCAAGCGTGGAAGAATATTCCAGATGTGCATTTCAAGCAATAACCAGGCACAAGATCAGAGTGTGAGGTGTAATAAACTCTCCCTAGCTGAGGTTTCTAATGAAGACCTGGCCCTTGGATATTTGTCTGTCTTTTGGGAGGATTCCCAGATCCCCAAGATAGTGGTTGGCCCTCCACCACTAGCTCAGCAAGGGTCCCTTCCCTGTTGTTCCTAGGACTCACACCCCTCACAGGAGGTGGCATATCCCATGTGCTCTGTTTGCAAATTTCACTGCTGTTTGTGTGTTTCTCTCTGTGTTTGGTTTTGTTTGTTTGTGACAGCTTTCTATGTGTTGTCTAGATAAATAAACTCGTAGGTAAACCAGCATTATTGGAGAAGGAAATGGCAACCCACTCCAGTATTCTTGCCTGGAGAGCCCCATGGACGGAGGAACCTAGCAGTCTACAGTCCACGGGGTCACAAAGAGTCGAACAGGACTTAGCGACAACAAACCACCATTATATCCTGGTGGCTCCCCTGGTGGCTCAGACGGTAAAGCGTTTGCCTGTAATGCAGGAGACCTGGGTTTGATCCCTGGGTCAGGAAGATGCCCTGGAGAAGGAAATGGCAACCCACTCCAGTATTCTTGCCTGGAGAATTCCATGGATGGAGGAGTCTGGTAGGCTACAGTCCCTGGGATCACAAAGAGTCGGACACGGCTGAGCAACTTCACTGGTTCACTGAATTATATCCTAATGGAGAGAATCATTGTCAATTTCTCTCATGTAGGAAAGAGAGAGTTCCTATATACTAGGAGACTTTGGGAAAATCTTTCTAAATAGAAAGTAAATTCATTCAATTGGGTTTATTCAAGGCCAGCTGATATCAGGAAAATAATGACAGAACACCTATGAATCCTTATGGTCCATTATTTGGAAGTAGGAGTGGAGGAAGAGGAACAGAAACATCTCCTGGCCGGATAAAGTCCCTTCTCATGACCACAACCATCTACTTTAGGACAGCTGAACTCTCAAACCTCCTTCCTTAGAGCGCCACCAAAATGTTCCAGACTCCCTGTCTATTTTTTTTTTTAATGCTTTTGATGTGGACCATTTAAAAAAGTCAGACTTTTAATTTTGTACTGGAGGATAACCCATTAACGATGGTGTGGCAGTTGCAAGTGGACAGCAAAGGGTCTCCGCCATACAAACACGTCTATCCACTCTCCCTCAAACCCCCTCCCATTCAGGCTGCCACACAATGTTAAGCAGAGTTCCCTGTGCTGTACAGCAGGTCATTACTGGTTATCTGTTTGTTTTTTTTTAAATTATTTATTTATTTATTTTACTTTACAATATTGTATTGGTTTTGCCATACATCAACATGAATCCGCCATGGGTGTACACGTGTTCCCAATCCTGAACCCCCCTCCCACCTCCCTCCCCGTACCATCCCTCTGGGTCATCCCAGTGCACCAGCCCCAAGCTTCCTGTATCCTGCATCAAACCTGGACTGGCAATTCATTTCTTATATGATATTATACATGTTTTAATGCCATTCTCCCAAAGCATCCCCCTACTCCCTCTCCCACAGAGTCCAAAAGACTGTTCTATACATCTGTGTTGGTTATCTGTTTTAAATATAGCCATGTGTACTTGTCCATTTTTAAAGTCCTTATTGACGTTGTTACAATGTTGCTTCTGTTTTACCTTTTGTTTTTTTTTTGGCAGGGAGGCATGTGGGATCCCAGCTCCCCGACCAGGGGCTAAACCCACACCCCCTGCTTTGGAAGGTGAAGTCTCACCCACTGGGCCAACAGGGAAGTTCCTCCTTGCCTATTTTTGAGCATTAAACCGGTGAAAGATTCCAGGAGTCCTTTCCTGGTGAGATTTCCTTCCACTTCCCAGGCAGGACATGGGTTAAATGGAAGCTGGTCCACGGTCAGAACTGATGCTTAGTGACTCCCAGGCTCTCACTGCACAGGCTTCCTGTACAGAGCCAGATTTTCTTCACCTGGGAGTGCTCTGAAGAGATATGTAGCTATCTTAAGGGAATGCTCTAGCTTTTCATTTAATGGTTGCCGAGAGCGGCACTCTTAGAAGTGTTGTTGTCAACTCTCCAAGGAGGCTTCTTCCAAGATCAAAAGGGCCCTGAGGAACTGACTCTCCAACGTGTTGAAAGAGACTGTGCTGGGCTCATCAATCATAGAGAAAAAGGACATCTGAATTTCCCTCTGGGAGGCCACACTTTGTTATCCATTAAAATAATTAAAATGTGAACAAATAAAATATCAGCAGAAACAGATAAAATACATATTTCAGTAGCGTTTTTCAAAGCACTAAGTAGGTGAAGGACTACATAGAAGTTGGAGATCGGCTCTTTGGAATCCAGAAGACGGCAGATCTGGGTGCAGAGCAAAGAGGGGTGAGAAATGGGTTGAAAATAGGGGATTCAAGTATGGTCTTCACTCAGAACGACAGCATTCATTGGCCCTTGTACCTTGATCACCTACCTCCACTCAAGGCTGGAGATATAGGTCCTGAAGAGAAGGAATTGCAGTCTAGTCCCTATGTGATCCAGAAATAACCCACCTTCACAGCTGTGTAAACTCTGGCTAATGTTCTTTTTAAACAAATATTTGTTAATTTATTTGTTTGACTGTGCTGTGCCCTACTTGTGTAATGTGAGATCTTTCATTGCAGACCACGGGCTCTTCAGTTGCAGCACGTGGACTCTGTAGTTGCAGCGAGTGGGCTTTAGTTACTCTGCTGCATGGAGGATCTTGGTTCCCTGACTAGGGATTGAACCCATGTCCCCTGCATTGCAAGTTGGACTCTTAACCACTGGACTACCAGGGAAGTCCCTGGAGATAGTTTTCAACTTCTTGCATCAACTGCAAGACAACTGCAGAACACTTGATGATGTTTGTAGGTCTACATAAATGTTAAAGATTATGGCAATGGTAAGAGAGGAGAGGAGAAAAACAAAGAGAACATAGGGAGGGGGGTGTGATACACTTTCAATTAAGTTCAGTTTAGTCGCTCAGTCACGTCCGACTCTTGGCGACCCCATGCAGCATGCCAGGCTTCCCTGTCCCTCACCAACTCTGGAGTTTACTCAAATTCATGTCCATTGAGTCAGTGATACCATCCAACCATCTCATCCTCTGTCATCCCCTTCTCCTCCTGCCCTCAATCTTTCCCAGTATTAGTATCTTTTCCAATGAGTTAGTTCTTCGCATCAGGTGGCCAAAGTACTGGAGCTTCAGCTTTAGCATCAGTCCTTCCAATGAATATTCAGGGCTGATTTCCTTTAGGATGGGCTGGATGGATCTCCTTGCAGTCCAAGGGACTCTCAAGAGTCTTCTCCAACACCACAGTTCAAAAGCATCAATTCTTTGGCACTCAGCTTTCTTTGTAGTCCAACTCTCACACCCATACATGACTACTAGAAAAACCATAGCTTTGACATAGCTATGTCATTTGCTATGTAATAGCAAAATAATGTCTCTGCTTTTTAATATGCTGTCTAGGTTGGTCATAACTTTTCCTCCAAGGAGTAAGCATCTTCTAATTTCATGGCTGCAGTCACCATGTGCATTTTGGAGCCCCCCAAAATAAAATCTGTCACTGTTTCCCATGAAACACTTCCTATTTGCCATGAAGTGATGGGGCCAGATGTCATGATCTTAGTTCTCTGAAAGTTGAATTTTAAGCTAACTTTTTTGCTCTCCTCGTTCACAGGAGAGTGTGCGTGTAAATTATTTATTTATTTATCAGGAGGCTCTTTAGTTCTTCTTTGCTTTCTGCCATAAGGGTGGTGTCATCTGCATATCTGAGGTTATTGATATTTCTGCTGCTAATCTTCATTCCAGCTTGTGCTTCATCCAGGCCAGCATTTCTCATGATGTACTCTGCATATAAGTTAAATAAGCAGGGTGACAATATACAGCCTTGACGTATTTCTTTCCCGATTTGAAACCAGTATATTGTTCCATGTCCAGTTCTAACTGTTTTAACTGTTGCTTCCTGACCTGCATACAGATTTCTCAAGAGGTAGGTAAGGTGGTCTGGTATTCCCATCTTTTGAAGAATTTTCTGCAGTTTGTCATGATCCACATGGTCAAAGGCTTTGGCATAGTCAATAAATCAGAAATGGATGTCTTTCTGGAACTCTCTTGCTTTTTTGATGATCCAGCAGATGTTGGCAATTTGATCTCTGGTTCCTCTGCCTTTTCTAAATCCAGCTTGAACATCTGGAAGTTCATGGTTCATGTATTGTTGAACCCTGGCTTGGAGAATTTTGAGCATTACTTTGCTAGCATGTGAGATGAGTGCAATTGTGCTGTAGTTTGAACTTTCTTTGGCATTGCCCTTCTTTGGGATTGGAATGAAAACTGACCTTTTCCAATCCTGTGGCCACTGCTGAGTTTTCCAAATTTGCTGGCATATTGAGGGCTGCACTTTCACAGCATCATCTTTGAGGATTTGAAATAGCTCCACTGGAATTCCATCACCTCCACTAGCTTTGTTTGTAGTGATGCTTCCTAAGGCCCACTTGACTTCACATTCCAGGATGTCTGGCTCTAGGTGATACAATTTAGGAAATGATAAAAGCAAAGCACTACCCTGTTATTTGAAGTTGCAACTGTGACCAACAGAAGTAGAATGATAATATATTTTAAAAAAAAAGAGAGCTGAGAGGGAAGGGAGAGAGGGGATCACATAGTATGAGTGAGCTACATGAGATAAATAAAACATGAGGTAAACAAATCAACAAGTTGCCTCTATTTTTTTAAGTCTAGTAATTATCTGGAGTTGTGAAGTTAAACAGATCTAAAGCAAAAATGATTAAAAGAGCTTTTCTTTGGGGAGTAGCATCCCTAGTTAGAGAGGGGATCGAGGTAAAACCATTGCTGTGTTAAACTCTTTAGTATCATATCATTGTATTTGTGCATATATATGAAGTGATGCTTCCCACGTGCCACGAGTGGTAAAAAACCTGCCTGCCAATGCAAGAAATGTAAGAGACGTGAGTTCGATCCCTGGGTCGGGAAGATCCCCTGGAGGAGGAAATGGCAACCCACCCCTGTATTCTTGCCTGGAGAATCCCATGGACTGAGGAGCCTGGTGGGGTCGCAAAGAGTCAGACATGACTGAAGTGACTTAACACACACAGCACACATGAAGTGTGATGCAGGTGAGGTCTGGAGGCTGTAACATGTGTGATTTTAGGCAACTTCTCCTAATTTCTCCATGCCTCGGTTTCAGTGTATATAAAGGCAGGAGTAATAACAGTGTGTACCCCATATTGTTGGAAGAATTTAATGGGATGATGTAATTAAAGCATTTAATATAATGACCGAGTAACTTCTCAATAAAGATTGGTTATAATAGTAATTATTATCATCATCACTTGTAACTTGCTTTTATCCACTTAGTACATCTTTAACAGCTCTACAAATTGAGACACATAGCTCTAAGTCACTGTTTGGTAGCTGCATTATAGTCCATAGTTTGGGCTGCCATCCTCCTTCCGCCTTTTAACTGCTAAGGTCCAAACATGCTCCTTACTGAAACCAGGGTTTCTCAGTCTCAGCACTATTAGCATTTGGGGTCAGATCATTCTGTGTTGTGTGGGACTGTCCTGGGCATTGTCACATGTTGAGCACCATCTGTGGCCTCTGCTCACTGGATACACCACCTCCCCCAAGTTCTAGCCACCAGAATGTCTCTACACGTCACCAAATGCCCTTGGTTGCAGTGCAGAAGAGGGATAAAATAACCCCACTTAAGAGTCACTGTGCTAAACTAACATGGCTAAAATCCATCCCAGCGATTTCAGTGACTGCCCACCTAGAGCCAAGTTTCTCTTCATAGGAAACCATCCTGGAGCTAGCTACAGGCAGATATAAAATGCTGCAATCCGCTTTGGGCAGTTTTGGCACCAGGAACCTATTTTGTGGAAGACAATTTTTCCATGGACCCAGGGTGTGTATGTGATGGTTTTGGTGTGATTCTGGCACATTGCATTTCTCATATCCTTGTTGATCTGACAGGTGGCAGAGCTCACGTGACAATGCAAGTGATGGGGAGTGGCTGTAAATACAGGTGAAACTTCACTCACTTGCCTGCTGCTCACATCCTGCTGTGCAGCTTGGTGGCAGATTCATTTCGATATATGGCAAAACCAATACAATATTGTAAAGTTAAAAAATAAAATAAAGTTAAAAAAAAACACAAGCTACAGACATGTAAGAGTCCATGGCCTGGGGGTTTGGGGACCCCTGCTTTTGGGTATTACTCGTCTGAAATTCAAGATTAGAGAGACAGCTGCATTGTGCCTGTAGTCTCAGTTGCACTTTATAAGACTTTGGAAAAGAAGCAAGGAGTATTATTCAAGGACTAATATTAACCTCTTCAATCAAGCCAACCAATGGCAGACTATTAGAATGATATCATTCAGCCTCTTGGATCTTATGAACTCCATCATAAGTTTACCACAGGAGAAACTGGGTACAATTTTTGAAGAAGCAGTTAATAGCTAATTTAGCATAAAGTAGTGTGTTTTTCCACAAATTTTCCTTCTAACCAAGGCTAATAGCCTTGCCATGTAATGTCAAGAAATCCAGCAACTCCATAAAGGCACAGTTCAATGATTAGGTGAGGACAAAACATGAAATCCACATCCAAATAACACTAGCTCAGAGTTTACCTTCATAAATGCATGAGAACGAATAAATACAGGTAGAATCCCATGATTACATACCATTTTAATTTAGAGTTGTGATTAGCAAAACTACATCCATGTCTTTGGGGATAGTTTATCATAGTAGTACTTTGCTGATGTGGTTTCAGAAAATTATTTCAAATGAAAAATCCTGTAGAACAGATGTGTTCACAAGTCCCTGTCCACATAGCAGTGGATCTGCTTAATGAAAACATGGTTATGGCTCAGAATTAGTGCTTTCTACTGTATCAATATTGTTATATTAGGGACCCAGAGGAGTAAAGGAGGTTGAAAAGAAATGAGAATGAGGAAATTGTCAGAACTAGAGGTCAGGGAAAGAATATCTCCAAGGCAGGTACCTTAACATGGTGCAGAGGAAAGGAGATGAAAATGAAGAAGAAACGGAAAAACCAGGACATAAAAACAATGCCGGCTTTATTTAGATAAACCAAATTCAACCCAGTAACACCACCTCTGTGCTCTAATATCATTTCATTTAAATATAATTGGAATGTAGCAATGCCACTTCCATCTCTCTCAAATTTATTGAAATGAGATTTTACAAGCATTCACAAGTTATTCCTTCTTCAAATCATCCTTGAACCAGGGGAGTCCTAAGACTACTTTGTTTTCAAAAGTCATTGATTGAAATTCTATTAAGTTCCTCTACTGTTCAGCCAGCTTTGGAATAATTAATTGTTTATGTTTTGTCTCCAAAGCAAGCAAGAACAATCCCATTTGAGGATTTGCTGCAGAGAAGCTGAGTTTCTCTACAGCACTATGGACTGATTCCTGCTCCCCCTAGAATTCATATGTTGAAGCCCTAATCTCCAATGCGATGGTATTAGAAGGTGAGGACTTTGGAACTAATTAGGTCATGAGGATGGAGCCCCCATCATGGAATTAGTGCCCTTATAAAGACCAGGGAGCTCGCTTGCTTCTTCTCCTTTCTCCCTTTACTTCTCTTTCTCTTTCCCTCTTCCATTCTCTCTCCCTCCTCTCTATTTCTCTCTTCCTCTCTCTCCCTTTCTCTCTCTCCCTCTCTCCCTTCAATGTGAGGACATAATGAGAATACACCTATCTACACTCTAGCAGCAAAGCCTTGATCAAGAACCAAATCAGCCAGCACCTTGATCGTGGACTTTACCGATTTCAGAACTATGAGAAATCAGTCTGTTGTTTAAACCATCCAACTCCTGTTACTGTGTTATGGTAGCCTGAGCTAACACATACAAGTGTGTAACGCATTTTTCTTTCTGTTCTGCTTGTGTTTACATGAAACAGAAGTCAGCCAGCAAGATCCTTGTTGCTAGAGAGCTATACTTTCAATCAACACGAAGCCCAAATCCCATGTACACCCTATTCATCGTGAAACTACAAAGAAGGCAAATTTTATCTGATCAAAAATAAGAACATTTTGAGGAAAGCCAGCAATTTAATTTTGGGTGATGGCAGAGGGGGCTGATAATAAAGGTAAACCTTGGAATGGATAACACTGGCAGTTTTAAATGACACAACAGAAAAAAAATCAATTTATTCTTGAATGTTAGTTAACCCGAGCTAAGAACTATCAGAAGAGCTGAAATTTTAATCAAATTGTATGCCTTTTTCTTAAGAGGCCACCACACCCATTTCTAACTTTAGTAGTTGAGTTTCTTTTTCTTTTTTTTTTTTATTAATCACTTGGAATTATCTTTAATTAGGTACAAAGACTTTTCCAATCACATCACATAGAGATCATTTTATCCCCTGCTCTGTTCGGCTGCCAGTCTCTGGTCTCTCTCCTCAGCAGTGGCAAGTAGAATACCCTTTCCACAGGGAAGGGAGATACATGCTTTGTTGCCTGTGCCAATAAGGAAGATGTTCGAGAGCCGTGTGGCAAAGCTGTTGCCATTCACGTCTTTCACATGAACTACGTTAAAGGAACCTGGATTGGTAATCACACCAGTTCTTCCCAGGTTAGCAACTCCAGTCACCATGCACAGGTTACCAGTGTCAAATCTGATGAAATCAGTAGTCTTACCAGTCTCCAAGTCAATTTGGATGGTGTCATTCACCTTGAGGAGGGGATCAGGGTAACAGATGGTGCGAGCATCATGGATCACTGGATGAGAGACTCCTTTTGTCCCCACAAAGATCTTTCTCACTGTACAGTTTACACTTGGCCTCCTCAGGTGTAACACGATGAACAGCAAAGCGACCCTCGGTGTCGTAGATCAAATGAAAACTCTTTCCAGTCTTATCTATGCTGATTACATCCATAATACCAGCAGGGTAGGTTATATCGGTGTGGACTTTGCCATCCATCTTAATGAAATACTGCATGCAAATCTTCTTTACTTCATCTCCTGTTAGGGCATACTTAAGTCTGTTCCTTAAGAAAATGATTAGGGGGAAACATTCCCTCAGCTTCTGGGGCCACGTAGATGGACGAGGAACAAACACACCAGTCACTTTGTCCAGCATCCAACGTTTTGGAGCTGCTACACGCTTCTTGGGACCCTGAGTCATGGCTGCGCTAGGCACGAAAAGAGCGACTTTCTTTTAAAACATAGAAAGTTTAGACCAAAACTGGGAAAATACTTCTCATTAAAAGGAAGGTAAAACAAACATTTTCATAAAATCGATCTCCCTTTTTTTGGCATGCATGTTCAGTCGTGTCTGACTCTGTGACCCCATAGAGTGTAGCCTGTCAGGCTCCTCTGTCCATGGGATTTTCCAGGCAAGAATACTGGAGTGGGTTGCCATTTCCTCCTCCAGGAAAATCTATCCCCTAAGACATTTCTAAAGTGATACCGACTCTGTATTTTCTCAGAAACTACCTGCAATAGAGGTTATACTGTTAGTTGCCTTCGAGCTATTATTGAAACAAAATAGCAACTGTCTTATCTTGATTTGCTGATGCAGGTAGCAATAGAGTTCCTTTAGATTCAGCTTGATTTGTCTTTTTTCATTGGATTTATTAAAAGATATTAATATATGTATTTTTTATAGCTTGCAATGCACATACATTATTGTCTTTAATCTTTTCAATGACCCTGTGAATTTAGTAATATTATCATTGCTATTTTATTTTTTTCAGAGACGTAATTGGCTGCTAGAGAGGGAAAGGAATTTGCCAGGTGTTAATCAGTACAAAAGTGGTACAGCTAGAATCTTGCAGAATCCACAGGCTTTTATAGGGTCCTTCTTGTCCTCCCCACACAAATGAAGTGTGGTCCTTTCTCAACACACACATACTTGTTTCATACATAGAACATAAAGCATAACTTGTTTCAGAGACTGATTACAATTGGCCACATATATGAAAAAACTTTCACAGACATGGAATCCTTCATGACGAATTTTCTCCTTACAGGCTACAATACTCATTTTGATTAGTGACTTGGAGGTTAGATAGTAAAACACTCTGCTGGTTGGAGGCCTATTGAGTTCCCAAAGGACAATCAGACTCACCATGTCCCCAGTGGACCCACCCAATCAAATAAAGCTTTCTTTCTTCATCCTCATTTTAAAAAACTTTTCTGGAAGCCTTCCTGTGATGATCAGTTTGCGTGCTAAAATTATGTCACTCAAGAATTTTGAAAAATGTGTGTTGACTTATATTGAAGATTGCTCAGCATTTTTCTATCCCTCTGACTTCAGACACCCCCTTGAAGACAGGTTCTAAAGGAGAACACCCTGCTAAACTGTCTAGACCTTGTGGAGAACACTCAAGCAGAAACAGTGGGCTTCACTGGGTGTGTGACCAACGTAAGTGAGAAACTAGCCTTGTAGTTAAGTGTGCCATGCTAGAATGAGGTCACTTGGATTTGCATTTAGGCCCTGCTATTTTCACTAAAACTGAGAATTTGGCTAAACTATTTAATAGTGTTGAATATTTAACTCATTGCTGTATCATGAGCACTAAATGAGTAAATAGAGCAAAGTACTTCAAAAGCATCAGGCACAGAGAAACCACTATTAAAGTATTAGCTATTATTACTTGGAGAAGGCAATGGCACCCACTCCAGTACTCTTGCCTGGAAAATCCCATGGACGGAGGACCCTGGTGGGCCGCAGTCCATGGGGTCGCTAAGAGTCGGACATAACTGAGCGACTTCACTTTCACTTTTCACTTTTCTGCATTGGAGAAAGAAATGGCAACCCACTCCAGTGTTCTTGCCTGGAGAATCCCAGGAACGGGGGAGCCTGGTGGGCTGCTGTCTATGGGGTCGAACAGAGTCGGACACGACTGAAGCAACTTAGCAGCAGCAGCAGCAGCATTATTATTACTATCAGAGGATGAGATGGTGGATGGCATCACTGACTCAATAGATGTGAGTTTGAACAAACTCTGGGAGATGGTGATGTACAGGGAAGCCTGACATGCTGCAGTCCAAGGGATCACAAAGAATCAGACACGAATGAATGACTGAACAATTACTATCGTTGCCATGTAAAAAAAAATTCTTCCTCTCGAACCTTTAGGGACAAACAATAATTTTTAAAACAGTTTTATGATAAAAAACCACTAATTTCCCCCTCTTTTTGTTTCCAAGTCAGAGCTCTGCAAACTACAGCACATGGAGCAAATCCAGCCCACGACTTGTTTTTGTACAACCAGTAAGTTAAGAAAGGCTTTACCATCTTAGGTTGAAAAAATATCAGAATAAGAAGCCGTTTCATGACACATGATTGAGAAGAGAAATATGAGACTTTGGGTGAAACATGAAACTCAAAGCCTAACTTTTCCCAAAGAAATCTCTCCAAGTTTCAGGCTCTTCTGTCCATACCATGATCTTGGTCTCTTTCCTAGCCTGGGGTAGGTGGACAGCTGAGAGTCACAAAACAGGATTTTGACTCTCCTTTACAAGTCCCGATTAGGGGGTCCAGTTGCTCACTTTGGAATGTGGGAATGCTTGAGACTTTTTACCTGGGAATCTCAACCAAAAATGAGACAGGAAAGAGTCCTAATAAAAGAGAAATTATTTGCCCCATACATACAACTTACCTTTGCATTTTATCTCAGGATGAATACCAAAAAAAAAAAAGAGAGAGAGAGAGAGAAAATTGGTTTTCTCATAATGTCTTTAGTTTAACGGCATTTAAAATCCTTACTTTGACAAATAAATTATACAGTAACCCATTTAAGCATGTTCTTAAAACAAGCCAACAGAACAAACACCTTTGATGTGTGGCTGAAATCTGGAGCTGTGATGAAATCTTAATCTCCTTTTCTTTCCAGTCTCTAGGCTTCTGTCCTTTACTTTGATCCACCCTGTATAAAGCTACTGGCAAATGTTTCACTGAATTTGATGTTATAAATTGTACATAAATTCACACACCCTCACATTTGCCTTGTAACAGAAATGGCAACTTGTAAATGATGACGCAGCAATGACTCAGCAGTTTGAAGCCCTCCCAACAACTACCTCACCTCTTTATATGGAGCTTTATCCACACTTCTTCCCTGGGAAGCTTCCTTGATTACTGAGTGGATCAGTAGACAGACAGGCATCTGCCTTCCATAAATGCTGGCAGACATCACCTGCGGAGAATCCCAAAGATGAGGGGAAAGGAAAATAAATAAGAAATAAATATGGGGCACAGTCCAGCAGAACTTGGTCTCTGAATAAGCATAGAACAAAGTTTGATTACCAGGTCATGTGGGCAGTTATCTTATGTGTGTGGTCCACCACCTGATCATCTTGAAATGTAGAGAGATAAGGAAAATAATCCTGAAAATTCTGGGATCCTAACTAGGGTTGGCTTCCCAGGTAGCTCAGTGGTAAAGAATCAGCCTGCAATGCAGGAGATGCAGGTTTGATCCCTGGGTTGGGAAGATCCTCCTGGAGAAGAAAATGGCAACCCACTCCAGTATTCTTCCCTGGAGAAGCATATGGACAGAGGGGCCTGGTGGGCTAGAGTCCACGGGGTCACATAGAGTTGGACATTACTTAGTGACAAAGCAACAACAAGAACAACAACGAGGGTTGAGGCAATTATGTCCCCCTTATGTTTATTTTCGTTGGGTATCAACTCTGACTAGGTTAGATTAATCAGTATACATATAAGGGACATCCCATAAGTGTTCCCTACAAAAGGGACAGAAAAACCATGGCCCACCAGCCAAATCTGACTACAGCCTGTTTTTGTACAACCTGTGAGCTAAGCATGATTTTTGTTTTCCGATGACTGAAAAGAATTAAAAGAAAGATACTATTTCATGACCTGTGAAAATTGTATAAAGTTCAAGTTTCAGTTTCTACAAACACAGTTGAATGGACCCCTGCCACACTCATTTGTATTGTCTATGGCTGCTTTCACACTACACGGCAAAGTGGAGTAGGTTGGGTAGAAATGAAAGGGAGCACAATGCCTAGAATATTTACTCCGACCCTTTGCAGAAAAAGTCTGCCAACACTGCTCTATGATCATTAAGAAGAGCATGGATAAGGAGGCTGCATCAGTATGAAGGAGTAGGCTGCATCCCAATTCCCTTCCTAAAACCATGATGTTTACTTAGTTGCTCAGTCATGTGATGTCTTCAAATCGGCACTGGCATCTGTCTTCTGCTCAAAATGAAAACATCCCTGGGAGGTCCCTTTAGTACTCCAGAAGAATACAGTAAGGTGGGGAGGGGAGACGGAAGAAGAAGGAAAAAGTGATCAAGGGAGTTGTCTTGTCGTTTCTCACATACTAACGATCTAAAGGTTGAACAGTAGGCTTCTGGTAAACTTAAGGTTTAAGCCAGATAATCTGTGCTTCATTCTAGGTCTAAATTGCTCTGATATTCTCTCTGTTTTTATTCTCTTTCAGGCCTCAAGAGTTGTAATATCTTACCCTTATCTTATTAAGTATAACTACAAAAATAGAAGTTGGCCTTAAAATATTAGGTTAGGGGTATCAGAGACTTTTGTATAAGGACTGAAATCTTTAAAGGATATGACCTTTCCATATCCAAATGCTTACTTCCAAAGATTTGTCAGGAACACACATACGCCAACAAGGAGTTTATACTTGTGGTTGACTACCAACACACAATTACCATTAGCATATAAGCTTCCCAATGAAACTGTGACTTCCTGTCATTAAATAGATAATTCCTCAAAGGCAGAATGCACATCAGCTTCTACTGTCTTCAAAGGGCCTTGTATTTAGTAGGATGACACCATAAACAGTGGTTGAGCAAATGTTTTATTTATTCAGACAAGTTGACATTTTCATTTCATGTTGCATTTGTATGTTAATTCATAACATAATTCTGGATATTTTGATACATTTTAATATGGTAATATTAAGTAAGCATTTGCATGCACACATCACTGTGAAAAAGCTGGCTTAAAACTTAACATTCAAAACACTAAGATCATGACACACAGGCCCATCACTTCATGGCAAATGGATGGGGGAAAAATGGAAACACTGACAGACAATTTTCTTGGGCTCCAAAATCACTGCAGATGGTGACTGTAACCATGAAATTAAAAGACGCTTGCTCCTTGGAAGAAAAGCTATGACCAACCTAGACAGCATATTAAAAAGCAGAGACGTTACTTTGCCAACAAAAGTCAGTTCAGTTCAGTTCAGTCACTCAGCCATGTCTGACTCTTTGGGACACCGTGGACTGCAGCATGCCAAGCTTCCCAGTCCATCACCAACTCAAGGAGCTTGCTTAAATTCATGCCCATCGAGTCAGTGATGCTACCCAACCATCTTATCCTCTGTCATCCCCTTCTCCTCCTGGCTTCAGTCTTTCCCAGCATCAGGGTCTTTTCTAATGAGTCAGTTTTTCGAATCAGGTGGAGCTTGATCGAATCAAGTATTGCAGCTTCAGCTTCAGCATCAGTCCTTCCAATGAATATTCAGAACTGATTTATTTTGGAATTGAATGGTTTGATCTCCTTGCAGTCCAAGGGACTCTCAAGAGTCTTCTCCAACACCACAGTTCAAAAGCATTGATTCTTCAGTGCTCAGCTTTCTTTATGGTCCAACTCTCACATCCATACACGACTACTGGAAAAGCCATAGCTTTTACTAGATGGGCCTGTGTCAGCAATGTCTCTGCTTTTTAATATACTGTCTAGGTTGGTCATAGCTTTTCTTCCAAGGAGCAAGCAGTCATGGCTGCAGTCACCATCTGCAGTGATTTTAGAGCCCAAGAAAATAAGTCAGCCACTGTTTCCACTGTTCCCCATCTATTTGCCATGAAATGATGGGGCCAGATGCCATGATCTTGGTGTTTTGAATGTTGAATTTTAAGCCAACTTTTTCCACTCTCCTCTTTCACTTTCATCAAGAGGCTCTTCAGTTCCTCTTTGCTTTCTGCCATAAGGGTGGTATCATCTGCATATCTGAGGTTATTGATATTTCTGCCGCCAATCTTGATTACAGCTTGTGCTTCATCCAGCCTGGTATTTCATAGGATGTACTCTGCATATAAGTTAAATAAGCAAGGTGACAATATACAGTCTTGATGTACTCCTTTCCCAATTTGGAACCAGTCTGTTGTTCCATGTCTGGTTCTAACTGTTGCTTCTTGACCTGCATACAGATTTCTCAGGAGACAGGTCAGGTGGTCTGGTATTCCCATCTCTTGAAGAATTTTCCAGTTTGTTGTGATCCACACAGTCAAAGGCTTTGGCATAGTCTATAAAGCAGAAGTAGATGTTTTTTTGGAACTCTCTTGCTTTTTTGATGATCCAACAGATGTTGGCAATTTGATCTCTGGTTCCTCTGCCTTTTCTAAATCCGGGTTGAACATCTGGAAGTTCTCTGTTGATGTACTGTTGAAGCCTAGCTTGGAGAATTTTGAGCATTACTTTGCTAGTGTATAAGATGAGTGCAATTATGCGGTAGTTTGAACATTCTTTGGCATTGCCTTTCTTTGGGATTGGAATGAAAATGGACCTTTTCAGTCCTGTGGTCACTGCTGGGTTTTCCAAATTTGCTGGAATCAAATCGTGGTCTCCTACATTGCAGGCAGATTCTTTACCTGCAATGTAGGTAAAGGGAAACCCCACCAAGAAAAGTCTCTATAGTGAAAGCTATGGTTTTTCCAGTAGTCATGTATGGATGTGAGCATTGGACCATAAAGAAGGCTGAGCACTAAAGAACTGATGCTTTTGAACTGTGGTGTTGGGACTCTTGAGAGTCCCTTGAACTGCAAAGAGATCAAGCTAGGCAACCCTAAGGGAAATCAACCCTGACTATTCATTGGAAGGACTGATGCTGAAGTTGAAATTTCAATACTTTGGCCACCTGATGGAAAGGGCTGACTCATTGGAAAAGATCCTGATGCTGGGAAAGACTGAAGGTGGGGGGAGAAGGGGATGACAGAGGATGAGATGGTTGTATGGCATCACTGACTCAATGGACATGAGTTTGAACAAGCCGTAGGAGTTGGTGGTGGGTGGGGAGGTCTGGCGTGCTGCAGTCCATGGGTTCAAAAAGAGTTGGACATGACTGAGTGACTGAATAACAACAGCAATCACTATGTAATACATAAAAGTTTCAGCATACACAAATGAAATACAATAGATACACTACTGACCCCTAAAAACCATTCCAGAGTTTTGGGTTACATAGACCAAAATAACATTCATTCATGAAGTGGGAAACCTGTCATATGAAGTGAGCACTATGAAAATAGTTCCCCAAAATGACAAATAAATATATTCCATTTGTAAATATACAAGCAAGAAATTTATAGGGAAGCAACACAGATGGTTTTTAACTATTGAATTTGGTAAACATTTGGGGACAAGACAAATAAAAAATACATCTCCTGAGTAATTATGAAGACATACTTTGGATAACTCTCTTCTATAAGTTATTATTTTCCTTCCCAAAGTCAAGAATATTTATAAAATTTTTCTCATCAGAGTATGAATTCATAGGCAATTGCATCAGGGTTATCTACAAAAGTTATCATCAGAGCCCATTGCAGTAAGAATTCAGAGGAAGCTTGTACCATCAACATTTGTATGGAATGTACAGTTAGTCACTAAGAGTGCAAAATATTAGAATAATAGAAACACAGTGACTAAAGGTCTCTGTGCTTCAAGGACTTACCTCAAAATATAAATGTTCACTGACACAAAGACTCACTCCCAAATTCAAAGAAAACTTTCTTTTATTGTTAAGAAGAGATATTGGGCCAAATAGACTCTACTAACCTTTGTCATCAATGTCCTGGGTCCCAGCATGATGGCACTGTTCAGGGTTCTTGGTTCCATATAATGGAAACCAACTCTGATTACTTGAAAGCAAAAAGCAATTTTTCCTAAGGATGGGGAGTAATTTGCAGGATTCAGGTAGAGCTAATCAACCAGGCACAAAAGTGGGCAAAATGAAAGGAGGCCAGAACCACAGCCAAAATCATTACAATGGGACTCTATGTAGGACCTTATTGTGGCCACGTTATTCCAGCATCACTGCTAACCCTACCACCAGTAGACAGTGGAAATCACTGCAGCCACCACAAGATGAGTTCAAAAATGCCCCTCTACTTCTTTGTATCACTGCCCCAGAGTCAAAGCCCGAGGGAGGAACACAGTAGACTTTGCTGTCATTGTTCAGTTGCTAAGTTGTATCCGGCCCAGCAACCCTCTCTGTCCATTCGGATTTCTCAGGCAAGAATCCTGGAGTGGGTTGCCATTTCCTTCTCCAGGGACGATAGGCTTTGCTTTGGTCAGATACTTATTCCCTACCTTGCATCAGGGGATTGGGATAAGAACATCTTTTTTTTTTTTTTTTTAAGAAATCTATTTTTAAGATCTTGAAATAAATTTCCTTAATGAGAATCAAGGTCCTGCTCACCCTGATCTTTTTTTTTCCCTTATATGTTTAATATTTATTTATATTATTATTTATTAATAATATTTATTTAATTATTATTTAAATAAATAATATATATTTAATATTTATTTATTTAAATGATATTTATTTATATGGGATCTTAGTTGTAGCATCTTTCATTGCTACATGCAGGCTGAGTTGTTCTGCAGCATGTGGGATCTTAGTTCCCTGACTGGGTATTGAACCATATCCTCTGCATTGGAAGGCAGATCCTTAACCTCTGGCCCACCAGGAAAGTCCCACGCTTCCCCTTATCTTAAGCTTTCTTCAAAATAAGGATGGTTTTCAGATGTAAGATGTCCTTTTGGTTGCTCTCCCCTTGTGCGAGGAAGTGCAAAATAAACCCAGATATCACTATTACACATGAGAGGGCATAAACGACAACACATGATGAAATATTATAATTCTAGGAACATACAACAATTCCATGGTTAATCCTAATGGGGGAATAGCACTTCACTTCACTTCTGCCTGTTGCTCTAGTTCTTCTAGAATTGAAACCAACGAGAAAGATACCGAAGTCACTTCCTTACATCCTTCTGCAACCACCTGTGGCGGGCACCCCAGTTCCACTGGGCTGTGGCCATTGGGTAAGTTTGGGAGGACAGTAGAGGATGGCAAGGAGATCCGGTCTCAGGGAAAGGAGGAAAGGTCGCAGTGTCCACGTTCACCCCAACAACGAAGGGTGTGAAGAGAGTTGTGTGGGGCCTTTAGCTTCACCTCCATAGGGACAGGGAGATTCATAATGGGAGCATCCCTAACTAATGAGACAATTAAAGATGGCCAGAATAGCAATATTGTCCTTCAATTCCTGACCAGTCCAGGTATGGAAGGCTAATCAATGACACCATTATGGGAGGCCAACACTCTGACTTTGACCTTGAACTAGGAGGCCCCAGACTCCATGAGAGACCCTCACAGTGCCAGAGTCCATCAAAATCTAGAGCCATCCAGCTTCTTCTTTTTTAAAAAAAATTTATTTATTTTTTATTGAAGGATAATTGCTTTACAGAATTTTGTTGTTTTCTGTCAAACTTCAACATGAATCAGCCATAGGTATACATATATTCCCCTCCTTTTGAACCTCCCTCCCATCCCCTCCCCCATCTGATGTCTCTAGATTGATACAGAGCCCCTGTTAGAGTTTCCTGAGCCATACAGCAAATTCCTGTTGTCTATCTATTTTACATATGGTAATGTAGGTCTCCATGTTACTCTTTCCATGCATCTCACCCTCTCCTCCCCTCTCCCCACATCCATAAGTCCGTTCTCTATGTCTGTTTCTCCATTGCTGCCCTGTAAGTAAATTCTTCAGTACCATTTTTCTGGATTCCGTATATGTGCGTTAGAATATGATATTTATCTTTCTCTTTCTGACTTACTTCACTTTGTATAATAGTTTCCAGGTTCATCACTTCATTAGAACTGACTCAAATGCGTTCCGTTTTATGGCTGAGTAATAGACCAGAGATCAAATTGCCAATATGCGCTGGATAATCAAAAAAGCAAGAGAGTTCCAGAAAAGCATCTATTTCTGCTTTATTGACTATGCCAAAGCCTTTGACTGTGTGGGTCACAATAAACTGTGGAAAATTCTGAAAGAGATGGGAATACCAGACCACCTGACCTGCCTCTTGAGAAACCTATATGCAGGTCAGGAAGCAACAGTTAGAACTGGACATGGAACAACAGACTGGTTCCAAATTGGGAAAGGAGTACGTCAAGGCTGTATTTTGTCACCCTGCTTATTTAACTTATCTGCAGAGTACATCATGAGAAACACTGGGCTGGAAGAAGCACAGGCTGGAATAGAGATTGCCGGGAGAAATATCAATCACCTCAGATATGCAGATGACACCACCCTTATGGCAGAAAGTGAAGAGGAACTCAAAAGCTTCTTCATGAAAGTGAAAGAGGAGAGTGAAAAAGTTGGCTTAAAGCTCAACATTCAGTAAATGAAGATCATGGCATCTGGTCCCATCACTTCATGGGAAATAGATGGGGAAACAGTGGAAACAGTGTCAGACTTTATTTTTCTGGGCTCCAAAATCACTGCAGATGGTGATTTCAGCTATGAAATTAAAAGACGCTTACTCCTTGGAAGGAAAGTTATGACCAACCTAGATAGCATATTCAAAAGCAGAGACATTACTTTGTCAACAAAGGTCCATCTAGTCAAGGCTATGGTTTTTCCAGTGGTCATGTATGGATGTGAGAGTTGGACTGTGAAGAAGGCTGAGCCCCGAAGAATTGATGCTTTTGAACTGTGGTGTTGGAGAAGACTCTTGAGAGTCCCTTGACTGCAAGGAAATCCAACCAGTCCATTCTAAAGGAGATCAGTCCTGGGTGTTCATTGGAAGGACTGATGCTGAAGCTGAAACTCCAATACTTTGGCCACCTCATGAACAGAATTGACTCATTGGAAAAGACCCTGATGCTGGGAGGGATTGGGGGCAGGAGGAGAAGAGGATGACAGAGGATGAGATGGCTGGATGGTATCACTGACACAATGGACATGGGCTTGGGTGAACTCCAGGAGTTGGTGATGGATAGGGAGGCCTGGCGTGCTGTAATTCATGGGGTCACAAAGAGTTGGACACGACTGAGTGACTGAAATGAACTGAACTGAATATTCCACTGTGTATATGTACCACAATTTCTTTATCCATTCATCTGTTGAAGGACATCTAGGTTGGTTTCATGTACTAGCTATTGTAATAGTGCTGGAATGAACATTGGAATATGTGTGTCTTTTTCAATTTTGGTTTCCTCAGGGTATATGCCTAGGAATGGGATTTCTGGGTCATATGGTCGTTTTATTCCTAGTTTTTTAAAGAATCTCCATACCGTCTTCCATAATGGCTGTATCAGTTTACATTCCCACCAACAGTGGAAGAGCGTTTCCTTTTCTCCACACTCTCTCCAGCATTTATTGTTTGTAGACTTTTTAATGATGGCCATTCTGACTGGTGTGAGGTGATATCTCATTGTGGTTTTGATGTGTATTTCTCTAATAATGAGCGATGTTGGGCACCTTTTCGTGTGTTTGTTAGCCATCTGTACGTCTTCTTTGGAGAAATGTCTGTTTATGTCTTTTCCCCACTTTTTGATTTGTTTTTCTGGCATTGAGATGTATGAGCTACTTGTATATTTTGAAAACTAATCCTTTGTCAGTTGTTTCTTTGCTATTATTTTCTCCCATTCTGAGGGTTGTCTTTTCACCTTGCTTATAGTTTCATTGGCTGTGCAAAAGCTTTTAAGATTAATCAGGTCCCTCTTCTTTACTTTTGTTTTTATTTCCCTTACTCTAGAGGTGGGTCATAGAGCATCTTGTTTTGATTTATGTCATTGAGTGTTTTGCCTATGTTTGTTTTCCTCTAAGAATTTTACAGTTTCAGGTCTTCCATTTAGGTCTTTAATACATTTTGAGTTCATCTTTGTGTATGGTGTTAGGAAGTGTTCTGATTTCATTCTTTTACGTGTCAGTTCAGTTCAGTCACTCAGTCATATGTCCGACTCTTTGTGACCCCATGAATCACAGCACACCAGGCCTCCCTATCCATCACCAACTCCCGGAGTTCACTCAAACTCATGTCCATAGAGTCGGTGATGCCATCCAGCCATCTCATCCTCTGTCATCCCCTTCTCTTCCTGCCCCCAATCCCTCCAAGCATCAGGGTCTTTTCCGATGAATTAACTCTTCACATGAGGTGGCCAAAGTATTGGAGTTTCAGCTTGAGCATCAGTCCTTCCAATGAACACCCAGGACTGATCTCCTTTAGAATGGACTGGTTGGATCTCCTTGCAGTCCAAGGAACTCTCAAGAGTCTTCTCCAACACTACAGTTCAAAAGCATCAATTCTTCGGCACTCAGCTTTCTTCACAGTCCAACTCTCACATCCATACATCCATACATGATTACTGGAAAAACCATAGCCTTGACTAGATGGACCTTTGTTAGCAAAGTAATATCTCTGCTCTTCAATATGCTATCTAGGCTGGTCATAACTTTCCTTCCAAGGTGTAGCTGTCCAGTTTTCCCAGCACCATTTATTGAAGAGGCTGTCTTTGTCCCATTCTTGACTCCTTAGTCAAAAATAATGTACTCTTAGGTGCATGGGTTTATTTCCAGGCTTTTTATCTTGTACCATTGGTCTATATTTCTGTTTTTGTGTCAGTACCAAAGTGTCTTGATGACTGTAGCTTTGTAGTATAATCTGAAGTCAGGAAGGTTGATTCCCCCAGCTCCATTCTTCTTTCTCAATAGTGCTTTGGCTACTGAGGGTCTTCTGTGCTTCCATATGAATTGTGAAACTTTTTGTTCTAGTTCTGATCCATCCAGATTCTAATTGCTTCTCTTTCATAACTGAAAAGAACTAACTGTATTTCTAAACTTCTTTAGAATGCTTTGAAAACTTTAGGGAATATTTTGCTCACTCAGTGGCTCAGCTGGATTGTGAAGTCCTGATAAGTCATGCCAATAGATAATAAGACAAGAAGCATGGTTTTTGTTTAGAGAAAAGTGGCATTGTTTTAGAAAAAGATATACATTTACTGATGCAATATACATCACAGTATAAGTGCCTCCACTATCTTAAAAATACCTTCAAACTATTCATATGCTTCTGATAGAATTATTTCCTAGTGACTGAAACCAGAAATATTTGTCAGATCCAAGGGAAGGAGGTGGTCTTTGCTGCTGAGTATAGCAATAAGTACTCAATCCTTATAGCAGAAATGGTAACCTGGAAAAAAAGGCCAAATATAGCCCTGGATCAGGACAGGATTTACTTGGTTTGCTTCCTATTCTCAGGGCATAGGGGTATCCCTGAGGAACTGAGATCAATGAGTCCATGTGCATTCAGCCCAGTAGGGGAAAGGACTGGATCCGCCACCCCAGAAGCCAATCCTTTTAAGGCTTGGCCAAAGCATACTGTAATTAGGCATTAACATCTAAAAACTAATAAGGGAATACAATTATAAAGCATGGGCTTCTCAGGTAGCATGGAGGTAAAGAATCCACCTGTCAATGCAAAAGATATGGTTTCAATCCCTGGGTGGGGGAGATACCCTAGAGGAGGAAATGGCAACCCACTCCAGTATTCTTGCCTGGAGAGTCTCATGGACAGAGGAGCCTGGCAGGCTATGGTCCATGGGGTTGCAAAGAGTCGAACACGACTGAGCATGCACCATGACTATAAAGCACTTTGCAAAATGAGAAGACTACATGAGTATCCATCATTCATAATAACGATGCTCTTGGTAATTGCAACATTCAGGAATCAGTTTAGTCCTAGGCAGCCTTGGCAGGGAGACCACTAATGTCCGAAGGGCTGAGCACTAAATGCTTCAATTCCTTCCCTGGCTGGAAGACTGCCCAGAAAAGAAGGCAAGCCTACAGAGCTCTTGAGATGATTTCTGAGAGCTCCACTGAAGATGCAAACATTGCCAAGGAAAAATCAGTACATCTCCTTAACGGATATTTGGAGCAGCAGCCTCATGTTCAGATTTACAAAATAGGTTCCCTTCAGAGTCCTTAGAAGAAGAAACTGAGAAAACACTTAAGTAAATCAAGGACTCAGCCACCTTTGCAGCCACCTTTAAAATCACAATTAATTCAAGGAGGAGGTTAAAGGGCATATGTTGTCCTTTAGGACAATTTCAAAAAAATTTCAATTCCTTTATATTTTGGTTATTGGAATGAATTATTTTCCTTAAGTAATCATGACATTTTGCAGAGACTTGAATTTTTATTTTATATTTTATTTCTAATTATGCAAACATTTTCTTTGTAGCCTTTATCCAAATCTGGCAGTCTTTATTCATTTGTTCATTCTTTGAATGTCTACAGCACTGAGAGTGGTAGATGTCACCGTACAGAGAGATTATTTTTTGTTTCATTACATTCTCTAATTTAGATTTTTCATCTCCATGATAAACCCCTAGAGACCAATGACAATATACGGGGTGCTGATTTGGCTTCCCTCTGGACTGACAGTAATGCTCTCTAGTAGATCGGTTTGTTGTTGTTCAGTTGCTCAGTCATGTCTGACTCTTTGTGACCCCATGGACTACAGCACACCAGGCTTCCCTGTCCATCACTATCTCCTGGAGTTTGCTCAAACTCATGTCCATTGTGTCAGTGATGCCATCCAGCCATCTTATCCTCTGTCATCCCCTTCTCCTGCCTTCAATCTTTCCCAGCATCAGGGTCTTTTCCAGTGAGTCCGCCATTCGCATCAGGTGGCCAAAGTATTGGAGTTTCAGCTTCAACATCAGTCCTTCCAATGAACACCCAGGACTGATCTCCTTTAGGATGAACTGGTTGGATCTCCTTTCTGTCTAAGGGACTCTCAAGTATCTTCTCCAGTACCACAATTTGAAAGCATCAGTTCAATGAAAAGATCCCTTATTAGAGCAATTTCATCAGGTAACTGATCTACTTTTTATACTGTAGATTGGTTACATGATAAAATTGCTCTAATTAGGGATCTTTTGATTGCACATTTCTATTCTTAATATTTAAAACACTTCAAGCAACTTTTTAGATATAATTTAAGCAGCAGTGAGGTTCACCTTTGTTCGAAAGTCCCTCCTTCTTAGTATGTAGATTAATCATCTCAAAAGCATTGCAGGGAAGAGCATTCAGTACCTGTGGACAAATCAACTGCACCCAAGAACCTCCCAAGTTCTCATCTGTCTGACAGTTGACAGGTCACTCTGGCTAACTTAAAGGGGAGAAAAAGACTGGTAGTTTTTTCTAACAAAAATTTTTGGAACACTTTGAGGCCTTCCTTTTTGAGTGCTTTTGATAAGAAATACCTACCTGAATTTTCCATTTATCTACAAATGCAATACAGAGTCAGTGCCCCCAAGCAACCAACACAGACACATTAAAGGAAAAAAAACTGAAGAAAAGAACTCATTCTTGTCTATTCCTAGATATCCGGTGCCAACAGTTTGAAATATTCTTTCAAGGTTTTTTCTGATGCTCAAAAATATCAAAACATGTTTATTCACATATAGTTTTGCTTCTTGTTTTGTTTTCAAAATTGAGATCATAGGACACATATTCCTTTGTAAACTTGCTTCTTTTGTACTCAGCAATGCATAAGGGATGTTCCTTTGAATCAGTGAAATATTAATTCTTATTCTTCCTAGTAATTGTGTTATATTCCCTTGTATGGGGCTTCCCAGGTGGCTCACTGGTAAAGAATCCGCCTGCAAAGCAGGAGATGGTGCTTTGATCCCTGGGTCAGGAATATCTCCTGGAGAAGGAAATGGCAACCCACTTCAGTATTTTTGCCTGGGAAATCTCATGGACAGAGAAACCTGGTGGGCAACAGTCCATGGCACCACAAAAGAGTCAGACACAATTCAGTTACTGAGCATGCACATAGTTGCAGATGACACCACCCTTATGGCGGAAAGTGAAGAACCAAAGAACCTCTTGATGAAAGTGAAAGAGGAGAGTGAAAAAGTTGGCTTAAAGTTCAACATTCAGAAAATGAAGATTATGGCATCCAGTCCCATCACTTCATGGCAAAATAGATGGGGAAACAATGGAAACAGTGGCTGACTTTATTTTTTTGGGCTCCCAAATCACTGCAGATGGTGACTGCAGCCATGAAATTAAAAGACGCTTACTCCTTGGAAGGAAAGTTATGACCAACCTAGATAGCATATTGAAAAGCAGAGACATTATTTTGCCAACAAAGGTCCATCTAGTCAAGGCTATGGTTTTTCCAGTGGTCATGTATGGATGTGAGAGTTGGACTATAAGGAAAGCTGAGCATTGAAGAACTGATGCTTTTAAACTGTGGTGTTGGAGCAGACTCTTGAAAGTCCCTTGGACTGTGAGGAGAGTCAACTAGTCCATCCTAAAGGAGATCAGTCCTGAGTCTTCATTGAAATGACTGATGCTGAAGGTGAAATTCTAATACTTTGACCACCTCATGCAAAGAGCTGACTCATTGGAAAAGACCCTGATGCTGGGAAAGATTGAAGGTGGGTGAAGGGGACGACAGAGGATGAGATGGTTGGATGGGTCACCAACTCAATGGACGTGAGTCTGAGTGTACTCCGGGAGTTGGTGATGGACAGGGAGGCCTGGTGTGCTGCAGTCCATGTGGTCACAAAGAGTTGGACACGACTGAGCAACTGAACTGAACTGAACTGATGCAGAGTTGTGCTGTCCCCTCTCCCACCCCTCACCAACGTTTCCTTTCGTTGCACATTCAGACTTTTGCCACTTACTCAGGTGACGTCCTCTCTGACCCTCAGTTTGCACTGTAAGTTTTTCTCCAGCTCTAAAATTTGGAATTTACTTGACATAAAGTCTAGTTCTTAAAAATTCCTTTTCCCTAAAGTTAATAAATATTTACTTAATTCAATTTCTTGAAACTAGTTTTAATTTGTACTTTAAAACACTGTGATAGTCCTGAGGTGCATGAGAATATTCTACAATCATCTGTGATACTAGGGAATGTTCACACTTCTGAAATTACTTTAAAATAATTAAAATAAAGGATTGAAAGTTCTGGCACAATTCTATTATTAGACCCAGAAATAAATATAGTTCTATACAAACATTTTCTACCAACTGTTTTGGGGAACACTGTCCAGGGAAAAGCTAACAGTGATTAAACATGTTTGCTGCTGCTAAGTTGCTTCAGTCGTGTCCGACTCTCTGCGACCCCATAGATGGCAACCCACCAGGCTCCCCCGTCCCTGGGATTCTCCAGGCAAGAACACTGGAGTGGGTTGCCATTTCCTTCTCCAATGCATGAAACTGAAAAGTGGAAGTGAAGTTGCTCAGTCGTGTCCGACTCTTAGTGACCCTGTGGACTGCAGCCCACCAGGCTCCTCCATCCATGGGGTTTTCCAGGCAAGAGTACTGGAGTGGGGTGCCATCACCTTCTCCGAAACATGTTTAGGAAAATGCTATTTTAAACTAAACTATGCAATTTTTAAAATTCTGATTTTTTTTATGAAGGTGATCATTTCCTTACCTCTTTCCCTAGTTTCTCCATTAGGCAGTGAGGGTACCTCTCCAGACTGGTCATGGCAAGAGAGAGAACCCCACTCTGCAGTCTCTCCATACCATACACGTGGAGCTCCTGGGAAGATGCCTGTAGCATCTCCAGCACCCTGCCCACCCCTCCTCCAGCTCCTCCATATCCCATGCACATGTCCTTGCGGAAACATTAAGCAATCAGACAAGACAGAACTGAAAAACCATCCTTCTCACTTAGTCTGTGCCCTCAATCTTTTTTCATTCTTTAAATCGAAATGAAAGTGACATTTGGATTCACCTGTTAATCATTCATGAGAAACTACCTGCAAGTACAGGACAAAGTGGCTTAGTTTGAGCTTAGAAATCAGAATGTGCCTTAAACACAGGCATTCGACAAATGGGTTCTCATCCCAAGCAATAGAGGAAAATGAGGCCTGGCCTTCATGTCTGCACATCAGGGAGACTCAAGGCCCACCCTGGGAATTCAAAGTGGCCCGAGGACATTTCACAAAGCCCAGTCTGAGCCCTCCCGCCCAGCCACCCACCCCTACTCACTATTCAATACTTACCTTACTTTCACAGTACATCAGAGGAATTCATAGGGATTAATAAGTCACAGGAATTATCTTTTTCTAACCAGGTGATATCCAACATATTTGAATATTCTTCCCCATGGGGATAACTGTGTTAGAGACTGAGAAAAAAAGAAACTTTTTCTCAAAGACTAACTATCTAGAACAATAGACCAATTCCTCATAGAGAAGGGCCACAGGATGCTAAGTGACAAAAGCCAAAAAGGGTCATCATTGTTATCCTCAGAAATGAGAGCTCCTGCACTTTCCAGAACAAAACCTCTTGGGCAGACAAGAGGACCAACTCAGTAGGAATTACCCTGGGCTTGGTTTTTTTTTTTTTTAAAGGACTGGCCTGGCCCACACTTGCCTCATCGGATCATAAACATGTATGCTCTGAAATCTACCGTTTTTGCCAGCATCCTAGAAGATTCTGATGGACACAAACACTTTTAAAACCATAGGATTTCCCAGGCAAGAGTACTGAAGTGGGTTGCCATTTCCTTCTCCAGGGAATCTTCCCAACCCAGGGATCAAACCCGAGTCTCTAGCATCTCCTGCATTTGCAGGCGTGCTCTTGATCACTGGTACCACCTAGGAAGCTCAGTAGAAATCATAGTGGTACTCTAGCTGCGGTCCATCTCCAGTCCTCTTGCCTGGAAAATCCCATGGACGGAGGAGCCTGGTGGGCTGCAGTCCATGGGGTCGCTAAGAGTCGGACACGACTGAGCAACTTCACTTCCATTTTTCAGTTTCATGCATTGGAGAAGGAAATGGCAACCCACTCCAGTGTTCTTGCCTGGAGAATCCCAGGGACTGGGGAGTCTGGTGGGCTGCCGTCTATGGGGATGCACAGAGTCGGACACGACTGAAGCGACTTAGCAGCAGCAGCTGTGGTCCATAGACCAGCAGCATCCAGAGCACCTGGATCTTATTACATATAGGATAGATGAGCAAGTTCCTACTGCATAGCACAGGGAACTATATCCAATCTCCTGGGATGCGCCATAATGGAAAACATTTTAAATGAAAAGAATGTGTGTAACTGAGTCACTTTGCTGTACAGCAGAAATTATCACAACATTGTAAATCAACTGTATTTCAATAATAATAATAATAAGGAACCGAAGCACCTGGGTTTTGTTAGAGATACACATTCTGTACCACCACAGACCTGCTGTTTCAGAAATTCTGGTTGAGGCTCAGCAATCTCTCAGCCTTCCAGGTGATCCTCATGTGTGGCAAAATTTGAGATACACTGCCATAGCACCCTTCTGCGGGACTCAGTTTGGAAAATATTGGAATGGCCAGTGAGGACACAGGAGTTTAAAGGCGGAAGCCCTCACTTGAAACTGATGACATGTATTAGTGGCGCCTTAAGAGAGGAGCTCGCCTTTAGGGCAGAGATTTAAGTTATGGATGATTTAGTGGAAAGAAGAAGGAAGGGCACTTGAGACAAAGGGAAGAAAGGGAGAAAACTGTAACAGGCAGAAATAAAGGTCTGTCCAGGTCTATCATCAGTTCAGCAAGCATGTAAGTTTCATGTCATTTTTGAGTGGCGGGAATTATAGCTGGACAGGTGTGCTCAACTTGGGATCTGGGAGAACTTAAAAGGAACAATAAAGAGTGTGGACCTTCTTGCTCAGGCCCTGGGGACACATCATAGGATGATGAGGTGAGGAACACCAAGCTACAGGACTGTGTTTAGGAAATATGATTATGCATTTGCGAACATTAGGAAACACAGTGGAGAGGCTGAAAGTGAGTAATTAAAAGTCTTGCAGACATCCCTTGTGGTCCAGGGGTTGAGAATCCACCTGCCAGTGCAGGGGACATGGGTTTGGTCCCTGGTTGAGGAGCCTTCTGCGTGCTGCCAGGCAACTAAGCCCCAACTACGGAAGCCTGTGCACTCTAGAGCCCATGCTCTGCCACACGAGAAGCCACCACAGGAGAAGTCTGCACGCTGCAACTGAAGAGTAGAGAGACCACAGCTGGAGAAAGCCCTCTCTCAGCAACGAAGACCCAGTGCGGGAGTAGAGAGACCACAGCTAGAGGAGGCCCTCTCACAGCAACGAAGACCCCGTGCGGGAGTAGAGAGACCACAGCTAGAGGAAGCCCTCTCACAGCAACGAAGACCCCGTGCGGGAGTAGAGAGACCACAGCTAGAGGAGGCCCTCTCACAGCAACGAAGACCCAGTGCGGGAGTAGAGAGACCACAGCTAGAGGAAGCCCTCTCACAGCAACAAAGACCCAGTGTGGGAGTAGAGAGACCACAGCTAGAGAAAGCCCTCTCACAGCAAAGAAGACCCAGTGCGGCCAAAAAAAACCAAACAAACAAACAAAAAAAAACACAACCTTGCAATATTCCAGAAATAAAGTGATGAGGGTTTGGGTTAGGGTGATGTCTGTGAGAAGCAAAGTAATCAAATAGATATAAAAGTCTTCAAGAAGTAAAGATAGGCTGTACTTGGTGTTTGGATGGGGTAGGGAGAGAGTGAAGAAGAGGAGAAGAAAGGGAGGAGGGAAAAAATTAAGCGACCAGTGGTGACACCCCAGCTTCAAGACTAATAAACCAGAAGCATTAATGAACATGGGAAGTTCTGAAGAGGGTGCAGGTTGGGGGAAACAGAGATTGAGTCTTTTGATTGTTTCTCAATCATCTGTACTCTTCACATCACTAGCAGTTCTCAGAACAAATCAATCTGCTGTGAAGAAAAAGACAATAATTCTATGAGACATGTAGCAACTGAATATCAGTCCTTTCCAGCTGACAAAGTTTAAAGTTACAAAGAAGTTTTTGTTTCTTCATATGACAACTTAAGGACAACTGTGATTGTCATCCTCAACACTTCAGGGAAATTCCTCTGGGAAGCTGGGATTCTGGCTTTCATTCAGTCTAGCTAAAGGTGCCCTGGTTAATTGGATATATGCCTGACCCAGATTACCTGGAATTCTGAATCTGCTAACAGAAAGGTTGTCTTTCCTTTCTTTTTCTTTCTCACGAAAATATTTCAGTGAAAGAGGCCAACTTTGAAGAATTCTGGAAGCATGCTTTTGTTTCTGCCTCCTCTTATTAATGCTATGCAAGGATATGTATAAAACATAGGCTAAAACATGTAAAATCTATCCATGGAATTCTCCAGGCAAGAATACTAGAATGGGTAGTATTCTCTTCTCCAAGGGATCTTCCCGAACCAGGGATCCAACCCAGGTCTTCTGCATTTCAGGCTGATTCTTTACCCTCTGAGCCATCAGGGAAGGCCCCCAAACTGGGGAGGGGCATAGGAAAACCTGCACAGTGCCAGCATTCTGGCTTAATTCTCTTCTCCGTGGCAAGCTTTCTGGATTGTAAGCAATGCTAACATTCTTGGGTGTACTGATGGGTGCCTGAATAGTTAAAGAGCAGTAAAACATTAAAGGTCATTTTTTTGGTTTAGGATTTGGAGATGGCCTACCTCTATGCAGAACTGACTCAGAGACTCTGCTGAGCAGGGTCAGCCCTGGACCTCAGAGAGGGTACTCAAAGAACTTGCAACACACACCAGGGTGGGAGGTACGGATGCCTGGGGAAAACTGCTGCTGCCGACTAAGAGAGTCCCCAGTGACCAGAGCCATAAACTAAATACTTTAGTGCTGGATCATAAAATAAGCTCATAGATAAAAATTATATATGGGTTACAGGAGGCCCCCATCTTGGAGAACTTGCAAAGATGTGAACGTGCCCCTGTGTGCCAGCTGTTGTACTACTGTGCTTTTCAAGGTACTGTAACATAAGATTAAAAATGTGTTTATTTTTTGTATTTGTTTTTAATGTATTATTTGTGTGATAAGTGTTATAGACCTATTATTATTCAGTATTATGTAGCCTATTGTGTTAGTTGGGTACCTAGAGTAACTTTGTTGGACTTACAAACAAATTGGACTTAAGAACATGCCCTCAGAAAGGAACTCATTTGAATGCAGGGGACTTAACTATATATACAAAAGTCCATACTTCAAAAAAACATGAGTCTCCATAGCCCATACTGACTGTATCAGTTTCCTATGGCTGCTGTAACAAACTAGGGGACTTAATAGGAAGTCTAAAGTCTAAAGGCTAGAGGTCTGGCATCAAGGTGTTAGCAGGGTGATGCTCGGTGATGGGATCTATTGGAGAATCTAGTCTTTGTCTCTTTTAGCTCCTGCTGGCTCCACATGGCTCTTGACCTGTGGCTGCATCATTCCAGCCACTGCCTTCATCTTCACGTGGTCTTCTCCTCTGTGTCTTCTCTTCTTTCTCTTGTAAGAACATTTGTCCTTGGGTTTAGGACTCACCCTGATAACCCAGGATGATCTCATTTCAAGATCCTTATTTAATTACATCTGCAAAGACCCTTTTCCCAAATAATGTCGCACTCACAGGGTGCAAGGGCTGCGATGTGCATATAACTTTTGTGGAGCTGTCATTCAATCCACTGTGTGCCTGCATCCTAAGTCGCTTCAGTCATGTCCCAACTCTCTGTGACCCTATGAACCATAGTCCGCCAGGCTCCTTTGTCCATGGTGATTCTCCAGGCAAGAATCCTGGGGTGGGTTGCCATGCCCTCCTCCAGCTGATCTTTGTAATCCAGGAGTCAAACCCAAGTTTTTTGTCTCCTGCATTGGCAGGTGGGTTCTTTACCACTAGTGCCACCTGGGAAGCCCATTCAATCCTCTACACCAATATAAATACATGATTGAATATGTAGGTAAATAAGTGGGTTGTTGGTGGTGATTTAATCACTAAATCGTGTCTGACTCTTGAGACCCCCATGGACTGTAGCCCGCCAGGTTTCTATGTCCATGGGATTTCCCAGGCAAGAATAATGGAGTGGGTAGCCATTTCCTTCTTCCAGGGATCTTTCTGGCCCAGGGATCAAACTTGTGTCTACTACATTGCAGGTGGATTCTTTATCATCTGAGCCACCAGGGATTCCCAAGTAAGTAGGAGGGAATAGGCAAATCTCCTGTGCTTAAAATTCCAAGTAATATATGTAGCTACTCCCTCCTTCAAGGAGATGGAGCGCTAGTCCCCTCTCCTTAAATGTGGGCTGCACACAGTGAATTCTATCCAAAGAGTCCAGTACTGGCTTCTACACACTAGATGTCAGTAGAATCTGTTCCCTTCTCTACCTCACTGTGGACAACCAAATATGTATCTTTCTGATATTGCCAAATATTGCTATTATTGTAATTTACTATAATCTTTATTTTATAATAATTTCTTATCATTATTAAGCCTATTCTTCACTAAGAAAAATGAATAACATCCTACCAGTAAAGGACTCAGTTCAGTTCAGTTCAGTTCAGTCACTCAGTCGTGTCTGACGCTTTGCGACCCCATGGATTGCAGCACACCAGGCCTCCCTGCCCATCACCAACTGCTGGAGTTTACCCAAACTCATGTCCATCGAGTCAGTGATGCCATCCAACCATCTCATCCTCTGTTGTCCCCTCTCCTCCCACCTTCGATCTTTCCCAGCATCAGGGTCTTTTCAAATGAGTCAGCTCTCTACATCAGGTGGCCAAAGTATTGGAGTTTCCGCTTTAGCATCAGTCCTTCCGATGAACACCCAGGACTGATTTCCTTTAGGATGGACTTGTTGGATCTCCTTGCAGTCCAAGGGACTCTCAAGAGTCTTCTCCAACACCACAGTTCAAAAGGATCAATTCTTCGGCACTCAGCTTTCTTTATAGTCCAACTCTTCTATCCACTGGAAAAACCATAGCCTTGACTAGACGGACTTTGTTGGCAAAGTGATGTCTCTACTTTTTAATATGCTGTCTAGGTTGGTCATAACTTTCCTTCCAAGGAGTGAGCGTCTTTTAATTTCACGACCGCAGTCCCCATCTGCCCAGCCCCCTACATCCTGAATGGTGGATGCTGCCCAGGAGAGCAGTGCGTTGCATGTGGGCACCTCACCCTGAGTGTCATATGTGACCTAAGCTGTTGTTGTTTAGTTGCTCAGTCATGTCTGGCTCTTTGAGACCCCATGGACTGTAGCCCACCAGGCTCCTCTGTCTGTGGAATTCTCCAGGCAAGAATACTGGATTGGGTTGTCGTTTCCTTCTTCAGGGGATCTTCCCACCTTGGGGATTGAACCTGTGTCTCCTGCATTGGCAGGTGGATTCTTTTTTCTTTTTACCACTGAGTCACCTGGGAAGCTTGTGACCTAAGCTGAGTAAGCAGCTTTTTGAACAAGCAACTTTGTTGAGATTCAGTCAGGAACAGGCTTTATTTTCCTCCAGTCACTTACTCCCAACATGCCCCATCTGAGTTCTGTTCTCACTCCCTGAGGGCATCTCAGACAGAAAAAGGAGCTTTTAGGTCAGTGTCAGTAGTTAGAAGAGCCTCCTTGTATTATGACCCCAGCAGACCTAACTCACTAATTTAATGTAAGCTTCAACCTCAGGTCCGTTTCAGAACACAAGCCTGGCCTTCGAGTGGTGCTGTCCACACTCCTCCTCTTCTTCCTTTAGCTAATGTAGCCTCTAGTCGGGGAGGCAGCCTCCCTTCTGGGGATCACAGTCAGACTCTTGAGTGGTTACCCTGGAAGCCGAGTCCTCACTTGGCCTCTTGTTGCTTTTGTTCAGTTGCTCAGTCATGTCCAACTCTTTGCGACCCCGTGGACTGCAGCCCTCTAAGCCTCTCTGCCCCTCTGTGAATCGGGGGTCCTAGATTCACTCAATTCCAAGAGACAATCAACTGTGAGACACAACCCCCCAAATGGGGCAAAATAAAGACATATGAAAACCTTAAACATCTGTATTAACAGTGAAGTGCTTCCTGCTTTTAGAAACATTAAAGTGGGGGGAAAACCAGGAAACCAGCCATTAAATGGCACCTGTGTGCGTGAGCGCTCAGTCATGTCTGACTCTTTGCTATCCCAGGGACTGTAGCCCTCCAGTTTCCTCTGTTCGTACAATTTTCCAGGCAAGAATACTGGAGTGGGTTGCCATTATCTCTTCCAAGGGATCTTCCCAACCCAGGGATTGAACCCACATCTCTGTGCTTCCTGCATTGGCAGGCAGATTCCTTACCACTAGCGCCACCTGGGAAGCTAAAATTAGAAAAAAGTACTTTGGAAAGTCCTTTCAGCTGACCACATGCATTCAGGTTGGCCCCTATACTCCTGCCTAAATCAAAGGAAGTCTGGCTAATTTTAAAGATTGGACTTTTTTTTTTTTTTTTCATTTTCAATGGCATTCCCTCAGTGGGAGTGAATTATAATTTGCCACTGGTACAAATAAGAGAAAGGAAAAGTGCATGTAATTTGCATACTAAAAACTAGAATACTAATGAAGACAAATCACTCTTCTCTGTGGAATGGTCTACCAAGATCTTCCCTTTCACTCTAACTTGGCTTAGAAAAAAATTGAAACAAACAGAAAAAGAGAGGAAACAGAAATTTCATTTGGAAAGTGCCTTAGAGTTGTGATTTTTAGGCCTGACTTGCAGTAGCTGCCTCTATCTTTTTAATTATATGGTACATTCATACCAAGTTTCTTATGCTTGAAACCAGCTCTTACAAGAATTAGAAATTAGTATATACCCAATTACAGAGAATAGTCTAATTTGGGATTTAATACATCATATACTGAAAACTCTGAATTGTATGGGACACTGTGAGGAAGTGAAACCCAGCCTTTGGAGTCAGCAGAACTAGGTTGGAATTGAACTCTATATCTTGCTTGGGTATGCCGCTTCTCCTCTTGAGTTTCTGTTTTTGATTTATAAAATGGTACAGATAGTTCCTAGATATTAAATTCGGGACTAATTCAAATAAAGTGTGTTAAACAACTTATCCAGTACCAAGCATTCAGTAGGTTTTTTAATCTTTTCTATTCTCATGGCCCTTTAAAAAAATTACAGAGTTTCAAAGTAAATTTTCATTTTAAAGTGAATGAATTAATTAAGCTGCTTTAGATCTCAACGTTCATGGGAAATTAGAGAGAATGTTGTGTTTTTAAAAAAGTTTTATTGATTTATTTTTGGCTGTGCTGGGTGTTCCTCGCTGTGCAGGGCTTTCTCTAGGTGGCGGCAAGCATGGGCTACTCTCTATTGTTGTGCACGAGCTTCTCATTGCAGTGGCTTCTCCTGTTGCAGAGGATGGGCTTTAGGTGCGTGGGATTCAGTAGTTGTGGCACACGGGCTCTGTGGTTGTGGAGCATGGGCTTAGTTGCTCCGAGTCATGTGGGATCTTCCTGGACCAGGGATTGAACCTGTGTCACCTGCATTGGCGGATTCTTAACCACTGGACCACCAGGGAAGTCCCAGAACTTGGTTTTTATTTACCAATTTAACAAGCAAATGGTATCTACCTAATGCCAGACACACTACAAGGGGCAACTGAGTATGGCAGGTGCCCTCAGAGACTGACTGCCTAGGAGGCTCCACGGAGATGGGACTGGAGCTCTGTGAGTTGTTGGGGAGGCAGGGGTGGAGTCAAGGAGAGTCGGGTGCCATATTCTGCAGAATGGAAACAATCTATTATCATCACACCCAGCAGTCAAGGACCCATGGAGCAGACTATGAATTCTATCTCCTTAACTACTGGAGAATCAAAAGGTCCAGAAATGTGTGGGATCCTTCGAGTTCATTCATCAAGGGACCTCCTTCAAGGCTTCAGATCAACTTCCTGCCTTATTTGACTTCAAGGATTTCATTTCCTGCAGTTCTTGTGCTTTTCATTGTGTTTCACGACTCTCCCTTATATTAAGTCTGATTCCTGGTGCCTCTTCCCAAGACCATGCTCCCTGGAAAAGCCTTGGCAAGCCCATGGAGTCTAGGTTTATAAAAGCATTGTCTTTACAGGGGCATCCTTGGAGGCTCACTCTAAACCAGGGGACTTGGTGTTTCTAGAGTTGCAATGACCTTGTGATGTCATTGCAAAGAAAGCATCTAGGATCAAATTTAAGGTTCAAGTAGAAGGTAGGGGAAGGGCCTGGGATGTGAAGCTGCTGAGTCACAGTGGAAGAGAATGAACCTTGATATACGGGCAAGATGAAGCCACTGGCCTTGGAAAGAAGGGCAGGAACTCGACAGATTCACACACCAGCTCTTGATCTCTGAGTGTGGAAGCTGACGGATGCATTGTACATCCATCAAGTGCAATTGAAGTTCCCTGGAGTTCTGGCTCGAGGAAGGCTGATAGGGATCAAAATAAAGAGGAAACATGCTGCCTGGGGCAGGCTCCTGGAGCTGGAAAGAAAGTGGAACATTTAGGAAAATTTAAAAGGCCAATTTGGCAGGGGCTCAAATAGTGGGGAAGAACACCATCCTATGAGACTGGTGAGGTAAGGAATGGAGTGGAACACCAATTCAAACACCAAAGAGGATCTCAGACCAAGATAAGGAGCTGAGCTCAGCTCCTCACACAGAAACAACAAAATCACAACTAATGGCTGAACAACCGTAGACAGAAAAGACTGGAGACGACCAGAAAGGATATTCTACTTCCAAAGGCAAGGCAGAAGCCACAGTGAGACGGAGGGAGAAGGTATGGCAGCCCACTCCAGTGTTCTTGCCTGGGAAAGCCCATGGACAGAGGGGTCTGGGGGGCTGCAGCATTCTGAACCCCATGTCAGGCTTCCCAGGCTGCAGGTCTGGCACTGGGAAAAAAATCTGTAAAATACGGAGACGTCTGTATTTGTTGTGTGGTGTACTCAGTCGTGCCCCTCTGTGTGACGCCATGGACTGTAGCCTGCCGGGCTCCTCTGTCCATGGAATTCTCCAGGCAAGAATACTGGAGTGGGTTGCCATTTCCTTCTTCAGGGGGTCTTCCCAACCCAGGGATCTAACTCTTATGTCTTTCTTATGTTTCTTATGTCTCCTGCATTGGCCACTGCACCACCTAGGAAAACTATATACACGCACTTAAATTAGTTTGCTGTACACCTGAAACTAACACAACATTGTAAATCAGCTATAATACAAAATAAAAAGTTAAAAAAAAATCAAGGCACTTGTGTGCATTCAAGTTACTTAGTGCACAGTTGGACACGTGGATCTGTCCACATGTCTGGCTCTGGATCTCAGGAGAGGTTTTGGATTGAAAAATTAAAAATTTTGTTATTCTTTTACTACAGTAACAAATATCGAAAAAATAAAGAGAATCCACCCCCCCCACCCCCCGCCCCCTCCCAATAACACTGAAAAGAACATTTGAAAGAGGAGGCCTCAGAAGATTTAGGAAGCCCTGACCTCCCTCTGAGCTGCCATGCTTTTGTTCTGACATTTCTCTGCCTGCTTTGATTTTTCTTTTCAAGCTGCAGATTCACACTTGGCTCAGCAATGAGCAGACTCCGAGACCTGGCCCACTTCCCCCTCACATAGTTACTCCTAACCGAGACTGATTTATGTGTAGATTGTCTCTGCGTAACAGGCGACACTTCGTGAATTGGCTGCCCTTCGTTGTCAACGAGAGTCCCCAGTAAGACCTGAAACCTTGCTTTCTCGACCTCCTGGTGACTCTGCACCTGTGATTCACTGTGCCTCCTTGCTCACCCCTTGACTTGCTGGCAGAGACTCAGGCTGCTCGTGGTAAGCACTCCCCTCTCCACAGCTGCCCTCTCAGAATTCATCTCCAAGAGGCAGAGCGCAGAGGCGTAGACACGGGCACCTCCATCATCACATCTGATGAAAATAGTCACCAGGAGTTGGATCAGACTGGGCCCTTGCTGGGGGACTTCTGTTCCAGAACCATCCCAAGCTGTTGACACCTCTGCATCTCATTTGGCAAGCTATCATCTCTTATCCTAGGACCAGATGACTTTGGGATAAACTCTCGTCCAAGGTTGGGTCAGTAGCTCTGACTGGATGCTTCTGAAAGAGATAGAGAGCGGAGTTTTCAAGGCTAAGACCTTCCAGGAAAATAATTTGAGACTAATTAAAAATAATTTAACTTTAAATACAGGTGAGGTTTCCAGGGAAACAGTCCTCCCTTCTGACAGCAAGATTTAAAAAATTACATTCAAAAAACCCAATGCTATCAAGCCCAGTTTGCAAGCACTTGGCTTTCCTCTGAATTTTTGCAGGAAATATAAATTGCAACACTTTACACAGAACCTCACCCAGAAGCACAAGCCCAAGCGCTTACAGGCACAATCTTGATGTTCTCAGCCTGCCCTCAGTTACTGATACATTCTCACGACCATGAATAATCTGCTATCCAAGTGCACGCATGATTAAAAGTTTCTCCCAAGAGTCTAAAAATAATACTGTGAGATTCTCTTATGAGTTGACTCAGATACTCTTTGGTTCTTAGAACACAAGAAAAAAAAGTGGATGTAAAATGAGTGTATTCCTGTAATTTTCCTATTCTAACCTAATTATTTTATTTCGTCATCTGTAGCCTACTAATTGCAAGTGTTGGAAATAATGTGTTAATAAACATTGGATTCCCTGGTAGCTCAGATGGTAAAGAGTCTGCCTGCAATGCGGGAGACCTGGGTTCAATCCCTGGGTCAGGAAGATCCTCTGGAGAAGGAAATGGCAACCCACTCCAGTATTCTTGCCTAGAAAATCCCATGGACGGAGGAGCCTGGCAGGCTACATACCATGGGGTCACAAAGAGTCAATAGACATTAATATGCCATTAACGTTTTAAGTGGTTTGATGAACCTGTTCACTCCCCAAAACTATCTTAGAATATTCATTGTGATTATAACCCCCCTTTTAAAAATGGATGAAACAAGGACACAGAGATGTTAAGTGGCTTACCCGAGATCACACAGTTTATCTAAAAAGAGGCTGAGCCTGGATTCTCACCCAGATGTTTTAGGTTTAATGTCTGTACTCTTACCTGGCATACCATTAGGTCTCTTTACATATGTCATGTGAGTAAAAAAGTGAAACTTTTTCAACACGGTTGGCAAAGTGTTTTTGTTTTGTCACTGGTGGTGGTGGTGGTGGGGTAGGTTCAGAGAGTCTCCAAGCAACATTTGATAATTACGTGGTTCCTTGTGTTGAAAAGAACCTTAGAGACCATCTCATTTATTCCTTTCCTATTTTTAACAAGGAAATTGAGGCTCAACAAAGAGATTTCCTTGAGCTAGGATTTGGGTTTTTTCCCTCCCTGTAATTGTGATGAGAGAACCAGGAAACAGGTGCTTGGATTCAGGTACCAAATACCATTAATTAACCTTGGGTTAATCCCAAACAATTCTCTTGGTTCTAAAATGAAAGACTTAAAATAGATGTGTTCCAGGGTTTCTGTAGGCTCTACTTCCTGTGATTTTTAATTGAGTGATGTGCCCAGGGTCAAATAGTTTTGTAAACAAGAGAAACAGAGGAAAGGTGGGAAAGTCGAGTCTACTTTCTAAGAGTCTGATAAAGTAGAGTGATGTCATCGCTTGAGTGGAAGCAGAATTCTGCATGTTCTCCTCTAGGGACTGGTTTGAGGGGCAAGAAAGGAGGACATCAGAACATTAACATCTTCACCTGATTTTGGTGTGAGTTAGAGCAGGACCTAGAGGGGGATGACCCACTGTTGAATGAAGCCCAGTAATGAATCCCAAGCGAGAGAGGCTGGGAACTAAACTGGACCTGGAATTCTACATAGCTATGCACAGCTGAGCACAGAGGAATTGGCTTCACTGGGGAGCCTGAGGGTTGAGGTCTTATAAAACTGCAGAAGAGAATTGTGGAAAAGAAAGAAGATGGCCAAGCAACGTGTAGGGATGACTAAAGAAAGGTAATAGTCTGTCCTCTGTTCTTTTGTGCCTATGAAAAATAACACCCTCGCATGAAATATATCACCTCTCCAAAATGAAAAATTCAGCACACTGTTACCCTGGTGCCTTATTTGGGAAGGATTTTTCGAAGGTAAAAAGACAGTGAAAGTGCTGCACTCAATATGCCAACTAATTGGTAAAACTGAGCAGTGGCCACAGGACTGGAAAAGGTCAGTTTTCATTCCAATCCCAAAGAAAGGCAATGCCAAAGAATGCTCAAACTACTGCACAGTTGCCCTCATCTCACATGCTAGTAAAGTAATGCTCAAAATTCTCCAAGCCAGGCTTCAACAGTACGTGAACTGTGAACTTCCAGATGTTCAAGCTGGCTTTAGAAAAGGCAGAGGAACCAGAGATCAAATTGCCAACATCCGTTGGATCATCAAAAAAGCAAAAGAATTTCAGAAAAACATCTACTTCTGCTTTATTGACTATGCCAAAGCCTTTGACTGTGTGGACCACGACAAACTCTGGAAAACTCTTAAAGAGATGGGAATACCAGACTACTTGACCTGCCTCTTGGGAAATCTGTATGCAGGTCAAGAAGCAATAGTTAGAACTGTACCTGGAACAACAGACTGGATCCAAATCAGGAAAGGAATACTTCAAGGCTGTATATTGTCACCCTGCTTATTTAACTTCTATGCAGAGTACATCATGAGAAATGCTGGGCTGGATGAAGCACAAGTTAGAATCAAGATTGCTGGGAGAAATATCAATAACCTCAGATATTCAGATGACACCACCTTTATGGCAGAAAGCGAGAAAGAAATAAAGAACCTCTTGATGAAAGAAAGTGAAAGAGGAGAGTCAAAAAGTTGGCTTAAAACTCAACATTCAGAAAACTAACATCATGGCATCTGGTCCTATCATGTCATGGCAAACAGATGGGGAAACAGTGGAAATAGTAACAGACTTTATTTTTTGGGGCTCCAAAATCACTGCAGGTGGTGACTGCAGCCATGAATAAGATGCCTGCTCCTTGGAAGAAAAGTTATGACCAACCTAGACGGCATATTAAAAAGCAGAGACATTACTTTGCTAACAAAGATCCTTCTAATCAAAGCTATGGTTTTTCCAGTGGTCATGTATGGATGTTAGAGTTGGACAATAAAGAAAGCAGACTGCCGAATAATTGATGCTTTTGAACTGTGGTGTTGGAGAAGACTCTTGAGAGTCCCTTGGGCCGGAAGGAGATCCAACTGGTCCATCCTAAAGGAAATCAGTCTTGAATATTCATTGGAAGGACTGTTGCTGAAGCTGAAACTCCAACACTTTAGCCCCCTGATATGAAGAGCTGACTCATTTGAAAAGACCCTGATCCTGGGAAAGATTGAAGGCGGGAGGAGAAGGGGACGACAGAGGGTGAGATGGTTGGATGACATCACCGACTTGATGAACATGAGTTTGAGCAAGCTCCGGGAGTTGGTGACAGACTGGGAGGCATGGCATGCTGCAGTCCATGGGGTTGCAGAGTTGGACATGACTGAGCAATTGAACTGAACTGAACTGAAAAAGACAGGGAGGTCAAATTCCACATCTGGTTTGAAAGTGAACAGAGCGAATAACAGTAGGAGGGAAGATGGAATTAAAATATGTGAATTTCCCAGGAGCAGAAGGCCAAGTCTGAGTGACCTTGAGAACATGAACTTCTAGACATTGGCAAAAATTTTGGTGAGGCTATTGGACCTCCTTCAGAGTTTTGGCTTGACCTCAGTATACTGTTACCTTCTCTCCAAGAATAGCATGAGTCTAGGGTGACATCTATAGCTGGCAGAGTTAGTTAAATAGCAGAATGAAGGCTCCCCAGTCTAGACCCTTGGGGGAAAGATGAATGAACTCAATGTTGGCATCACTGACATTTTGAGGAGGATAACACTGCTATGGGTGGGGGGGGGCTGCCATGTACATGGTAAGAGAGTAAGCAGTGTCTCTGGCCACTACCCATTGGACACCTTGCCCAAGTTGTGACAACCAAAAATGTCTTCAAATATTCCCCAATATTTCCTGGGGGCAATGGTGTTCCCAGCTGAGAACCACTGAAGAGTGAAATGATCTTAACTCAGAGGTGAGATGTTGAAACATAAACAAAACAAAACCCTGAAACAACAAAATCCCCCAATAGTCCAAACCAACATCTCATGTATCACCTTAAGGTACTTTACTCATGTTGTGGCTCAGTTGCTCAGTCATGTCCCACTTTTTTCCACCAGGCTTCCCTATCTTCCCAGGCTTCACTATCTCCCAGAGTTTGCTCAAACTCACGTCCATTGAGTCGATGATGCCATCAAACCACCTCATCTTCAGTCGTCCCCTTCTCCTTTTGCCTTCCATTTTTCCAGCATCAGAGTCTTTTCCAATGAGTTAGCTCTTTGCATCAGGTGGTCAAAGTATTGGAGTTTCAGCTTCAGCATCAGTCCTTCCAATGAATATTCAGGGCTGATTTTCTTTAGCATTGACTGGTTTGACCTCCTTGCAGCCCAAAGGACTCCCAAGGGTCTTCTCCAGCCCAGTTGGAAAGAATTGTCCTCAGCCTTCTTTCTGGTCCAACTTTCACATCCACACATGACTACTGGAAAAACCATAGCTTTGACATTTGTCATGCAAATGGACATCTGCATGACATATATGGACATTTGTCAGCAAGGTGATGGCTCTGCTTCTTAATATGCTGTCTGTGTTTGTCATAGCTTTCCTTCCAAGGAACAAGCATTTTTTAATTTCATGGCTACAGTCACTGTCTGCAGTGATTTTGGAGCCGAAGAAATTAAAATCTGCCACTGCTTCCACTTTTTCCCCATCTATTTGCCATGAAGTGATAGGACCTGATTCCATGATCTTCGTTTTCTGAATGTTGAGTTTTAAGCCAGCTTTTTCACTCTCCTCTTTCACCTTCATGTTAAGCTAAATAAAACTGGCAAGGGACTTCCCTGGAGTCTGCTGGTTAAGACTCCATGCTTCCAGTGCAGGGGGCATGGGTTCAATCCCTGGTCTGGGAACTAAGATCCCACATGACACAGAGTGCCACCAAAAAAAAAAAAATGGTAATGATTATATTCAAAGCTTTATCATGAATGCTTTGAATATAATCATATAAAAATAAATATAATTATTTTAACAAGTATCATTCAGATGCCCATTGTTTCTTCAAATTTTATATTTTAAATACCCATCATTTTTCCCTCTTAGGGCTGTCAGCTTTCTTCCCCAGTTAAGATTTAGCAAAAGAGTTATTATTTCATTTTTCCCCTTCTTTATGCTTGTCAAAGTTTAATCAGGCTGATTACCGGATTGAAAATGAATGGCTGTAAAATGCTAGTTTCTAAAAAGAGATCAATCAACACAATTGTGCACACCTGATAAAGGGTTCCAGCAGCAGGTCCCCCGTTCCAGGACACGTGGCCTTCAGGACAGTTTGACGGCATAATAGGTCAACCCTCCTATTATCAGAAAAACCTGTTAACTAACTTCCCCCTCCCTGCAGGAATTATAATAGCTAATTAAGTGAAGTGCTGCATCAAAAATTTTAACTCTCATTGATGAAGTGCTGAAGGTTAGGGGTGGAGGGCCTGAAAAATCTCAAGTTAATATAAGTGTTACAGGTTGAACTATGTGCACCCCAAATTCCTATATTAATGTCCAAACCCCCAGTACCCCAGACTGTGACCTGATTTGGTAGTAGGGTCATAGTAGATGTAATTAGTTAGGACAAGGTCATACTGGAGTAGAAAGAAATTGTTGGTCACCCAGTCATGTCTGACTCTTTGTGACTCATGGACTGTAGCGCACCAGACTGCTCTCTCCATGGAATTCCCCAGGCAAGAATACCGGAGTGGGTAGCCATTCCTTACTCCAAGGGACCTTCCTGACCCAGAGACTGAACCTGGGTCCCCTGCATTGCAGGCAGATTCTTTACTGTCTGAGCCACCAGGGAAGTCCCATACTGGAGTAGGGTGAGCCCCCAATTTAACGTGACCAATGCCCTTTAGAAAAGGGGGAAATTAGCACACAGACCTGCCCACAGGAAGAAGGCCATGTGAAGATGAAGACAGAGATTTGGTGCATCTTCATGCCAAAGAACAGCATAGATTATCAGAAAACCACCAGAATCTGAAGTGAGGCCTGGAACAGAGTCTTCCTCACAGGCTTTCAAAGGAACTGACCTTGCTAACACCTGATCTCAGACTTCTAGCCTCCAGAACTGTGAGACAATGCATTTCTCTGGTCACGCAGCAGTCTTAGTAAACTTATTATATATCACCTGTTCCTATTTACCTTTGCCCAGCCATAGTTAGGGCATGTAGCAAAATAATCTTCCATCAGACCAAACATGACTGCAATGATATCTTGGAGAAGGCAATGGCAACACACTCCAGTATTCTTGCCTGGAAAATCCCATGGACGGAGGAGCCTGGTTGGCTGCAGTCCATGGGGTTGCTAAGAGTCGGACACGACTGAGCGACTTCACTTTTACTTTTCACTTTCACGCATTGGAGAAGGAAATGGCAACCCACTCCAGTGTTCTTGCCTGGAGAATCCCAGGGATGGGGGAGCCTGGTGGGCTGCTGTCTCTGGGGTCGCACAGAGTCAGACACGACTGAAGTGACTTAGCAGCAGTAGCAGCAGCAGGCTCAAACAAATAGCATCAGTGTAGATAATCTTAAAAAGTGAGTACAGTTTCAAGACCCACTCACCTACATAGTCAGTTGCATGAAAATCCATAAGCCCTAGGATCTCTGATACTTCCCAGATGACTTCTGGGTTTCAGCCATGAAGTTAAGCTCAAAGCCATTGGACTTCACAGCTCTAAAACTGTTTCCTTTACTAATACCCGGATTATCAAGGTTTTCCAGAGAAATAGAACCAGTGGGTTCCTTTGTATGAATACATAAGAACATATAACTTTATATATAAATTTAGATGTGAGGAAGGGCAGGGAGGAACATAGGCTGAAACCTCCCGACCTTGTCAGGCCCTGTAGTAACAACTTGCATGAGTTATCTTGAACATGAGGTCCTAATAAAGAACATGGAACAAGCTACCACCAATAGGAAGAATTTGGGGAAAGTCAAAAGGAGAAAGAAGACACCACCAGTTCATGTGTCCTACCAGCCTTCCAGAACCCAGCTTGGCCTAGTGATGCATGCACTACCCGGGAAGACCCTGAGTCAGAATCATTCACCAGAAACCTGTCACCATAAAACCTATAGACTTGGAGCCACAGGGTAGAGCAGTCCTCCTGGGTTCCTTTGCCCTCCTGCTCTCTTCCCAGGCTCCCCTTCCTAATAAAGTCTCTTCCTTTGTCAGCATGTGTGTCTTAGACAATTCATTTCTGCATGTTAGACAAGAGCCCTAGAAGGGCTCCCTCTTCCTGCAACAGATAGAGGATTTACTATAAGGAAGTGGCTCATGTGATTATGGAGGCTGAGAGATCCCACCATCTGCCATTTGCAAGCTGGAGACCCAGGAAAGCAAATCTGGACATGAGAAGCAGGGAAGCTTATGGTATACACCCCCATCTGAGGACAGGAAAAGATGAGATGAGATGCCCCAGCTCAAGCAGTGAGTCAGGAGGAAAGGGGCAAATTTCTCTTCCGTCTTTTGTTCTATTCAGACCCTCAATGGATCGCACGATTCATTCTGTCTGTGCGCTTGCTCAGTCGTGTCCAACTCTGCGAGGCTCCATGGGTTGCAACCCACCAGGCTCCTCTGTCCATGGAGTTCTCCAGGCAAGAATACTGGAGTGGGTTGCCATTTCCTCCTCCAGGGGATTTTCCCGATCCAGGGATCGAACCTACCTTGCCTGCATTGGGAGGCAGATTCTTTACCGCGGAGCCACTGGGGAAGCCCGTATCACTTACAGAGCTGCAACTAAAGGAAGACACAGTGTCCTCAAATGCCTTATTTAAGTGGTGATAAGGGAGTGACTTCAGAAAATGCACAGTGTTTTCCAAAGGGGTCCAATTCTCTTTCCCAAATCTTTAACTTTCTGATTTAACAAGTTTAGCAAAGATAATCCACACCTATCACGTGGACAATGTTTTGAATCAAATTTATAAATTGACTGTGTTGTGAGGCATTTTCCCAGGGTAAAAATATGAATGAAACTCATATTTTGACTTTTCTGAGTCTCCAGCTTGCAAATGACAGATGGTGGGATCTCTCAGCCTCCCTAATCACACGAGCCACTTCCTTATAATAAATCCTCTGTCTGTTGCAGGAAGGGTGACCCCTTCTGGGGCCTGAGAGTGGGCTCTTGTCTAACATTCAGGTCCAAAAAAAACTTGTTTAAACAATAATGTTACTGAACTACCATTCCCAAAAGAGTAGGCTGAGTGTGAGGCCCTAGGAACATGAGTTCAGGTACTACAAAAGGCAAAAATAAACAAAGTTTTAGTCCTCATTTTTTCATTTTGTGTCAGGCAGAAGTGAATGTTTTCACAGGTTATTAAAATGGGGCTTCTATCTCAGTATTGATTTGTGTTCAGACCTTCAGTCAAGTCCTGAAAATGGGGTTCTCCAGCAGGAATACTGGAGCGGGTTGCCATTTCCTCCTCCAGGGCATCTTCCTGACCCAGGGATCAAACCAACATCTCCTGCATTGGCAGGTGGGCTCTTTACCGCTGAGTCACCGGGGAAGCCCCTCGTTAGCATGTCAGTGGCTGCTTTCTTGCTGTGTCCTCACACGGTCCTTCCTCAGTGTGAGCGTCTCAGGAGTCTTTCTCTCTTTTCATAAGGATTAAGGTCCCACGTACTGATTTCCTTAAACTTTAACTGCCTCCTTAAAGGCCACATCTCCAAATATAGTCACCTAAGAGGTTAGGGCTTCAGTGTACGAATTTGGAGGAAATGCAGGTTATTCCATAACAGGAGTAAAGCACATACAAGTATCCCACAGTTCATCCCTGACCAATAAAGATCACTGCGACAAACAAGTTTATAAATCTCTCCATCTTGATCCTCCCCCTTCTTCATCTTCTCGGTTTATCTTAGAATAGATTTCTCCAAAAGAATATCTAAAGCCCCCCACCTCAATTTTCTTAAATGAATATTTTAAGATACAATTGAAGAGAGCAACAGCTTTTGGACAAAAAACCTAAATGTTTTCTCACTGTGACATTGAACTTGCTATTTTTTTTAAACAGTTTTTTTTTCCTGTTTACATTTTTCTTAGATTTCCTTGGGATTTCATTTTGATGTGTGAGTTCTAGTGTGTGTTCCCTCAGTGACAGGGAGGGAGCTGGTGGAGGACAGAATTGTAAATCTGATGGCTTTCTATAACACATTTGTAAGAGTGCGTTGTAATATTTCTGTGTTAGAATCTATCTCGATCCCTTGCCAGCTGTGTCTCCTCTCCTGGGTGCCCAAGCAGATCAAATATTTTGTCAGGAAGTACAAGAACCACAAAAGTATTGACTGCCTTGAAGTAGAGATTTTTCTTTCTCCTTTCCCTGTGACAGCATAAATGTGTACTGTCAGATCATACATTCTGTTCCTAAGGATGTGTTCCTTTCCTTTTCTGTTTCCATAGCAATCTGTTGACTTAACTCACATGTCTCTAGGAAGTGATTGTTCAGAAATCTGGCCCGTTCCATCCAATATCTGTAATCAGTTCTAGTTTTGGCGCAATATCTAGTTCAGTGAATCTACTCTTATTGATAATATTTCTCCCCAAAAGGATGATTGTCAGACTACCTAAAATTGTATTTGTAATCAACAAATGTTTGAAAGCCTTGCTACATATGATCTATATTTGAATGCCCTTCAAAGAAAATATAGCCACTCAGAAAATGCTTTCTTAAGTATTCACAATTGTTTTCTTTAAAGAAGAGATAGACTAGAATTTTTAAGTACAGGAATTATGTACAGACTGGGAAAATACACTGTTAAATACTGTCTCCTAATTGTCATATTTCTTTGTGCAAGCTTTTAGATTTTATTAAAGCTACAGATAAAATCAGAAAAATTTTCTTATAGCACCCATATATATGTGCCCACCTATAAATGTTGTGAATATTTATATCATATTTTAAACTGTATTTCTATTTTTTTTGTTCCCTTGGAAGCATTTTGTTCCCATTCCAGTGGAAGCATTGGAAGCATTCCCATATGAGCCTTCGTTTCTTAATCTGCAAAAATTGGAGAGTTAGACTAACAGTTTGGAAGCACTATAGTATTTTTATTCTTTTATTGACTTACATGCTTAGCACCTTGTGATTTGGTGTTGATGTTCTTGATATTGTATCGTATCTCTTCACCTAGAATGTGAGTTCCCAGGAGCAGAAGTCATATCTGCTTTATATCCCCTATCGCCTTGCTACTCAAAACACAAGTCCTCAAACTATTCGTTATTGATCCCTGATGAAGGCAACAGCTGGCACCAAAATGTAATTCAACCACATGGTAAATCATCTATGTCACTAGGCACAGCCTTTAGTCCAACCAGGATTTTTTTCTTAGCAGAACTTTGTTAATGAAGAAGCTTTGTGTTGATTCACCCTCTGGTATAACCTCCTTATCTTATCATAACAAGTGGTTCCTGGAAGAGGACTGAAACGGAGCAGACCCTATGGTCCTCGCCCCCAGTGGCCTCTGCCTGCCTTTCATCTGCAGAAAAACTTCGGTCAAAGAATAAGTTCAATCAGGGGAGTGAGAAAATGCAAAACCAAAGGAAAACAGTCAAAGGAGACCAAACAATAATAATAATGTATTCATTAAGCATATTCAAGAACCTTTAGTTCCTCTGCAAGGGCTACAGATAATATTCTGAGCCATATCCTGTGAGCTGTCTTGTAAATACTGAAATACCAAAACCCCCACCAGGTAGAGAAGTTAACTACCTGATGACCAGACTGTTGCCATGACATAAGATGCCACAATTCTGAAAACTGGCCTCAAGAAAGGGAAACAAACTGATGCTGGAACTAAAGATTAATTGTACTTAAATCAAGATGATGCTGGTCAGAGCTCTGATGACCAGCTACAAGATGACTTTTAGAGCTGACTGTGCTGTTTCTGCATGTAGCCCCTTGCTCTGTCTATAAAAGCTCTTGCCCACTGATTCTGGGCTTTGGAACAGGTGTCTGCCCTCTGTCTCTCGCCTTGCCATTGTTGCCACCATCCAAAGTAAAGCAAACTTTCCTTTCCACCAACCTTGCCTCTTTATTGGCTTTTTGAGTGACTATCAGCAGACCCCATTCTCAGTTACAGTATCAGTCTGCAGGCTGTACTCAAAGCAGCACTGATCTATGGAACCTTACAGATGATTCTCAACAAGATTTATTGTTTGACAAGTGACTCATCTATTCAGTTAATAAACACTGATTGAGCATCCATGACAGAACAAAGCGCTGAGAGGCACTACAGTGTGGGCACACACCTGCAGGTGCCCACAGTATACCAAACAAGGTGGCATCTTTTTAAATAGTCAGGTAGAAGATAGAATGATAAATTTATAAGCAAGGCACAGATAGGACTCCATGAGACTACAGTGGAGGGAAAGAATCCATCCAACAAGGCACTGGGAAGGGGAAACCTGGGAACTTCTTCCTTGAAGGACAGGCAAAATGTTCAACGATGGAGTATGGTACGGAGGCCAATCTCCAGGAGCAAAAGCAAGAACACAGGAAGCCCTAGGCATGTTTGGGAGACTGCCCAAGTCTGAACGTTACCTTTCTCATTATTTGACAGAGAATGCGGTTTTAACCCCTGTGCATTCCCTTTTCTTTTTTTATTCCTTATTATTCTGTCAAAAGGAGAATAATAAAAAAAAATTCATCTCATAAGATGAAGATCAGATCAGTTCAGTTCAGTTCATTCTCTCAGTCGTGTCAGACTCTTTGCGACCCCATGGACTGCAGCGCGCCAGGCCTCCCTGTCCATCACCAACTCCCGGAGTTCAATCAAACTCATGTCCATTGAGTCGGTGATGTCATCCAACCATCTCATCCTCTGTCGTCCCCTTCTCCTCCTGCTCTCAATCTTTCCCAGCATCAGGGTCTTTTCCAAGGAGTCAGTTCTTCGCATCAGGTGGCCAAAATATTGGAGTTTCAGCTTCAACATCAGTCCTTCCAATGAACACCCAGGACTGATCTCCTTTAAGATGGACCGGTTGGATCTCCTTGCAGTCCAAGGGACTCTCAAGAGTCTTCTCCAACACCACAGTTCAAAAGCATCAATTATTCGGCAGTCTGCTTTCTTTATTATCCAACTCTAACATCCATACATGACCACTGGAAAAACCATAGCTTTGACTAGATGGCCTTTGTTGACAAAGTAATGTCTCTGCTTTTGAATATGCTATCTAGGTTGGTCATAACTTTTCTTCCAAGGAGTGAGCATCTTTTAATTTCATGGCTGCAGTCACCATGAAGATGAAGAATGAAGATCACATGGTTTAATGCAAGTAATGTGCTTAGAGTACTGGTCAGTGCTCAGAAAATTTCAACTCTAGCTGTTATTATAATTCGTCACATTGTTATTATGGGATATCAACTTCACATTAGCTTTTTTCAGCTTTTACTGCTTTTGGTTTTATGCCATGGGAAATAAAAAACTGCAGAAGGCTTCAAATTATTTATTGTAAGAGAGAGAGTAGGAAAAAAGGTGATTGAGGTCAGAAATGTGATAATTACTTATAATTAAGGAGCATGTGAAGCAAGGAAAAATCAGCAAAGGAGATAGAAGACATACCTAGAAGGTAGGAAGAGAACCAGGTAAGAAAAGCAATACAAGGGTCTGAGCTAGGAAAAAAGATTTTGATTAACAGAGTCAACGATTGCTATTTAAAACAAAAAGAAACCAAAAGGAAGGTGCTTACTAAAAAAAAAAGAAGAAGAAGGAAAAAAAAGGTAGTTGAATTTGAGAATGATGAGGTCGTTCACAGGTACCTATAAAAGAATTTCTTTAAATGATCAAAGCAGGAACTGAACTGTAAGAGACTGAGGAGAGTAAATGGGAAGACAGTGGAGGCAATAAGTATAAAACACTCATATTCTTTTGTGTCAAAGCTATGGTTTTCCCAGTAGTCATGTATCAATGTGAGAGTTGGACCATAAAGAAGGCTGAACGCCGATGAATTGATGCTTTCGAACTGTGGTGTTGGAGAAAACTCTTGAGAGTCCCTTGGACTGCAAGATCACACCAGTCAATCCTAAAGGAAATCAGCCCTGAATATTTATTGGAAAGACTGATGCTGAAGCTGAAGCTGAAGCTGAATCTCCCATACTTTGGCTGCCTGATGTGAAGAGCCAACTCACTGGAAAAGACCCTGATCCTGGGAAAGATTGAGGGCAGGAGGAGAAGGGGATGACAGAGGATGAGATAGTTGGATGACATTATCCACTCAATGGACATGAATTTGAGCAAACTCCAGGAGATTGTGAAGGGCAGGGAAGCCTGGCGTGCAGCAGTCCATAGGGTCGAAAGAGTCAGACCCGAGTGAGCAACTGAAAAACTACAAATGTCTTTGTGAGTATTTCCTTTCTGTGACTGAGTGTACAAGCTTATAGGCCACTGGAATGACAGCCAACCTCCCTTAAAGATAGGTTATGGACGTCTATTGTTTTGTCTGTTCCATTTCACTACCTGCCTTTTCTGCTAACTATTTCTACCTACACCGCAAACCTTAGAGCCGACATGCAGAATGTATGGATTTTTGAGTGTGATATCAGAAAGAAAGCATGAGTCAGTCTTCTCCCCACTGGAGAAATTTTAACATGAAAAACTTTGATGCTGTCAGCAGTTGTATTTCTCCTCTGCTGGAATAAGCCAGTTAGTCTGCAAAAAAAAAAAAGATAATGACTCCAGTTTTCAGAGAGTAGATTGAAGAAATGGAGAGAAAGCATCCTAAGAGCGATGTGACTGTAGTTCCAATTATTTCTGAGGCACAGTTATGTTAATACATTTCCTTGGATTCCATCAGTCAACCCATCCACCTTCTTATTTTAGTTACACTGAGTTAGACTCTGCTCCTTGAGACTTAAAATTAACTAATGCAAGAAGAGATACATGTGTAGCAAAGGTTTGATAAATGTTGGAAAATACTATAGCAATGGTTGAGAATGACAGCATGATATTCTTGGAATCAGGGCTCCCCTGGTGACTCAGTGGTAAAGAATCTGCCTGCCAATGCAGAAGACACTTGTTTGATCCTTGGGTCAGGAAGATCCTCTGGAGTAGGAAATGGCAACCCACTCCAGTATTCTTGCCTGGGAAATTCCATGGACAGAGGAGCCTGGCGGGCTACAGTCCATGGGGGTCACAAAGAGTCAGACACAACTTTGCGACTAAACAACAACAAATTCTTGGAGTGAAGATAGAACAGAAGGCAACAGAACACTTTGTCTTGTTAATGTGAGAGAAAGAAGATGGCTTGAAGACATAGATGAGGTAGGTTTGAATTTCAGGTTTTGATTAAGCAATAAATACAAATTGTCTTTGTCTGTAACTCAGCCTAGTTTGTATTAATATTATGCACCCTCATCCCAATGAATTGGTGAAAACTTTATCCCAGGTCATCCTGCCTACCCACTTTTCCATTCCCAGAGCTCCATCATGGTTCCAAGTTACTTACAGAGTAACAGCATGTGGTTGGAGAGGCGGAAAAGTACATCTGAACTTTGGTCCACATAGATTTCAACTGAGAAGTGCCCATTTTTGCACATGATACCTTCAGGTCTGGTGGCTCTTCCTGCTGTTTCCATATTATGTCAGTGGCAGGGGACTCTTAGTGCTGTCTTTGTGCTCTATGTGGGCACTTCTGCTTCATTAAGGACTCGTCTGCTCAATCACTGTGACTCCATTTTCTCTCTCCAATTCTGTTGAGCAAGAAGGCAATTGGTCTTCTCTCTCCAGGGCTCACAGCCTCTGATCTCGCCACCATCTCAGAGGAATCTCCTAAGCTGGGGAAGGATTTGGATGGGATGGGGTGTGGACGAGAATCCTTCCCCTTTTGGTTTCATCCAAACACTGTGCTAATTCTCAATTCTCCTCCTTCTCCTAAGAGCTCAGTTTCTTTGAAACCAAAGCCAGTAAGATCCATCCTGTCCTACCCCTCTGTTGAGACCACGAAGATGGAGCCAGTTCACTGCTTCTCTGCATGAAAAAAAAGAAAAGGAAAAAGTGATGGAAGAAAAAAGTTGATATACGTTAATACCTCAAAAATATCAGAGATCTTTAAAAAAGAGAGGGGTTCATTTTAGATAGACTTGATCACCTGAAGAAGATAGTAGTGGAGGGTTTTCTGGGAGAAGAGTTGAGGACTGACAGCTGATGCAGAGGGTTGATGAGCAGCAGGAGAAGCAGGGCATCCAGAAAACTTGAATTTATCTGCAATCCTTCAGCACGTCTCAACTCCCTCCGTCAGTTCTTGGCACCTGGGAATGGCATGAGAATGGGTTTCTATCTAGATATGGATGTGACTGGTGGGAATGGTGAAAGGCCAAAGAGGATGAAGGAGGCAAAGATACCAATGAAGAACTTGTGCAAACTGGGCCATGGGGGCTGGGTTGGGTAGAGAAGCAGGGGAGGAAGAAAGGAGCCAGAAACTCTGATAATGATGGAAAACTACAGGAACATGTGTTCCAATGAGCACGAGGAGTCTGTCCAGCAGGAATCAGAGTTCAACAGGGTGGTGGAAGAGGAAAGTCTGAAATTTCACATCTGATAAAGCTCTCAGAGGTGATAATGACTATCACTTGAGAGCTCCCATGTCCTGACTCTGCTGAGAGCCAGACCGGGTGGATATTAAAGCCAGTGGTACCCACTCTGTGCCAATATCCATCTCACCTGAACTATATGAGCTCCTATAGACGCTCTAAAAACAAGTAGGTTCCTAAATCCCTCAAGGAGCCTGAAAATGCCCCCCATCAAATATTGGCTTATTTCAGGGTTCCCCAAATCTAATGAAAACCACAACTAAGAGTGTTCACCTTCTGGTTAGGCAAATACTGTGTGTGTTAATCGCTCAGTCATGTCTGGCTCTTTGCGACCCCATGGACTCCGAGAGGCTCCTCCGTCCATGGGATTTTCCAGGCGGGAATACTGGAGTGGATTGCCAGTTCCTTCTCTAGGGGAATCTTCCTGACCCAGGGCTTGAACCCGGGTCTCCCACATTGCAAGCAGATTCTTTACCATCTGAGTCACCAGAGAAGCCAATTTGAAGAGTGGTATGAGGATCAAGAACTCCACACAGCCTAAGATCTATTGTATGGAGATGGGAATATTTCCAGAAAGAGGGCATGACGTTTTTAATCATCATTTGCAAATAGTTTTTTCTCCTTCTTGGGCAAGGTCAGTTTCATCCCTAGCTTTTGTGTTTTTAGTTTTCCTATTTATTGAGAATTACACCTTCCACTAAGAGGCATTGTTACAGAGATTAAAGTTCATAATGTATTTTTAAAACTTGTGCACTGGCAATCAAAATTATTTTACCATCTCCATTAAAATACACTGTTTTGTGTTTCCATAGAAATCTGAGGCTTCTGAGGATTTCAGTGTCATCAGGTGGCTGGTGAGAGCAGTCTCTCATGCAATGAGATGGCTTATTGTTTATTTCAAATAATAAGTGGGAACAACAGGCATGTTCTCAACAGAGCTGGCATTTGAACATATAAGTTCCCATCTTCCTGCTTTTTTATTCAGGTAACTCTGGTTTTAATCCTGCTTTATAAACCCATGCATCACTTCTGCTTCCCTGTTGACGGTATATTCCAATTGTGTCTGCTTGCTGAGGTCCTCAGGACACAAATGTAATCATCTCTCTACATCTAGTTTATATTTGCTTCTTGAGAACGGCAATAATCTTATAAAGTCTCACCAACCTCTGTGAAAAAGCTACAAAAAACAGAGAACTGGCCCAGCTGATGATGAATTGCCTTAATCAAGAAATAGCAATAATCTGTATAGCACCAGGAACTCTACTTAATACACTATAATCACCCATGGTCAGGCTAAGTCGCTTCAGTGGTGTCCAACTCTTTGCAACCCTGTGGATGTAGCCCACCAGACTCCTCTGTTCATAGGGATTCTCCAAGCAAGAATACTAGAGTGGGTTGCCATGCCCTCCTCCATAGGTGCTTTACCACCAGTGCCACCTGGAAAACCCTAATCATTTATATGGGGAAATAAGCTGAAAAGAATGGATATATGTGTATGTATAATTGATTTACTTTGCAGTAGAGCAGAAACTAACACAACATTGTAAATCACCTATACTCCGTTAAAAATTAATTTTAAAAAAGGGATCACAGTGGTCCTTCTTTAACACATCCCTGCACATGTTCCCATCATACGGCTTTTTCATCAGTCCAGGGTTTGCTCAGGGAAGAGATTGGTTAGAACAAGGCTTGAATTCCACGACAACACATTGGCATTGTAATGGGTACAACACATTGGCATTGTAATGGGTACCTAGGGCATCTGCTCTCGTTCTTTAAGGCCTGTACCGGAGGTAATTTAGAACTGGAAAAAGCTTTGGAAACTTATCCGGAAGTCAGGAGTCGGAAGTGGGGATAGGACTTGCCTTTTCTTTTTTTTGTACTTGTGGTTTTCTCTAGGTATTTTTACACAAGATAGTCAGAGGAAAGAAAGTTTTCATATATTTGAAATGCAATCTGCCTGTTAGAGAGTGGTTTTAAGGCATTACATTTCTCTTTTTATTTCAAAGAGCAGATAAAAATGGAAAACTGTTAGCTATTCTAACCATCGTATAGTCATAATTATCAATTTGAATTCCTATTGCGAATACTTGCAACCACAGTGAAGTGATTTATCATCAAATATATCTCAGGGTTTTAATTGTGTGCACTTGAATATATTTGCATATTCTCAGCACACTTCATCATTTTTGTTCCTGATAAAGCACTTCAAAAGAAACTAGGCTCTGTCAGTTAAAAATGTTATTGTTCTTGCATATCTCTAAGAGTGATGGGTAATTGCTATCATATTCTGAATATGTTTAGGATTAAAGGTACCCTGGATTTTATAAAACGGTGCCACGAAAGTAAGATTTCAAAACACCTGCTGGGCTAGGTGTCCAGCGTTTAATGTTAGTAACATCCACACTTTGTATAATGTTATTTAATGATTTCTTGTGTGGCAGTTGAAACTAGGGCAGCAGTATTTTCCTTTAAAGTGAGACTTTCTGAGAGCTCATCTCCTTCCTGCCTCCTTAAGGAGCCAAAACTACAAAGCAGAATAAAGATGCACACAGGACACTCTGGACTAAGAAGACATTAAGCAAATGGGGCCTTTTCTGTGGCTCCTTCCCTCGTCTTCCTCCCATCACCGACTCAGGGCCCCCAGCAGCATGTTTTTCTTCTTGAAGGACAAAAAGATCGAGTCATGAACAAGAAAATGCACTGCATATGAAAAGAAATAATATTAAACGGATTTAGTAAGTTCAACAAGAGGAGTACAAATTCAACTTTCTCATCACCGCCAAAAAACCCCCAAACTAGTAATTTGTCCAAAACCCTGCTGGTGTTATTTACACATTCCACTCACCTAATGCTTTCTTTTATTTGTACACCTAAAGTGCATATTGATATAAATTCCTAGACAGTGTAAAGATTCTTGGCAGAGCTGAAGATTGTTCACTGAAAATTAACTCCAGTCTAGCCAAATGTATTAACTTAATTCCCCTAGGCATCAGTGTCAAAAGAAGGTGTTAGATGCAACAAGAAAATAAATAACATAGCTTTAAAATAGTTAAAGCAGAAAACAAACAGAAATATAGGAAAAATATGCAGTTACAGTACAATGTTTTAATATACTTTTCCTGAAAATAGATCAAACACAAATAAATTGGTAAGGATATAGATTTGAGCAACACACAAAATAATGTCTAATATACATTATCTAATACACTGTCCTCAGAATATATATTCTTTTCAGTATATGAAAAATATTTATAAAATCAGAACAGAGTCTTCCAGGCTCCTCCATCCATGGGATTTTCCAGGCAAGAGTACTGGAGTGGGATGCCATTGCCTTCTCCAAAAGTAAGTTATACAAGTAGTCAAAGAACTGGTTTCATGTATATCATTAACTATAAAGCAATTATATAATCATTATGTAATAGCTAAAATATAAGTGAAAATCCCCATATATTTAGAAATTTAAAAGCACACATTTAACAACTCAGGTAAAAGAAGAAATCATAAGAGAAATGGTAAAATGTTTAGAATTGGAATAACAACAAAAATAGTAATCTCATAAACCTTGTGGAAGAAAGGCAAAATAGTATTTATGGTAAAATTATGATTATTTATGGTAAAATTTATAGCATAATGTGACTATAATGTGAGATACCAAGGGAACATTTCACGCAAAGATGGGCTCAATAAAGGACAGAAATGGTATGGACCAACAGAAGCAGAAGATATTAAGAAGAGGTGGCAAGAATACACGGAAGAACTGCACAAAAAAAGAAATTCACAATCCAAATAATCATGATGGTGTGATCACTCACCTAGAGCCAGACATCATGGGATGTGAAGTCAAGGGGGCCTTAGGAAGCATCACTACGAACAAAGCTAGTAGAGGGGATAGAATTCCAGTTGAGCTATTTCAAATCCTAAAAATTGATGCTGTGAAAGTACTGCACTCAGTTCAGTTCAGTTCAGTTGCTCAGTCATGTCCGACTCTTTGTGACCCCATGAATCGCAGCACGCCAGGCCTCCCTGTCCATCACCAATTCCCGGGGTTCACTCAGACTCACGTCCATCGAGTTGGTGATGCCATCCAGCCATCTCATCCTCTGTCGTCCCCTTTTCCTTCTGCCCTCAATCCCTCCCAGCATCAGAGTCTTTTCCAATGAGTCAACTCTTCGCATGAGGTGGCCAGAGTACTGGAGTTTCAGCTTCAGCATCATTCCTTCCAAAGAACACCCAGGATTGATGTCCTTTAGAATGGACTGGTTGGATCTCCTTGCAGTCCAAGGGACTCTCAAGAGTATTCTCCAACACCACAGTTCAAAAGCATCAATTCTTCAGCACTCAGCTTTCTTCACAGTCCAACTCTCACATCCATACATGATTACTGGAAAAACCATAGCCTTGACTAGACGAACCTTTGTTGGCAAAGTAATGTCTCTGCTTTTGAATATGCTATCTAGGTTGGTCATAACTTTCCTTCCAAGGAGTAAGCGTCTTTTAATTTCATGGCTGCAATCACCATTTGCAGTGATTTTGGAGCCCAGAAAAATAAAGTCTGACACTGTTTCCCCATCTATTTCCCATGAAGTGATGGGACCAGATGCCATGATCTTCGTTTTCTGAATATTGAGCTTTAAGCCAACTTTTTCACTCTCCTCTTTCACTTTCATCAAGAGGCTTTTGAGTTCCTCTTCACTTTCTGCCATAAGGGTGGTGTCATCTGCATATCTGAGGTTACTGATATTTCTCCCGGCAATCCTGACTCCAGCTTGTGCTTCTTCCAGCCCAGCGTTTCTCATGATGTACTCTGCGTATAAGTTAAATAAGCAGGGTGACAATATACAGCCTTGACGCACTCCTTTTCCTATTTGGAACCAGTCTGTTGTTCCATGTCCAGTTCTAACTGCTGCTTCCTGACCTGCATATAGGTTTCTCAAGAGGTAGGTCAGGTGGTCTGGTATTTCCATCTTTTTCAGAATTTTCCATAGTTTATTGTGATCCACACAGTCAAAGGCTTTGGCATAGTCAAGAAAGCAGAAATAGATGTTTTTTTTTTTAATTTAATTTTATTTTTAAACTTTACATAATTGTATTAGTTTTGCCAAATATCAAAATGAATCCACCACAGGTATACATGTGTTCCCCATCCTGAGCCCTCCTCCCTCCCTCCCTCCCCATACCGTCCCTCTGGGTCGTCCCAATGCACTAGCCCCAAGCATCCAGTATAGTGCATCGAACCTGGACTGGCATCTCGTTTCATACATGATATTTTACATGTTTCAATGCCATTCTCCCAAATAATAGATGTTTTTATGGAACTCTCTTGCTTTTTCAATGATCCAGCGGATGATGGCAACCGCTGATCTCTGATCCTGATTCCTCTGCCTTTTCTAAAACCAGCATGAACATCTGGAAGTTCATGGTTCATGTATTATGCCAGCAAATTTGGAAAAGTCAGCAGTGGCCACAGGACTGGAAAAGGTCAGTTTTCATTTCAGTCTCAAAGAATGCTCAAACTACCGCACAGTTGTGCTCATCTCACATGCTAGTAAAGTAATGCTCAAAATTCTCCAAGCCAGGCTTCAACAGTATGCATGAACTGTGAACTTCCAGATGTTCAAGCTGGTTTCTGAAAAGCCAGTGGCACCAGAGATCAAATTGCCAACATCTGCTGGATCATCGAAAAAGCAAGAGAGTGCCAGAAAAAAATCTATTTCTGCTTTACTGACTATGCCAAAGCCTTTGACAATGTGGATCACCACAAACTATGGAAAATTCTGAAAGAGATGGGAATACCAGACCACCTGACCTGCCTCTTGAGAAATCTGTATGCAGGTCAGGAAGCAACAGCTAGAACTGGACATGGAACAACAGACTGGTTCCAAATAGGAAAAAGAGTGCGTCAAGGCTGTATATTGTCACCCTGCTTTTTTAACTTATATGCAGAGTACATCACGAGAAACGCTGGGCTGGAAGAAGCACAAGCTGGAGTCAGGATTGCCGGGAGAAATATCAGTAACCTCAGATATGCAGATGACACCACCCTTATGGCAGAAAGTGAAGAGGAACTCAAAAGCCTCTTGATGAAAGTGAAAGAGGAGAGTGAAAAAGTTGGCTTAAAATTTAACATTCAGAAAACTAAGATCATGACATCTGGTCCCATCACTTCATGGCAAATAGGTGGGGAAACAATGACAGACTTTACTTTTTTGGGCTCCCAAATCAATGCAGATGGTGACTGCAGCCATGAAATTAAAAGACACTTACTCCTTGGAAGAAAAGTTATGACCAACATAGACAGCATATTCAAAAGCAGAGACTTGACTTTGCCAACAAAGGTCCATCTAGTCAAGGCTATGGTTTTTCCAGTAGTCAAGTACAGATGTGAGAGTTGGAGTAATAAGAAAGCTGAGTGCAGAAGAATTGATGCTTTTGAACTGTGGTGTTGGAGAAGACTCTTGAGAGTCCCTTGGACTGAAAGGAGATACAACCAGTTCATCATAAAGGAGATCAGTTCTGGGTGTTCATTGGAAGGACTGATTTTGAAGCTGAAACTCCAATACTTTGGCCACCTGATGTGAAGAGCTGACTCACTGGAGAAGACCCTGATGCTGGGAAAGATTGAGGGCAGGAGGAGAAGGGGATGACAAAGGATGAGTGGTTGAATGGCATCATCAACTCAATGGACATGGGTTTTGTGGACTCTGGGTGTTGGTGATGGACAGGGAGGCCTGGCATGCTGTGGTTCATGGGGTCGCAAAGAGTTGGACACTACTGCGTGACTGAACTGAACCCAATTAAGGAGGAGAAGAAGTAGAAAATTAGATCTGATCTAGTCTTCTCAAAAGAGGATATTCAATAATTAATCATAGCAAGTTTGTTGCTAGGAATAACGTTAACAAAATATATTAGGACTTTAATAAACATATTAATTACTAAAAGAAATTCTAATTAAATGAAGGGATGCAAAATATACCATGTTGGTGAACTGGAAGAAGCAATATCAAACAAATCATTTCTCTGCAAATTGATCTATTGAGTAAATGCATTATCAACTAATTGCAATAAATTTGTGTGTATATGTACATGCAACTTGTCAAAAGAAAATTTTAAAATATATATGGAAGAAATAACCAAGACATTCTAAAAGAATAAAAAGTTATTGAAGCTTGCTTATAGTTATGAGCCTTTTGATGAGGGTGAAAAGGGAAAGTGAAAAAATTGCCTTGAAACTCAAGGTTAAAAAAACTAAGATCATGGCATCTGATCCCATCACTTCATAGCAAATAGATGGGGAAACAGTGGAAGCAGTGACTGATTTTATTTTCTTGTGTTCCAAAATCATTACAGATGGTGACAATAGGCATGGTATTAAAAGATGGTTGTTTCCTAGAAGGGAAGCTATGACAGCCTAGACAGCATATTAAAAAGCAGAGACGTCACTTTGTTAACAAAGGTCTGTGTAGTCAAAGATATGGTTTTTCCAGTAGTCATGTATGGATGTGAGAGCTGGACCATAAAGAAGATTGAGTACTGAAGAAATGATACTTTCAAATTGTGGCACTGGAGAAGACTTGAGAATTTCTTGGACTACAAGGAGATCAAACCAATCAATCATAAAGGAAATCAAGCCCTAATATTCATTGGAAGGACTGGGGCTAAAGCTGAAGCTCCAATACTCTGGCCACCTGATGTGAAGAACTGACTCATTGGAAAAGATACTGTTACTGGGAAAGATTGAGGGCAGAAGGAGAAGGGGATGACAGAGGATGAGATGGATAGACAGCACTGACTCAATGGACACGAATTTGAACAAACTCCAAGAGGCCGGAGGACAGAGGAGGCTGGCAGGCTCCAGTTCATGGAGTGGCAGGGTTGGACATGTCATAGTGACTGAACAGTAACACATCGATATAAATAATTCTTATAAAGCTTTGACAAGAGCTCTTATAAAGTTATGACCCTACCATATTATCATCAAGAAAGATAAATAGATGAATGAAACAAAGAATTCAAAGCAGACTGAAATGTAATTTATGTCAGAGTAAGCATGCACATCAGTGGGAAAAGAATAGACTTTTAATACACATGACTGGAGCAATTGTTACTAGTGTGTGAAAAATGAAATCAAAGTCCCACTTTAGCTCATGCACAAAACCGATTGTAGGTGAACTAAACGTTTAAATATGAAGGACAAAGCTATAAGTTTTTAGGCATAACACAGAACAACATCTTTGTGACATTAGGCATAAGGAAAAATTTCTTCAGCAGGATGCAAAAACTGTAAATAATAAAATAAGAATATATATACATGGCCATCTGATGTGAAGAGCCAACTCATTAGAAAAGACCGTAATGCTGGGAAAGATTGAAGGCAGGAGGAGAAGGGGTTGACAGAGGACGAGATCATTGGCATCACTGGCTCGATGGACATGAGTTTGAGCAAGCTCCAGGAGATGGTGAAGGACAGAGAAACTTGGTGTGCTGCAGTCCATGGGGTCACAAAGACTTGGACACCACTGAGCAACTAACACACACAGGTAAATTAGCTAAAGTAAAAGTAAGAACTTTCATTCACCAAGATGTATGAAAAAGAAAGTAAAAATACAAGCCAGAGACTGGTAGAACATGTTTGCCATATGTGTAATTAACGAGTGAACAGTATCTAGAATATATAAAGACCTCTGGAAAAAATGAAAACGGTGGACAAAAAATGGAAACAAAAGATCACATCTTCAGAGAAGAGTAAATCCAAATGTTCAAACAAATACAGGCAAGATTCTCAGCCTTGTTAGTCATCAAGAAAATGAAAATTTAGACACCAATGAGATACTACCATGCTGGCAATAAGTTAAGAATCCTGGCAAAATCTAAGGTTGGCAAGGATGTGGAGTTATTTTCATGGGATTATAAATTAGGACAAATCTCTTTGAAAACGGCATTGCCCAGCAAGTACTTCTAAAACGAAAGTGCATATCCATCCCAGCACTCTTTTGTAACAGGAAGAAAAAGAGGAACAATTCAAAGGTCCATCGACCTTTGATAAGTGACCTGCATGATAGTCATACAATGAAACTGATATTCTTGTGAAGAGTAATGAATTACATAGATATGTAAAAACATGGATAAAACTCACGAACATAATGTTGAACTGAAAAAGCAAATAGAGGAGGACCAGGGCTTCCCAGGTGGTGCTAGTGGGAAAGAACTCACCTGCCGATATAGGAGATGTAAGAGACGCAGGTTTGATCCCTGGGTCAGGAAGATCCCCTGGAGGAGGGCACAGCAACCCACTCCAGTATTCTTGCTAGAGCCTGGTGGGCTATGGTCCATAGGGCTGCAAAATGTTGGACATGACTGAAGCGACTTAGCACAGTGTAAGACAGATGCTCTGTTTTTTTGTTAATATTAAGTTCAAAAACATGCCACACTGGACAATATATTACTTAGGGAATTGCCATCTAGGAAAACTAAAAGGGAGAGAGTGTGAGAGGAACGATAAACATAAATTTTAGCAGAATGGTTTCCTCTGAGTAGAGTGGGAAGGGGATGGGACAGGGACTTCACAGATAACTTATGTTTGGTAGTGGTCACTGGGTCGTGAGTATGTGCTAAGTCTCTTCTGTCTGACTCTTGGCAGCCCTATGGATCATAGCCCACTGGGCTCCTCTGTCCATGGGGACTCTTCAGGCAAGAATACTGGAGTGGGTTGCCATGTCCTCCTCCAGGGAATCTTCTTGACCCAGGGGTCGAACCCATGTCTCTTATATCTCCTGCATTGGCAGGTGGGTTCTTTATCACTAGAACTGCCTGGGAAGCCCAGTAACTGGGTAGAATATTTCAAAAGTCTCATGTTATCCATTTTTATGTTTTGTGTGTATTTTGTGAGTATTTTAACCTCAATATTTAATACAAATTTTTAAATTTTATTTTTTGTTAGGATATAGTTGATTCACAATGTTGTGTTAGTTCAGGTATACAGCAAAGTGATTCAGTTATCCATATGCACACATTCACTCCTTTTTAGATCGTTTTCCATATAGGTCAGTACAGAATATTGAGTAGAGTTCCCTGTACTATACAGTAGGCTTTTGTTGATTTTCCATTTTGTATATAGTAGTATGTATAAGTTAAACCCCAGAGAAGGCAATGGCACCCCACTCCAGTACTCTTGCCTGGAAAATCCCATGGACGGAGGAGCCTGGTGGGCTGCAGTCCTTGGGGTCGCTAAGAGTCGGACACGACTGAGCGACTTCACTTTCACTTTTCACTTTCCTGCATTGGAGAACGAAATGGCAACCCACTCCAGTGTTCTTGCCTGGAGAATCCCAGGGACGGGGGAGCCTGGTGGGCTGCCGTCTATGGGGTCACACGGAGTCGGACACGACTAAAGTGACTTAGCATTGCATAGCATAAATTAAGCCCAAATTTCTAATTTATCCCGTCCCCCACGTTTCCCCTTTGGTAACCATTGGGTTGTTCGCTATGTCTGTGAGTCTGTTTCTGCTTCATAAATAAGTTCATTTGTATCATTTTTTAGATTCCACATATGAAATGGTATATTTGTCTTTGTCTGACTTATTTCAGTTAGTATAACAATCCATAGGTCCATCCATGTTGCTTCAAAGGGTATTATTTCATTCTTTTATTTTTAAGGAATAATCTTTAAGAATTAGTTCACCAGTGTTGGTAGGACAGATGGAATGTGTACTTTGTGGCTGAAATATGTCAGGACAATCAGAAGAATCAACTGCAGAACCTCAGTCTTGGAAGCAGTGGTACAGAAGATAGAAAACCAGGAGAGAGACTCAGATGTGTGAAAACAGGCTCAGGATCCAGTCAGTAGAATGAGGTTATGGAAAAGTTAGATCACTAAAAACTAAGCCAGAACCCAACCAGGGCTCACAACTCCAAGTGACATAGCATCAAAACTGAGACATGTGCGTTACTGTTCTGGGTTCCCCCTACCAAGGAAAAGGATAAGCTAGTAGGGAAGGCAATGGCACCCCACTCCAGTACTCTTGCCTGGAAAATCCCATGGACGGAGGAGCCTGGTAGGCTGCAGTCCATGGGGTTGCTGAGTGTCGGACACAACTGAGTGACTTCACTTTCACTTTTCACTTTCTTGCATTGGAGGAGGAAATGGCAACCCACTCCAGTGTTCTTGCCTGGAGAATCCCAGGGACGGGGGAGCCTCATGGGCTGCCGTCTCTGGGGTCTCACAGAATCGGACACGACTGAAGCGACTTAGCAGCAGCAGCAGCAGCAGTAGGGCTTCCCAGTTGGCGCTGAGAATGTGGTAAAGAACCCGCCTGCCAATGCTAGAGACATGAGAGATGTTGGTCCAATCCCCAGATCAGGAAGATGCCCAGGAGGAGGGCATGGCAACGCACTCCAGTATTCTTGTCTGGAGAATCTCATGGACAGGGGAGCCTGGTGGGCTACAGTCCACAGGGCTGTAAAGAGTCAGACATGGCTGAAGTGACTCAGCAGGCCTGAATAGAGCTAGTATTCAGGGTTGAATACGAGGGATAAGTGTAAGAGAATCCAGAGATTCTCTTGAAGGAATCTTGAGATTCTCTTGAGTGTGAGAATCAGAGGGCTGCCAAGATGGGAGGTTAAACAGGTCTTTATAACATCTTCCCCAAAAAAGGAATTTTCTTATTTTCTTCTCATCTCACAGGTCGAGACTCTGAAAGAAGTTACAGTGACTTCTCTCAAGTCATTTTATCATCAATTTGGAACCAGAAATAGAATCCATTGATTGGTCCTAACTGTGTTTGTTGATGCCACCACTAACCTATGCTCCTTCATTCATAAGAGACTCAGTGGCTGTACACAGGGTAAGAGGAGACCAGCCATGATTCACAGGCCAGGTGTCTCAGGCAAGGTTTTATTTCCTTGTTTTCAGGATGCCCATCTTTTTTAGCCTCTGAAAACAGCAGCTGTGCCAGACAGTAGTCAACAGAAAAAGAGAAGAACTCATTTATAAAGCAGAGGACAAAACAATTTGCCCAGCACTTACACTGCAGTCTTTGGGGCTCAGGATCAAAGAGTTTGGTTTGAGTTTTCTTCAGTTACCCAAACTTAGTTGCTTTCTTTTTCTGCATCGAAATGATTTTCAATGTCTATTCATGTAACAATGGATATGAGGTTCTAGCAAATGCCCACCAGTTGGGTCACCACTGAAATGGAAATGGCATGGTTTAAACAAATCAAAAGCATATAATTGAGGTCACTAAAAGACATTTTGCAGGCAAAATCCAAAAGGGTATAATAATGAAATATGTCTAAAAATGAGAGTAGAAAAACAAACTATAAAACACTTCCCTATGTAAATGTCACAACTGTGTTTCAGTCGTGTCTGACTCTTTGTGACCCCATGGACTATAGCCCACCAGGCTCCTCTGTCCATGGAAATCTCTAGGCAAGAATACTGGAGCGGCTAGCCATTCCCTTCTCCAACTCGGGTCTCCTGCATTGCAGGTGGATTCTTTACCATCTGATTCACCAGGGAAGTCACAATTGTATCAGATATTAAATCCACATTTAGAGGTAATTTTGCCCCAAAGAGTAAGATTTAGAAATTATGCTTCCTAAAGTAAAAAAAAATTTAATATATAAAAATATGGTTTAAACAACCCAGATCTATCTCTAGTTTCCTATGTGACATTATGCAAGTCTCCTAACTTCTGTGCTGGCAAAGGGCTCAGAGACACCTACCATTCCTGCCTTCCCAAAGAGAAATATGCATGAAAGCATCTCGCTGAATGTAAAAAGCCTTTCAAAGTATGTATTTAAAGTGCAGCTAGAAACTGGCTTCCATGAAATTTTCTCAGGATAATTTTAGGAAAATAGGGAGAAATTTTGGTGGAACATAGGACAGCTCTTTTTTTTTTTTTGTATTGAAATATACAGGCTTCCCAGATGGGGCTCAATTAGTAAAGAATCTGCCTGCTAGTGCAGGAAACACAGGAGATGGGGGTTCGATCCCTGGGTTGGGAAGATCCCCTGGTGTAGGGCATGGCAACACACTCCAGTATTCTTGACTGGAAAACCCCACAAATAGAGAAGCCTGGCGGGTTCCTTGGGGTTGCAAAGAGCTGGACGTGACGGCATGCACACTCCCATGTAGGTAATCTGCTATTTTTGGGCTGGTGTCAGGTGTACACAAAGTGCTTCAGATATGCATAATCTTTTTCAGATTCTTTTCCATTATAGGCTATTGCAAGATATTTAATACAGTTCCCTGTGCCACACAGTAGGGCCTTGTTTATCTATTTTTACATATAGTAGTACGTATCTATTAATCACAAATTCCTAATTTATCCCTCCCTCACCCCACCTTTCCCCTTTGGCAGCCATAAGTTCGTTTTCTATATCTGTGAGTCTATTTCTGTTTTGTAAATACGTTTATTTGTATCATTTTTTGAAGACTCCACACATAAGTAATATCATATGATATTTGTTTTTCTCTGACTTACTTTGTTTAGTATGATAATCTCTAAGCCTATCCATGTTGCTAGAAATGACATTATTTTCTTCTTTTTTTAATGGCTGAAGTATTCTGTTGCATATATATGGAAGATGCATATACCACATTTTCTTTATCCGTTCATCTAGGGCTGCTATTTCGATTCACAATTGACTGATCAGATTGCTCAAAGAAGGTAGACTGATGGATTTTATTTTAAAACCTTAGGGGATACATTAGTTTTCTATTACTGTAGAGCAAGTTACTCCAGGTTTAGCAGCTTAAACAACATATTTTATTATCTCACAATTCTGTAGGTCAGAAATTCAGCAAGCCTGACCGGGTTCTTTACTTAGGATTTCAAAAGACCAAAGTTAGCCAGGCCGAGCTGTTATCCGGAGGATCTAGAGGTGAATCTGAATGCAAGCTGTAGGTCTGAGATGTACATCAGGCTGTAGGTCTGAGTGGCTGCAGGTCTGAGATGCCCATCTCCCTTCTGGCTGTTAGCTAGGAGCTGCTCTCTGCTCCCAGAGGGTGTCCATGTTGCTTTGCCTGTGGTCGCTTTCATTTTCAAAGCCAGCAACTGGGTACCGAATTTCCCTCATGCTTTGAAATCTAAGACTGCCTCTTCTGCTACCAGTCTGAAACCTGTCTGCGTTCAAGAGTCATATGACTAGTCGAGCCCACCCAAATAAGGTGAATGATATCATAATATAACACAATCATGGGAGTGATATTTCCTCCAATTCCCAGCTTCCATGGACTCAGGGAAGAATATTTTTTGTGGAGACCATTGTAGAAATTCTGCCTGTCACAGAGAAAGTAGCGGATAAAAGTTAGGAAAATGGGTTTTGGTGAAGTTGACTTGGTTTCGAATTCCAATTCTGTAATTTGACTGGATCTGTGTTCAAAATCTGTTAAGTTGTTAAACCTTGCTATGCTTTATTTTCTTTAGATTGCCATTTAGGACTTCCCTTGTGGTTCAGATGGTAAAGCGTCTGCCTACAATGCAGGAGACCGGGGTTCGATCCCTGGGTCGGGAAGGTCCTCTGGAGAAGGAAATGGCAATCCACTCCAGTACTCTTGCCTGGAAAATCCCATGGATGGAGGAGCGTGGTGGGCTACAGTCCATGGGGTCGCAAAGAGTTGGATACGACTGAGCGACTTCACTTGGTCTTGGTCTTGTGTTCAAAATTTGTTAAGTTGTTAAACCTTGCTATGCTTTACTTTCTTTAGATTGCCATCTACTTAGGAGTAGGAAGTTCTAATCACCATTCCCCATATGCTTTGCATGGTGTCCAGAACCTGCCAGTATTCAGTATTATTTGAAATGATGAATGATGAACTGAACGAATGGTTACTAACATTGAAATTCATCTCTAACACATACCATAAAGCTATTGTTTGTTATTTCAGTCACTAAGACCAGAAAGCTACATTTGGCCCCATTTTGCCAGTTTTTTTTTTTTTTTTTTTTCATTGACTTGGCTCAATGAATTGACTCAAATTGACTCAGGTCAATGAATAAGGCCATACAAGAAATGGATACTAGGACTTCCCTGGTAGTCCAGTGGCTAAGACTCCTTGCTTGTAATACAGTGAGCTGGGGTTCAATCAAACAGTAATACAGTGTTCATGCAGGGAACTTGATCCTGCATGCTGCAATTAAGACCCAGTGCAGCCAAATAAATAAGAAATGAACATTAAAGAAGTAAGGGTAACAAATCTTGGCCAGGCTTTGGATGAGAGCACCCAAGTTTTCTCCATCACATGTACATTTGGGTTACACCAACAAATTAGTTTTAAAATGGAGCAAAGTGTCCCTGAGGTATACAAGGCAATCCCGTTGTGGTTGTAGGAAAGTAGCCATGGCAGAGACCACTGAGTCACCCCTTCCTGGGCACACAGAGACATATGACTGACTGCTCACCAACAGGAAAGAAAAAGAACTAATATGTTACATCCCATCCCAAGCAGTTAAGAGCAGGTCTGACTTCTCCATGTTTTATCCTCTCCCTTCAGCATGACTAGAACAAAAAGATACAATGGAATCAGCTCTAGTCCCTAAGTCACTGCAGGAGAGCCCCCAGGAAAGCTGCCTGATCTTTTAACGCTGAGATAAAACTCAGAAATAAGCCTTACTGGATTAAGCCACTCAGAGTTGAGGGTGTATTTGTTACTGGAGCATAGTCTAGCTATCCTGACTAGTACAGGAACACTATTTCAAGTCATAAGTACAAATAGTCCTTGATCTAAAGTTAACTGGGATTCATTGGTCTTACTACAAATTAGACATGGTAGAGGAGCTAGCAAAAACATACTTCTTTATTTACAGGTATTTATCATTTATAGCCCAATAAAAGATAAGAAAATTACCAATAAATCAGGAGCATTCACAAAATATTCAGTTTCCTTTTTGAAAACTACTTCTAAGCACCTTTCAGATAGCAAGTCAGTCAACATTTAGTGGAAAATACTAATTCTCAAGCAATGCTGAAAAGTTATCCTTGATGGTGGTCTGAAACTTATAGCCCAGATGATCAATGCTGTTTGAGTCTGAGCATGAAAGGGTGGTCTTACAGTCTCAGACTTGGCATCTTCGGTTGTGGCATGGAATGCTACCCCTTCCTGGGGCATCAGAATGATCTTTGAAGCCTTGTTTTCCAGTATGACATGAGCTTGGCATACTATTTAGCTGGTGAGTTGGAAATAAATGTACAGTTTTTTTTTCCCCCAAGCCTTGAAAGTTTAATCCATCTTATGTGAGATAAATCTCAGCAAACATTCAGGAAAAGCTGAATTTAGCGAGAGGCTCATGTGTGGTATATTTTTTCTGTCAAGGAGAAGATACTAGTCAGTAGTGGTGTCATAAAAGCAACTACCTAGCCAAGATTTTTGCTGATCTCATGTTCAACAGCCCCCATGAGTAACTCTTGGTTATCAAGTCATTGTTTTTCCATATACATTTTCCCCAGACATTTTCAATAGTATGCGAAAGGCTTGATACCCACATCAATTTTCTTAAAGCTCTGATCAGCTATCTCAAACCCATCATGCACACTCTTGAAATACTGAAGGCTTTATTTGAAAATTATTAATACTGTTACCTAAATAAAATAGCTTTCAGTAACACCAAGACAATTAATATTATATCCTTACTTTCCCAAGCCTCTTTAATAGGGAGAATAAATTACTCTTAAAGTTAATTCAGAGTGGCAAACACCATTTTCTCCAATATATTTGTATCTTCCACATCAGTGTAACGATTTTTCTTAGACAATATCAAAGAATAATTTTGTTGTTTTTCAGTCACTGAGTTGTGTCTGACTTTTCAACCTCGTGGACTGCAGCACTCCAGGCTTCTGCTCCTCTATCTTCCACCATCTCTTGAAGTTTGCTCAAATTCACGTCCATTGAGTTGGTAATGCTGTCTAATCATCCCATCTCCACCGCTGCCTTCCCCTTTTGCCTTCAATCTTTCCCAGTATCAGGGTCTTTCCCAATGAGTCAGTTCTTGGCATCAGGTGGTCAAAGTATTGGAGCTTCAGTTTCAGCACCAATGAATATTCAGAATTGATTTCCTTTAGGATTGACTGGTTTGATCTCCTTGCAGTTCAAGGGACTCTCAAAAGTCTTCTTCAGCACCACAATTCAAAAGCATCATTTAACCTACTACATAATTTTCAAACATTATTCTAGAACAACTTTTAGGCATCAAAATTCTTCCTGAAGTTCTATTAATGATTTTCCTAGAATTTTTCTTTCTTTTTCCTTTTTTTTTGGCCATGCTGTTCAGCTTGTGGGTTCCTAGTTCCCCAACTAGGGGTTGAACCCAAGCCCTCTGCATTGGGCATGTGGCATCATAGCCACATGGACTAGGGACTGCCAGGGAATTCCACGTAGAATTTTTTTCTACCTTTTTTTCTCAGTTAAAAATACCCATCCTTTACTTATCCCCCCCAGCAGTACACTACTGCATGGCTTTATATAACAATTATTAGTATAATCAGTATTCATTGAGCAGAATGTACTTGCAATACAAACTAAAAAGAAGAATCAATAGGTAAGCAGGTTTCTTAACTGAGAAGTTTCTTAATGCTTCACTTCATTCTCTTTGTGGGTATTATTTAACTTCTTGTTTTATTCCTTTAGTTATGATTAATTCTGTGACTAAAGTAAGAAAGTTAAAAGTGAAGTCACTCAGTTGTGCCCGACTCTTTGAGACCCCGTGGATAGTAGCCTGCACCAAGCTCCTCCGTCCATGGGATTTTCAAGGCAAGAGTACTGGAGTGGGCTGCCATTTCCTTCTCCAGGGAATCTTCCCAACCCAGGGATCGAACCCAGGTCTCTCACATTGTAGACAGACGCTTTACCGTCTGAGCCAAAGATACTAATAATGGGTAGATATTCTAAAATTGGTGCATGGGTAATCAGGGAAAAACTTCCCTAATTCTCTCCTAGATTTTAGAGCAGGAACTCACCACCCTTTCCAATGCCTCTCTCTCCCACCTATGCCCCTACTACAGATGGCTAGATTTTGCATGTCTTGACACTAAAAGCAATGTGTTTTTCATTTAAAACTCCCATATATTCTAGTCTGTAAGGATATAGAGTATGGACTTCCCTGGTGACTAAGTGGTAAGGAATCTGCCTGCCAATGCAGGAGATTAGGGTTTGATCCTTGGAGAAGGAGATGCAACTCCCTCCAGTATTCTTGCCTAAGAAATCCTAGAACAGAGGAGCCTGGCAAGTTACAGTCCACCAGGTCACAAAGAGACACGACTGAACAATTGAACAAAACAACAAAGGCTGCAGAGTAGGTACACAAAGAGTCTGGTAAATAATTTGAACTGTCTATTCTTGGCTGACTCATTTTAAATTATGCAGTGTTATCAATTTTAATTGTCTTAAATTGTGGTATAATAGACATGCAGAAAATACACAAAAAGTGTCAGCTCAATGACTTATCACAAAGAGAGCATTTGAAAAACCCATGGATCAAAAAATAAAATATTTTCAGCACCTCAGAAGCCCCCAGTTAGACCCTCTCTCAAATACCACTTACTCAAAGGTAACCACTATCCTGATTGCTAACCCTGTGTTCTAGGTTTTTCTGTCTGGGACAGTAAGTAAATAGGCTCATACTGTATTCTGTTATGCCTGAGTTCTCTCACCCAACATTGTGACTGTGAGATTTATTGAGATGGAGTGTGTAGCTCCAGTATATGTAGCAAGTTCTGGATGTTATAGATTGGTGGTTGTCACTGCTGTGTAGTATTCCATTATAATAATATACTACAGTTTCTTTCTCTGTTATACTGTTGATTGATGTTTGGCTTGTTTTCAGTGGTGCCCAGGAACACAAATTTACCAGTTGTGTATGTTGCAAATATCTTTTCCTACCCCTTGTCCCTTGGACTGCAAGGAGATCCAACCAGTCCATTCTAAAGGAGATCAGCCCTGGGTGTTCTTTGGAAGGAATGACACCAAAGCTGAAACTCCAATACTTTGGCCACCTCATGCGAAGAGTTGACTCATTGGAAAGACTCTGATGCTGGGAGGGATTGGGGGCAGGAGGAGAAGGGGACCACAGAGAATGAGATGGCTGGATGGTATCACCAACTCGGTGGACGTGAGTTTGAGTGAACTCCCGGAGATGGTGATGGACAGGGAGGCCTGGTGTGCTACAATTCATGGGGTCGCAAAGAGTTGGACACGACTGAGCGACTGAACTGAACTGAACTGACCCCTTGTCTTGCCTTGAAAGCAAACAATTTTTAATTTACATATTTTGACAAATTGCAAGTTATTCTGCCTGATTCTGTAAGGGGTACATACAGAGTGCAGACTACTTAACTATGAAACTGTTGAAGTGTTTTTAAGCTCCTGGGACAAACAGAAATTATATCTAAGGGAAAGATGTTCAACTGTAATGTGTGAGCAGGAGAAATAAAGTGAGTGAACGGATCATGATTCCAAAATTAGGATGAGGTACCAAATAATTATTGGGCAAGTTAAAAATGGCTTTATATTATAGAAAACCATGAACAAATTTCTCATCTGCAAAATTCTTTCATTGCCTTATATATGTCAGGTATTGTCATGGTTATAGAGCATAAATTGATGAATAAGCAAGCATAGTCGCTGTCCCCAAGGAGCTTAGGTCTAGTTCCATAAAATGAATGAATTGAAATTAAGTTTGCCCTGATATTTAAAGTATTTTATTGAAATATGGGAGTTGGTAACATCTTTGTATATTAAAAGGGAAGAGAGAGATGGACAGCTTGAAAGTTGAGATTCTAGATCCTTTCCCTTGCTGCTCTCCTTGCTTCTGGTGTTTGCTGCCAGGACCGAGTCCTGATTTTGAAGAGCTCAATGTCATCCTCTTGCTGGTTTATATGGTTTACATACAACACACACACACACACACACATATACACACATATACACACACATACACACACATTACAGTTGAACATCTTTCCCCTAGGTATAAATTCTGTTTGTCTCAGGAGCTTAAAAATACCTCAACCGTTCCATCGTTGAGTACCACTCTATATGTACCACTTACAGAGCCAGGCAGAGTAGCCTGCTATGCACTACCACGGGGGGATAAAGGACATGGAAGCAGAACTAAATCAGGAAGATATGAGGATTGCAGTGTTGAGAAGAATGCGTTCACTCTTGCAGTGGAAACTGGATAATCCAGATCCTCCACAGCACAATGGGCAGCAGCCACTGTACCCATAGCCTCCATGGCCAAAGTCATAGCCCAGCCCCGTGGGAGCCGCCGTGTCCTCAGCCACAGCCATCAGCACAGCCCAGGCAGGCCTCCATACTAATCGCCCTAGTAGCTCATGGTGTTAGGAACGGAAGTGTTGTTTGCACATGAAGGACGAGTTTCCTGAGAATGACTGTCACCACCTTCCCTGGGACTTTTACATACAGTGAGGCGCCTGTATACAAACCTTCACGTTGTGAACTTTCAAGGATGTGAACGTGCGTTCCATCAACGTCAGGTGTGAGGGAAATTGCAGCTTGCCCCTCATCTTCTATTGCTGGCAGTCTTTCAGCCCTACCAGCTCCCATCCCACTCCCTCCTCCAGTCGGTGACTCTTCTTGCCTGTTCACTAGATGCCAGCTCCTGTATGCCAGATGCTGTGCTGTGCGACTATAGTTTTCAACATACTGTCCCGTAAGATTGAACATGTTTGATTTATTTTGTGTTTGTTGTGTATTATTTGTGTGCAGTCTGTTACAGTGCAGTACTGTGTCACCAATTATGATGGCTGGTTGGGGCTTCCCCAGGGTCTCAGGGGTAAAGAGTTCATCTGCAATGAAGGAGATGCAGGAGGGTTAGGGAAGATGCCCTGGAGGAGGAAATGACAACCCATTCCAGTATTCTTTCCAGGAAAATCCCATGGACAGAGGAGCCTGGTGGAGTAGAGTCCATAGGGTCACAAATAGTCAGACACAACTGAGTGACTGAGTACGTGCTCACATGCAAGACAGTTGGGTACCTAGGCTAACTCGGTTGGACTTGTGAACAAGCTGGACTTAGTGAACATGCTCTTGGGATGGAACTCACTCATATATAGGGGACTTACTGTATCCTTAGTGATGTGTGGGGCGAGCCACATGGACCAGCATGATTCTCATTGCATAGATTAAATTGCATGAAAAAAAAATCTCAACCATCTTAACTATGTAAAACTTTAGGATAATTCCTGATATTAATTAAGGATGTTTTCATTTGATTACTGTGCAGTTTGGATTCCACAAGGATTATAATGCTGTCTTCAAAACCCTCTTTCTTTGACCTTCATATTTAAAGATCTGTAATCGGACATCACAAAATCCAATTTCATCATCTGAAATTGTTCCTTCATTACAGTTTTTTCCCCAGAATCTCTGACTTTTACTTATTTACTCATTTTGCAAATTGTTAATGCCCATTTAACATATCCCGGGTACTATGCTTGTAGCTAGAGAGATACAATTGTAAATAAGAGCTTCCCTTTTCATTCCCTTGAGTTTATCCCCTTCATCTTTGTTGTTGAAGGTAATAGAAGAGTTTAACACTTACTGATAAATTCAACAAAACATAATTGAAGGCACCATAGGGCCAAATTATTTATTTTTTTCAGATCTATAAGTTTATTGGCTCAATGTTGAGCAGCTACATAATGACTCACATTCATGATATCACTGAGGAAAACTGCTAAGAATGGTGTGGGTATGAAATAATTCCCTAGAGAAACACGGGGTGGGAAAAATAATCACTGATTAGATCTTAAAAATAGTTCAGTGCATAACTTGACGAAAAGCACAAAGGCTCACTCGGAGAACATATTCATTGATCTTGCACTGTAATAGTTATAATTTCACTATGACAAGCACACCTTAAGATTAAACACATTGGTGTTTCTTTTACTCTCCTCTCCCCTTGGAAAACAAAATGTATAACTGCACTATAGCAGCATCCAAAACAGATCAATTTGTTACAATTACTATTTGGTAGAGCAAACTTCACCCCCTTGAAGGAAACATTAAATTAAAAAACTTGAAGACAATTTTTTTCCCATAGGAATTCATAATACCTACAGTATAAATTAATAAATTTTAAAGTATGTATAAACATACAATGAGAGCATGCACAGTATTGTATCAATAGAGTAATGGAGGAGTAACCATTTCACTAGAGAGACTGTATTATAGGCAAGTGCATTTCTTTGAACAGAAAGAAAAGAAACCATTCAAGCTGCTTAAATACCAAGTCTCCCTCTTCATTTTTAGTCCTCAGATAAGGCTTTATCTTGCATTATTCTAAAAAGCAGTCAAGGCCAAAGCTGCAATTTAAAAGAAAAACAGATTTTGTAACTCCAGTAAATCATTTCCAAATTCCCCAAGGAAGTACACAACCCTGCACACTGGCCATAAAGATAAAGTAAGGACAGCCCCACCTGCTTGCCCCCCACCCCCCAATCTGTTCCCATGTGTGGCGTTGACTTTAGAAGATGTAAAGCTCTCTTGTGTTAGTTCTTCTGGTAGGTTCGTGTGGTTGGGACTTTTGCAGTAGCATATTCCAGGGACCTTCTAAGGAAAGTCATGCTGGGTAAACTGTGCCACGTGACAGAGTATTCTCATACTCTATCTTCACTGTCGCCTGGGTCCTGGGCAACGTGTACATTTCACTTACTACTGTGCTCGTGGTAAGATGTTGGGATCGCCCTCATATCGAAACCAATTTCAAAAATACAAGCAATAGCAATATTTTATATAATATTGATAATGGTTTCAGATAGAATCTTACTATATTAAAAACTGGTTTAAAACTGTCATTTCACAGATGAAGAAACCAAGACTTAGAGAACATTGGCCCAAATAGGCCAGCAAACGGCAAAGCCTAGCCTAGAACCTAAATCTTTCATCTCCGTATCTCATTTCCTATTGTGTCACTCTCTTTGTTACATTTTTATAAATGCTATATGAACATGGGTTAAAGCAAGAGATATTTCATTATCATAATGGAAGAATGACAACCTTCTTTTGCTTTCTCTGCTGGTGAGCTTCCTAATTTTGTTTTTTGATCTCTATGCTGATTGGCATTTCCTTCTTCTTGACTGGAATTCAAAAGGCTAAATTTAGTAAGCGAAAACTAGAAGCAACATCCACTTATTCTCAATGAGATTACAATCAGGATGCTTGTTGCATTGATTGTTTAAGCAATGTTAACTCTAAGAGCAAAGAGCAAAAATAAGTCCAAACATTTTGGAGTGGAAAATTGAGAGACTTTAGAATAAGACCAGGCTCCTGAATTTCTCTCCTCACACAGACACACAGCTACACAAGGAACAATGTCCCTCTGAGAGAAATCCAGAGACTAGAAGAGTGACTCTTGCACATCAGGGGAAGGAGAAAATATCTACTTCAAAATGGGTTGAAAAGCCAGAGACTTACTTGTGCCATAAACCCTAGCCCCAGCACAGCACCACACAATCAGGAGAGAACTCCCAACTCCCAGTGTCTTCCTGAGGAGTGAAGGTTTCAGACTGAGCATCTGTCACCCAAACTTTTATGGTTCCCACATGAGCCAGGAAGGCCCCCTAATATCAAGCTCTGAAAGCCAACAGGGCTGTGTTCACAAGTCCCAGGGGACTAGAGCAAAGAAGTTGTTCTTGAAGGGAGCATGATAACTTACTGTAGTGATTCCCTCAGGACTCAGTACAGAGGGAACAGAGGGAAACACTCATCTCCCAGTCTTTCCCATGTGAAATGAAATGTTTTCTGCTTTTTGCTCTACCAAACAGAGGATGAAATGGTTGGATGGCATCACTGACTCAATGGACATGAGTTTGAGGAAACTCTGGGAGATACTGAAGAACAGAGAAGCCTGCTGTGCTGCAGTCCATGGGGTTGCAAAGAGTCAACAGGAATGAGGGACTGAACAAAAACAACTACCAGGAAACAAGTCTTTTCCAAAAGCAAATTTCTGAGCCCAGGTGAAACAATGACAGCTATTTGGGAGACTTCAGCTACTTCCTTTCAGATAGGCCCTGAGGAACTGGGGGGAGGTGACAGGCAGCCATCTGCCACATTGGCCTTCTCGCAGTAAACAAGGAATTAGTATGTGAATAAACCTAGACAGCATATTAAAAAGCAGAGACATCACTTTGCCAGCAAAGATCTGTCTAGTCAAAGCTATGGTTTTTCCAGTAGTCAAGTACGGATGTGAGAGTTGGACTACAAAGAAAGCTGAGCACTAAAGAATTGATGCTTTTGAACTATGGTGTGGGAGAAAACTCTTGAGTCCCTTGGACAGCAAGGAGATCCAAACAGTCCATCCTAAAGGAAATCAGTCCTGAATATTCATTGGAAGGACTGATGCTGAAGCTGAAACTCCAATACTTCGGCCACTTGATGCCAAGAGCCAACTCATTTGAAAAGACCCTGATGCTGGGAAAGATTGAGGGCAGGAAGAGAAGGGGACAACAGAGAATGAGACAGTTGAATGGCGTCATCGACTCAAGAGACATGAATTTGAGCAAACTCTGGGAGATAGTGAAGGACTGGGAAGCCTGGTGTGCTGCAGTCCATGGGGTCGCAAAGAGTTGGACATGACTGAGCAACTGAACAACAACAATTTGTGAACAATAAAGAAAAATTTGGCCTCAGATAGATAGATGCAATCAAGCACATATTTCTTCCAGAAGGTTTCTGCTAGTTATCAGGAGCAGACATCACCATAAAGGATTTTAGTGCTCTTCTAGGTATCAGGAGATACAAGAACTGGTCTCATAAAATCAGCTCCTGAAAATATCTAACTACCTGAATACCTGTTCTACCAGTTTTTCCCACTGTGGGCCTCATCTCTTCTCTGCACTCTGAACTCCTTTCAGGGTGGGTTGAAGATCAGCAGCTGCAGCAGCACCTGACTTAATCCTTATACAGGCAGATGGCAAATGCCCATGGCAAATGCCAGTTTGTGGCTGACATCCTTCTTGCTCAGTCCAGTAATAAGACCAAGCCTCCAGCATCCTTAGCAGGAGCTTGTCCATGCAATTAGAGCCCCATCTATCATGGCTGCCACCTGAGGGTGAGGCGCAAATCACCTAGCTCTGATAGCAAATGGGGCTTGCAGTCATAAGTCCCACTGACTATCATAAACCAAGCAATTTAAAAAGTTGTTCCCTTGTAGCTCAGTCGGTAAAGAATCTGCCTACAATGCATGAGACCCGGGTTTGATTCCTGGGTTGGGAAGATTCTCTGGAGAAGAAAATGGCAACCCAATCTAGTATTCTTGCCTGGAGAATCTCATGGAGAGAAGAGCCTGGCAGGCTACAGTTCATGGGGTCACAAGAGTTAGACATGACTTAGCAACTAAACCGCCACCACCACCAATTTTAAAAATTGAGGTATAATTGACATATTACAGTTTCACATGTACAATGTAATAATTTGATATTTGTATATGTTAAATGATCACCACAAACCTAGTTAATATACACCACCACACATAGCTCCAAATATTTTTTCTTACAGTGAGAACTTTTAAGATCTATTCTCTTAGCAACTTTCAAATATACAATCCAGGATTATTAACTATAGTCACCATACTGTGTCCTATATCCCCATGACTTATTTACATTAAAATTGGATGTTTATATCTTTTGACCACCCCCTGCCTCTGGCAATAACTAATCTTCTCTGTATCTATGAGGGAATTTCCCCCCCACAGATTCCAAATATAATTGAGGCTATACAGTATTTGTCTTTCTCTGTTAACTTATTTCACTTAGCGTAATGGCCTCAAGTTTCATCCGTGTTGTGGCAAATGGCAAGATTTCTTTCTTTTTATAGCTGATCAATACTCTGTAGTATATACATGTATATATATAACAATTTCTTTACATATTCATCCATCTATGGATGCTTAAATTGATTTCATGCCTTGGCTAATGTAAATAGTGCTGCAATGAACAGGAGTATGGGTATCCTTCTGAGTTAGTGCTTTCATTTCTTTCAGATAAATACCCAGAAATGGGATTGCTAGATCATACGGCAGTGCTGTTTTTAGTTTTGAGGAAACTCTAAAGTGAAGAGGAACTAAAAAGCCTGTTGATAAAAGTGGAAGAGGAGAGTGAAAAAGTTGGCTTAAAGCTCAATATTCAGAAGACTAAGATTATGGCATCTAGGCCCATCACTTCATGGGAAATAGATGGGGAAACAGTGGAAACAGTGTCAGACTTTATTTTTTGGGGCTCCAAAATCACTGCAGATGGTGACTGCAGCCATGAAATTAAAAGGCACTTACTCCTTGGAAGGAAAGTTATGACCAACCTAGATAGCATATTCAAAAGCAGAGGCATTACTTTGCCAACAAAGGTCCATCTAGTCAAGGCTATGGTTTTTCCAGTGGTCATGTATGGATGTGAGAGTTGGACTGTGAAGAAAGCTGAGTGCTGAAGAATTGATGCTTTTGAACTGTGGTGTTGGAGAAGACTCTTGAGAGTCCCTTGGACTGCAAAGAGATCCAAACAGTCCATCCTAAAGGAGATCAGTCCTGGGTGTTCATTGGAAGGACTGATGCTGAAGCTGAAACTCCAATACTTTGGCCACCTCATGCGAAGAGTTGACTCATTGGAAAAGACCCTGATGCTGGGAGGGACTGGGGGCAGGAGGAGAAGGTGATGACAGAGGATGAGACGGCTGGATGGACATGAGTTTGAGTGAACTCCGGGAGTTGGTGATTGAAAGGGAGGCCTGGCGTGCTGTGGTTCGTGGGGTTGAAGAGTTGGACATGACTAAGTGACTGAAATGATACTCTTCTCCATAGTGGCTGCAACAGTTTACATACCCATCAACAGGAAAAAGTAAGTAAGTAAGTGTTAGTTGTCCAGTCGTGCCCAACTCTTTGTGCAGTCCCATGGACTGCAGCCCACCAGGCTCTTCTATCCATGAGATTTTCCAGGCAAGGATACTGGAGTGGGTTGCCATTTCCTTCTCCAGGGGATCTTCCAGACCCAGGGATTGAACTGGGATCTCCTGCACTGCAGGAAGCTTCTTTACCGACTGACCTACAAGGGAAGTCAACAGGAAACAGCGTCCACTTATCTCCACATCTTCACAAAACTTATTTCATGTCTTTTTGATAATACCTATGATAACAAGTGTAAAGTGATATCTCATAGTGGTTTTGATTTGCATTTCCCTGATGATGAGTGACGTTGGGCATGTTTTCACGTACCTGTTGTCTATTTGTACGTCTTCTTTGGAAAAATGTCTATTCCAATTCTCTGCTCATTTTTGCATCAGACTGCTTTATGCTATTGAGTTGTGTGAATTTTTTTTATATATTGTAGATATTAACTCATTAGACATAATTTGCAAATATTTTTTCCTATTCCACAGGCCATCTTTTCATTTTATTGATGGTTTCCTTTGATGTGCAGAAGGTTTTAGTTTGATGTAGTCCCACTTGTTTATTTTTGCTTTTGTTGCCTTTGTTTTTGGTGTGAAATCCAAAAAAATCATCATAACGACCAATGTCAAGGAACTTATTGCCTATGCTTTCTTCTAGAAACTTATGGTTTCTACAAGTTTGAACATAAACTTGTTTAAGTCTTTATCCATCTTAGGTTTTGTTTATGGTGTAAGATAGGCATCCAGTTTCATTCTTTCACCTGTGGCTGTCCGGTTTTCCCAACGCCACATATTGGAGAGACTATGGAGTATATTTCTGTCCCCATTGCATATTCTTGGATCCTTTGTCATTAATTAACTTATTTATACACACAAGTTTACTTGTGGGCCTTCTCTTTTGTTTGAATTGTCTATATGTCTGTTTTTATGCCAATACTGTACTGTTTTCAATACTACAGCTTTGTAATAGCGTTTGGAATCAGAGAGTGTGATACCTCCAGCTCAAGATTGCCTAGGCTATTTGGAGTCTTTTGTGGTTTCATACAGATTTTAGACTTGTTTGTTCTATTTACATGAAAAATGGAATTGGAATCTTAAAAAAATTGCATTGGATCTATAAGTTGCTTTGGGTAGTATGGACATTTTAACAATATTAATTTTTCCAATATATGAGAATGGAATATTCTTTCCGTTTATTTGTATCATCCTCAGTTTCTTCCATGAATATCTTCAAGTTTTCAACGTTAGGGTTAGGGTTAGGGTTTTTTTCTTTTAACCCTAAACCTTGCACTTCCTTGGTTAAATTTATTCCTAGGTATTTTATTCTTTTAGATACAGTTGTAAATGGGATTGCTTTCTTAATTTCTCTTTCTGATAGCTGGTTATTAGTGTATAGAAACAGCTAATATTTGTATATTGATTTTGTATTCTGCAACTTTGCTGAATTTACTAGTTCTAACAGCTTTCGGGTGCACTTTTTAAGATTTTCTATAAATAACATCATGTCATTTGAAAGTTGACAACTTTATTTCTTCTTTTCTGATCTGGATTCCTTTTATTTCTTTTTGTTTGTCTAATTGCTCTGGCTAGGACTGCCGATATCTTGTTAAAAAATTGGTGAGAGTTTTTTATATCCTTATCCTGTTCCTGATCCTAGAGAAAACTCTTTCAGCTTTTTGCCCTTAAGTATGATGTTAGTTGTGGGCTTGCCATATATGGCCTTTTGTATGATGTTTAACATTCCTCCTATACATAGCTTGTTGAGTTTTCATCATAAATGAATATTGAATTTATTCTAAAACATATTTATTACACTAACATTTTTCAATAAACTGTGTGAATTGTGCCTGAAAAATTACTCCTGAGCTGCTTCTACCAGGGGGTTGATCACACAGAATGGGTGTCACACAGAACATTCTCTGATGTTCTACAATGGGAGGGTGTATCTTCAGCCCAGACACCAAGGAGGAAATGTTACTTTCTCACTGGAAGGAATTCAAACACCCCTCCTATTGCCACGGCAAACAGAACTCCAATCACAGCAGGAAAGACAAAAGCAGCCGGCATAAGAACACAGGTTAATGACATCCATAGACGTGGTCTGGGGCCAACATTCTCTAAGGGAGCAGCAGGCTTTTGGCAGGTATTGCAGAGAAATAAATATTTCCTTAGAAATCAGTTGATGAAGATTGAATGGTTGACTAGAACTGCCTTAATGAGATTCTTGAAGCAAGAAAAGAAGACTCTGATGCAAGAAACTTGCTGGGCACAAAAAGATAACCCACACTGGAAGAGAATTTTCATTGAGAAGATAGAGATAATCATTTACTGAAAATGATCATTGCCTTTATGGAGACCCATTATGACTTACTCTGGAGAAACTGGAATTGTAGATCCTTTATCATTGCTTCAGTCAGTTCAGTCACTCAGTCATGACCAACTCTTTGTGACCCCACAGACTGCAGGACGCCAGGCTTCCCTGTCCATCACCAACTCCCAGAGCTTGCTCAAATTCATGTCCATCCAGTTGGTGATGCCATCCAACCATCTCATCCTCTGTCGTCCCCTTCTCCTCCTGCCTTCAATCTTTCCCAGCATCAGGGTCTTTTCAAATGAGTCAGTTCTTCGCATCAGGTGGATAAAGTATTGGAGTTTCAGCTTCAGCATCAGTCCTTCCAATGAATATTCAGGACTGATTTCCTTTAGGATGGACTGGTTTGGTCTCCTTGAAGTCCAAGAGACTCTCAAGCATCTTCTCCAACAGCGCAGTTCAAAAGCATCCATTCTTCGGTACTCAGCTTTCTTTTCTTTTTTTTTTTAAATTTTATTTTATTTTTAAACTTTACAAAATTGTATTAGTTTTGCCAAATATCGAAATGAATCCGCCACAGGTATACATGTGTTCCCCATCCTGAACTCTCCTCCCTCCTCCCTCCCCATACCATCCCTCTGGGTTGTCCCAGTGCACCAGCCCCAAGCATCCAGTATCGTGCATCGAACCTGGACTGGCAACTCGTTTCATACATGCCATTCTCCTAAATCTTCCCACCCTCTCCCATCTGTACATGACTCCTGGAAAAACCATAGCTTTGACTAGACAGATCTTTGTTGGCAAAGTAATGTCTCTGTTTTTTAATATGCTGTCTAGGTTGGTCATATCTTTTCTTCCAAGGAGCAAGCTTAGCTTAGCCGGAGAATAATCTCAGGACATTGAATCAAGGAGCTTTCATTTTGGGGGATCTCTGCTTCCACATTAAAGTAGACTGAATTGTCTGGAATGCAGACTTGGGAAAGAGGTTCAGAGGTGATGTTTATTAAGGAGCACCCTGTGGTATCGGCGCTGAGGTAGGGAGCAGCAGGAAGCAGAGATGAGAGGTCTGCAGCTGGGGTGACGCTCTAACACTGTGCTGAGCGGGGCTCAGGCGGCCTGGCCTTTGTTGTTGTTGTGCTCAGTCGTGTCGGACTCTTCGTGACCCATGGACTCACCAGGTTCTTCTGTCCATGGAATTTTCCCAGCAACAATACTGGAGCAGGTTGCCATTTCCTTCTCCAGGGGATCTTCCTGGTGCAGAGATCGAACCTATGTCTCCTGCATTGACAGGCAGATTCTTTACCACCGAGCCACCAGGGAAGCCCATCTGCCTGCCAGTGCAGGAGATGCAGGTTCAGTCCCTGGGTGGGGAAGATCCCCTGGAAGAGGAAATGGCACCCCACTCCAGTATTCTTGCCTGGAGAATCCCACGGACAGAGGAGTCTGGCCGGCTACAGGATATGGGGTCACGAAGAGTCAGACACGACCAAGTGACTGAGCAGGAATATGCAGACACAGACACAGACACAGGGTCCTCCTGCTACTGGATTGGAGTGTGTTATGTCAGAGAGCTTCAACTAAGGAGGTCAGCGAGAGACCCGGACCAGCAATCTTAGTCCTTGTGGCAGCAAGCAAAGAACTGCAGACAACTGCAGGCTTAAGCACAAAGTAAATGTTTCCCTCATAGCTCAGTTGGTAAAGAATCCGCCTGCAGTGCAGGAGATCCTGGTTCAATTCCTGGGTTGGGAAGATCTGCTGGAGAAGGGATAGGGACCCACTCCAATATTCTTGGGCTTCCCTTGTGGCTCAGTTGGTAAAGAATCTGCCTGCAATGAGGGAGACCTGAGTTCGATCCCTGGGTTGGGAAAAATCCCCTGGAGAAAAGAAAGGCTCCAGTATTCTGGCCTGGAGAATGCCATGGACTGTATAGTCCGTGGGGTCTCAAAGAGTGGGACACTACTGAACGACTTTCACTTTTACTTTCAAAGCTTATTAAAGCATACATATACTTTCAGAGGGTGAGCGAATTGTTTCTGGGAGGTGAAGCCAGCCCTGCCATACAGGTTTAGGGGTGTTTATAAAGAGTTGTTATGAAGGGAGGTGTGACAGGATCTCTGTTTTCCTGTCCCAAGTTCTGTAACAAGTGTGTTATTGTGCATGCACTTATCCTTGATCTGCTAAGAAAAGCTCGCCCAGGGGAGGGCAAAACCACATGCAGATTTAATTATAATGTTTATATCATGAGTTTGGGTTTACTAGAGTCATACTCCTGTCTATTCTGGACATGCACAGTCCTGCCTGGGAAGCTCTCTTGTGTTATTGTGCCCTCTCTTTATCAGGATAGGTTGTGTACCACCTGATCATGGTTTCGGGTGAGGTCAGGGGAGGGTCTCCAGATGGCTGGAGCCTATCTGGACTGTTCTCCCCTTGTCTTTAGCCATCGTCACTTTTTGCTGCTAAAGTCAGGGCAGGTCCCCAGATGGTTGGGGCTTAGCTGATTATTCCCCACCTTGTTTTTTTTTTTTTTTTTTTGCCTCTGTCACCTCTTGGCTGCTAAAAATATCTAATTACCTACCTAACACTCCCATGTGTGTGCATGAGCATCTCCTAGTTAAGATGGATTCTAGAAAGGAGGCTTATGGGTAGATTGACATGACTTAACTGTGGGGTGGCATGCCTTCCCTTTTGACCTCCGAGCTGACTTTCTGTGCATGTGTAGTCATGAAGGTCTCCTTGACTTTAAGAAGGAGAAATCCATGGTCTTTTATCTCTTTAGCTCAACTCCTTTCTAGCTTCTGCTTTGTGGAGTATCTGTCTGCAAGGGACAAACTCCTGCTGCTTAGCTGGGGGCCCATCTATCTCCTGCTTCAAGTAGATTAAGAGTCTGAGTCTCTAAGAATATCTTTTAAGGATTAAATGAATCATCCAAGGAAATATGAAGAACTGAGTGTCTGGCATGTAATAAGAACTCAATAAGTAAAAATTACTGTTTCCAAATTATCATCATCACCATTTTTCCTATATTCTTCCTCCATTACAAATACTCTCTCAATCAAGTTTTCCTGGCTCTAATAAGGCTAAAATGCTAAAATGATTACTCTGTATATGGCCTTTTAATTCAAAGCTACCTGAAAGTGTCTTTCTTAAAATATTATCTCCCAGAGGGTGTGAGTGGGGTTTGAGAGTCTCCTTAGCTTGAGAGAAAAACAAAGATCACTCTTCCGTCAGAAACCAGATTCAAAGCTTCTCATCAACTTCTCCTTGCCTTCCACAGCTCTTTCCTATTTCCTGTTTTCAAACACCTCTTGACTACAACTAAGCTCAAGGGCATCTATTTGTAAGTGTATTATATTTAAAGTTGTACTTGGTGGTGACAAAGATATGGCAAGAAACAATAGACCACAGCAGGTAATCTATGTTCTGTTGCGGTTGGTCATCAACAACTCAGCACTTCATGCTTGACAGGATGGTTTCATTTCTCTCTTTTCACACTGTTGTCTTCATTTGTGGACCCAGGCTGATGGAGAGCTACCATCTAGAACATAGCTGGACACAGGCAGAAAAAGAGAATATAGCACAGCTTACACTGACAGATGATGCTGTGAAAGTGCTGCACTCAATATGCCAGCAAATTTGGAAAACTCAGCAGTGGCCACAGGACTGGAAAAGGTCAGTTTTTATTACAATCCCAAAGAAAGGCCATGCCAAAAAATGCTCAAACTACCGCACAATTGCACTCATCTCACACACTAGTAAAATAATGCTCAAAATTCTCCAATCCAGGCTTCAGCAATACATGAACCGTGAACTTCCTGATGTTCAAGCTGGTTTTAGAAAAGGCAGAGGAACCAGAGATCAAATTGCCTATACCCGCTGGATCATGGAGAAAGAAAGGGAATTCCAGAAAAACATCTATTTCTTCTTTCTTGACTATGCCAAAGCCTTTGACTGTGTGGATCACAATAAACTGTGGAAAATTCTGAAAGAGATGGGAATACCAGACCACCTGACCTGCCTCTTGAGAAACCTATATGCGGGTCAGGAGGCAACAGTTAGAACTGGACATGGAACAACAGACTAGTTCCAAATAGGAAAAGGAGTACGTCAAGGCTGTATATTGTCACCCTGCTTATTTAACTTCTATGCAGAGTACATCATGAGAAATGCTGGGCTGGAAGAAGCACAAGCTGGAATAGAGATTGCCGGGAGAAATATCAATAACCTCAGATATGCAGATGACACCACCCTTATGGCAGAAAGTGAAGAGGAACTAAAAAGCCTCTTGATGAAAGTGAAGGAGGAGAGTGAAAAAGTTGGCTTAAAGCTCAACATTCAGAAGACGAAGATCATGGCATCTGGTCCCATCACTTCATGGGAAATAGATGGGGAAACAGTGGAAATAGAGTCAGACTTTATTTTTTTGGGCTCCAAAATCACTGCAGATGGTGACTGCAGCCATGAAATTAAAAGACGCTTACTTCTTGGAAGGAAAGTTATGACCAACCTAGATAGCATATTGGAAAGCAGAGACATTACTTTGCCAACAAAGGTCCATCTAGTCAAAGCTATGGTTTTTCCAGTGGTCATGTATGGATGTGAGATTTAGACTGTGAAGAAAGCTGAGTGCCGAAGAATTGATGCTTTTGAACTGTGGTGTTGGAGAAGACTCTTGAGAGTCCCTTGGACTACAAGGAGATCTAACCAGTCCATTCTGAAGGAGATCAGCCCTGGGATTTCTTTGGAAGGAATGATGCTAAAGCTGAAGCTCCAGTACTTTGGCCACTTCATGCGGAGCGTTGACTCATTGGAAAAGATTCTGATGCTGAGAGGGATTGGGGGCAGGAGGAGAAGGGGACGACAGAGGATGAGATGGCTGGATGGCATCACTGACTCGATGGATGTGAGTCTGAGTGAACTCCGGGAGTTGGTGATGGACAGGGAGGCCTGGCGTGCTATGATTCATGGGGTTGCAAAGAGTCGGACACGACTGAGCGATTGAACTGAACTGAACTGAACTGAACACTGCCTTTTAAAGCATCTATCCAGTCATTTCTGATCACATTCCATTTGTCAAAAACTTAACACTGCCAGCTATTAGTTGCTCAGTCATGTCCTACTCTTCATTATCCTATGGACCGCAGCCTGCCTGCCTTATCTGTCCATGGAATTCTCCAGGCAAGAATACTGAAGTGGGTAGCCATTCCCTTCTCCAGGGGATGTTCTTGACCCAGGGATCGAACCCAGGTCTCCTGCATTGTAGGCAGATTCTTTACCATCTGAGCCAAATGTGTGTGCAAGCACAGTTTGCCAAGTGGCCTGAAGTAGAGAGCCAGGATAATTATGAACAAATCTAATGACTACCAAAGGGATATTCAACCTAAGAATTAGGATACCTTTGAGAGACTAGAAGACAAATGCAATTTGGGAGGTACATGTAAGAGTTCCTGAGGTATATGTTGTTATTCTCTTGACTGGTTGGTGAGTTTACATGTATAAGTATTCTTTAAACTGTACATATATATTTTCTCATACTCCATATTTGTATGCTCTGTTTCATAATAAAAGGTAAAATATGGAAGAAGAATCTTTACAATGCATGCATTGTCAACTCAAATATTTACAACGTAAAAGTTGAGAGCTCAGTTTTATTAGGTGGGAATTTTTAGCACTTCAAGTCTGGGAGGCAGCATCTCAGGAAAACCTGAAAGAATTGTTCTGAGGAGATCAAGAGGGGAACCAGAATATATGGGAATTTTGTAGCAAAGGGCAGGTAGTCTGAACGTCAAAAGATTACTGTTAATTATAGAAAACCAGATACCCCAAATTAAGGAATTTAGTGCTTTTCTGTATGTGGGATGATGCAAGAGTCTGGGCTCACTGGAATCATCCTCTTGATATGCACCTCAGCTGTCTGGGGCTGGTACCCTGTCTTGTACATCCTGAGTTTCCTCAGGGCTCACGATAGGCCGTGGCTTTAGTCTGACGGCTGCTAGACGGCAAGTATTCTCTTTCCTGAGTTTCCTTTGGGTTCACCAGCTCATGTTGGAGGGCTGCAATCATTGATGACATCCTTTGTTTACTGATATGGCAGGAAATAGTCCATTTCTCAATATCATACATGGCAATACGGTTATAGAAAATATTTGGAAGATAGAAGAGACACTGCCAACTCTCTTAGAGGGAGTAGAAACTGGCAGAGATGAATAATTTTTCATTTTATCTTATACTATTCTGTATAAGTTTCTTTCTTATCACATACATGGTTTACTTATAGAATGATAGGTTAATTTAAAAAATATTTAAAAAAATCAAGCCATAGAATAAAATATACTTCTGTTTGCAGTGTAAGACATACATGTTTGCTCCCCAAATATAGATTCAGACCAGTGCTGGAAGAAGAGAGAAGGCATGGAAAGTGCTTCTCAAACAGTGTGGAGCAGAAGAAGTAGACGGTCCTCATAGTGGGTAGGGAAGAAGGACTATCCATCACAAGATCAGAAGGAGGTGTGAGTGTGATTTGTCCTGGGTCACCCCAGAGTGCAGGCTTCTGAATGACCCATCACAGGAGGTCACTGTCTATCAGATCAAACCCTCCCTAGACTGCAGGAAGCAGAGGGTGGAGAGGACTTGGTCAATTTGTGTCAAGATGCGGGTCTGACATGACAGGTTCCTCTTGCCTGTGGTAGAACTGAACCAGACCAACGGGAAATTTCCTAGGAACTAGGAGGAGATGGGTAGGGGATGTACTACCCATGTAACCAGAAGTTGTTTACATAAGAAATAGCAATGACACTGTCTTTGTTGCGACGCTGCTCTTGGTTGTGTTGCAGCAAAAATAGAAATGGTGCTTTTTTTCTCTCCTGATAAGGAGGAAAATAAAGTGAATAATGAACAGGTTAGAGGAGAGGCATAAACTGGCCTGAAGGAGCTAATCAATCTTAGTCATATTTTAAATATTGCTAATCTGTGGTGTCTGTAACTAGATTTGTTCTTCCCAAAACTGACCTCTACCACTCTCTGACACTATATGAATTACATCCTGTGCCTATCACCCTCTAACTCCAAGTGCAATTACATTCTGCATCTGGTGTTGACATTTCCTGCACTCACTTGTAGCAGTCCATCTCTTGGAGCTTTTTGCATTTCAGAAAGAAGGTCACCGACCTATAATCCAGAGGCAAACGCATTCAATCACCTGCTTCCTTGACTCCAGTTGTGACTGTATTGAAATAATGCAAGAAGAAGAAAATTCAAGACCTTCATTTCTCTGATCCTTATCATATATGAGCTCTACTTATTTTTTAATTAAAGAATTTTTTAATCGGGAGTAATTACTTTACAATATTGTGGTGGTTTTTGCCATACATTGACATGAGTCAGCCACGGGTGTACACGTGTCCCCCCTGTGGGAGCTCTCCTTATAAGAACTCTTCTTGGGTCCCCAGGGAAGGGGGGACAGTTATTGAGATTCTGGCTTCCTCCTTTGCCTGGCAAAAGAAATAAACCCAGCCTTTTTATCCTCCAAATCTCCTTCTTCATGTTTCTGTTTGGCATCAGTACACAGGGAGTCAAGATTTTTGGCAATTGTTGCTGTATAAATCTATATATTATGAGGGAAAAAAAACCCTCTTCATTTGTACACTGAAATTCAAACCCAAATTGTGGAGAATGTGATATTCAAATTATTTCTTGAGGACTGCATAGAGTTTATTTTAGAGAAATGAAGTGGGTTGTTTTAGTCAAGAAAGCAATGAGACATAGCATGAGGGGTATATAACAGGAACAAGGAATTCACTTTGGCTGGCTTATGGGGGTGAGGATGGGACTTAAAGCGAGACAGAAAAAGAAAGGTGATTTGGGTCTGTGTATTAGTTTTTTGTGGCTGCTGTAAAGAATTCATGGCTAATTCATGTCAACGTATGGCAAAAACCACTACAGTATTGTAAAGTAATCAGTCTCCAATTAAAATAAATTAATTAAAAAAATAAATAAAGGGAAAGGGTCAGGCAAAAAACAAACAAACAAACAAACAACAGAAGTTTACTGTCTCAGTCCCTAGTGGCCAGATGGCGCTAGTGGAAAGGAATCTGCCTGTCAATGCAGGAGACATAAAAGAACTGGGTTCGATTCCTGGGTTGCGAAGATCCCCTGGAGGAGGGCATGGCAACCCACTCCAGTATTCTTGCCTGGAGAATCCCCATGGACAGAGGAGCCTTTTGGGCTGCAGTCCATAGGGTCGCAGAGTCGGACACGGCTGAAGAGACTTAGCACGCACCGTCTGAGATCAAGGTATTGCCTGGGCCTCTGGTTCCTCCAGAGGTTCTAGGAGACATTGTGCTCCTTGTCTCTTCCAGCATTTAGTGGCTGCCAGAATTCTTTCATGCATGCCTTCACCATTCCAATCTGCCTGTCTTTACATCCTCTTCCCCCATGTGTCAAATCTCTCTGCCTCCTTCTTAAAAAGGACACGTGTGATTACATTTAGGGCCCTCCGGGATAATTCAGGATACTATTCTCATGTCAAGATCCCTAATTCAGCAGAAGTCTGCCTCAGGCTCCTGTGGGGTCACTGCTCCTTTCCCTTGATCCTGGTATGCACAATATTTCATGTGTGCCCTCCAAGAATAGAGTCTCTGTTACCCCTAGTCCTGTGGAAGTCCTGCAATCAAATCCTGCTGCCTTCAAAGTCAGATTCCCTGGGGATTCCTGGTCCCTTTGCTGGATCTCCAGGATGGGACTCCTGATGGAGGGCTCAGGACCTTCCCAATAGTGGGACAACCTCTGTGGCATACTGGAATGTTATGTGGATGCCTGGCTGAGATGGAATTTGGGGGAGAATGGTGGTGGTGGTTTAGTCACTAAGTTGTGTCTGACTTTTGCGACCCCATGGACTTTAGCACACCAGGCTCCTCTGTCCATGGGATTTCTCAGGCCAGAATACTGGAGTGGGTTTTTATTTCCTTTTCCAGGAGATCTTCCCAACTCGGGAATCAAACCCATTTCTCCTGCACTGCATGTGAATTCTTTACCCCTAAGCCCCCAGGCTTCCCTTTGGGGGAGAACGGATACATGTATATGGACGGCTAAGTCCCTTTGCTGTCCACCTAAAACTGTCACAACAGTTAATTGACTATGTGTGTGCATGTGTGTTAGTTGCTCAGTTGTGTCCGACTCTTTGCGACCCCATGGACTGTAGCCTGCCAGGCTCCTCTGTCCATGAAATTCTCCAGGCAAGAATACTGGAGTGGGTTGCTGTGCCCTCTTCCAGGGGATCTTCTTTATCCAGGGACTGAATCTAGGTCTCCTGCATTGCAGGTGGATTCCTTACCATCTGAGCCACCAGGGAAGACACATTAATCGATTATAACCCAATGCAAAATAAAAAGTTTAGTAAAAAAGATCCTCACTGTAATCACATTTGCAAAGATCTGTTTTTCCTTATAAGGTACCATCTATAAATTCCAGGAGTTAGGATCTGATCTCTTAGGCCATTATTCAGCCCTACTAGAATCCAGGTCATAAAAGTTAGTCCTTGAGGTTTCTGTGCCGAGAAAAATGAAGATCTGGGCAGTGTGTGGATTTATGGATGTTATTGTCTGGTAAGTAAATTCTGCTGCCTCCAGCCTGGACAGGTGTTACTTATTGGTTTATGGTACCTGCCTGAATTTTTGTGAAAAAATAGGTATGTGACCCTTGGACACTGTAATTCCTTCAATTCACTCCAGGTCTGAGAAAGAGTTTTTATTTGATAGCCCCTGGTACTGTAATTATTTCTTTTGAAAATAGGATCAGGGACATTAGTGTGAGACTCGTTTGGGAGCCAGCTGGTGTGTACATGTAAACAAAAGGGCCAAAATTTTCTCTGAGCTCAGTTTCTTTGTAAGTGAGCATCAAGCGTATTCATTAGGACTATAATTGCCTCCATCTACAGAACTGCAGACTTGGCCTGGGATCACTGGGAGGACTGGGTACATGTTTTCCATTTACTTCTGTCCCAGTTGGAATCTGTAGTACAAATCATGAAGAAGAAGAAAAAACAATTTTACTCAATGTATTTATATGAAAAGGAAGTATTGTCAGAGAGAATAGAATGATTATTTGTAAGTAGGAGCAAGTGATGTATTTCTCATTGAGTCAATTTTTGATTCAGTAAAAAGTTGCTGCCTCAGCTATGATTGCTCCTGATGCCTGAATCATCATCCTTTATGGAAATAATTTTGTTCACATCTCATTGAAAGTCTTCTTTAAACTCTTGTCAACTTAAATGCACAATGTGAGAGTTGAAAGTTTTATTGGGGGCAAAGTGAGGACTGCAGTCCAGGATACAATACTTCAGACAGCTCTGAGAAACTGCTCCAAAGAGACAGGGTGGGCTGGGGGAAGATTAGCACATATGTGATTTTGGTGAAGCGGGATACATGCAATCAAGCACACATTTCTCCAGGTTTCTGCTAGTCTCATGATGCTTTTGGCTAGTCATGAGAAACAGGTGTCACCATGAAGAATTTTAGGGTTTTTCTAGATGTGAGGTGACATAAGAATTGGACTCATAAAATCTGCTCCTGAGAATATCTAACTACATGAAGACCTGTCCTGCCAGCTTTCCCTCTGAGCACATGCGTGCTAAATCACTTCAGTTGTGTCCAATTCTTTTCGACCCCATGGACTGTAGCCCACCAGGCTCCTCTGTCCGTGGGATTCTCCAGGCAAGAATACTGGAGTGGGTTGCCATGCCCTTCTCCAGGGGATCTTCCTGAGCCAGGAATCAAACTCTAGTCTCTTATATCCCCTGAACTGGCAAGCAGGTTCTTTACCACTAGCACCGCTGGGAAGCCCCTGAATAGAGTGCCTTACTCCTGCTCTCCACCATGAACTCCTTTCAGAGGGTGCTGAAGGCCAGCAGCTGCAGCGGCATGTGATTTAACCCTTGTGGAGGTGGATACTGCTACTGCCAAGTCACTTCAGTCGTGTCCGACTCTGTGCGACCCCATAGATGGCAGCCCACCAGGCTCCTCTGTCCGTGGGATTCTCCAGGCAAGAATACTGGACTGGGTTGCCATTTCCTTCTCCAATGCATGAAAGTGAAAAGTGAAAGTGAAGTCGCTCAGTCGTGCCCGACTCTCAGCGACCCCATGGACTGCAGCCCACCAGGCTCCTCTGCCCGTGGGATTTTCCAGGCAAGAGTACTGGAGTGGGGTGCCATTGCCTTCTCCGTGTAGAGGTGGATGGCAGGGGCCAATTTGTAGTCGACACTCTCAAATCAGCATGTGAGCAGTGCTTTTTGTGTTTGCGTGGAGGGAAATTAACAAGGCAGAAATGGACACAGCTCTTATCCTCAGTGTTTCCTCAGTCACACTGGTTAAAAGTTCATTCCTTTTTACATTTTCAGGTCTTTCAAAGTGCAAAACAAAGATTCCAGACTAGACATTGCCACTGAATGCCGCAATCTTTGCTCTCATATAGTCCCTGAATGCGGAGAAGGCGATGGCACCCCACTCCAGTACTCTTGCCTGGAAAATCCCATGGATGGAGGAGCCTGGTGGGCTGCAGTCATGGGGTCGCTAAGAGTCAGGCATGACTGAGCGACTTCACTTTCACTTTTCACTTTCATGCATTGGAGAAGGAAATGGCAACCCACTCCAGTGTTCTTGCCTGGAGAATCCCAGGGACCGGGGAGCCTGGTGGGCCGCCGTCTATGGGGTCGCACAGAGTCGAACACGACTGAAGCGACTTAGCAGCAGCAGCAGCAGTCCCTGAATGAGTTAATGAGGACAAGGTCCTGTTTGATGCCATGTGGCTATAAGGCCAGTGGAACAGAGTGACAGTTCTCATAAAATGGCCAAGTTCAAGATGTTGCACAAGCGAATACATATAATGAAAAAATGCTTCAATATCATGGGAAAAATCCTATAAATCAACATTGGAAAATAATACATTCTTACTATATTGCCCAGTTTACAAGTTCCTTATGTGTATACATCTGTCTTCAAACAGTTCTGTGAGACAAGGTAGGTTTTATTATTTCCATTTTATAGATGAGAAAACTGAGACCTAGAGAGGCTGTGATATGACCAAGGTGGCTCCTAGTAGCAGAAATGGGACCAGAGCCCCAGAGTTCTTTTCATCCCACTGCACTACTGTGATAGTTGACAAAGCCTGTTTGAGAGACTTAGTACTTGTGGGACCCCTTCTCCATTTTTGCATTTCTTATTTAAATGCCTGGATTGGAACATACAACTTGGGTGCATGTGGTACTAGGGAATTGGTTGTTGCTCTTAATCCAAACAGATTTTGGGACAGCACTGCATCAAAGGATAAAGAAAAGAAATACTTTCTTCCTCCAGATAAGTGTTCCTCAGGAATGGTTTAAAAAGCCACCTGTACTGGAATCACCTGGGATACTTACTAAACATCTGAGTTTTCCTTTTCAAGTCAAACCTCTGAGGCATAAGCTAATAAAGCATGCTAACTAATGTTTGAATATCACTGTCTTTGACTCTCTTGCCATATATATATATGTGTGTGTGTGTGTGTCTGTGTGTGTCTGTGTGTGTGTGCGTGCATGTGTGTATGCGTGCTTAGTCACTCAGTCGTGTCTGACTCTTTTTGATCTCATGGACTGTAGCCTGCCAAGTTCCTTTGTCCATGGGATTCTCCAGGCAAGAATACTGGAGTGGGTTGCCATTTCCTACTCTGGGGGATTTTCCCCACCCAGGGATGGAACCTGGGTCTCCTGCATTGCAGGCAGATTCTTTACCACCAGAGAAGCCCCTATATATATATATATTCCTCTCTCTCTCTATATATATATATGTATTTCTTTCTCTCTTTCTCTCTCTCTCTCTATATATATATATTCCTCTTTCCTTCTTTTAATTCCCTATGATTTACCAAGTCCACTGGAAACAACATCAACCAGTGTTGCTACCGTAGTGATCAACTGCAGACTTGCTTTTTCCAGGGAGTCCAATCTATAACTTTCCTACCCTCTTCTTGCTCTGGAGTTTGCTTACAAGTCCTTGGTTTTAGCAGTTTTAACGACTGGCTGGAGTCTGATCTAAAAGACCTGCTAGGTGTGCTGGGTCAGACCCTAGAGAGCCATGAGGCAGCACACCAGCAGAGCACCAGCTTCACATCCACTTCTTGGTTGCACTTCACCCCAAGGACGGAGGTCCTCAGTGACTGAGACAGGCACAGATAAGAGGGAGGGCTCAGGGAGACTGGTGGTTATTTGGAGACTGAGATCCAACGTTGATTTCTATCGTATGCCTGTTGTAAGCAGTGCCCTTGATCAAAAAAAGATAAATTTCCTTCTGTTTATATGACTCATGTTTCGGATTATTCTCTTTTGCTGTTTATTTATTTATGATTGTGCCAGGGCTTTTCTCCAGTAGCTGTGAATGGGGCGTATGCTTCAGGGTGCTTAGGGTTCGGTAACTGCAGCACGCGGGCTCAGTACTTGAGACTCCCAGGCTCTAGAGCACAGGCTCAACAGCTGTGGTGCACAGGCTTAGCTGCTCTGCAGCATGTGGGATCTTCCCTGATCAGGGATGGTACTGGTGTCTCCTGCATTGGCAGGTGGGCTCTTTACCACTGAGCCATCAGGGAAACCCTTCCTTTTTGCTTTAAAATCTGGCTATCACCTCCACCTCAGATCACCCCTCACCTCTTGTCCTTTTGTCTTCAACACCTCTTAGTGTTGCTAAGCAAACACTGTTTTGCACAAATGTCCACTCTTCACGTGCCCTAGGAGCCTTGGAGTGAACCACAAGGAATGAATGATTGGTCTAAGCCAATCAAGAAGGCTCTGTATCATTTGCCAGTTTTTCGTTTAGACAAGTCATGTGGTATAATTCTGGCCCATGGGATACAAAGGGATGTTTGTGGAGGGGATTCTTATAACAAACAAAGCAAAACATTTTCTTCATATTCAAAAATATGATCCTGAAGAAAGTTATTTTCTGCTGCTGACATTTTTATTTCTGCCTGTGATGCTTGGAACTGTGGCAGCTATCTTGGGATAAGAAAGGAAATTAGCTTGTGGAGACCAGGTGGAGGGTGTCTGAGAGGAAAGACAGAAGGAATCCTGAGTCTTTGACGAGGCCTCTGGGATGCCTAATGACTAACCCTGCACCCTTGTCATCTCAGGACCTTCTGTTACTGGGAGATCGTGGGTCTTAAGTCCTCTTAAACTTGTGCGTGTACACGTGTGTACCTGCACATGTCTTTGTTTGGGCTTACTTGCAGATAAAAATCTTCCTAATGAATATGTACCATTAAAAACTCGATTTTGATCCATCAGCTGGAGGGGAGGAACATGGCAAATACTCATATTTGAACTCAATGGACACTTAGGAGAAGTCGAGGAGGAAGCCTGTTCTTTAGAATGGAGATTCCAGATGAGTGTTTTCCAAAATTTCATATGTGTTTGAGTTACCAGGGGATTTTGCTAAAGCGTAGATCTGGTTATTCGCCCTGGGTTAGGACTCTGCACTCTGCATTCCTTGTCTGGTCCCAGGAGGTACTGCCGCTCTTGGTCCACAGACCACAACTCCAGCCATCGAAAGCTCCAAACTAATACAACTCGACTTCACTCTGGCAGGGTGACTTTTGGGTCAAGCCACCAAACTTCAAATCAATGGCTATTACAGAAAAAACAAAAACAAAAACAAGAAAACCACTTTTCTGTAGAAAGTTTGAGATTGAGTTCTCTAAGGTAAAGTACTGTGGAAATGCTATTTGATTCCTAGAATGGAAATCTGAAAAGTCTCATTTTGATTTCACACCATCTTACGTCTGTAACAGAGACAAACTTCTCACCTCTGGAAAGGAGAAAGATTTTTAAAAAGTGACGTTCTTTTCCTTCTGTGCCACAGAAGGCAATAAGAAATGGGTGAGCACACACCAGCAATTGAGTGTAAATGTTTAGACAGCCATAACAAACCTAGGATAAGGGATATTTCAACTCCAGGAAAATATGTTGCCATTTAAACTCAGAGATAATGCAGCCATCGTCCCTAGCAGCAATGCTTTCTAAGGGTAGAGGTGAAGGAATGACAAAGAGTCATTCCATATGAAATCTGACGTCTCATAAAAATGATGAGGGACTTAGATTGGTCAAAGGTGAAGATACTGCTGTCCAAGGGAAGTGAAACATTTGTTTGCATGAATGTTGAGATTGTAACTTTAGTCTCAGGCACTTCTATTCAACTAAATCACATCCATTCATTTATTAATTAATTTGCCAAACTGATATTTAAAATCTACCATGGGGCAGGTACTGTGCTAAGTAAAGGAGAATTACATATAGAAACACTGTGTCTCTAATCTCAAGGAATTTAAATACAATAAAATATAAATAAATATAAACAGTAAGAAAAGCTGACATGAAGAGATGTATAAGTTGTAGCAGAGAAAGGATTTAGGCTACCGTGGGGCAGCAAAAAATCAATCCACAGTGAAGCAATGTTTGAGCTGTGACTTAAAAATGAGTAGGACAAGGCAGGGAGGCTAGGGTGCGAATAGAGTTGGAAGAAATCATTGTAGGAAAGGTGAAAATTGTGTGCAAGGCATATAGCATGTGAGAAGTTGTGTCCAGGCAACAGAAAGACCCAAGAAATGAGAAATTTACATGAAATTCATGCAAATACATAGTTTTATTGTTTCTATGATTTGATATCTGGATAAAAATGTTTTGTGATAGGAAGACTTAAAACTGCATTCAAAATCAGCTGATTGGCACATGGATGTTCCTTGAACATACTGGATGAACTCTCTTCTGGGGCAGACAGGCACTGCCTGGGGTGCGTCAATATAAGGCAACTGGGGAGAAGTGGACCCTCTGAGCTTCTGGAGAGTATCTGTCTCCTCTAAAGACATGCAATGGAAATGAAATTAAATTCTGTCTCTCAATTCCATCCCTCACAAAACATCTGTGCAGGATTTGGCCCATCAGCTGTTCATATTTTGGCTTCTCTATTGGCTCAATATTGTTTTAGGGACCAATGGCTTCCTTGGTGGCTCACATGGTAAAGAATCTGCCTGCAATGCAAGGGGTCTGGGTTCGATCCCTGGATCATGAAGATCCCCCAGAGAAGGGAATGTCAACCCACTCCAGTATTCTTGCTTGGAGAATCCCATGGACAGAGGAGCCTGGTAGCCTATAGTTCATGGGGTCACAAAGAGTAAGACACGACTGAAGTGACTTAGCATGCATTCTGATGAATCCTTATCAACTTATAAGCATTATAAGGCTGGGATCATTAGATGGGCTTCAGTGAGACCTGGGAGGGCTATTTTGAATCAGAGTCTAGAGATGAAATTTGAGTGAGAGGAAATCTTAAAATTGTCTTGCAGTCAGCAGATAGGCACATGATATGGTCACTGTGGTTGGCTGCTCCTGGATTTAACATTATTACCTTCTACTTGTTCTGAAACAGATTTAATAGACAGACTTTCATAGCTAGAGTCACTTGGTAAGGTCAAAAACCGCTTTTGTCTCAGAATATTTCACCATTTCCTGAGGCATAGGCAGGGTTTCATAATTCTGGGCATTTAACTGCTCTATTGATGTCAGTTACATAGAAGAGACCCAAGCGTAAATGGATTTAGTGGGGTCTAGATCCTTCAGTGCATTTGATCAGTGGTGGGAGATGCTGAAGGTTCGTAAGGAAAGTGTAGGAATGCCTTTTCTAAGGAAACAGTCTTCGGATTAGAGAAACCTGCAGTGACAACCTGATTCACTGATTGCACCCACCCCACTCCAGCACTTGTTACCCTCGTTGATGTGTGCTTAGGACTTGAGTCTGGGAGAGATTGTGGAAGGTACTGGGAAACAGTTTTGCCTTTCTTTCTCCTGAACTTCGTTGAAACTATCCATTAGTATGCAGTCGTATCTGAGCTCCTGTGCAATTGTAGGTACTAGGATTTTCCCAAACAAGTCTTCGTTTTCTCTGAAGTTACCTGAGAAACTCACAGGACCATGAGCCACAAAAAATATCCCTGCACTATTGTAGAGTAGGGTTACCAGAATTAGCAAATAAAAATATAGGACACCAGGTTAATTTTGAATTTCAGATAAATAATAGCTATTTAAAAAAAAAGCATGTTTTACATATTAAACAAAATCCCATTAGGCATTGGATTGTGACTCCCCTACAGTATTCTTGAGCTCCACAGAGTTCTACTTTAGAGAAGGAGCTCTAAAATTGTACCAGAAAGTTAAATCTGTCTTATTTGGAAACTGACTTTTGCTCAATGTGGGAACTGGTTGTTATGAGATTACTGGAATTGCAATTACCCATGGTAAACCAAAGGAGCTTTTCCTTGTTCATGCTCATGGAATAAAACTTCTGTGCTACAAAAGGGCCATTATGGAGGAAAGAGTTTACCTGACTTGAAGAAATTGGAAGAGCTGGTAAAGGTTTCATAAGCGCCTTTTTTAGAAAAGAAGAGTAGTGGGCAATTTAGCTTCTGAGCTAAATTAAATAAAAAAATGCCAGAGGCTATCATTTTGCAGTTTTTAGCATGCATGAATAATTTTGCAAGATTTCCAGAATTTTTATGACTTCCTATCTCTTTTAGTAATCTGTGTCTGCTTTCCCATAGTGACTGGCAGTGAAACCCTTAAAAAAATTGAAGAATGGGTTTCTGGTTCAGGAAATGTGGCAAAGTAAATGGCCTACAATTCTGCTGCTACAACACTCAGAAGTGTGGAGCAACATCTGATGTACATTATTCTAAATGTATAGCTGAGAAAAGAAAAGAAAATCCCAGATACTGGAAACCAAGCCTGAAATAAAAGTTAGAGTAGAAAGCATGTGAGTTGATGGCTGAGTGAGCTGAGCTGTCAGTCTTGATGTGAGGGTTTGGGTTTTAACATCTGTGAAGTGGAAGAGGATAAGTATTGACCTTGGGAGAGATGTGTCTTGGAACTTGCGCATTGCTTAAGTTGGACACTTGAAGAGTGGCACCCATCTACGGATTAGGAAATAACTGCCCAGTGGAACAGGGAGAACACAGAGCATTTTTCCTTTTTTTGCTAGGTTTTTGGTGAGAAATTGGAACTGTAGGTATCAGCCTCACATAGTTTTGTGATTTGAATTTTACAACTGATATAGTCTGAGACTTTGATTCTTTAAGAGATTTTTTGTAAACATCAAAGCAGTCTCCTCCACGCTACTCATTTATATTTTAATAATTTCAGGGTGAGAAAGATCCTTTTAGGTACGCTACAAAACCTTTTGCTGCTGTTGTTCAGTCACCTAGTCATGTCTAATTTTTTGTGACGCCATGGACTGAAGCATGCCAGGCCTCCCTGTCTCTCATCATTTCCCAATCACAATTTGCCCAAGTTCATGTCCATTGCATCACTGATACCATCCAGGCATCTCATCCTCTGAAGCCCTATTCTTCTTCTGTACTCAATCTTTCCCAGCATCAGGGACTTTTCCAGTTAATCGACTGGAGGAGTGAATGGTAAACCATCCCAGTATACTTGCCGTGAGAACCTCATGAACTGTATAAAAAAACAAAGCCCTTAGACCATAACAATAACTGATTAAATTCAGTTCCATAAATATATAAGAAATTACTGCCTAGCAAAACCGCCATGAGCAAAGTCAAAAAATGCTAATCTTGGAAATTTATTTACAATTCATTTGTCAGACAAGGGGCTAGTTCTCAATGCATGAAGAAGCCCCAAATCAAAATAAAAGAAATGTGCCTATGTCTTCTTCCAAGAGTTTTATAGTGTTAGTTCTTATATTTAGGTAATTTTGAGCTAATTTTTGCATATGGTGTGAGGTAGGGGTCTAATTTTATTATTTTGTATGTGAATACAGGTGGTGCTAATGGAAAAGAACCCCCAGGGCAATTTCAAAATTTCTCTACTTTTTATGTGCTTGTTTGGATTTTCTATTTATTTTTGAGTCAATGTGGCATTTTGTGTCTTTCTAGGCATCTGTCTGTTTCATCTAGGTCGTTTAATTAATTGACATATAATTGTGACTGTGCTCAGTCGCTTCAGTCATGTCTGACTCTCTGAGACCCCATGGTCTGTAGCCTGCCAGACTCCTCTGTCCATGGGATTCTCTAGGCAAGAATACTGGAGTGGGTTGCCATGCTCTTCTCCAGTGAACCTTCCCAACCCAGGAATCTAACCCATATCTCTGGCATCTCCAGCTTAGCAGGCAGGTTCTTTACCCACGAGCCACCTGGGAAACCTGAAATAGTGATACTGCCGAAACCTGGGACTAGCATCTCATAAATAGAGACAGTTAAAAAGTGTTGCTTAAGGTGTAGTACTAAACCATGTGAGGAACAGAGTTACAGATTGGGGGAAACTAAAAGACATCTCACGAAGATTAATTTGTCCAAAAGAGATAGAAGAAAAGCTGTAACTGTAATATTTTGGAGCATTTTGGGATTGACCTGGGGCTCACACTCAGCTGGCATGCACTGGTATGGGCATAATAATTATTTACAACCTATATCCACTGGAATTGAGTTTACTTTGACTCTGGTGCCTGAGATGTACCAATTTAAAATATTTAGATAGAACTCTTGGGTAAATAGTAGAAGTAAATGTAGGACAATAAAGATAACAGTAATATTTGTTTAGTAGAATTCCTATTTCTGAAATAGGTGATATGAAGGACAAGACATTATATAAATTTTGTACTGAACAAAATGAGATAATGCAGCAAATCGTTTGACCACTGGTAGTTCTAAGTGGAAAAAGCCATAGCTAGAACCTATGTAGGATTGTTAAGAGTGAAAACAAACAGTGCCTAGAAACTTCCAGAACAGCAAAGAAATAAATGTTAAGAAGTTAAATTAGTACAGAGTAGATGTAATAGAGGTAGCAGAGTTCATTCATCTTGTTTATGTTGATGAACTTCCCCAAACAGGGTTTCCCTTGTGTGGGACACTTCGAATTACAGACAGTAAGAGTTGGAGGGGACACTTGAGGTCATACCATTTCTCCATCTCAGATGGACAATATATGGTTGTGATGATAGATGCCTGTCTGTGACTCAGACTTTTCTATACTGTGTAAAGCAACATGCTTCTGATTCTGGTTGTTCATTGTTAGTCACCCAGTCGTGTCCGACTCTGCGACCCCCGTGGACTGTAGCACACCAGGCCTTCCCGTCCCTCACCATCACCCGGAGTTTGCCCAGGTTCATGTCCATTGCTTCGGGGATGCCATCCAGCCATCTGATTCTTATATGTGGTTAAACATACTATTGGCATTTTTTACTTTACTTTCAGTATTTCTTACGTCTTTTTAAGGCAAAAGCCATCTTTGCTGTGATTGTTATATCTAAATATTCTATTTAAAATTAAGGCAATGTCACCCCACTCCAGTACTCCTGCCTGGAAAATCCCACGGATAGAGGAACCTGGTAGGCAGCAGTCCATGGGGTCGCTAAGAGTCGGACACGACTGAGCGACTTCACTTCCACTTTTCACTTTCATGAATTGCAGAAGGGAATGGCAACCCACTCCAGTGTTCTTGCCTGGAGAATCCCAGGGACGGGGGAGCCTGGTGGGCTGCTGTCTTTGGGGTCGCACAGAGTCGGACACGACTGAAGGGACTTAGCAGCAGCAGTTATTGTTTTACTAGGATAAATTTAAGAAAGCTTAGGAAATGATTTGAGAGCAAATCACATTATGATTAGCCCACTTCCTAGGACAGCATTATTTAGCTTGCATCTTGAAAAACTGAATCATTACACATAACAGGATTTTATGAGGACTCAAGCTGTGTTTCTTTAATTATTATACCTTTTAAATTTTAATGATCTTGAACAGTATCTTTGAATTTATTATACTTCTCAGCTTGGTTGAATGAAATTTATAGGACATGATTTCAACTTTTTTCAGAATGCTTTTATGGTTATCTTTTAAAAATTTCTTTGTTAACACCACTTAAAGATTGTAGAATATTCAACTGAATGGAACTTTATAATTTACCTAATAGTTTTTCCATTGTTTGATGATAAGTCTATTTCAACATTTTTTCCTTTTTATGAATACTATGTGATGAGCACCATTATATAGATTCTTATTAAGTACAAAAATTATTTGGTATTATGTAAATTCTTGTGCCTTCAGGGCCACCAAAGAATATTGGGTTACTTGGCATTAGACTAACAGGTATAGTGAGTTATGCTTTTGATTCTCATCATCCTTTGTTTTAGAATTTTCTCTTCTCCCTTGAGGTTGGGTTTTTCATTTTTCTAAGCATGTCTGCTTTGTTCAGCTTTTATCCCCTCAAACTATTTTGTTTTCATGCTTCTAATCAGCTATAAAATGGGAAACCAGGTAACCAAATGTGCTATTCTTCTATACAAAGAAAAATAACTTCAGAGTATGTACCATATGGGAGAAAAGTACCCAAGCTTTATTAAATAGAATTAGTCACCAAGATTAGATAATTTTTTTGAACAAAACCTCAGGTTTCTTGGATAAAGTTCCTATTACTCTACTAAATTAAAAAAAATAAATCTAACTATAATAAGGTAAGATTTTAGTTGAGGCATGTCCTGTGTAAAAAAAAGTCCATTGAGATTTGTGAGTAAGGGAAAATATCTTATTTTTATGACTGAGTGAAGTGGTATGAGTTCAGGAGAGTTTAGGAAAAAGGGAAGCATTAGAATTTATGGATTTGAGGAAATGGAATGATCTGCTTGGTTGCATGCAGGCACAGCTCACTTCTTAGACATATAAACTGGCACCAGATTTAATGTGTTGTTAAATAGTCATTTCATCTGGGGTTTCATGATATTTGTTCCATGACACATAAGCCACTACCTGATTTATCTAGGATGTAGTCTATTATCAACCACGGCTGCTAATGCGAACTGCTGAATATCAAAGCTAATGAGCTAGCTTCCATCTCCTGGGTGATTATCCCAGTACTTCACAAGGGAAATTACAAATGTACGAAGCATTTGATGTGACTTGGAACTTGCCTGCAAAAGCCCAGTGGTGGTATTATTGAAGTAGACTTGGCTGAATACAAGGCACATATTACCAAATGTAAATTTGAAGATAGGATGTCAGGGAGTTCTCAAATGGTTTTCCAGGAGAAATCGGAACTCACCTTTAGAGGAGGGGTGGTTTATCTGGAGGCCCTGTTTGCTAACCACTGTGTTTTATTTTTAATTATTGTTTATCTGGCTGTACTGAGTCTTAGTTGTGGCATGCGGGATCTAGTTCTCCAATCAGGGATCGAACTCAGCCCCACTGTCTTGGGAGCACTGAGTCTTAGCCACTGGCCCACCAGCGAAGTCCCTAACCATTCTCTTTACCCGTAAGTGCCCCTGAGTTCACTTGGGAAGGAATGAGATGCATCATGATATCATTGAGTGGAAATGATATGACAACTGTTACATGAGAAGTCAGACCTGAGAATGTGTTACTACTTGTCCAACACATACCCCCCCCTTAAAACCAGGAGATCTGACTTTAATCCTGATAGTAGCAATCACTGGGCTTCCCAGGTAGCTCAGCTGGTAAAGAGTCTGTCTGCCATGCAGGAGACCCTGGTTTCATTCCCGGGTTGGGAAATCCTCCTGGAGAAGGGATAGGCCACTCACTCCAGTATTCTTGGGTTTCCCTGGTGGCTCAGACAGTAAAGAATCCACCTGCAATGCAGGAGACCTGGGTTCGATTCCTGGGTTGGGAAGATGACCTGGAGGAGGGCATGGCAACCCATTCTAGTATTCTGCCCTCGAGAATCCTCATGGAAAGAGTTGGACATGATTGAGTGACAAAACACAGAACATTTACATTATTTTGAATTCTACCATTCATATTACTTTAAAAATGTTTGCTCTTTTACTTAAAGGAGATTCCTTTGAGCCAATAATTCACATTCATTATTGAGGGAAAAATGCAACTTTGTGGTAACAACATCAAAAAGAAAACTTACTCAAGAGTAAAACACAAAGATTGGAAACTAGGAACCTTATAGCTGAGATAAACTGCAACTTGTTAACTAAATCTAATCTGAAGCAAGTTGAACAATTAAGAAATTAATGCATTGCTTGCAGAAATTATAACTGAATTTACATTACAAATTTGTAAAACATATATTAGTAAAATTGTTTCATTATCTTTTTCCTCTGAAGTCTTCCTTCCATCCATCACAAATAGCTTAATAGACACTAGTGTTCACAAGGTACTTGAGGCAAACACGAAATTGCACTGAAGTTACTGCTAAAGGTCTTGTGGTCAAGTTCCTCCCATATAAGCTGCTGCTGCTGCTGCTAAGTCGCTTCAGTCGTGTCCAACTCTGTGTGACCCCATAGACAGCAGCCTACCAGGCTCCCCCGTCCCTGGGATTCTCCAGGCAAGAACACTGGAGTGGGTTGTCATTTCCTTCTCCAATGCATGAAAGTGAAGTCGCTCAGTCATGTTGGACTCTTAGCGACTCCATGGACTGCAGCCCACCAGGCTCCTCCGTCCATGGCATTTTCCAGGCAAGAGTACTGGAGTGGGGTGCCACTGCTTGATATAAGCTAGAGGTTCTCAAACCTGGCTGTGTAGCAGAATGCTGGGGGAAATTTCAAAAATATGGATTCCTGGATCTTAGCTGCATTTACTGAGCTTGATTCTTGGCTCGTATCTAGAAATCTGTGCTTTTTTTAAAAGAAGTTAGAGAACTAGCTTAATTCTTGTCTGCATGTGTGTATCAGGGCACTAGTCTAAAACTTTCTGGAAAGATGAATATACATGTTATTTTGAAAAAAACCTATAGGGAACTACTACAGATTTCTTAGATACCTTTTAGGCATGATTTTTGTTTAAAAAATTAATTAATTAATCTGGCTGCTCTGGATTGTAGTCGTTTTTGCAGCCTGAGGTGTCTTTAGTTGTCGCATGTTCCCTGATCAGGGATGGAACCTGGGGTCCCCTGCATTGCGAGCACAGGATCTTAGCCACCGGACCGCCAGGGAACTTCCCTGGAGGCATAGTTATAAGCTTAAAACTCGTGCGGTGTGGAAATTCTCTTTCAGATATAACCCATGTCCTTCCTGTTCAGATGAAATCTCTTTTATTTCAGGGACCGACAGACTACCGATGACATGGGGCATTGTTTGCACACGGGAGCCCGGAAGACTGCATTATTTCTTTTGTCCAGATAACTAGTTTGTTTCCTTTACTTTGGGCCTCTTATGTCTATTTTCTATTAAATTTTTTAATATTCTCTTTTAAGATTGCTAATTCTTCACCAGCTGGAGAGAAACATGAGAAATCAAAAAAGCAAGAGACAGGGAGTCAGAAAATCTTCCAAGTTTGAATTACTAGTTATTTGATCTCAGTCAAGTCATTCATTCATTCATTCTTCTAAGAAATATATATATGGCTAGTTGCTGGTGGAATAACAAGGGAGCAAGTGGAAATACATACTGCCATATAAAACGTGGAACTTGCACAGCAGCATTTCTGTCTTAGTCAAGCAAAGTCACAATGTTGACCTAAAGCCAAGGGTTTGGAAATAAAGTGAGGTGAAGGATGGGGTAAATATTTCTGAACAATAATTTGTCACAAATGTCTGCAATAATTGTAGGCTCATCCTTTTATCTACTGGAGCTCACATTTCCTTGTAAAACTGAGATGATAATATCCTCTTTGGGGATTCCATAGGTTTGTGGGAAGGCTTGAATGTGATGATATTAAGAGTCTGCATGAGCTTTCAGTATGGAATCTTTGGCTTTTCTGTCCTGGTTTCCAGTGGAGACTATTGAGAAGGGTGGAAGAAAGCTGGGAGTCAGCCCAGGGGAGGGAGGAGAAGGAAGTACGATTAGTATTTTCACTCACATGGTGAAATGAAGACACATTAATCTACATTTCTTTATCTTGTTCTTCAAGAAAAAGACCTAGAGTGGACTTCCCTGGTGGTCAAGTGGCTAAGACTCCACATTCTTGATGCAGGGGCCCTGGGTTTGATCCCTGGTCAGAGAACTAAATCCCACATACTGTAACTAAGAGTTTGCTTGATGCAACTAAGGCTTGTTGCAATCAAATAAATAAGTATAAAATAAGATCCAGAGTAATGGGTCCCAAGGTGTTAACTGCACCCATACTGAATGTGAGGCTTTGGAGGAGTCCCCCTTGGTTCAAGAAAGCTGCTAACTCTTTTGAGAACAAGGAGGATGCATAGGATCGGGGTATAGAGTGCAGGTAGAGTGAACATTCTGAGAAGCACGTAATCAGTGTGAGGCATGTTGAGTAAGATATTGAGAGAAAGGGGCAGCAGAGGATGCAGTGGTTAAATGGTGTCACTGATTCCATGGACATGATTCTGAGCAAACTCCGAGAGATAGTGGAGGACAGAGGAGCCTGGTGTGCTGCAGTCCATGGGGTCGCAAAGAGTCAGACACGACTTAGCAGCTGAATAGCAACAAATGATGTTGGGATTGGAATAGGAGGTCTAAGAAAGAGGAAAGCACTACAGTTGCATGTGAGAATAAAAGTCCAGAAGAAGGAATGCAAAGCATTTGAGAAGGCTGGTTGTGCAAAAATGTGGCGATTCACTCCTTCATTCAACAATGAGGTTTTGCATATCCACTGTTTGGACTCACTGCTAGAACTGCTAGATGCTTCATCGGTAATGGTTGGGAGCTGGTCCCTGGCATCACAGAGCTCTCAGACAGACGTGAGTCAGAGAGTCATTAAAGAAACAAACACAGGCAGGATTTCAAGGTTTCAGGAGGGCCTGTGATGACAGGGGTTGACCCAGGGAAGGAGGTCGACAACAAGTGTTCTCCAGGAAATTGCTGGTGGAGCTGATGAATTAGGGTTTCGCTTAATCAAAGAGTTGGCTGGATGGCGTGGGGAGAGTCTTTTAGATAGATTCTCAGTGGTGTGTATGAGGAGTCTAGAGACATGTCTGAACCTGAGGAGTGGGCAGGAACTGAAATACATGAGGCTGGGCAGGCGAGTAGGAGAGAACTTGCAGAACATAGGTGGCTACTTTAAGACTTCAGTGTGATTTTCAATGGGCCTTTCCTAACTCTGTGCTGAAGTACCCCGGGATACCAAGGTAAATCAGGGGAGCATCATGAAATGTTTTAAATTTGGGGGAATCTCTTGGATACCATGGAAACTACTACTATTCAGTTTTTTTTAGTTGCTCAGTCATGTGCAATTCTTTGCGAGCCCATGAATTGTAGCCTGTGGTCTGCCAGGCTTCTCTTTCCATGGAATTCTCCAGGCAAGAATACTGGAGTGGGTAGCTATTCCCTTCTCCAGGAGATCTTCTTGACCCAGATCTCCTGCAACTGCCGGTGGATTCTTTACTATCAGAGCCACCAGGGAAGCCCAGTTACGTACCTAGTTATTTGGACTGCCTAGGTGGCGTAGTGGTAAAGAATCCACCTGGCAATGCAGGAGACGCAGGTTTGATCCCTGGGTCAGGAAGATTCCCCTGGAGGAGGAAATGGCAGCCCACTCCAGTATTATTGCCTGGATAACCCCATGGACAGAGGATTCTGGTGGGCCACAGTGCATGGGGTTGCAAAGAGTCAGACACGACTGGCAAGCATGCATACACCTGTGTCTCCATACCTATTTTGCCCACCTCCAAATAATCTACTTTCCACCTTGTTCCTGGAGTCATTTATTCTAAACACAAATTTGACAATCATTCTTTTTAGGACATGCCTGTGACTTCACATTACCCTTAAGACAGAGGTTCCCAAATCTCACAAATCACGGTGACTTTGCATAGCAGTAATTTCTTCAAGTGCCCTTCGGCTGAAAAGGAATACCTACCTGTTTCATTTACAAAGTAACTAGGTGTGTGCACACTCAGTCGTGTCCAACTCTTTGGGACTCCATGGACTGTAGCCCACCAGGCTTCTCTGTCCATGGAATTTTCCAGGCAAGAATACTAGAGTGGGTTGCCATTTTCTGCCCCAGGGGATCATCCAGACCCACGGATCAAGCTCATGTCTTCTACATTTCCTGCATTGCCAGGTGAATTCTTTACCACAGGAGACAAAGAGAAATGAAGATGGACGGGTCTAGCCTGGAAGGCCCTGAAGGCTAGATAGAAGGTAACCACTGATCCTCTTCTTATGGTCCACCGTGTGTGTGCACGATAAGTCACTTTAGTCGTGTCTGACTCGTGGCAACTCTATGGACTAAACTCTGCCAGGCTCCTCTCTCCATGGGATTCTCCAGGCAAGAATACTGGGGTAGGTTGCCATGCCCTCCTCCAGGGGATCTTTCTGACCCAGGGATTGAATCTAAATCTCTTACTTCTGCATTGGCAGGCAGGTTCTTTACCACTAACGCCACCTGGGAAGCTTGTCCAAGCATAAGACCTCCTCAGAACTTGTGTTTCCACCAGTTAGCCTAATGCCTGTTTTTTAAATGGAAAAGTCTTTCATGGGCATTTTTTTCTTAGGCATCATGTGAAGTTAGATCTAACTTGCCTGAAACATGGCTTGCCAGAAGTACTGAGTGAACCACTGCAAGTTTCTGTACCATGCACACTCTGATCCATGGGAAGGAGGTAAGGGATCTAGAACCAGGTGATCTGAATTGATGTCTGAGCTCTGATATTACATACTCTGTCACCCTGGGAACATTATTATCATCTCCAGGCCCCTGCCCCAGTTTCCTTATCATGTACTTCACAGGGCTGTTGGCAAAGATTAAACGACAGATGTGTGGAGAGCCAAGCATGGAGACTGACATATTTTCGTGAGCATTAGCTACTATCATTGCTATGACCAGGCTCACCTCCTTTGCCTCACAAAAATTCCAGATTCAGGTAATGCCGTATAGAATCTTTCAAGTGTGAAGTCAGAGTTGGGATGCATGAAACAAGGTAGAGTAGTATGCTGTAGGTTTTGACATCAGTGATCTGTGATGCCTTCCCTCGGGGCTGGATCCCAAATGGGAAGTTTTATTTCATGGGTTTGTGGTGCCACACACTGTGCCGTGGCAGGGGCAGTGTCAGGATTCCAGGTTCACTGCAGGTGGCCTGTGGGTGTGGGTGCTTTCCTTTTGTACAGCCAGTGTGCTCCCCTTTAGAAGTATGATTCCATGAAAGATAGAATCATGGGGTTGGCTATTTGAGATGAATACTGTTTTGGTTTTGGTCTGTAAGATTACAAAGGATGCTGTAATATGTTCATGTGGTTATATACTTATTATAATGACTGGAAAAACCCAGGCACCTCATATTCCCTGTAAGTGTGATTGCAGATTGGTTGATTTTAATTTTACCTGAGCATTTTAATCTCCATCAATCCTCTCCCAAGACTCCTTAAAATAAAGGAAAAATAAAGTTCCTGATAAATAAAATACACTAAGAATAAATCCTTACGATCTTTCTTAATATTTAAATATCTAAGGGATGTGCGATAAGGCAGAGTCTCAATATATTCCATTCACATGGATTGAAGACTTGCTTTTCATTGTCATTTTTTATTCATGATGATTGCGACCAAGATTAAATAGGTGAAGAATCTGCAAATGCCAAGGGTGATATTTGAGAGGGCTGTCCTGCCCAGAAATACAGTAATGCTTCTCTTCACACTGGTACCTCCCTTCTTGGCCTTTGCTAGCTACTTTGCTCAGGTATGTTTTTCCTGTGAACAGAAACAACCAAGCCTTGTTCTTAGAAAAATAAATAGGAAGATGCAATCATTGACATCTCAGTTGAGAAAGAGAAATTATTTGAAGAAATCCCAGAGGAATAAATGGGCTTAGATGTATTCTAATCATGTATAGAATAAAGAGAATTGCATTTTAAGAGTGATGATTCTTAACTCTGAGTCCATGTTAGAATCACACAGGAACTAGGAGCTCATACAACATGCCAGGCGTGGGACCACACCCTGGACAATGAGGTTACATTCTCTGGGGTCAGGGGATGGGGATGGAGGAGCAGGAGGAAGGACAGGAACTTCAGTCTTTTGTGAAAAGCTCCCTGTATCTGTCTAATGTAACTAGAGTTGAGTACCCCTTATATACAGGACTCTTTATGGATGTAATGAAGATGGGGTTAATAGAGCCTTGAGAATCTTGAGAAATCCAAAATATACGAGGAGCCAGTGCTGAGCATCCTTATATTAGCTGATTATTAGCTGAATTACTTAAAAAAAATTGCTCAACATCTGTTAGCATCAAGGTCCTCATCCATAAAAATGATAATAATAATTGGCATAATAAATAGTGCTTACACGAACAGGTTTTCAGAGACTTCTGTGAGACGTGACCGGGGAAGGTCTCTGTTCTCACCCTCCTTCTCATGACAAAGCAGGACGCTGGCGTCTTCAGTACTTTGTTGCACACCCAAAAGCAAATCTAACATCCCACAGCGTTAGCAAGGAGGAAAGCTTTTGCAGCACACATCACAGGGCCTAACATGCACCAGAACTTAATACTAACTCCCATCTGACCTCTCTGACCTCTTCCAGATCTCCCAGCTGCTTCATCTTCTGCAACATTGCCCCTCCAGGAGATTCCAGTCTTTCCAGAGCCCCCTGGATACCTGCTCCTCTCCCCACGCTCCATGCAGGTCATTATATGGTTTGCTGATCTGGAGTAAAATAATCTCAGGATGTGGGATACATCCTGAGAAAGTGAAATGTCCAGATGTTTTCTCTTTCTTTTTTTTTTTTAGGAATTTAGGGGAAAGAGAGGCATGGGGAACACATGTTTTCCTATAACACATGACTTCTCAAGGGCTTCCCAGATGGCCCAGTGGTAAAGAATCCATCTGCCAAAGCAGGAGATGTAAGACACGTGGATTCAATACCTGGGTCCGGAAGATCCCCTGGAGAACGGCATGGCAACCCACTCCAGTATTCTTGCCTGGAGAACCCCACGGACAGAGGAGCCTGGTGGGCTACAGTCCACGGGGTCACAAAGAGTTGGATACAACCAAGCACGCATGAAGAGGAAGAGGAGAGCGTTTCTCAACAGTGACACTGCTGACATTTTTTAAAAATATATTTTAATCAGTTATTTATTTATTTGGATGTGCTGGGTCTTAGCTGCAGCACATGGGATCTTTAGTTGCCACTAAATATGTGGAATCTTAGTTACAGCTAGATAGCATTCTTTGGTTTGAGTGGTTGTCCTGTGTTTCTCTGTTAGTTTTCTATTGCTGCATAACAAGTTGCCCCAAACCACGGGCATTTATTATCTCACAGTTCCCCTGGGTCAGAGGTGTACTTGCAGCATAGCTGGATTCTCTACTCTAGGTCTCACAGGCTGAAATCAAGGTTTGAGGTCCTCTTCCTTAAGGCTGTAGGACTGCGCTCTCTGTTTTCTTCCTGCCTGTTGAGTGAGATTTGCTCTCAGTTCCTGGAGGCCCCTCCCATAGGCAGTTCTTAACAGGAGTGTTTGCGTCTTCAAGGTGAATAGGAATGTGTCTGCTGTAGCTCCTTGTCTCTTTTAAAGCTCACCTGATTAGATGTGGCCCAAGCAGGGTATTCTCCCTTTTGCTTAATCATAAAGTGATTAAGGGTCTTAGTCACTGCTGCTAAGTTCCCTTTGCTATGCAGAATATGCAGGCACGCCCAGTCATGTCTGACTCTTTGCGATCCCATGGACTGTAGCCCTGCCGGGCTCCTCTGTCCATGGGATTTTCCAGGCAAGAATACTGAAGTGGGTTGCCATTTCCTTCTCCAGGGGATCTTCCTGACCCAGGAATTGAACCAGTGTCTCTTGTGCCTCCTTCATTGCAGGTGGATTTTTTTTTTTTACCAAGTCATTGGGGAAGCCCTTTGATATATAATGTAACTTAATTACAGGATCAATATCCTATCATATTCACAGATTCTCTCCATATTCAAGAAGAGAGGACGATGCAGAGCAGATGGGAACCTTGGGAGCTGCCCACCACAGCATATGACAGAATGTTTAACAGCATCTTCAGCCTCTACCCCCTAGATATCAGTAGCAATGGCTACCTCTCCCCAGGTTGTGATGCCAAAGATATTTCCAGGGACTTCTCTGATAGCCCATTGGTTAAGATTCTATGCTCCCAATGCAGGGGTCACGAGTTCAATTCCTAGTCAGGGAACTAAGATCTCACGTATTTTGCAGTGTACCTCCCCTACCCACCCCACCCCACCCCAAAAAAAGTTTCCAGACATTCCAAATATCTCCTAGGAAGCAAAATCACTCCAAGCTGGAAATCACTGATGTAGGGTCTTTGGCTGGTTAAATAAGTGAAGGATTCTAAAAACTCTGGAATGACATTATTTCAAAGTTTTCTCCTTCACCAACCCTGAACTAGACTAGCAAAGTGAATTTTATGGCTCAAAACAAGATGCAGATGGAATTTCATTTTCTTGACACGTTCATGGGATGAATAAGATACAGAGTCTCCTGTACATATGTCAACCTGGAGGGTGGGGTGATGTCACAGTATAACCAAGGACAGACACTGTGTGGAGGGCATGGCAGGGTCATGGATCTCAGGAAGCCAATACCACAAGGCACTCTACACAGCAAGAGGAGCAAGACGTTGGGTCACACTTGCTACCACATCCTGTCACAGATGCCAGCAAGAGGAGCATAACCAGGTGGACAAGGGACATTGGCCCAGAGATCACAGGAGCCAGAAGACCCCTGTACCCCATTGTCAGAACATCACACGGTTCACCCACCTTCAGGAGAGAAATACCAAGAAAGAAGGTGCCACACGTAAAGAGGCTGAGCAATCCAGATGATGCTATCTAAACCAAAGCTTTGATAGGAACTTGACCGTGAATGGACTAAACTGAAAAGAGACCGTTTCAACCAGAAAAGACCAAAATGTTGACTGGCTTTTCTGATTTTCTCTCCCTTTCCTTTCACTTCTCTTCTTTCCTCAGCTATCTGTAAAGCCTCCTTGGACAACCACTTTGCCTTCTTGCATTTCTTTTTCTTCGGGATGGTTTTGGTCACTGCCTCCTGTACAATGTTACGAACCTCAGTTCTTCAGGTAATGCTGGTCCTGGTCACTGACTTTCAGAACCACTGGCTTAAATCACAAGACATTCACTGTCTAATTAACAAGAAGTCTGGAGACGGGTGGATCTCAGAGCTGTTTTATTGGTTCAGCAATACATTAGGTACCCAATTTCTTTCTGTGCTTTGAATCCACCAGGCTTAATGTGGTAGCTTTTCACTTCATGCCTATCCTGTGATGGTTACAACACAGCTGTTCCTGGGCTGGTCATCACATCCCCACACAGCCTTCAAAGGTGGGAAGCAGGGAAGGGAAAGGAGAAAAACCCACAAATATTTCAGACTAGTTCCCTGGATGCATGTGTAACTGGAGATGTCTGGGGAGAGCATTTTGGGACTGGCGAGTTATCACACGTGGGATACGTTTTCCTTGGCAGTTTTGGGAAGGAAAAAAGCTTGGCCCTTCAAGCCTCTTCTAGTTGGTCTAGGAATTGAATTGCTATGAGACAGATGAGTAGAAGAAAATCAAATTTAATTTCACATGTACTAGAATCCCACATACCTGAGAAATTCACATACATGAAAGGTTCAGACAGAAAGGTAAAACGAGGTATGTAGGTGACCCTGAGCTAAGGAACAAGATAGGGACCCAGGGGGTCCAAGGACGGGAGGTCATTGACAGGATGATAAAAAGAAGAGCAAATGTTCAGTAATCATACAATTGCTGTGTCATATGGATAGGGTCTCTTAGATAAAATTCATCTCTGATGATAACACCATTTCTGGGAGAAATCCCCAAATTAAGTTCTTCTGGCTTATAAAAAGAGAAAATCAAATATTGTAATATCATATGTAATACTATATACTATAATATATACTATATTGTAGTATAATATTGCTTATATGTGGAATCTAGAAAAATGATACAGATGAACTTATTTGCAAAGCAGAAATAGAGACACAGACGTAGAGAACAAACATATGGACATCAAGGTGGGGAAGAAGGGGCAGGGAATGAATTGGGAGGCTGGGCTCAAAATATATTCACTACTGATACTGTGTATAACATAGATAACTAATGAGAACCTACTGTATGGCTCAAGAAACTCTACTGAGTACTCTGCAGGGACCTAAATGGGAAGGAAATACAAAAAAGGGGGAACATACATGTACATATAGCTGATTCACTTCGCTGTACAGCAGAAACTAACACAACATTATAAAGCAACTATTCTCCAAACAAAAAAAGAATAAAAAATAAATTTTTTTGGCTTAGGGAAAGGCCATAGTTTCTCCTAAGATCACAGGGTCTCCATTGTCTTTAACTCAAAATAACGTGTGTGTGCTCAGCCACTCAGTCGTGTCTGACTGTTTTTGACCCCATGGACTGTACAGCCCGCCAGACTCCTTTGTCCATAAGATTTCCTAGGCAAGACTACTGGAGTGGATCACAATTTCCTACTCCAGGGGATCTTCCAGCCATAGGGATTGAACAGGCATCTCCTGTGTCTCCTGCACTGGCAGTTGGATCTTCATCACTGACCCACCTGGGAAGCCTCTAGATCAAAATAATCCACAAGCCAAAGTGACATGTCGGTGTGGAGGGGTGCAATTCTGAACCCCCGCAACAAAAATGAGCAACGCTGGTTACCCCTGCTATTGTCTTGGATGTATAAGCTGTTAACATCCTTGAAGTGGGTTCCTTCTATCCACCCGGCCCCGTCAATGACTTCCCATAGGTTGGAATTTTTGAATCTTTTCAGCGTATCTTTGAAAACATTCCTGAAGTGCTCCTCTCTCCTTATCTTGAACAGAAGATGATTGAATTGGGAGAAGGAAACCTCTTTGAGAAAACCTCTTGACACATGGACTAAATTTTATCATGTGCCACATCTTAATATCTCATATTTTTTAAATCAGAAATAGTCTTTGACTTGTTTTGGGGTTTGCGTCTGATTTTCCTTATCGAAACACCGCAAACATTTTTCTTCTAATCTGATCCAAACGGACGAAGTCTGAAATCGTAAATGATTCTCGTTTTTATACTTTTGGGATTCCATCGAAAATGCTTTTGTTTGAGTTAACTGTGCTGTAGGCAGAACGCTGTGGTCTGAGGAAATGCAGTCTGATTGAGAGGAAAGGAAATAGAAGACCTCTAGATCCAATCATTTTATTAAAAGGCAAGCTGAACTGTTCCTTTAAGATTCTGATTAATTCATAGGCTCCTGTTCAAAAGTTTCAGGAGGGATATGTGGTTTGGGTTACTGCCAGCTGGAGAAAAATGCTGTGCTGGCAGTTTGCAGCCAAACTGGAATCACAGGATCCGTGGAATCTACTGGAAAGTGTTCTTTGAAATTCCCAGGGGTCAGTGTGCATTGCAGTTGAAGGAAGAAGAAGTACAACCGACTGGAACTGGTTTGTGTTTCATTGTTGGAAGCTGGCCCAGAGCTGAGTGCCATGAGCTCCTTGGGGTTCACGTGGGAGCCCTGAGGGGTGTTGTCCGGGTGGCGGACGCTCTGAGGCAGGCACTCTACTAAACCCCATGGAGGTTTCTTTTCTCTCAGGAACCTTGCTGGCAACTTTTCTCTGTAAGACATATTATTGTTGTTGTTTAATAGGTAAGTTGTGTCCAACTTTTTGTGACCCCATGGACTGTAACCCACCAGTCCATGGTATTTCCCAGGCAAGAACAGTGGAGTGGACTGCCATTTCCTTCAAAAAATGGTTTGAAGAAAACCCCCTAGAGGGGGTCAGGGATCAAACCTGCATCTCCTATATGAATGCAGAGGAGACTGGTTTTGAAGGGAGATTGGAACTTGGCTTCTTATTTCTTTCTTTCTTTTTTTTTTTTTTTACAGATATAATAATATGTAAATTTATTTAGAACAGTTCAAGTAAACAGACCCATCTGTTTCTTCTATGTTACATAGTAGAGGGTTGCTAGTTTCTTTTTTTTTATTTTTATTTTTATTTTATTTTTAAACTTTACATAATTGTATTAGTTTTGCCTAATATCAAAATGAATCCACCACAGGTATACATGTGTTCCCCATCCTGAACCCTCCTCCCTCCTCCCTCCCCATACCATCCCTCTGGGTTGTCCCAGTGCACTAGCCCCAAGCATCCAGTATCGTTCATTGAACCTGGACCTTTTCTCTGATTCTGCTTCTCAATCACTGAGATGCAGTGCATGCGTGCTAAGTCACTTCAGTTGTGTCTGACTGTTTGTGATCCTATGGACTGTAACCCACCAGGCTCCTCTATCCATTGGATTCTCCAGGCAAGAATACTGGAGTGGGTTGCCATACCCTCCTCCAGGGGATCTTCTGACCCAGGGATCTAACTAGCTTCTCTTATGTCTCCTGCGTTGGCAGGCATGTTCTTTACCACTTGATGAAATTTGTTTTCATTAGCTCCTGTGTACTTTGAAAGAGCTGTTAAGGACATTAGCTACAGATTGAAACTCTAGGGCAGAGGACAACCAGCCCCAAACTTATAGACTGATGGAGAAAGTGAGCATGGGAAACTGATGAAATAGAAAAGAAAGCGGGGAGAGTTGCCCAAGGAAAATTCAGGAGAAATGGGCCTAAAATGGCATCCATTTCAAACTGTATTTTGTGAAATCAGAATCACAAGGGCACTTGTTTAAAACAAAACAACAGGAAACAAAACCACACAGAAAAAAATCTTTGATCCCATCTTAGATGTATTAAATCAAAATGTGAAGGGATAGAGTGTGGTGGTGTTATGGACTGAATCATGTACTATCCAAATTCGTACACTGAGCCTGACCCCCAGAGCCTCATAATCTGACCATATTCTGGGTCTTTGAACAAGTCATTACATTAAAATGAAACCTTAAGGGTGACCTAATCCAATTTGACTAGTATCCTTGTAGGAGGAGGAAATTTGGACCCAAGCCAGCAACACGGTGATCTTGGCCTTTCAGCCTTCCGAACAGTGATAATATACATTTCTATTGCTCAAGCCAACCAGTCTGTTATGGCAGCCCTGGCAAACTAATATAGCGGGACTATGCATTTTTAAGATGCTCCACAAGTGATTTTCATGCACTTTTTTATGCACACTAAAATGAAAGAATTGTTATTTCAGGGTTTGGAAAAATGAATCTGAGTTGAGCCCCATTTGTTTTTTTGAGCAGTGGTTTAAAATAATCATCATGAGAAATAAAAAGGTAAAGAGGAGCGAGGAATTCCAAGTCCATAAGTCCCTATTGAATAATTGTAAACCCTAGGACCAGGACCAGGGGAGATTTGTTTGGTTTCAGTACCAAGAAGACCCTGGAATCAAATGTATGCCAGGTCCTGGCACAGCACTTGGGGGCTGAGTTTCCAAGGACACCGCGTGCCTCCCACCCTCCTGGACTCAGCCAGATGTACTCAATGCTGCCTTCAGTTCCGTTCAGTTCAGTCGCTCAGTCGTGTCTGACTCTTTGTGACCCCATGGACTGCAGCATGCAAGGCTTCCCAGTCTATCACCAGCTCCCGGAGCTCACTCAAACTCATGTCCATAGACCTCAAAAACAAACGATCGCTGGTGTCCTTAGAAGTAAATGCCTCATTCACATCACATAGCCGCGGGTCTGGACAAGGATGAGACAAGCAGGTGACCAGAGGTGAAACTTAAGGAGGCAAGGCTGTGTAAGTGCTGACTCCACCTGTGCATGAAGCAGACAGCTAGGGATCCAGGGCACAGCATTTAAGAAAGCACTCACTTAAAGATTTTTAAGTTTTTATGTAATTTTAAAAGATTGCTTCCCATTTACAGTTGTTACAAAATATTGGCTGTATTCCCCGTGTTGTACAATACACCGTTGAATCCATCTTCCACCCTGTAATTTGTACCTCCCACTCCCCCACTTGTATATTGCCCCTCACCCTGCCACTGATGACCACTAGATTGTTTTCTATATCTGTGAATCTGCTTATCTGTTAACTTTTTAGTTTCCACATATGTGATATCACAGTATTTGTCTTTCTCTATCTGATTTGTTTCACTTAGCCTAATGCCCTCCAAGGCCATCTATGTTACTACAAATGGCAATATTTGGTTCTTTTTTATAACTGAGAAATATTCCATATATATATATACACACACTTAGGATTCTTCCATATCTTGGCAACTGTAAATAATGCTGCTACGAATGTTGAGGTGTGAGTATCTTTCAGATATATATATCCAGGAATGGAATTGCTGGGCCATATGGTAATTCTTTTTTTTCAGATTTTTGAGAAATCTCCATACTGTTTCCCTAGTGGCGCCAACAATTTATATTCCCACCAACAGTGCACAAGGGTACCCTTTTCTCCACATCCTAGCCAACATTTGTTACTTGTAGGCTTTTTGATGATGGCCATTGCTACAAGTGTGAGGTGATAACTCTTGTGGTCTTGATTACATTTCCTTGATAATTAGCGATGTTGAGCATCTTTTCCTGAAGGCTCTCACTTTTGGATTCTGAATGAAAGGTGAGCACCATCACGACCTTGTCTCCTTAAATTTCTGGACGTAGGGATCTGCTTGTCTCATTCTGGTTCAGGCCCTGCCTGAACAGGCACTGTGTGATGTGCACTAGGCCATTTCCCTCTAAGAAGATCACTCACCACTTGTTTATTTTTGCAGATGAGGAAGGCAATGCTGTGTGAACCTGGCTGAGTCTAGGAGGGTGGCAGGGATATCATGTCCCTGGAAGCTGAGCCCCTCGGTGTTGTGCCAGGGCCTGGCGTCTGCTTGATTCCTGGTTCTTCTTGGAACTGAAGGCTGAACTAAATCTAGCCCGTTTATTGCTGTGGTCAGGTTGAGTGAGTGTTTCAGGTTGAGTGAGTGTTTCGGGACAGGTGGAAATAGTCCCTCACCCTTTCTGTGTGCTTTCCTCCAATAGCACCTTTGCCATCTTGCCTGGAGCATTTAAGGGAATGCAAACAAAAGCTGGTAATTGTTTTTGTTCAGTTTCCTGTAGCCTGGGGTTCCCTTCTCCTGCAGGGTGAGGTCTAGTCTAAGGATTATCCAGTCTTTGCATCAATCCCAAGGAGTCTTTCAAGTCCAAATCATCAGTTCTCAATGCCAGATCCAACAGTAAGTGACCATAGAGCATTTAGGGATTTTTCAGGATAACTGAGCAAAATCCGTTATATTACAGACGAGAAAGCTGAGATCTACAGAAGGGGACTGACTAAGCAAGATATCAGAGCTACATAGATCCTGGAAAAAGAGGAGTTAGCAACTATGTTTAGACACAGGCCATGTTCTCTCTCCCACACTAGGCTGAGTCAGACCACGCGGATGGCCAGGTGGTTTCTTAAGGGATCTATTTGGCTTTCTTGCATGCTGAGGCTCTTGCAAAAGGGCACACTCAGTGCCTCCTTGGTAGCTCCCAGATCCACATGGGAGGCACTTCTGAAATACAGTGAAGCACGTTGATGTTCAGCTTCCCCCTCCAGCTGTCACTAAATAGGTGGTTCTTCTCAAGAACCAGTGAATGTATTATTTTCTTAAAAAAAAAAAAAAAAAAAAGAATCACTCTGGAGTATTGCTTTAAAGTCTTGCAACTAGAAACTCAGCATTGTGCTAGAGCCAGGGATTTGAACCCTGTTGTAGACATGGAATCTATAAACCTGATGGAATTGCATGAGCAGCTTCATTAGTTTCGCAGGTTGGGGTTCTGTATGGTTAATTTTATGTGTCAACTTGACTGAGCTAAAGGGTACCCAGACAGCTGGTAAAGCAAGTTCTCTGAGTGTGTCTGCGAGGGAGTCTCTGGACAAGGTTAGCACTGAATCTGCAGACTGAGTGAAAGTGGGTGTCATCTATTGCACTAAGGTCTGAAGAGAACAAATGGATGGATTGTGGGATTCAGCCTCCATGGTTGCATGAACCAATCCCTCCTAATAAATCTCTTTCTACATATCTATATATGTCCTCTGCTTCTGTTTCTCTGGAGGACCCTATTACAGGTTTTTTATTTCATCATCACCATGTCTTTCCTCTTCACCAGCATGTGGGTGGGAAGTGTGCCTTCACATGTGCGTGTGTGTGGTGTGTGCTAAGTAGCTTCAGTTGCATCCAACTCCTTGTGATCTTATGGACTATAGTCCACCAGGCTCCTCTGTCCATGGGATTCTCCAGGCAAGAATACAGGAATGGGTTGCCATGCCCTCTTCCAGGGGATCTTCCCCACCAGACGTGTCTCTTGTGTCCCCTGTATTGGCAGGCAGGTTCTTTACCACTAGCGCCACCTGCCTTCACATAGTTCAGTTCAGTTCAGTTCAGTCGCTCAGTAGTGTCCGACTCTTTGCGACACCATGAATTGCAGCATGCCAGGGCTCCTTGTCCATCACCAACTCCCGGAGTTCACTCAGACTCATGTCCATCGAGTTGGTGATGCCATCCAGACATCTCATCCTCTGTCGTCCCCTTTTCCTCCTGCCCCCAATCCCTCCTAGCATCAGAGTCTTTTCCAATGAGTCGACTCTTCTCATGAGGTGGCCAAAGTACTGGAGTTTCAGCTTTAGCATCAGTCCTTCCAAAGAACACCCAGGGCTTATCTCCTTTAGAATGGACTGGTTGGATCTCCTTGCAGTCCAAGGGACTCTCAAGAGTCTTCTCCAACACCACAGTTCAAAAGCATCAATTCTTCAGCGCTCAGCCTTCTTCACAGTCCAACTCTCACACCCATACATGACCACTGGAAAAACCATAGCCTTGACTAGACGGAGCTTTGTTGGCAAAGTAGTGTCTCTGCTTTTGAATATGCTATCTAGGCTGGTCATAACTTTTCTTCCAAGGAGTATGCGTCTTTTAATTTCATGGCTCAGTCACCATCTGCAGTGATTTTGGAGCCCCAAAAAATAAAGTCTGACACTGTTTCCACTGTTTCCCCATCTATTTGCTATGAAGTGATGGGGCCAGATGCCATGATCTTCGTTTTCTGAATGTTGAGCTTTAAGCCAACTTTTTCACTCTCCACTTTCACTTTCAAGAGGCTTTTTAGTTCCTCTTCACTTTCTGCCATAAGGGTGGTGTCATCTGCATATCACATAATAACACAGCAAAATCATGCCAGGAGTGGCAGGCAGAAGCAAATTAGGTTTATTTGCCTTGTGGGTGCTCCAATCTAAGGAAAGTAAGATTTCACTCCCTGCTCCCAGCTTGGGGACTTGGAATGACACTCAAGGAGCATCCTGTGCTTCGGCCACCAAAGACTGTAGGAGGATGCACCAGGGGCACAGAGGACTGGAAAAAGGACGATCTGACCCAAGAACAAGGGCTTCCTGGTGCCCACCCAAGGTGACTTTGGCTCAGGTGAATTTAAAGGAAGCCAGCTGAGAAGAATATGGGAAGATTATGCACTACTTTGTGAAAGCTGGGTGTGTTGGTGCACTTTGAGCAAGACCGAATTATCTGTCACCAGGAAAGCAGTATTTTATAGTAGTCTAGGAGTGTGGAGCACAGAACTGATCAGATCCAAACCCAATTCTGCCACTCACTAGAGAAGTAGTTTTGAGCAACTTATCTAGTATCTGTGTACCTTTGATTTCTTATCTGCTGAAGGATAAAAGTTATAGCACCCACACCTTGTTTGGTACTTCTGTGGCTTAAATGAGTCAAAGCAGTGTCTGGCATATAGCAAGCTAACAAATAGCTCAGTCTGTCAGTCATGTCCAAGTCTTTTGAGATCCCATGGACTGTAGCCTTCCAAGCTCCTCTGTCCATGGAATTCTCCAGGCAAGAATACTGCAGTGAGTTGCTATGTCCTCTTCCTGACCCAGGGATTGAACTTGCATCTCTTACATCTCCTGCATTGGCAGGCAGGTTCTTTACTACTAGTGCCATCTGGGAAATTGCAAGTGACAATGACAATTATGCAGTGGTCCTGGAGAGAATGGTCCTCAGCTCTCTAATAATACTGAGTCTCATCAAATACAATAATGTCCTTAGGGTTGGTGCCTCAAGATTTTAAGTTAAATTGTGTCATTTTGTGCTTCAGTAAGGAAATATAGTTTACCATACTTAAGAATTAAAAAAAAATTTTTTTTTGTCCTGAGTAGCAAAAGCAATAGAAAAGAGGCCTCGTGTATGAATCAAATGGATTGCCTTGTTTTTATAACCTGGATTCTCATGAAAGAAGGCACTTAGTTGGCAAGTTTAAAGTGCTTATTTCTAAAATAGTCGAAGTGTTACTTCTCAATCAAATTCTTGCAGTTTGCGGCAACCAACTAATTGGCAAGACATTTATATGCATCTTACTCTTGTTTTGGCCAGCACCCATGCCCTGTGGGCAGCCATGACTGTAGTACTGCCTCCTTAATGCTCCAGAGAACTTCTCCCCTCCCACTCCCCAGTCATCAACTGCAGATGCTGTTAAATTAAGTTTACCCTTTGGAAAACTTCAGAGGCCAGAAAATTTAACCTGCTCTCCCTTCCCTTTTTTCAGGTGTGAAACCCAAGCTGCCAGGTTTTAGAAAGCTAGAGCATTTCAGACCAGACCACCTGCTCCTTAAATGTCAAAACCAGCAGCAGTGTTTACAGTTCTGTACAACAGATATTCTCTAGCAACATCAAAAGCAAATATCAGGGCATTATGTATCTACTCTCAGGTGAGAAGTGTCAAAGACTAAGAACCAGGAGAGTAAATATTTGGCTGTTTACGTACAAATAACATGAAAGCCCTCTTTTTTTCCACACTAAAGTTTTTAAACGGTTTTACTAAGGCTGATAAAAATTAAATGACGCTTCCTTTGATGTTTACCTTAATTTCAAGACATATAATGAAACTAGTGTTCTGTAGTTTGTTTCTATATAACACTCATTCATTTCTCCCTCTTGCTTTAGTTCTGGGAAGAGTCATGATATTGCTGAAAATCAAGGAAATACGTCTTTTCCATCGCTGCCTCTGGTTTATTGATAACATTTATGTAATGTAATTCTTATGCTATCTTGTTCATCATTATTTGACCTTTGAGAACTTTCAGATTTTATTTAGTGATTCTGTGCATCACATATGTTGAGAATGAGAACATCTAGGGCCAGAAATAGGATATATAAATCTAGAAAATATATCCAGTCTTTCACAAGGATGTTTTTTATTTTTCCTTTCAGAAGTGAGTTTCAGTTTTCAGCCACTTTTATTGGTTGTTCGGTAGTTGGGAATGTCTTTAATTTTCACATCTGTTGTTGTACTTGGAATTCTGTTTGTCCCCATAATGCAATTAACTTTTCACCTGAGTGTCAAAGGTTGCTGTTGGGCTGCACCCCAAGTCCTGCAACCTCTGTACTTGTCCAACCTCAAAATCGAAGAAAAAGCCCAGAGTCAGTGACAGAGACATCAATGGTTTAATGCATTGGGGTGTCTTTCTTGTCCAAAGCAAGGTTGTGGCAATAGTCTTTGCTCTCAGAGAAAGAGGGAGATTACCAATTATAGGGGGGTATTCAGGTCAAATTCGTTCATCAGTTGCCAGGGAAACAAGAAGAGAGTCGTGGCCTTTTGATGAGGTATCAGAATAGAGTTGGCAGAAAGTGAAGAAGAACTAAAAAACTTCCTGATGAAAGTGAAAGAGGAGAGTGAAAAAGTTGGCTTAAAGTTCAACATTCAGAAAACTAAGATTATGGCATCCGGTCCCATCACTTCATGGCAAATAGATAGGCAAACAGTGGAAACAGTGGCTGACTTTATAGTTTTGGGCTCCAAAATCACTGTGGATGGTGATTGCAGCCAAGAAATTAAAAGATGCTTACGCTTTGGAAGGAAAGTTATGACCAACCTAGATTGCATATTAAACAGCAGAGGCATTACTTTGCCAACAAAGATCTGTCTTGTCAAGGCTATGGTTATTCCAGTGGTCATGTATGGATGTGAGAGTTGGACTATAAAGAAAGCTGAGCACTGAAGAATTGATGCTTTTGAACTGTGGTGTTGGAGGAGATTCTTGAGAGTCCCTTGGACTGCAAGGAAATCCAACCAGCCCATCCTAAAGGAAATCAGTCCTGAATATTCACTGGAAGGACTGATGCTGAAACTGAAACTCCAGTACTTTGTCCACCTGATATGAAGAGCTGACTCATTTGAAAAGACCCTGATGCTGGGTAAGATTGAAGGTGGGAGAAGAAGGGGACAACAGAGGATGAGGTGGTTGGATGGCATCACTGACTCAATGGACATGAGTTTGAGTAAACTCTGGGAGTTGGTGATGGACAGGGAGGCCTGGTATGCTACAGTCCATGGGGTCGCAAAGAGTCAGACAAGACTGAGCAGGCATGCTCGCAAGTACAGAGACCCCAAAAAAATTGGAACCAGAAGGTTGATGTTTCTGACTCCCACTTACCTCATCATCAACCAATCAGAAGAATGTCCATGAGCTAATCACACCCTCTTTGGACTGTTACTGTGAAACGCCTCACTATCCAGGTTGGGACATAGTTTTGAGGGCATCAGCTTGCTGTGGCCTATGTTGCCTGGCAAAGCAACAAAGCTATTCTTTTCTGTGAGTATTGGTAGCCCAACTGTGTCTGACTCTTTTGCAACACCATGGGCTGTAGCCTGCCAGGCTCCTCTGTCCATGGGATTTCCCAGGCAAGAATACTGGAGTGGGTAGCCATTCTCTTCTCCAGGGAGATCTTCCCAACCCAGGGACTGAACCCATGTCTCCTGGGTCTCCTGCATTGGAGGCAGATTCTTTACTGTCTGAGCCACCAGGGAAGCCCATTCTTGTCTACTTCACCCAAAGCTCTTCAGGCTCTGAGAATGAATTTGGTGTCAGCCTACAGATGCTGGATTCAGCTTCACCAAGTCTGCTCCCCAGCAACGTTTCTATTCTGCTTCCTGAACTCTGGAGCCCTTTAGTTTCTCACTGGAATACCACTTCTTGCTATTCCCTCCCCGCTCCAGAGCAGCCTTTTCTGACTGTGTTCTGTGCCCCAAAATGGTCCTCTTTTTTTTTTTTAAATCCTTGGCCTCTCTCCAATATAAAATTTTATTCCTTTCTTTGAAGATTTCAGATATTAGATGTCATGTGTCTAACTAATATGACTGTCTTTCCCACCATATAGTTGCATTTTATAGGAAAATAATTTTAACTCAAAGGACTTTCTAGTTATTAATATGTATACATGAGATATCTCAAGTACATAGTCATTCCAGATATCCCAGACCATTTCTGCACATCCTATTTATTCCACTTCAAAAGAGGCAGACTATGGACACCTAAAATCTAGAAGGTAGAAGACTCTGCTTATAGCAATATTTTAGAATCTAAAATCTATATTTAATAACTCATTTTCTAGTCTTCTGAATTGTAAGCCTAAAACCACTCAGAGGGCAAACCAGGGATTCAGGACTTCTGAGACACATACTGTTAAATTGTGACCTAGTGATTTACTTATTTTGGATTTTTTTTAAAGAGAGAAATTCATTTTGAGAGTATATAAAAACACACATGCTGTGCAATGTAAGTGATACTCTAAATCTTGCTGATCCTCACCTTTATAGGAAGTAATTTAAGTGGTAACGAATTCTAACAGCCCACATGCACATAAGGTCTTCAAAATAAGCATTTACTATGGAATATAGTTTAGAAAACAAACTTTCATATCCTTCTCATTTCTAATGTAAAATTCATATGCTTTGCTGTGCTAAACCTAGTTTGAAATAAAGTAATGTTGAGAACAGATGGCAGGGTGAAAATTTTGATGAATAGCATAATTCTTTTAAATGAAAATTCCATAAGCAAATTTTCTTGCCTTCTAAGAAGAAGCATGGTATTTATGATGAATCAGTCAATGGTAAATTTACTGAAAATTTAATGTGTAGATCTCAACATTGTATTAGGTGCTATAGAGGAAAGGAAAAAGGGTAAAATTCACACCTTATGCTCAATTGTTTCAAACTAGAATATAAACTTACAACCACCCATTTTCTAGCTTCTATAGGGATGGAATATAGCCCCTAGGTACAGCTCCATTTTTATTCACTAATCATTTATTAAAAGGTTTCCATTGCCAGATACTTCCGAGATTGAATGTTGTTTCCCACTCTAGGTGCATTTAGCTTTCTTTTTTAAAATAAACATTTATATTTTAAACTATTTGAATTTGCTTTAGATAGTCAAAAATTGTGAGATAAGAAAGCAACCTTCTTGTTCTAAATTGCTTGTCAGTTAAGCTAACAGCATTTTCTTTTCAAGTAGTCCATCCATTTTCTCCTTTTTGAACTGTCCCTATGATCATTTCTTAAATTTTTATGTACACAACATCTGTTGCTGGTTTCTAGTATGTGTTATTGTTCTGACATTATATCTTCATGGCAGATTGTTCTTGACTGAAAAAAAAGCACAACCTAAAAGTTAAGAGTCATGTTTTATTTGGTGGACATTCTGAGGACTTGTGTGACTCTTTGCCACCCCATGGACTGTAGCCCACCAGGCTCCTATGTGCATGGAATTTTCCAGGAAAGAATACTGGAGTGGGTTGCCATTTCCTACTCCAAGGAGTCTTCCTGATCCAGGGATCAAATTTTTGTCTCTTGCATCTCCTGTATTGGCAGGTGGATTCTTTACCACTATGCCACCTGGGTTCTGACATTATATTTTTATGGCAAATTGTTCTTGACTGAAATAAAAACCACAGTCTAAAAGCTGAGAAGACAGAGGATGAGATGGTTGGATGGCAATACCGACTTGATTGACATGAGTTTGAGCAAGATCCAGGAGTTGGTGATGGACGGGGAAGACTGGTGTGCTGTTGTCCATGGGGGTTGCAAAGAGTTGGACACGACTGAGCGACTAAACTGAACTGATATTTTGTTTGGCGGACTTTCTGACTGTTTAAGCCTGGAACACAGGAACTCAGATAACTCTGAGACTGCTCCAAAGAGGCAAGGCAAGGATAAGAGTTTTTGTAACAAAAGACCAGGTAGTCTGAACATCAAAAAATTGCAGTTGGTTGAAGAAAATCAGATATCTCAAATTAAGGACTTTAGCATTTTTCCATGTATGGGAAAATGCGAAGTCTGGGCTTATTAAAATTTCTTCTTTGATGTGCTCCTCAGCCATCTGGGGCAAGGATCCAGTGCTTCTGATTGTGAGTCTCCTTAGGGTGCATGATTGGGGGTGGCTGCAGTGCTTGACTAAGTTGGGGGTAAATCCTGCTTCTGTCCTGAGTAACTCTCGTGATCACTGATCGTTTATTCTTTTATTTGCTTTTTCTAGAATGTCATACAGTAAGTAGCCTTTTCAGTTTGGCTTCTTTCACTTAGTAATATGCATTTGAGTCTCCTCCAATGCTGAAGTTGAAGCTCCAATATTTGCCCACCTGGTGCAAAGAGCCAACTCATTGGAGAAGACTCTGATGCTGGGAAAGATTGAGGGCAGGCGGAGAAGGGGGCGGCAGAGGATGAGATGGTTAGATGGCAGCACTGACTCAATGGACATGAGTTTGAGGAAAGTCTAGGAGATAGTAAAGGACAGGGAAGCCTGGCACACTGCAGTTCATGGGGTCACAAAGAGTCGCACACAACTTAGCAACTGAACAAATGTCTTTTTGTGGTTTGATAGTTCCTTTCTTTTTTAGCACTGAATATTATCCTGTTGGGCTTCCCTGGTGGCTCAGCAGTAATCTGCCTGTAATGCAGGAGACCTGGGTTCAGTCCCTGGGTTGGGAAGATCCCCTGGAGAAAGCATGGCAACCCACTCCAGTACTCTTGCCTGAAGAACCCCATGGACTGAGGAACCTGGCAGGATACAGTCCACAGGGTCGCAAAGAGTGCGCCACGACTGAAGTAGCCAAGCACATTCGCACACACATTATTCTGTTGCCTGGATCAGATCAGATCAGTCGCTCAGTCGTGTCCAACTCTTTGCGACCCCATGAATCGCAGCATGCCAGGCCTCCCTGTCCATCACCAACTCCTGGAGTTCACTCAGACTCACATCCATCGAGTCAGTGATGCCATCCAGCCATCTCATCCTCTGTTGTCCCCTTCTCCTCTGCCCCCAGTCCCTCCCAGCATCAAAGTCTTTTCCAATGAGTCAACTCTTCGCATGAGGTGGCCAAAGTGCTGGAGTTTCAGCTTTAGCATCAGTCCTTCCAAAGAAATCCCAGGGCTGATCTCCTTTAGAATGGACTGGTTGGATCTCCTTGTAGTCCAAGGGACTCTCAAGAGTCTTCTCCAACACCACAGTTCAAAAAAAGCATCAATTCTTTGGTGCTCAGTCTTCTTCACAGTCCAACTCTCACATCCATACACGACCACTGGAAAAACCATAGCCTTGACTAGACGGACCTTTGTTGGCAACGTAATGTCTCTGCTTTTGAATGTGCTATCTAGGTTGGTCATAACTTTCCTTCCTGGATAGACCAGCTTATTTGTCCATTTGTCCACTGAAAGACATCTTGGTTGCTTCTTCATTTTGTAAATTATGAACAAAGTTACTATAAAAAAACATCTGTGGGCAGGTGTTTGTGTGGGCATTAGCTTTTAGTTCATTTGAGTAAATGCCAAGAAGCACAATTACTGGACTGTTTAACAACAGTATGTTTAATTTTGTAAGAAATCACCAAACAAATAAACTGGTTGTATGATTTTGCATTTCCATCAGCAATAAATTAGAGTTCCTGTTGTGTCTTGTCAACATTTGATGTTGTCCCTGTTTTGAATTTGGTCTCTTCTAAGAGATGTATAGTGGTATCTCATTGTTTTAATTCACAATTCTCTAATAACATGTGAAGTTGAACATCTTTTTATAAGTTTTTCTGCTATCTGTATATCTTCTTCAGTGAGGTGTCAGTTCAGGTCATTTGCTCATTGAATGATTCATTTTCTTATCATTGAGCTTTAAAAGTTCTTTTTGTATTTAGGATAACTGTATTTTATCAGATGTGTCTTTTGCAAATGTTTTCTCTCTGTCTTTGGAAATCTCCCACTCTTCTCTTCTCTTGACATTGTCCTTACTGAGTAGAAGTTTAGTCCAACTTATCAATTTTATCCCTTTTGTATATTATGCCTATGCTGCTGAATCTAAAAAATTATTGCCATAGCCAAGATTATCAAGATTTTCTCCTACATTATCTTTTAGGAGTTTTATAGTTTTGTGTGTCTATTTAGGTCTGTGATTCATTTTGAGTTAATTTTGAAGGGTGCCAGGTTTATGTGTAGATTCATTTTATTTTATTTTTTTTGCAAGTGAAAGTCCAGTTGTTTCAGCAACATTTGTTAAAAAGACTACCTTTGCTCCATTGTATTGCCTTTGCTCCTTTGTCAAAGATCAACCAACAATATGCATGTGGTTCTGTTTGCTGGACTTCCCCTGGGGCTCAGGTGGTAAAGAATGTGCCTGCAATGCAAGAAACCTGAGTTTGATCCCTGGGTCAGGAAGATCCCCTGGGGAAGGGGATGGCTACCCACTCCAGTATTATTGCCTGGGAAATCCCATGGACAGAGGAGCCTGGAGGACTACAGTCCATAGTGTTGCACAGAGTCACACATGAATGAAGTTCCTTAGCACGCACACACCCACATTGCTGGGCTCTTTATTCTGTTCCATTAATTTGTTTCTCTATTCTTTCAGCAATATCATGCTACCTTGATTATTGTAGCTTTATTCTATTGAGTATTTTTCTTCATTATGGGTCATGTTTTCTTGCTTCTTTACCTGTCTCATAACATTTTATAGTATTATAGACATTGCGTATAAAAGAAACTGAAGTAAATGTTTACAAACCCAGAAGACACTTTCGTTTTATAGGCAGATAGGTTGAGGAGTCTGATGTAGTCAATCAAAATAAGGAATTGGGCTCTGTAATGGATTGTTTGATGCTTTAGTTAGTTTTGATTAGTGTCTGATTTAAGTACCTTTACATACCTTGGTATGAAATCACGTAAGACTAAAGACATCTCTCCCTTTCCTTTTTATTATTTATCCATAGATTCCTAGTGCTACTACTCATTCAGCTAAAGTTATATGGGGGAGAGAGAATGAGCAGGTGATGCTTTGATACACATACGTATTGGGAAATGGTTACCATGATAAGATTAGTTAACATCTTCATTTTCTCCATAACAACCTTTTGTTTTCAAGGTGATGACATGTGAGATCTATTTCTTTATAGTATATAGTATGCTGCTGCTGCTGCTAAGTCGTTTCAGTCGTGTCCGACTCTGTGCGACCCCAGAGATGGCAGCCCACCAGGCTCCCCTTCCCTGGGATTCTCCAGGCAAGAACACTGGAGTGGGTTGCCATTGCCTTCTCCAAGTATATAGTATAATACTGTAATTATAGTTACCCTGTAGTATTAATACATTAAATCCCCAGAATGTATTCATTTTGTAGCTGGGGTATGTACCTTTTGAATATGTCCTCATTTCCCACACTCTCAGCCCCTGCCAACCATCATTCTATTTTGATGGGTTCAGCTTTTTCAGATTCCACATAAAAAATAAGGACATACTGCTGCTGCTAAGTCACTTCAGTCATGTCTGACTCTGTGTGACCCCATAGACGGCAGCCCACTAGGTTCCCCCATCCCTGGGATTCTCCAGGCAAGAACACTGGAGTGGGTTGCCATTTCCTTCTCCAATACATGAAAGTGAAAGTGAAGTTGTTCAGTTGTGTCAGACCCTCGGCGACCCCATGAACTGCAGCCCACCAGGCTCCTCTGTCCATGGGATTTTCTAGGCAAGAGTACTGGAGTGGGGTGCCATTGTCTTCTCTGAAGGACACATGGTATTTGTCATTTTCTGTCTGATTTATTTTACTTAGCATGATGCCCTTAAGGTTCATCCATGTTGCTGCAAATGGCAGGCTTTTCTTTTTTGTGGTCTAGTAATATTCCATTTCATGTATATACCACATCTGCTTTGTCCATTCCCCAGTTTCATGGATATTTAAGTTGCTTCCCTCTCTTGATTGTTGTAAATAATGCTACAGTCAACATAGGGATATAGATATCTGAGATAATGGTTTTATTTTCTTTGGATATATACCTGGAAATGGGGTTGCTAGATCATATGGTAGTTATATTTTTAATTTTTAAAGAAACCACACTGTTCCCCTCAGTGGCTGCCTCAATTTACATGTCCACCAACAGCGCCCAGGGTTCACTTTTCTCCACACCCTTCCCAACACTTGTATCTTGTGTTTTTCATGATAGCTATTCTGACAAGTGTGAGGTTCTATCTTGTTTTTATTTGCACCTCCCTGGTGATTAATGATGAACATCTTTTCATTTGCCTGCTGTCCATCTATGTATCTTTTTCAGGAAAATGTCTGTTCAGGTCCTCTGCCAGTTTTTAACTGGGTTGTTTATTGTTTTGCTCTTGAGTTCTATGAGTTCCTTATGTATTTTTGGTATTAGCCCCTTATCAGATAGATGGTTTGCAAATATTTTTTTCCCATTCCATGGGTTGAATTTGTGTTTTTCTGATTGTTTTTTCCTGTGTGGAAGTTTTTTAGTTTGGTGTAGTCCCACTTATTGATTTTCACTTTTTTAGCTGGTATTTTTTTGGTGCTGTATCTAAAATTTTGTTTGCAAGAGTAATGTCAAGGAGCTTCTTCCTTATCCTTTGTTCTAGAAGTTTTATAGTTTGGGGTCTTACATTCAAGTCTTTAATGCATTTTGAGTTAATTTTTTTGAATAGTATTAAGATAGGGATTCAATTTCATCTTTTGCATGTGATTGTCCTGTGTTTTCTTGTGGTTCATGCTATTTCTTTAAGAGGATGATTCTGAATTCTTAGTCAGACAGTTCATGGATCTTCATGGAGTGGGTCTGGAGTCTGGATAAGGGCCCAGACAGCATTGACCGGGAGCTTGGTTTGGAGGGAGCCATTTTAGATACTGGGGCCATGGGAGTTGGCTTGGAAGTTGAGATCATAGAGGCTGACTGGTGCTGGAGTGAGTTGAAAGCCTTTTTCCACAGCAGCTGGCCTGGTTCTGGGCCCAGACAGAAGTCTGGGTTCGTGGGTGCCCACCTGGAGCCCCAGTTTGCAGGGGCTGATTGGGAACCTGGAGGCCATGGGAGCTGGCTGGCACTGGGATAACTGAGGGGTTGGTCTGGGCTTGTGGGAACCTGCAGAGGATTACCTAGGACTGAAGGGGTAAGCAGGCACTGGGGTTTGAGGGGAAGTCTGGTGTTCACTTCACTCTCCTTCTACCAGGGAGGGTGTCTCTGTTCATGCTGGGCTTTCTAGTCTTGGGGGACCTGTGATGGACCAGGGGAGCATGAATTTTCTCTCCAACCCTCCTCAATGAGTCGTTACTTATTTCTATGCTTCACTCAGGTGCTATAATCCCTTACCTGGAATCCTTGGATCTTGTGAAGGTGTTTTCTTGCAGGGAAATAGTTTTTTAATTGAATGTTTCTGGGATGGGCAAAAACTAGAAATTCTTATGTTTTCCTTTTGCTGATATTATCTTCCTGTAATAAGTTTTTGAGAGAAGGCTGGGAGCAGCATGAGCTGATATACTTTCAGAGGGCTTTGTGGCAGAGGTGGAACTTGAATTGAAACTTGAAGAATAATTAAGACTAATAAGAGTTTAGGGAAGTAGAGAAAACCTTTCAGTCTTGAGATTAGCATAAAGAACAATTGGAAAGTAGGGAATAAAATTAAGTATTTTGCAGAAGTTTATTGATTGGAACAGAGATTGCATTAAGAAAAACAATGGCTAGGTAGAATAAAAACACTATAAATAGTCTTGAAAATTAGGCAGAGTTGTTTGGAGTTGGCACAGAAGATGAGAGATGATACTCTGGATTCTTCATATTTGGAGTCATGTGAGTAATAGTGTGTTTTAGGAAGAATACTGGGCATCCTTGATGGCTCAGATGGTAAAGAATCTGCCTGCAATGCAGGAAATCTGGGTTTGGTCCCTGGGTTGGGAAAGTCTCCTGGAGAAGGGAGTGGCTACCTACTCCAGTATTTTTGCCTGGAGAATTCCATGGACAGAGGAGCCTGGTGACCTACAGTCCATGGAGCTGTAAAAGAGCTGGGCACAACTGAGTGACTAAACAATAGCAACAGGAAGAATACTATGAAAGCATTACTCAAAATATATTTCTAATGGAGGTGGTGGTGAAGGAGTGGGATGGGGGTGGGAAGATGAGTAAAAAGAAGATAAGCATAGTACCTATCTCCCCAGAACAGCTTTCTTCCCAGCCAATTAATTAACATCAAAGGGAAGTACTTTTATATCTTTCAAGAAAGCAAACTTGGAATCATCTCCTTATGCTTTTTCCTCCCTCTTCCTGGTGTCCTGCACCCCTTCAAAGTAGTTTAGTTGGGAGGAAGATGACCAACAAGTTTAATGAGACATGAAGACTGGGCATCTCAATGGAGTTGACCTCTATGTAGTTAAAAATATGAGACATAAGCACAAATGATATTTCAGGACCGAAGAGGATGTGGTGGAAGTCATTGACATAGCTGCAGCTGCAAGAGTAGATAAACTTGAAGGGTATGTATGAAGAACTATTTATCCTGACAGACACATGTTCAAAAGAATGCATATAAAGGGAAAACAAAGTCCTGAAAGATAAGGAATATAGAGTATATGTAAAAATATAGGGGTTATAGATGGAAATTAGAAATGCACAGTTTGATGGAGGTGAAAAAAAAATCTTAAATTAAGCAATAAAATTAAATGTTTCAGAGGATTAGAGTGATGATTACAGAAGGAATATTCAATTTTAAACCAAATAAATTATTTTCCAGCAATGATGAACAGGGTAAGTTGGATTAAACCTCACACTAAGAACTAGAAAATATGAACAAAATATTACAAAATGGTTTATCTGTTTGAAATCATTAGAGAAATAACTGGGTTAACTCCCTCAGAAAGGTGACTTTGAAATTTAAGGCTAAACCTGGAAGAGATACTTGAAGAGTTGAGGTACTGTGCAAAAATTTTTAAGAAATCTGTAGCTGGGAATGAGAAAATTAAAGGCCAGGGCTTTCTGGTGGGACAGGGTAAATTTTCTTATTTCGGATTGAGAACCCAAAACAAGAGTCAGAGTGAGCTGGAATTCAGCCAGTCCTTGAAGGGACTGAAGTCACACTCTGAATTTTCTCAATTCCTATTGCATTAAAGTCAATTCCATATGGAAAAGAACCACATAGAAAATGTACAACTGCAAAATAAAAAGTGAAGTATGGAGAGTTAAAATTAGGAAATATAGTGTAAACAACACTGTGAAAAAATGATTTGGAGCCCCTGGAGCACTGAAGAGAGATAATGGGCCAGAAGCAGTTGGCGATAGGGAGTGGATCTGAGAGTTTTCCAAAGTTAGCAAAACATATTGTCACATATTCAATCATCTTTACAGACCTCAAACAGGAAAATAACAAACAAACCAACATAGACTTGTCATAATATAACATCTGAAAATCAAAAACAAAGAACAAGTAATAAAAGCATCCAGAGGAGAAAAAACCAAACTACTTTCAAGGGAACAACTATTAGAGTGACAAGCTGACTTCAGAAGAGAAACAACAAAAGCTGGAAGGTAATGAAACGTTATCTTTAAAGCATTCGTAGTAAATAACTGCTGTGGAGAATTCTATACTCAGTGAAAATACCTTCCAAAAATAGATAAACAGCATTTTTCAGATAAGTAAAAACTAGGAGAATTTATCACCCGTAATCTACACCAAAGACAGAACGAACATTATTCAGGCTCAAAATCTGAGATACAGAGAGAAATAAATACAATGAAAATGAGGAACAAATAAACAGATTTAAATGAATACTGACTATGTTAAAAAAATAGTAGAACCTTATAAGAAAATATGACCATATCATATAAGTGGAAGGGGAATGAATCAAGTTAAAATCTTCCAAGTTCTTTGCCTTGATCTGTAAAAGAGAAAAAGTGCCAAGTAACATTAGACTTTGATAACTGGAGGATGAGTACTGTCACCTTTAAGGAAGTCACCAAAAAATTGCAAGGGCAGATAGTATTACCAAGATAATAGTGACCAAAATAATGGAATAATGAAAATACTTTATCCAAAAGAAAACAGAAGAAAAAATGAGGAATTAATGAGACAAAGAGAAGGGGCTGAGTATGATAGTACATATAAACCCAAAAATGTCACAGGTGGTGAATGCATAAGCAATAAATCGTGGTATTTCTGTATTATGGAATATTATTTAGAAATAAAAAGTAATAAATATTAATGCATACAACATGCATAGATCTTAAAAATATTATGTCAGCACAACTGACTACATAATATATTATTTCATTTACTTATGACTCTAGGAAAGGCAAGACTAATAGCCATATCAAAATTAAGATATGTCATGGAGAAACTAATAAAAAAGAGTGACAGAATACATTTCCCAACAAGTAACTGACAGAAAGCTTGTATTCAGATTATAAAAGAACCACCAGCAATCAATAAGGAAAACATGGCAATACGAAAATAGTCAAGAGGATTGAACAGGCATTTTAGAAAAGGTGATATCCAATGGCCAATGAACATACATAAAAAAGTGCTTTGCTTTATAATTAACAGTTATATATTTATATATATAATATATATTCATACATATAAATAATATATATTATATAAATATATAATTGTTATATACTTATATAAAAATTATATATTTATAACTATATAAATATAAATTATAATTGCAAATTAAACATACAGTGAGGTAAAATGTTGACCCCAAAGTGGTAAAGCTACAATGGCTGACAGTACCAAATATAAGAGAGTCCCTGGAGCAAAAATTTCCATTTACTGCTGACAAAAGCAGGCATTAGTACAATTGCTAATTCTCTTTTAGTCTTAATATACGTATCTTTCACGCTCCTGAAATTTTACTAATTATCTAGCAGATACATATGCACGTGTGCATTATGAAACTGTATAAAGAATGTTTATAGCAACTCATTTTCAAAACAGAAACAGACTCACAGACAAAGAGAACAAATTTATGGTTACCAAAGGGTAAAGAAGAAGGAGGGATCAATGAGAGTTTGGGATTAGCATATACAAAATCACTGTGGATGGTGACTGCTGCCATGAAATTAAAGGACACTTGTTCCTTGGAAGGAAAGCTATGACAAACCTATACAGCATATTAAAAAGCAGGGACATCACTTTGCTGACAAAGGTCCAAATCATCAAAGCTATGATTTTTCCAGTAATCATGTACAGATGTGAGAGTTGGACCATAAAGAAGGCTGAGTGCTGAAGAATTGGTGCTTTTGAACTGTGGTGCTGGGGAAGACTCTTGAGAGTCCCTAGAACAGCAAGGTGATCAAAACAGTCCATCCTAAAGGAAATCAACCCTGAATATTCATTGGAAAAACTGATGCTGAAATTCCAATACTTTGGCCACCTGATGCAAAGAACATACTCATTGGAAAAGAAAGACCCTGATGCTAGGAAAGATTGAGGGCAGGAGGAGAAAGGGGAAACAGAGGATGAGATGGTTGGATGGCATCACTGACTCAATGGACATGGCATCACTGACTCAATGGACATAAGCTTGAGCAAGCTCCAGGAGATAAAAGAAGCCTGGCAAGCTTCAGTCCATAGGGTCGCAAAGAGCTGGATAATCTTTAGTGACTGAACAAAAACAACACATATACAATAGATAAATAACACAGTCCTACTGTGTAGCACAGGGAACCCTACTCAATATCTTATAATAACTTATACAGGAAAAGAAAAAGAAATGTTCACAGCAATAATATCTATAATAGTTAAAATTGGAAACAACCCAAATGCATATCAATAGTTCAGTTCAGTTCAGTCACTCAGTCATGTCTGACTCTTCGCGACACCATGAACTGCAGCATGCCAGGCCTCCCTGTCCATCACCAACTCCCGGAGTTCACTCAGACTCATGTCCATGGAGTCAGTGATGCCATCCAACCATCTCATCCTCTGTTGCCACCTTCTCCTCCTGCCCTCAATCTTTCCCAGCATCAGGGTCCTTTCAAATGAATCAGCTCTTCACATCAGGTGGGCAAAGTATTGGAGTTTCAGCTTCAACATCAGTCCTTCCAATGAACACCCAGGACTGATCTCCTTTAGGATGGACTGGTTGGATCTCCTTGCAGTCCAAGGGACTCTCAAGAGTCTTTTCCAACACCACAGTTCAAAAGCATCAATTCTTCTGCACTCAGCTTTCTTTATAGTCCAACTCTCACATCCATACATGACCACTGGAAAAACCATAGCCTTGACTAGATGGAATTTTGTTGACAAAGTAATGGCTCTGCTTTGTAATATGCTGTCTAGGTTGGTCATAACTTTCCTTCCAAGGAGTAAGCATCTTTTAATTTCATGGTAGCAATCACTATCTGCAGTGATTTTGGAGTCCCCAAAATAAAGTCGGCCACTGTTTCTACTGTTTCCCCATCTATTTGCCATGAAGTGATGGGACCAGATGCCATGATCTTAGTTTTCTGAATGTTGAGCTTTAAGCCAACTTTTCCACTCTCCTCTTTCACTTTCATCAAGAGGCTCTTTAGTTCTTCTTCACTTTGTGCCATATGGGTAAATAAAATTGTGGAATAGTTGGTCATACAGCGCAAATACTTGTACAACAAAAAATAAATGAACTACCCTTTCATGCATTGGATGGGTGAATCTCACCATCAGAATGCTGAGTGATGTAAATTAGACACAATTTAGTAACAAGATGGAAACATCATTCCATATACAAAAATGTGAAAAACAGGGAACACTAAACTCCAGTGTTAGGCATGAGGATAAAGAGTATATCTGGGGAAAGGGGAGACTTTGTTATTGAGAAGGAACAGGCCGGAATGCTCCTGGGATGCTGACGATGTTCAGTTTCCTGCTCTGGAAGGTGGTGAAAAATCAAAGTGTTAGCCGCTCAGTCCTGTCCAATTCTTTGTGACCCCATGGACTGTAGCCCATCAGGCTCCTCTGTTCAAGGAATTCTCCAGGCAAGAATACTGAAGTGGGTTGCCATTCCCTTTTCCAGGGGATCTTCCTGATCAGCAGATTGAACCTGGGTCTCCTGCATTGCAGGTAGATTCTTTACTGTCTGAGCCACCAGGGAAGCTACAGCTGTTTCCTTTGTGATATATTCTTGATGTTTATTTTTCTTTCATGCATTTTTATGTTTGTGTGCTGTACTTTATAATAAAGTAAGGAAAAAATGTAAAGCAGTCATGTTGATCTTCAAAAGAACAATTTTATCAACTTACTTAGGTTAATGTAGGGAAGGCTTGGCAGGATATAGAAATAGCAGTTGACAAAAATCACTTCCACTGTTGTTTGGCCGTGGAAGCAAAGGACAGAAATTAAGATGTGTTGTTTTCATTATTCTGGTACATTTTAGCTATTAGTTAAGTCCCTTTTTTTTGTTTAAGAGCAGGAAGCACAAATCTGCCTTTTTGTTTCCTGATACGTTTCCATAAAATTCTAATGGTGCTGGTTCCTTATCTTTATTTGAATGCTTATTCAAATTGCACTAACATTAGATTTTGGAAGCAATGGACCTTCTCTTACAAAAAGCTACTTTTGCGATTTTGTTCATTCCATACGACAGCTGGGACTGGAAATCGAGGAAAGGCAGGGGATGTCTCAGCAGTACAAAAGAAAGAAACTTTCCATTTTTCCTTTGAGGATTGATGAAAAGACTTTATGTTCCTAGTGTTTCATATGATCCTCTGTGGACGAGGAGACTTTGCTGTATCCTATGGCCCCTGAAAGCACCTCAGCAGAATTGAATGTCTAAAACAACCTGTGTGCTGATAACAAGAGAAACTGGCTGAAGGGTGCCTACTGCTCTTAGGACTCTTATCAGACCACATTATGTGATTTGCTTCCATAGTTAAGTCTCAAAAAATAAAATAAAAAGAGAGTTAAAATTGGTAGTGCAGCAGTTTCATTCAGAAAGAGTTCTATTCTGGCTTGGAGATAAAGACAAAGTGGATTAAGAAAGAGAAGGAAAACTTCACAGATAACTTGCCAGAAAAGGCTTGGGTCAGGAATGGAGTACAATTCTGTAGCCTTGATAGAACTGTTTTATTCAAAGTCTTTTTGGTTGGAAGCAACTCTCATTACCATGACTTTACTTTTTGGATCATAGAGGCAAGAAATACAAAGAGAGATGCAAAATCCTATCAGTTTTCGTGTAACTATCTCTATGAACCTACCAGCCTTCCCAGGCGGCTCAGTGGTGAACAATCTGCCTGCCAATGAAGGAGACACAGGAGACACAGGTTCAGTCCCTGGGTTGGGAAGAGCCTCTGGAGTAGGAAATGGCAACTCACTTCAGTATTCCTGCCTGGAGGGTGTCATGGACATAGGAGCCTGGCAGGCTACAGTCCATGAAGTTGCAAAGAGTGGGACATGACTGAGTGATTGAGCACGCATGCATGCATGACCCTACCAGCCAGAATTTCATCTGACCAGACCAGATGATTAAATTAAGAATCATGCCAATGATTCTAACAAGCACATGAAAAGGTGCTCAACATCACTCATTATCAGAGAAATGCAAATCAAACCTACAGTGAGATACTATGTCATACCAGTCAGAATGGCCATCATCAAAAAGTCTGCAAACAATAAATGCTGGAGAGAGTGTGGAGAAAAGGGAACACTCTTCCATTGCTGGTGGGAATGTAAACTGATATAGCCACTATGGAAGACAGTATGGAGATTCCTTAAAAAGGTAGGAATAAAACCACCATGTGCCCAGCAATCCCACTCCTAGGCATATACCCCAAGGAACTGAAAAACTGAAAAAGACACATGTATCCCAATGTTCACTGCAGCACTGTTTACAGTAGCTAGAACATGGGAGCAACCTAGATGTCCATCAACAGATGAATGGATAAAGAAGCTGTGGTACATATACACAATGGAACATTACTCAGCCATATAAAGGAACACATTTGAATCTGCTCTAATGAGGTGGATGAAGCTAGAGCCCATTATACAGGGTGAAGTAAGTCAGAAAGAGAAATATAAATACTGTATACTGACACATATACATGGAATCTGAAGAGATGGCACTGATGAACTTATTTGCAGGGCAGCAGCAGAGAAACAGACATAGAGAACAGACCTATGGACAAGGTGGGAGGAGAGGAGTGAGAAGGGGAGATGTATGGAGAGAGTAACATAGAAATTAACAATACCATATGCAAAATAGATGGCCAATGGGAATTTGCTGTATGACTCAGGGAACTCAAACAGGGTCTCTGTGACAGGCTTTTAGGGTGGGCAGGTGGGGAGGGAGATGGGAGGGAGGTCTGGGAGGGAGGGGAAATGGGTGTACCTATGGCTGATTCTTGTTGATGTATGACAGAAAGCCACAAAATTCTGTAAAGCAATTATCCTTCAATTAAAAAATTAAAAAAGAGAGAAAAAGACAGTGGAAACAAACAACAAAAAAGAATTATGCCAATGATTGAGAAAGGTTACTACTGAATTTTTTTGTAAGAATATTAATATTAAAAATTTGACTTCCATTATTTTCTGCAAAAAGCACTGAAACCATCTCAAGCAATTTGTGGTTCCCATTTTAGCAAATGAAAGTCGGAAAGTCACTCTAAATTATAACTCAAAAATTTGCTTGACATTTAATTCATACTCAATTTTTCAGAGACAAAGTTTGATTTCAAACAAATCTCTGTGACAACTAAGCACCTATAGCTAAGTGTTCTGTTTCAAACATCAATTATCTTGAAGGTAGGGACAGAGTTTCCTGCAAAAGTACTCAGTGCAGATATAATCATGAGGCTTTTTAACACAAGTTAAATGAATGGGTGATACATTTCTAATGACTATTTTGAGGAAATGTATGTTTGATTTCCAATTTATTTTTGATACCGTTGTTTAGAACACTAATGACTTTTGTACTGCACTTCTTGCTTGCTCAGTCACTCAGTCGTGTCTGGCTCTTTGCGATCTCATGGACTGTAGCCTTCCAGGCTCCTCTGTCCATGGGATTCTCCAGGCAAGAATACTGGAGTGAGTTGCCATTTCCTCCTCCAGGAGATCTTCCTGACCCAGGAATTGAGCCCAAGTCTCCTGAAGCTCCTGCATTGGCAGGCAGATTCTTTACCACTGAGTCACCTGGGAAGCCTCTGTACTTTTAAAGATTGATTTTATATTGTCATTTTATAGAATCTCATTTCTTTGCTTATATCTGGCTTGTATGTGTCTACCTTAAGGCACAATCATGATTTTAACCATTCTCCAGGATGGTTAAAGGATAATCTTGCAAGAGCATTGTGAAAAATATTGCAGTGCATTGAACATTAGAACAAAGATGGGCTTACCATATTTTCACGTGTTACCTGGATATGAGCCAATTTTGTTTACACATTAGTAATTAAACTTCATCTATTTATGATCACAATTAATGTGATTATAATAATCACAATTATTCAGTGACTCAATTTCAACTGTTTTGAGGTTAGTTGAGTAGATACTCTTATTTGAGTGAGTAGTTGTAGATTTGAGGGCCCTAAATGAAGGGTTAGGCATGTTATAAAGTCACCAGTTGACTCAGGATCCCGTTGACTCAAACAGTAGACAAACTGGCTAGAGCAGTCCAGTAACTTGATTGCGTTAATTGTTGTTCTCCATTCCACATCCCTTTCTGTACCCACTCCCTTTGCATTACTCTGGGTTGGGTGTTTGTTCTATTCTACACTTTGGCTCTGGGCGCAGCATGAGACTTGCCTTGAACAATGGCATTTTGACAAGTGTGATGCCCCCAAAGCAGAGGTCAAGTGCTTATATATATTTTTGCTTGTTCTCTTGCTCCTCTGTGATTGCCCTGAAAAGATGCCTGGCTGACTTGCTGTAGAATGAGACATTTAGAGTGGAGTTGAATTGTTCTAGACATCCCAGCTGAGGCCATACGAGATTGGCCAACAACCAGCTTCTTCCAAATTTGAGAGTATGCCCAGCTGAGGCCCAAACTGTGTGGCTGAACCTGACCTAAACCAACAACACAGACTCCTAAGCAAAATAAAGCCTTATGTATTACTGGTTTGGGTTTGTTATGTACCCTTAGTATAGATAATGCATAGAAGGTGGTAGTGTTTAGCATCTTATTTTTGGCTAAATTGGCAATGAAGTACTTCCCATTCATTTTGCTCATTTGATGGTCAGAACTGGTGAATAGAAATCTTTGACACATTTTAAAATTTGATCACTTGGAAATACAGGACTATAAGGCAGAGGAGTTTATCTTGCCCTCTTCTCAATTGCAGCTGAATCCAGCGTTTGGGGGATAGTGGGTGTAAAGTCAGGTGATGAGGGATTCATCACCATCTGTAGCTGGGTGAGAGTAGGTCCCTCCATTCTGATACAGGCTCCTTCATCAGCCCAGGGCCAGGTAGAAGCTGAGAGTGGTTGTTGCTCCTTTATCTTCCACACGCTCTATTCTTCATCAACTGGTCAGATATGTCCTCACTTAACGGGAAGAGAAAACCACCAGGAATTATTTCTCATCCTAGGAAGCATTTGAAATGTGCATTTCATGTTTTTCTAGTTGTTAAATAATTATTTCATCCTGTTCAGTGAATTACAGGGGGGTGCTCAAATCACATACATTTTGAGATTTCTGACTTTATCCTGATGCTTTCACAGTGTAATATGGAACCCAGTGCAACCGTATTTCTGTAAGTGGGTTCTTATTTAATAATAATATTGCCTTTCTCATTTTTTCTAGGTTAGCTCTGCAAAGCTCCACGCACTTGTCTGAGTTAACGTTATCAGGGAGAAAGGAAGAGTGAAAAATAACCCTGAGAAATATTGTCTGGGTAATTGTGCTCACAAATCATGTTATTTCACAAGATTCTGGGAAGCATCACTGCTCCTTGCTGGAGCTGGGCCATTTTGCAGCTTGAAGTTTTGAGTTGACTCACCTGAAAGCTGAACTAAAAGCAGACTGAATGAGACAGTTTACACAAATGACAGATGGAAGGTTGGAGACTCACCAAGGCTGTTATTCCTAAGGGTGTTCACTTTACCTCTCTCTCACTGTTTTTCTTTCCTCAAGGCTGACCCACCTGGGAAACATTGGAATTTCTGGTTCATTAGTTAATTTAAAAATATTTAGGACTTCCCTGGTGGTCCAGTGGTTAAGAATCTGTCTGCCCATGCAGGGGACATGGGTTTGATCCCTGACCTGGGAAGATCCCACATGTTGCAGGGCAGTTAAGCCCTTGTTCCACAACTACTGAGCCCCCATGCCCTAGAGCCTGTACTCTGCAACAAGAGAAGCCACTGCAATGAGAACCGCACATTGCAACTAGAGAATAGCTTCCACTCGTCACGACTAGAGAAAGCCTGGGCAGCAACAAAGACCCAGTGAAGCCAAAGACAAACAAATAAATTAATTAATTAAAAAATAAGTAAATTTATATTATGACCTTCAGGTAAGAATGGCTGTGATCATTTGTGTAACATACCACTTCCATCTCAAATCTCCTTAACAATACTGCAAAAAATAGATCAGGAAGCAGACATCACCATTGCAAATTATGGAAAGGAGCCCCTAAAAAAGTTGGAAACATTGAATAATTTCTTTTATATTTAATTCAGATTTTTCCAAAATGAAGCAAAGCAAGGAGGATACAGGGCAGATGGATACTTTCAGAAATGCTCCAGGGGTGATTCGTCTGGAGAGTGAGCCCTGCACGCCATGGTGGACCTTGGAGAAAGTCCAGGATGTCCTCTTGACCCTTGTTCATGGACATGGGTCCAATGTGGACCCATAGCAGAGGAAAGCACTGTGTTAGGAGACTCTAGAGTGCGTACAAGGTCCACATCAAGACGAAAGCTGCCCGTGAGGCGAGGTTTCTTCCAGACACATGGAGTTTTCTATTTGATGTGGTAAGCAGCAGCCTGGGAAAGCAGACTGAGTAAGATCTTCCATGAACCTGATGTTATGGATGAAGCAAAGAGAAGAAAAGACCCAAAGCTGATCTTTAGTAGAGTAGACCACCAGAAAGAGTTCCCCCTTCATTTCCTCAGCCTCTGGAACAGCCAGCTACACATGTATAGAAAGTAACCTTGCTGCTTAAAGTCTACAAAGCCCATTCTAAGAGAAATGTAAAAATCAGGGATGGGGAACCAAACAGCATAAGCTATCCTCATTAAATATGGGTGCCCCACATCAGAAGAGCTCAGTGTGGTACCAAAGCAAATTTTCTGAGTCCTGAAAGGAAGATGGCAAAGAAGCTTTATTTCTAAGGCAAAGAATTTCCTTGGGAAAGAGAACAAAGAATAGGCTCTTTATGCTTTCAGTAAAACTCTAGAAAATACGAAAAAGAGCATGAGATAATAAAACAAAAGACAGAGTTTAAAAAGGGAACTAGCTAGGAGACACAGAGCATAAAAATTCAACATGAGTTGGATGAGGTAGGAAAAGAAGAAAGAGAATCAAACTGTAATAACCCATTTAAAATCTGCATGCGAAGGACTAAAATTTGCGTTAGAAAGATTAAAACGGAAAAGCTTTTTCTATGATACAAGGGATCATAATGTGGAAGATAAGTGGGAAGCTTTTCCAGAATTCAGATAAGGCAAATAAAGGGATGAGACTGATGAGAAAGAAGATGACATAGTCCATGCATCCTGGAGATGTAACGAAAGGATCCTGGTGTTTTGAATGACCTTACACTCAGAGTTTTCTTCTGAGACATTGAGTTCAAGAAGAAATGAGTCAAGACTCAGAATTTTGAGGAAGAAATATGTCTGTCCTTAGAGTTTTTTACTTAATTGAGTTTTAACTTACAGAAGAATATAATTGTACAATTTTCAGATTTTAATTGGCTGAGAAAAAGTATACCATCAATAATGTACTCATTTCAAGTCATGAGAAATTTTTAAAAAGATAGAAAAAAGAAAAAGAAAACCCAAGTTTAGAATGGGACTATTTTATAGAAAATGACTAATGGTAAATGTTGAAAAAAATCTGAAATAGAATGGAATCTAGACTATTATTGTGATTATAGTGTAAAGTTAGTTGAATAGGTCTTAAATAGTTTTTGAAGGGTGATAAAAATTGAAAAAAATAAAAAGTCATATCAATACTAACAAAAACAGAAAGTAGGAGTTGAGGGTAGGGTACAAGGAAAAACAGAAGTGTTTTTAAATTACATGAAAGATACTAAATGGATATGTATTTTCTGACATAGTTTTTTAAAACATTACAGTTAGGTGTGAGATTATTTTTTTTCCCAATATAACATTCTATACAGTGTTCTAAAGTGTTAGTTGCTCAGTCATGTCTGACTCTTTGAGACCTCGTTTACTGTAGCCCACCAGGCTTCTCTGTCCATTGGATTTTCCCGGCAAGAATACGGGAGTCGGTTGCCAGTTCCTTCTCCAGGTGATCTTCCCAACCCAGGGATCTTCCTGACCCAGGAGTCAAACTCGGGTTTCTTGCATGCTTTACCATCTGCGCTACCAGGGAAGCCTGCCCAAAATGGACACAGAATCCTGCAGGAAACAGACGTGCAAGGTGTGGAAGGTAATTACAATGTGACACCAGTGTAACCTCCACGCGAATAAGAAAGAGCCTTTTCCCATCTCCCCAGAAGCTTTCTCAGTTCCTTTCTGATATAATTCCATTCCTCCCCACTAACAACCCCTCATCCTAACTTTCGTTTCCTTAGGATAGCGATTTGTGCTCAGTCGTTCAGTCATGTCTGACTCTTTGCGACCCCACAGACTTGAGTCTGCCAGGCTCCTCTGTCCATGGAATTTTGCAGGCAAGAATGCTGGAGTGGGTTACCATTTCCTTCTCCAATACGGTTTGCTTTTGCCTGTTTTTGAACTTTGTATGAATAGAATATATGCATTATTTTATGTTTTGCTTCAACAATTTGTTTCATCCATGCTATTGAGATAGCTTAGTTTGTTTGCTTTTATTACTGTATACGATTTCATTGTCTATTCAGACATTAACTAATGTCTTCCACTGTGGGTGAACTTCGGGTGATTTGCAGTTCTTGGCTTTTATGAGAGATATATCTTTAAATATTTTAAAAGTGGATGACATAGAGCATTGAAAACAAGATGGATGGTTGAAAAGATAAATTAAAATAGAATTTATAATGGCAACCCACTCCAGTGTTCTTGCCTGGAGAATCCCAGGGACGGGGAAGCCTGGTGGGCTGCCGTCTGTGGGGTCGCACAGACTTGGACACGACTAAAGTGACTTAGCAGCACAATGGTAAAAAGAAGACAGCAAGGAAGCTCGACATAGGAGCTCTAAAATGGGATGATAAAAGTAAATACAAATTTATGAAATAGCTGTGAATATGTTTTCTTTTACTGAAAGGTAAATACTAGACTGGGTCAAAATAATATCTGAGGGAGAACCTCTTGTCATGGATACACATAAAATGAAACAATGCAGAAAGATTACGAGTAAGAAGGTAGGAAAATCTACATAATCAAAAAGCAAACAAAACAACTGGAGTTACAGTAAATCTGTAGGATTAGGATTCACCAGTGTTAAAAATAAAAAACAAGTGGAGACCAGCTTTGAAAATTCCCTGGGCACACCCAACCAGTTTGGTCATACAAACAAACAAACAAACAAAAAAACCCCCCCAAAACCCTAATTTAGCTGACTTTGCGAGATTGGCTTGACGTAGGTCATTTTTTGCTTATGCTCTGGAAATCATAAGTGACACTTAAACTGTTTTCCAAGGTTGGTATGAGGTAACCAATAACCAGACCCCTATTACTGAAGAAAATTCTAATAATATAACCAATCACAGTGATGAATATGAATGTACTCTGTAAGCTGCTTTATAATAATATACTTTACTTGAGCCTCGCTTTATGCTTGGCTTGAGTGCCCTTGGTTTGCAAACTTTTTGGTGTGTGCACAACAAAATTTTTCTAATTACTGTTTTGATGATTCAGTGGTTTTACTTCTGTTATTTCTGATCTTTTGACAGTGTGACACTGTTAAACAGGACAAAGAAGTTCCATAATATTTTTAAAAAGTGTAAAAATTTTTATGCCCCAAACAAAAAAAATCACTAAATTATATAAACAAATTCTTAGAAATTCAAGAGCAATCCAAAAATATAATAGAAGCAGAAGATGTTAATATGCTTTTCTTAGTGTTTAACAGATAAAGTAGGAAATAAATAAATGCCAAACACACATCTGAATAATATAACAAACTAGGCTATTTATTTGACATATATTGAGCTATTTTTCTATAACAAAGGATAAAAATAAAAGCTAATAATTAGGTAAAGAATAACAAAGTATATAACTTTAAATGAGAATGGAAAAATTACACAGCAAAAATTATTATAATTAAGTTAGAAAATACAAAAATAAAATAACTGATGTCCAGATAAAAAGGAAATAACAATAATGAGAAGTTTAAAATTATAAGCAAATATTGCTTGTAACTCTACCCTAAATGATTTTAAAATCTCAAAAAATGACTGAATACGAGGGAATATAAATCATGAAAAGGGGTTCAAGAAGAAAAGAATCTGAGCATATGAATAAATAATTGAGCTAAATATTGAAAATGTTTGTCAAATATTATTTTCTGAAAATGCTTTGGCCCAGAATACTGAGCTCTCAGCTCTCCTACTCTGTTAAGGACAGGTTAAGAATGAAGATCAGTGTTGTGATCCATAAATTGTGAGACAGTACACAAAGGGCCGACATTACTTTACAAACTAGCATTACCCAAATGTGATTATGAAGATGCAAAACAGAGAGCTGAAAACCTAACCTTGTTTATAAACAAAGTCTCAACATTCTACATAAATGTATAGCAAGTTAAATTCCAGAAAAATTGTAGAGTTAAAAATAAAATTTTATTACAAAACTAGTGAAAAATATGGATAAATCCTTTGGAGTGTGGAAGGTCTGTTTAAACATAATAACAAAGCTAAAAACTATAAAAATAGTTCATAAATGTTTATCAATAATACAGTGATCCTCTTTCTATTTTCTCATTATTAGAGTAAAGTTTAAAAAAAAAAAGAAAAAGAATACTAAAAAAAAAAAAAAAGAAATGCAAGGGATTTCTGTGTGTTGATTTTATATCCTGCAACTTTACTATATTCATTGATTAGCTTTGAGTCTTTAGGGTTTTCTATATAGAGGATCATGTCATCTGCAAACAGTGAGAGTTTTACTTCTTCTTTTCCAATTTGGATTCCTTTTATTTCTTTTTCTGCTCTGATTGCTGTGGCCAAAACTTCCAAAACTATGTTGAATAGTAGTGGTGAAAGTGGGCACCCTTGTCTTGTTCCTGACTTTAGGGGAAATGCTTTCAATTTTTCACCATTGAGGATAATGTTTGCTGTGGGTTTGTCATATATAGCTTTTATTATGTTGAGGTATGTTCCTTCTATTCCTGCTTTCTGGAGAGTTTTTATCATAAATGGATGTTGAATTTTGTCAAAAGCTTTCTCTGCATCTATTGAGATAGTCATATGGCTTTTATTTTTCAATTTGTTAGTGTGGTGTATTACATTGATTGATTTGCAGATATTGAAGAATCCTTGCATCCCTGGGATAAAGCCCACTTGGTCATGGTGTATGATGTTTTTAATGTGTTGTTGGATTCTGATTGCTAGAATTTTGTTAAGGATTTTTGCATCTATGTTCATCAGTGATATTGGCCTGTAGTTTTCTTTTTTTGTGGCATCTTTGTCAAGTTTTGGTATTAGGGTGATGGTGGCCTCATAGAATGAGTTTGGAAGTTTACCTTCCTCTGCAATTTTCTGGAAGAGTTTGAGTAGGATAGGTGTAAGCTCTTCTCCAAATTTTTGGTAGAATTCAGCTGTGAAGCCATCTGGACCTGGGCTTTTGTTTGCTGGAAGATTTCTGATTACAGTTTCAATTTCCATGACTGTGGTGGGTCTGTTAAGATTTTCTATTTCTTCCTGGTTCAGTTTTGGAAAGTTGTACTTTTCTAAGAATTTGTCCATTTCTTCCACGTTGTCCATTTTATTGGCATGTAAATGCTGATAGTAGTCTCTTATGATCCTTTGTATTTCTGTGTTGTCTGTTGTGATCTCTCCATTTTCATTTCTAATTTTATGGATTTGATTTTTCTCCCTTTGTTTCTTGATGAGTCTGGCTAATGATTTGTCAATTTTATTTATCCTTTCAAAGAACCAGATTTTGGCTTTGTTGATTTTTGCTATGGTCTCTTTTATTTCTTTTGCATTTATTTCTGCCCTAATTTTTAAGATTTCTTTCCTTCTACTAACCCTGGGGTTCTTCATTTCTTCCTTTTCTAGTTGCTTTAGGTGTAGAGTTAGGTTATTTATTTGACTTTTTTCTTGTTTCTTGAGGTATGCCTGTATTGTTATGAACTTTCCCCTTAGCACTGCTTTTACAGTGTCCCACAGGTTTTGGGTTGTTGTGTTTTCATTTTCATTCATTTCTATGCATATTTTGATTTCTTTTTTGATTTCTTCTGTGATTTGTTGGTTATTCAGCAGCGTGTCCCATCCCATTCACCATTGCAATGAAAAGAGTAAAATACTTAGGGATATATCTACCTAAAGAAACTAAAGACCTATATATAGAAAACTATAAAACACTGGTGAAAGAAATCAAAGAGGACACTAATAGATGGAGAAATATACCATGTTCATGGATCGGAAGAATCAATATAGTGAAAATGAATATACTACCCAAAGCAATCGATAGATTCAATGCAAACCCTATCAAGCTACCAACGGTATTTTTCACAGAGCTAGAACAAATAATTTCACAATTTGTATGGAAATACAAAAAACCTCAAATAGCCAAAGCAATCTTGAGAAAGAAGAATGGAACTGGAGGAATCAACCTGTCTGACTTCAGGCTCTACTACAAAGCCACAGTCATCAATACAGTATGGTACTGGCACAAAGACAGAAATATAGATCAATGGAACAAAATAGAAAGCCCAGAGATAAACCCATGCACCTATGGACACTTTATCTTTGACAAAGGAGGCAAGAATATACAATGGAGAAAAGACAATCTCTTTAACAAGTGGTGCTGGGAAAACTGGTCAACCACTTGTAAAAGAATGAAACTAGAAAACTTTATAACACCATGCACAGACATAAACTCAAAATGGATTAAAGATCTAAACTTAAGACCAGAAACTATAAAACTCCTAGAGGAGAACATAGGCAAAACAGTCTCCGACATAAATCAGAGCAGGATCCTCTATGACCCATCTCCCAGAACTGGAGCATATTATACAGAGTGAAGTAAGCCAGAAGGAAAAACACCAATACAGTATACTAACGCATATATATGGAATTTAGAAAGATGATAACAATAACCCTGTGTACAAGACAGCAAAAGAGACACTGATGTATGGAACAGTCTTATGGACTCTGTGGGAGAGGGAGAGGGTGGGAAGATTTGGGAGAATGGCATTGAAACATGTAAAATATCATATATGAAACGAGATGCCAGTCCAGGTTCGATGCACGATACTGGATGCTTGGGGCTGGTGCACTGGGATGACCCAGAGGGATGGTATGGGGAGGGAGGAGGGAGAAGGGTTCAGGATGGGGAGCACATGTATACCTGTGATGGATTCATTTTGATATTTGGCAAAACTAATACAATTATGTAAAGTTTAAAAATAAAATAAAATTAAAAAAAAAGCAAAAATAAACAAATGGGACCTAATTAAAATTAAAAGCTTCTGCACAACAAAGGAAACTCTAAGCAAGGTGAAAAGACAGCCTTCAGAATGGGAGAAAATAATAGCAAATGAAGCAACTGACAAACAACTAATCTCAAAAATATGCAAGCACCTCCTGCAGCTCAATTCCAGAAAAATAAATGACCCAATCAAAAAATGGGCCAAAGAACTAAACAGATATTTCTCCAAAGAAGACACACAGATCGCTAACAAACACATGAAAAGATGCTCAACATCACTCATTATCAGAGAAATGCAAATCAAAACCACAGTGAGGTGCCATTTCATGCCAGTCAGAATGGCTGCGATCCAAAAGTCTACAAGCAATAAATGCTGGAGAGGGTGTGGAGAAAAGGGAACCCTCTTACACTGTTGGTGGGAATGCAAACTAGTACAGCCATTATGGAGAACAGTGTGGAGATTCCTTAAAAAACTGGAAATAGAACTGCCTATGACCCAGCAATCCCAGTGCTGGGCAAACCAGAATTGAAAGAGACATGTGTACCCCAGTGTTCATTGCAGCACTGTTTATAATAGCCAGGACATGGAAGCAACCTAGATGCCCATCAGCAGATGCATGGATAAGAAAGCTGTGGTACTTTTACACAATGGAGTATTACTCAGCCATTAAAAAGATTACATTTGAATCAGTTCTAATGGGTGGATGAAACTGGAGCCTATTATACAGAGTGAAGTAAGCCAGAAAGAAAAACACCAATACAGTATATTAATGCATATATATGGAATTTAGAAAGATGGTAATGATAACCCTGTATGCGAGACAGTAAAAGAGACACAGATGTATAGAACAGTCTTTTGGACTCTGTGGGAGAGGGAGAGGGTGGGATGATTTGGGAGAATGGCATTGAAACATGTATAATATCATATAAGAAACTAATCGCCAGTCCAGGTTCGATGCAGGATACAGGATGCTTGGGGCTTGTGCACTGGGATGACCCAGAGGGATGGTATGGGGAGGGAGGTGAGAGGGGGGTTCAGGATTGGGAACACATGTACACCCGTGGCAGATGCATGTTGATGTATGGCAAAACCAATACAATATTGTAAAGTAATTAGCTTCCAATTAAAATAAATAAATTTAAATTAAAAAAAATAATACAGTGATCCTAGTGAAATACAAGAGCCAAAGAGTGGAAAAAAATTGCAAAGCTCTGTCACAGAGCTCATATCCTTAACATGTACAGGGTTGTTACAAATTTTTTAAAAAGCGCCTTAAAAATTAGGCAGAGACGCAGGCAGACAATTCACCAAAAATTAATGAACATTATCAATAAATGAACAAACTTCTTCAGTAATCAAAACATTAGAAATTCAAAAGCTGCTTGATATCAAGTTATGAGCAGTTCATTCTGACCTTGTGAAAGTCCAGAGATATTTACAACAAGATCTTGATGTATTCTAAGGCCTATATTCTCAGGTCACACCTGACTCTGGGACCCCATTTCCAGGAATTGTTTTGGGAAGTATCCAATGTGGGCTAATTTTGTCAACATTGAATTGACCGTATGTGAAAATCAGGTCCTTTCCAACACACACACCCCCCCACCACACACACCCACACCCCATGCATCACACACAGGTATGAAGTCCTGATGCATAAAAGGGGGAGGAAGTGAGCAGAGGTCTTTTTAAATAAACAATCTGGACAAGTGCAAATTGGAAAACAGATACTCCATGAAGTTTCCTTCACATCACTGTCTTTGGAGGAAGTTCTGTGTTCTTGTTCAATGAGATGTCTCCGCCTTGCCATACTGGGTTGGCTAATTTCTTTCTCTCCTACCTGGGTTCTCTGTGGTTTCCTTCTCCTTTTTCTTTCCATGTCCCCCTTCCACTCCCCAGCAATTTCTCATATGCAGATGGCAGAGAAGTTTAGCTGTCTGTTTCCTTGGCTTCTGCTGACAAGAGTGCTCTGAAAGTGTCATCTTCTAACCCAAGAGCTTATCAAAGCAGTTCCCCAACAGGACAGTTCTTCAAGAAGAATCGGCTCCTGGCTGTTAGGATAATGATGGTTCTGCCACTCTAGTAAGACCAAACATGAATCTTCAAAAAAGTTTTGTGTTGGCTATCAGCTGCTTTAGATTACTCCCTAATGGTCTCTACCAATATTTCCTAGGGACATTTGTTTATTCTGTATTGTCAAAAGAATTACTGTGGACAAATTTAAAGCCCCCACCAAGGGAAGTATTAATTTTTACCACTTAAGGAATCCTCTTTTAGAACTTTAGGTTCTAAAGTTTAGAAGGACTATCTTTACCCCTGTCATCATGGTGATAGCAACAACCCAGTGAGACAGATATTCTTGTTCTTGTTCTATGGTCCTCATAGCTATGAAGCTTATCAATAGATCTAATGCACTTTAATTATAGCTGGTATGGAATTTGAGGATTTGTGTTGGAAACTTGAGTCCCATTCATGATCTAAAAGTGTGGAACTGTAACTATTAAGTATTCTAAGTCATTTGGGCACTATATTTCATTAATTGCATGCTATATACAGGTAAGTATATATAAGTTACATGTGATTAAGAATCTACTATAATTTTAAAAAGCTTGAAAATTTTATTTAAGGAAAATTAGACCCCTACAGAGGCTTGATTTAATTTAAATAAAAGAGAAAGGGGAGTGGAGAATGATTATTTAGTGACCATGTAAATGTCCCCTCACCAGGCCCTATTGAAGTGAAGTGAAGACAAGTGAAAGTTGCTCAGTCGTGTCCGACTCTTTGCAACCCCATAGACTATACAGTCTATGGAACTCTCCAGGCCAGAATACTGGAGTGGGTAGCCTTTCCCTTCTCCAGGGGATCTTCCCAACCCAGGGATCGAACCCAGGTCTCCCGCACTGCAGGAGGATCCTTTACCAACTGAGCCACAAGTGAAGCCCAGATGGTCCTGTTAATCATTTCCATTTACAGACAAGAAATGAGACTGAGGGAGGTTAATGCTCAAGGTCATTCAGCTAGTTACATAATAGAGTCTAGTTTTGGTATGTAATCTTCACAAAAACTGAGATAATACATGTTTTTGCTTGCTTAATCTAAATTATGAAAATTGCCTGGACAATGAGGTTTCCTATAGTGGAAATCTGGCAAGACTTTTGAGAAACTGGAATTTTAGCATTTTTCCAGGAGAAGTTTCCTGATCTTCTTGAATCTACTGGATGCCTTTCCTTGATTTAAAAGTTAAAATAAATTAATTTTAGTGGCCAAGAACATCTTATTTTAGTGGTTATTGAAAAAATTTGTTTTCACTCGTTACTTGTTGCTAACTTTTAGTCACAGTCTGTCTTTTATAGCCAAGACATTGACATTCATCACTGGATCAGTGCAGTTAAGGCACTGTCTTAATTGGAAGAGGGTGAGTGTTAATCATTTTAATTATTATTATGATATTTTCAGTGCCAAGAGTGCCCAGGAGCCTTTTTAATATGGAAATCCACCAAATGATAACAGGAAAAAATTTACTCCTTCCCAGTGTGGTTATAATTTAAAGGTGAAAATAAGTACAGTGCAGCTAAATGGAATTATTAGTTGATATCAAGCACTGTAACTCTACAAGCTATGAATGATGTCTTTCCCCAGAGCCTCCTCCTAAGATGTTTGTAGGAAATTTAAAGTACAGCATAATTATCTCACCATTGCTCTATACAATTTAGAATTTAGTTTATCAGTTTTACTATCCTCTAGTATCCTCCCTGATGTCTCAGATAGTAAAGAACCTACCTGCAATTTGGGAGACTGGGATTTGATCCCTGGGTTGGGAAGATACCCTGGAGAAGGGCATGGCAACCCACTTCAGTATTCTTGCCTGGAGAATTCCATGGACAGAGAAGCCTAGAGGGCTACAGTCCATGGGGTCACAAAGAGCCGGATATGACTGAGCAACTCACACACACACACACACACACACACACACACACACACACACAGAGTATAAGAACAAGCCTAATAGGATTAAGTTTTAATTTACTTACCCCTAAGTCATGAAAATTGTTGCTCCAACTTTAGGAAGTTTAAAACCAACATCAATTTTGGGTAGGTGGCTAAAGACCAAGAAGATTTTTCATCTATAATTGTCTTGAGCCGGATTCCAGCAGGTAATTTGAAAGTGGCAGACTCCCTTATTACCAGATCCCAGAGCCAAGAATTTCCTGTCTTTCTGTTTTGCTACTCCCTGCACTTATCTGTGAATGACATTTCTGATTCCTAGGAGAAAAAAACAAAAACAAAAAACCTAAGTCAGCAACTGCCCATCTGAGCTTTGAAAATTCTTGGAACTTCATGCTAATTGAATTATCTTTTGGAAGCTTAGGATAGCCTTCTCTCCTGACTTTCAGATAATTGAGATGAAAACTGTTTGTAAGGCTCAATGACAGTTTACTTTCTTGTACGGCCTTTTATGTATGAATCACAAAGCCTTTTGCAAACCATAACTTGGTTCTTGCAGCGCCCTGGGGAAGTAGATCTCATTAACCCTGTTTTACACATGATCATGAAACAGGCCCAGGGAGTTTCAGTGAGCAGCCTCTGGTCAGACGATGAGTCAGTGGGAAAGTCGGGGGAAAAAACTTGTGGAACTTTTGACGTGCACCTTGAATGTGCTGCCTTAAGAAGGGTGAGCAATTAATAGATGAGCAAGATAAATGGAGATCCATTTGAAGAACAGATTTGCAATGAACAATCATTGTTCTAATGAATTATTTAAATTGCATCTTAGCTTAAATGAATCTGAAATTGCAGTGTGTATATATATTTTTTCCAGGCAGCTCACTGTGACATAGAACTTTTTGGGTCAATTGGTTTTAATGTTTAAGTGTGTATGTAAATGGAAGATTGCAGAATAACTACTAGAGTATGTTTTGGTTGGCCCCTGATAGGTGATGTTAGTAACTAAAGAGGGAGATACTTAAAATGTGCAAGAATAGAAATGCAATGGGAGATACAAGAAATAACTTCAATTAACTTCGTGTGATATTTAGATATGCAGCAGTGAACAATTAGAAAACTGGAAGACACTTTGCATAGAGGTCATTTAGTCAGTCCAACCTCTGCTACACTTAGAACAGTCAACTTAAGAGAGAATTCTATGGCTAAAAGTACTTGAGGAAGCAGGACTTCATTAGGTAACATTAGAAATGACCTGTTAATGAAATGTGTGCCTCTATATGCTATTGGTAAAATGATTCAGTCTTTGAGGGAAGCAGAACAGCTATCCAGCTTGGGACTGGAGTCTGCACTTTGATTAGAGTTGCAGAAGATGAGAGTCTTCCCCTCAGCTTTGCCTGTTGAGGCTTTTGGTTTTGTTAGTTTACCCCAGGTTAGCAGGCTCTGGAGGACTGAGTCATGTTAGCCAAATTTGAAAGAGACTGATGTATAAACAAGAGTGAAAATTTAATTCACATTGAAATCAGATTAGCTTATTGGTGCTAGATACTTGTGTGTTAGTCACTCGCGTCCGACTCTTTGTGACTCCATGGTCTGTCCATAGAATTCTCCAGGCAAGAATACTGGAGTGGGTTACATTTCCTTCTTTAGGGGATCTTCCCGACCCAGGGATCAAACCCAAGTCTTCTACATTGCAGACATGTTCTTTACCATCTGAGCTAAGAGGGATACTTAGTGTATCACATTTCTAGGAAGCTAGGTCAACTGGGGGAGAAGGTAATGGCAATCCATTCCAGTACTCTTGCCTGGAAAATCCCATGGATGGAGGGGCCTGGTGGGCTGCAGCCCATGGGGTCGCAAGGAGTCGGACACGACTGAGCGACTTCACTTTCCCTTTTCACTTTCATGCATTGGAGAAGGAAATGGCAACCCACTCCAGTGTTCTTGCCTGGAGAATCCCAGGGACAGGGGAGCCTGGTGGGCTGCCGTCTATGGGGTCACACAGAGTCGGAGATGACTGAAGTGACTTAGCAGCAGCAGCAGGTCAATGGGAAACAAAATTAATATCAGAATTATACTTGAAGAGTCTAGTTCGAGGATTGGATTATCTGAATGACATGTTCATTATGTCTGAAAAAGATGCATTTACCCAGCAAACAATAAGAACATCTGCTTGGCTGATCGAATGCCTGCAGGCCTCCACCCCTCTGCAAAGATTACGTTACCCTTGATATGTTTCCATTAGTTGGACTGCAGGTTCTCTAATGATAATTATCATTTGCCTGGATACTGAGATGCAGAAAATTTAGTCTGAAAAAAAACCTGTTTAGAAGCTGTCTTTTCAGAAGTTGATTATTTCTGAAGATGTGCACACATTTTCTTCATTTTATCTCCTTCATTTTAGATTCTTATTTATTTCTATTACCTTGCCGTCTTCTGATTCATAGCTCCAGATTCTGAGATGACACTGAATCAAGACTATAGTTACACTTAAACTACATATAACACATAATTTCATTTCTCAAATTGCATATTAATCACTCCCTTCAGCTCTTCCTAGTTTTTATTCATTTATTTTTCTTTATGCACCCCCGCCCTTTTTTTTTTTTGGTCACAAGTTAAGTATTTTTGTACCTCTCTTAGAACAATATCTAAATCTGAAAGCTTTAGGACCAAAATCTACTGTGGAGCTTATAGCAGATTTCTGGGCCAATAAAGGGAAGTTAGTGGCTATGCTGGGCTTCCCCAGTGGCTCAGTGGTAAAGAATCCACCTGCAAAGCAGGAGATGCAGGTTTGATTCCTGGATCAGGAAGATCCCCTGAAGGAGGGCATGGCAACCCACTCCAGTATTTTTTCCTGGAGAATCCTATGGACAGAATAACCTGATGAACTCCTGTCCATAGGGTCGCAAAGCACGGGACATGACTGAAGCGGCTGAGCGTGCACACAAAGTGGCTGTGTTGGCATCAAGAGAGGAAAAAGAAACTGAAGCTAAGAGATGAAGCAAAAGATGAAATCGGGTATCAGGCCTAGTTGATTTTTTCCCTGTAGGATCATTTTGTCAACCGTTAGTTCTTTTGTAACTTAGCAAAAGCAGTTTCTGTCTTTAGGGTCACCTCATAGTTCAATATCAAAGATAACCGTGGTCAGAAAAGCAAGGGCTGAGCGTTGTTCTAGGATTCCTGTAAAGAGACTGGCCCTTTACCATGAACTGTGACCTTCCTGACCTGTGGCTAAGCTGCATGCAGGGAGACACGTATCATCTTAAAATACACAAGATGTTTGTATTCAGTTTCACACTTACCCTAAATAAAGAGACATTCAACGAAAGCCAACTCTTAGACTCTAAAGCTGAGGCAGAAAATGGAAGGCAGTCTAGTAACTGGGAATAATCCACTCTTTCCAGCATTACTACCGGTATTGGATATTCTTCCAATTTTAATGGCACCTTTATGATTTGCAAACCACAGCAAATTGCAAACCAGTTCCATTTAAAATATAAGACTGCATAGTCTTCAAAGGGGCTGGGAGAGACTGGTAGAGTTCTCATGCTGCTGCTGCTGCTGCTAAGTCACTTCAGTCGTGTTCAACTCTGTGCGACCCCATAGACGGCAGCCCACCAGGCTCCCCCATCCCTAGGATTCTCCAGGCAAGAACACTGGAGTGGGTTGCCATTTCCTTCTCCAATGCATGAAAGTGAAAAGTGAAAGTGAAGTCTCTCAGTCGTGTCCGGCTCTTAGTGACCCCGTGGACTACAGCCCACCAGGCTCCTCCGTCCATGGGATTTTCCAGGCAAGAGTACTGGAGTGGGGTGCCATTGCCTTCTCCGAGAGTTCTCATAGTTTCCAGTAACTCCTAGGACTCCTATAGGTCTCACTATTTCACATATTGTCCATAGACTATGTAGTTTCACAGTGTTTAGTGAGAAATAAGACCAGAGGAAAAGATTACTGTTGAGTGGTTGAAGCTACTGGAAAGTACTGAGAATTGTCTTTAGCCAGATGCATTGCTTTGGGGCATAGGCCTGCAGGTAAGTGCTGGTTTGTTATTGTTGTTTAGTAACTCAGTCATGGCCGACTTCTCTGTGATCCCCATGGACTATAGCCCACCAGGCTCCTCTGTCTGTGGGATTTCCCGGGCAAGAATATTGGAGTGGGTTGCCATTCCCTTCTCCTGGGAATCTTCTAGACCCAGGGATCAAACCCAAGTCTCCTTCATTGGTAGGTTAATTTACCCTCTGAGCCACTAATGTACCCTGAGTCAAAGACTTGTCTAATTGGAGAGTTAGAGGGAGCTGTGGAGGTCATCACATTGGTACCAATTCTTGTAACAGTCCCCTTCACAGGGGATTCACAGGGAATAATGAGCTGTCTGTCTGCTTTAGACATTGCTAATAATATAGAACATGAAATTCAGATTTTCTTGTAGGATACCCTAAGTCCATGTCAGGGATTTCCAGCTCGGTTTTGGCATCCTGGCAACTCAGGGAATAAGGTAATTTCATTAACAGTTTCATGGGCAAGATGATCTTTTCAGTCCCACATTCTTATCTAGAATTTTGCCACTCCCCAAAGTGGAATCTGCTTCACCTTCCCTCAAACATGTGCCTTTGTGATGGTTTGAGAAAGTGTGGCCAAACAGATGTTGTGTGACTTTTGAGCCTGTCAGAAAACAAAAACAAAAACAAAAACAAAACAATAAAGCTTCTGCGTAGCTTTCTCTTTCAGGATTCTCACTCTTAGAACCAGCCTCTTTGTTGAAGTCCTGGCCACATGAGGGCATGCATAGGTTTCTCAGCTGACAGCAAGTATTGATCAACAGACACCTGAACAAGTGATAGTTCAGATAACATCAGCTCACAATCCCCCACCTCCAGTGCCTCCCATTCCTTATGCAGCCTGCAGCAGAGACAAATCAGCTTTACCCAAATTCCTGAGCTGCAGAATCCTTGGACATAATGGTTGCTTTGTCCATTAGGACTTTCCATGTGGCTCAGATGATAAAGAATCTGCCTGAGATGCAAGAGACATGGGCTTGATCCTCAGCGGGGGAAGAAAATGATGGAAGAAAAAAGATGGAAGAAAATTGGATTAAAGATTTACCGAGCATGGCCCTGTCCATCAGAACAAGACCCACTTGCCCCCTCAGTCAGTCTCTCTTATCAGGAAGTTTCTATAAGCCTCTTATCCTTCTCCATCAGAGGGCAGACAGACTGAAAACCACCATCACAGAAAACAAATCAATCTGATCACATGGACCACAGCTTTGTCTAACTCAATGAAACTATGAGCCATGCTGCGTAGGGCCACCCAAGATGGACGGGTCATGGTGGAGAGCTCTGACAAAACGTGGACCACTGGAGAAGGGAATGGCAAACCACTTCGGTATTCTTGTCTTGAGAATCCCAAAACAGTATGAAAAGAAAAAAAGATAGGACACTGAGAGATGAACTTCCCAGGTCGATAGGTGCCCAAAATGCTCCTGGAGATCAGTGGAGAAATAACTCCAGAAAGAATGAAGAGATGGAGCCAAAGCAAAAACAAGGCCCAGTTGTGGATGGGACTAGTGATGAAAGTAAAGGCCGATGCTGTAAAGAGCAATATTGCCTAGGAACCTGGAATATTAGGTCCATGAATTAAGGCAAATTGGAAGTGGTCAAACAGGAGATGGCAAGAGTGAGCATTGACATTTTAGGAACCAGTGAACTAAAATGGACTGGAATGGGTGAATTTAACTCAGATGACCATTATATCTGGTACTATGGGCAAGAATCCCTTAAAGAAATGGAGTAGCTATCATAGTAAACAAGAATCTGATATGCAGTACTTGAGTGCAATCTTAAAAACAATAGGAAGATCTCTGTTCATTTACAAGGCAAACCATTCAATATTACAGTAATCCAAGCCTATGCCCCAACCAGTAAAGCTTAAGAAGCTGAAGTTGAATGGTTCTATGAAGACCTACAAGGCCTTCTAGAACTAACACCAAAAAAAGATGTCTTTTTCATTATATGGAACTGGAATGCACAAGTAGGAAGTCAAGAGATACCTGGAGTAACAGGCAAATTTTGCCATGGAGTACAGAATGAAGCAGGGAAAAGGCTAATAGAGTTTTGCCAAGAGAACGCACTGGTCATAGCAAACACCCTTTTCCAACAGCACAAGAGAAGACTCTATACATAGACATCACCAGTTGGTCAATACTGAAATCAGATTGATTATATTCTTTGCAGCCAAAGATGGAGAAGATCTATACAGTCAGCAAAAGCAAGACCAGTAGCTGACTGTGGCTCAGATCATGAACTCCTTATTGCCAAATTCAGGCTTAAATTGAAGAAAGTAGGGAGAACCACTAGAGCATTCAGGTATGACCTAAATCAAATCCCTTATGATTATACAGTGGAAGTTAAAAATAGATTTAAGAGATTATATCTAATAGAGTACCTGAAGAACTATGGATGAAGGTTTGTGACATTGTACAGGAGGCAAGGATCAAAATTATCCCCAAGAAAAAGAAATGCAAAAACGAAAATGGTTGTCTGAGGAGATCTTACAAATAGCTATGAAAAGAAGAAAAGTGAAAGGCAAAGGAGAAAAGGAAAGATATACCCATTTGAATGCAGAGTTCCAAAGAATAGCAAGGTGAGATAAGAAAGCTTTCCTCAGTGATCAATACAAAGAAATAGAGGAAAACAAGAGAATGGGAAAGGCTAGAGATGTCTTCAAGAAAATTAGAGATACCAAGGGAACATTTCACACAAAGATGGGCACAATAAAAAACAACACACAGAAATGGTATGGACCTAACAGAAGCAGAAGATACTAAGAAGAGGCAGCAAGAATACACAGAAGAACTATACAAAAAAGATCTTCATGACCCAGATACTCACAATGATGTGATCACTCACCTAGAGTCAGAAATCCTGGAATGCTAAGTCAAGTGAGCCTTAACAAGCATCACTACTACTAACAAAACTAGTGGAGGTGATGGAATTCCAGTTGAGTTATTTCAAATCCTAAAAGATGATGCAATGAAAGTGCTGCACTCAATATGTCAGAAAATTTGGAAAACTCCACAGTGGCCACAGACTGGAAAAGGTCAGTTTTCATTCCAATCCCAAAGAAAGGAATGCCAAAAATGGTCAATATGTATTAGTCTTTCAGTCATGTCCAACTTTTTGCGACCCCATGGGCTGTAGCCCGCCAGGCTCCTCTGTCCATGGGATTCTCTAGGCAAAAATACTGGAGTGGGTTGCCATTTCCTCCTCCAGGAAGAATGCTCAAACTACCGCACAATTGCACTCATTTCACACGCTAGCAAAGTAATGCTCAAAATTCTCCAAGCCAGGCTTCAACAGTATGTGAACCGTGAACTTCCAGGTGTTCAAGCTGGATTTAGAAAAGGCAGAGGAACCAGAGATCAAATTGCCAACATCCGTTAGATCAACGAAAAAAAAGAGAGTTCCAGCAAAACATCTATTTCTGCTTTATTGACCATACCAAAGCCTTGACTGTGTGGATCGCAACAAACTGTGGAAAATTCGTTAAGAGATGGGAATACCAGACCACCTGACCTGCCTCCTGAGAAATCTGTATGCAGGTCAAGAAGAAACAGTTAAAACTGGACATGGAACCACAGACTGATTCCAAATAGGAAAAGGAGTACGTCAAGGCTATATGTTGTCACCCTGCTTATTTAACTTATATGAAGAATACATCATGCGAAATGTTGGACTGGAAGAAGAACAAACTGGAATCAAGATTGCCAGGAGAAATATCAATAACCTCAGATATGCAGAAGACACCACCCTTATGGCAGAAAGTGAGGAAGAATTGAAGAGCCTCTTGATGAAAGTGAAAGAGGAAAGTGAAAAAGTTGGCTTAAAACTCAGCATTCAGAAAACTAAGATCATCATGGCAAATAGATGGGGAAATACTGGAAACAGTAACAGACTTAATTTTGGGGGGCTCCAAAATCACTGTAGATGGTGACTGCAGCCATGACATTAAAAGACGCTTGCTCCTTGGAAGAAGAGGTATGACCAACCTAGACAGCATATTTAAAAGCAGAGGCATTCAGTTCAGTTCAGTTCAGTCACTCTGTTGTGTCCGACAGAGTGCACACCAGGCCTCCCTGTCCATCACCAAATCCTGGAGTTTACTCAAAATCATATCCACTGAGTCCACGATGCCATCCAACCATCTCATCCTCTGTTGTCCCCTGCTCCTCTCACTTTCAATCTTTCCAAGCATGAGGGCCTTTACAAATGAGTCTGCTCTTCACATCAGGTGGCCAAAGTATTGGAGTTTCAGCTTCAACATCAGTCCTTCCAATGAACATTCAGGACTGATTTCCTTTAGGATGGACCGGTTGGATCTCCTTGCAGTCCAAGGGACTCTCAAGAGTCTTCTCCAACACCACAGTTCAATAGCATCAATTCTTCAGTGCTCAGCTTTCTTTATAGTCCAACTCTCACATCCATACATGACTACTGGAAAAACCATAGCTTTGACTAGACAGACCTTTGCTGGTAAACTAATGTTTCTGCTTTTTAATATACTGTCTTGGTTGGTCATAACTTTTCTTTCAAGGAGTAGGCGTCTTTTAATTTTATGCCTGCAGTCACCATCTACAGTGATTTTGAAGCCCCCAAAATAAAGTCTGCCACTGTTTCCACTGTTCCTCCATGTATTTTTCATGAAGTGATGGGAGTGGATGCCATGATCTTTGTTTTCTGAATGTTGAGCTTTAAGCCAACTTTTTCACTCCCCTCTTCCACTTTCATCAAGAGGCTCTTTAGTTCTTCTTCACTTTCTGACATAAGGGTGGTGTCATCTGCATATCTGAGGTTATTGATATTTCTCCCAGCAATCTTGATTTCAACTTGTGCTTCTTCTAGCCCAGTGTTTCTCATGATATAATCTGCATGTAAGTTAAATAAGCAGAGTGACAATATACAGCCTTAACGTACTCCTTTTCCTATTTGGAACCAGTCTGTTGTTCCATGTCCAGTTCTAACTGTTGCTTCTTGACCTGCATGCAGATTTCTCAGGAGGCAGGTCAGGTGGTCTGGTATTCCCATCTCTTAAAGAATTTTCCACAGTTTATTGTGATCCACACAGTCAAAGTCTTTGACATAGTCAGTAAGGCAGAAATAGATGTTTTTGTGGAACTCCCTTGCATCAACTCCCTGCTGATGTTGGCAATTTGATCTCTGGTTCCTCTGCCTTTTCTAAAACCAGCTCTACCATCAAAGGTCTGTCTAGTCAAAGCTATGATTTTTCCAGTAGTTGTATGGATGTGAGTGTTGTACTATAAAGACAGCTGAGTGCTGAAGAATTGATGCTTTTGAACTGTGGTTTGGAGAAGATTCTGTAGAGTCCCTTGGACTGAAAGGAGATCCAACCAGTCCATCCTAAAGGAAATCAGTCCTGAATATGCATTAGAAAGACTGATGTTGAAGCTGAATCTCCAATACTTTGGCCATCTGATGTGAAGAGCTGACTCATTGTAAAGACCCTGATGCTGGGAAAGATTGAAGGTGAAAGGAGAAGGGGATGACAGATGATGAGATGGTTGGATGGCATCACTGAGTCAATGAACATGAGTTTTAGTAAACTCTGGGAGTTGGTAAACTCTGGGAGCTGGCTTCCTGCAGTCCATGGGATCACAAACAGTTGGACACAACTGAAGCAACTTAGCAGCAGCAGCAGCAGCAGAGCAACTGAACTGAACTGAACTTCGAAAGATCCCCTGGAGAAGGGAATGACTACCCATTCCTTTGTTCTTGCTTGGAGAATCCCAAAGACATGGAGCTTTGTGGGTTATGGGCCATGGGTTTACAAAGAGTGGGACAGGAATGAGCTACTGACACTTTCATTTTCACTTTTGTTCATTAAATTTTGGGGTAATTTGTTCCAAAGTAATTGACAAGCAGAAAAGAGTAGGGCTTCTGGATTTTGTATGTATGTTTAAGTGAGGTGTAGTTAAGTGGTAACATTCTCAGAATGAAAATGAGTTACACTTTTAAATACATTTTTAAAGCACTTATAATGCTTATTATTTAGATATCTATTAAACTATCTTATTAAACCATGAAATCATTTAAGTATCTGTTAAAATAGTACCATGATTTCTATCCTGAAAATTTTAGCTATGTTTTCCTATTATATTCATTATTATTCAACTAACTTTTAAATTTCTATTAATTTACCTTTTAAATTAAAAAAAGTTGGTTAAACCTCATTCTATGTAATGGTATCCATGAATTAATGGCTTTTATAGCTTAGCCACACTGTATTAATATGCTTAAAAGCAAATGCATATGTTTTGAGGTTAAAAAGTGTCCAATTCCTATCTAAAATTATCTCCCATTGCATAATTAGCATATATCTCATTTTGGGAAAAATTTCCTTCATCTTGGAAAAGAACTGTGCCGTCAAAGAGACAATTAGATCTTTCAGTTTTAGTGTTTGGGGTGTCAACTCCTAGGGACTAGCCTATGTTAAGAAAATGACACAATATAATTGACTTTGTCGCTGTTCAGTTCCTAAGTTGTGTCTGACTCTTTGTGACTGCATGGACAGCAGCCTACCAGGCTGCAGTGATTGACATTACTTGGGAGAAATTAAAAATCTACTCATATTCTAGCTGTGATTAAGGACTTTGGCAGTGTTTCATTTGGTCTTTCCAAAAAGAACTCTAGAAATGTAAGTGTTAATTGTTTGATGCTCAGTTTGTGTATAAGATATTTCTTAGGCTTGTATGAACAGAGACATGGATGTACCTTGTGGGGCTCCGAGCCAGTGATTAGAAGGACCAGTTATTTTTATTTTTTAGTTGCACCGGTTGGCTTGTAGGATCTCAGTTCACAGGTTGGCAGTGAAAGCATGGAGTCCTAACAACTGGACCATCAGAGAATCCTCAAACCAGTTACTTTTCTTATATAAATAGAAAGTGTTTGGAATCTGGTGTCATAATCTGAGATCTCTGGAAGCAGAGTTTGAGACAGTTAGTTTGGGAGTTTTATTTCAGGGAAGGCAGCAAACGGGGAGTGAGAGGAGCAGGAACTATCACAGGAACTGTTATTGATCAGCCACCATCACAAGCAACTCGTGCATGATTTTGAGGGTTTTTCTGAAATAGTTTCAGAGCTGTCTACCTGGAGGATGAAAGGTGGAAACACTTGCTCATTCATCTGCATTTCCTATTGCTCAAGGGAGACCCCATTTGTGGGTGGTGGGCGTGCAGAGTCAGTTAGCATAGACTTCTCTTGCTGTGGCATCAGAGAAGACTTAGGATGGGAAACAAGAAGTAGGGGAGTGGCTCTAAAACGAAGACAGCAGTGTCTGGGTGCACCACCGTGAAGCTGGCTCAAGCGTGTGCAAAGAGGATGCAGTAAGAGATGGGATGACACAGGTTGGAACTAGTTCACAAATCTGTCTGATATATTTGACCATGATTCTCCTTCTCTGACACTTAATTACTCATCCATCAGATGACAGAGTTAGACTAGAGGTCTTCAAGATCCAGTTCTGATAGTCTAATTACTAACATGAGCTAGTATTGGTCTAAGGCTACATTCCTAATTCCCCTGGATAGACAGATCAGACCAAGAAGAGTTGCATTGAAAGGGCATCAGCACAGGTCAGCTAGGTGATGCTAAAGACAAGACTTACCTTATACTTCTTTCTCTCACATAGCTCCTATTAATAACATCTTTATCCTCCTGGGTACCAAGTAGACCCTGAATAATTCTGTATCAGGGAAGGATAATACAATTGTGTGACTTTGGGCCTTCTCTCTGGCCCTATACATAAACATTACTCACGTCTGGCCAAAGGCGGGTTCACCTCTTGTTACTTGAAAGACTGGAACTGGAGCACATACCAGCTATACATGTGATATCCTGCAAGAGAGTTTGTTTGGTCTCCAAACTTGGCAATCTACTTACTTTTATTGAGAGCATCCTGATTCTGATCCCCAATAAAGGCACTCATGAAAAAATACATGATTTTGAAAACAGGCATGAATAAAGAGAATGGCAGTTCAACTTTGGATTTTTCAACCTTACATTATCCTCTGAGGATTTATTTTTCGACAAATCTTGTTGCTGGTGATTGCTATTTTCAAGTTCTAAAAGCAGCAACTATTTTGCTGGTCTTTGCCTGCTTCTTTCACTTTTCTGCTTTCTGCCTTACATTTCCCTCCAGCCCCAAAGATTCAAACCTTTGTATGATTGACGCTTTTTGAAAAGAGTTTGGGAGAATGAATTTCAGTTCAGTTTCGGTGCAAATCACTTAGCCTTTGGGGGGTTTATAATGTCTTTATTAATAAGAATTCTGGAGATTCAACCTGGAGGTCTGTGTGAAGTTGGGAAAAAATGGCAGAACAATTCAGCCAAGACGTATTTCATTTTTAAAGCAGCCATTATGTTCTGTCTTTAAAAATTTTCAATTCCCTTTTTATGCTTTTTAAAAGATAATGAATAGCTTTCATTTGAGAGTGCGAGCATCCTGGAAAAGTGCAGGATGACAAATTCTAATTTTATGTTTATTAATTTTTCAGCAAGTTTACTATTGTTCCATTTGATGAGAGTAGGTGATTTTTTTTTGAACCTGCATTGATAAACATTATCACCAATTTTGTAATAAAAAATATCTTTCTTGCATTTCAAACCTTCAGCCTCCTACACATGCTTAATTCTTTTTACTCTCAAACAGTTGGCCTTGTCAGTGATTGCTGTGATTCAGTTTTGAGTGAAAGAATTGCTCATTTCCAGTCTGTGATAATTATTGTATAAGGCTTAGATTGTTCTATACAAACGAGAGCAAATTACCCATCAAGGATGTAGATAATGGGTAGCAGTACTTTAATCTCCTCTCATCTGCTCTCATCATATACTCCTCTCACTTCACACCCTGCAGACACAGGAATAATCTTCACAAACCTTTTCGCTGAGTTGAAGTTTGATATTGCATATAACTACGTCGTGATAGCTGCTGGACGCAAATTTTTTTCTTACATTCCAATGAAATTTACTGATTTACTGATTTCACTTAGCAACACTGTAGACTTAGATTGCTGTCAGTGCCTATTTCTTTTTTCTTTTTGTAAATTTTAGCATTGTTTTAATCAAGGAACATAGCTGTTTGAAACAGATATTAAGCTAGTTGAATAGAAGCAAAGTGAAAGATTCCTCTATTAGGATAGCTGCTATGAATAAAATCCTTACTATGTGGATTTGAATTCCATTGTAAATTTGGCACTAAACACTGGTCTAAGCCAAAAATTTCTCATTTTTGTTTAGAAGCTCTGAACATTTTCCTTCACATTTAAGGAGGGGAAAGGGAAGAAAAGGAAAAGGGGGGAAAATACACTCTATAACAGAATCTCATTAGCTTGATAATGGGTATGCTGAATGTAACTTGGTACACCCTAAACAATTTCAGATAATGGCAAACAACTTAGAACGTAGGTGAGATGTGAATTTGCAAAAACATCTTTCCTTGATGTGCATGTTTCTTTACTTTTGCATCTTACATTCAATTCAAATGAAGAATCTAGATGCTGGCATTTACGTATTGAATGTACAAGAGTATTAAGCAGCAATTCTAACTCCGTGTGTGTGTGTGTGTGTGTGTGCGCGCGCTCAGTCGCTGTCATGTCCAACTCTTTGCGATCCACGGATTTTAGCCCCCCGGGCTCCTCTGTCTTTGGAATTTTTCCGTAGGATATTGTGACACTAGCCTTTGCTGTTTTTCAGAGAACTTGCCATTTTGCCGGTGCTAAATATTGAGTAGAAAGCAGTCCATTGATGAATGCCTTTAGATTTAATTATTTAAAGAGTCTCTTGGTTTTGCTTACTTTTTGACAGGAAGAAAACTCTAAAACATCATCTTAGAGTGATTTTGTTAGGGGAAGCACACTGACTGAAACTGCCCACCCTGGCCAGGCCTTTTAGTAACCATTTGCACGAGTTGTTTTATGACAGGAGATCCTGGTAAGGAATATGGAACTAATAAGCCACCACCAACCGGAAGAGTTCGGGAAAGGTCAAAAGGAGACACCAAGTGTCCATCCACTTCCAAGAATCCCTCTCGCTAGCATCCATCTTGGCTGAGTGATGCGTGCACCACCAGGAAAGACTCTGAATTAGAATGATTGGCCAAAGACAACCTGGAAACTAGTCCCATGACCATAAAACCTGAGACTGGGAACCACTCGGCAGAGCAGTTCTCTTGGGTTCCCTTACCCTACTGCTCTCCACCTGGTTGCCCTTAGCCCAAGAAAATCTCTTGCTTTGTCAGCAGATACGTCTCCTTGGACATTTCATTTCCTAGTGTTAGACAAGAGCCCAGTTTTGGGCCCTGGAAGGGGTACCTCTTCCTGCAACAATTTCAGAGTTTGTGAATCCTGTTTTCTCAGAAGAGTTATGACACCTACATTTGAAAAATCAATTCACTTCTCTGTTCTTCTCTAATAATTAGTTGTACACATCACCATTAAAAATAATTTCAATTTCAAATTGTAGCTGCAAGTTATTAAAGGCTTTCTGTCTCTTCCTGCTTCGTTTGTAGTGATCTTGCACTTTATTCTGTTAGGTAGTTGGAATAGGAAAAAGGAGTCCAGAATGGCAGTGGCTAAAAGACAAGGAAGGGAAAAGCCCGAGAAAATAAAACAAAGGAAGGTCCAAGGACTGGAGTGAGGATCTCAGGTAGAACAAACAGCACTCCTGGCTGGCCCAATTTACATAGGACAGGCCCAGGGGGAGGAGAAAAGATATAAAAAGAGGAGCCGAAGGTCCTGGGCTCTCTGTCTCTGTCTTTCTTCTCTTTGAGTCTTTTTTTTTTTTTGTCTTTTTTTTTTTTAATTTAAATTTATTTATTTTAATTGGAGGTAATTACTTTACAATATTGTATTGGTTTTGCCGTATATCAACATGAATCCGCCATGGGTGTACACGTTTTCCCTATCCTAAATCCCCCTCCCACCTCCTTCCCCGAACCATCCCTCTGGGTCATCCCAGTGCACCAGCACCAAGCATCCTGTATCCTGCATTGAAACTGGACTGGCGGTTCATTTCCTATATGATATATATGTTTCAATGCCATTCTCCCTAATCATCCCACCCTCTCCCTCTCCCACAGAGTCCAAAAGACTGTTCTATACATCTGTGTCTCTTTTGCTGTCTCACATACAGGGTTATCTTTACCATCTTTCTAAATTCCATATATATGTGTTAGTATACTGTATTGGTGTTTTTCTTTCTGGCTTACTTCACTCTGTATAATAGGCTCCAGTTTCATCCACCTCATTAGAACTGATTCAAATGTATTCTTTTTAATGGCTGAGTAATACTCCATTGTGTATATGTACCACTGCTTTCTTATCCATTCATCTGCTGATGGATATCTAGGTTGCTTCCATGTTCTGGCTATTATAATCAGTGCTCCAATGAACATTGGGGTACATGTGTCTCTTTCGATTCTGGTTTCCTCGGTGTGTAGGCCCAGCGGTGGGACTGCTGGGTCATAAGGCAGTTCTATTTCCAGTTTTTTAAGGAATCTCCACACTGTTCTCCATAGTGGCTGTACTAGTTTGCATTCCCACCAACAGTGTAAGAGGGTTCCCTTTTCTCCACACCCTCTCCAGCATTTATTGCTTGTAGACTTTTGGATCACAGCCATTCTGACTGGCGTGAAATGGTACCTCATTGTGATTTTGATTTGCATTTCTCTGATAATGAGTGATGTTGAGCATCTTTTCATGTGTTTGTTAGCCATCTGTATGTCTTCTTTGGAGAAATGTTTTTTTAGTTCTTTGGCCCATTTTTTGATTGGGTCATTTATTTTTCTGGAATTGAGCTGCAGGAGTTGCTTGTATATTTTTGAAATATGGATCAATGGAACAAAATAGAAAGCCCAGAGATAAATCCACGCACCTATGGACACTTTATCTTTGACAAAGGAGGCAAGAATATACAATGGAGAAAAGACAATCTCTTTAACAAGTGGTGCTGGGAAAACTGGTCAACCACTCATAAAAGAATGAAACTAGAACATTTTCTAACACCATACACCAAAATAAACTCAGAATGGATTAAAGATCTAAATGTAAGACCAGAAACTATAAAACTCCTAGAGGAGAACATAGGCAAAACACTCTCCGACATACATCACAGCAGGATCCTCTATGACCCACCTCCCACAATATTGGAAATAAAAGCAAAACTAAACAAATGGGACCTAATTAAAATTAAAAGCTTCTGCACAACAAAGGAAACTCTAAGCAAGGTGAAAAGACAGCCTTCAGAATGGGAGAAAATAATAGCAAATGAAGCAACTGACAAAGAACTAATCTTTGCATCTTTTGGTTTGGTATGCCCTCACGCCTCGAGGGTGTATTTTCCTTTATTTTCTAAATAATACTGAGCTGTAACACTGATCTATCTGAGAGCTGTGACACGCCAAGGGCTTTAACGTCTGTTGCTTCAAGTTTTTGTTGTGGTGAGACAGAACCAAGGAAATTACACACTCCCCTGACAATTCTAATGAAGTAAAATTGTCAGAATTATATACAATGAAAAAACCCTCATGAAGTTTAAAGACACCAGTGCTTGTAACTCACTATTTAAAATTTTATTTATTTTTGTTGTTGTTAATTAATGGAACTGGAATAGACATAAAGACTATAGTCTTTGTGGTGTCATCAATAGAACATTGATTACTTGATTTTTCAAATAAATTTTTGCTTGAACTTTAATGAAGGCATCTCACCATGTTTGAATATTCCCAGCATAGGTTCACAACACATGGCTCTGTTTTATTCACCTCTCAGCTTAGCCAAGTATAAACTGTGTGACTTAGGTTAGTCATTAAACCTCCCTGAACTTCAGCTTCTTTATGTGACATCATACCTAGCCCTTAGGGTTGCTGGATGCACTCTGTTCTTTGATGGTGTGTGTGAAATCTCTAACTTAATTCCTGGAAGAGCCTCAGAAGTGTTCATTTCCTTTCCTTCTGAAGCTGAAGGAAGATATTTTCTAGAATATTTCTTAAATTACAATTTTTAACTTTTAATGGAAAAGAGGAATCAAGACAGAGCAGCAATTTATACAAGTTCTCTTCCAGAAATGTGGCAACAGGTACTGGAAACTTCTCTTGTGTCACTTTACCACTAACTTCACATTTTCACGTGGTCACTTGATTAATTTACACAATGAAGTACTTCTCCATAGCTGTCTGTGTATCCATGGCTGGTAGAAGCCTGTAAACTACACATCCATTTTCAAAGAAGCAAGCCAGCTCCTGTGGCCAAGAACTTGACCTTCAAACACCAACTGGGACATTCCCCATGGTGGGAAGAGCAAAGTCCTAACCTTGTGGAAAGTAGTTACCTCTTTAATTTCTCCCCATACCCGAGTACATGTTGTGAGCCACTGAGGGAGACACAGTGTGATCCCTGGGAATTATAATACATCCCACAGCACAGCATTGTTTAGTTGGGGTGTATTATTAGCCTCCAAATTAGAGCCGTGGGGAGCTCCCAACATGGCTTCAGGGGGATGAATAGAGATGAATAAAGCATTCAGCAAAAGGACTTCTGGTGACATCTAACATAAAGCTGTTTGCTTTGTGCATGTTTAAAATGTAGCCTACTGTAGCCCTCAAATATATGTAAATTCATCTTTGTCATTCTTTCCTACCCCATGTAAGCCAGTTTACAAAATGAGTCAGCTCTTACAGCTGTTTTGATGTAGAAATATCACCAACCATTTAAGCTGTGCTGAAGTGACTTATTTTTCCAGAGTTGAAATCGTTTTCTACAGATGGATCACAAGGCTCAGTCATTTTGGCGTTGAGAACTGAATCCATTGTAGCAAAGTGAAATCATGGAGATGATATCTTTCTATGGTTTCCCCAAGAATGAAAAGAATAATTAAATATTACAGCCCACTGTTCACACATCCATTCATCACCAAATACTGATTAAGGGCCGTTTGCTCCACTCCTCCATTTATCCTTCACAGAGACAGTGACCCTGAAGAGCCTTTGATTTGTCTGTGATAAAAGTGCATCCTATCTATAAGTTTTTGTGTGAAAATAAATGTCTTTTGAATATATTGAGCACCTTGAAAGAAAGATACCATGGCCTTTCAAATGAACATTATAATAATTTAATAAATTAACTAAACCTGTTCCACTGACATATTGATGAGTCATATGAGTTGCTCTTATCCATTGTTATAAGATTAAACATTTTGGGAATAAAGCTCATTCAATTTATTGAGAAAGAAACTTGGCTACAAATGCAGTCCCACTTAATTAGCTTCTGTTCCAAGTTGCTTAGCTGCTTGGACATAAAGGGTTAGTCCCATTGCCCTCTGAGCTTCCTGGGGGCATCTTGCTCTGATCACCTAATTGATTTTCCAAGCCAGTTTATACTCTGGATATATCTTTGTGTCCTTTTTCCTAAGTGTTGTCATTATCATCTTGAAGCATATTCAACAAAATTCCTTGTAGAAGCCCCGTTAGCTATGGAAGGGTGACTAATTAAATTAAGCATATTAAGTACCAACAACAATCCAAACAGGGTGTGGGTGTGTACTGAGTCCTGGTTAGAAGGGAGAGAGTGTGGGATGGTGGTATGTTTGGTGTTACCATCAGAGGGACACTCATTGTATCCACGCAAGATGAATGAGGGATGAATTGTGGGCTGGGATGACCAATAGCTTTGAAGCTGTCAACTCACCTCCTTAATCCTGGAACTAAATACAGTCCAGAAGCCTTTTGACTTAGTTACCAAACTACTAAACTTTCTTTATGAGGATGAAGGCTTCTCAAGAGACAATTAACCTGGAAATTCACAGAAGGTTCTAAGGCAAGCTGGTGTGAGCCAAAGAAGCCAGGAAGGTCAGGGTGGGAGCCCCACCCACCAGAAAGAATATATAAAAGCTCAGAAGCCTGAAGTGGCATTCACAGTTCAAGAACCAGCCTCAGTGATTTACCCGCATCTCTCAACCAGCACCATGTCCTACAACTGCTCCACAAGGACCTGCTCTTCTAGGAGAATTGGAGGAGAATACACTGTCCCAGTGGCCACAGTTTCTACCCCGGATGCCGACTGCCTGAGCGGCATCTATTTGCCCAGCTCCTTCCAAACGGGCTCCTGGCTCCTGGACCACTGTCAGGAGACGTGCTGTGAGCCCACTCTTTGCCAGTCAACTTGCTACCAGCCAGCTCCTTGTGTCTCCAACCCTGTCCAGGTGACCTCTCGGCAAACCACCTGTGTCTCCAGTCCCTATTCGACTACCTGCAGCCGGCCAGTCACCTTTGTCTCCAGTGGCTGTCAGCCTCTGAGTGGCATCTCTACTGTATGCAAGCCAGTGAGAAGCATCTCCACTGTCTGCCAACCGGTGGGAGGAGTCTCCACCATCTGCCAACCTGCCTGCGGGGTCTCCAGGACGTACCAGCAGTCCTGCGTGTCCAGCTGCAGAAGAATTTGCTAAGTGTTCAGAAGCCCATGAGTGAATCAAGATTCCATGACCTGCCAGCTGTGTTTCCAGGATCTTCCGACATGCTGCCTGAGTAACTTCATTGCTGACCCCTGTTCTAACTGCCTGATTGCTGGCTGCCAGCCCTGAATAAGCCGCCTTTGGGGGCAATCTAAGATTTGACAAGCACCAATCTTATTTTAAGGGTTTGATGACTGGTGGCATGTATACCTGTGGATGTTTCCAGAAATGTACCACTCACGCCCCAGTCTCTAAGGGTTTTGGCATGTTTTGACCTTGCTGCTTTGTCTTTTGGCTTCTGCTTTTGTGCCTTGGAAAAGGGAACTTGTCTCGCTCTGTGTTTCTCAATAAAACCTCATTACTTGGCATTGCAAATGTATGTCTCAGTTGAGTTCTTTATTTGCAAGAATTTTTACTATCTATGAATCATCCTTTGCTGATCAGGGTCCAGGTTTCTTTTCTGAGCCTGGAGCATGGGTTCAGTCATGTGTTTCATGACAAGCAAGGGATTATCTTTTGTTTTTAACTTAAAAAGTTGAGTATAATTGCTTTACAGTGTTGTTAGTTTCTTCTGTACAATGACGTACATGAGCTATGAGTACACATGTACCTCCTCCCTCCTCAGCCTCCTCACACCTCTGCCATCCCACACCTCTAGGTGATCACAGACCACCGAGGTGAGCTCCCTGTGTTATATAGAAGCTTTCCACTAGCTATCTACTTTACATCTGGTAGTGTGTATATGCCAAAGCTACTCTCCCAATTCATCTCACCCTCCACAGATGGACCTAGGGTCTGTTATACATGATGAAGTAAGTCAGAAACAGAAAAACAAATACTGTATATTAATGTATATGTATGAACTCTAGAAAGATGGCACCTGTTTGCAGGTCAGGAATAGAGATGCAGACAGAGAGAATGGACAGCAAGGGATTATCTTATGTTTTACCTGGTTGTTGTTGTTTAGTCACTCAGTCGTGTTTGACACTGTGTAACCCATGGACTGCAACATGCCAGGCCTCGCTGTATTTCACCATCTCCCAGAGCTTGCTCAAACTCATGTCCATCAAGTTGATGATGTCATCCAACCATCTCATCCTCTGTCGTCCCCTTCTCTTCCTGCCTTCAATCTTTCCCAGCATCAGGGTCTTTTCCAGTGAGTCAGCTCATCATTTCAGGTGGCCAAAGTATAGGAGCTTCAGCTTCAGCATCAGTCCTTTCAATGAATATTCAGGATTGATTTCCTTTAGGATGGAGTGGTTTGATCTCCTTGCAGTTCAAGGGACTCTCAAGAGTCTTCTCCAACACCACAGTTCAAAATCGTCAATTCTTCCACACTCAGCCTTCTTTATGGTCCAATTCTCACATCCATACTTGACTACTGGAAAAACCATACTTGGTTAGAGAGTCTTGACACATGTAGTCAAGTTGAGTGATTAATCCTCTATACTTCCCCCTAGCTATTTATGGGCTTTCAGAATAATTTCCATGCAGGACAAAGAGAAGTTACCTAGGAAACCAGGTAGTTTGGGGAATTGTACAGTGAAGGGAGTCGATTAAAGTTTCCAAGTCTTCCTTCAATACAGGACAACAGTGGAAAACTTTGCAAAGGATCCCTCCATGATCAGATGAGATGTAGGGAGAAGGAGAAAGGATGAAAAGTCAGTGTCTAGGTCCTGAGAGTCAAAACATCAAAAAGGTGACTGTAGTTTTCTATTTCCCTCACTTATCGCTATGTATTGGTAGACCCCCAAACATGCTCTGGGTAAAGTTCCATGTTTTAGTAAATCAGGACAGAAGAGACTTAAAAACAAATTTCAAACACATGTTGGTTTATTCTAATATCTTGTGCTCATGTGCTCAGTTGTGTCTGACTCTTTGTGACCCCATGGACTGTGTAGCTCACCAGGCTCCTCTGTCCATGAGATTCTCCAGACATGAATATTGGAGAAGGTTGCCATATTCTCCTCCAGGGGATCTTCCTGACTCGGGGATCAAACATGTATCTCCTATGTCTCCTGCATTGGTAGGCAGATTCTTAGATTCTTTACCACTGAACCACCTGGGAAGCTCATTTTAATATGTAGGGCCTTGTTTTGTGCTTGCTTTCCACTGGAGCTCCCATACAGATAAAACAAGCCATCTGGACTGGTGACTGACATGCTAATCCCTTCTGCTTTTTTTTTGGAAAGTGAGAACTGACTGGCAGGTGGTCTCCTTGTGTCTTCACTCTCTCTTATGTCCAGAAACACACCTCTATATTTCCCTTTCAGAGTTGATCAAGGAGAATCAGAAGAGGAAGATTTTTTTTTTCTTTTTACAGAAAATAGAGACAGAGGAGGTGCACGTGCCAGGGGCATTGGGTACCTTTTCTTATAACAGCGGTACTTAGTGCCTCACGGAGTATCTGACCATCCATCTCTTTTGTCAGCACAAAATGGGTTTCCTATTTCACTAATGGCTTTTCAGAGAGGCAAAATGTATGGATAATTTCTGGAGAGAAAATGTTTATTTCTTTCTATTACTGACTTTCCTCGTAGAATAAAGGTTTCCTCTAGTCAAATGTTAATAAGTATGACTCGCAGTAATATCTCATTAAAGCAAGACATAGCTTTCATGCTTCTTCTTTTTAAAAATAATACCCTGGTTTTCAGAAATTCTCTGGTTTGTGCTATGGTATAAATCACTGGGGAACCCTAGGCGGCCCCTTCAAAGCTGTTGTTTGTATAACTCTAACATTTGTTTATTTCAGTCACTTCACATATGATTTGGAAAATAGGAAGTTTTTCAGAGGTTTACACATTATTAGTGATTCTTTTGTTCATGTTTTATTCTTTAGCTTTCTAGGTTTCAATAAAAATGAAGAACAGAAATGTCTTTTCTATCTTTTTATTTAGATGGCCAATCATTTTTAATATATAAGATTCATGTAGTAGTAATATGTAATAACAGAGTTTATAGGCTGAGATGAGTCCACTTTTGCTTGGGCTCTTTATTGTGATGGTGCAAACACCCAAGGATGCTGTAGCTATCTTACCAAACTATTTCCTTGCTTTTATTTCTGTTTGGGGAATCCTCTATTTCACTATCAGAGCTATTATAGTTGTACTTCAACTTTGAAAGTTCTCTCCATTCTTTGCTTTACTTCATAATAAATTGTAAAGTTTCAGAGTTTGTCTTTGAGGACAGTTTTAAAAGATAGAGGAGTGATGGTTTCTTTCTGTCCTTGGTCTGGGACCCAGAAATGCATCTTATATGTAATGGTCTATAGCTGTGGGGAAGCAGTTTGGGGCGCTTTGGTTCAGATCTTGGTTTCTGTCCCTTGGCTGGAGGCTTGTTAAGCTTCCTAAACATTCGCTTATCCATGAAACAAAGATAATGATGGCATCTTATGTCTCTATTTCAGGAATAAAACATGTGCATCCAAGGTATTACTGAGCCATCCTGTTCTTGATATTGACACGAAATTGACTTTCTTTATCTCCTTTTCCTTTTTGGTGGGAATCCTGGCTACTTCCATCATCGCTGAGGAATCTGAGAGAGAAGAGGTTAGAGGATGGTGACTTCCTGTTTTCTTTCCTAATCTCTTGTTTGAACTTTTACTTTAGAAGAACTAGTTCATTTTATGGATCTTCTTCCTAGTCTAGCCTCTGTTTCTTTTCAGATTGTAATGATTCAGACACTACAGCACTATTTCCTTCGCTTGATTGCCACAAAATCTATTTACACAAGCATTTGTGTATCTAACAGACTTTACTGAAAGTCTGGGGACATAGATGATGCTTATACTTTCATGATGAAAACAACTTAGCATTACATTTTAGACATAAGGAAGCTCCTTGGTCATTGTCCCTGGGACAATATCATATTTTTCTCAGAGCCAAATTCCTGCCTCCTTTCTTTCCTCCCTCCCTTCCTTCCACAAACATTAGGGTACCTCTAATGTTCCAGCTTCTGTGCTAGGTGCTTGTTATGACCCCTGCCTCATGAATTTCATAGCTTAGTTATGTAGAGTAATATAGCTAGACCTTTTACATTTTCCTCTGTATCTTCCACTTAGGGATTCCATGCGCTTTGCCTTTTCCCTATACATGCTCCTAAGTGCTTACCAAGGGGCTATATCCCAAGAGTTCCCTGAAAAAGTAAATTTTTTAAAACTTTTTAAAAAATATGATGTCGGGGCTTCCCTGGTGGTTCAGTCGGTAAAGAATCTGCCTGCAATGCAGGCGACCCAGGTTCAATCCCCTGGTCAGGAAGGTCCCTTGGTGAAGGGAATACTCACTCCAGTATTCCTGTCTGGAGAATTCCATGGACAGAGAAGCCTGGCAGGCTAGAGTCCATGGGGTCTCAAAGAGTCAGACATGACTGAGCAACTAACACTTTATTTATTATACAACTACCATGAAATTTGAAAATATAACCAACCTCTGGAATAATTTGTCTTTAAAAATGGTACATGGACTGCAGAGGCTGTCACATAGAATGAGGTAAGTTAGAAAGAGAAAAACAAATATTGTATATTAATGCATATATGTGGAATCTACAAAAATGATATAGACGACCTTATTTGCAAAGCAGAAGTAGAGACACAGATATAGAGGACAAATATATATATACTAAGAGGAAAGGGGGGTGGGAAGAATTGGGAGATTGTGATAGACATATGTACACTATTGATACTGTGTATAAAATAGATAACTAATGAGAACCTACTGTATAGCTCAAGGAACTCTACTCAATGCTCTAAGGTGACCTAAATGGGAAGGAAATATACAAAAGAGGGGATATATGTATACATATAGCTGATTCACTTTGCCATACAGTAGAAACTAGTGCAACACTATAAAACAACTATACTCTGACAAAAACTGATTAAAAAACAAAAATGGTACAAATGAACTTATTTAGAGAACAGAAATAGAATTACAAGTGTAGAATACAATCTTATGGTTGCCAGCAGGGAATGGGGAGAAGGGATAAATCGGGAGATTAGGACTGACATCTTAACACTGCTATATATAAAATAGGTAACTATATAGCACAGGAAACTCTATACTCTGTAATGACCTATATGGGAAAAGAATCTAAAAACAAATGAATATGCCCTGGTAGCTCAGTCGGTAAAGAATCTGCCTGCAGTGCAGAAAACCCGGGTTTGATCCCTGGCTGGGAAGATCCCCTGGAGAAGGAAATGGCAACCCACTCCAGTATTCTTGCCTGGAAAATCTCACGGACTGAGGATGGAGGAGCCTGGTGGGCTGCAGTCCATTGGGTCACAAAGAGTCGGGCATGACCGAGTGACTAACACTATTTGTATAACTGATTCATTTTGCTGTACAGCAGAAAGTAACACAACATTGCAAATCAAGTATACACCAATAAAATTTTTTTAAAAGTTTTAATCATTAAAAAGGAATCTGGGAGTCAGAAAGTTTGTGGGACTCAAGGAAATGTACTGATAACCAATTGAACGGCAAGAATGAATGACTGGCGTGTTGAGGTACAGACCCATATGGATGTCTTCTACAATTGCCCTCTGAGTTCAGTAAAGGAGAATTCTGCGATTTGACCTTAGCTTTGGTAAATATCTGCATCTTTGTATCTTTAGGAAGCTACCACTTGTGTTTAGAAATTTATGAATGGCCCCTACCTATAGGGCATTGTATTAGCTTTTATGACAACGAGATCTTCATTGACTGAGATTCCTAGATCCAACTTCTCTCATTTACTCCACTTTCCTATGATGCTATTATAAATAAACACAATGATTATGTATAAGTTTATCTGTGATTTATTATAAAAATGGATGATTAAAATGACAACCTAGTGCAAAAACTGTGGTAATGATAGTGCTAGTAACTGTAGGAAAAATAGATTACTCTCGAGCAAAGCTGGGTGTTGTCACTGGTAGGATTTCTTTAGAAATGTGTAGTTTTCATAGTGATATACTTACAACCATAATCTATTTTTGTATATATTTACATTGGAATTTATTACTGAGATTCCTACATAAAAAGTGTATCATTTTGGGTTCAAAGTCAAGCCCCCTAAACTATCTTTTCCCTCCATTAAGCATACTAGTGCAAGTGTTCTTAGGAACAAATCAAAGGCATAATATTTCACCAAAATGAAATATTCTCTTGCTAAAATTTCTCATCATATTTATTTTCACCTCTTGATTAATGCCACTGCCGTCTTCCAAGTCATCTACGATTGAAGTCCTGTCATCATTTTTTACTCCTCTTTCTCTTAACTTCACATGTTTAATTCATCCTACTGTAACAATTTAAATGTTACATTTAATAATATAATGTAAATACAATAATATAATGTAAAAATGCTTTCTGGCTTTTTCTCAGCATTTCCTTTAGTCTTGCCTACTGTGGGAATTCACTGCCTTTCATTAGGGTATTGTGGGTAGCTCCTAAGTGATCTAAGTGTTTTTCTTCCCTTTCTGCACAGCACTCTCAGATCTATCAATATGAGTTTGCTAGGTCTGCTGTAACAAAGAATCATGACTTGGACAGATTAAACAACAGATATTTATTGTCTTAAAGTTATGAAGCATGGAAGTCTGAGATCAAAGTGCTAGGGAGGTTCATTCTTTCTGAGCACTATGAAAAAGAAACTGTCCCATGCTTCACCCTGAACTTCTAGTGGCTGCTGGCAGTCTTTGGTATCCCTCAGTTTGTAGAAGCACCACCCCAACTGCTGCCATCATCTTTACATGACATTCTCCCTGTGTGTGTATGTCAATGTCTGTGCCCAAATTTCCCCTTTTATAAGGACACCAGCTATCTTGAACTAGTGACATACTCAACTCAAGAATGACCTCATCTTAACTAAATCTATCTGCAAAAACCTTAGCTCCCAACAAGGGCACTGGGATACTGGGGATTAGGACCTCAACATTTGAGTTTAGAGGGTGAAAAATCCAACCCATAAATCTGACAGAGTCAGTTTTCATTCAAAAATGTCAAAATATGTTCATTACCTGGTATATGCTGGTGTGACATTCATAATTCCCAGAAGAGTACTTAATAAATGTTCAAAAAATATAAAAAAATATAATTTTTGAATTTTAGGTTATTAACTTCTATAAAAGTCTAAGTAATAATCATGGTACTATATTAGTCCAGAGAAACAGAACCAACAGGATGTGTGTGTGTGTAGAAATAAATAGATAGAGAGAGAGATGAGGGGGAAGGGAGAGAGAGAGAGAGAGAATGAGATTATTTTAAGGAATTGGCTTGTTGGATTATGGAGGCTGATAAGTCCAAAATCTGCAGGGTGTGCTATAAGGATACTAGTCAACAGATACTGGAGTTCAAGTCCAAAGGCTCTCTCCTGGCAGAATTCCTTCTTGCTTTGGGAAGGTCAGTCTTTTATTGTGTTCAGCCTTTAATTGATTGGATGAGGCCCATCCACATTATGAAGAGTAATCTATGAAGATCCCCTGAAGAAGGGAACGGCAACCCACTCCAGTATTCTTGCCTGGACAATTCCATGGGCAGAGGAGTCCAGTGGGCTACAGACTGTGTTTGCAGAGTTGGACATGACTGAGGGATTAACACACACTGCTTTGATTAAAGTCCACTGATGTAAGTCTTAATCTCAACAAAAACACCCTCACGGAAGCACCCAGAATAATATTTGACCAAATATCCAGGCGCTGTGGTCCAGAGAGCTTGTTCAGTCACTCAGTTGTGTCTGACTCTTTGTGACCCCCTGGACTGCAGCGTGCAAGGTGTCCCTGTCTTTCACCATCTCCTGGAGTTTGCTCAAACTCATGTCCATCAAGTTGGTGATGCTATCCCACCATCTCATCCTCTGTCATCCCCTTCTCATGCCTTCAATCTTTCCCAGCACCAGAGTCTTTTCTAATGAGTTGGCTTTTCGTATCAGGTGGCCAAAGTATTAGAGCTTCAGCTTCAAAATCAGTTCTTCTAATGAATATTCAGCATTGATTTCCTTTTAGATTGACTGGTTGGACCTCCTTGTGGTCCAAGGGACTCTCAAGCATCTTCTCTAACACCACAGTTCAAAAGCATGACTTCTTCAACACTCAGCCTTCTTTATGGTCCAACTCTCACATCCGTACATGACTACTAGAGAAACCATAGCTTTGACTAGATAGACCTTTGTTGGCAAAGTAATGTCTCTGCTTTTTAATATGCTGTCTAGGTTGGTCATAGCTTTTCTTCCAAGGAGCAAGTGTCTTTTAATTTCATGGCTGCAGTCACCATCTGCAGTGATTTTGGAGCCCAAGAAAATAAATTCTTTCACTGTTTCCATTTTCCCCCAACTATTTGCCATGAAATGATGGGATTGTATGTCATGATCTTAGCGTTTTGAATGTTGAGTTTTAATACATCTTTTTCATTCTTCTTTTTTACCTTTATCAAGAGGCTCTTTAGTTCCTCTTCACTTTCTGCCATAAAGGTGGTGTCATCTGCATATGTGAGGTTATTGCTATTTCTCCTGGCTATCTTGATTCCAGCCTGTGGTCCAGCCAAGTTGACACATAAAATTACCCTTTACATGTATATTAAAATCTATTGGAAGAAACACATGTGGTGTATTAATGCCAAAGAAAATAAATAGTTTTCTTAAAAAAAATTGTAGTGATTTTCTCACAGAAAAGTTGTCACTGAACTATTCTGGGTTTTTGTAAAGGTAGATATGGAAACACTTTCATTTAATGGGTTTGGGAGCTTAATTGGCTTAATTAAAAGTATAACTCTTTTTGCTCATTTCTATATTTTCCCAGAGTTCTTCTTTTCATGAAAGCAGACTTGATAAACAAGTATAGTCATGACCTACGTGGCTGCATACTTTACTGATCAGATTCAACATCTATATGTTTATGAAAAGTTCAAAGTTGCTGAGAGACTAGAAATAACATTAAAAATATGTTCAATTATCTTTGTATTCTTCTTTTTTTTCCCTAGTAGATGATTAAATGTGGAAACAAAACTCACCAAAAAGTGAAACTACTTTATCTTAAAACTCCATGGACAACAGTTATAGTTGTATACCTGTGGCGGATTCATTTTGATATATGGGAAAACCAATACAATATTGTAAAGTTAAAAAATAAAATAAAATTAAAAAAAAATTAAAAAAAAAGAGATGCACTTATTTTCATATTGATTTGATTAAAATGAGGACAGAATTCAATTTTTCTGATAGTCCTTACCAAGACATTCATTCATCGATTCCTCTCTTATGTCAGCATATGCTTCTGGAAAGAATTTGGAAAATTTCTTTCTTTAAAGGGAAGCCTGAAAATGGTCTGAAAAGCATATGGAATGTTCCTGAACTCAGAAATTTTAGAAGTGAGGCAGCACTCTTCTGGAAAAATCACAGGATTTAGAATTAGATCTGGTGATAAATTCTACTACACTGAGGCTTCCTGGGTGGCGCTAGTGGTAAAGAATCTGCCTGCCAATGCAGGAGACATAAGAGACACAGGTTCCATTCCTGGGTCTGGAAGATTCCCCTGGTGGAGGGCATGGCAACCCACTCCAATATTCTTGCTGGAGAATCCTGTGGACAGAGGAGCCTGGCAGGCTACAGTCCATAGGATTGCAAAGAGCTGGACATGACTGAAGCGACTGAGCATGCACAGTCGCTTAACGACTTAATGATACGTCGTTTGAACTGTTAGATCTTCTGTTCCATCATATGGAAAATGGCTATAATAATGCTATCTTAACATGATGCTCATGGTTACATAGTTTCAACAGCTTAACACAATAGGAGCTTATTTCCTGTTCATTCCCAGTCTTGCATCGGCATTCCCGAGCAGTGGGTGGCTCTTCTCCAATAGATGGTTTGGGAACATACACACTTCCTATCTTGGGACTTTTATAGCCAAAGTTTCTTCTGTGGTTGCAGAAGGACAAGTAGTGTGGGGATTACGTGTGGGCAGTTTTTATCAGTCAGCCTTGAAAGTGGCATGTATTGCTTCTGCCCACATCCCACCCAAGTCCAAAGAACAGGTTTGTAAGAACTAGATGCCAGCAAAAGAGGAAGAGAAAATGAACCCGGTCAACAGTAAGCTTGTGTCTGCAATATTTCCTAATGTGGTTGTAAGAATGCAAGAGAATATAGTGAAATAAATCAGAGAAAGACAAATATTGTATGATATCACATGAGGAATCTAAAAAAAAACAAACTAGAGAATGAGTGAACAAAGAAACAGACTCACAGATATAGTGAACAAACCAGTGATTGCCAGTGCAGGGGGAGGGCAAGAGAAAGGTGTGAATGTGGGAAGGGCACACTGCTGGAGGGAAGATAGGCTCCAGGATGTATTTTACAACTTGGGGGATACAGCGAGCGTTTTTAAATAACTGTAGAGGCAAAGCCACCTTTAAAAATTACTGTTGCTGTTTAGTCGGTAAGTTGTGTCCGACTCTTAGTGACCCCACTGAGTGCACACCAGGTTTCTCTGTCCCTCACCATCTCCTGGAGTTTGCCCAAGTTCATGTCCATTGAATTGGTGATCCAACCATCTTATCCTCTGTTGCCCTCTTCTCTTGCTGTCAATCTGTGCCAGCATCAGGGTCTTCTCCAATGAGTTGACTCTTCACATCAGGTGGACAAAGTATTGGAGCTTCCGCTTCAGCCTCAGCCCTTCCAATGAATATTTGGACTGATTTCCTTTAGGATTGACTGGTTGCTGTCCAAGGACTCTATGTATTGTGAATGCAGAGGGTGACAATTCAATCCCTAGCAAGGAGACATTTTCAATATTCAAATATCTGTCCTATCTATCTATCTATTTTCTCTCACTGTTTTAACCTTGAAAACTTTTCATATCAGAGCATATAGCGGGAATGTCATTCTGTGAAATGTATTTTGGAAAACACTGATGAAGTGCAGTGCTAGTTGACTCGGAGAAATCAGCCTGCAAGACGGATTCCAGTCTTTCTCTAATATAAGAGAAGGGAGAGAAGACCAAGATAGTCACATGAATGTTAAGAAGAAAAATAGAAACACCCATATGACTTGCAGAAAAACCAGTACAGCTTAATTTTAATGGATCATTGAATTGTTTCATCTTCTGCATTCTGTAATATGAAAGATCAGATAGGCTGGCTGATCCAATATTTCTCTGATTCAAAGTTTAGTCTGCCAACTTCCAGTGTTCCATATGCACTGCTAAATTAACATGTCTAGGCCATGTTTTATATGAGTGGTTCTCAACAAAATTATTTGAGTCTGCGCCATCTCTCTGGTGCAATTGTAATTGAAAAGGCAAACTGCATTTTTGAGTGAACAGAGCTGACTGAACTGTGTAATATTTCGACAAGTAGTCTGACTTTTCAAAGTGAGACGTGACATTTGAATGCCAAATAAATCCACTGCAAAACAATCAAAAACTTTTGGCATTTTACAGTAGTTTTTTTATTCCTTTTTTTTTTTTTTACCCAGAGAACTTATTTCTGTGCAGAACCTATCAAATGAGCAATTTTTCAAAGCTGCTAATAGTTTCTTCAAGGTCATTGAAAAGATTGATGGTTTAAAATTAGGATTAGATTCTCCTCCTATTCCTCCCTCCTTTTATTTCTTGTTTGATGAATTTGTTTTCTTATTTTGTCCCTTAACTTTGCATATCTCCCTGAGAAGAAATGCATAAGATGGCCTCAGGAGGTAGTGTGTTGTTAAAGCGAGATTCCAGTAACCCTTGAGGTGTCATTTATGAAACATTTAAAATCAGCGGACACTGGAATGATCTTATAGCTGAAACTATTTGTTCAGTTAATCATTTCATTACCCAGCTAATATTTATTGAACATCTGATGGTAATCGGACAGTCTATCTTTCTTATGAAGACTCTAACGTAGAGGGTAAGCAGATACACAAACACCCAGCTGACATGAGATAAGTGCCATAGTAGGGAATCGCATGTAAAATGCTGTGGATGTAGAGGATTAGTAGGATCAATTCTGATGTGAGGTGGAGACAGATTGGAGGATTTTCAGAGGAAAATAATTTGAATTGAGTGTTAAAGAACAGATGAATTTACAAGGCCCAGTTAGTTAAGGGGATAGTGGTGTTGGGCAGGGCAGAGTGAAAAGAGAAAAACAGAGGGTGGTTTCCCATAGACTAAACAGTAAGGCCCAAATGGTGGAGGCATGAAAACTTATAATGAATTCAGAAAACAGTGTGCTCCAATGTGGCTCCAAAAATTACTGTAAATGATTATTAGTTATGAGAGACAAAGCTTGCATCAAAAAATCCCATTCTTGAGTATCCTGAATATCACGTGATGAATTTAACCTTCTAGGATAAGTGTGAAGGAGCTGGGCTTCCCTGGTGGCTCAGGTGATAAAGAATCTTCCTTCAGTGCAGGAGGCCTGGGTTTGATCCCTGGGTAGGGAAGATCCCCTGGAGAAGGGAATGGCTACCCACTCCAGTATTCTTGCCTGGAGAATTCCATGGACAGAGAAGCTTGGCAGGCTATGCAAAGAGTTGACACCACTGAGCAACTTAACACTTCCACTTTTTTTTAAGAAGGAGCCATGGAAGTGTTGTAAGAGTTCTCTTTATCTGATAACCAGAGGAACCTGTGACAATAGATGCTTGAGGTGAGCTCTAAAATACTGGTGCTCAAAGATGACCCTGAAGTTTCCATTCTGGAAGATTGGTGGACAGTGATGCCTTAGCCATTAAAGGGCATATAGCAGGAGGATAAATTAGGTAGACTACAGATAATAATTTTAATTTAGAGAAGATGGCATTTGGGACATTTGCTGAACATCAGGTGGGTGTGAGCATGTGGCAACTAGATCTTCAGGTATAAGCTGTGCTACATCAACATGGATTTTCCTGTAGGCAAAGGAGAGCTTTGGTTATACTCACAGAGATTTATATGGTAACTCTCTCATGACAAAGGTCTGTTTATTTCTACTGATCATTTGCTATATCTATAAAGTAATGTACATGACTTTTGTAACAAATCATGGGTAGATTTTGGATACTGTGGATACTGTAGCAGCATCCCCAACCTTTCTGGTACCAGGGACTGGCTTCACAGACGACACTTTTTCCATGGACGGTGGTGGTGGGGTGCGGGGTATGGTTTTGAGATGATTCAAGTGCATTATATTTATTGTGTACTTTATTTCTATTACGTTTGCACCATCTCCACCTCAGATCACTTGGCACTTGATCCCAGAGGATGGGGACCCCTGCTGTGGATAATATAAAGTATTATGTTGACAATGGTTTGGCAGTAATATACACCCAAGGAATAAACTAATAAAGTCATATCAACAAAGAGTAGTCCCTTGATAAATATCAAGGGTGCATGAATTTAATTGTTTACTGCTACCCACTGACTTTGAAAATATAGTATGTATTTTATATCATTTTTGGATGTACTTCAATTTCTCTGCAAAGTAAGTACATTTCTATTCTAAATGAGCCAGGAAATATTGATTAGGCAAAAGGAATTTTTGAAACTATTAGAATGCATGATGAGAGAGAAGGTCCTGAGGTGAGATTACACTTTTTAATGAGGGAAAGGATACAGATGTCCTTAGGCAGAATCAAATAACAAGCTCCAGGATTTTATTTCTCCTTTCACACCTTATCTTTCTCTCCTGACAGAGAGGACCACAATTTTTTCTCTGGGATCTTGCTTTTGGAGTCTTTAGGGACCCATAACTCATAAAGAGTGAGCCTTGGAGGTCTGTTGTAAAATAAAATGCAGACATTGTATTTTATAAATTTTTTTTGAGTTCGGTTTTGAGTTCGAAAGGTCAACTTCTAAAGTCTATGGTTCTGGTTCTGGAAGTTATGGATCAGAGACCACGGCTACAATTGTGTCTACTGGCCATGTCAGTTTCTTCTGGAATCAATGGCTGTTGAAGAGTTTGCATGTAGATCCTGAATCTTCACACTCTCCTTTGCTTATACCTTGGAATCCAGATTTATATAATATTGGTTCATTTAACTTGGTGCTTCAGTGCCAAGAATCCAGATGATGTTCACTCAGAATGTAGCTTGCATGATGCTGAAAGATAAAACAGGTTTCCCAAACAGTTTTTAAAGATCAGCATTTTCTCTTCTCTTTTATCTTTCTTTTGCTTTTTTAGTTTCTGTGCATATTTTATGCTTCTTGAGAACGTAATGACTCTAGTTCACTTGATATGTTTGGCACATCATGTCATTTATTTGGGTTGTTTCATTTAATTCAAAAGATGACTGCCTCTTGCACAAATAAAAGTTGTTTTTTTTTTTTTTTTTTATCCCTGAAGCAAGCTTAAAATAGTTATTCTGCTGAGGGCATGTTGACTTAAAAAGTTAGAACAGTATTATATGAATCTCTAGTTCCATGAATTATCAAAGAAAATACTTCCTCTTCTCTCTCAAAAAAATTTTCAGGTGAAATAAATTTGAAAATACTGGCACAGTGAAAGTAAAGCTTATTTCTTTCAGTTCAGTTCAGGCGATCAGTTGTGTCTGATTCTTTGTGACCTCATTGACTGCAGCAAGCCAGGCTTCCCAGTCTATTACAACTCCTGGAGCTTGCTCAAACTCATGTCCATTGAGTCACTGATGCCATCCAACTATCTCATCCCCTGTCATCCCCTAAGCTCCTGCATTCAATCTTTTCAGCATCAGGGTCTTTTCCAATGAGGCAGTCCTTTGTAACAGGTCGCCAAAGTATTAGAGCTTCAGCTTTAGTATCAGTCCTTCCAATGAATATTCTGGACTAATTTCCTTTAGGATAGACTGGTTGGATCTCCTTGCAGTCCGAGAGACTCTCAAGAGTCTTCTCCAACATCACAGTTCAAAAGCATCATTTCTTTGGCACTCAGCTTTCTTTATGGTCCAACTCTCACATCCATACATGACTACTGGAAAAACCATAGCTTTGACTAGATGGACCTTTGTGGGTAAATTAGTGTCTCTGTTTTTAATATGCTGTCTAGGTTGGTCATAGTCTTTCTTCCAGGGAGCAAATGTCTTTTAATTTCAAGGCTACAGTCACCATCTGCAGTGATTTTGGAGCCCAAGAAAAGAAAGTCTGTCACTGTTTCCATTGTTTCCCCATCTATTTGCCATGAAGTGATGGGACCGGATGCCATGATCTTAGTTTTCTGAATGTTGAGTTTTAAGCCAGTTTTTTCACTCTCCTCTTTCACTTTCATCATGAGGCTCTTTAGTTCCTCTTCGCTTTCTGCCATAAGGATGGTGACATCTGCATATCTGAGGTTATCGATATTTCTCCTGGCAATCTTGATTCCAGCTTGTGTTTCATCCAGCCCAGCATTTCACATGATGTACTCTGAATATAAATTAAATAAGCAGGGTGACAATATACAGCCTTGATGTAATCCTTTCCTGATTTGGAACCAGACCAATGTTCCACTTCCAGTTCCAACTGTTGCTTCTTGACCTGCATACAGATTTCTCAGGAGGCAGGTAAGGTGATCTGGTATTCCTGTCTCTTTCAGAATTTTCCACTGTTTGTTGTGTCAAAGCTTTAGTGTCATCAGTCAAGCAGAAGTAGATGTTTTTCTGGAACTCTCTTGCTTTTTCAGTGATCTAACAGAAATTGGTGATTTGATCTCTGGTTCCTCTGCCTTTTTTAAATCCAGCTTGAACATCTGGAAGTTCTCAGTTCACGTACTGTTGAAGCCTATCTTGGAGAATTTTGAGCATTACTTTGCTAGTGTGTGAGATGAGTGTAATTTTGTGGTAGTTTGAACATTCTTTGGCATTGCCTTTCTTTGGTACTGGAATGAAAACTTACCTTTTCCAGTCCTGTGGCCACTGAGTTTTCCGAATTTGATGGTATATTGAGTGCATCACTTTCACAGCATCAATTTTCAGGATTTGAAATAGCTCAGCTGCAATTCCATCACCTCCACTGACTTTGCTTGTAGTGATGCTTCCTAAGGCCCACTTGACTTTACATTCCAGGATGTCTGGCTCCAGGTGAGTGATCACACCATTGTGGTTATCTGGGTCATTATGATCTTTCTTTGTATAGTTCTTCTGTGTGTTCTTGCCACATCTTCTTACTATCTTCTGCTTCTGCTAGGTCCATACCATTTCTTTCCTTTATTGTGTGCATCTTTGTATGAAATATTCTCTTGGTATCTCTAATTTTGTTGAAGAGATTTCTAATTTCTTTACTGTAGCTTTTATCTGAGCTTTTAATGTTCTAGTATATATATCACGACTGCTGTGAGCATGCTCACTTTCATATATGCCAGCAAATTTGGAAAACACAGCAGGGGCCACAGGATTGGAAAGGTCATTTTTCATTCCAATCTCAAAGAAAGGCAATGCCAAAGAATGCTCAAACTACCACAGAATTGAACTCATCTCACATGCTAGTAAAGTAATGCTCAAAATTCTTCAAGCCAGGCTTCAGCAATACATGAACCATGAAATTCCAGATGTTCAAGCTGGTTTTAGAAAAGGCAGAGGAACCAGAAATCAAATTTCCAACATCTGCTGGATCATCTAAAAAGCAAGAGAGTTCCAGAAAAACATCTATTTCTGCTATTGACTAGGTCAAAGCCTTTCATTGTGTGGATCACCACAAACTGTGAAAAATTCTGAAAGAAATGGGAATACCAGACCACCTGACCTGCCTCTTGAGAAACCTGTATGCAGGTCAGGAAGCAACAATTAGAACTGGACATGAAACAACAGACTGGTTCCAAATAGGAAATGGAGTACTTCAAGGCTGTATATTGTCACCCTGCTTATTTAACTTATATTCAGAGTACATCATGAGAAATGCTGGGCTGGATGAAGTACAAGCTTGAATCAAGATTGCTGGGAGAAATATCAATAACCTCAGATATGCAGATGACACCACCCTTATGGTAGAAAGTGAAGAGGAACTAAAGAGCCTCTTGATGAAAGTGAAAGAGGAGAGTGAAAAAGCTGGCTTAAAACTCAACATTCAGAAAACAAAGATCATGGCATCCAGTCGCATCACTTCATGGCAAATAGATGGGGAAACAATGGAAACAGTGGCTGACTTTATTTTTTGGGCTCCAAAATCACTGCAGATGGTGATTGCAACCATGAAATTAAAAGACGCTTACTCCTTGGAAGAAAAGTTTTGACCAACCTAGACAGGAGATTAAAAAGCAGAGACGTTGCTTTGCCAGCAAAGGTCCATCTAGTCAAGGCTATGGTTTTCCCAGTAGTCATGTATGGATGTGAAAGTTGGACTAAAAGAAAGCTGAGTGCCAAAGAATCGATGCTTTTGAACTGTGATGTTGGAAAAGACTTTGGAGAGTCTCTTGGACTGCAAGGAGATCCAAGCAGTCCATCCTAAAGGAAATCAGTCCAATTCATTGGAATGACTGATGTTGAAGCTGAAACTCCATTACTTTGTCCACCTGATGCGAAGAACTGACTCATTTGAAAAGACCCTGATGCTGGGAAAGATTGAAGGCAGGAGGAGAAAGGGATGACAGAGGACGAGATGGTTGGATGGCATCACTGACTCAATGGGCATGAGTTTGAGTGAACTCCGGGAGTTGGTGCAATCCATGGGGTCTCAAAGAGTCGGACATGACTGAGCAATTGGTCTGAACCGAACTAAATACATCGTGACCCTCTAAGAGTGAAATATAACTTGAAATGCATTCGAAACACATTTATCCTTGGTATATCTTGAAGAACCTGAGTCTCTCTAAAGCCATGCATTAGGGTATATATACCCAATTGAACATGGATACTTTTTTTTTAAATGTGACTTTCTATATTAGTTATTTATTTTTTGGAGGTTTCAAAATGTATACATTATCAATATTTAAAACAAGTATTGCATTAAAAAGTAGGTTTTTCAAGTTTCAGATTTCCACCTTAGTTAACCTTCTTTCTGATTCACCAGAGCAATAAATAGTTCCCTATAGTGTCCTTCAATGTATGTGGTTTGTGTCATCCGGGTATTTTATCTGAGCTCATACAAGTACAGTAGGTACTTGCGTTAGGTAACTGACACAAATTCATGGGTTTTGTGTGTGTATGCCATCAATTTAAATTCTAGGATATTTTAATTAGCTTTTGTATAGGCTAAATCCTATCTGATGCCAAGATGAAGTTAGGAATTATTAGTCCTTTCGGGAACAAAATGTATATCAAATTGCTTAGAAAATTATGCTAAATGGATAAGCAGGAAGAAGCATAATATATTTCAGTAGACATGAATACAATTAGTATTTATACAGAATCCCCAAAAGGAAAGGATTTAAGGCAATATGAAAAAACTTGGTCAGTCATGACATACACTATTTGAAATATATAGACTTTTTTTATTTCCCTTATGTACCATTGTATATTTAAATCAACACCATCTTGACCTTGGCCTTTATTATCTTATGCCTGACTGTTTTAATAGCTGGCTAATAGGTTTCACTAATTATAACATCTCATCCAAATTAGTATTCTGGCTGCATTATTACTATCTCATAATCACACTTTATTAGTTCCTAATCATTTATTATAATCATAAGATGCAACGGACAGGGCATTGTATTTGGAGCAAAAAAGTCATGTTTTTGAGAACCACTCATGATCTCTGCAACCTTGAGCAGGTCATTTAACATCTGGAGGTGAAACTGTTTCTACCTATAAAGTTCATGCAATAATATGCTTGTTGCCTAATTCATAAATTAGCTATGGATTTAAAATAATATGTCTTTGTAAACTTTGAAACAAAACATCCCTGGTAAGTACCACTTTTGCTCTGCCAAGTCTGCATTTCTTAGGCTGGCAATCAATGACTTACCAGGTCACAAATACCTTTCCAGTGTATTAACCACTTTCTTGTCATAGGATACACGTTTTATCTTTGTGTGTGTTCAGTCATATCCAACTCTTTGTGACCCCATGGACTGTAGCCTGCCAGGCTCCTCTGTCCATGACATTTTTCAGGCCAGAATACTGTATACTTCACTTAAAATAGAAAGTCATGTAAGACTTTCATACCTAAACATATATTTTTAGTTCCTTTTCCTGCTGAATATCCTCTCATTCGTCAAAGTGGCATTGACATGTAATACCTCCATGTGGTCCTCTGTGTTAGTTCCTTAGGTCTGCTATAATAAATATTTATACGAGATGGCTTATTACAGCAGAAATTTATCTCACAGTTGTGGGGCCAAAAGTCCGAAATCAAGGTATTAGTGAGGCCCTACTCCCTGTTTCAGGGAAGACTCTTTCCTTGTCTCTTTCAGATGACTCCTGGTGGTCCTTAGTTTGTGGCAGCACCTCTCTGGTCTCTACCTCCGTCTTCAAGTGGACTCCACCTTTGTTTCTATGTCTTTTCTGTTTCTTATAAGGATATTTGTCACTTGATTTAGAGCCCACCCTAAATCCAGGAGGATGTCCTTGGAAGGCCCTTTAATTTAATGAGACTTCCCTGGTGGCTCAGACAGTAAAGCGTCTGCCTACAATGCAGGAGACCCAGGTTCAATCCCTGGTTCGGGAAGATCTACTGGAGAAGGAAATGGCAACCCACTCCAGTATTCTTGCCTGGAAAATCCCACGGACGGTGGAACCTGGTAGGCTACAGTCCATGGGGTCGCAAAGAGTCAGACATGACTGAGTGACTTCACTTTCTTTCTTTTAATTTAATTACATCTGCAAAGACACCATTTCCAAATAAGGTTGCAGTTATGGGTCCTGAGTATCAGGACTTGGACTTTTGATGGGGGCTACTATTCACCTGTTGGGCTTCCCAGATGGCTCAGTGGTAAAGAATCTGCCTGCCAGGCAGGTTTGATCCCTGGGTTGGGAAGATCCCCTGGAGAAGGAAATGGCAACCCACTCCAATATTCTTGCCTGGGAAATCCCATGGACAGAGGACCCTGGTGGACTATAGTTCATGGATTCACAAACAGTTAGACATGACTGAGTGACTAAACAACATTCAACCCACTATATCTTCCTAGGCCATTTCAATCTGATTGATTGGTTTGGCTAGCCTTATATCTAAAGTTATACCTCATATAGAGCACTGACAATGCTAAAAGCACATTTTAGTTAGAAAAGCACATTAACATGTTTAAGAGGAAGTTTTTAATAAAGCCAACTGTGGAATCTGTTGTCATAGAGAGTAGAACAAACTGAAGATGAAAACAGTATCTCTAATCTCCCAAAAGAGATGCCATTGAGGGTTGCATTCAAGTTAACCTCCACGTGGGTGCTGACCATTTCCTCCAAGGGGACTATCATCCTGTCTAAAACTCTATTGTCAGCTCTTTCTGGTCACTTCCTTTTCCTATAGGTGTGTTGTATTGTGTGTTCTGAAACAGAAAAACGACAAGAAAAATTCTTGGCCTTCATATGCGATGATTTTAATTTAAAAAAGAAAGACGACCTTTTTGTTTCTTTTAAAATCCAAGTTTCAGAAAAAAAATAAATAAATAAAAAATAAAATCCAAGTTGCCAGGCATGGTTATTTTCTGATTGTGGCGATTTCTACTTAGGAAAGGGAAGACATGCCCACTGCACAGGAGGTATCCTTTCCAGATTTTTCATTTAAATATAGAAATTCATAACAATATATTTTATGATATAGAGTATTTTTCCCTTTAAATGTTGCACAGTTATCTCAGCACCACTATTTGACTAATATTCTCCCTTTCTTACTGATTTATAATTTCATATTTGTAATACATTAAATTCTTAAGTACATGAGAATATATTTGTGTTTTGAGACTTATAATCTTCAATAATGTAATAATTAATCTTTTTTATGTCTTCCCTTGGTCTTTAAGTAACATTAAAATATGATAATCAGCATTTAAAAAATCATTAAAAATTTTAATGTAATTAAAACATGCAAATTAAATAATTAAATGGTCAAGGGTGAATTTTAATATAGAGCAAAAATTCTATTCTCAACTCTTCAGTCTTGTTCTCCAAAAGCAGGCACCTTACTTTAGTTTAGATTGTTTCTTTAGTACTTACTGCTATAGCCATAATTAGTATAGTATGCTGCTATACAATGGATGAAGAATTAGCTCTTTTACACAATCCAAGGGCTTCCCTGGTGGCTTAGTGGTAAAGAATCTGCCTGCCAATGCAGGAGACATGGGTTCGATCTCTGGGTCAGGAAGATCTTCTGGAGAAGGAAATGGCAATCCACTTCAGTATTCTTGCCTGGGAAATCCAATGGACAGAGGAGCCTGGGGTGGGGGCTACAGTCCATGGGGTTGCAAAGAGTCAAACATGACTTAGTGACTAAGCAACAACAACATATCCTAATCCCTGGTAGCTTCCCATCAACATGTTCTTTCTATTTTGTTATCTATCATTTGGGTAATCAATAATAATTTTATGTCATTAAGACTATACAGTTATTTTGTAGAGCCAAATAGCACACTATAATTACATTGGCTTTCTTAGCTTTTTGTTTTTTCTGGACTCTCCAATGATATTATTTTTTTCTTGCACTATTTGCCTTTACTTTATCTTAATTATTTTTAGCATCACTTTTTCCTAGAAACTTTGGAGTTGCAGCGTTTTTGTTATTTCCTTCTAGTGAATCTTATTTTCTGTCTTCTATCTTTCTGTTCAAACTAAACTGATGATGGCTATCATACTACGTTTCTACTTCTCTATTAGTCTGGATTGGGTCTATATATCAACTACTAGGTTGAAGATAATTTTTCTATTACAGTATAGACAATTTTCCTTCTCTGTCTTTAGCTCCTTGTGTTTCTGATGCAATATCTTCTGTCAGGCTGGTTCTCTCTCCATTGTATTCTGAAAGTACAAAGCTATTTGCATTTTCTTCCCTCTGGATACCTTTAGCCTTAGCATTATGAAATTTCACAACAACGGATGCAGGAGTTCGGGCTTCCCAGGTGGCTCAGTGGAAAAAATCTGCTTGCCAATGCAGGAGACGTGGGAGAGGTGAGTTGGATCTCTGGGTCGGGAAGGTCCCCTGGAGGGGAAAATGGCAGCCCATTCTAGTATTCTTGCCTGGGAAATCCCATGGATAGGCTAGAGTCCATGGGGGTCACAGACTTGGACACAACTGAGGGGCTGAGTAGGCACATGCACTTGTAGGAGTTCCCATTTTAAAACATGGCCCCCCAGTTCTTTGACATTTTTCTTATCGAGAGATGGGGTCCACAAGTCCTCTTGAATTTGGATAGGCTTAGGATAGCCTGAAAAACTGAAGTCTGCAGGTGGCTCAGATGGTAAAGAATCTGCCTGCAATGCCAGAGACCCAACTTCGATCCCTAGGTCAGGAAGATCCCATGGAGAAGGGCATGGCAACCCACTCCAGTATTCTTGCCTAGAGAATTCCATGGACGGAAGAGCTTGGTGGGCTCTGTGCAGTCCATGAAGTAGCAAAAGAATTGGATATGACTGACTAACACTTTCACTTTCAGGAATAACACTAAGTGACTTCTGAGACTTGGTTATGACTGATCTTTGTCTTTCACCCTGGGGCTCTTGAAATTCATCCTCCCCAGAAACTCCATCTTGGGATTTCTTCTGCCAGAACTTAGCTGCTTTGTTGTAAAAAGCCAAGACTATGTGGAACAGTCATATGCAGGCAGTATATTGATAGTTTGAGCTGAGATCAGTCTTTAAGTCATTGCAACCCAAGTGACAGACACATGACAGAAGAAGCCTTCCAATGATTCCATACTCCAGTTGTTTGGGTCACTCCTGGCTACTCAAGTCTTCCCAACTGAGGCTCTGAATGCTGTGCAGTGGCCAAAGCCATCCCTCCTCTGTGCTCTGTCTCAATTCGTGACCCACAAATCATGAGCATAATGAAATGGCTCTGATTTTATGCCATTGACTTTTAGGTGGTTTGTTACACAGCAGTATATAGCCGAAGCACTAGGAATGGGTTTTTATCATCTGAAAGCTTCTCCATTCTCATGTCTGGTATTTTGGATATTATTAAGAATATTTCCAATTAAGTGTTCAGCCTTCTTAACATTCTACAAGGCAGAGAATCATCTTCCTTGATTTTATTTTCTTCATGAGCTTAACATTGCTCCAGTCTTTTCTATCAGCAATGCCATCTTCCAGAAATTCACTGAAACATTTTCTCGTTTGATGACCCCAAAGAACTTATTCTGTAATATTGAAGGCCCATGATTAATCAATTACTGTGGATCAGTGGTCTTTTCATTCCCTTACTAACATTTTAATGGACTCTCAGAAGAGAATGGATATAAATTAATGTGGCACATAGAATATCTTAGATCTTTTAAAGACTGCATAACAGCACTGTGTTGGTAATTATGGCAGAGGTCTAATTGGTTATCAATATCCATTCTCCATTTTTTCCATATGAATAGAGTTTTTGCTAACATGTGGCTACTCAGCTGGAGCCTACATTTTGTAGCGTCCCTTGCAGCCAAGTGTGATCATATGACTAAATACTGACCAATGGGATGCAAGTAGAAATGATGGGCCCTCTGGCTCTAATTCTTAAAAACATTGGTTGTATTTTCCTCTGGCAAGTTTCTTGTTTTATGAGATATGGCAAATGTTAGGAGCAGCTGACTTAAACCTCTATGTGGAATCTATTTTTAAAAGATAATAAAACTGTCTGCCAACTTTGCCTAATTTAGTCCTATTACATGAGAGAAAAATAAACTTCTGCCTTTAGAAAAAAAATTTCTTTAAACATTTTTTTGTCTGTGTTGTGTAGAATGTGAGACCTTAGTTTCCTGACCAGGGATTGAACTCATGCCACCTGAATTGGAAGCATGGAGTCTTGACCAGGGTTAGGGGTTAGGGTTAGGGTTAGGGGTTAGGGTTAGGGTTTCCTGGACCACCAAGGAAAGCCCCAATTTCTGCCTTTTGAAGTCATTATTATTTGGACTCTGTTATAGCAGCTGAAAAAATAACTTACATCATATAAGTATAAAACTCACCAACACACTGTCTTGTAACTAGAATTTAGTGGCAAAATTTAAGATAATAATTTTAATTGTAATAACATTTATAGTATTGATACAGCTTCCCTAGTATCTCAGCAGTAAATAATCCACCTGCCAATACAAGAGATGCAGGTTTGATCCCTGGGTAGGGATGATGCTGGGGAGAAGGAAGTAGCAAGCCACTCCAGTATTCTTGCTGGGAAATCCCATGGATTTGAGGGGCTTGGTTGGCTACAATCTATGGAATTGCAAAGAGCTGGACACGACTTAGCGTCTAAACAACATTAATAGTGTTGAAGATAGCTAGCCCTTATTTCACCCCACTCCAGTACTGTTGCCTAGAAAATCCTGTGGATGGAGAAGCCTGGTGGGCTGCAGTCCATGGGGTCGCTAAGAGTCAGACACGACTGAACGACTTTACTTTTCACTTTCATGCACTGGAGAAGGAAATGGCAACCCACTCCAGTGTTCTTGCCTGGAGAATCCCAAGGATGGCGGAGCCTGGTGGGCTGCCATCCATGGGGTCGCACAGAGTCGGGCACAACTGAAACGACTTAGCAGCAGCAGCAGCAGCAGCCCTTATTTAGAACTTACCATGAGTCAGTAATTTTCTAAGAGTTTAATGAATCAACTAACTTCATCCTCACAACAACCTTATGAAATAACACTATAATTGTTCCTACTGAGAGGATTTAAAAATTGCAGAGCTTTTTAAAAAACTATCTCAAGCCTGCATAGCTAGTGTGGAACAATTAGTTTCGATGGAGGCAATCTGACATCAGAGCCCAAACTGTCAATCACACTTATGTAGTGTTTATTCTTTGTGCAATGCTTTGTGGTGTCTAGTTCTTTATTGATTGGAAACATATGCAATCAGGAGCCATTTACCACATGTTTCAGTCACATGTCAATTTGAAGCCATTTAATGATAAGCTCCAATGATAAGGGAGGATTTAAGTATAGGGAGGTACATGCCAACCATCTTAAAGAAATGCTAACAGAAGTTAAAGAATATAAATATACTTAACCTACCAAAATTACTCCTATGCAGAGTGAATTGAAAGTTTATACTCTCTATCAACTTTTTAAATGTCAGTTGTACTGAAATATAGCACAAAAGCAAGAAATATACATAATAATGGCAACAAAGTCAATTTTTCACAAAATAAACACATCCATGTAATCTGCACACAAACCAGAAACAGAGCCTCTGGGCCTGGTCAAGTCAGCTCTGCAGGTTTTTGATTGTTATATAGTGTTGAGTTTGGCAGCTTTAGTTCCAGTGAGTGTGGCCTTGGATCAATGAATTATGATTCCCACCCCCGCCCCTCCCCCCAAAAATCATGACAGTGCTATGTCAAGGAGATTTGGCTCTGGCTAAGGATGTGACAGTTATTAAAAACTGAAGATTCAGTTAAATTTGAACGAATGGCATCTACCAAGCCACACTGAATTCTAGGGATTACGGATATATACAGATTTATACTATTATGTTTTTCAAGCTTCAGTAATCATTTCTCAGCTAATGACAAACTGCTGTCTCAGTTTCTTCAATGCAACAGATACCATCTGTAGCTGTCAGAATTCCAGATTTTATCACAACTGAGTTCTGTGTATGTTGATTAATGAGTTTACTTTTCTAGAAGAAAATTCTGAACACATCACCTTCTTAATTTCTCCTCTACTTCTTAAATAAACATACTGACTTCATCAAACTCAAAAAGATATTCATGTATCTCTATTCAGTTAGTTTTCTTTAGCAGATCTTTCCATATAGAAGTCTGAGATGTGTGAGGAACTACAGATTAGAACTTTAGAAGAAGATTTACTTTCTTTATTTTCCCTTCAACTTTGGGGAGTATAATTGACGCCTAACACTGTGCAAGTTTAAGGTGTGTAAGCACTGATTTGACATAGTTACAAAATTCAAAATAATTACCATCCTGGTATTAGCTTCCAGGGGCTCACAGGTGGCTCTAGTGGTAAAGAACACACCTGCCAGAGCACTAGATGTAAGAGATGTGAGTTCGATCCCTGGGTCAGGAAAATCCCCTGAGAAGGTATGGGAATCCACTCCAATATTCTTGCCTGGAGAATCGTATGGACAAGGGAGCATGGCAGTCTACAGTCCATAGCATTGCAAAGAATTGGACACGACTGAAGTGACTTTAGAACTAACACCCAAAAAAGATGTCCTTTTCATTATAGGGGACTGGAATGCAAAATTAAGAAGTCAAGAAACACCTGGAGTAACAGGCAAATTTGGCCATAGGGAATGAAGCAGGGCAAAGACTAATAGAGTTTTGCCAAGAAAATGCACTGGTCATAACAAACACCCTCTTCTAATAACACAAGAGAAGACTCTATACATGGACATCACCAGATGGTCAACACCGAAATCAGATTGATTATATTCTTTGCAGCCAAAGATGGAGTAGCTCTATACAGTCAACAAAAACAAGACCAGGAGCTGACTGTGGCTCAGACCATGAACTCCTTATTGCCAAATTCAGACTGAAATTGAAGAAAGTATGGAAAACCACTAGACCATTCAGGTATGACCTAAATCAAATCCCTTATGATTATACAGTGGAAGTGAGAAATAGATTTAAGGGCCTAGATCTGATAGATAGAGTGCCTGATGAACTATGGAACGAGGTTTGTGACATTGTACAGGAGACAGGGATCAAGACCATCCCCACGGAAAAGAAATGCAAAAAAAGCAAAATGGCTGTCTGGGGAGGCCTTACAAATAGCTGTGAAAAGAAGAGAAGTGAAAAGCAAAGGAGAAAAGGAAAGATATAAACATCTGAATGCAGAGTTCCGAAGAATAGCAAGAAGAGATAAGAAAGCCTTCTTCAGCGATCAATACAAAGAAATAGAGGAAAACAACAGAATGGGAAGACTAGGGATCTCTTCAAGAAAATCGGAGATACCAAAGGAACATTTCATGCAAAGATGGGCTCGATAAAGGACAGAAATGGTATGGACCTAACAGAAACAGAAGGTTTTAAGAAGAGATGGCAAGAATACACAGAAGAACTGTACAAAAAAGGTCTTCACGACCCAGATAATCATGATGGTGTGATCATTGACCTAGAGCCAGACATCGTGGAATGTGAAGTCAAGTGGGCCTTAGAAAGCATCACTATGAACAAAGCTAGTGGAGGTGATGGAATTTCAGTTGAGCTATTCCAAATCCTGAAAGATGATGCTGTGAAAGTGCTGCACTCAATATGCCAGCAAATTTGGAAAACTCAGCAGTGGCCACAGGACTGGAAAAGGTCAGTTTTCATTCCAATCCCAAAGAAAGGCAATGCCAAAGAATGCTCAAACTACCACACAATTGCACTCATCTCACATGCTAGTAAAGTAATGCTCAAAATTCTCCAAGCTAGGCTTCAGCAATATGTGAACCGTGAACTTCCTGATGTTCAAGCTGGTTTTAGAAAAGGCAGAGGAACCAGAAATCAAATTGCCAACATCTGCTGGATCATCGAAAAAGCAAGAGAGTTCCAGAAAAGCATCTATTTCTGCTTTATTGACTATGCCAAAGCCTTTGACTGTGTGGATCACAATAAACTTTGGAAATTCTGAAAGAGATGGGAATACCAGACCACCTGATCTGCCTCTTGAGAAATTGTATGCAGGTCAGGAAGCAACAGTTAGAACTGGACATGGAACAACAGACTGGTTCCAAATAGGAAAAGGAGTTCGTCAAGGCTGTATATTATCACCCTGTTTATTTAACTTATATGCAGAGTACATCATGAGAAACGCTGGACTGGAAGAAACACAAGCTGGAATCAAGATTGCTGGGAGAAATATCAATAACCTCAGATATGCAGGTGACACCACCCTTATGGCAGAAAGTGAAGAGGAACTAAAAAGCCTTTTGATGAAAGTGAAAGAGGAGAGTGAAAAAGTTGGCTTAAAGCTCAACATTTAGAAAACTAAGATCATGGCATCCGGTCCCATCACTTCATGGGAAATAGATGGGGAAACAGTGGAAACAGTGTCAGACTTTATTTTTCTGGGCTCCAAAATCACTACAGATGATGACTGCAGCCATGAAATTAAAAGACGCTTACTCCTTGGAAGGAAAATTATGACCAACCTAGATAGCATATTGGAAAGCAGAGACATTACTTTGCCAACAAAGGTCCATCTAGTCAAGGCTATGGTTTTTCCAGTGGTCATGTATGGATGTGAGAGTTGGACTGTGAAGAAAGCTGAGCACTGAAGAGTTGATGCTTTTGAACTGTGGTGTTGGAGAAGACTCTTGAGAGTCCCTTGGACTGCAAGGAGATCCAACCAGTCCATTCTGAAGGAGATCAGCCCTGGGATTTCTTTGGAAGGAATGATGGTAAAGCTGAAACTCCAGTACTTTGGCCACCTCATGCGAAGAGTTGACTCATTGGAAAAGACTCTGATGCTGGGAGGGATTGGGGTAGGAGGAGAAGGGGACGACAGAGGATGAGATGGCTGGATGGCATCACTGACTCGATGGATGTGAGTCTGGGTGAACTCTGGGAGTTGGTGATGGACAGGGAGGCCTGGTGTGCTGCGATTCATGGGGTCGCAAAGAGTAGGACATGACTGAGCGACTGATCTGAATCTGAATCTGAAGCGACTTAGCATGAACGCACATTAGCTACCACGGAGAAGGGATTTCTAATTATGACTATGGCTTCTTGCTTAGGCTGTCTATGGCATTTCAGATATTTCAGACGGTATATGTAATTGCCAGGTCCTTACCAATGGCCTGACTAGGCCTGACCAATGCCTGACTAGGCATGGGAGGCTGGGAGAGGGTTGCAGATATGGTCCAGTCCCATACTGTCTGTCATGGTTAAGAAATGGAAATGATTTTGTTTCTACTGGAGGCCCAGGAAAGTCAAATGGGGCAATGTGGGCCCAGTTAGTAATTGAATCTAAGTTTTCATACCAAGAATGCTGAGGTTGACATTTTTCAAAGACACCCAAAATAAAGTTTCCATTTCGACCAACAATTTAGTTTACTTATGTATTCAGTGTTTAGCACTTAAGAAACCTTTTTTCCTATGTTTGAGTCTTCAGCCCCATCTTTTTGTTTCCAGACTTGATTGGATACAACTAATTTGCCTAGAGCCAAATGATTCCTGAATTCTTTTCGTATTCTTCCTTCTGGCCAAATCACAGCTGATAGATTATAAAGTGTTCTTGATTATGCTCCATGTATCTTTTCAGACTTTTGTTTTTATGATTCCAAAACTAAAGTCCACTTAAAGAGGCTGTCAGGAGTTCAATCCTGTGTTTTCTGTTATCAATTAGTTGGGCTTCAAGATACTGCCATCACCTTACTGTGTCATATGACTCTTGCTTTCAAAATGTATTTTAAGAGCCTAATTATATGTGTGTATTGGGCTTCCCAGGTGGCTCAGAGGTAAAGAATCCACCTGCCAATGTAGGAGATACAGGTTCGATCCCTAGGTCAGAAAAATTCCCTGGAGAAGAAAATGGCAAGCCACTCCAGTATTTTTGCCTGGGAAATTCCATGGACATAGTAGCCTGGCAGGCTATAGTCTACGGTGTCACAAAAGAACCTGTGTGACTTAGTGACTAAACAAGAACAACAACAGCTTACTTTTTGAAAGTAATTCATTAACTCAGACCGTTTTAGAATAGGCATAATATGTAAATATACTTATATCTGTTTATACATTATGGATATGTTTGTTTGTGTTTTTTTGGGGTGTTAGTTCTAAAAGGTCTTGTAGGTCTTCATAGAGCTGTTCAACTTCAGCTTCTTCAGCATTACTGGTTGGGGCATAGACTTGGATTACTGTGATATTGAATGGTTTGCCTTGGAAATGAACAGAGATCATTGTGTCGTTTTTTAGATTGCATCCAAGGACTGCATTTAGGACTTTTTTGTTGACCATGATGGCTACTCCATTTCTTCTAAAGGATTCCTGCCCGCAGTCATAGATATAATGGTCATCTGAGTTAAATTCACCCATTCCAGTCCATTTCAGTTCGCTGATTCCTAGAACATTGACATTCACTCTTGCCACCTCTTGTTTGACCACTTCCCATTTGCCTTGATTCATGGACCTGACATTCCAGGTTCCTATTCAATATTGCTCTTTACAGCATTGGACCTTGCTTCTATCACCAGTCACATCCACAACTGGTATTGTTTTTGCCTTGGCTCCATCCCTTCATTATTTCTGGAGTTATTTCTCCGCTGATCTCCAGTAGCATATTGGGTACCTACTGACGTGGGGAGTTCCTCTTTCAGTATCCTATCATTTTGCCTTTTCATACTGTTCATTTTTTGGGCTCCAAAATAACTGCAGATGGTGACTGCAGCCATGAAATTAAAAGACACTTACTCCTTGGAAGAAAACTTATGACCAACCTAGATAGCATACTGAAAAGCAGAGACATTACTTTGCCAATAAAGGTCCGTCTAGTCAAGGCTATGGTTTTTCCAGTGGTCATGTATGGATGTGAGAGTTGGACTGTGAAGAAAGCTGAGCGCCGAGGAATTGATGCTTTTGAACTGTGGTGTTGGAGAAGACTCTTGAGAGTCCCTTGGACTGCAAGGAGATCCAACCAGTCCATTCTGAAGGAGATCAGCCCTAGGATTTCTTTGGAAGGAATGATGGTAAAGCTGAAACTCCAGTACTTTGGCCACCTCAAGCGAAGAGTTGACTCATTGGAAAAGACTGATTCTGGGAGGGATTGGGGGCAGGAGGAAAAGGGGACAACAGAGGATGAGAGGGCTGGATGGCATCACTGACTTGATGGACGTGAGTTTGAGTGAACTCCGGGAGATGGTTATGGATAGGGAGGCCTGGTGTGCTGCGATTCATGGGGTTGCAAAGAGTTGGACACGACTGAGCAACTGATATGATCTGATGTATTTGTTTATACATTATGTATGTGTGTGTGAGTACACACTCATTCGCTCAGTTACATCCTACTCTTCATGACCCCAAGGACTGCAGGCTGCCAGTGTCCTCTCTCCATGGAATTTTTGAGGCAAGAATATTGGAGTGGCTTGCCATGTCCTCCTCCAGGGGATCTTGATGACCCAGGGATTGAATCCACATCGCCTGTGTCTCTTATATTGGCAGGTGGATTCTTTATCACTGGGCCACCTGGGAAACCATTTGTGTGTATATATTAATACATATATATTATGGCCAGAATACACAGAAGAACTGTACAAAAAAGATCTTCACAGCCCAGAAGATCACGATGGCGTGATCACTCACCTAGAGCTAGACATCCGGGAACATGAAGTCAAGTGGGCCTTAGGAAGCATCACTACAAACAAAGCTAGTGGAGATGATGGAATTCCAGTTGAGCTATTTCAAATTCTAAAAGATGATGCTGTGAAAGTGCTGCACTCAATAGGCCAGCAACTTTGGAAAACTCAGAAGTGACCACAGAACTGGAAAAGGTCAGTGTTCACTCCAGTCCCAAAGAAAGGCAATGCCAAAGAATGTTCAAACTACCACACAATTGCACTCATCTCACATGCTAGTAAAGTAATGCTCAAAATTCTCCAAGCCAGGCTTCAACAATACGTGAACCACAAACTTCCAGATGTTCAAGCTGGTTTTAGAAAAGGCAGAGGAACCAGAGATCAAACTGCCAACATCTGCTGTGCCGGGGTCCAGCCCCGGTGGATCCAAGGAACTCGAAGCGGGGACGGGGTCGGCGAGGATCAGGAAACAACTGCTTAATTAAATGTTAATTAAGGATATAAAGAGTAATAGAATAAGGATAGCTCAGTGAGGAAATTCAGTGGAGAAAAGAGGCTGAATAATTCAGCCAGAAGGTAAGAGAAAGAACGACATGGGGAGACCAAGTTTTGGTGAACAAGGCCCACACTTTATTTTCCAAAGTAGTTTTTATACCTTAAGTTATGCATAGAGGATAATGGGGGAAGGGGTAGAGTCATGCAGTAAGCCAAGCTTTCTTCCTGCAAACTTATCATATGCAAAAGTTTAGGTGATTTGCATCATCTTCTGGCCCAGAGGCCTGTTAACATTTTAAGACCCTTTCTTCAGAAAACTTATTTTTCTCTAAAGGCGATTAGTCAGGCGGCACCCTCCAAAAGCATTAAAGTTGCATTCCTATAGGGCAAAGGTGTGGTGGGCTATAACAAGAAAAAGAATTAACTCAAGGGTCCAAGGTTACAAACATTAAAGCTACTACTTACACCAATTATATTAATCAATACACTGCCAAGGACACAGTAGGTAAGGGATATGGAGACTTAGCAGCAAACATTGGCCCAACAAGTGAAAAACCCTTCACCAATACAATTTCTAATCAATCTTTTAACTACTCAAAGGAATCTGTGTTTAGACAGTTTAGAACATCTCCTGCCTCTCACAGTTGGGAGGCTCTGAACAATCACATGTGGCCGGAAAAAACTATTCAGGCAGGCTAGAGGACTTCCAAAGGAGTTTGTAGGTTGAAACACTATCACACCCAGGAACTTTATTAACTGGAGCTGTAAGTTAACTCTTTTTTTCAGAGAGAGGTAGTGGGGGACAGTCCCCTGTAAAGTCAGAGGTGTAGGTGAGAGCACAAAGCAGAAAGTAGGCAGACTCTGGTTTTGGGGGTAGATGCTCGAGAATTTCCAGGGGGACTCCTGAGGCTCGATCCCGCCTTTGCGTATGCCAAGCCTCCTTCCTCATGACCTCTGCCACGGGTGGAGCTCGCTCCCTGCACCGCTGGATCATGGAAAAAGCAAGAGAGCTCCAGAAAATCATCTACTTCTGCTTTATTGACTATGCCAAAGCCTTTGACTGTGTGAGTCAAAACAAACTGTGGAAAATTCTTGAAGAGATGGGAATGCCAGACCACCTGACCTGCCTCTTGAGAAATCTGTATGCAAGTCAGGAAGCAACAGTTAGAACTGGACATGGAACAACAGACTGGTTCCAAATAGGAAAAGGAGTTCGTCAAGGCTGTATATTGTCACCCTGCTCATTTAACTTATATGCAGAGTACATCATGAGAAATGCTGGGCTGGAAGAAGCACAAGCTGGAATCGAGATTGCTGGGAGAAATATCAATAATGTCATATATGCAGATGACACTACCCTTATGGAAGAAAGTGAAGAAGAACTAAAGAGCCTCTTGATGAAAGTAAAAGAGGAGAGTGAAAAAGTTGTTTAAAACTCAACATTCAGAAAACTAAGATCTTACGTCTGGTCCCATCACTTCATGGGAAATAGATGGGGAAACAGTGGAAACAGTGGCAGGCTTTATTTCTTTGTGCTCCAAAATCACTGCAGATGGTGATTGCAGCCATGAAATTAAAAGACGCTTACTCCTTGGAAGGAAAGTTATGACCAACCAAGACAGCATAGTCAAAAGCAGAGACATTACTTTGCCAACAAAGGTCCGTCTAGTCGAGGCTATCGTTTTTCCAGTAGTCATGTATGGAGGTGAGAGTTGGACTCTAAAGAAAGCTGAGAGTCAAAGAATTGATGCTTTCAAAGTGTGGTGTTGGAGAAGACTCTTGAGAGTCCCTTGGACTGCAAGGAGATCCAAGCACTCTATCCTAAAGGAGATCAGTCCTGAGAGTTTATTGGAATGACTGATGTTGAAGGTGAAGCTCCTATACTTTAGCCATGTGATGCGAATAGCTGACTCATTTGAAAAGACCCTGATGCTGGGAAAGATTGAAGGCAGGAGGAGAAGGGGATGACAGAAGTTGAGATAGTTGGATGGCATCACCGACTCAATGGAGATGAGTTTGGGTAAACTCTGGGAGTTGGTGATGGACAGGGAGGCCTGGCATGCTGCAGTTCATGAGGTCCCAAAGAGTCGGACATGACTGAGTAACTGAACTGAACTGAATACAATAAGAAAACATTTTTCTTTTTAAAAACATTGAAGTTAGGACTTCAGCATTCAGTATATTCTATCTCATCTTCATTCTGTTGTCCATTCATCTCTAGGCAGAAATTGTGAATCACTATTATTATTTTTTTTCCATTTTTTTTCTAGCTTCTTCATTTTGAGAAGACTTAAGTTTATCCTTCATATTACATTATTTTTTATGTAGTTAATTCTGCTCTTTATTCAATGTGATAAAGATATAAATTCTACTACTCAATTTTTGGAAAAATATTTTTCTATTTTGGGGAAACTTTTCACCACAACTTGCATCAGAAGAAAGCTCCTCATTCATCTCATTTTGTCTTTTCATCTTATTTTCCTCTTTTATTTCCTATTTAATTTTATTGAGGTCACAACATTAGCACTTTAAAACATTCTCTTTTCTACATTCACTTATTTGAAAACTGCTTTGCTGTCTCTCTGAAGTGCAATATTTTCTTTTCATCTATTGCAGAATTCTTTCATAGGCAGTAAAAATAATTTAATTTTGTGTAGATATTTCTGCCCAGTTTCCAAGACCAGCTCTGCTTCATCCACCTATTTATAGTGAATTCACAATAAACTTTCTGCCCTGAGTTTAGGCAATAACTATGATATATAACTTTTCATAACTCAAATTTCATTTATATAAAAAGCAAACTTCATGAAATGTTGAATAAGGCTTTGTTTTCCTCTTTCCTATTTTCTTGAGTTTTGTGACTGTTTCTGTTTTCTGGATGAACGTGCTTACTTCAACAACGCCACCCTGGGTTGGCATATAATGTGATGTATTTCTGTCATTTGGGTAAAACTTGTACAGGTTTTGGAAGCAAATGATTAATCTCATCTCTTTCCCTCACGACAGCATTTAGAGCCAATTTCAGAAAATAAACATAGGTTGCCAACAGATGGCAATTCAAACAAAAATATCAGCTTGGTTACTTATCAATCAAATTAAAAAATGCAGCCTGCATCTGGACTTTAACGTTTTCCTTCTCCTCTGCCCAAATAACGCTTCTGCTGTTTTTGCAGGTAAGGGCTGGACAACTGCAAGGTGCCACATTAGGGCAGGTGAATGACCTCGTGGAAAAGGAGAAGAAAATGTATGTTTAAAACAGTGCTCAAAAAGAATTGCTTCTTTCCTGCACAGGCTTTCTCACAGTCTCATCAATAAGATAATCAAAGAGAATGAATGAAAGTGTTATTTCAAACCTATCTGTTCCAAGGAGTGAAAGTTTTATTATTTTTCAGGAACCAGGAGGATTGGAGATAATTACTCTCCCCCATTGCACAATCATTCATTTTTAAATTAGTAATGGAGATATTGAGTGACACTTTGCAGCAGGGAAAGCCTGCAAGGGTACCTGAAGTGTATCTCATGAAAGGACTTTTAGCAAGCAGTGTGTGTGTGTGTGTGTGTGATTATTTTAAGGTTGTGAGAGGATAATTTTTTCCTTCCAGCTCCAAAGCATAATTCCATCTTTCAATTGTGGAGCTACACTTGTTTAAAATATGTAAACAAGGATCATGAAAATTGTTGCCATATTTCAGCTGAATATGTTGTATTTATTTTTTAAAGATTTTTTGATGCGGACCATAATGTTTTTTATTGAATTTGTTACAATATTGCTTCTGTTTTCTTTAAAGCCACAATTCGTGTGGGATATTACCAGGGATTAAACCTACAACCCCTGCATTGGAAGGGAAAATCTTAACGACTGGGCTGTCAGAGATTTACATTGAGCTATTAAAGAAAAAAATAATAAACCACAAAATCTGAGTTGTGAAACACCATTGTATGTAACGTAGATATTTTTTTCTCTTCTCACCTCCTTTAATGTTTAAACCCCTACCACATAAGTCACTGTCCATCCTCTTCAATGTTATTCACTCTCAAAAAGATAAACGTGGTCTACTTGTCTGTGAAGGTGAAATTGAAAGTACTCAGTCGTGTTCGACTCCTTGCGACCCCATGGACTGTAGCCTACCAGGCTCCTCCCTCCATGGGATTTTCCAGGCAAGAATACTGGAGTGGGGTGCCATTGCCTTCTCCACGGGGTCTTCCCGACCCAGGGATCGAACCCGGGTCTCCCGCATTCCAGGCAGACTCTTTAACCTCTGAGCCAACACTTGTCTGTAGTTACCTGCAATTACATCTAACAGTATTGTCTGGGAGTAATTATAAAGGCTATTCAAATATTTGGATATAACTGTTATTTCTTCCTTGTTTTTAAAGCCTAAACTCAGCAGTCCAATTTCCTTTCATCTTTCTGCACATAATGTGCTTTCAAGCCCTCTGTCCTTCTGCACCACATTAACGTTCATTAATTTTCCTCTGAAAGCATAATTCTAAGAACTCACCCTAGTGCTACAGCTGTTATAATGCAAGAACATAGCATAATTTTGTACATTGTGATTTTACTAATAAAACCTGAGAGGATGAAATAGCAAAACTTTTAAAGACCACTGCTAGTGTTATTCTCTTTATATTATAAAGTCTATCATTAAAGCCTAGTTAACTGAATAAACTTTTCATTTACTTTTTGCCATTGTATTATAAAAACTGTAATGTTAATGATTGTATTTAATAATAATTTAATTAAAAATTTCCACATTAATAAAATATAATATAATTGTAAGATTAATATATTTTATAATTTTAAATGTTTAGAATACTTAACTTTGGGTCATATATATCTAATTTAATACAACAGTTTATGAGAGTAACTGTTTATATTATGCCTTATCTCATTTCCCAAAACCTTTAATATGAGATTTCAAGGCTCATTTTTTATCTTTGGAGTTTAAGTACATTTTATTAATCTGATATTGATATTATTAATTAATATTTATTTTATTAATAATAAAATAAACATTAATTTTCTTCACCAAATTACAGACTTCACTGCTTCCCTGGTAGCTCAGTTGGTAGAGAATCTGCCTGCAATGCAGGAGACCCAGCTTTGATTCCTGGTTTGGGAAGATTCCCTGGAGAAGGGTTAAGCTACCCACTCTAGTATTCTTGGGTTTCCCTGGTGGCTCAGATGGTAAAGAATCCACCTGCAATGTGGGAGACTTGGGTTCGATCCCTGGGTTGGAAAGACCCCCTCCACTATTCTTGCCTGGAGAATCCCCATGGACAGAGGAGCCTGGCGGGCTACAGTCCATGGGCTTGCAAAGAGTTGGACACGACTGAATGACTAAGGACAGCACACACAGACTTCACTCTTTGTGGTAGGAGTACTCACGTTAATTATGAGCAGATGACAACAGATTATGTTTTACTGTTTATAAAACATATTTTGTTCTTATCATCCCAAACTGTCCTCTTAAAATAATAATTTTGTTTTCATAATAGAGACAGGCAGACAATTGCTAGTAAGTGTCTGAGTTAGGAAGACTTTGGCCCCTACTCATTCAATCCACATCCTATAGTTTTCCTTCTGCCACTGGGACCCCTTTGGACTGTGGATTTGAATTTGTCAATCCATTCATAATGTCTTTGTGGGACATCCATGGTGTTAGCTGCGGGTTATGGGGCCCTGGTTCTTCCTGGGCTACAGTGGGTTCCAAGTCCTGGGTCATGGACAAAGTGCTTTTTGGACTAGCTGGCCTGGTTTGGCTGTGTGGGCTCTGTAAAAGCATTTTGCAAACTGGTTAAGTTTCAACGATTGGTTTTTAGTTAATGGTTGCTTTTAGTACATTAGCTGTATGCACAGTTCTTAAACATCCAGCTTGTCTTTATTATCTAGAAATTATCTCCTTAAATATTAAATGACCAAGGACAAGCTTTTCTAAATTTTCAGAGGTGCCTGTTTATTTACTTTCCCTGTTTGCTCTGTTTAAAGGAGTGAAGATATTTTGTTTGTTTGTTTTTTTTCTCTTAAGTTGTCACAGCTGGTAAAGCAACTGCAGTGTTCTCATCTTTTCACTTACTTTAATAGTTTCAGGTGGTGTACAGTGGGCCTGCCAATTGTAGGCAGCTTAAGGATCATCTTCATATCTATTTTTTTCAAAACATTAACTCTTAGATGACAGGCAAGAGCATTGTGTTGAATGTGTATATTTTATGTAAGTGATCAAAACTTTGCTAAAATGTGATGGTGCATACTAATTTTCAACCCCACTCAGTGAGATCCTGGGTTTATATTAGACTAAGTTTAAGTCTCAAGATTTTTAAACATCAAAGTGTAGAAGCAAGCATGCTCTTTTAAATTTTAGTGTTCTTCACCAGCCAAGTTTTTAAAAAACTTTTCATTTTATATTGGAGTATAGCTGATTAACAATGTTGTGATAATTTCAGGTGTACAGCAAAGTGATACAGTTGTACATGTATCTGTTCTTTTTCAAATTCTTTTCCCATTTAGGTTGCTACATAATATTGAGCAGTGTTCCCTGTTCATTAGCCAAGTTTTTGACCAGGCCAAAGTAGTGCCTGGGAGAGAAGAAAGGGTTTTGCCGTTTTCTCTCACAAGGAACTTCCACTTTACTGAAGGTGGAATAGTACCTAGGAAGGGATTTATGGCTCTCTTAAAGGTCCCTTGAAAAAAATAAAATATCACCCATTCAAATTCTTCTCTTCTCCTGGGACTGAAATTTCACCAATTAAAGATTGATAGTCACAGAAATTAATTGAATACAATTGATTTATTCAGATTCTTCCACCTATTTCCCCAACCCCACATCCTGCTGTTTATATCTAGCTGGGATTATTTGGCTCTGAGAGAATGGAAATGTTATAGGAAAAGAAGAGGTACATTTTAGAGTATAGCATTAAGTATTAAAAAGAAGAGGGCTCACAGTGCTTTCAAGTTTTCATTTTTGTTTTGGCAGACAAAATATAAATTTGTTAATATAGAAAAGAGAAAACTCACCGATTTAAATTCTGTTAATCTCAGATCAGTTATGACTGTTACTAGTGACAGAGGCATTATTTATTCATTTTTTGATTCCTTAGCAAAGTTAATTTTGCTAACGTTAAGTACATCCCACCTAAATAAAACCAAATTTCGTCCAGGTCCAATTCTGGACCAATCCACAAAATGGATTCTGCTTCTACAATTCTGAATATTAGATGGAACATTAGCTGCAAATGTTAATTCATTCCTGCTGTTAAGATACTGTCTCTCTTTAATAATAGCTGATGAACTTCATTTTATACAGGAATCTTATAATGAAATTAATAGTAGAGAATGACCAATATACCATAGGTCAAGACAAATGTTGTTTGAAGCGAGAAATCTAGAATAGTCAAATTCATAGAGTCAGAAAGTAACATTTTCAGAGGCCAGGGGCTGGGATAAGAAAGTGGGGAGTTAATATTTAATGGGGACAGAGTTTCAGTTTAGAAAGTGAAACATTTGGGAGATGGTGAGAGTTGCACCACAAAGTGAATATACTTACTGCCACCAAGCTATACAGTTAAGCACGGTAAAACTAGTATGCTTTGACTTATACCACAATGAAACACATTAAAAAAATATTAGACAATGAGTGAATCAAACGTTTATCAAATCCAGTTTTACTGGAGCCTGTATGTGTACCCAAACCAACAAATGAAAATGAAACTGTGGTATGGGGTGATTATGGAATTAATTGTAAAACACTGTAATTGGACTTCCTTCCATCAGGCTCTCTCACCCAGGGCTGATCTTATGTCCATCCTCAAGTGAAACAGAGCAGGACCCTGTGGTCCTTCCCCTCCCATGTACTCTGCCTGCTTTTTGTTTGTGGAAAAACTTTGGTTAAAAGAGTAAGTTTGATAAGAGGAGTGAGAAAATCCAGAAACAAAGAAAACCAGCCAAATAGGATGAAGTAATAATAGTCTAGTCATTAGCCAAGTCAAAGATATTAACTCCTTCTCAAAGTCTATAGATATTAATAATATTCTGAGCCATATCTTGTGAGCTGTCTTGTAGATACTGAAACCCTCATCAGGTGGAAGAAGTTCATTACATGTGACCAGAAAGTGAAGAAGAACCGAAGAGCCTCTTGATGAAAGTGAAAGAGGAGAGTGAAAAAGTTGGCTTAAAGCTCAACATTCAGAAAACTAAGATCATGGCATCCGGTCCCATCACTTCATGGCAAATAGATGGGGAAACAGTAGAAACAGTGGCTGACTTTATTTTTGGGGGCTCCAAAATCACTGCAGATGGTGATTGCAGCCATGAAATTAAGACGCTTACTCCTTGGAAGGAAAGTTATGACCAACCTAGATAGCATATTCAAAAGCAGAGACATTATCAACAAAGGTCTGTCTAGTCAAGGCTATGGTTTTTCCAGTGGTCATGTATGGATGTGAGAGTTGGACTCTAAAGAAAGCTGAGTGCCGAAGAATTGATGCTTTTGAACTGTGGTGTTGGAGAAGACTCTTGAGAGTCCCTTGAACTGTAAGGAGATCAAATCCTAAAGGAAATCAGTCCCGAATATTCATTGGAAGCACTGATGCTGAAGCTGAAACTCCAATACTCTGGCCACCTGATGCAAAGAGCTGACTCATTTTAAAAGACCCTGTTGCTAGGAAAGATTGAAGGCAGGAGGAGAAGGGGATGACAGAGGTGGGCTAGGTGGACTCCAGAAGTTGGTGATGGACAGGGAGGCCTGGGGTGCCACGGTTCAGGGGGTTGCAAAGAGTCGGACACAACTGAGTGATTGAACTGAACTGAACTGAAGACTGTATCCATAACAGAAGCTCTTACAATTCCAAGAACTGGCCTTAGAAAACTGGGAACAAGCCTACCCTGGACCTGAAGACAAACTGTGCCTAAATCAATAGATGAAGTGTAGTGAAAGTCGCTCAGTCGTGTCCGACTCTTTGGGAGCCCATGAACTCATCTGTGGAATTCTCCAGGCCAGAATACTGGAGTGGATAGCCTTTCCTTTCTCCAGGGGATCTTCCCAACCCAGGTCTCCTGCATTGCAGGTGGATTCTTTACCAGCTGAGCCACAAGGGGAGCCCTCAATAGATGAAAGTGAAGTGAAAGTTGCTCAGTCCTGTCCTACTCTTTGTGACCCCATGGACTATACAGTCCATGGAATTCTCCAGGCCAGAATACTGGAGTGGATAGGCTTTCCCTTCTCCAGGGGATCTTCCCAACCTAGGGATCGAACCCAGGTCTCCTGCATTGCAGGCGGATTCTTTACAAACTGAGCTATCAGGGAAGCCCCAAATCAGTCAAGATGACAGTGGTCAAATCACCACATGACCAATGTCAAGATGACTGGCAGAGCTTACTGTACTGTTTCTGTATGAAGCCACCTCCCTCTATATATAAAATCCCTTGCCCATTGATTGTCAGTGTTGGGGAGTCGGCCTTGGATGGGGCGGGGGTGGAATCCCCCCCTTGACGTTGTTGCTGGCATCCAAAATAAAGCAAACTTTCCTTTCCACCAGCCTTGCCTCTAAATTGGCTTTTGAGCAGTGTGCAGCCTTTCCTCGATCACTTTCCATTACACGAGTCATATCACCTCAAATTTCAATGTCAAGGCATTGATGAGAATGAAGATGAAGGGATTATATCACATATCTTGCAATTTAAGTTACTGAAATCCTTCTTTGTATTGCTTCTTCCTTCTCTGAATTTCCATTTCCCTTGGAGATTTCCATTTGATTTCTTCTCTTTTGTCAGTGTCTTTGCCCTTTCAGCTCCTACTTACCATCTTTCTCCTCTGCTTCCTCTTTGCGTTTCTCTCCAGCCTTGTTTGTCTAACCTTCTGGGCTTTTCTTCCCTTCTGGGCTCTTTCCTCTACAACATGTCCTATTACCCATGTTGTTACAGGTAAGTTAATTTATAATTCTCTGTTTCCCAAGGTTTTATCTGCATGATTCACGCATCTCAGAAAAGGAGCAATCGCTCAGAGGTACCCACTTTTAGAAGTCCAGCTGAAGGCGGTGGATGGCTGTTTGTACAACCCTCCTTCATTTGAACTTTGGCAGACCCAGAGCCAGGTGGGTCTGAGAAAAATATTGCCATCCTTCCTTTCAAGGACTTCATGGTAGAGTTTAAATGATTCAAGTTTTATTCAGGTAAAAAAATAAGAATACTTTTGCTCTAATAGTGGGTCAAAGATTTAGGCAAAGTAACTTTTGATAGGTTGATTGGGTTACTTTCTTAGAAGAAGAAGTGTGTTCGTCGCTCAGTCATGTCTGATGTGACCCCATGACTGCAGCCTGCCAGGCTCCTCTGCCCATGGGGATTCTCCAGGCAAGAATACTGGAGTGGGTTGCCATGCCCTCCTCCAGGGGATCTTCCTGACCCAGGGATGGAACCCATGTCTCCCACATTGCAGGCAGATTATCATTTGAGCCATGGGTATCTCAAAGGTTGAGATGGTTTTAGTAAAGGAGACGTTCCAATAAACAGAGTCAATAGGAACTAAAATTTTAGAGTAAGAATCAGCAATGCACACTTGGAAATGGTGTTAATTCTAGTTGCCTGGTGCACAGAAAGGAAGAGCAAGAGCCTGTGGAGGAGCTTAGTGGTTAGTAAGTTTGAACTACTTAGTAACGGGAAGTCAAGGATAGCTGTTGAATACAATAAAATGGTGCTGAGCTTTGTGAACACTTAAAGAATTGAAAAATGGGTAGGAAGAAGAAAGAGTTTGGAAGCAGAGATATTAGAAGCCATTGTGATATTGCTGGAAAGACACATGGCTTTTTAATCATTTCTGAACATAGTATAATGATATTTCCCCCCGCCCAGTGAAGATTTTCTTTCCTTTCTTTTTTCTTATAAACTGATTTAGAGCTCACTTATTTTGTTTTCCTATTTGAACAGATGTAATGGTTCATTCATTAATACCTCCCTGAAGTTCAAGCATTTACATGGAAATGTGTTTTAGAAGTTTTATATTCCCTTGAAAGGAAATAAAAGGATAAGATTGCAGTATTTCTTGGAATAGTCCTTTGAAAGTGAACGAAAGTTGTCAACTGCTTAATTAGTTTTCCTATTAAGAGATGACATCCAGAAGAGTGTTTCTGAGAATACTAGAAAATTAAATGAAACATCTCTCCCCTTTATTTAAATATTACAATATACCACATCACACTCATGCTTATTTAGGACATATAAGTTCCTGTTGAGTTTTTCACTAAGAGTAGTGAAAATTTTAATGTGTAAGACAGGTTTCTACAACTCATGGACTATGATAATTCTGGAGGACTGTTCATTAGACAAACTTTTATTCATATATCTGTGAAATAAAGCCATTGTAAAGTAAACTTTGTTAAACAATTCAACTTATTGTTAGAAGTGAATTTATTTTAAGAAAACATAATCTTCCATTTAGTAGTAAACTTCAGATTTGAATTTCTTTTACTGAATAAAAGATATTTCATAGAAGAGATCCCTATTCTTGGCACAAGGCTTTAACTGTTCTCTCTTACAGTCATAGGACTGACATTTTGTCTCAATATTTCAAAGAAAAGTTATGAATATTAAAAATCTTAAATGAATCACCAAGTTCTCTTTTTGGTCTCTAATTATCCTGTTTCTTTCTGAAATGTTTTCTTACTTTTTTCTCCCAAGTTGCAAACATAAATGCTATTTTTTTCAGTCTATGTTCTTTATCTACTTTTGTCCTAGCCTAAATATTTTAATAAGAGTTATATATTTGGGTTGAGTCGGAATAAAAGTACTTATTTAAATCAGATTCATTTGTTTCACATTGCTTTCAAATTTCAGATTCCTTTTGTCTTTCAATTTAATATTCGAAATTTATTAAAATAGTTACATGACTTTAAGGTGCCTGGATGCTGCTAAATACACATCATACAGTGGACTGGGCAGTCTGCAACCAAAGAATGGACTCCAAGTGTCAATAGTACCAAGGCTGAGAAACCCTGGCCTAGAGGCTTGGTTAGACTTAGGCTATTCCTCTTACTTTCTTCCCCCACTCCTGCCCTCCCTGCCCCTTTCCCAGTCACATAGATGTCTGTGGCTCATTTTCCGCATTTCCTGCCAGACCTGGAACCAGTCATTTCCCTAGGAAATTCTTTCCTTTTAATTCAAAATGATGCTAAGAACACACGATCTGAACGCTATTTGCCCTCATTGCTACTGAGCTGTCATTGTAGACAATTTTAGTAGACAAAACCAGGAAGCTTGTAATTTTTAAGGAGAAAAGCATGCACTGATTTCCCCCCGATAGTTCTAATTTGAATTTATAGGATTTTTATCTTACTTCTTTGAATTTAAGCTTTTCCAGTATCTTAAGCTGAAAATCTTTGTTTTTTATTTACACTTTCTGATAGCTTTAATAGTTTTGGAATAACAGAACAAATGTTATTACTAACAACGAGATTACTGAATATAAATTCAAAGATTTTGAAGCCATTTCTTTTCATTTTAGGATTATTTTACCTCCAGGGATGTGCAGTACAAACTCTGTATGTTAAAAATCACTTGAAATAATTCTTTGAGGGGTTACACCACCATCATGAGATTTAGTTAGATTCATTTGCTTCACATTGCTTTCAATTTTCGGATTCCTTCTTTCTTTCTATTTAATTTTTGAAATTTATTAAGTTACATGATTACAAATTCAAATATACGAAAGGAGGTATATCCTACGCCCTGCATCCTGTTCTCCTTGTACTGGTAACTATTTTTACAAGTTTTTGATTTATTTTTCCATTCTTTTAAACATTGTAAGCAAAGGTGGGTAAATATTTGTGTGTGTGTATGTGTGTGTGTGAGTCACTCAGTCATGTCTGACTCTTTGCGACCCCATGGACTGTAGCCCACCAGGCTTCTTTGTCCATGGGATTCTCCAGGCAAGAATACTGGAGTGGAGTGCCATTGCCTTCTCCAAAATATTTGTATATGCCTTTTTCTTACCCAGTATGTAGCATGACGGAAATGTGCTGTACTGTGACATTCTTGCTTAGAAATTCTAAGAATTTATTTCTTAGAAATCCCTTGTGGGCACACAGGGATCTTCCCCCAATTGCTTCAGAGTTGCTTGACTACAAAATTATATAGATGTAGCATAGTTTATTCAGCCTGTCTACTGTTGGTAAAAATGTGGGTTGTTTTCAACCATTTACCTTTAAAAACAGTGAGGCAATGAATAACTTGCCATTGAATCATTGAGACAGACACTTAAGAAGTATCTTAGTCAAAAAGCAAATGTATATGAAATTTTCCTAGACAGTGCCAAATTGCCCTTTCTGGGAACTGTGCCATTTTTCTTTTTTGATGGTAACATCATGAGTCAATCACAGTATTAAACAAATACTTCTATGAAAGCTGCACAATGAAAGGCTACTCTCCTCTCCCCTACATGCTGCTGCTGCTGCTGCTAAGTCGCTTCAGTCGTGTCCGACTCTGTGCGACCCCATAGACGGCAGCCCACCAGGCTCCCCATCCCTGGGATTCTCCAGGCAAGAACACTAGAGTGGGTTGCCATTTTCTTCTCCACTCCCCTACATGCCTACCTATCAATTCAGTTCTACCTAGATACCTCTGTTACCCAACTTAATTTGGCTTTTCTGAGATAGTCCAGGATCTCTCTCTCTCTCTTTTTCTTTTCTTTTTGGTGGCACACATGTGGGATCTTAGTTCTACACAGTGCCAGGGAAATCTCTTTTCTTTCTTTCTTTTTTGTGTGCAGCATCTCTTGCTATTTTTATCTCCTTTCTTTGCACTAGAACCCAGTGTTGGGGAACACAACAATCCCGATAGTCTAAGCTTTTCTGAGCCACTGTTTTCTGCTAAAAGGCACAACAAAATCATCAAACAAAATACAGAGTCACGTGATCTGACTCAAGCTTTTACCTTGATTTGTGTCCTAAGCTATTGCTTTATTAGACTCTTGCTTATTCTATCACTTACACTTATCATTTCACCCGTGCCTCTCAGATGGTACTTCGAACTCTTGACAACGTAAGAGCCACATGACCCTGGATAAATTACTTTAGGATGCAATCTCAAAAACGACAGAATGATCTCTGTTCGTTTCCAAGGCAAACCATTCAATATCACAGTAATCCAAGTCTATGCCCCAACCAGTAACACTGAAGAAGCTGAAGTTGAACGGTTCTATGAAGACCTACAAGACCTTTTAGAACTAACACCCCAAAAAGATGTCCTTTTCATTATAGGGGACTGGAATGCAAAAGTAGGGAGTCAAGAAACACCTGGAGTAACAGGCAAATTTGGCCTTGGAATAGGGAATGAAGCAGGGCAAAGACTAATAGAGTTTTGCCAAGAAAATGCACTGATCATAACAAACATCCTCTTCCAACAACACAAGAGAAGACTCTATACATGGACATCACCAGATGGTCAACACCGAAATCAGATTGATTATAGTCTTTGCAGCCAAAGATGGAGAAACTCTATACACTCAGCAAAAACAAGACCAGGAGCTGACTGTGGCTCAGACCATGAACTCCTTATTGCCAAATTCAGACTGAAATTGAAGAAAGTATGGAAAACCACTAGACCATTCAGGTATGACCTAAATCAAATCCCTTATGATTATACAGTGAAAGTGAGAAATAGATTTAAGGGCCTAGATCTGATAGACAGAGTGCCTGATGAACTATGGAATGAGGTTCGTGACATTGTACAGGAGACAGGGATCAAGACCATCCCCACGGAAAAGAAATGCAAAAAAAGCAAAATGGCTGTCTGGGGAGGCCTTACAAATAGCTGTGTAAAGAAGAGAAGCAAAAAGCAAAGGAGAAAAGGGAAGATATAAACATCTGAATGCAGAGTTCCAAAGAATAGCAAGAAGAGATAAGAAAGCCTTCTTCAGCGATCAATACAAAGAAATAGAGGAAAACAACAGAATGGGAAAGACTAGGGATCTCTTCAAGAAAATCAGAGATACCAAAGGAATATTTCATGCAAAGATGGGCTCTATAAAGGACAGAAATGGTATGGACCTAACAGAAGCAGAAGATATTAAGAAGAGATGGCAAGAATACACAGAAGAACTGTACAAAAAAGATCTTCATGACCCAGATAATCATGATGGTGTGATCACTCACTTAGAGCCAGACATCCTGGAATGTGAGGTCAAGTGGGCCTCAGAAAGCATCACTATGAACAAAGCTAGTGGAGGTGATGGAATTCCAGTTGAGCTATTCCAAATCCTGAAAGATGATGCTGTGAAAGTGCTGCACTCAATATGCCAGGAAATTTGGAAAACTCAGCAGTGGCCACAGGACTGGAAAAGGTCAGTTTTCATTCCAATCCCAAAGAAAGGCAATGCCAAAGAATGCTCAAACTACCACACAATTGCACTCTTCTCACACGCTAGTAAAGTAATGCTCAAAATTCTCCAAGCCAGGCTTCAGCAATATGTGAACCGTGAACTTCCTGATGTTCAAGCTGGTTTTAGAAAAGGCAGAGGAACCAGAGACCAAATTGCCAACATTCGTTGGATCATGGAAAAAGCAAGAGAGTTCCAGAAAAGCATCTATTTCTGCTTTATTGACTATGCCAAAGCCTTTGACTGTGTGGATCACAATAAACTGTGGAAAATTCTGAAAGAGATGGGAATACCATACCACCTGAGCTGCCTCTTGAGAAACCTATATGCAGGTCAGGAAGCAACAGTTAGAACTGGAAATGGAACGACAGACTGGTTCCAAATAGGAAAAGGAGTTCGTCAAGGCTGTATATTGTCACCCTGTTTGTTTAACTTATATGCAGAGTACATCATGAGAAATGCTGGACTGGAAGAAACACAAGCTGGAATCAAGATTGCTGGGAGAAATATCAATAACCTCAGATATGCAGATGACACCACCCTTATGGCAGAACGTGAAGAGGAACTCAAAAGCCTCTTGATGAAATTGAAAGTGGAGAGTGAAAAAGTTGGCTTAAAGCTCAACATTCAGAAAATGAAGATCATGGCATCCGGTCCCACCACTTCATGGGAAATAGATGGGAAAACAGTGGAAACAGTGTCAGAGTTTATTTTTCTGGGCTCCAAAATCACTGCGGATGGTGACTGCAGCTATGAAATTAAAAGACGCTTACTCCTTGGAAGGAAAGTTATAACCAACCTAGATAGCATATTCAAAAGCAGAGACATTACTTTGCCAACAAAGGTTCGTCTAATCAAGGCTATGGTTTTTCCTGTGGTCATGTATGGATGTGAGAGTTGGACTGTGAAGAAGGCTGAGTGGCAAAGAATTGATGCTTTTGAACTGTGGTGTTGGAGAAGACTCTTGAGAGTCCCTTGACTGCAAGGAGATCCAACCAGTCCATTCTGAAGGAGATCAGCCCTGGGATTTCTTTGGAAGGAATGCTGCTAAAGCTGAAACTCCAGTACTTTGGCCACCTCATGCGAAGAGTTGACTCATTGGAAAAGACTCTGATGCTGGGAGGGATTGGGAGCAGGAGGAGAAGGGGACGCCAGAGGATGAGATGGCTGGATGGCATCGCTGACTCGATGGACATGAGTCTCAGTGAACTCCAGGATTGGTGATTGACAGGGAGGCCTGGCGTGCTGTGATTCATGGGGTCGCAAAGAGTCGGACATGACTGAACGACTGATCTGATCTGATCTGATCTGATCTCTTTTCCTCAGTGTCCTCAACTAAAATATGGGCATAAGAGTAGACGGTGATTCCTCATCAGGATTTTGTGAAGATTATGAGAAATAATGCATGTAAAACACTTAGAGGAGAGGCAAATACATTAAGTATTAAACAAATAGTAATTTTTGTTGTTATTCTTACCAACTCAATGGACACGAATTGGACAGCGGAGCCTGGTGTACTGCAGTTCATGGGACTGTAGAGACTTGGACATGACTGAGAAACTGAACAACAACAACTTATTGGTGCTAATTATAATGTTAATAATGGCCAGTCTGTCAGAATAGTCCTTTCTGGGTCGCTGGGAATTCTGTGGATGTTCCAAGTGCAGTGGAAACTATTGATGTCCAGAAGAATGTAAAATTTTTAGAGGTTACAAAATCCAGGTCTGAAACTTGACCAGTGGTCATAATTTGTTTTCTTTGTTACAATAAAGTTTATTTAATGGCACCCGTGATCATCGTTTTAGTTTTGTTTTTTTAAAACTTCTCTCTACTTCTTTTCTTCTTTCCCAAGGACATAGTGATATTAAGTGATATATCACTTCCTTGTGTAAGGAAACAGTCTGAATTTTATGGGCTTTTAGAAGATGTTCACAAAGGGTTTTAAAATATTAATCCAATACTCAGACTCTTCATATAGGAATAGTTCTATTTTCTATCTATGCCATAAGAGAGTGCTCAGAAAAGAAAAGATGAAAATAGCCTATATCTAAGAAACATTTGGGCAACTTGCCTGGAACTAGTTAAAAATAAGTGTGGTTTTATTGGTGAGAAGATGTCTCAATTCTCTGTTAGACCTGGGAAGGCAGTTTGGTTCTCTAGGCTTAACATGAATACTTTGTTTCTCTGTAGGTTCATTAATTCTACTATTACTGTTATTTCAAAGATAAAGCTTTTCATTGCTCTTGGCTGGACTCACTATTTACTCTTCTCTACTTTATAGAAAGGACAGTTTATTTAATTCTAATTTTTATTTCTATCATGGTTATTGTCATGGCATCCTTCATCACGGCTTTTCCCATCTTTTTTCATGACTCTTAGGTCTCCAGTCTGACTCCCTCCATCTCACTCTAAACCCAGAGAGTGAATTTACCTTCTGATGGCTCTTGGTGTTCTTAGGTATCAGCACAATTCGTTCTATCTCCTTTTTCCACTCCCTTTGCAAATTCCTGAAAGTCTGTGACTATATCTTTTAATCTTTATATTTTCAACAGTGACTGGGAAAGTACTTTCTACATAAAGGATACTGAATAGATATTTGTCGACTGTCTGAATAAATACACTGAATAATAAGATCAAAACTTTAAAAAGTTCTTTTTCATGGTACTTTAGATAACAATCTTTATTCACTTCTGGTTTTGAAGTTATCTCCAAATTTCTGACTTTCAAACTTTAATTATACAGAGAACATTAAGCTTGATGTCAGGAAAATTCTTCTGTTTTGATGCAATGGTTGTGTGCTGACAAAGGAGTATTCTATTGAGTCATATATAAAATAATGAACAGAATCACAGCAATCACTAAAGGATCTAGGGTCCACTGTTTTATGACATTTAGGAGCCCTGATGATATTTTAAAGTCTTTATTTATTTAGTATTTATTTTAAATTGGTTTGCTTCTCTGCTTGGGAAACTGAGGAAACAGATATTCTTGGACGAACTGTGCCAACAGGAATCTCTCATTTCTTACCTAAAGCCTGTGTTATGTTCTTCTCTGATGAAACTGAGGAATGGAAAAATACAGGAAGTAATGATAGCCAAAGGCCAAGTTAGAGTGATTGTTCTCTGACAATTGTTGTAGGACAATCTCTGCTCTGACAGATGGACTAGGAGCTCAGAAACAGTGGAGATAGATTAAAGGTGTTTCCCAGCTGGTGCTGTGGTAAACGAATCTGCCTGCCAAAGATCCCCTGGAGGAGGAAATGGCAACCCACTCCAGTGTTCTTGCTTGGAGATTTCCATGGACAGAGGAGGCTGGCGGGCTACAGTCGGGGGTCTCAGAGTCGGACATGACTGAGCACACAGAGCACACATTTAACGAGAGTCGATGGGCTGCTGTTTTGGGCGCTAACAATTCCTGGTACCTCGCTGTTGGCCCCCGGCTACATTATCTCTGTGAAGATACTGGGACAGACAGAGCGGGGCTGGTTCAAAGTGGGATGACGCATGCACAGTGATGCAGGAGTTGGAGGCAGACCAAGACTTAAGCTTCTCTGAGCAGCGCCTGTTACGCTGACAGCCTGCAGAGGGCAGCAAGCTTTAGGACATGGCTCCCCAGACAGTTCAAGGTTGACGCTGTTTGGCTGCTATAAAGATGCTACAATATTGATTTCATTCAGAACTTTTTTTTCTTTTGCTTTATTAATTGGTCCATTAGTATCAATTAATTAATATATTTAAAAATGCTTATAAAAATGCACCTTTTGTGCCAGATCCTGTGATTTGAATGTCTCAACGCCTAAAATTTACAATGCTTTTCTCATCCTCTTTTTTTACCTCCGTTGACCCTTTGATCTGCAATTCCTTTGCTCACTTCTCTTGGGTCTTTTCTACTCTCCTATAGGAATCAGCCACTTATGTCCAACTCCAGGAAGCCTCCCAGGATTTCCGCAGTCTTGTTTACTGCTTTCTCTCTCTCTCTTTATATAAATATGAAAAGTGAAAGAGTTAGTTACTCAGTTGTGTCTGATTGTTTGTGACCCTATGACTGTAGCCTGCCAAGCTCCTCTGTCTGTGAGATTCTCCAGACAAGAACACTCAAGTGGGAAGCCATTTCCTTCTCCTGGGGATCTTCCTGGGTCAAACCCTGCATTGCAGAAGATTCTTTACCGTCTAAGCCACCAGGGAAGCCCCCCCCTCTCTCTGTGCTGCTGCTGCTGTTGCTTAGTCACTTCAGTTGTGTCTGACTCTGTGTGACACCATGGACTGTAGCCTGCCAGGCTCCTCTGTCCATGGGATTCTCCAGGCAACAGTACTGGAGTGATTTGCCATGCCCTCCTCCACAGGATCTTCCCTGCCCAGGGACTGAACCTGGGTCTCCTGCATTGCAGGCAGATTCTTTACCACTGAGTCACCAGGGAAGTCCCTCTCTGTATATATGGTTGGCCAAAAAGTTTGTTTGATTTTTAAGTAAAAATAAAAGACACGTTTTTCATTTCAACCAAGAACTTTTTTGAAAAATGTATTCACTAACTGAATGAATTCTGGGGCCAACCCAATATATATGTGTGTGTGTGTAGACACGTTTTTCATTTCAACCAAGAACTTTTTTGAAAAATGTATTCACTAACTGAATGAATTCTGGGGCCAACCCAATATATATGTGTGCGTGTGTGTGTATATATATATATATATATATATATATATATATATATATATATAGCTTTCTCTCTTTCTACTTCTCTTTTTGAAATTTCTCAAGGTCTGTTTCCAATTCCTTTTCTGTTTTCCTTTAAATATCATTCAATAGTATGGCTTAAAATTTTGCCTCAAGGAGAATGAAGACTCATACAGTTTTTATACCACCTTATTACTTACATTATAGTGTGAAAATTTGGCAATACCATTAAACATTCTCCATAAATATAATTTGCAGTGGCTGTATAGTACTTACTAGAACCATTATAAAAAGTCCCTGCCAGAATTTAGTTCCAGGAAAAGTGTCCATAAATGGATTTGGGGAGAGGCAGCATAATATAGTGAAAATTACTTTGGAAAGGGTATTGTAACAAAATGACAGATGGAACATAGGCATCCACCTCCTGCTCCTTCACCACATCCCTAGAAATAATATGGAAAAGATAACTTCTTTTTTTTTTTAATTATAACAACACTGGAAAAATAAAAAAAGATTGATATCAGAGGAGAACAGGAATAAGGTATCTCGCAGAGATGGAAAGAATCTGCCTTTGGTGCAGGAAACCCGAATTCGATCCCTGGGTCAGGAAGATCCCCTGGAGAAGGGAATGGCAACCCACTCCAGTATTCTTGTCTGGAGAGTTCCATGGACAGAGGAGCCTGGTGGGCTATATTCCATGGGGTCACAGAGAGTTGGACACAACTGAGCCACTAACACTTTCCTACAGTTTAAAGATGGAAGCAGAGATGACTGGTCACATGCAGAACCATTGAAACAGGTGGGAACAATTGTGATAACCTGATGCAATGGTGAGGAGGATAGTTATCTAGGAGCAAGTGGGTGAGCAGGTATCTACCCTTTCTTCCTTGTGCCAAGCAGGGTGCAGAAGAGGAATTCACCTCAAATTTGAAGCAGTGAGTAGAGAGCAAAAAGATAATGTCTCTTGATGGCTGGTGACAGTGGTGATGGAGAAATATGAGAGGATTTCAGATATATTTGGAGAATTTTGTATCTGTGATGGGTTGCATCTATACTTCTGTGAACGCGTGTGTGCATGTGCATTGGTATGTGAGGTGTACTAGTTTTCTCTTGATGTGTAACAATATCATCACAAACTTGGAGGTTCCAAATAGCATATATATATTATCCCAGTTTCTGTGGGTTGGGATTCTGGGCACCGCTTCATTGAGATCTGTGTTTCAATGTCTCATCTGAGAGCTTCAGCCAGAGTGCCTGCTGGGGCTGCAGCCTCATCTCAAGGCTCAAATGGAGAAGGATCCACTTCTGAGTTCACACCATTGTTGGTGGAATTCAATTCCTTGTGGCTTATTCAACTGAGGTTTCCCTGGTGGCTCAGATGGTAAAGTGTCTGCCTGCAATGTGGGAGACCTGGTTTCGATCCCTGTGTTGGGAAGGTCCCCTGGGGAAGGAAATGGCAACCCACTCCAGTACCCTTGCCTGGGAAATCCCATGGACAGAGGGGCTTGGTGGGCTACAGTCCATGGCGTCGCAGTTTCACTTTTCACTTTCACTTTATTGGACTGAGGGTCTCCGTTTCTTTGGTTGGCTGCTGGCTGGAGTTCCCTGCCATGTGGGTGTCTGCAACGTGGTACTTGTATTTATCAAATCCAGCAAGGGAGAGAGCCTCTCACCAAGACAGATGTTAAAATGTCATGTAATATAATTAGAGAACTGACATCCTGTTACTGTCATTGATCAGTCGCTCAGTTGTGACTAACTCTTAGAGAATGCATGGATTGCAGCACACCAGACTTCCACATCCTTCAGCATCTCCCAGAATTTGCTCCAATTTATGTCCATTGAGTAAATGATGCCATCCAACTGTCTCATCCTCCGTCTCCCCTTCTCCTCTTGCCCTCAGTCTTTCCCAGTGTCAGGGTCTTTTCCAATGAGTTGGCTCTTTGCATCACATGGCCAAAGTATTGAAGCTTCAGCTTCAGCATCAATCCTTCCAATGAATATTCAGGGTTGATTTCCTTTAGGACTGACTGGTTCATCTCCTTGCAGTCCAAGGGACTCTCAAGAGTCTTAACCAGCAACACAGTTTGAAAGCAGCAGTTCTTTGGCACTCAGGGTTCTTTATGGTCCAACTCTCACATCCATACATGACTACTGGGAAAACTATAGCTTCAACTATACATAGCTTTGTTGGCAAAATGATGTCTCTGCTTTTTAATACACTACCTAGATTTGTCATAGCTTTCTTCCAATTCATTATAAGCATGTCACAGGTCCCACACGCTGATGAGAAGTATTTCTCAAGGGTGTGAATACCAGGAGACATGGATCATGGGGGAGAGCTTAGGTCTGTTCATTATAGCAGATAAGGTACAGAAAAGAAATCAGTTTTATTTATTTATTTATTTTTCTGATAAATTGGTTTGTTTCAAGTCTCTAATAGATAAGGACTCAAAACTTCTTGATCTATGCTCCAAGCAAAACTGATAGTGTAACATTGGATATTTCACTTTCTTCCTTGGATCTCATTTTCTTTGTGTGTAAAATGAAGAGAGAGTTGGACCAATGTTTCCTCCAACTCTAACACTGAGGATTTATGTGTATATATATATGTATATATACACACACACACATACATACGTACAGGTGGATACACATATATATCACACAGCACATAAACATATTGCATATATCTAACAACAAAAGTCCATCTAGTCAAGGCTATGGTTTTTCCTGTGGTCATGTATGGATGTGAGAGTTAGACTGTGAAGAAGGCTGAGCGCCGAAGAATTGATGCTTTTGAACTGTGGTGTTGGAGAAGACTCTTGAGAGTCCCTTGGACTGCAAGGAGATCCAACCAGTCCATTCTGAAGGAGATCAGCTCTGGGATTTCTTCGGAAGGAATGATGCTAAAGCTGAAACTCCAGTACTTTGGCCACGTCATGCGAAGAGTTGACTCATTGGAAGAGACTCTGATGCTGGGAGGGATTGTGGGCAGGAGGAGAAGGGGACGACAGAGGATGAGATGGCTGGGTGGCATCACTGACTCGATGGACGTGAGATTGAGTGAACTCCGGGAGTTGGTGTTGGACAGGGAGGCCTGGCGTGCTGTGATTCATGGGGTCACAAAAAGTTAGACACGACTGAGCGACTGATCTGATCTGATCTGAACATACATATCACCAAAGCAGAAACTAATGCTTGATCGTTCTACCCTTCAAGCTATATTTTGTCATCATTTTCTCTCCTTTCTTGATAATCATCTGTAAGTAAGTAAGTGAAGTTGCTCAGTCGTGTCCAATTCTTTGCCACCCCATGGACAGTAGCCTACCAGGCTTCTCCGTCCATGGGATTTCCTAGGCAAGAGTACTGGAGTGGATTGCCATTTCCTTCTCCAGCATCTGTAAAGGATAGTCAATGTTTATTCATTTAAAAAAAAAAAATCACTGCTATAGTTCTTAATCACTTGTGGTGCAGATTCTCCCCATTCTTTTACTGAAATTTTTTCCTCAAACGTCATCAGCAAACTCTTTTTGCCAAATTCAGTGACGTGATCCCAATCTCCATCCTCCTTGACTCTGTCTGGAACTAAGTAATATCAGCTTTACTGACTTTAAAAGTCCCCACCTGCTATGGCATCTGTTAGCTTAGTTATCTTGGCTTCCCCACAACACTCCACCCCTCTGACTTCTGTTGGTCCTCATCCCCCTAAAAACCCCTGTGTCCCCAGTATTCTGTTCTCACTCTTGTTCTATCCAGTGGATTTATTTACCAACATTGCTTGAAATATTACTTTAAGAAAGATGAAAGCTCAATCTTTGCATTACCTTCTTTCCTTTCAACAGAAGAACATTTTCCCCCCAAATATTTATAATGTCTTTGAGTGACCTCTCAAAATTAAGCTCCTTCTCTTGATGTGCCTATGCCATTACTAGACACACCTTTTACCTAGGTACCAGAGTAAGTGTTTGGTTTCCTTTCTTTCTTTCATAAATGACATTTTATTCATTGCTAAATAAATCCCATACATTTACCATGATGCCACTCAAATTTGCCTTCTTATTCCCAATTTTATTGCCACAAGCATCACTCAGAGGCTCAGTTTTTTTTTTAATTGACAATTCTAATAGAATACTAATAGCTCTATATCCTTCACAGTTCTCTTCCACAATCCATTATTCACACTAAGCCAGTTCTAATCACACTATTTCCTCAATTAAATCCTTTAGTAGCAGCACTTTATCTCTTCCCACCTCATCCCCAAGGGATGGGGAAGGCCATCCCTTCCCCAACTCTGGTATGGCTATGCTAGAAACTGTGCCTTAATTCCCTCCATATGTTCATTCCTCCATCTAAATGGATCAGCTCACTAATCCCTAAACAAACACGTGCATTTCTGTGATGTCTTTGCTGATGCTGTTTCTTCATCCTGAATATCTTTTGATCTCCCCTTGTTCAAATCATACTCATCTTTCATTGCACCCTCCTACCACTCTCTCATTCATGCATTCATCTATTCATAAATTAAGATTAAGAGACATTTATTGAGTTTCAATTGTGTATCAGTTAGGCACAAGCAAGACAGACAAGACGCCTTCCACCAGGGGAGACAGACAATAAGAAGGGTGACCACAGTGGCTGAATCATTAGAAAGGAGGAAAAGAAGTATGAAATGAGGTTGGAAATCAGGCCATGTCAGAAATTTGAGCTTTTACTTGTCTCTTAGACAATAGGAATAGCAATAGGAATAGGAAGTCACTTAGCAATAGGAAGTCACTGATGGGTTTCTAAGTAAAGTAAAGCACAGTTTATTTTGAAAAAAATCACATTAGCTGATGTGGAGGGACAGTAAAAGTGGGAAAAGGGAAACCAGAGAGGATGCTATGGCAGTGGTGCTCAGTAAGAATGGTAGTGGTTTGACTAGATGACAGCAGTCAGAATGGAAAGATGGGTGTGGGTTTGATAGGTATTTGGAGGCAGCACTGATTGGATCTGATGGATAAAGGAATTACATGAAATACAGGATAAAGGAATTACATGAAAAAAGGAGTTAAGTTTTTGTTCTGAGCAATTAGATAGCAATCTTATTTACCAAGGTTCAAAAGACTAGAGGAGGAATAGGTATGTGGGAGAAAATTAGGAGCTCAATTTTTAACACTTAAAAAAATCATTCATATGCAAATAAATGTTCATGGCAGCGTTAATCATAGTAGCCCAATACTGGAAAAAACTTAAGTGTCCAATCTTTTCTTATTGGTCAGTTGCTCAGTTGAGTTGGACTCTTTGTGACCCCGTGGACTGCAGCACACTAGGTTTCCTTGTCCTTCACTGTCTCCCAGAGTTTACTCAAATTCATGTCCATTGAGTCGATGATGCCATTCAACCATCTCATCTTTTGTCACCCTCTTCTCCTCCTGCCTTCACTCTTTCTCAGTGTCATGATCCTTTCCAATGAGACGGCTCTTCACATCACGTGACTGAAATACTGGAGCTTCAGCTTCAGCATCAGTACTTCCAATGAATATTTAGGGTCTATTTCCTTTACGATTGACTGGTCTGAACTTGCCGTCCAAGGGACTCTCAAGAGTCTTCTCTAACACCACAGTTCAAAAGCATCAATTCTTTGGTGCTCAGCTTTCTTTAGAGTCCAACTCTCACATTCATACATGACTACTAGAAAAACCATAGCTTTGACTAGACAGACCTTTGTTGGCAAAGTAATGTCTCTGCTTTTTAATATGCTGTCTATCAGAGATGTATTAAAAGCTATGACTAAAAAAGACATATTAAAGCTATGACCAACTTTACTTTTCTTCCAAGGAGCAAGTGCTTTTCAATTTCATTGCTATAGTCACCATCTGCAGTGATTTTGGAACCTAAGAAAATAAACTCTGTCACTGTTTCCATTGTTTCCCCATCTATTTGCCATGAAGTGATGGGACCAGATGCCATGATCTTAGTTTTTTGAATGTTGACTTTTAAGCCAGCTTTTTCACTCTCCTCTTTCACCTTCATCCAGAAGCTCTTTAGTTCCTCCTCACTTTCTGCCCTTAGGGTAGTGTCATCTACATATCTAAGGTTATTGATATTTCTCTTGGCAATCTTGATTCCAGCTTGTGGTTCATCCAGTCTGGCATTTCACATGATGTACTCTGCATATAAGTTAAATAAGCAGGGTGACAATATACAGCCTTGACATACTCCTTCCCAATTTTGAAGTAGTCTGTTGTTCCATGTCCAGTTCTAACTCTTGCTTCTTGACTTGCATGCAGGTTTCTCAGGAGGCAGGTAGGGCGGTTTGGTATTCCCATCTCTTGAAGAATTTTCCACAGTTTGTTTTGTGCCACACAGTCAAAGGCTATGGCATAGTCAATGAAGCAGAAGTGGATGTTTTTCTGGAATTCTCTTGCTTTTTCTATGATCCAATGGATGTCAGAAATTTGATCTCTGGTTCCCCTGAGGTTGCCATTAGCCCCACTACAGAGCTGCCTGGTGGGTGATCCACAAATTGGAGAACAATGATATCAGAGAAGTTCTCACACTGTTGTGAAAGTTCTAGACCTCCCAACAGACTTCTCAACCTGGGGATCTGGCAAAGGGACTGAGAATCCCCAGGGAATCTGACTTTGAATGTCAGCGGGATTTGATTACTGAACTTCCACAGGACTGGGGAAACAGAGACTCTTGGAGGGCACAAACAAAACCTTGGGTGCACCAGGACCCAGGATAAAGGAGCAGTGACGCCACAAGAGACTGAGCCAGACTTGTGTGTGTGTGTTTGGGGGTCTCCCGTGGAGGCGTGAGTTGACAGTGGCCTACTCTGTGTTCAGGGGTACTGACAGCAGCAGTCCTGGGAGGCATGTTGTGCTGACGTAAGTCCTTTTAGAGGAGCCTTACCCCTGCTATACTTTGGCCTCAGGCCAAACTACAGGAGGGAACACAGCCTCACCCATCAGCAGAAAATTGGATTAAAGATTTACTGAGCACAGCCTTGCCCACCAGAGCAAGACTCAGTTTTTCTCAAAGTCAGTCCCTCCCATCAGGAAGCTTGAACAAACCTCTTATCCTCCTCCAACAGAGGGCAGACAGAATAAAAACCACAATCACAGAAAACTAATCAAAATGTTCACGTGGATTAGAGCTTTGTCTAACTCAATGAAACTATGAGTCATGCCTTGTAGGGCCACCCAAGACCAACGTGTCATGGCAGAGAGTTCTGACAAAAAAGATGGTCCACTGGAGAAGGGAATGGAAACCACTTCAGCATTCTTGCCTTGAGAACCCCATGAATAGCATGAAACGTCCATCTACTGAGGAATTAAGAAGACTATGGTATATCCATTCAATGAAATGCTACTTGACAATCACAAAGAATTAAATACTGATTCATGCTACAATATAGATGAACCTTGAAGACATTATGCTGAGAGAAAAAGGCCAGACCCAAAAGCCTGTAAATAGTAGGCTTAGATTTATTTGAAATGTCCAGAATAGGCAAATCATAGAGACAGAAGTTAGATTAGTGGTTGTGAATGGAGGTAACTTTTAATTATTATGGGGTTTCTTTTTGAGGTGCTGAAGTTGTTCTGAATTAAATAGTGGTTTTGGTTGACAACTCTGTGAATATGAAAATCACCGAGTTATATACTTTAAAAGGGTGAAACTTGTCATATGTGTATTGTCTCCTGCCAATGTAGAAGACACAGGAGATGTGTGTTTGATCCCTGGGTTGGGAAGATCCCCTGGAAAAGAAAATGGCAACCTACCCCTATATTCTTGCCCGAAAAATCCCATGGACAGAGGAGCCTGGTGGGCTACAGTCCAAAGGGTTCCAACAAGTTGCACACAACTGAGCACAAGTGCTTAGAAAAGTGCATAGTAAGTCTTCTTACTATGATATCCATTTCCAGTATTTCAGCAGAACCTAGCACTGAGAGAACCATGCATAAATATTTGATATTACTAACATTTAAAATAAAAATATTGAATAACAATCAAATACATGGCTGAGAATTTTCTCTGGGAAAGTCTAAAAGGAGACAGGAAGGTAAAAGAAACATGCCAAAGAGGTTTTTTTTTTTTTTTTTTTTTTCAATTGGGGGTAACTAATTCAGAGGCCCACCCAGGTGGATATTACCACCTGGTAAAAGATGCCTGCACACATCGCTATTACTTCCATTTCCATTCAGGTGTATCCTAAGAATCAGAGCACAGGTGAACGGAAAAGACAAACTAAGGTTTTTTCCTTAATTATCTCTGTCACCCAGAGAGAAAGGAAATAGGCCACCTGTGACTGACACTGAACATACTCGTCAGAGAGAGCTCAGCTTGGGGCAATTTCACACAGCCAAGCAAAAACAGATTCTTTGAGATCTCATGAAAGACCGGGTCCAGAATTTTTCAGGATGATTTATTTATGAGACTCACTTTACATACTCATTAGAAATATAGATTTTAAGGATCTTATGCTGGTAGTGGGAAAGGAGAGCTATGAAAATCTGAATCTCAAACAAGTTCTTTAGGGTGTTCTGCCTGTTTACATTTGAGATCCCAACTCCAGTCGTTCAGACTAACTGAAATATCATTGCCACTTAGTGGCAGTAGATCCAAATTACAGGTTCAAATGTCACTGCATAGTTTTGTTGTTCAGTTGCTAAGTTGTGCCTGACTCTTTGAGACCCCACAGATTGCAGCAGGCCAGGCTTCCATGTCCTTCATGATCTCCCAGAGTTTGCTCAAACTCATGTTCATTGAATTGGTGATGCCATCCAACCATCTCATCCTCTGTTATCCCCTCCTCCTCCTGCCCTCAATCTTTCCCACCAACAGTGTCTTTTCCATTGAGTCAGCTCTTTGCATCAGGTGGCTGAAGTATTGGAGCTTCAGCTTCAGCTTCAGTCTTTCCAATGAATATTCAGGGTTGATTTCCTTTAGGATTGACTTGTTTGTTCTCCTTGCAGTCCAAGGGACTCTCGAGAGTCTTCTCCAGCAGCACAGTTCAAAAGCATCAATTCTTGGGCTTTCAATCTGCTTTATGGTCCAGCTCTCACATCCGTACATGTCATTACATGGTAGAATCAGCAGTTAAAAATTTCAAGCAACCATAAAATTGTCAAAATTTAATGAGAGCAGTCACCTTTGTCATCTCCAACCCACAGACATGTTTTCCAGTTTTCTGGGATTAGCTTATGTAGAATTTATACCATCTGGACTCTTGTGGATATAACCTCTATTTTTATTTATTCCTTTTGTTAAAAATTAAATTTGAAAATAGACCTTATCTTTTTGATTCTAACTATAAATTCTCATAACATGCAGTCAGTTTTTAGAATTAAAAAAAGATGTCCAAAATTAGGTAATATGATCTGTAAGAAATTCTTCTGTCAGGAAACCCGAGAGAAGAGGAATTTTAATAGAGAAAATGTCTGGAATGATTAGTTTTGCTCTTTGGGCTCTATAGTTGTCCATTAAGGGGAGAATATGCAAAAGGAGTTGGTATCCAGAATGTTTTCTTTATCTATTTTCAGAGAATCTAGATCTTATAAAAACCAATTCTTTTCTGAACATTTGAATTAGAATAGACTTAGCTTTGCTGATCTCAAATTCTTTCTGGTTTACTTTTGTCATGAGAAGTGGCCATACTTCTGTAAAGTGGGAGCAGAAGTAAGTGCTTCATCTTAAAATACAACTAGTATTACATAATAGATCATGGTATCAAAGCCTGTTTTACTAGGAGTGAACAAGAACCAAGCATGGTATAACACAACTTTAAATTGGGCACCGTTCCACTCAGCTCCAGTGTGGCAACTTCACAACAAGACAGCTTGGCAATGTTCAACATGATTTACAACCAAAGATTGTGTGTTCCCCATGAAAAGAAAACGGTAACAGGGATAATGCTCATAAATGAAATACATGAAAATTACAACCACTTTATCCATAGGTCTCCTATTATTTAGTGTTCTTTCAGCTTCTGTAAAAAGTCTTGTTCTGATGGATTTCTGTAGCAATGTTTAAAAATTGTAAAAATTTGAGATGAAATTCACATAACATAAAGCAAGCCATTTTAATTGGGGGATAATTTTTTTCCCCAAGTTGTGTTGGTTTCTGCTGTACATAAATCAGCCATAAGTATACATACATCCCCTCCCTGTTGAACCTCCCTTCCCCTCATCCCTCCCCTTCTAAAGTGTTAGTGTTAGTCACTCAGTGGTGTCTGACCCTTTGTGACCCCTTGGACTATAGCCTGCCAGGCTCCTCTGTCCGTGGAATTCTCCAGGCAGGAATGCTGGAGTGGGTTGCTATTTCCTTCTCCAGGGGTTCTTCCCTACCCAGGGATTGAACCTGGGTCTCCTGCATTGCAGGCCGATTCTTTACTGTCTGAGCCACCAGGGAAGCCCATGTTGAGCTCCCAGTGTTATATAGCAACTTTCCTTCAGCTATCTATTTTACATATGGTAATGTATATGTTTCAATGCTACAAGATGTAAACACAAGATAAGGCATTTTTAAAGTGAATAATTCACTGGTGATGCAATCACCACCTCTAGTTACAAATAATTTTCCTATTCCAGAAGAAACCCCATACCCATTAATATACCAATGTCTTTGAATGATATATGGAGATAATTTCAAGCTATAAAAGTGTTTACATTGTTGCCAAAGCTTTTTTCAGTTTAGTTATGTCAGCTGGGAGGAGTTTATAATCAGAGAATTTAAACAGCCTCACAGGATGCAATCAGAACAGTTGTTAAACCATGGGACACTGATGAAAAGAATTCATTTGCATGTCAAGGAAGGCTCTGACTTTGAAGATACAACACATTCCCTTGCAAATAGAAAAGCCAACAAAAATGTGGGCAAAGAGTCTGTGGGTTGCTTTATATGCATTTTATTAGCAATAATAGAATTATCTATGCAAATTTATGGCAAGATGTCTAGGCAAGCATGTCATGCCCACCAGCTTGAGGTATAAAAGGTCCCGTGCAGGACGAGAACTTCATTCCTTCTTGGGTAACTTGCTCCTCACATTCTATCCAAATCCTTCCCAACTCCTGCCACGATGACTCGTTTCTTCTGCTGCGGAAGCTACTTCCCAGGCTATCCTTCCTATGGAACCAATTTCCACAGGACCTTCAGAGCCACCCCCCTGAACTGCGTTGTGCCCCTTGGCTCTCCCCTGAATTATGGTTATGGATGCAATGGCTACAGCTCCCTGGGCTACTGTTTTGGTGGTAGCAACTTTAGCAACCTGGGCTGTGGCTATGGGGGCAGCTGTTATAGGCCATGGGGCTCCGGCTCTGGCTTTGGCTACAGCACCTACTGACGGACCATGACTCCAGATGACTACGGGACTCGCCCTCAATTCTCTGTGTGCAGAACAGCCTGAAAAACAATGACTGTCTTCCTGCCTCCAGCAACGCTTGAGAGAGATACATCTTCCATGTTTTTGCAGTCTTCTTGCTGAGATCCTGATCTTTGACATTGCTGAACAAGTCACCCAGGCATCAAATGCTGAGCTGATACTCATCTACAGCCAGAGCAAGATTTTGTATTTCTCTAACATACTTGAATTTTACTAATGAAGCAGACAGTCTGTCTCCTATGGTAGCTCTGCCCGTGTATCATGAAATTCTGCATCAATATCAATGCATTACTATTAAATGTGTGAGTAGGAAGGGGTTTTGCTGTTCATCACAATAAATCCAATTCATTCAGCACAAACATTTTTGTTCTGGTTGTTTATTTTATTGTATCTTTTGTTTGTTCATTTTGCTCTCATCAACCAGTTTCAACCTGTGAGGGTGGACTTCAATCACATTTAGGGTGATGCCTAACAATTTTGTCCCTTTATGTTGAGATTCTCAATTTTTAAAAAAATTCTTTAGAAAGTCCTGAATTTAACCAGAATACAGATGACCCTTGAACAGTGTGGGAGGTTAATCCATGTATAATTTATGTTCAGCCCTTTGTGTCTGCGATTTCTCTGCATCCATGGATTCAAACAACGGTGGAGTGTGTAGCATTATAGTGCTTACTACTAAAAAATTCTGCATATAAGTGGACTTTTGAAGTTCAAACCCACTTTATTCAAGGGTCAGTTGTATAGTCTGTACACTGCGATTGTTAGTGTTTCTTTATGCTGATTATAAATAGGAAATTTTCTTAGCTGTTCAATGTTAAAAGAAAGTTCTTTCCTCCTTTCATTATTGACACAATTCCATTTAGCTTCTTCCTCTTTTCCTGCTGTTTATAGAACTCATTATAGAGAGATTTAAACCCCATACACTGTTGGAAAAATTTCCTTAAGTGGAATGAGTTATGAAACTCTTTTTAAGACTTTCTAAGATTTGGTTAATAAAGATAAGCCAGAAACTAAATCACATAATACTTTTTTCCCTTTTTGATTGATGGGTTTTATTTTTCCCACCTTATTCACTTCTGATTATATATGTAGGCATATTAAAAATGAAGTATTTGTTCTTTGGAATGATCAATTCAGTTCAGTTCATGATAGTTGCCATCAAAAGCACTTGAAATGATATGTGATCTGCACTTAGAAAATGCTTCCTGAGAAAACTCTGCTCTGTTTGAATTAAAGCTCATTCATTTATGCATAAAGTATTTATTGAACCCCTACCTGTCTCAGAAAAGATGCTCAATAATTGTGCATTGACTTGTTAAATTTCTGCTTTATGGGTGCAAAATATTGTATAGTCTGATACAAGGTTCATTTATGTATGTATGAAGTTACTGGGCTCTGGTCACTCTGTTTAAAACTGGGTGGCTGTACAAACCTGCCACAACCTCTGGGCTGAGACACTCATTCAGTAGACACTCACCAAGAAGCTACAACCCCACACACTGTCCTAAAATGTGGGGACAGAGATAAATAAAACATAATTCTGACTTTCAAGAGTTAAATATATTTTTGTTGTTGTTCAATTGCTAAGATGTGTCTGACTCTTTGCGATCCCATGCACTGCAGTGCCAGGCTCTTCTGTCCAACCTCCTGGAGGTTGTCCAAATTCATGTCCATTGAGTCTGTGATGCTATCCAACCAGCTCATCCTCTACCACTTCCTTTTCCTTTGGCCTTCAATCTTTCCCATCATCAGGGTCTTTCCCAATGAGTCAGTTCTTCACATCAGGTGGCCAAAGTATTGGAGTCTCAGCTTCAGCATCAGTCCTTCCAATGAATATTCAGGGCTGATTTCCTTTAGAATTGACTGGTTGGTCTCCTTGCAGTCCAGGGGACTCTAAAGAGTCTTCTCTAGCATCACAATTCAAAAGCATCAGTTCTTCAGCACTTCAGCCTTCTTTATGGTCCAACTCTCATATCCGTCCATGACTACTGGAAAAACCATAGCTTTGACTGTGCAGACCTTTAATAGTCTCTTATTTTATGATAATTAATGTGTTATATTAATAAATGATTATCCAAAGACTCATTTCCTTCCAAGGACCCAAAATAAGAGATAGCCTATAACAAGATATATATCCCTTGATTTTGGTTTATCCAACTTTCCTCATGATTAGATTCATACTTAGCATGTTTTGATACAAATGCCATAGAAGTAATGCTGAATCCTTTTCAGTGCATTGAATAAGGAGACACTTTATGTTGGTTCATGCAAATTTGGTTGTTTGGTTACTTTGATCACTTGATGAAAGTAGTTTCCTATATGTTTCTTCACTGCAAATTTGCTATTTTTCTCTTTGTAATTAATAATTTTTATTGAAGCCTTGACACTATGCAAATATTATATTCCTTATCAAGTTTTCATCCACTGTCTTAGGATTCATTCACAGTTTTTAAATAATTTTATACATCCTTCTACATTTATTGTTTGGCAATCTATTGTAAGAAAGAACTTTCTCTTCTCCCCATTTATTTTTATGTGCTTATTTATTGTTATCAAAAGCTATATCAGTGTGGGCTTGAGGATTCTTATTTTACTCAATGTGTTACCATCCATTAATATTATTTTTTCATTAATAATATTATTAACTTTCAAGCTTTAATTGCCCCAGATTTGGAGAGTGGGAACATCATCATTCTGGCTTCTTTGTCCTTTAGAAATGGTTCCCATTGCTGTCTGATCAATGCTTTACTTTCTGACTCAATGAGATATTCCAGGTTCATCTTGAACTCTTCTGCTTCAATCATGGGAGCACTGGATCCCTTTGGTAAAGACTGGTATTTAGAAAATATGATATAGGTGTTAAGTGTACTCACTGCTATGGTATCATTGCTACATATGCTAATTTCTATCCTCTCATATTAAACCAGTTAATCCTAAAGGAAATCAACTCTGGTCATTCATCAGAAGCTGAAGCTCCAATACTTTGGCCACCTGATGTGAAGAGCCAACTCATTGGAAAAGACCCTGATGCTGGGAAAGATGGAGGGCAGGAGGAGAAGGGGAAGAAAAAAGATGAGATGGTTGGATGGCCTCACTGACTCAATGGGCATGAGTTTGAGCAAACTCTGGGAGATGGTGAAGGACAGGGAAGCCTGGCGTGCTGCAGTCCATGGGGTCTCGGAGAGTTAGACACAACCTAATGGCTGAACAATGCACAATAACATACGTTACAACAGTCATTGCTATGGTTGTTAATCATTCTTTCAGATTTAATAATGACACACTGACAAGCTTCACAGGAGTTCTGGGTTTGGGGGAAAGTCATTGACAGGCAGAATTCACGTTAGGGTGAGAGAACGGTGGCTGACCTTCAGGCTGGATGAGGTCTCCAAATGTCAGGGTGTAAAGGTCTAAAGTTTTGCTCTAAAGTTGAAATGACAAGTTGCCCTGGTACTCTCTTGTTCTTCAATGAGAGTTTCATTTAACTACTTTATCTTTGTTTCAGTCCCACAGTTGCTTTTTTTTTTTTTTTTTTTATATATTCTAAGTCCCAATTCTTCCTGTGAATTTGAAGGGAAGGTCTGCTTAGTTTCACTTGTAGACTCCTCCTATCATAGTCTCTGCCATGACTTTCTCCTTGTTTTTCCTTCGTTTCTTTTCCGTCATCCAGACATTTAGTTATCTCTCCTCCATTGATATTGTCCCCACAATTCTCCTTGTCATTGTTGGCTTCCAACATTTGCTTTAATTTAATGGATTCTGGGAAAGGGGAGGGGAAGAAATCTGGTTCATCTGCCAACCTAAAAAGCATAAAATCCTTAAAGAGGACAGGAAGGGATTAAGAACAACAATAACTACCTGTCTTCTTTTCTCCCACAGTAATTATGTAATAGATACAACAATAGATAATTTCACTATTTATTTGCATAAAAATTTTTTGAGATGGATTTCCTTATTATGTTACTAAAGAGGAAACAAATGTTGAAAATTTAGTGATTTGTTTGAGGCTGCATCATTCATTTGTAAAGAAAAATGCCAATCTATAGCAATGGGGACCTGACTCTAAATCCATCCCTCCACTATAAAACAGGTCATGTAGCATTTTAAAAATTATGAACTCTTTCCCAGAAATATCCCTGCCTAATGCACTCCTTATGCCATTAATAACTATATCTAATATAGTTACTATATTAGATATATATTGGATTTACATTTTACAGAATATCTGTAGAATTTTGTTTAATTCTGACAATTATCTTGGGAGATGGGTATCATGAAAATATTGATGGAAATTGAGTAATTTTCCCAAGTGGGAAAATATTTATCAACTGGGAGAGTTAAGCTCTGAGCCAAGGTATCAAACTGAGGTCTTCTGACTCCTTTCATGAACATTATTCTACCACTGATAACAAAGGCAAAACATTCATTATGTGTTTAGTGATTTGACCCTAATTGAGGTTATCAAGATCCTCCAGTATTTTTCTAAGCTTGTCAAATCAGTTTAATAAATATTATGCTTCATTCTTTGTCTTGATTCCAAGTTCTTGGATTTTTCCCATCTCAGTATCTCTAAGAAATGGTGGCAGACCTTCACTCCCCATTTCTGCATCCATTCACACCCTCATCATTTCTTGCCTAGATTAAAACACCAGATGCCTGTCTAGTGTGCCAGGTAGAGTCTAGCCCATCTTCTACACTACAGATGAAATCATCACTCAAAATGAAAATCTAATAACATGACTTTCTTAACAGACTCTGGCTATTTTGTGGTTACTTACAGATTTCAGGATAAAGATCACTTAGTGGCACACAAGAACATCAGTTTCTCTAGTCCCATTTCCTACTTCATTATAACATGCTTCCCTCTCTCCTGCAATGGGACGTATTATAGTTCTTTGCTGTTTCTGCCCTAGTCTTCATCTAGCAAACTCCTACAGAGCCTTCAAAAGGACTTCCTCTACCCCAGGGGTCCTCCCTTGTTTCAGCTGAAAAGCCTCACCTCTGTTACAGTGCTCACATGGCTCTGCTCACCATCTGAGACCACCTGGAGCACACTGTAATCAGCAAAGTTGGGCTTATTAACTCATTGTGACAATGGAGATCATGCAACATGAGAAACTGTAGGATGTCTCAATAAGAGGTGTAGGAGGGGCTTGTTCTAGGATTTGCCCTTGAGGGATTCTATATTGGAGATGATTAAAGGAGGCGGTGGCTTCCCAGGTCGCCCAGTGGCAAAGAATTTGCCTGGCAATGCAGGAGACACAGAAGATGTGGGTTGGATCCTTGGGTCGGGAAGATCTCTTGGAGGAGGAAATGGCAACCCACTCAAGTATTCTTGCCTGGGAAATGTCATGGACAGAGGAGCCTGGTGGGCTACAGTCCATGAGGACACAAAGAGTCAAAACGCAACTGAGCATGCATGCGTACACACAAAAGAGGCAGGCGTATCTTTTGGATTGGGTACCATCTGCAACAAAATTTCACAAAGTTAGTGGTTTAAAAACAACACACATTTACTCTTACAATTTTGGAGGTCAGAAGTTCCAAAATCAAGGTGCTGGTAGGACTGTATTCATTGTGGAGGCTTTAGAGAACAACCTATTTCCTTGCTTTTCCAGATTTAATAGGCTGCCCCAGTTCCTTTGTATCTTCAAAGGCAATAGCATAGCATTTTCAAATCTCATGCCCTGATTCTGACTCTGACCCTCCTACTTTGCTCTTTCATTTTAGGGATCCTGTTGATTATTGGGACGACCCAGATAATCCAGAATAATCTCCCTACCTCTAGGCTGGTGGATTAGCAACCTCAATGCCCTCTTGTCATCTAATGTAACATATTCATAGGTTCTGGAAATTGGGATAGTGGCATCATTGAGTGAGTGAGTGAGTGAAGTTGCTCAGTCGTGTCTGACTCTTTGCGACCCCATGGGCAGTAGCCTGCACCAGGCTCCTCCGTCCATGGGATTTTCTAGGCAAGAGTACTGGAATGGGTTGCCATTTCCTTCTCCAGGGAATCTTCCCAACTCAGGGATCTAACCCAGGTCTCTCACATTGTAGACAGACGCTTTACCATCTGAGCCACCAGGGAACCCCATAAGTCTATCTTCCACGAGAAACAGACCTAATTCTATGGTTGGATATTTTAACAAGACTTTTATCGAAGAAATGGAAAAATGCTGAAGCTGTCATTGGTAAATAGGGCAGCAGTCACTGTAAATGATGTTTAGTCACTTTTTTTGGTTTGGATAGTGTTCTTGTTTTCATCTGTTTTTGGGTGTGAGTACAGAGTGGTTTTGTTTTTGTCTCTCTCCATCTCTCACTGCCTGATCCTGTCTTATTTGATGCTCTTTCTGAGGACTGTGTGTGGGGAGCAGGGAATGCTCTGGTTTCCTGTTTGTGTTTTCAGGGCTGCTGTTTATCTTTCTCACCATCATTAGTTGACAGGTTGGCTTCCCTCATTGTAGCATGTATGTTGTAAGGTTTTTGAGAGAAAGCCCCATGCTTTACTCAATGCTGTATCACCAGTGCTGTATCACAGACACTTGATAAATATTTGTTGAACTAATATAATTATTTAAAGCCTTAGAGAAAAAGCCCACTCCCTTTCCATTTAGAATATGGTCAGCAGACAACAGACATGGAAATCCTCTGGAAGCGTCTTCAATACGCACAGTCGTGGGCCTTCCTTGTCAGAATCATACTCTGCACACAGACAAGATCTGCAGGTGATTTGTGTGCATGTAAAATTTAAGTATTGGGTGGGGGGACTTCCCTGATGGTTCAGTGATTAAGAATCCACCTGCAATGCAGGGGATGTGAGTTCCATCCCTGGTTGGGGAACTAAGATCCCCCATGCCAAGGGGCGACTAAGCCTGAGAGCTGCCAATATTGAGCCTGTGTTCTGCAACAAAAGATGCTGCATGATGCAGTAAAGAGCCTCGTGCCACAAGCAAGACCCAATGCAGCCAGAATAAACAAGCAAACATATAAATACAAACATAAATAAATGAAAAATCGATATAAAAAGATTTGAGTCAAAAGATTGGTCAAGTCCGGTTAATTCTTTATCCCAAAAGAAGGAGAGGAGACATTTCTCATTGTTGATTTTTTTAAGTGTTGATGAGACAGTATTAACATTTTCAGCAACAAGGAAAAGTTAAAAAATTATTTTCCCATACTTTTGTTCTATTTTTTATTGTTATTTACAGAAAAACTAGTTCCCTTTTCTTTTTTTTAATTTTTATTGAAGATAGAGAAATAGCTCTTAAAATTATAGCAGGAGAGCTTTCTACTAGATAAATGGAAATATTTCTTGTTTCTATGGCCTGCCGGGCAGAGACTGCTCAGCATGTTCTATGACTCCAGAGTATGTTGAGTATGGTTGTCTCTAAAAATACCCTGTTATTCCTCAGACACCAATTCCTTTTCAATGACTTGCCTCTGAGGCTCCTGGCATTATCATTGACAATGATAATCAAGTTAGAGTGCACGTAAAATCCTGTTCTGTTTTCTTCACTTTCAATCATCCTCCTTTACACATATACCTCACTATTTCCATTCTGAAGCTTTTTTGTCCTACGCACTTGGTTGCCAGGACATTCAAGGCTTTCTTAATGAACAACCTTAAATGTTAAGAGAAATCTTTGGGACCAAAGCCTCATTTTTTAAATTTAAATTTATTTTTATGTTCGTTTTTGGTTAGCAGAGACTTTGAAGAAATGATGATCTTGATAGATGGAACTCATCATCCTTTGTAGTTTGGCTGTAATAGGAAACACTGTTTTCAAATCATCAGATGAGCATGACCTCAGATATTCCAAAGGGTAACCAACAAGTAAATACGTTGAAATGTGTCCCTTCCACTCATTAGCAAGTCTGCCTTAGCACTGAGGTAGCACGGCAGACCATAATTTCTCATCCTTGATCCTTTTCACTAACTCAGCTTGCCGGTTGCTGCTGTGGCTGAATTTTATATACATTTCCAGTTTCTGACTCTAACTCTCCCTTTATGTCACAAGAAGTAGACCTCAGCTCCTCCATTTTGCATCAACGGGAACAGAAGGTAGATGCTCAAAAAGGACCTTCAGATCCCACTAGAGACTAAAATCTTGCAGCAAAAAAGGTAATGTCTTTGGGAATTTCTTTTTCATGTTGATTCTGAAACACATGTGAGATGTTTTTGGCCAGAGTCAGTGAGCCTTTTATGCATCTAGGCATTATTGTGGTATCACATTATTTCTTAAGAAAACCACACGGGTTCTACATCAAATAGGAAATTTCATTAATTAGTTGCTTGCTCTACCATTAACCTAGTAGCCTCACAAATGTGGCTTAGCCCCAAGAGTGCTTCAATAGCAAGGTAGTGAAATTGTGTCTCAAGTTGGTCCCAGGACCTTGTCAGCAAGTTCTGATCCATGTCAGGTGACCACTCTTGGAGTATGCTGCCTGGCAGTCACATTTGACTGCATGTGACCTTGACTTCAGACCAGCGTTTTTGACCTTGGCTCTGTTGACATTTGGGGCTGGATAGTTTTTTGTCGTTGAGGGGAGAGGAGTGTTCTGTGCACTGTAGGATGTTTGGCAGCATCCCTGGCCTCTCTCATTAGATGGAAAGCAACAACCTACCAGTTATGACAAGTGAAATTGTCTCTAGATAGTTGCCAAATGTCCCCCGGGAAGCAAAGTTGTCCATGATAATAAGTTATATAAACTCTGCTTATTAATCCTGGCTAAGAAGGTGTCAGGTTTCCTGGGTAGCTCAGCTGGTAAAGAATCTGCCTGCAATGCAGGAGATCCTGGTTTGATTCCTAGGTTGGGAAGTTCCCCTGGAGAAGGGATAGGCTACCCACTCCAGTATTCTTAGGTTTCCCTGATGGCTCAGACAGTAAGGAATCTACCTGAAATTCAGGAGACTTGGGTTCAGTACCTGGAGGAAGGCATGGGAACCCACTCCAATATTCTTGCCTGGAGAGTACCCATGGACAGAGGAGCCTCGCGGGATACAATCTGTAGGGTAGCAAAGAGTCAGACACGACTCAGCAACTAAGCATATGGCAGAACACAAGAAGGTTTCTCCTTTTCTTCTTTCACCATTTTAAGCTCATCCCATTTTAAATTGTGTGTTTTCTTAACAAGGACACCTTTACAGATGGCTTAACAGTGAACAGTACAGGTTTCTCAAGGAGTGGCCAAAGCACTTTCTTCTTATTTTTTCACAGCACCACTTGGCTTATGTGGTCTTAGTTCTCTGATCAAGGATGAAAACTTGGCCACAGCGATGAAAGCACTGAGTCCTAACCACTGGACAGTGAGGGTTCCCCAAAGCACTTTATGGGATGATTTGGGCTACTTATTCAAAATGCAGACTCCTCAGACCTAGCCCAGACCCAGGGAATCAGAATCTACAGGAAGAGAGCTCAGTAGTATGCATATTGAATAAGTATTCAAGGAGATTTTTGCAGTTTAAACTTTGAAACTACTGCAGTGAAACATCTTGTAGAAATTTCAACATTTCTCTTCTGATATTCTGTTGTTACATTCTGTGCTTTAAATTGATGGCAGCTGGGAGCTCCTGAGTGTGTCTTAGCAGGGGTGTGTAACACAGTGAGCAAAATTATTCTGTACAGTCGCATGCTTAATTGACCAAATCCAATGGGAGATGGTTGGATTGTAATCTTAGCTTCTCAGTGATTTTGATGTTAGGATCATACAGTGGCTAAGATGGTGAGTCTCAGGGAATCAACTTACCTCTTATTACAGTAGAATGACTTGGGGCTCAGCAAGTAATCTGCCTAAATTCTTTCAGCAAGTGAGTGACCAATTTAGATTTAGAATACAGTAAGTCTTCTACATGCAAGCGAGTTTCTTTCTAGGAGTGCATTTATGAGTCTAATTTGCTCATACATACAACAGAGTTAGCCTAGTACACAACTAACACAATTGGCTATTTAGTGTTGCTGTTGTTGTTTAGTCGCTCAATCGTGTCCAATTCTTTGTGACCCCATGGACTGTAGCCCCCCAGGCTCCTCAGTCCATGGAATTTCCCAGGAGAGAATACTGGAGTGGGTTGCCATTTCTTCCTCCCAGGGATACTGCCCACCCAGGGATCTCCTGCATTGGCAAGTGGGTTCTTTACTGCTGCACCACGTGGGAAGGCCATTCAAGGGTTCTGCTTAATACTGTACTGTAATAGGTTTATGATACTTTTCACACAATACTTTCCTACAGTAAAGTACCTTGAAAGAAGGTACAGTAATACAGTGGAATGGCTGGCGTTTCTTAGCAGTACCAACTACATCACTGCTGCTTTTACACTTGCTTCTGGACATCCTGGGCTTGAAATAAAGATACTGTACTACTGTACCCTGTAAAGTTCACAAAGCACAACCACTTGTAGGGGATGCACAAAATGACGATGTACACCAGACACGTGAACTAACTTATGTGATTGGACATGGGAACACACGCTTTGAAAGTTTACAACTTGAAGATTGGTATGTAAAGAACTTACTATATTTGTTCATTCACTCATTAGCTCAAGTAATACTGATTAAAAACTTACATTATGGCCAGTATGGCACCCCACTCCAGTACTCTTGCCTGGAAAATCCTATGGATGGAGGAGCCTGGAAGGCTGCAGTCCATGGGGTCGCTGAGGGTCGGACATGACTGAATGACTTCACTTTCACTTTTAACTTTCATGCATCGGAAAAACAAATGGCAACCCATTCCAGTGTTCTTGCCTGCAGAATCCCAGGGATGGGGGAGCCTGGTGGGCTGCCGTCTATGGGGTCGCACAGAGTCGGACACGACTGAAGTGACTCAGCAGCAGCAGGCAATGAGGAATCAAGCCTGATGGAAGACATCATATTTGCTCTTCTAGAAGCAAGCACATTGGTGGGACAGGTGCCAATCACACAAAGACAGTTAAAGGACTACAGATAGGAGGGAGACAGTGGCCCTTATGATACGATAAGTGGACTTTGTCTCTTCAGGGACCACAGAAAGGCCTCCCAAGGGAAGTGACTGAACTAGTATCTGAAGGTTAATGGGAGTTGAGGACAAGAGAACAATTTCATGTAGAACAACCAACAAGTGACCAGACATTACACATTTGAAGATCTAAGATAGTCAGTGATGTCTAAGCAGAGAGAGTTGGGGAGTTTTAGGTCAGTTTAAACATAAAAAAATCTAAAAATCAAAGGGATGATGTTGAAATAGTTTTTAACATGTGTGTGCTTGTATATGTGTGTGTGTGTGTGTGTGCGTGTGTGTGGATCATAACCAGATCTACATTTTTTAAACAGTTAGGTGGTGAGAAGCAGTTTGTAAGGAGGGAAACTATTGACTCAGTGAGTTTTGCAGTCACTGTAGCAGTGTCAGTTCAGTTCAGTTCAGTGGTTCAGTCGTGTCCAACTCTTTGCGACTCCATGGACTGCAGCACACCAGGCCTCCCTGTCCATCACCAACTCCTGGAGCTTACTCAAACTCATGTCCATTGAGTCGGTGATGCCATCCAACCACCTCATCCTCTTTCATCCCCTTCTCCTCCTGCCTTCAGTTTTTCCCAGAATCAGGGTAGCAGTGTAGGTATGTAAATTGGTACCTTGGATTAGGTAGTACGGCAGGATGAACAAGGAGCTCCCAAAGTTGTCCACTCTGAATCCCTACAACCTATGAATATGATACCTTCCATGGAAAAAGGGGCACAGCAGAAGTGATGATGAAGTTAAAGATCTTGACGGGGGGAGATTATCTTGGATTCTCCAGGTGGCCCAACGTAGTCACAAGGGTCCTCATAAGAGGGGAAGGCAGAAGGATCAGAGTGAGTAGCAGCAGATGGGATGACAGAAGCAAGAAATTGGAGTGATGAAAGGAAGTGGGCACCGGCCAAGAAGGAGGGCCACTTCTGGAAGCTGAAGAAGGCCAGAAAACAGATTCTCCTCTCTAGAGTCTTTACAAGGAACTAGCCAAGTCAACACCTTAATTTCAGACTTCTCACTGCTGGAATTGCATGACAATACATTTATGTCTTTTTTTAGTCACCAAGTTTGTGGTAATCTATAGCATTAGGAACAGAGAAGGCAATGGCACCCCACTCCAGTACTCTTGCCTGGAAAATCCCATGGACAGAGGAGCCTGGTAGGCTGCAGTCCATGAGGTCGCCAAGAGTCGGACATGACTGAGCGACTTCTTTCACTTTTCACTTTCATGCATTGGAGAAGAAAATGGCAACCTACTCCAGTGTTTTTGCCTGGAGAATCCCAGGGATGGGGGAGCCTGGTGGGCTGCCATCTATGGGGTCGCACAGAGTCGGACACGACTGAAGCGATTTAGCAGCAGCAGTAGCAGGAACGGAGAAGGCAATGGCACCCCACTCCAGTACTCTTGCCTGGAAAATCCCATGGGCAGAGGAGCCTGGTAGGCTGCAGTCCATGGGTCTCGAAGAGTTGGACACGACTGAACGACTTCACTTTCACTTTTCACTTTCATGTATTGGAGAAGGAAATGGCAACCCACTCCAGTGTTCTTGCCTGGAGAATCCCAGGGATGGGGAAGCCTGGTGGGCTGCCGTCTATGGGGTCGCACAGAGTCGGACACGACTGAAGCGACTTAGCAGCAGCAGCATAGCATTAGGAAACAGTCAGAAAAACAGTAGAGCAGTGAAGCAGAGATTGATAGAAATTAGCGCATTCCAGAGAGCATTAGAAGGTAAAGTGACAGCACTCCATGACAGATTGCATTTGCAAAGTTTGGAGGGTGTCAAGGGTGACTCCTAGGTGTCCATTCTTATTATTCAGATGGCATCATCTCATGGGTGTAAATCTTAATTTCATATCTTTGATATGAAGATGCGATTTCTGAATGTGAGGCCCTAGACAACAATAATTAAATTTTGTATGCCAGTTAGTAAATTACCTGAAAGGAAGTCATATTTTGAGACTCACAGTATCTGATTACCAAAAAGTAGTAACCCAAAGGCGTTAGGAGGATTTTAAACCAAGAGCCTGGAGGATTTTAAATCAAGAGTCTAAGAGAGCCTCCACTTACCATTCTGGAAGCTTGAAGATTTTCTTTATTTTTTTCTTGTAGCAATGATTAGACGTAGTATCTACTATCTATTTTATCATCTCTAATTGTCCCAGATATCTTACAGAGCTTTGCAATTAGAGGACATCAGCACAGAATTACAGGTGTGCCGGGGTGTTGCTGCTCTTTAGTCTCCAGCTGACCTGGGCAGGATCTGGGGTGTCAGAGCTCATGGGGTAGCCATCTCTTCGAATGAGTCTTGTCAGATTATCCCACCATATCCTAGAGATGTGTAATGTACTTTGTGTGCTATTATGAGAAAAAAGAGATCAAATTGCCAACATTGGTTGAATCATACAGAAAGTAAGGGAATTCCTGAAAAACATCTACTGCTTCATTGACTGCACTAAAGTCTTTGACAGTGTGGATCACAATAAATGGTGGAAAATTCTTCAAGAGATGGGACTATCAGGCCATCTTACCTATCTCCTGAGAAACCTGTATGTAGGTCAAGAAATAACTGTCAGAACTTTACATGGAACAATGTAGTGGTTCAAAATTGGGTAAGGGGAATGACTAGGCTGTATATTGTCACCCTGCTTATTTAACTTATATGCAGAGTACATCGTGTGAAATGCTAGGCTTGATGACTCACAATCTGGACTCAAGATTGCTGGGAGAAATATCAACAACCTCAGATATGCAGCTGACACCACCCTTATGGCAGAAAGTTAAGAGGAACTAAAGAGCTTCTTGATGAAAGTGAAAGAGAACACTGAAAAAGCTGGCTTAAAACTCAATATTCAGAAAACAAAGATCATAGCATTCAGTCCCATCATTTCATGGCAAATAGAAAGGGAAAAAGTGGAAGCAGTGACAGCCTTTATTTTCCTGGGCTCCAAAATCATTATGGATGGTGACTACAACCATGAAAGTAAAAGACACTTGTTACTTGGAAAAAAAGCTATGACAAACCTAGACAGCATATTAAAAAACAGATATATCATTTTGTTGACAAAATTCTGTATAGACAAAGCTATGGTTTTCATGTGGTCATGTATGGATGTGAGAGTTGGACTATAAAGAAAGCTGAGTGCCAAAGAACTGATGCTTTTGAACTGTGGTGTTAGAGAAGACTCTCGAGAGTCCCTTGGACAGGAAGGAGATCAAACAAGTCAATCTTAAGGGAAATCAACTCTGAATATTCATTGGAAGGACTGATGCTGAAGCTCCAATACTTTGATCACCTGATGCAAAGAGCTGATTCATTGGAAAAGACCCTGATGCTGGGAAGGACTGAGGGCAGGAGGAGAAGGGGACGACAGAGGATGAGATGGTTAGGTAGCATCACTGACTAAATCAAGATTAATTTTATCAAACTCCAGGAGATAGAGAAGGACAGAGGAGCCTGGGGTGAGGCAGTCCATGGGGTCACAAAGAGTCAGACATGACTTAGCAACTGAACAATAGCAACAACAATGAAGAAAATTTGACAAGCACTGCCCTTTGTTATTTCTTCTCCCAGTGTCTTCCATGGATGTCCTGCAATTGAATGCCTAGTAGGGATATGATCCTGTTGATGGCTGTTAACTCACTTGTTATCATAAATCTCTCTAGCAGTTCTGTTTTAAAAAACCTAAGCAAAGAGGGGTATTTATTGGTTCACATAACTGAAAAGTCCAGGGAATATACTAGCTTCAGGCATGGTTGGCTCCAAGGCACAAACACTGTCATCAGGACTCAAGTCTCTCCATTATTTGGCTCCTCTTTCCTCTGTACTGACCTCATTCTCTGACAGGCTCTTTTGATATGATGGGTCCTGTTGGTTTGAGTTTTTCATCCTACAGAGCTAAGCAACCTCAGCAAAAAGATTCTGAGTCTGGATTAAGGATATAGCCTTCTCCTGGGCTGAAATTTCTTGGTCAGGTAAACAGGAAAAGGAAAGTTCCTGTACCTGGCGATCCTTTAAGATCAGAAAATTGTATCCAGAGTAAATGCTATGAATTAACTCTGGAGTACTCAGGCTTAAAACTTATTTACAGAGCTTAGATATTAGAGTGCCATTCTTCCAGATTATGGCCTGGCTATTTATATGGCTGGCCCTGAAGAAGAAACCTTACTTACTTGACTATATACGCGACTCAGCCTTTCTTTCCCTTTGACATGTCACTGCAAATGGACTGGCTGTCCTTCAGAAGACTACAGCTAACCCCAGCCTATCTTACATTTAGTTATACCATGGAATTTTGAATAGAAGCAACCTGAACCTCACCCCACTCAGACTTTGTGTTCTCTGGTGGTGGTGTTAGTTTAGTCGCTAAGTCTTGTCTGATTCTTTATGACCTCATGAACTATAATCCACCAGGCTCCTCTGCCCATGGAATTCTCCAGGAAAGAATATTGGAGCAGGTTGCCATTTCCTTCTCCAGGGGATCTTCCCGATCCAGGGACTGAACTTATGTCTCCTGCATTGCAGGGGGATTCTTTACCATTGAGCCATGAAGGAAGCCCTAACAATTCTTAAATTCACTCCCTTACTAACACTGCCACCTAGTTAGTGAGATGACTTTTGTGTATTTCTTCTGATTATCTATCCAATGACTATTCCTCCCCCTCCTTCTAGGTTGGCAGAGCCTGCTTTACACAATGTAAACAGAAAATTCCCGATGTGCATTTTTTAAGCTTCCCTTTTAGTTCAGCCCTGGGATATTAGTTAATTCCAATATGGAAATTCGAATTTTCCTGTGGGAAATCTATGGGAAGACAAATGTGAAGTGAATTCCTTCTTATTGCACAATGAAAAGGAGCTTTGAGGACAGTCCTTTTTTAACTTCTCTGTTTCTGGATGGTGTGTATGAATCTGAAGCATTGACCTTCTACAATGATCTTGAAACCATGAGAAGGCAGAGAATCACACACAGCTCTGAACTCTGATGTTGTCAAGCCCTGGAATCATCTGCAAATTGCTTATGTTCTTGTTTCTTATTATTTGCAAAAAAAAAAAAAAAAAAGCTTTTTATTTAAGTAACTTTCAACTGGTTGTTGTTACTTGTACCCAAAAGCATTCTTAATGGATACAGTTTTAAACCTGCTCTTCATTGGTGGCACAGTGGTAAGGACTCTGTCTGCCAATGCAGGAGATGTGGGTTTGAACCGTAGTTGGGGAAGATCCCCTGGGGAAGAAAATGGTGATTCACTCCAGTATTCTTGCCTGGAGAATCCTATGGACAGAGGAACCTGGTGGGCTAAAGGTGGGCTACAGTCCATGGGGTCACAAAAGAGTGAGACATGACTAAACAACTGAGCAGGAGCACTTCGTACCTCCAGAATTGTTTCTCAATTCTAATTAATCCTCTACACTGTCAGAGTAGTGATCTCTCTAAAATTCAGAACAGATTAGTATATCAGTGGCTCCCTTTGCTTTCATAGAACGCACAGTCCCATATGTCCCCTGACCGTCTCACCAGCTCCATACTCCATTAATTCTTCTGTTATAAGCAATTTTATAACCATTGAATTTTCTATGCCTCCTGGAAGACACTGTACTATTTAACGCCTTTGAGATTTTACTTCAAACACTTCTTTCTGGAATATCCTCTAAATCTACCTCTTTCTAGCTGATACCATTTTCAAGTCCTAGCTCAAATATCTATCCCTATCATAATGAAGCTTTCCAAGAACATTACCCTCTACATCATGTAGGATAGTCTGTTCTCTGTTTCATGCCCTGAAGTCTACAAGAGGGAAATCTGGACTTCCAGTGTACAACACGTAACATTGCATTTTCATTTATTTGTCACTTTCTACTTAATTTTCCATTTCTAATTCTAAATGCATGTTTTTAGATTTCTGACACTTAACAACACACTTGGAACACAGGAGATGCTCAATAAATATTTGTAAGAATAAATGAAAGGATGAATGAAATATAATTTTTATTTTAGAGAGTAACCACTGATGTATATTCTAAAACTCACTTAAAACATTTCCTTGTAATTTCTCTCTCATTTGTAATGAATTATAGTGTTTTGAAGCTGGAAAGTTTATACTTGAAACTGATAAGAAAAGAACTGTTTTCTTGTGCACACTAGAATTGACTCTTTATGACCTGTACAGAATTCATTTCTTGCTCCTTTGCAGAAAATCAAAGAGCAAGGTTTTCTCCTATTTTTGTTCATGTCAGACCTTATTTGAAATGAAAGAAATATGAAAGAACAAATCAAATTATTTATTAAATAACAACTTAACATTGGTATTAAAAGAGAAAGGGTCATGGGCTTTATCCAAACCCATATATATCTAGTAAAGATGTTGTTGTTGTTCAGTCATGTCTGACTCTTTGCAACCCCATGGACTGAAGCAAGCCAGGCTTCCCTGTCATTAACAATGATTAGTCCAATATTATGTCATTTCATATGTGAGAATATAATATTTTCCTATTTTCCAAACCCTCAAGTCACAAGACCATTTTTTTTAAGAAACTCACAAAAGTAAGACATTTTAGCTCCAGTTGTTTTAGCCTGCTGCTGCTTTTCACCTGGGGTTCCTACAATCACACTTCCCTTCATGTTGGGAGGCATTAGTGAGCCACAGACCTTTCTGGGATCTGGCTAGGGAGAAGTTGAAGTTGGATATCAGTTCAGTTCAGTCGCTCAGTTGTGTCCTACTCTTTGCAGCCGATGAAGTGCAGCACACCAGGCTTCCCTGTCCATCACCAATTCCTGGACCTTGCTCAAACTCATGTCCACTGAGTCACTGATGCCATCCAACCATCTCATCCTCTGTCATCCCCTTCTTCTCCTGACATCAATCCCACCCAGCATCAGGGTATTTTCCAATGAGCTGGTTCTTTCACATCAGGTGGCCAAAGTACTGGCGCTTCAGCATCAGTCCTTCCAATGAATATTCAGGACTGATTTTCTTTAGGATTGATTTGTTTGATCTCCTTGCTGTCCAAGGGACTCTCAAGAGTCTTCTCCAACACCGCAGTACAAAAGCATCAATTCTTCAATGCTCAGCTTTCTTTGAGGTCCAGCTCTCACATCCATAATGACTACTGGAAAAACCATAGCCTTGACTAGATGGACCTTTGTTGGCAAAGTAATGTCTCTGCTTTTTAATATGCTATCTAGGTTTGTCATGGCTTTTTGCCCAAGAAGCAAGCTTCTTTTAATTTCATGGCTGCAGTCACCATCTCCAGTGATCTGGGAGCCCAGAAAAATAAAGTCTGCCACTGTTTCCATTGCTTCCCCATCTATTTGTCATGAAACAATGGGACTGGATGCCATGATCTTAGTTTTTTGAATACTGAATTTTAAGCCAGCTTTTTCACTCTCCTCTTTCACTTTTAATGAGAGGCTCTTTAGTTCTTCTTTGCTTTCTGCCATAAGGATGGTGTCATCTGCATATCTGAGGTTATTGATATTTCTTCTGGCAATCTTGATTCCAGCTTGTGGTTCATCCAGTCTGGCATCCAGTGGAGTTTGGATATGGGGGATAGATTTTGTGTCTAATTAGATTGCTGCTTTTAGCCATCCTTGTATGATGATGGCTTCCAGGAATTCTCTCCCATCTGCTCTTCCAATTCACCCAGAATTTGTGACATGAATGTGCAGCAGGAGAAGTCATATCTCAGTGTGAATTTGCCCTATGGCATCCAGAGTAGAATGAGTAGTGGAGGAAAAAATTTGAAATGGTAGAGCCAGAAGCTAGTCTATGGAAAGAATATTGTAGAATTGTGTCAGGCAGTTCTGTAGTAAAAAGTGTTTTCCAGAATTTTGTAATTTTTGTATCTTTTATTAGTATTTAATTTTATGTGATTTAGCATTTTAACAAATATTTATTTTTATATTTTTATGTGGTACTGTTTTACATAAAGAGGGTTCTCAACATTGTAGACATTTTTTCCAGGCTCTTTAAAACCTGGATCCTAGGTACCATTTCACACCAGTCAGAATGGCTGCGATCCAAAAGTCTACAAATAGTAAATGCTGGAGAGGGTGTGGAGAAAAGGGAACCCTCTTACACTGTTGGTGGGAATGCAAACTAGTACACCCACTATGGATAACAGTGTGGAGATTCCTTAAAAAATTGGAAATAGAACTGCCTTATGATCCAGCAATCCCACTGCTGGGCATACACACTGAGGAAACCAGAAGGGAAAGAGACATGTGTACCCCAGTGTTCATCGCAGCACTGTTTATAATAGCCAAGACATGGAAGCAACCTAGATGTCCATCAGCAGATGAATGGATAAGAAAGCTGTGGTACATATACACAATGGAGTATTACTCAGCCATTAAAAAGAATACATTTGAATCAGTTCTAATGAGGTGGACGAAACTGGAGCCTATTATACAGAGTGAAGTAAGCCAGAAGGAAAAACACCAATACAGTATACTAACACATATATATGGAATTTAGAAAGATGGTAACAATAACCCTGTGTACGAGACAGCAAAAGAGACACTGATGTATAGAACAGTCTTAGGGACTCTGCGGGAGAGGGAGGGGGTGGGAAGATTTGGGAGAATGGCATTGAAACATGTAAAATATCATGTATGAAACAAGATGCCAGTCCAGGTTCGATGCATGATACTGGACGCTTGGGGCTGGTGCATTGGGACGACCCAGAGGGAGGGTATGGGGAGGGAGGAGGGAGGAGGGTTCAGGATGGGGAACACATGTATACCTGTGGTGGATTCATTTTGATATTTGGCAAAACTAATACAATTATGTAAAGTTTAAAAATAAAATAAAATTAAAAAACAAACAAACAAAAAAAAATGAAAAAAAAAAAACCTGGATCCTTCTTAGATACACCTATGTTAGAATAAAGCTTTCATAGGTTTAATGCAAGATTAAACTAACTGTAGATTTTGTTTTTAAATAACTTGATAAATCATGTTGTTGTTCAGCCACTAAGTCTTTTTTGACTCTTTTCGACCCCATTGAATTCAGCATGCCAGGCTTCTCTGTCCTCCAAAATCTTCTGAAGTTTGTTAAAATTCATGTCCATTGAGTTGGTGATGCTATAAAACCATCTCATCCTCTGGACCCCCCTTCTCCTTTTGCCTTCAATTTTGCCCAGCATTAGGTTTTTTCTAGTGAACCACTTTTTTTTAAAATTTATTTTTTTAATATAAATGTATTTATTTTAATTGGAGGCTAATTACTTTACAATATTGTATTGGTTTTGCCATACATCAACATGAATCCACCATGGATGTACACGTGTTCCCTCTTTGAATCAGGCAGACAGAGGATGGAGCTTCAGCTTCAGCATCAGCTTTCCTTTAGGATTGACTGGTTTGATCTCCTTGCAGTCCAAAGAACTCTCAAGAATCTTCTCCAGCAAGACAATTTGAAAGCATCAATTCTTTGGCACTCAGCCTTCCTTATGGTCCAAATTTCACACCCAAACATATCTACTAGAAAAACCATTGCTTTGCCTATGTGCACCTTTGTCAGCAAAGCGATGTCTCTGCTTTTTAATATGCTATCTAGGTTTGTCATAGCTTTCCTTCCAAGGAGCAAGCATCTTTTACTTTCATGGGTATTGTGTCCAGCAGGGCAGGCTAGCATCTTGTCAGACTGGGTCGGCAGGTGGGAGAGGAACTCATTTAAACAGAGCATCACAACTGAACTTTGACATTAATGCAATCTTTTTTCTTTCCATTGTGCCATACTATTGTTTGTTTAATTTTTATTTCTTCCAAATATTACCAGTTTTTTCTTTATGAAGGGGGGACAAGTGATGACAGCAGAATCTAGTCTATGATTTTTTAGACAAGGATCTGTGGTTTAATGTGTTTATATTTTGTGAAAGGGATAGTGAAAGTCGCTCAGTTATGTCCGACTCTGCGACCTCATGGACTATACAGTCCATGGAATTCTCCAGGCCAGAACACTGGAGTGGGTAGCCTTTCCCTTCTCTAGGGGATATTTTAGTGAGTGAAGCTAATTCTAATTCCTTGCCCTTATTTAGCTATAAGTCACATGAAATGCTTGACTTTTATTTTATTTTATTTTATTTTTTTTTTGAAATGCTTGAATTTTAAATGCTGAATCACCCTAGGGGCCATAAAGCTTTGTTCATAAACAAGAACGGTGCAATAACACTGTATATTTTCAAAAATGCCTCTGCTGTAATTAACCAATTAGTGGTTGGAACTCTGTTATACTTTTGCATTTTCCAAATATTTCACCTTGCCCTTGGAATTTACCTGTGAGCTCTACATACCTCCAGAAATTTAGGTCTTAGCTGCTGGTAACAGGAAGGAAAGTTACCTCTGAGATCTAAAGTAAAATCTTGGAGGCTAGTGTGTAGTACATTCTGTTCTGTACCTTTTAAGAATGATTCCTGATAGCTCTGTGCCTTTCTATTTCTGTCATGTGTGCTCTTTTGCTGTATCTTCTGTAAATTTTCTATTAAGTGCCATTCAGAAGAATCTCAAGGCAGGTATCTGAGAATAATTTTTCAAGACTTCCATTACCCAAGATAAGTTTGATCAATCTTGTTCCTCCTTTAATTCGTATTTGAGAACTAAGTTTCCATTTAGAGAGAAGAAGATTTTCTTTCCCAATCCTGGGATGCATGATCACCCTTAAAGTGATGTAACTTAGATTTAATATTGTCATCTGGCTCTTTACAAGATCACCATATTTGTTACACAATCTGGTTTTATTAGATCTAATGAAAAAATTATGCACATTTTAAGGTAAAAGTTCCCATTCATTATTCTGTTTTTACCCTGTTATTATTTTCAACATTTATTTTAAAAAGTGTATTCGACCAACATGATATTTGACAATTAATTTCTAGGATAAATCCACAAGCTTCATTTTTTTTTTTTTTTACACTTACAAGATTATTATTCAGGCAGTGGTTTAGAAATGTGATGTTAAATATAGTTCAGGTGGGTACTATAATTAAAACTGAAATTTTATTCAGTTTTGTAAATATGGTAGCTATAAATAGAGGGGAAAAGGGTCTTTCCAATGAACTCTTTGGTATTTGTCTTGGATAAAGCCAAAAGAAATTCTTTAATCAGATAAACACAAAAAATATGTCAGTCGAGGTGGTTTTACTATGTATTGGCTTCCAGCGTAGCACAGTGGTAAAGAATTCGCCTTCCAGTGCAGGAGATGCAAGAGATCAAGGTTGAATCCCTGGGTTGGGAAGATCCACTGGAATAGAAAATAGCAACCCATCCTAGTATTCCTGCCTGGAAAATATTATGGACAGAGGAACCCGGCAGACCACAGTTCACGGGGTTGCAAAGAGTTGGACGCAACTGAGCGTGCACACGCGCGCACGCACGCACGCACACACAGTATGTATATGTTATTTCATTCATTTTTTTTTTCAACACATATTTATTGAATTCCAACTGTGTGCTGTGGAAATTCAGAGAGCGAGAGGACTGGATAACAGTTAACAACGTCAGAAAATTTCGTAGTACTGTAAAGCCTGCTTCCAGAGGCTTGTACTTAGGGACTTTATAAGACCCAGGGCTTTGAAGACTCTGCAAAGGGTATTTTAATGAAGGGACACAATTTACTTGAAGGACTCCAGCCCCTGTTGTTCTATCACATGAGAGCGTTCTGAAGCAATTGTAAAGACATCTTAAGCAAGCAACACAAAATAATTAGCAAATTGGTGTCAAGAATGAAAATGACGCCTTGTGTTTTTCACCGCATCCCCTAGCCAGGGTATATAAAGAAGGAGGGAGCAAAGGGAATCCATCATACAGAGGAAATTCATTCCCTGCTCACCAAGCCGCCCAACCCAGACACCATGAGCTACTGTTTCTCCAGCACCGTCTTCCCAGGTTGCTACTGGGGCAGCTATGGCTACCCGCTGGGCTACAGTGTGGGCTGTGGCTACGGTAGTACCTACTCCCCAGTGGGCTATGGCTTCGGCTATGGCTACAACGGCTCTGGAGCCTTCGGTTATCGAAGATTCTGGCCATTTGCTCTCTACTGATTTGCTGAAATACCGGAGGCATAGAATCTTCTTCCCCAAACCCAAGAGGCGCACTTCCAGCTCCTCAGAGACTCATCAGCCTCCCAGGTGGCTGCTTTTCACATCAGAACCAGAGTCTGGTCGAGGGAAGAAGATGAAAAACCACTTGCCTCCAGCTGCCTTCCCTGCATGATGTTTGTTGGGACATTTTGGGAAACTTGACACCCAAACACGTTTTACTTTTGAATTTTTCACCATGTTTATGACTCTTGTCATTATCAAGTTGTAGATGTGTCTGTCAAATTCTCAATAAACTTGTCTCACCGCTATTATATTCTCACCTGAGTGGAGTTTCCTTTCTTGGTGTGCGCATATTTCTTGAAACAGGCAGTGAGGCGGGGAGTGGATTTAGTTTTCTCATGTGGGTTTTAGAAGCAGTGAGAAAGCAAATAATCCCTGCTCTTATGTGAGAAGCAGGCAACAGGGTCTGCTTATGATTTTTTAAAAAATCCTATTTTAACCTTTCTTAAAGTCTGTGACATCCTCCTCCAATTCTGGCCTCAATGTTACACCATCCATTGCTTGGTGTCCCTCCGCATCTCGCCACTCCTGTTCCTCACAAGGGAACCCAACACTGAGGGACTCTGTCAATTATTTCTGTATCAATACAAATCAAACCCACTATTTTCCCTCTCGGGGACCAAGGATTGTAGAATATAATGCCATGTCCCTTATTTAAGGATTCTGGAGAATCTAGAATACCTATAGATATATTTTAGGGATCTGAGAGTCTTTTAAGGGAAGGGTAGATCCCCCATCTCAAACCACCTAGGATTTCTACTTTACAACTTATAAGGACCAGTTTAGAAACAACAACAGAAAGCTTCTTAATCTTCTTAATTCTTACCTGAAGAATCAACATCAGGTAGTGAGTTTTACTCTTAAAAGAGCACTTCTTATAGACCTGCAGATACATCAGCCTTTTTCTGTATTACTTTAGAGAAGAGAGTAATATTCTTTTTATAAGCCAAATCAAAAATTCCTCAATCCTCTTGTAGAAAATATTTTATGTAGAATACACATATTCTTGGGGACAGCAGGATTTGGCTTAAACTCTGCTCCTCTATTGAGTGTCTGCAAGTGGTATCTTGCATATTCTCCACATTAGCTATAAATATAATGGCTATTTGGAGAGATCATTTTAGGAAAGAGTATTTTCTGCACCATATTTCATCCAACAAATATCTTTTTAAAAGAATTCAAAAGACATCATGTTCAAGAATTGACTTAGTAGATTCTTTTCCAGTGGGCTATTATAACCTAGAAAATCTCTAGTTTGAATCTTTCTAGCAGCCGTAGGTTGATTCATGCTGAGAATTGTAACTTAATCAAACATGTAGGTTAGAATAGAATAATAAAAGGAAAAAAAGGGGTTTTCAGAAATTGGAGGGTCAAATTGAGGTTAGAAGGTGTCTATTTGACGGTTCTAGAATAAGGACTGACTTATAAAAATTTTGTGCTTGAGAAAATTACACAGAACATCTAATTCAGTGTTTTTAAAGCTGCAGGATGCAGGAGCATCACCTGGCAGCTGGCTTAAAATGCAAATTCTTACGCTTTAGGCCCCGGAATTCTGATGACATTTCTGAGATGTGATCCAAAAATATAATTTTTTTTCCCTAGCTTGACTGAGGTATAATTGACAAATAAAATTTTTTTATCTTTAAAGTGTAATAAGTAAGTATAAAGGATGTTTGATATGTGTATACATTGTGAAATGACTACCATAATCAAGTGAATTAATGTATCATTCACCTCAGATACGGGGATTCCCAGGTGGCGCACTGGTAAAGAATCTATCTGCCAATGCAAGAGACACAAGAGACATGGGTTTGATTCCTGGGTTGGAAAGAGACCTTGGAGGAGGAAAGGGCAACCCACGCCAGTACCTTTGCCTGGGAAGTCAATGGACAGAGGAATCTGGTGGGCTACAGTCCATGGGGTCACAGAGTTGGAATGACTGAGTGACCGAACACACACATCACCTCAAATTACCTATTTTTTTTCAGATGTATGATGTTCGCATCATTACTCTTCAGGGAAATAAAGCCACAAAGAGTTATCACTTCATACCTGTTGGAATGGGTATCATCAATAAGATGAGAGAAAATAATTTTTTTCCAGGATGTGGAGAACAGGGACCCTGTTAAACACTGTTGATCGGAATGTAAATGGATTCAGCCACTATGAAAAACAATGTGGTTTCTTAAAAAATTAAAAATAGATTTATCAAATGATTCAGCAATCTCTCTTCTGGGGGTATCCTCAAAGGAAAGGAAGTATTATCTTGGAGAGGTATCTGCACTCCTGTGTTCATTGTTCAACATTATTCATAGTGGCTAACGTATGGACACAGCTTATGAGTCTATTGAGAGATGAATGGATAAAGAAAGTGTTGTGTAGATACAATGGAATATTTTATTTGTTACATTGTATTGCATCCAATCTTAAAAATGTAAGAAATTTTGTCATTGGAAACAACATGGATGAACCAGAAATCTAAAGTTTTTAGAAGTGCCCTAGGATTCTGTTCTATCTTCCCAGGACAAATTCTGGGAGATAGTGAGGGACAGGGAGGCCTGGTGTGCTGCAATCTCTGGGGTTGCAAAAAGCCTGATACCAGTTAGTTACAGAACAACAACAGCAATAGGATTCTATATCAGATGGTCTGACCCCCATGCTTTAAGAAGCACTGTTTCAGGACATTACACACACACACACACACACACACACACACACACACACACACTTATTTATCTATTCATTCATTTATGCTCAGATAACTTAATCTTGATAGAAGAATATTATCTACATCTCAGCTCAACAAGATTAAGGCCAGAAGAAGGAATCCTTTACAGCCCCAGAGACGTACAAGAGGTACATTGAAGTATGACTACTGTGCTTGGCACTTTTAACTGCAGTATTGGGGTTGAAGTTTCTGATTATATACTCTGCTTAAGAAAAAATGTTTCACAGACACCACAAGAATGGTCTAAGTATAGTGGGAGGACAAAGTTTTAGAGAGACAAGGGGAAATTACCGTGCAGGAACGAAGGGTTATGTCATTAACAGAAACTCTGTTGATGAATGAGAGAGTGAAGGAATACAGCAGGAATACTGTCTTATGAAGAAAAGGGTTAGCTTTCCCTCCTCAACTTTATTACTCTGATATGTAAAATATATAAAGCCTATTGAAATAAGTCAAGGGAACAGATTATATCAGAAATCTTTTAGCATTTCTAGTAGGTTCTGCTTTATTTATTTCTGCATAGGGAAGGGGAGGAGAAGGAAGCAAGGAAAGACAGAACTTCTCAGAGGTTTCCCCCAACTTCTGCATCTCATTACACAAGACTACCCACAAAACATCATGTAATATTGTAAAATATTAATAATAAAATCGAGAAAGACACACACAAAAAGAAAAAATGTACTTTGGGATGATTTTATAAATTCATATTTTTCCATGTAATAAAATGTTCTGCATTACTTCATGTTGGTTATTTTTAACTGTAGTTCACTTTTATTACCTATGTTTAAAAAATGCTTGTACTCAGATCCCACCCCTGGAAATCTTGATAGGAAGATCTTCTATGGGCTCTGGAAATTTGTATTTAAAAAAGTTCTCCATAAGTAGTTTATCTTTGTGCTACCGGTTTGGGATAGTTGCAAAATTTTTATTCATGGCTTTTTATTTCCCATCCTTTTCAGCTTCCTCCATTTATTTTGAATCTAGGAACCAAGTTGTTTCATCTATAGTTACACAGGATTCAACGGAAACAAAATAAATGCATTTTACACACAAAGTGAGAAGAAAGAGGAGGAGGAACATTTGATGCTACTACATTCAGGCTTGGCTGTGGTCTGCAGGGAACATGGCTGGATATTTATTTCTAATTGTACATGAGTTTTGGTATTGAGCTGGGCCAGTTTAGTGTTCTACACATAGTAAAAATTTAGTAAATATGACTGAGTTATCTGACAAATTTCCTCAACAAACATAAAAAAATACCAAGCATTCTTTTGCTAACATCTTATAACCATTCTTTAATTCATTTGCAGGTTGGAAGCCTGATGTCTGTGCATTTTACGATTTGGATTCATTGCAGAAGGTCACACGTGAAGCAAAGTATTGTTTGTCTTTCCTGTTTTCCATGAATTACTTATTTCTTCCAATTACCTGAAAAACTGATCTATTTTTTTTAAAGATTTCCATGCTGCATAAAGCCTGTAGCTGAGAAAGGTGACATGAATACTTAACAGACATCTTATCTATAGAGGAACCTGTAAGAGAAAGAGAAAGAGAGAGAAATACATATTTTCCTCTTATATTTTAGGATGTTTCAGAGCAATTTTTCCTGGAAGAAAAAGGCATGGCTAGAGAAAATCCTGGAATGATGAGTCTGTTGCTCTCAGAATCACACTGCAAAACCCTCATATGGATTCAGAGTGCAGTGTTGTTGCTGCTCTGCTTACTGTTTTCTTAATGACTTGTTCCCATAACCAACTTTTCGGCATAAAGGTGGGATTTTGAATGCTGAAAAGTTTCTTTAGCAATTTGTTTTTGGTATGTGAAAACCCTAGGCATCAGTAATGCACTCTGGTCTCTCACTAATGTCTGCCACATGGATTCTGACTTTCTGTCCCCTCTCCTAAAGCTTCTATTCTAGACATTAGGCTTCCCAGTTCCTTGATTCCTTGGAAGTCATGATTCAGTAGTCGTAGCTGAATGTATGACTGCTCATTTGTATCTACCCATTCACAGGACAGGTTTAAAGCCTCAAAGAATTTTTCAAGGTTAACTGCAAAAAAACTTTATTGGAGTAGAGTTGCTTTACATCGTTGTGTTAGTTTCTACTATACAGCAAATGAATCAGCTGTACATATCTATCCCCTCTTCGTTGGGTTTCCTTCCCATTTAGGTCACCACAGAGCAATGAGTAGCCTTCCCTGTGCTATGCAATAGGTTGTCATTAGTATTTTATACATAGTGGTGTATATATGTCAATCCCAATTTCCCAATTCCTCCCACCCTACCCTTCCCTCTGCTCCGCACCCCCCACCCCCCAGCCTTGGGATTTATTCTCTACATCTGTGTCTCTATTTCTGCTTTGCAAATAGGTTCATTTGTACCATTTTTCTAGAGTCCACATAAGTGTCAATATACCTTTTTCTCTTTCTGGCTTACTTCACTCTGTATGAGTGTGTCTCTAGGTATGACAGTCTCTAGGTATGACAGTCTCTAGGTCCATTCAAATCTCTGCAATTTCATTCCTCAGGTATGGAGGCTCCTTAAGGAGCTACCATATGACCCAACAATGCCACTCCTGGCCACATACCTGGAGAAAATCTTAATTCAAAAAGATATCTGCACCCCAATGTTCATTGCAGCACTGTTTACAATAGCCAGGATGTGGAAGCAGCTTAAACATCCATCAGCAGAGAAATGGATAAAGAAGATGTAGTACACATATCCAAAACTAACTTTGATAATAAATCTATTAGCAATGCTCCCTTAAACAGTTTCCTAGTATTCTCTTAAGGCCATTTTGGAGGCATTTAATATGCCGTCTGTCACGAGGTTGGTAGAGAAATGTTCTCTAAATGTGGATCTTTATGAGACCAGAGTATTTGATTACACCATCCCATAAAGAGGGCTTCCCTGATAGCTCAGTCAGTAAAGAATCTGCCTGCAATGCAGGAGACCCTGCTTTGATCCCTGGGTTGGGAAGTTCCCCTGGAGAAGGGAAAGGCTACCCACTCCAGTATTCTGGCCTAGAGAATTCCATGTCCACTGGGTCCCAAAGTGTTGGAAACGACTGAGTGCCTTTCACTTTCATCCAAGATGTTGGCCATGAAATTATGACAATGGAGCATGTGAAGATGACAGTCTTAGCAAGCTTGGTGCAGGCAGGAAATTTTATACCATATTTACATTGTTCTTGAAAATAAGAAAAGATCAATGATTTTCCCTCCCTCCTTCATATTTTTTTCACTTGTCTGCAGCTTTTCCTCTTTTGCTTCTATATCTTTGTCCTCCAGGTTTTTACTTTTTAGAGGACCACAGATTCACCTCTACTCCCAGAGATCATATGAAGCCAGGGTACATTTCTAACTAGATGTATGAGCAGTTTCTCAGAAAGTAGAACAATCAAGAGAAGCACCTTCCCAGCACAGAGAAATCTCACAGTTGCAGTGAGTCATCATTTTCAAAGACTCACACCAACTCTGCCATCCATATGTGAAAAAACCTTTCAACTACAATGGATACCTAAGGAAGATGTCAGACACCTTATAAGCCAGAGTTCTTCATTTGCTGAACATGCTAAAAGAACATAAATGTAAAATACTGGAGAATCAGTGGATGACACTGGTATTTGGTAAAGTTATTCAAAGTGAATTTTACTTATCCAAAGAAGGTTTTGCTCACTCTTTTGTCCAAAACTTCAGACATAGAAAGCCAAGCAGAACTGGGAAAAGTTTCATACTTACATGGCTTGGATATTTGACTTCCCTCATTTCTCCTGCTGTCAAAGGAACCATCCAAAATGTGATAGTTGCTGCCCAGTGGACATGTTCAACTCATGGCTTTATGATGGCAACCGTGCAAGTAACTTTCACTTAAATCCAACTACCTGCCCAACCTTGTGTATATCCTGTGGTCAGTTGCTCAGTTGTGTCTGATTCTAGATGACCCCATGGACTGTAGCCCACCAGGCTCCTCTGTCCATAGGATTTCCCAGGCAAGAAAACTGAAGTGGGTTGCCATTTCCTTCTCCAGGGGATTGTCCTGACCCAGGGATCAAATTTGTGTCTCTTGCATTTCCTGCATTGGCAGGCAGATTCTTTACCACCGAGCCACCAGCTCCCTAGTACATCCTAGAACAGCACAATAACTTTTGAATTAAATGTTTGGTAAGCATGCTTTCATCCCATTGCTCTCCTACCACACTAAATCTTCTGAAGTGAGGTTGAGATTTTAGATGAGGTCATCTTCTTGAGCACAGTATGATTTTTCAGTCATTTCCACGATAAAAATGATTAGGCAAAAGAACTAATATTTCATTTATTCTTGGGGTCAAAATACATTACTCTTCTTTACAACCCCATGGCTTTGGTTTTGTTCTAGATTCTGTTATCCTCATTTTGTACAAGAGGAAGCTGGAATTCAGAACGTTCAATAATATTCTCAAAGCAGGAGAGTGGCAGACCGGGATTTCTAATCTGGTTGTGTTTGATGCTGAAGCTTTGCTGCCTGCCTCCCACTAACAAGAGTCGACTCTAATTGCATCCTATAGAGCTGTGTGCTCTATAAAGGGCCATTATCTGTCTTGCTCACCACTGTGTCCCCAATATAAAGCACAGCACTGGGCTTATATTGAGTCCTGGATAAATGTCACATGAATGAAAAGACAATATGCCATTTTCAAATTCAAATAAAGAATCCCTAATCATGGCAATGAGATCCTTTGAAAGTCTTTTGTTCAAATATGAAAATAGCACTATTTAGTGTGTTTGTTTTTTGACACTCACAAGAGATTTCATGAATGCGGTGACTATAAGCCCAGAAACATATCCCTGAGATGGAGGAGTGGGCTGTGGATGTAATGTAGTCAGGATCTACTGACAGGATGAAGCAATGATATCATGCAGCAATTTCACACCCCCCCGAATTGTCAGTGACATTCATTCAACTGTATCTCTTAGAATTTTAGAGATATCAGTTATAGGGTATTTCTCCAGTACAATTCTTTGTAAATATAAAAACTGATTCGATGTTCTGCCTTAAATGAAGAGGTGAGTGATCTATGTAAAATTGTACAGTCTAGAGGTAGGAGGCCAGTAAAGAAGGAAGTAAAAGTAAGGGAAAGAGGCTCATCATCTGACAAAGATTTTCTCCTTGATCACACTCTAATCAGACTTCACTGAACCTTCTTCTCAACTAGGTTCTGACTTTTGGTTTTCTGTGTTTGTCTCTGCATTGTCCAGTTTTAGCAAGAAATCTTCTAATTCAGCTAAACCAGAACCCTTCCACCCACTCTCCCAACCTCAGTGTCTGATCACCCTCAATACATGATCTGATTGCTCATCTTCCACCATCTCCCAGCCTGATCTCTCTGGAACTGGCTTCAGTAAGAATACTGTCAGATTGGTTTAGCCTGAAATCAACCCTCTTTCCCTTTAGCCTTAATATTGTCCCTTACTAATTTTCCATCCACTGATTCCATCCCTTGCTCCTTGGCTAAAAATTCCCTCTTTTCCTTGTATTCCAAGTTCAGCCCAATCTCTCTCTACTGTTACAAAACCTAATGACTACATTGTAGTAGCTCTCCTTGAATAAAGTTGGCTTTATCATCTTTGGATGGCATCTGGATCCAACCAGTCCATCCTAAAGGAAATCAGTCCTGAATATTCACTGGAAGGACTGATGTTGAAGCTGAAACTCCAATACTTTGGCCACCTGATGCGAAGAGCTGACTCATTTGAAAAGACCCTAATGCTGGGAAAGATTGAAGGCAGGAGAAGGGGACGACAGAGGATGAGATGGCTGGATGGCATCACCAACTCAATGGACATGAGTTTGGGTAAACTCTGGGTGTTGGTGATGGACAGGGAGACCTGGCGTGCTGCAGTCCATGGGTTCACAAAGAGTCGGACATGACTGAGTGATGGAACTGAACTATCATCTTTAAAATGCGTCCTGAACAATTTTTAAAACATTTTCAAATTTTAAATTTTCAAAATATCCTTTGAAAGAATTGCTACTGTTTTGTTAAATTTGTACTTTGATACAATAATCTAGTTTTTTCTTATTTCATTCAGCTTAATGGGTATTTTTCTGACAATATTGATCATATCCTAAGGAAGAAATAAGTGAAAACCAGTTGGTTAAATGATTTAAATATATGTAAGGTGGAAAGCAGTTTCAGAAATTCTTTAAGTTTCTGTTGAAAGGCTAATGTTACATTTCTTTTTTTTTAATGCAACATTGATTATTTATTCTTCTCATTCTCAGTACAAGCTGAGAGTTAATCATGCAAAGTCATGTTTCTTGAGGGTAGATTATTGAGAGAAACATGAAGGAAACTACATTTGTAATTTATCTCACTTGGTTGACCCTGTGAAGTACTCTGTTCTTCCAATTACTTATTTTCTTATGTATAGTAGATATTGATTAACATCAAGGCTATTTAATAAACTTAGAGCTTAAACATGGTTCATTATTCCATGACAAAGGAGGAACAGTGAAGACATTGAAATTTCATTAAAAATTTAGTTGAAGGTAGTGGCTATTCTAGAAAACTGATTACTTATAAACATAAAAATATGTTTCTTCATCATTGATAGATGTCAAGGGATCACTGAACGTAAAATAATTGCAGTTAAATTGTGGAATATATTCTCAATGGGAAATAAAAATTTCTATATTTCATGAGATATTACCAGAAGATTTGCCTTAGTTTTGAAAACATCTATAAAGGGCTCAATTGTACATCAGAAGTTTCTTGGGAGAGCAATCTCTGGTATATTTAGTCACAGAGTTTAGACAGCATTAATAGTCCCTTATGTGGTCAGAAAATGCCTGCAGTCTCACAGGCCATGTTAGGTAACATACTAAGAATATTTCTGGTTGTTTGGAAGCCTGAGTTTTGAAGGTTAAATTGGGAATCTGCTTTTACCAAAGACTTTGATGATTCTTTAGTGGTGTCTCCATTTTAGGGTCTAAACTAATTCAAGGAACACTAGGCAGTCAGTTATCCTCAAACAATTTTAAAGAGTAATGAAGAAGCCTAGGAACAAGGGTGGGTATTTGTTGTCACACCCCTTAGTGGCAGTATATAAAAGGCTTGGACAGATGGAGCAAGTCATTCCCAGGAAACATGGTCTTTGCCGCTGAACACTCATCTCTTAACAAAAATGTCCTGTGGCTTTTTCAATGAGGGCATCTACCCAGGTTACTACTGGGGCAGTTGGGGGTACCCCCTGGGCTACAGTGCTGGCTGTGGATACGGTAACACCTATTCCCCAGTGGGCTATGGTTTCAGATGTGGATATGGTGGCTTCCGCCCATTTGACTACAGCAGATACTGGACATTTGACCTCTATTAATCAGCTTCTAACCACATGAACTGTACAGTAATCTGCATCACTCAGAACCAAACTTGAAGCAATATCGTACTGACAGCTTTCCGGAGTATAGAACGTGGACTTCCTATTCTCTATGTATCGAACTGTGCAAAGTAGAGAGATCATAAACTTTGTGAACTGAACTGCAACTGAAGCCTGAATTTTTGTTGATAGAGTACTGTACCTTAGGATTTTCAATGGCCTAGTGCAGTATATTTGATTTTCATGTTCCCCCTAAATTCTGGTTGAGTTTTTACATTGATTTCCCTATTCTAATAAATATACTTAATTTAGCCTATCAATGTGACTTTTCAATTTTGTGGTGTTCTGTTGATTCATTCTTTGTGGATATATTTTCCTTCTGCATTTTGGAGTGAGGGTAATGTTTTGCTATTATAAGCATTCTATCTACTGGAGGGATATTGATTTAAGACAAAAGTAAGCAGTGTATGGTGAATGTTCATGGACTCTTCTTTCATTTTTTTATTCATATTATAGTCTTGAATGAGAAATCCTGGGATTAAAATTAGCCATAACCTCTTTAATCTCCAGTATGTTAAGTGTCTCAATAAGAATACTCTCCAGTTTTAAGAAAACTCTCCAGTTTCCTATTGTCTTCTGGATGTCAACAATGCCAACTAGAACAACCAGTGTACAGGAGGAATCTTAAAATTTACATCCCTTCTATGTCCATTATATTCTAAGTTTGATTTTGGTTTGTATGGCTACTTTCTTGAATCCATGAATTTAATGGTTAAACTATTACTAACAAAGGGACAAAATTGTGAATTAAAATAAATCCCAGTGATGTTACAGTGGTATATGCCTCACACAGCAAGCTAAGAAAAGGTTATTCTCTCGAGTATTCTCAATGGACGGCACGAAGGAAGATGAGAAATATGTTTTAAACCTCTTTAAATATAAAAGGTCAAAGAAGGTGAGTTTTCTTTACAGTAAGTTGTAGTTCACATTCTGGTTTATTCCTGAACCACCAAACTTGACAAAATGGACATGGAAGAGAAATGGTAGAATTTATTGCATTAGATCAAACTTGACCAAAATGACAGTCCCCTGTGTAATATCCACATCCTCCTGGGTCCCTAATTGTGAATTCAAGCATAATTCAACAGTGCACTGAATTAACTGTTAATGCTTTTTCTAAAAGATGTTACTGTAATTATTATATATCACTTTAAGAACACTTCTAATATTAACATTATAATGAATTTCTAATGTCTATTTCTTGTAATCTCTTCCAGTGTAAGCCTATGAAGCAACATAAAAGCTAATCCAGGATAATGCATTTGTATAGGCAGCAAAATGATGTGATAGATGTAAGACTCTCTGAAAAATTTAACATTATCCAAGTGTATAATCAAGATCATCAAAACAAATGGAGTATTTTATATATGTAAGAAAATTTTCTATCAAGCAAGATTAAAAACATTTAGAAATCAGCATATACTAAAATCATGTACAAGTTTTAAAACTGGAATATATCTGTGTAATTATCAGAAAAATCAAGATATAGAAATTTTCCGTCACCCAAAAAACTCTCTCATGCTGTCCATATTTTAGTCATACTCTCTCTCCTGACTCTTGACAACCATTGGTCTGTTCTTCATCACCATGCATTGTCTTTTTGACAAGGATATATAAGTGAAATGATTCTTTAAGAAGTTCCTATATGGGGTTTGCTAAGCTTCTTGAACCTGTTTTGGCTAGTAGTAAGCTAGGTGTTGGAGAAGACTCTTGAGAGTCCCTTGGACTGCAAGGAGATCCAACCAATACATTCTAAAGGAGATCAGCCCTGGGTGTTCTTTGGAAGGAATGATGCTAAAGCTGAAACTCCAATACTTTGGCCACCTCATGCGAAGAGCTGACTCATTGGAAAAGAGTCTGATGCTGGGAGGGATTGAGGGCAGGAAGAGAAGGGGATGACAGAGGATGAGATGGCTGGATGGCATCACCGACTCAGTGGATGTGAGTTTGAGTGAATTCCGGGAGTTGGTGATGGACAGGGAGGCCTGGCGTGCTGCGATTCATGGGGTCGCAAAGAGTCAGACATGACTGAGCGACTGGACTGAATTGAACTGAACTGAAGCTAAGAGCACAGTTTATCCAGAATTTGGGGTAGGCCTGGATCTCTAGGTTGATTGAAAAAGAGGAAATGTGGGGAGAGACAACCAGGCAGTTTTTGAAAATGTCTTAGCAACCATGGTGGATATATAAAATATGTGAAATTCATTTTATAATAACCTAGATTTCGTGATTTTTGAATCGGAACACACATTATAAACTGTTGCCAAGCTGTTAAAGGATGCAGTTTGCAGTTCTGCCTCCACAGTTGTTGGCTTAGAGTCTGGCACACGCCCTATTTTTCTGCGTGTTTAACCAGCACAAGATGATTATAGTGTCAGAATCACCTTTTAGAAACACTGATCTAGACAAAGATTTTGATATGTTCACCACATTTTCCGAGTGTCACCAACTTGACTGGCATTCCCAAACCTTGAAGGTTAGGAGTAGATTTCAAAGGTGACCTAAATAGTGATCAGCAAGAACGAAGGTTGGCCTGGGAGAAATAAGTGCGAGTCAGTGCCAGGGAAAGCATGGAGCAATCCTGGCTCAGGAAAGTATTGCAGAAACCAAACAAGCCATACACCAGGAATGAATCAGCAGTGTAGTGTATAATTAAAAAAGAACCTGAGACAAATATGAATTACTGGAAGTATGACACATAGTTGATAATTAATCCTCCCGCTATATGGCTCTGTCCAGACCAGTATTAGAATACCGATTCCATATTTATCACATGAATTTTATTAAGAATGTAGGATATTTAGGAAAAGAAAAGCATTTGAATGCATTGCTTAGAAATAACTAGAAATTTCTCTATATTAGAAGTAAGGGGAGAGAAATTGAGCTCCATAGGAAAAGATTAAAAGAATATGGGTTGTTATTCACTTTTGTAGAAAAATTTTTAAAAATTATGTTTTTTCTGTAAACAATCACTCATTGCAAACAGTATGGAAAATAAAGTAAGAAAAATCATGAATATTTTTCATTAATCAGGAGTGACTAATGTCTTATCCCTAGTGACTGAAAGTAATTTTTTATACTTTTAAGAGTGTGATTATTTTAAATACTCTTTTATAAAATTAAATATTTGAAAACATAATTTTAAAATGACTGCATCATATTTCTCTACAAAGTACAGCATATTTAATTGTTCAATCACAGTTTTACACAATTTGGGGTGTTTTCAAACACCACTCACTTGAAATAGTGTTTTAATGAATATCATTAATAATCACTATTCCCATCTATGATTATTCCTTGTTTTAGACTCCAAGTAGAACCAAGATATGAAGTCAAAGGTCATAATATTTTTAGGATTCAGGATATATGTTATCCTCCAATGACAGACCATTGCAATGAAAATAAATTCCTTATTCCTTGCTGTGTCCAATAAGATTCTGGAGAGAACTTTCCTGAGTTAGTGTGTCTTTATGTAAACTTTGTGAGATCCTACATTTATGAAAGTATGTTTACTTTACACTGACAGTTAATTTATAGATTGACTGGCTTTTTCAGTTAGAAAAATTTTAGAAAATTTGTCATCTTGTTAAAAAAATTGCTTTAGTTTCTTCTGGCTTTTAATTTTGCTTTTGAGATATTTAACATCATTCTAATCTCTCTAGTCATTTATATGAATGCTTTTTTCCTCCCCTCTGGGAAAGTTTTTAGGATTCTTTTCATAGGTACTGTTTTGGAAATTATTTTTAAGATAAATTTTACTACCAGATTAGGGTTAGGGTTAGGTTTGGGAATGGTTTTCCTGTGATTTTCTTCGAGAATGTTACCTTTATTAATACACTTATGTTCTTTTAAATGCTGTATATTTTGATACTCAATCTTTTAAAAACTTCTATTTCTTTCTTAGGAGATTCTTGCCACTACTTATGACCCATAACACAGCCCAACTAAAGGAAAGTGAAAACAGTACAGGGTGAGAAGAGCAGGTGATAAAACAACAGCAACTTTTCTTGTAAACTGACTGCGGTTGAGCAAAACAATCAGCTGACAAAACTGACTGTTTTGTCAGTCAATAAAATGGTGAAGCCAACACTCAGGGCAACATGATACAGAGGTTAACACTACTCCATGGGGAGTGAACAGTGAAAAATATTTTTCATTGACTGCTGACAAAAGGCAGGATTGGGCAAGAGAGCAAAGAAGTATTAGTGATAGCATGGAAGAGGATTACATTCATACATGTCGTTTCTAGTAAGCCTTTTACAAATATTGTCATTACGGCTTATTTAATTCTTGCAATCCTTCATGTAGTTCTAGCCTTCCTTTTATAGTCCTTACACAAATGTGCCTGGTTTCTGTCATTACTATAAGATATAAGATGTTTTTATTGAACATTATGTTAAATAATACTACTGGCTCTAATTTTGCCTTGAAAGGAAAATGGCCTTTCGTTTTACTAAATTTATTGATACATGTATAGTTATTTCTATTTACTTTCTAAATTTAAGCTTGTGATTGCACACATGTTTACTTTGTGTTTGCACAGCAATTCAGAATATTTTATTGATTGTACCTGCACTTTGGTGACCCTTTATGAGTATATCAGCACATTGTACTTCTCAACATAATATAAGAACAAATAGAAAAGTAGAATTCTGGAGCTAGAATGGAATTTCTGGAGGTTACAATGTCCAGTCTAGAACCTTATACAATGTTCAGTCTAGAGCTTATACAGAGTATAAGCTCATATGGCTTGCAGCCTGGCAGGTCAATAAATTGAGACTAGTTGTTGGGACAAGGAATAGAGACTTTGTTCAGAACGCCAGTAGACTGAGTAGATAAGCTTTGTTTGTGTTGCTTTACAGTTATGATGACAAATCAAAGTGTAGGATAGGTTGCATTTTCAAAAACTTTTCTAGGGCAGGGTCTTGAGGTCTCTACTTGAGCTTTTCATCAATTCAGGGATAAGCAACTGTTAAGATTAATATGATTCCTACAGCTCAGAGGTATTCACTGAAACACTTGCATATCCTGAAAAGTGAGTGAAACCATTTACTATTGTTACAGAGTATAAGCTCATATGGCTTGCTGCCTGGCAGGTCAATAAATTGAAACTAGTTGTTGGGACAAGGAATAGAGACTTTGTTCAGAAAGCCAGTAGACTGAGAAAATGGTGCAGTCCCAAAGAACCATCGTACTCAATTTTAGAATTCAGATTTCTTTTATACTAAAAGGGGGAGGGGTATGGTTGGTTGTTGTTAACTTCTTGGCATCAAAATCCTTTGTTTTTGTAGTTGTGCATGTAGGTCAGGTCAGGACGTCCCTGTAAACAAGGCAAATGTGATTCTCTCTTCTGCAACTTTTTCATCTCTGATGGTGGTAGTTTAATCTCTCAGTTATGTCCTACTTTTGTGATCTCTTGGACTGTAGCATATCAGGCTCCTCCATCCATGGGATTTCCCAGGCAAGAATACTTGAGTGGGTTGTCATTTCCTTCTCCAGGGGATCTTACCAACACAGGGATCGAACCCACATCTCCTTTTTCATCTTTATATCGATGCAAAAGTGCTATGCCTTTAAAGGTCAGAGTCTTGAGAATGGGCCATCCTGTATACTTCAGGCTATAGGCAACATTCTTAACTTGTAGCAAATCAGTAGAATACAAAAGTTGAAGTAAAAGAAACAGACACAATATGGAGTCAGAATTGTTCTTCCCTATTACCTTATCTGGATGCTTTTTGAGAGAAATAGGTATTTGACTTTCACTATAAAAATTCAAGGCAAAAGCCTTAGAGAAATGCTTAAAAAAGAAAGACACTGCCTTATGATTTTGAGTCTATGGAAAATGTATGTTGAAATGAAAACCACAGATTTTTAGGCTGAAATTAGTGCTACCAGCTCAGGCTTTTTTTTTTTTTTTAAGACTTCTGAGATTTCCCCAAGTTACAACTGTAAGGCATGTAATTTCTTCTAGAAAATATTTAATTTTAACTTAGGTTTTCTTTTTCTGAAGTAAGTTCTGTTTCCCAAAGGGTAAATGATGTAATTAAATGTGCTATTCTGTATCTTGTATACTAGATAATGAACATGATGAAGCAATGAAAAAAATCTTTCTCAGGTTGATAATATGTTTGTGTTAATAACGAAACTCATCTTGATTCTGTTTTACTCTTTTGCTGAGAAATCTCTGCAACTCACACAGTGAACAACATTGGGAATCTGGTGGAAAAATATATTTAGAGAAAGGAAAATCAGTTAAAAAAAAAAGTGATTACAATTGCCAGTGATGGTGGGAAAAACATGATGAAGGCTCTAAGTGATTTAGTAATTACATATATCATGATCTTTGTTCTCACCCTTTAGTTTTATGTTCAGGGCATAAATACAACACACGGAAGAGAAACAGAAATACTGTCTATAATTCATGAGATAGTGAGCTAATTAAATTATTATTGTTTAGCCAAGGACAAACTATATGACACACAGAATTTGGGGACTTTTTGTCATGCGCTTATATAAGATGTTCCAAAAAAGATGGAATAGCATTTATTGTGTTAAATGATGTTTGAAGAAACATCAAAATTTCACTTGTCAGATTATACCAATATAGCTCAGTCATGTCCAACTCTTTGTGACCTCATGGACTATACAGTCCATGGAATTCTCCAGGCCAGAATACTGGAGTGGGTAGCCATTCTCTTCTCCAGGGGGATCTTCCCAACCCAGGGATCAAACCCGGGCCTCTCGCGTTGCAGGCAGATTCTTTACCAGCTAAGCCACCAGGGAAGCCCAGATTATACCAATATAGCAGGACATCTGACAACTCGCAGATGGTTTATCTATTGCTGGAATCTGTTGCCTCAAACTCATGTATGTATGTCTCCCCTCATATCTGTTTCCCGCTGTTCTATTCCAGAGGAGATGCTAAGCTTAGTGTCCATGCAATGAAATCTGAGGTATAGATAATTCAGAAGTCATTTGCTTTGAAATTTAATAATACTGCTCCATTACCACCCAATGTTGAAGGAAAAACTTTTCCTCAAGTCATGGAATGAAGCAAAAAGTATATGTAAATGTACTAGCCAAGTCCTTTATTTTCTGTATTCTGATGCTTTGATAACTGGGTCTTGCTGACCCTGGAGGAACTCCTCCTCCCAGGCTTAGCCAGTTTCTTGAGAAAACAAATCATCATGAGCTTATTACATTTTCAATGCAAATCAATGAATCCAGAACCTGCAACTCAACCTATTCTGCTGTCTGGCTTTCACACTCTAGGCCACTATCCACCTCTTCAAACCACCCTAGGACCACATACCAGATGACCAGGGATAGTCCCAAGGCCCCAGAGCCTGCTGAAATTATTCACACTAGCCAGTCCTAAGCCTGTTTACCCTGCATCTCTGTTCCTTCCTGTGGAAACTATAAGAAAGTCTCTTATCCACATTTTTACCTCTTCCTTTACCTCCTGACTGACCCTAGTGCCTATGTGGCCTCTTGTGACATGGCATGTCTAACTAACTAAATGATCAAATCTTACCTTTTGTCCATATAATTTTTACTAATGTGATAATAATACTTAAAAAACCTTAGCTTTACTTCTATGAATAGGAATTATATTCTGTATTAGTGATAGATCACATTGACGACCTCAGCTTCAGTTGAAACTTGATTTTAACCATGGCCATTTGGCTTTTGTTAAAATGTGTCTTTGAAGTATACTTCAAATACTTAGCTTATAAGTGAACACAGAGGATTGCTGTTAAGTACATTTTTTTTTATGGTAGATTTTTCTGTGTATCCATTAGATGAATTCAGAATGAATATAAACATGTTAAGGATGAATAATTGAGCTAAAAAGGGATAAATAAGTGTCATCAAGATTTGTGTCCATAAAAAATGAATTTCCAGTGTGCAATATTTTTTGGAAAGTTATCAAAAATATGAGTCTGGATAAATGTTTAAGAAAATGCATAACTAACATCTGTGGTATTTGATCCTTTCCCTTGAAGATATGAGTGATTTATTGCAAGTAAATATGGAAAAATTTTCCTCATCAATTATATCACTCAAAATATGCAATAACACATAGACCAAGACATATTAAGTTCCCAAATGCACTTGAAGACTTAAATCTGTATCTCCTGGCCTTAAAATTCTTCAGTATGTTCAGATTTCTTTGCTTCTTTATTTGCTGAAAGTGAAAGTGGAAGTCGCTCAGTGGTGTCCCACTGTTGGTGACCCCATGGACTATACAGTTCAGTTCAGTCGCTCAGTCATGTCTGACTCTTTGCGACACCATGGACTGCAGCACGCCAGGCCTTCCTGTCTATCACCAACTCCAGGAGCTTACTAAAATTCATGTCCATTGAGTAGGTGATGCCATCCAACCATCTCATCCTCTGTTGTCCCCTTTTATTCCCGCCTTCAATCTTTCCCAGCATCAGCGTCCTTTCAAATGAGTCAGTTCTTCTCATTGGGTGGCCAAAGTATTGGGATTTCAGCTTCAGCATCAGTCCTTCCAATGAATATTCAGGATTGATGTCCTTTAGGATGGACTGGTTGGATCTCCTTGCAGGCCAAGGGTCTCTAAAGAGTCTTCTCCAACACCACAGGTAAAAAAGCATCAATTCTTCAGTGCTCAGCTTTCTTTATAGTTCAAGTCTCAAAACCATACATAACTACTGGAAAAACCATAGCCTTGACTAGATGGACCTTTGTTGGCAAAGTAATGTCCCTGCTTTTTAATATGCTGTCTAGGTTGGTCATAGCATTTCATTCAAGGAGCAAGTGTCTTTTAGTTTCATGGCTGCAGTCACCATCTGCAGTGATTTTTATAGCCCCCCAAAATAAAGTATCTCACTGTTTTCATTGTTTCCCCATCTATTAGATATGAAGTGATGGGACTGGATGCCATCATCTTTGTTTTCTGAATGTTAAGTTTCAAGCCAACTTTTTCACTCTCCTCTTTCGCACAAGAAGCTCTTTAGTTTTTCTTTGCTTTCTGCCATAAGGGTGGTGTCATCTGCATATCTGAGATTATTGATATTTCTCCCAGCAATCTTGATTCCAGCTTGTGCTTCATCCAGCCTGGCATTTCAGATGATGTACACTGCATGTAAGTTGAATAAGCACTGTGACAGTCTACAATCTTGATGTACTCCGTTCCCGATTTGGAACCAGTCTGTTGTTCCATGTTTAGTTCTAACTGTTTCTTCTTGACCAGGATACAGATTTCTCAGGAGGTGGGTAAGGAGGTCTGGTATTCCCATCTCTTTCAGAATTTTCCACAGTTTGTGATGATCCACACAGTCAAAGGCTTTGACATAGTCAATAAAGCAGAAGTAGATGTTTTTCTGGAACTCTTTTGCTTTTTTGATGGTCCAGTGTATGTTGGCAATTTGAGCTCTGTTTCCTCTGTCTTTTCTAAATCCAATTTGAACATCTGGTAATTCATGGTTCACGTACTGTTGAAGCCTGGCTTGGAAAATTTTGAGCATTATTTTGCTAGTGTGTGAGATGAGTGCAATTGTGCAGTAGTCTGAACATTCTTTGGCATTGCCTTTCTTTGGGATTTGAATAAAAACTGACCTTTTCTATTCCTGGGGCCATTGCTGAGTTTTCCAAATTTGTTGACAAATTGAGTGCAGCACTTTCACAGCATCATCTTTCAGGATTTGAAATAGCTCTACTGGAATTCCATCACCTCCACTAGCTTTGTTCGCAGTGATGCTTTCTAAGGCCCACTTGACTTCACATTCCAGGATGTCTGGCTCTAGGTGAGTGATCACTCCATAGTGGTTATCTAGGTTATCTTTTTGTATAGTTCTTATGTGTATTTTCACCACCTCTTCTTAATATCTTCTGCTTCTGTTAGGCCCATACCATTTCTGTCCTTAATTGTGCCCATATTTGCATGAGAAATTCCCTTAGTATCTCTAATTTTCTTGAAGAGATCTCTAGTCTTTGCCATTCTATTGTTTTCCTCTATTTCTTTGCATTGATCACTGAGGAAGGCTTTCTTATCTCTCCTTGCTAATCTTTGGAACTCTGCATTCAAATGGGAATATCTTTCCTTTTCTCCTTTGCCTTTAGGTTCTTTTCTTTTTTCAGGTATTTGTAAGGCCTCCTCAGATATATTACGTCCATGAATCAAGGCAAACTGAAAGGAGTCAAATTTTGGCAGGAGATGGCAAGAGTGAACATCTACATTTTAGGAATCAGTGATCTAAAATAGACTGGAATGGTTGATTTTAACTCAGATGACCATTATATCTACTATGTGGGCAAGAATCCCTTAGAAGAAATGGAGTAGCCATCATAGTCAACAAAAGAGTCTGAAATGCAGTGCTTGGATGCAATCTCATAAATGACAGAATGATCTCTGTTCGTTTCCAAGGCAAACCATTCAATATCACAGTAATCCAAGTCTATGCCCTGACCAGTAATGCTGAAGAAGCTGAAGTTGAATGGTTATATGAATACCTACAAGACCTTTAAACTAACACCCCCAAAAGATGTCCTTTTCATTATAGGGGAATGAAATGCAAAAGTAGGAAGTCAAGAAACACCTGGAGTAACAGACAAATTTTGCCTTAGAGTACAGAATGAAGCAGGGAAAAGGCTAATAGAGTTCTGCCAAGAGAACGCACTGGTCATAGCAAACACCCTCTTCCAACAACACAAGAGAAGACTCTACACATGGACATCACCACATGGTCAACACTGAAATTAGATTGATTATATTCTTTGCAGCCAAAAATGGAGAAGCTCTATACAGTCAGCAAAAACAAGACCAGGAGCTGACTGTGGCTCAGATCATGAACTCTTTATTGCCAAATTTAGACTTAAATTGAAGAAAGTAGGGAAAACCACTAGACCATTCAGGTGTGACCTCAATCAAATCCCTTTTGATTGTACAGTGGAAGTGAGAAATACATCCAAGGGACTAGATCTGTTAGACAGAGTGCCTGATGAACTATGGATGGAGGTTCATGACATACAGGAGGCAGTGATCAAGACCATCCCCAAGAAAAAGAAATGAACAATACAGTCCATGGAATTCTCTAGGCTAGAATCCTGGAGTGGGTAGTGTTTCTCTTCTCCAGGGGATCTTTCCAACCCAGGATCGAACCCAGATCTCCCTCATTGCAGGGGAATTCTTTCACAGCTGAGTCACAAAGAAAGAAACTCTCTTCTAGATGTACACAGATATGTCTCAAAGTTATAGCTCAGCTGAGTTTAATGTTTTACCACTCAATCTTGATCATCCTTCTGCATCCACTGCTTCAGTGAATAGCCTCCTGATTGTCACCATTTCCCAGGTTAAAAATCACTCAACTGGCTTTGACCTGTTATCTCCATAATGCAATAAATCCCCAAATCCTTATGACAGATCTCTATCTAAAAATTTCACTTTATCATACTCTTCACAGCCTCTGAAAGAGTTTAGACAATCTCAGACTTGGAAGGCTTGTATCAGCTTCCTCATATATTCCAAATCTCCCATCCTCCATTCAGTTCCATTCATTTTATTAGTATCAAAATATCTTTTTAAAACGCAGGTTTGCTTATGCCACTTACTGGTTTTAAGTCCTCTTATAGCCTCCAATTGCCTATGAGGAAAAAAATCCAAATTTCTTAGCATGCCTGCCATATAAGTAGGGTATCTGTATAATTGATCATGCAAACTGGAATATTTTGGACAGCTTGAAGGAGGCTGCTATGGTCTGAATGATTGTATCCCCCCATATTCATATGTTGAAATCCTAATAAATGCTCAAAGCGATACTATTAGGAAGTGGGGCTTTTAGGTGGTGTTTAGGTCATGAGAGTTGAACACACATGAATGGGATTGGTGTTCTCATAGAAAATGTCCAAGAGAGCTCCCTAGTCCCTTCCACCACATGAGGATACAAAGGAGAAGTCTGTGACAGGGAAGAGGACCCTCATCTGACTCTGCTGGCACCATGATCTCATACTGTCACCCTCCAGAACTGAGAGGAATAAATTTCTATTGTTTATAGCCTACCCAGTCTGTATTTAGTTATGGCAGCCAGGATAGACTAAGACAAAGCCTATTCATACTAAAACTAGAACCAGTGGAATTGTCTTTGACAAATCAGAAAGTATGATCAGTCTACAGGTAGTTAAGTTTTGTAGATAAGGCTTATCTTTCAAGTTCCATCCTTTATGAAACTTTGCCCTATGCTTCATTTACCCACTAATCATTCATTCAACAAATTGGTTTTGGAAACCTCTCTACTAATTGTGAATCTAGATGAAAATCACTGTAGTGGTAGAGCTTACATTTTAGCATTGGGGGAATTTACAATAAATAAGTGAAAAACATATCAGATGGTAAAAAGGGCTTTGGAGAAAGACAAAAAAGGTAATGAGATAGAGTTCAAGGGAGGAGAGCAGAAATTTTAAGCAAGGTGGTCAGTGAAGGTCTCCTTGAGAGGATGGCATTCAAGAAAATCTTAAAGGAAGACAAAATGTGACTCATGTTTATGTGGGAACAACATTTGAGGAGAGTGAACAGTGAGTGTAAAGCCTGAACTGTGATGAGTGTGTTGAAGAAGAAACAGTTGGAATTTGGCTGGGAGGAGTTAAGTTGGTGAATGGGTAGTGGGAAATGAGGTCAGAGAACCTAAAATAGGGGTTTTAGTTTTTATTCTAAGATGGGAGTCCATTGCATGGTTTGGGGAAGAGGAGAGGCACAAATTGATATATTTTAACCAGACCTCTCTGATTGCTGTGTTGATAATATCTTGCTAAGTGTAGGGACAGGCAAGTCTGGAAGCAGGAAGACCAGTCAGAAGGCTACTGGCTATGGCAGTTGGCTTTTGGTGATAGCAATGGAAATGATGATATAGTTCAAAGGTTGAATTTACCAATTTTGCTGAATGATTGGATGGTGAGGTGTAAATGAGGTGTTAAGGATGATTCCAAAATCTAGGCTGAGTTACAGGAAAGATAGGACAGTCTTAAACTGAGATAAAATAAATAGATAAAATAAATTGCCAGAGGAGTGGGTCTGTGGGGCAAGATCAAGAGGTCAGTTGTTTGAGATGCTCATCAGATATCCAAGTGGAGATATCGATTAAGCAATTGGGCAAAATCATCCAGGAAGATATCTGGTCAGACTTTTAAATTTGGTAGTTGTCAGAAACATAGATAAGTATTTAAAGCTATGAGATTGGATGAGATCACAAAGGAAGTGAATGCAAGCAGGAAAGGGAAGAGTTCCAAAGAGAGAATTCCAAGTGCTCTGTGTCAAAATCCAGCTTCACCCTAAATGCTTCACAATTCTCTCTATTCTCTACCCCGTATACTTTTTCTTTCTTCCTTGAATGTTTTCCTTGACTCTTGCCCTATGGTATCTTACTTAGCCATTTGGAGAGTCTCAGAACCCTCTGGGTTAACCTACTACCCATCTCTGTTCTCCTTGTCATATTACCTTAATTTGCCTATTTAGATGTTTATTCATGTATGGTCCTTGAGGACAGGGATAATTTTGCATTTCCAGGACTTACCACATGAAAAAATATTCAATTAACATTTATTGCACAAATGAATGGATACTTTAGCTCATGTAATGCACTTGCTTATCAGACAGTAGTAATGAAAAACTAGAACTAAGATTTTCATTATGTGATCCAGTATGCTATTTCAATGATACTAAGAATTTGAAAGAATATGGTCTTGTGTTATTGTATAGATAAATTTATATTTAGAACAAGGAGAATGAGTGAAGTTGCTCAGTCATGTCCAACTCTTTGTGACCCATATACTGTAGCCTGCCAGGCTCCTCCGTCCATGGGATTTTCCAGCCAAGAATACTGGGGTGGGTTGCCATTTCCTTCTCCAGGGGATCTTCTCTACTCAGGGATCAAACTCACGTCTCCCTCATTGCAAGCGGACTCTTTACTGTCTGAGCCACCAGGGAATCCCATTAGAACAAGGAAACTAGGGGCAATTTCCCCCTTTGTCCACTATTTGACCATCTGCAAATAGTTTAATGTCTCCAAACCTTAGTTTTCTTTTCTGTAACAAACAATTCATAAATTTTAATCACTGTACAAAATTAAATCATGGAAGTGTTACTGACCAGAGTTCTTGGCTGTCTTTAGTAAATAGAAATTGATAACAGGTCAGATAAGAAGTTCAGGCAAGGCTTAACTGAGACTGTTGCAGCAGTGGGGGAATGGAAATAAGTAACAGATTCCAGGGCTCTCTCCTCCAGGATGGGGTGAGCTAGTTCCTTATATGGGCTGAGGGTAAGAGTGGGTCCAGATTTCAGGCCAGAAGGGTGGCTTAGGTGGTTTGCCCACTCCTTTGGTGGTATCTGGTGTAGGGTACCTTGCTTTTGCTCCCAACAATTTGGTTATGCTCCCAGCTCTTCAGAAGTGGCAGTTGGTTTTTTTGGCCTTTTTGTATCTTGTTGCCCCAAATTTGCCTCAATTGTGCATGCAGTCAGTTCCTTTTTGGGCTTCCCAGGTGGCACAGTGGTAAAAATCTGTCTGCCAATTTAGGAGATGCAAGAGATGCACATTTGATCCCTGGTTCAGGAAGATCACCCATAGGAGTAAATGGCAACCCATTCCAGTATTCTTGCCTGGAAAGTTCCATGGACAGGGGAGCCTGGAGGGCTATAGTCCATGGCTTTGCAAAGAGTCAACCCGACTGAGTTGACTGACTTAGTCCCTTATAGTTTCTCTGCATTTCATTGCTTGAGGAGACATTTGTCCAGGTGCAAGCACTGCAGCAAAATGTTCCAGGTCTCAGGTCCCAACTTGTCTCAAAAGCACTTTGTAAATGGAAAACACTGTAAGATATAAGATGCTGTTATTATTTGTCTTTCTGGAAAGACAGCCATTATCAGCCTGTGTCTGCCCTTGATGTTGAGTGTTAAGATAAGGTGTGATTGGGGTTAGAGTGCTATGTTCCAACATGCCACTTACGGCTGACGCAGAAGATGGCAATTGAGTTTCTATTAAGACAAATCTTCTTTCATTTCGGGGACTGTAATGCTCTACCTGGCTCCTATTACATTTTATATGTTGTCAGTTACAGACTCCAGAGCAAGCTATCACAGTGATGTCAGATGCAGATTATAAGAAAGTTATACTGGCTTTGAATAAAAGAGATCATGACGTTCATGAGTTGGATGCTTGGGTTGGAACATGTTTTCCTCATTTGTGGCTAACCAGTCCATGTTCTGAGGTGTTAAGCTGGTTTGAACCTTCATCCTCCTGCTGGAAATCAGAACACATGCTGCTTCATAGAGTTGAGGTAAAATCAGGGAGCTGGCTTCTCTGTCATATTTGAAATACACGAAGGCTATCTTCAAGGTCTCTCCCTAGGTCTGGGCTGCCTACATATAGTACAAGAACTTGCTTTTAGGAATGAAATCTCCTAAGGCTTCCTGCTCTTCTGCCAGGCTCATTTCTCTCTGGAATTCAGTCCAACAAGGTCTTCATGCGTCTACTGCTCTTTGTTAGCCCTGTGGAGGAGTGTGATTTTCTTTTGTTAAAGATTTTCTGGTTGTTATGGGAGGGAAGATCTTTCTTAATCTTTTATATGACAACTAGAAATAGAAGTCTCTTTATTGAGTTCATTATTCACACTCTACCTTCAAAATCAACTTAGGAGTTTTTGGAAGTTTCTGGACTTTCTGACTGTGACTCTTTGGACTTATCTAAATTTCCTGGTGTAATTGAATTTCTCTTCTGGGGAAAACTCAGAACTTTGGAATGAAACTGGGTGTAAAAGAGCATCTGATTCAATTAGTGATTCTTGTATATGATTCTCTCAATTATCTGGAGGTCATGGACACAATTCTTATTGAGTGAATTGAGTATAATATATTCCATCACCATGGCTTGGCAGCCAATCCAGGTTAATCACCTTTGATCTGCATATTGTTTTTTCTAAAGGGAAAAAGTATGGATTAATTATTTCAAATCCTCTTGCTTTTACAAATAGTTACTCAAGTATATCTTATATTGATGGCTTATTTCTGTAATATTTATAAAAAGCAAAAATGGTATAAATTCTAATAGAAAAGACAAAGTTATTGAAAACTTGCCACATGCCTTCTGAAAAAATATTTTCAATTTTCAGATTTTTAGAAACATTTGTAGGTAGCATATTAAGCCATTTTGTAAGTGAAAAACTTGGGGAAAACTAATTCATTTTATTTCTTACTTTCCACAATAGCTTTAAAATGCTGGGGGAAAGATTCTTTAAATTTTTTACTTTATCTTTCAAAAATAAAATAATACATAAAGGATTTAATTAAAAACTACTTTATTCACATTAATAGTCACTTATTTATATATGCTTCATGCCCAGAATTTTCTAAAGGCATCTTATTTGTATTCCATGATTGTTAAACTAAAACTAATATTCAAGCCCAACTGTTAACATTTCTATGGAATGTTAACATTCATTTTGCCTCAGGTAAAATGTAGCAAAGCTAATAACTATTTTCTTCTAAAAGTTTCATAGTCCCAAAGCTCCCTATTAACATTCTCTGTCCTTAATGCTATGTATAATCAAACAGTACTGTTTTAGTTGGTTTTTCAACATTATATTTGTTTTACTTCTGAAGTGCCATAGACCACAAATATATGTTACTCTTCTCTCTGTCTGTGAATGTGTATTTGGTTTTAATATATGGAATAATAACCATAGCTAACACTCAAAAATATAATTGCTATTTCCAGACACTGTTCTCAATACTATACATATATTAACTCACTTAATCCTTAGCACTAACTTACAGATGAAACAACTAAGAAGTAGAGAGGTTACACTTGTCCAAATTTACACAAATGTTAAATAGCAAAGCTTGGATTTGAACCTAAACAGACAGACCCACAAGACAATGATCAAAGGACACTGGTAGAATTTGTTATCCAAGCTGGAACACCCTTGAGAATAAAGTGTGATGATATTAATAATTATACCAATGAATTAGATTCCTGGTCCCACCAGTTTTTCCGTGCAACTGCAGCATGATTGTATGGTTGCTTAGTTTAAAAACATTTACAATGCTTTATGATTACCTTCTCCAGGCCAGAATACTGAAGCCATTCCCTTCTCCAGGGGATCTTCCCAACCCAGGGATCCAACCCAAGTCTCCTGCACTGCAGGCAGGTTCTTTACCAGCCACACTGTCATGTTATTTCCTCATTTGGGTATGGCAGTGTTTGGGCCAAACACCAAAAGATGAATGGTGTTTGACAATGGAGAAAGAGAAACAGAATGAAAGGCAGGATTTGGAGAATACATTGCAAAGTGTGGAACATTTTTCACTAGCTTTGCCATCGGCATAAGTTTTGAGTAATAGAAATATATAAAACAATTACATGAAGGATGGATAAATTATCAAAATAATATTAATAACAAATAAGTTAGGCAGATAAGATATTACAGAGAGAAAAACAAATTATTTGCTTTTGCAGCATAATTTTTGATGCAACTGTTGATGACTTTCCTCATTAATTCTATAGATTTAATGACATATGTGACCTAAGCACTATTGTACTTTTTTTTTATATACACATGTATCTTTTCTTTTTCAGATTCTTTCCCCATATAGGTTATTACAGAATATTGAGTAGAGTTCTTTGTGTTCTACAGTAAGTCCTTGTTGTTTATCTATTTTATATACATCAGTGTGTATATGTCAATCCTAAAATCCTAATTTATCCCTCTCCCCGCCCCTTTTCCCTTTGGTAATCATAAGTTTGTTTTCAAAGTCTGTGAGTCTGTTTCTGTATTGCAAATAAGTTCATTCATATAATTTTCTTTTAGATTCTACATATAAGTAATATCATATGATATATTTCTTTCTCTGACTTAGTATGATATTTTCTAGGTCCTTTCGTGTTGCTGTAAATGGCATTATTTCATTCTTTCTAATGGCTGAGTAATGTTCTATTGTATGCATATGCCATCTTCTGTTGATGGACATTTAGGTTGCTTCTAGGTCTTGGTTGCTGTAAATACTGCTGCAGCAAACATTTGGGTGGATATACCTGTTTGAATTATGTATTTTTTTTTCCTGAATATAGGCCTAGGAATGGGGTTGCTGGATCATATGGCAGTTCTATTTTTAGTTTCTTAAGGAATCTCCATGATGTTCTCCATAGTGACTATACCAATTTGCATTCCCACCAACAAAACACTGTAGGAGAGTTCCCTTTTCTTCATAGCCTCTCCAGCATTTATTGTTTGTAGATTTTTGAAAGATGGCCATTCTGACCAGCCTGAGGTGATAACTCATTGTAGTTTAAAATTTTCCATTTCTCTAATAATTAGAGATGTTGAACAGCTTTTCATGTGCCTTTTCGGCCATCTTTGTGTTGTTTTGACAGCAGGTGGACACAGACATAATTGTGTCCTGGTGGCTTTATGCATTAATGGGAATGTGACTTCTTGCCTAATCTGATGTGTTAAATTGCAGTGAGGAAAAAGTTGAGTTTATGGTCTTAGGTAAAATACCAGGATGATGAAAGAGGCAAAGGAAATTGCTGTAGTAGCTTTCACATGGATGTGTGCTCACATGGGAACGTACCATTAATAGAAGGTGTCACAATGCTGATTATGTATAATAAAATCTGAGTGGTACATTTCCTAACCAAAGAACTTATTATTTTGGACTGAAGATTTATATGGGGGAAACCCATGATAACAGGAGGTGACCTGAAAACTTCCTTAATTGCGATGACAAAGTCTTTTCTAAAGAGGACATCACAAAATAATGAGAGGTTGCTATACAAAGGGATGCATTGAGTGAGAAGGCAGAGTCTGTATGAGACATGGTCCACTAATTCCTGGCAGAGGATGTACCTACAGGTCTTAGAGCTCTGAATGACATCAAGCTTTCTTTACAACTGAGACTTTATCTTCTGACATTGTACATTCTAGACTTGACAAGAACTCATGGGTGTGGGGCGCTATGAATGTGGCTTTGGCAGTGGCTATAATATGGATCAGAAGCGATCCAGGACCACGCTGTGGTTAATGCTCAGAATATGGCTGTGACTACGTGTCTAGCTATGCCTTGAGCTGGATACAGCTCTGACTATGAATGCTCTTTTTTCAATGGATGTGAGTTTGAGCAAACTCTGACTATTATATTCCCAAAGCCATCGTGTGGAATTTTTTAACTTTCAGAATTTTTAATGCTCCTCACTAGTATCTTATGATGCATTTCAAAAAGCCTGTGTTGATTTCCCTTACATTTATCTTCAACTCTTTTGGACAGTGGGCAAAAGCGCAACATTGCAGTTTACTCTTCAGCCTCTGGGGAAGTGTTACCAACATTTTGATACAATCAACATTTAAGTAATTTCTCTTGTACTGTCAAACTATGGCATTCCAAGTTTATGAATTATAGCACAGTTTCTAAATAAATGCATTAAATTCATCTCACTGTTTTTTCTGTTTGTGTTTGTCGAAGACTTACGGTTCTTTTTAACCATTCGTGAATTGGGTCACATTTAAGTGTTGTAATGATCCAGAAGAATTGATCCACTAATAGAGCTGGAGACAATAAAGGATTAGATTATATGAAATAACTTGTGTTGCTTTTGATTCTCTGTTTTCAGTCTTTTATATCTTATATGCTCAATTTTTGTTTAAGTGTTATAGAACAATGTTAGCTGATAACTATTTTTTGTCTTGCTTTAATGTAGAAAAATGATTATTTCCTTCCTACCATGATGTTTATGAAAGTCACAGGCTTTCTACCCCTGTAACATATGAAGATATTACTGTATATATTAATTTCCATCACCTTACTAACCTTGAACAGTGTTTATTGATCAATCTGCATTGTGGTCATGTATTTTAGTGAGTGAAGTATAAAATAAACTTTAGAAGCCTTCCTTATAATTTAGAAAGTTGATTTTTACTGCTTTTGTCATTCATGTGCAATATTTATGCTTGAAATATAGCTTATATTTCAGTGAGTCTAGATAGGAAACTCTGGGGCAAGTAAGTCCAGATTTTGAAAAATGGGAGATTTTCCATATGAAGGAAGATATTGGCATATTGAAAGTAAAATAGAGCTTTTTTAAAGGCTTTCAAAAATATCACATTCCAAAAAATAAGGAATTTTACAGCAGAAGTTCACTCAATAACCAAAAGTTTGCAAATACGGTGCCAAGCATTAGAGCTATTTTGTTTTTATTTTTACCATTTGGTAATTAATTTTCTTATTATCTCTTTAGAGTTTGGTTCCTGAGTTGGGAAGATCCCTTGGGAAAGGAATGGCCATCCACTCCATAATTCTTGCCTGGAGAATTCCATGGAGAGAGGAGCCTGGTAAGCTACAATCTATGGGGTTGCAAAGAGTTGGACTTGACTGAGCTTTGGAGTGATTCTTTCACTCCACTTTTACTTTGAGACTTCCTTGGTGTCTCAGAGGATAAAGTGTCTGCCTACAATGCAGGAAACCCGGGTTCAATTCCTGGGAGGAACATCTCCTGGAGAAGGAAATGGCAACCCACTCCAGTATTCTTGCCTGGAAAATCCCATGGACAGAGGAGCCTGATAGGCTACAGTCCATGGGGTTGCAGAGTCAAACACAACTGAGCGACTTCACTTTCTTTCTTCTTTTCACTTTTACTTTAGAGTTTGGAGTGGTTATTATATATGTAAATTTGAAAAATAAACTAACACAAAGCCTAAACTTGTAGTCTGAAAACTCTTCTTCTAACTTCTAAAGTCTGAGACTGTCTTATTTCTTGTTCACCTCTAGATTCTTAGCCCCAGTGGCTGGCATATGTGGAGTCAGTGCACTTCTGTGACATAAATTCCTATGTATTTTTTTTATTATAATGATGTAAATTGCATGTAACTTTTAATAACAGAAAAAAAAACACTTTTGCAAAAAATACTTCATCCTAACCTCATAATAGCCTAACGAAATGGCTAAGTTTGGTGTTAACATTTCATTTTTTTTAAAATCCTCTTAGTCTGCTGTCTGTCCCCTTCTCCTCATTCATTTTATTTATTTTTATCTTTTTATTTTTAAAATTTTTATTTGATATTGGAGTATAGTTGATTAACAATGTTGTGTTAGTTTCCCAGTTGCTCAGTAAAGCGGTTCAATTATACATATGAATGTATCTTTGTTGTTCAGTTACTAAGTTGTGTCTTACTCTGAATTTTGTTTATTGTTCACTTGCTAAGTTGTGTCTAACTCTTTGTGACTCCATAAACTGCATCACACCATGCTCCCCAGTCCTTCACTACCTCTTGGAGTTTACTCAAATTCATGTCCATCGAGTTGGTGAGCTATCCAACCATCTCATCCTCTGCTGCTCCCTTTTCCTTTTGCCTACAGTCCTTACCAGCACCACGGTCTTTTCCAGTGAATCAGCTCTTCACATCATGTGGCCAGAGTATTGGAGCTTCAGCTTCAGCATCAGTCCTTCCAATGAATATTCAGGGTTGATTTCCTTTAGGATTGACTGTTTTGATCTCCTTGCTGCCCAAGGAACTCTCAAGAGTCTTCTGCAGCACCACAACTGGGTGCATCAATTCTTCAGTACTCAGCCTTCTCTATGGTTCATTCAAGTCTCATATCTTTACATGACTATTGGAAAAAGCATAGCTTTAACTGTATGGACCTTTGTTGGCAACATGATGTCTCTGCTTTTGAATACACTGTCTAGGTTTTTCATAACTTTCCTTCCAAGGAGCAAGTGTCTTTTAATTTCATGACTGTAGTCACTGTCTGCAGTAACTTTGGAGCCCAAGAAAATAAAATCTATCACTGCTTCCACCTTTTCCTCTCCTACTTGCCATGAAGTGATGGTACCAGACGCCATGATCTTAATTTTTTGAATGTTGAATTTTAAGCCAGATTTTTCACTCTCCTGTTTCACCTTTATCAAGAGGCTCTTTAGTTCCTCTTCATTTTCTGCCATTAGAGTGGTATCATCTGCTTATCTGAGGTTGTTGATATTTCTCCTGGCAATATTAATTCTAGCATGTGATTCATACAGCATGACATTTCACCTGATGTACTCTGCATATAAGTATAATCAGCAGGGTGGCAAAATAAAGCCTTGTTGCACTCATTTCCCAATTTTGGACAAGTCCGTTGTTTCATGTCTGGTTCTAACTATTGTTTCTTGACCTGTGTACAGGTTTCTCAGGGGACAGGTAAGGTGGTTTGGTATCCCCATCTCTTTAAGAATTTCCCACAGTTTGTTGTGGTCCACACAGGGCTTTTGTGTAGTAAGTGAAGCAGAAGTAGATGTTTTCTGGAACTCCCTTGCTTTCTCCAATTCCCTTGCTTTGAACCAATGAATTCATGCATCTATTCTTTTTCAAATTCTTTCCCCATATGGGTTACTATAGAATACTGAGCAAAGTTCCCTGGCTATACAGTAGATCCTTGTTAGTTATGTATTTTAAATATTACTAGTGTATGTTTGTCAATTCTTAATTTATCCTTCCCCACCACCTTTTCCCTTTGGTCACCATAAGCTTATTTTCTAAGCTGTGGTCTGACTCTGTTCTATAAAAAAAAGTTCATTTGTATCATATTTGTTAGAATTCACATATAAGCAATATCATTTGATATTTGTCTTTCTCTGTCTGACTTACTTCCCTTAGTATGATAATCTCCAGGTCCATTCATTTTGCTGCAAATGACATTATTTTATTTTTTTTAATGGTTGGATAATATTCCACTGTATATATGTACCACATTTTCTCTATCCATTCATCCCCCACTCATTTCATTGTTATTTTTTAAAGATTCTTTTCCCATGTAGGTCATAAAAGAATATTGAGTAGACTTCTCTGTGCTACACAGCAGGTTATTATTAGTTATGTATTGTATATATAGAAGTGTGTATATGTCAGTGCTTCTCAAGTGGCTCAGTGGTAAAGAATCCACATGCCAATGCAGGTGATGTAGGAGATGCAGGTTAAATCCCTTTGTCAGGAAGATCCTCTGGAGCAGGTAATGGCAACCCACTCCAGTATTCTTGCCTGGAGAATTCCATGGGCAGAGGATCCTGGCAGGCTGTATTCCATGGGGTCACAAAGAGTTGGACATGGCTGAGTACACACGTACACGGACACAAGTATACGCCAGTCCCAATCTCACAATTTATCCCCTCTTCCTTCTTATGTTTTGATAACTATTAATATAAATTTGTTTTCTAGATCTGTGACTCAACTTCTGTTTTATAAGTAAGCTCATTTGTAACCCTGCTTTTATTAGATTCCACGTGTAAATGATATCATATGGTATTTGTTTTTCTGAGCCTGACTTATTTCACTCAGTATAACAATCTCTAGGTTCATTCATGTTACTGCAATGGCATTATTTTGTTCTTTTTTATGCTGAATAATATTCTATTGTATATATGTACCACTTCTTCATCCATTCCTCTGTTGATGGACATTTAGGTTGCTTACGTGTCTTGGATATTGTAAACTGTGCCACAGTGAACATTGGGATATATGTATATTTTTGAGTTATGGTTTTTTCTGGATATCTGATGAGGAGTGGATTAGTTGGGTCACTTGGTAATTCTATTTTTAATCTTTTAAGAAACCTCCATACAGGTTTCCATAGTGGCCAATTTACATTCCCACCAACAATGTAGGGGGTACCCTTTCTCTACACTGTCTCCAGCATTTATTGCTTGAGGACTTTTTAATGATGATCATTCTGGTGTCAGAATGAGGTGATATCCCATTGCAGTTTTAATTTGCATTTCTCTAATAATTAGCAATATTGAGCATCTTTTCATGTGCCTTTTTGGCCATCTGTAGGTCTCCTTTTGAAAATATCTGTCTAGATTTCCCCTTCCATTTTTTATTTGGGCTATTTGTTTTTAGGATATTGAGCTTCATGAGCTGTTTGTATACCTCACTCATTTTAAAAACAAACTACATCTCAGTGAGTTTAAATGACTTGTTTAATATCATAAAAATGGTTGGAGCTTCAAAATGATATTCTGATTTCCAAATCCATGTTCATTTTCTATGTGATTAATTACTTTGAAATTCAAAGACATTGTTTAATGTGTTTTTTAAATATTAAAAAATAATTTTTGTGCTGAATTATTCACCACATTTTAATCTTTTAAAAATGTGTATTTTATCTTTAGTCTTCTGTACAAAATCTAGTTTTCATGGAATCTAAGAGAATAACTAAATGATTTAAAATTATAAAATACAATAAAACCCTGAGTTCTTATAAAATTTTGATATACTTTTGAGCTGAATACTTTGTGAATATCAATGTCTTTCTCAAGTTAGAAAATAACAATTGCATTAGATGATTTGTGCTGGAACCACAGGATGTCTATATGCAAAACAGTACATAAAGATGGATCCCTTCTTTCCACTGTACACTGTTAATAAATCCTAGCCCTAAATAGCTGAGCTAAAACTCTCAAACTCTTAGAAAAAAGTATAGCAGTAATTCTTCATGACATTCAAGTAAAACTTTCTTAGTTATGATAATAAAAACACAAGTGACAAAGGAAAAATAGACAATTTTGATTTTATACAATTAAAAACTTTTGGTCTTCAATGGACCTGATCAAGATAACTCACAGAATGGGAGAAAATATTTCAAATCATATACATTAAGAAAGACTATATCTAGAATATATAAGGAACTCTTACAACTCAACAATAAAAGACAAACTAATTCAAATATAGGTATAGCATCTGATTACAAGCATCTGGTTCTACAAATGTCCCTTGAGCACATGAAAAGATACACAACATTACTGGTCATTAGAAAATGAGTAAATTAAAATTTTAGCTGGATATTACTTCACACTCACTAGGATGATTGTAATCAAAAGTCAGATAGTAATAAGCATTGGTAAGAATGTGAAGAAATTGGATCCCTCGTACAGTGCTTCATGGGGATGTAAAGTGGTGCAGGTGCTTTGGAAAACATTCTGGCTGTTTCTCAACAGTTTTAAACATAAAGAAACCATATAACCCAGCAATTCAATTCCTAGGTGTATGTTCAAGAGAAATGAAAACACATTCTATGCAAAAACTCGTACTTGAATCTACAAAATAGTATTCATCTTAGTCAAAAATTGGAGACAAAACAAATTTATGCTAACTGATGAATGGATAAATGAATATCAGTTCAGTTAAGTTCAGTGGCTCAGTCGTGTCCAACTCTGTGAGCCCATGAATTGCAGCACGCCAGGCCTCCCTGTCCATTACCAACTCCCAGAGTTCACTCAAACTCATGTCCATCGAGTCAGTGATGCCATCCAGCCATCTCATCCTCTGTTGTCCCCTTCTCCTCCTGCCCCCAATCCCTCCCAGCATCAGAATCTTTTCCAATGAGTCAACTCTGTGCATGAGGTGGCCAAAGTACTGGAGTTTCAGCTTTAGCATCATTCCTTCCAAAGAACACCCAGGAGTGATCTCCTTCAGAATGGACTGGTTGGATCTCCTTGCAGTCCAAGGGACTCTCAAGAGTCTTCTCCAACACCACAGTTCAAATGAATATCATATATCCATTTTAATAGAATATTATTTGACAATTAAAATAAAGAATGAAGCACTGATATAAGAAGATACAGTTGAGCCTCTACTGGCCATATAAAGCATTGGATGTGTACCTGACCACTGAAACTCATGAGAAGACTCATGATAACCTGTTCTCTAAGACAGGCAGCAAGGATTCATGATGATTCTCTTTGCATAATTAATGACATGGTGAACTAGCCCATTTTTCACCTAGTATAAGTTTATTATAGTGAATTGCTAAGTGGAAGTGGAAGTCAGTCGTGTCTGACTCTTTGTGACCCCAGGGACTGTAGCCCACTAGGCTCCTCTGTCCTTGGGATTTCCCAGGCAAGAATACTAGAGTGGGTTGCCATTCCTTCTCCAGGGGATCTTCCTGACCCAGGGATTGAACCCAGGTCTCCTACATTTGAACCCACATTGAACCCATCTCCCCCAGGCAGAGTCTTGACCATCTGAGCCACCAGGCAAGCCCCCTGGATAATTGATAATATGACAATCTATTTTATAGGAGTCCATTTTCCAACATCAGATTGAGAGATGACCCCATCAGTCCTTGGTGTCCTCTCTTTTCTTTTTTCTCTATTCAGGCATGTTTCGAGTCTCTTGAAAGTTTTTACAGAAGCTTATCTTTCTTATTCATAGGAAATGTTGAAGAAATCAGGAAAGAGTATTAAATAATATGCTGGTTCCTAGTATTTCTAGGAGCAGAGATCTCATTTCATTAGTTGTTACTGGCATTATTATAACTTGAGTTGCAAAGGAGTTCACTGGAAAGAACAGTCCACTCAACAGTAAGGCTGTTGGTTAAAATCCTGTGTTTGGGGGTATATTTTCCTTTTTATTTATTCATTTTATGCATGTCCGTGATACAATGTGTTTGTCTCCATTGATTATCCCTTATCTAGTGAGGACTGGATACCAAATGAAGTATTCCCTCTTGGAAAGAAAAAAGATGTATGAGTTTTAATACTTCTCAATTTCCTCCTCAGTATTAAGCTGGAGTTCTTAAATTGCCAATAAAATCAGGGAGTGCTTAATCAGATGTAGTGGTCTGGTACTCAATTGATTGTGTTAATCAGTGGCCTGAGGGGTTCTACAAAAACGGAGAGTGTGACTACTCCATCATATAGTCTGAGTGATTCTTTCTTTTTTTCTTTATTTGGACCATGACAAATATTGAAAAACTTTTTGTAAATGTAGTTATGGTGTATAAGAGTTAAACATTCAGATATTTTAAATAAAGAGAATACTATTTTTGTTTTCAGGTTTCAGATATGACATTTGAAAGACCCCGGGACTTTCTATGAGCTGGATATATGAGGTGCCTATAGGAAGCTAATTTTGTATTAATTTATTTCAATTTATCTTATATTTAATCAAGCACCTATTTGAGGTGGACTTTCCTGGTGGTTCAGAGGGTAAAAGCATCTGCTTACAATGTGGGAGACCCGGGTTCGATCCTTGTGTTGGGAAGATCCCTTGGAGAAGGAAATGGCACCCCACTCCAGTACTCTTGCCTGGAAAATCCCATGGACAGAGGAGCCTGGTAGGCTACAGTCCATGGGGTCGCAAAGAGTTGGACACGACTGAGTGACTTCACTAGTCATTATTTGAGCTATCTATTAACTAAAGTAATTGTTCAAAACTTAAAATCTAGGCAGGGAGATAAAGTGTTGCTAGTGTTGTAGGGAAGGAAGTAAAAATACTTGGGTGTGTGCAGAGTTGTTTCAGTGGTGTCCAACTCTGTGGAACCCTAAGGACTATAGCCCGCCAGACTCCCCTGTCCATGGAATTCTCCAGGCAAGAACACTGGAGTGGGTAGCCATTCTCTTCTTCAGGGAATCTTCTCAACTCAGGGATTGAACTCATTTCTCTTACTTGTCCTGCATTGGCATATGGGTTCTTTACCCCTAGCACCACCCAGGAAGCCTATAAAAATACTTCCTAGTATTACAAAGATTTCATCTGCCAAACTGTATCAATTAATTTACAGTTATAGGGAAATAGAAAGAGGAGGCAAGAGATTTAAAGTATTGTTACATACTTATTCCTCACTGATTGAAGATAAGAGTATAAAACTCAACAGAAGTGAAAATGATTGCATTATGGTGTTCAATCTATAGGCTAATTTTCCTGATGCAATTCTTTATATTTTCTTTAAAATAGAAAGTGGTTTACTAGTTAGAAAGTGGTTTACTAGTTTATTTTCTAGTTACATATTTTCTAATGCCTTTAACAACTTAGAGTCTAATGTTTAGTTGCTCTAATTTTTCATTGTTAAAAAGAACTGACCATCCAGGGAATTTACTCACTCAGTTGTGTCCATCTCTTTGCAACCCCATGGACTGTAGCCTGCCAGGCTCCTCTGTCCATGGAATTTTCCTGTCAAAGCTCCTGGAGTGCGTTGCTATTTCCTTTTCTAGGGGATCTTCCCAACCCAGGGATTGAATCCAGGTCTCCTGCATTGCTGGCGGATGCTTTACTGTCTGAGCTACTAGGGAAACCTTTCCAGAAGCTATTTTGTTTTCATTTTTTGACAATGTTTATACTATTTTCCTTCCAATATAAAATTATAAACTTAAGCAGTAATCTCATCTTCTCTGTCTCCCTTCCTTTCTTCCACTCAGCCATTCTCTCATTATTTACATTTTAGTTTCTTTCTACAACTATTCTAAGCTTTTTAAATATGATTTTTAAATAAAAAAGTGATCAACTTCATTCCTATTAAGGAAATAATCAAAATATTCCTCTGATTTAGATGAAATTGCTTTTAAGAAATTTAGGAAGATGATTTTAAAATTAAATTTAAAATGAGAATTTGAACTTTAGATTCTGACTTGTAAGAATAAAATAAGTGATTTAAAAACTGAAGGTTTTAGAAGGGTCAAATTATATCCTATGAAACATATCAGATTGTAGCTTTTCAACTTCTTTGTGTGCTTTCTGAATTTTGCATGCTCAGATGCTCAGTTGTGTCTGACTCTTTGTGACCCCATGAACTATAGTCCACCAGGCTCCTCTGTCCATGGAATTTTCCAGGCAACAATACTGAAGTAGGTTGCCATTTCCTACTCCAGAGAATCTTACCGACCCAAGGACTGAAACTGCATCTCCTGCACACGCAGATTCTTTACCACTGAGCCATCTGGGAAGTCTTTCTGAACACTGGGGACTTGTGAAAAAGAAGTTGGATCTGGATGTAATAATTGTATTAATTTAGTTACTGAATATGAAATTGTTATCTATTCTAGACTTTAGGGCTTTTTTTTAAAAACTATACCTGCATTTAAATAATTTCTATTTTGACATGAAAGCCTCTGGCCACTATAATCTAAATGGGAACTGTTAGTATCCTGACTTGAATGTTAGTGCTGAAACTAAAGATGGCCATCACCAGTTCAGAGTTGATAGTAACTGTATTAGTTAGCTTGTGTGTAACAAAATACCATAGGCTGGTGGCCTATACAATAGGGATTTATTTCTCATAGTTCTGGAAGCTGGGAAGTCCAAGGTCAAGTTTCCTTGGTGAGAGCTCTTTTCTTAGTTTTGCAGATGGCCTTCTGGCTGTGTCTTTAACATGGAAGAAAGAGAGTGAGAGCAACCTCTCTAGTATCTCTTCTTAAAAGGACACTAATCCCTTCATGAAAGCCCCATCTTCATGACCTCATCCAAATCTAATTACTTCCCCAAAATCCCATCTTTAAATTTCACTATGGGGATTAGGGCTTCAACATATGAATTTAGGGGGACATGAATCAATCTGTAGAAAGAACCTACATTAATTGGAAACTGGGCTTGTTACACAGTGTCATATGTACTGTACAGAAAACCATCATGAATCCTCTTGTTGCCTAAGTTAAAGTCTAGTTTATTATGTATCTTTTCATGGATTTCAGTTCCCAGTTGCATATACAATATTTCATAGGATTGTAGGGGCACAGTTGTATCTTCCTTGAGATAATTTAATTTTCTTTTTCTTTCAACATCATATGCAATGTAGTGCCATCGATTTCTCTTATGAAACATGGTAATTGGCCCAAAGAGTGTCTTGGCTGTAAAATTTCACAACGTGGCCTGCCTTTTGATTCAAGTCTTGGAGGGAAGGTGGTTGCACACAACACACAGTCTTAGTGCTTGTGAAAGAAGCATTTCTTGCTTTTCTAAGATCAGCATCAACACAACTCAGCCCACGAGACCTGCCCTCCCTTGGGTTTCTGTTCTGCACAATCGGGATCACAACACAATACTGGCTTACCTAGATTCTCCTGTAATTAAAAAAAAGTATCAATCAGTTATCATTGAAACTTATGTTCCTTCAGACATTTAGCCAATTACAGTTCGCTGGTGAACCAGAGATTCTCAGAAAGAAACAATCTGATAAAAATTGGTAGGGTCATTCCTAACAGGAACACTTAGGCAGGCACACATTTGTACTCTGTCATGATTACCCACTTGCAGTTATACCAGGGTGACAAATAAACGATGCAACACCTGCAAACTGTGTTTATAATAAAGGATGTGGTGGTTACAGCAGTAGCCAAAGGTATAAAGTTAATAACTAGATCATTTCTTTTATGAGCATCTCTAGGGTGTGAAATACCCAGCGGAGATGAATATCAGAGCTTTCATTACTCACTTTAATCACTGTTATTGCCAAGTAATGAAAACTGGGCCATCTTCTCATCATGCTTTGTGGGAATCTTTTCTTGATCCCAAAGATCTTACACACAGAGAGCTGAAATCTTCTTAACTGTAAAGAAAAGAAAATAGTGAATGCTAAAACACTGCCATTTTTGCCAAGTTGCAAAGGTCAGAAAGTATAGCATGATTATTCAGCTCTTTTCCTTTATTACCAAGAACAACTTCTTGTGAAATTCTGTTTATAATTCTTTTAATTTACCTTTCCTTCAAGTGTCATTTCAACTGTCTAGGCTGGAGTTTCCTTGTCTTTTATCTAGCATAATAATTTTATAAATGTTCTCTATGATTTCAACGTTCTTTTTTGTAATCCATCCTAGACATTACTATAAAAATTAACTTTTTGATCCATCCCATTCTATTCTATTTTGTGTAGCAAATAGCCAAGTCTGTATATATAGTATGTGCATGTATATATATATGCATATATATATATATATGCACCGTGAAGTGAAGTGAAGTCGCAGTTGTGACTGACTCTTTGTGACCCCATGGACCGTAGCTTACAAGGCTCCTCTGTCCATGGAAGTTTCCAGGCAAGAGTACTGGAGTGGATTGCCATTTCCTTTTCCAGGGGATCTTCCCGAACCAGGGACTGAACCCAGGTCTCCAGCATTGCTGTAAATGGCAGACAACGGGAGAATATAAGATAAACGAACAAAGAACAATTGCCTCCAAAGTGTTCATAGGCTTTATAAGAAAAGAAACAAAAAGCAACAAGATGAAAACTGTAACAACGTCATGACCAGGATACTAAGTAGCTGTTTTTTGACTTTGTGTTTAAAGTTCAAAATGAATAATAAAACAACAGATAAAAGTAATTCCTCTTTTAATTTATGTGCCTATTCATTTGTAAAACCATAAAAGGATTGTTATGCTTGACACTGGCTGGTATAAAAGGAGGTCCTAAAAGCTTCACAAAAGATATGAAGACTGAGTTTGCCAGTTAGCACCCTGGTGGAGATATTCCAGTCAGGCAAAGTAGCATCTGAAAAGGCAGGAAAGTATGAAAAAGCTTGTATTCCTCTTGCCAGCTAAACACAAGAGATGTTTACTAAGAATCTCCTGCAGGCTAGGATTCATAGCTTTGTAGTTTGGCAAAGTTAAGGAATACCTAGTATGTCATGTTGTAATTCAGAATTTGTGTTTCATTCTCATGGTGATAAGGGGTATTGAACTGAATTAATGAAGACACACTTAGCCTTGTAGCTTAGAAAAGTTATGGTAGTAGTTTGTAAAATGACTTGGTGTTATAAAGACCAGCTTTATACTAAAAATACAGGAATACAGGAAAGATGGGACTTTCCTGGCAGTCCAGTGGTTAAGATTTTGTGCTTCCTGTGTAGGGGGCTCGAGTTTGATCCCTGGTTGGGGAACCAAGATCCCACATGTCATATGGTGTAGCGAAAAAATAAAGTACAGAAAAGATGATGATGATGATATAGGAATAGAGCATGGCCTGAGGGAATATGCAGATTCCAGAGATGTTGTGTTGAAGGTAGAATCAAGTCTTAATGACTGCCTGGGTGTTGGTGGTTTATGGAGATGTTATTGTGAAGCATAACTCTTAGGTATGTGGCTTGGGTGATTGGGTTGTGCCAATCACGGAGAATAGAAACATAGAAGGAAGAGAAGATTTAAGGATGAATAAGATGTGCTTACTCTTTCATCTACATAAGAAGTATTTATTAGATCTAACAAAGTTCTGGACACTACTTAAGATTCCAGGAAATAACAATGGTATAAGATCTATGGAATTTATGGTATCAGAGTGCCATTCATGAGAAATTTTCTTTTTTTAGCAAGTTGGATTTATGTACTTGGAATTGTTGTTGTTGTTTGTGGGCTTCCCTGGTGGCTCAGATGATAAAGACTCTGCCTGCAATGCAGGAAACCCAGGTTCGAACACTGGGTCAGGAAGATCCCCTGGAGAAGGAATGGCAACTTGTTTCAGTATTCTTGCCTGGAGAATTCCATGGACAGAGGAGCCTGGCAGACTAGAGTTCATGGGGTGCCAAAGAATTGGACACGACTGAACGACTAACACGTTTGTTTAGTATCTAAGTCATGTCCAACTCTTTGTGACCCCATTGACTGTAGCCCACAAGGCTCCTCTGTTCATGGGATTTCCCATGCAAGAACACTGGAGTGGGTTGCAGTTTCTTTTTCCAGGGGCTTTTCCTGACCCAGGGATTGAACTTATGTCTCCTGCATTGGCAGATAGGTTTCTTATCACTGAGCTACCAGAGAAGCCTTGTCACCCTGCTTATCTATGCAGAGTACATCATGCAAAATGCTGGGCTGGATGAAGCACAAGCTGAAATCAAGATTGCTGGGAAAAATATCAACAACCTCAGATGTGCAGATGACACCACCCTTATGGCAGAAAGCAAAGAGGAACTAAAGAGCTTCTTGATAAAGGTGAAAGAGGAGAGTGAAAAAGATGGTTTAAAACTCAACATTCAAAAAGCAAAGATCAGGGCATCCAGTCCAATCACTTCATGTCAAATACATGGGGAAACAATGGAAACAGTGAGAGACTTTATTTTCTTGGGCTCTAAAATCACTGCAGATGGTGACTGCAACCATGAAATTAAAAGACGTTTGCTCCTTGGAAGAAAAGCTATGACAAACCTAGATAGCATATTATAAAGCAGAGACATTACTTTGCTGACAAAGGTACATCTAGTCAAAGCTTTTGTTTTTCCAGTAGTCATGTATGGATGTGAGAGTTGGACTGTAAAGAAAGCTGAGCACTGAAGAATTGATGCTTTTGAACTGTGGTGTTGGCGAAGACTCCTGAAAGTCCCTTGAACTGCAAGGAGGTCAAACCATCCTAAAGGAAATCAACACTGAATGAATATTAATTGGAAAGACTGATGCTGAAGTTGAAGCTCTAATAATTTGGCCACCTGATGTGAAGACTTGACTCTTTAGAGAAGACCCTGAGGCTGGGAAAAATTGAAGGCAGAGGGAGAAGTGGACAACATAGGAGGAAATGGTTGGATGGCATCACTGATTCAATGGACATGAGTTTGAACAGGTCTAGGGAGATGGTAAAGGACAGGGAAGCCTGGCGTGCTGCAGTCCATGGGGTCATAAAGAGTCAGACATGACTTAGCAGCTGAACAGCAACAATCAGAGAAGCCTGTACTTGGAATTATATGTAGTTAAAACAATGGGAAGGGCTTCCCCAGTGTCTCAGATGGTAAAGAATCTGCTTGTAATGTGGGAGACCCATGTTTGATCCCTGGGTTAGGAAAGTACCCTGGAGAAAGAATGGCAACACATTCCAGCATTTTTGCCTGGATTCCAAGGACAGAGAAGCCTGGCAGGCTACAGTCCATGGGGTCGCAAAGAGTCAAACACGACTGATGAGGGCAAGCATTTAGAAAATGAGAAATAAGTAATGAGGACAGAATTAAGGTAACCCCAATAATTAGAAAGACAAGCTGAAGTTACTTGAAGAGGAGCCAGTGAAAAATGAGAAGTTTTCAGAGAAGTTAATGTTGGAACTAAAAAAAAGTCTATTATCAGGAAAATAAAGGCTGTACATTTTCAAGAAAAAAGGATGGTTACTGTGCTCAGAAATGGGTATGTAAAAAAGTTATTGGAAATTGCAACATGGGTCATTTTTAATGTTTTATTTTATTTTTTTTTTACCAAAAATAGTTGCAGTGGGTGATAGGGTTGACATGTAGTCTTGAAGAAGTGGAGGTTGATAACATTAAAAAGTGTAATTGGGTCACAGGCGTGAGACATGCCAGGTCAAAGGGGAGTTCCTGAAACAGAAGTTTAAGCCTGGAAGACGGGGACACATTTTCAAAATTCAATATGTTAATGCTTTTCAGATTGTATGTGCTTAATGAATGCTCACCAGTTTTCTGATGACCACAGAAAAACAAGAAAGACAATTAATGCAAATAAAGATTATTGTAATGAAATCTACTTTGTCATAATAGTAGTAGAAAAACACATTTATAATAAATCCAGAAGGATTGATATTTCGGAAGATTATTATAGGAAAGAGCAATCATAAATATCCAAAATAATTAAACAGTTTGAGGAAGGTTTGAATGAAAGGTATGTCTTTCACATGGAAGTTGTGGATTTATGACACTTTGTTATGTAAGATTAAAAATTAAAACTGTTAGAAAAATCACTGTTCTTTCTCTCTAACTTTTAGTGTTTCATAACTTCTTTTCATAAAAATAATAGGCCTTTCTCTCCAAAATCAGAGAATAGCATGGCATTACCACAAGAACATAACATTTCAGGTTTGAAGGGAGCTTTGCAGTGAATGTAAGAATTCCATAAAGGAGTCTACCTAAGAAGGGGTTGTGGTTTCATTGCAGCGGTGAAGGTCAAAAAGGAGATTTAAAAACTTCGGTATATAAAAGGAAAGAATCGTGTCTGTTACTTAGAAGGTATAGTGAATGTAAGTTTTATGGAAAAAACCTTAGAAATGAATTATTTTCCTTACCCTTCTCTTCTTTTGAGACTTCAAGAAAAAGCATAGATTTTACAAATTACTTACTTAATTTATGGCTGCACCGGGTCTGTGTGGCTGCGTGTAGGCTTTCTCTAGTTGCAGTGAGGGGGAATACTTTCTAGTTGTGGTGAGCGGGCTTCTCATTTTGGGGGCTTCTCTTGTTGCAGAGCACAGGCTCTAGAGTGTGGGCTCAGAAGTTGTGGCACTTAGCTGCCCCATGGCATGTGGCATCTTCCTGGACCGGGGGCTGAACCCATGTCCCCTGTATTGGCTGGCAGATACTTAACCGCTGGACCAGAGGGAACTCCTATAGCATAGATATCATATTCAAAAGACTTGATTTAAGTTCTGCTGCTGAAGACTGAGTGATCTTGCCAATATCTTAACCTCTAACACCAATCTGTTTATAAAATGACAAGAACAAATTAGAAAATATTTCTCACAGGCCTCTGGAGAATGACATGGGCTACCATGGGTGGGTGTGCTCCCAGGTGGCTCAGTGGTAAAGGATCCACCTGCCAGTGCAGGAGACATGGGTTCAATCCCTGGGCTGGGAAGATTCTCTGGAGAGGGCCATAGCAACCCACTCTAGTATTCTTGCCTGGGAAATCCCATGCTCAGAGGAGCCTGGTGGGATAAAATCCATGTTGTTGCAAAAGAGTCCTTGCAACAACTTAGCAACTCATCAACAACAAAAGATAATTGTCAATCTTTGTTGCTATTTTAACTATTATTGCTGAAATTTGTGTTTTAGTTGCTAATTAAAATAGTAATTGAATATTAAGAATCAGCAGCATCTTAAATATTAGAATATTTAATGATTGCTTGTCTTTTTATTTATTTAATTCACTTTCTCATTCATTCATTCTTTTTTTGTGCTTTTAGAGTTTATTATTATTTTTAAAGTGATTTTTAGAAAATTTGTTTGATGTGGACCATTTTCAAAAAGTCTTTATTGACTTTGTTACAATATTGTTTCTGGCTTAAAAAAAAATTGTTTTGGTTTGTTGGAGAGGCAATGCCAAGAGGCATGTGGATCTTAGATCCCTAACCAGGGACTGAACTCATACCCCCTCTATTGGAAGGTGAAGTCTTAACCACTGTACAGCCAAGGAAGTTCCTATTTATTATTTTTTAAATCAGTAAACAATTGGTGGGAATACAAACTACTACAGCCACTATGGAGAACAGTGTGGAGATTCCTTAAAAAATTGGAAATAGAACTGCCATACGACCCAGCAATCCCACTGCTGGGCATACACACTGAGGAAACCAGAAGGGAAAGAGACACGTGTACCCCAGTGTTCATTGCAGCACTGTTTACAATAGCCAGGACATGGAAGCAACCTAGATGTCCAACAGCAGATCAATGGATAAAAATGCTGTGGTACATATATGCAATGGAGTATTACTCAGCCATTAAAAAGAATACATTTGAATCAGTTCTAATGAGGTGGATGAAACTGGAGCCTATTATACAGAGTGAAGTAAGCCAGAAAAAAAAAACACCAATGCAGTATACTAATGTATATATATGGAATTTAGAAAGATGGTAACAACAACCCTGTATGCGAGACAGCAAAAGAGACACAGATGTATAGAACAGTCTTTTGGACTCTGTGGGAGAGGGAGGGGGGGATGATTTGGGAGAATGGCATTGAAACAGTATAATATCATATAAGAAACGAATCACCAGTCCAGGTTTGATGCAGGATACAGGAAGCTTGGGGCTGGTGCCCTGAGATGACCCAGAGGGATGTATGGGGAGGGAGGTGGGAGAGGGGTTCAGAATGGGGAACATGTGTACACCCGTGGCAGATTCATGTTGATGTATGAACCAATACAATACAATACAATACAATACAATATTGTAAAGTAATAAAAAATAATAAAAACAAACAAAAAACAATTTTTAAGAGATCTAAGTTCAAAGTGGAATGGAAAGGCTGGATCATTGCTGCACACTCCCTGTGTTTACACATGAACAGCCTCCTGTCCCACAGTGTGCATTTGAAATAACTGATGAGCCAACATGGTCTTGTCATTGTCATCCAGAGTCGACAGTTTATGTTAAGATTCACTCTTGGTGTACATTCTGTGGTTTTGACAAATGTATAATGTTTACCCACCACTATAGTATTATATAGAAAACTTCCACTGGTCCAAAATCCTCTTCTAGAAACACCTTCACTGGCCCACTTAGAAATACTCTTATCAATTACCTGGTATCTCATAACCCTATCAAGCTGACATAAAATTAAAGATCACAATAATATTTATTCATTCTTTGCTTTATTAAACCACCAGTTGCTTAGTGGTTCCTTGAACCAGATGTTAAGCTAGGTCCAATAAACAAAAGGCATTTCAGGTAAGCAAATGAAATTCAGCAAGGGAGGTAGATAATCAAAGAGAAGATCATAGTGTGATGTGCTGGGGTCATGGCATAATATAAGGGTGCAGGCTCAAAGAAGGGGTATGTGAATCAGATGATGTCTCTGTTGATTGTCAAATGACGTGTTGGGTTTTGCCAGACAGCACTCTGGTGGGAGTATGTCTTACACATTTGAAGCATCATATAGGGAATGTTCAGAGAAGGCAATGGCACCCCACTCTAGTACTCTTGCCTGGAAAATCCCATGGACAGAGGAGCCTGGTAGGCTGCAGTCCATGGGGTCGCTAAGAGTCGGACACGACTGAGCGACTTCACTTTCTTTCACTTTCCTGCATTGGAGAAGGAAATGGCAACCCACTCCACTGTTCTTGCCTGGAGAATCCCAGGGACGGGGGAGCCTGGTGGGCTGCTGTCTATGGGGTCGCACAGAGTCGGACATGACTGAAGCGACTTAGCAGCAGTAGCAGCATAGGGAATGTTGAATTTAATCTTCAATATTTCTGAAAGTACTATGGGAAGAATTTAACAAAGAGAGGGACTGTTGTAGGTTGGAACCAAGGTTGTTGAGTATGTTTTCATAGCATGGACTTGGGTGATGTTAATTTCCTTTAAAGTTGGTGATTGAGTGATATAATTTTTTAGTAACAGCAGATAAAATAGAAAGTTTGTAGCACATTTAAGCCACCAAAATAATGAGCTCATCGTATGCAAATTTCTGTGATGAGAAGCAGATTCATACTGAGGTAAGCCCCACCCATTTCTCACAGTATATGAATCCCAGATGTGTGAGGGACATTAGAAACTTCCTATTACAACACACTAATCCTGAAACCATAGGATGATACTACTATGGAACTCTTGTGGAGGCTATAGCTATGTATCCAGCATGGTTGTGGATGTGACTGTATCTATTACTACAGCTGTGGATGCAAGAACTACAAAGGACTGAATATGGTTATGGTTTTAGATATGGCTGTGGCTGTGATTATGGATTTGGATACAAATATGGCTGTGGATATGGTTCTGACTACAGCAATGCTCTATTTTGCTATAGAAGAAGTTATTTCTCTTGTATCCAAAATACATAAAGAATTATAAAATTATCAGGAAATGATAGCCAGTAGAAAAATGAACACAAGATTTTTACCACTTCACCAAAGAAGATATTCAAATAGCCAACAAACATTTTAAAGGTCTTCAGTCTTCACTATTAGTGAGACAAAAATTGAAACTGTGAGTGAAGTCACTCAGTCATGTCTGACTCTTTGCAACCCTATGGATTGTAGCCTGCCAGGCTCCTCCATCCATGGAATTTTCTAAGCACTGCCATTCCCTTCTTCAGGGAATCTTTCTGACCCAAGGATTGAACCCAGGCCTAATGCATTTCAGGCAGACTCTTAACCATTTGCACCACCAAGGAATCCCAATGATATTATTACTCACCCACCAGAGCGGTGAAAGTGTACAAACAAATCATATCAAGGACTACTAAATATATGCATAAATAGGGCTTCCATTTACTGCCAGAGGATATATATATTGGTACAATTTTGGAGTATCTTTTAAAATAGCTTATGCAAAACCTATGATCAAGTACTTCTACAAAGACTATTTTCTGAAGAAATGCATACATATGTTTATCAAAGGACATAACACAAGAATACTCCTGGTAGCATTATTTTTAATAGGTCAACATATAACAAATCAAATGTTTATCAACAATAAAATTCATAAATGAATTCATAAATGTGGTATCTTCATAAAGTTATATATTATGAGGAAATAAAAAAGAACATATTACTTTGATATATGCAAAATGGAATAGAATTGTACAGATATAATGTTGAATAAAAGACTCAGACACAAAATAACAGATAAGTAAGATTTAGTTTATGTAAAATAAAAAAGGTAATACTAATTTGTAATCTTGAAAGTCATGGTATTGGTTATAATTTTCCTTCTCCCTTTTGGGAAGAGAATTGAAACTAGGAGGAGGAGCGAGGTGGTTTCTGAGACACTGATGTATTTTTTTCTTAATATCGACAGTGGTTAACCAATTGTGCTCCCTTTATGAAAATTTATTGAGCAGATTTGTATTTTTCTGCATACATGTTATATTACAATGAAAAGTTTATAAATATCCTGCTATCTGTCTTATAGAGTATTTCTCTCTGGCCAGCTCGCTCCTCATTAATAACCATTCATTGTGTCATCTCTGTTCCCGATTTCCAAATTCTCTCTCTCTTTTAATATGCTGAGTTTAGTTTTCTCAGTAGTCATCGTTCAGGTTATGCTTCTGGGACCTTACTTTTCTTTATGAAAAATAAAAATAACCTACCAAGTTGCATTCCTGAATTAAGATACCATTTATTTCCTGGAGATGGATCCTGTCCTCATAGAAGTATGAAATTAAATACACCACATTTTTTCATTGCAGTTGCTAATTGTGGTATTCACAAAGGGCATAGGAGAGATTTAAAAAGCAAAGACATCACTTTACTATCAAAAGTTCTTATAGTCAAGGGTATGGTTTTTCCAGTAGTCATTTATGGATGTGAGAGTTGGAACATAAAGAAGGTGGAGCATTGAAGAACTGTGGTGCTGGAGAAGATTCTTGAGAATCCCTTGGACAGCAAGGAAATAAAACCAGTCAATCAACTAAAGGAAATCAAGACTGAGTACTCTTTGGAAAGACTGATTCTGAAGCTGAAGCTCCAATACTTTGGCCACCTGATGCAAGGAGCCAACTCATTGGAAAATACCCTGATTCTTGGAAAGATTGAAGGCAGAAGGAGAAGAGGGTGACAGAGGATGAAATGGTTGGATGGCATCACCTATTCAATGGACATGTACTTGGGCAAATTCTGGGAGATGGTGAAGGACATGGAGACCTGGTATGTTGCAATCTAATTCAGTTCAGTTTAGTTCAGTAGCTCAGTCGTGTCCAATTCTGTGATCCCATGGACTGCAGTATGCCAGGCTTCCATGTCCATCACCATCTCCTGGAGCTTACTCAGACTCATATCCATAGAGTCGGTGATGCCATGGAACCATCTCATCTTCTGTCATCCCCTTCTCCCGCCTTCAATCTTTCCCAGCATCAGGGTCTTTTCAAATGAGTCAGTTCTACGCATCAGGTGGCCAAAGTACTGGAGTTTCAGTTTCAGCATCTATGGGGTCACAAAAAGTTATACACGACTTGGTGACTGAACAACAACATTTGGGGCACTCTGATTCATGGGAACTCCATTGATTACAATTAAAATCTCCTATTATATGAAATGATGATTTCAGTTTATTAAAACTGAGCATTTCTAAGCCTAAGCTTAATGACATACAATGTTTTAAATTCCAGGATCTAGCATGAAAATTTTTTATTTCAAAATTCTATTCTTTTCTCTGTTATTTACTGGATCTGTGGTCTTAGGAAATTTACTTTTCTTCTGAACTGTATTTTTTATTTTTTTATTTATTTTTTAAAATTTAATCTAATTTTATTTTTTAACTTTACAATACTGTATTGGCTTTGCCATATATCAAAATGAATCCACCACAGGTATACCTGTGTTCCCCATCCTGAACCCTCCTCCCTCCCCATACCATCCCTCTGGGTCGTCCCAGTGCACTAGCCCCAAGCATCTAGTATCGTGCATCGAACCTGGACTGGCGACTCGTTTCATATATAATATTATACATGTTTCAATGCCATTCTCCAAATCATCCCACCCTCTCCCTCTCCCACAGAGTCCAAAAGACAGTTCTATACATCAGTGTCTCTTTTGGTGTCTCGTAAACAGGGTTATTGTTACCATCTTTCTAAATTCCATATATATGAGTTAGTATACTGTATTGGTGTTTTTCTTTCTGGCTTATTTCACTCTGTATAAGAGGCTCCAGTTTCATCCACCTCATTAGAACTGACTCAAATGCATTATTTTTAATGGCTGAGTAATACTCCATTGTGTATATGTACCACTGCTTTCTTATCCATTCATCTGCTGATGGACATCTAGGTTGCTTCCATGTCCTGGCTATTATAAACAGTGCTGCAATGAACATTGGGGTACATGTGTCTCTTTCAATTCTGGTTCCCTCCATGTATATGCCCAGCAGTGGGATTGCTAGATCATACGGCAGTTCTATTCCCAGTTTTTTAATGAATCTCCATACTGTTATCCATAGTGGCTGTACTAGTTTGCATTCCCACCAACAGTGTAAGAGGGTTCCCTTTTCTCCACACCCTCTCCAGCATTTATTGCTTGTAGACCTTTGGATCGCAGCCATTCTAACTGGTGTGAAACGGTACCTCATAGTGGTTTTGATTTGCATTTCTCTGATAATGAGTGATGTTGAACATCTTTTCATGTGTTTGTTAGCCATCTGTATGTCTTCCTTGGAGAAATGTCTATTTAGTTCTTTGGCCCATTTTTTGATTGGGTCATTTATTTTTCTGGAATTGAGCTGTAGGAGTTGCTTGTATATTTTTAAGATTAGTTGTTTGTCAGTTGCTTCATTTGCTATTATTTTCTCCATTCTGAAGTCTGTCTTTTCACCTTGCTTAAAGTTTCCTTTGTTGTGCAGAAGCTTTTAAGTTTAATTAGGTCCCATTTGTTTATTTTTGCTTTTATTTCCAATATTCTGGGAGGTGGGTCATAGAGAATCCTGCTGTCATGTATGTCAGAGAGTGTTTTGCCTATGTTCTCCTCTAGCAGTTTTATAGTTTCTGGTCTTATGTTTAGATCTTTAATCCATTTTGAGTTTATTTTTGTGTATGGTGTTAGAAAGTGTTCTAGTTTCATTCTTTTACAAGTGGTTGACCAGTTTCCCCAGCACCACTTGTTAAAGAGATTGTCTTTTTCCATTGTATATTCCTGCCTCCTTTGTCAAAGATAAGGTGTCCATGGGTGCATGGATTTATCTCTGGGCTTTCTATTTTGTTCCATTGATCTATATTTCTGTCTTTGTGCCAGTACCATACTGTCTTGATGACTGTGGCTTTGTAGTAGAGCCTGAAGTCAGGCAGGTTGATTCCTCCAGTTCCATTCTTCTTTCTCAAGATAGCTTTGGCTATTCAAGGTTTTTTGTATTTCTATACAAACTGTTAAATTATTTCTTTTAGCTCTGTGAAGAATACCGTTGGTAGCTTGATAGGGATTGCATTGAATCTATAAATTGCTTTGGGTAGTATACTCATTTTCACTATATTGATTCTTCCAATCCATGAACATGGTATATTTCTCCATCTATTAGTGTCCTCTTTGAATTCTTTCACCAGTGTTTTATAGTTTTCTATACACAGGTCTTTAGTTTCTTTAGGTATATATATTCCTAAGTATTTTATTCTTTTCGTTGCAATGGTGAATGGAATTGTTTCCTTAATTTCTCTTTCTATTTTCTCATTATTAGTGTATAGGAATGCAAGGGATTTCTGTGTGTTGATTTTACATCCTGCAACTTTACTATATTCATTGATTAGTTCTAGTAATTTTCTGGTGGAGTCTTTAGGGTTTTCTATATAGAGGATCATGTCATCTGCAAACAGTGAGAGTTTTACTTCTTCTTTTCCAATTTGGATTCCTTTTATTTCTTTTTCTGCTCTGATTGCTGTGACCAAAACTTCCAAAACTATGTTGAATAGTAGTGGTGAAAGTGGGCACCCTTGTCTTGTTCCTGACTTTAGAGGAAATGCTTTCAATTTTTCACCATTGAGGATAATGTCTGCTGTGGGTTTGTCATATATAGCTTTTATTATGTTGAGGTATATTCCTTCTATTTCTGCTTTCTGGAGAGTTCTTATCATAAATGGATGTTGAATTTTGTCAAAGGCTTTCTCTGCACCTATTGAGATAATCATATGGTTTTTATTTTTCAATTTGTTAATGTGGTGTATTACATTGATTGATTTGCAGATATTGAAGAATCCTTGCATCCCTGAGATAAAGCCCACTTGGTCATGGTGTATGATCTTTATAATGTGTTGTTGGATTCTGACTGCTAAAATTTTGTTAAGGATTTTTGCATCTATGTTCATCAGTGATATTGGCCTGTAGCTTTCTTTTTTTTGTGGGATCTTTGTCAGGTTTTGGTATTAGGGTGATGGTGGCCTCATAGAATGAGTTTGGAAGTTTACCTTCCTCTGCAATTTTCTGGAAGAGTTTGAGTAGGATAGGTGTTAGCTCTTCTCTAAATTTTTGGTAGAATTCAGCTGTGAAGCCGTCTGGACCTGGGCTTTTGTTTGCTGGAAGATTTTTGATTATAGTTTCAATTTCCATGCTTGTGATGGGTCTGTTAAGATTTTTCTATTTCTTCCTGGTTCAGTTTTGGAAAGTTGTATTTTTCTAAGAATTTTTCCATTTCTTCTACGTTGTCCATTTTATTGGCATATAATTGCTGATAGTAGTCTCTTATGACCCTTTGTATTTCTGTGTTGTCTGTTGTGATCTCTCCATTTTCATTTCTAATTTTATGGATTTGATTTTTCTCCCTTTGTTTCTTGATGAGCTTGGCTAATGGTTTGTCAATTTTATTTATCCTTTCAAAGAACCAGCTTTTGGCTTTGTTGATTTTTGCTATGGTCTCTTTTGTTTCTTTTGCATTTATTTCTGCCCTAATTTTAAAGATTTCTTTCCTTCTACTAACCCTGGGGTTCTTCATTTCTTCCTTTTCTAGCTGCTTTAGGTGTAGAGTTAGGTTATTATTTGACTTTTTTCTTGTTTCTTGAGGTATGCCTGTATTGCTATGAACTGGACTGCTTTTACAGTGTCCCACAGGTTTTGTGTTGTTGTATTTTCATTTTCATTCATTTCTATGCAAATTTTGATTTCTTTTTTGATTTCTTCTGATTTTTTGGTTATTCAGCAGCGTGTTGTTTAGCCTCCATATGTTGGAATTTTTAATAGTTTTTCTCCTGTAATTGAGATCTAATCTTACTGCATTGTGGTCAGAAAAGATGCTTGGAATGATTTCAATTTTTTTGAATTTACCAAGGCTAGATTTATGGCCCAGGATGTGATCTATCCTGGAGAAGGTTCCATGTGCTCTTGAGAAAAAGGTGAAATTCATTGTTTCGGGATGAAATGTCGTATAGATATCAATTAGGTCTAACTAGTCTATTGTATCATTTAAAGTTTGTGTTTCCTTGTTAATTTTCTGTTTAGTTGATCTATCCATAGGTGTGAGTGCGGGTATTAAAGTCTCCCACTATTATTGTGTTATTGTTAATTTCTCCTTTCATACTTGTTAGCATTTGTCTTACATATTGTGGTGCTCCTATGTTGGGTGCATATATATTTATAATTGTTATATCTTCTTCTTGGATTGATCCTTTGATCATTATGTAGTGACCATCTTTGTCTCTTTTCACAGCCTTTGTTTTAAAGTCTATTTTATCTGATATGAGTATTGCTACTCCTGCTTTCTTTTGGTCTCTATTTGCATGGAAAATCTTTTTCCAGCCCTTCACTTTCAGTCTGTATGTGTCCCCCGTTGTGAGGTGGGTCTCTTGCAGGCAACATATGTAGGGGTCTTGCTTTTCTATCCATTCAGCCAGTCTTTGTCTTTTGGCTGGGGCATTCCACCCATTTACGTTTAAGGTAATTATTGATAAGTATGATCCCATTGCCATTTACTTTATTGTTTTGGGTTTGAATTTATACACCGTTTTTGTGTTTCCTGTCTAGAGAATATCCTTTAGTATTTGTTGGAGAGCTGGTTCGGTGGTGCTGAATTCTCTCAACTTTTGCTTGTCTGTAAAGCTTTTGATTTCTCCTTCATATTTGAATGAGATCCGTGCTGGGTACAGTAATCTGGGCTGTAGGTTTCTTTCATCACTTTAAGTATGTCTTGCCATTCCCTCCTGGCTTGAAGAGTTTCTTTTGAAAGATCAGCTGTTATCCTTATGGGAATCCCCTTGTGTGATATTTGTTGTTTTTCCTTTGCTGCTTTTAATATTTGTTCTTTGTGTTTGATCTTTGTTAATTTGATTAATATGTGTCTTGGGGTGTTTCACCTTGGGTTTATCCTGTTTGGAACTCTCTGGGTTTCTTGGACTTGGGTGATTATTTCCTTCCCCATTTTAGAGAAGTTTTCAGCTATTATCTCCTCAACTATTTTCTCATGGTCTTTCTTTTTGTCTTCTTCTTCTGGGACTCCTATGATTCGAATGCTGGGACAGTTAACATTGTCCCAGAGGTCTCTGAGATTGTTCTCATTTCTTTTAATTAGTTTTTCTTTTTTTCTCTCTGATTCATTTATTTCTACCATTTTATCTTCTAATTCACTAATCCTATCTTCTACCTCTGTTATTCTACTATTTGCTGCCCCCAGAGTGTTTTTGATCTCATTTATTGCATTAATCATTGTATATTGACTCTTTTTTATTTATTCTAGGTCCTTGTTAAACCTTTCTTGCATCTTTTCAATCCTTGTCTCCAGGCTATTTATCTGTGATTCCATTTTGATTTCAAGATTTTGGATCAATTTCACTATCATTATTCGGAATTCTTTATCAGGTAGATTCCCTATCTCTTCCTCTTTGGTTTGGTTTGGTGGGCATTTATCCTGTTCCTTTACCTGCTGGGTATTCCTCTGTCTCTTCATCTTGTTTATATTGCTGAGTTTGGGGTGTCCTTTCTGTATTCTGGCAGTTTGTGGAGTTCTTTTTATTGTGGCGTTTCCTCGCTGTGTGTGGGTTTGTACAGGTGGCTTGTCAAGTTTTCTTGGTTAGGGAAGCTTGTGTCGGTGTTCTGGTGGGTGGAGCTGGATTTCTTCTCTCTGGAGTGCAATTAAGTGTCAAGTAATGAGTTATGAGATGTCTATGGTTTTGTAGTAACTTTGTGCAGCCTGTATATTGGAGCTCAAGGCTGTGTTCTGTGTTGCTGGCGAATTTGCTTGGTATGTCTTGCCCTGGAACTTGCTGGCCCTTGTGTGGTACTTGGTTTTAGTGTAGGTATGGAGGCCTTTGATGAGCTCTTTTCAATTAATGTTCCCTGGAGTCAGGAGTTCCCTGGAGTCAGGGTTTGGATTTAAGGCTCTTGCTTCCAGTTATTGGTCTTAATTTTACAGCAGTCTCAAAACTTCTTCTTCTATACAGCACCATTGATAAAATATCTAGGTTAAAGATGAAGTTTCTCCACCGTGAGGGTCACCCAGAGAGGTTCACAGCATTACATGGAGAAGAGAAGAGGGAGGACGGAGTTAGAGGTGACCCGAATGACATGAGGTGGAATCAATAGAGGAGAGAGCGGGCTAGCCAGTAATCACTTCCTTATGTGCACTTCACAACTGGACCACTCAGAGATGTTCACAGAGTTATACAGAAAAGAGAAGAGGGAGGAAGGAGACAGAGGTGGCCAGGAGGATAAAAAGGGGGAATTAAAAGAAGAGAGACAGATCCAGCCAGTAATCAGTTCCTTAAGTGTTCTCCACTGTCTGTAACACACAGAAATTCACAGAGTTGGGTAGAGTAGAGAGGGGTTAGGGAGGAGACACAGGCGACCTGGTGGAGAAAAAGGAGAGTACAAAGGGGGAGAGAGCAGTCAAGCCAGTAATCTTGCTCCCGAGTAAAAAATGGGTACTGAAGATTGGGTTCTTAAAGGTACAAAATTGGTAACAAAAGCTAAAAACAAAAATTAAAAATCTACAGTAGAGTTTGGAATTTCAAAAATACAATGTTAAAGAAGAGAAGAAGGAAAAGAAAGAGAGAGAGAAAAAAACAAAAAAACAAAGTCACAAAAATTATAAAGAAAATATAGGTACAAAATTGATAACAAATACCAAAAAGCATAAATTAAAAATCTAGAGTAGAGTTTGGAATTTCAGAAATACAATGTTAAAGAAAAGAAGAAGAGAAAGAAAGAGGGAAAAAAATCACAAAAATTATAAAAAAAAAATATAGGTACAAAATTGATAACAAATACCACAAAGCTAAAATCAAAAATCTAGAGTAGAGTTTGGAATTTTAAAAATACAATGTTAAAGAATAGAAGAAAAAAAATATAGAAAGAGAAAAAGAAAAAGAAAAAAAAACAAGGTCACAAAAATTATAAAATATATACATAAAGTTTGCTTTAAAAAAATAGGGTCTTTTTTTTTTTTGCAAAGTAATAGGTTATAAAAGTGAAAAGTAAAGGAGTAATAGAGGTCTTAAAATTTTTTAAAAAATTAAAAAAAGAAAGAATGATCATAAAAATAGTAAAAATATATCTAGGACTTTCTCTGGTGTTGTTGTGGGTATTGTGGGGTCAGTTCATTTTTGGCTAGTTCCTTGGTCCGGCTTATATTTCTCAAGATCTATAGGCTCCTTCCTATGTAGTCGGTACTAACGACAGGGTTTTAATCTATTGCCTGTAGCTTCCAAGGCAGTTCCCTCTGTTATAGCTTCTTCTGTTTGCTGGTCTCTTCAGTGTCTGATTTCCACCCTGATACAAAGGGGGCGGTGGTGGACACTTTTTTTATTTTATTTTTTTTTAGGCTCACTTGTTCAGTCATGCTGTGGGGATGGAGGGACGCTGCAAACAAATAACACTGGCGTTTGCTTGCAGTGCCTCAGCCACACTGGGCCTGCCCCCACTCATGGCGTGTGTAGCCTCCCTGCCCACACTACTCAGGATCTAGGCTGCTCCGTTGGGAACCATCTGTGGCTGGCCCTGAGCTGCCTGCCCCTCCCAGGTCTAAGCTGCTCAGGTTCAGGCACTCAGGTAGTCCTCAGAGGCGCAGACTGGGTTGGGCCTGCGTTTTGTGCCCTTCCCAGGTCCTAGCAGCTCAGGTGATGAGGTGTTTGGAGAGTGCGGCTGCTGCGACTTATTGCCTCCCCGCCACTTGGTTTTCTGGGTGTACAACCGGCGCACCTTCTCAGGCAGATGTTGACCATCCAGAGCCCCAAGAAGTCTTAGTTAGCAAAGAAGCCTGCTTACAGTTTTGTAGATAATGTCTCTGGGGCTGCGATTGCCCCCTTCCTGCTCTGGCTGCCTGTCACGGGAAGGGGATGGTCTGCAGCCGGCTATCTCTGTTCAGTCCTTTGTTCTGTGCGTGGGCCTGGCGGTGTCTTAGGGCTGGCTTTCCGCATGGTAGCTATTCCACAGTCTGGTTTTCTAGCCCAAATTAGTTTGCTCAGACAGCGCTTGGGGCACTCAGGCCAGATCCTTACTCTAATGCAGCCCACGCCTCCCTGCCCAGCCCCCGCTTGCTAGTGCCGGTGTCTGCGCTGCTTCTTCGCTGGGGGAGTTACCGTTGGGCTCATAATCTGTGGGTTTTAATTGTTTATTTATTTTTCCTCCCTGTTATGTTGCCCTCTGTGCTTCCAAGGCTCGGCACAGACTCGACAGTGAGAGTGTTTCTTGGAGTTTGGAAACTTCTCTCTTTTTAAGACTCGCTTCCCGGGTTGGAGCTCCATCCCTCCCTCTTTTGTCTCTTTTTTTGTCTTTTATATTTTTTCCTCCCTCCTTTCGAAGACTTGGGTTGCTTTTCTGGGTGCCTGATGTCCTCTGCCAGCATTCAGAAGTTGTTTTGTGGCATTTACTCGGCGTTTAACTGTTCTTTTGATAAATTTGTGGGGAAGAAAGTGGTCTCCCCATCCTATTCCTCTGCCATCTTAGCTCCTCCTCCTGAACTGTATTTTTTAAAATAAATTATAAGGAATAATAGTGCTCACCTCGTAAGACTGCTAAGTATAGCTTTTAGAGTAGGGATTAAACATAACTTTTAGATTAGGATTTGTTAAATTCTAAGAGTAAATCACCTAAATGTCATCAAAATCATTTAATCATAATAAAATTTCAGGGAAGAATTGCAGCTATTTGTAATTAAACATATAGAAATATCTCTAAATGGGATATTACATAAAAAGCTGTTCATCCCTTGGTTACTGAACTCCAAGTATCACATGATATCAGATTGCTTTCATTACATTTTAAATAATAAATTGTTATATAAAGCACTTCAGGCAAAGTGTAATAAGGCCACTAAAAGTAAGAGCCTATATTTCTATAATTTAACCACTTTTATTTTCTGCTTCCTCATAAAATAATAAAGGAATTATTCTGAAACATCAGTTACATTGACAATTAGTTCAATTATGGTGATCCTCATCGGAGAAGGCAATGGCACCCCACTCCAGTACTCTTAGCCTGGAAAATCCTGTGGATGGAGCAGCCTGGTGGGCTGCAGTCCATGGGGTCGCTAAGAGTCAGACACGACTGAGCGACTTCACTTTCACTTTTCACTTTCATGCATTGGAGAAGGAAATGGCAACCCACTCCACTGTTCTTGCCTGGAGAATCCCAGGGACAGGGGAGCCTGGTGGGTTGCCGTCTATGGGGTCGCACAGAGTCGGACACGACTGAAGTGACTTAGCAGTAGCAGCATGGTGATCCTCATGAAAATAATTGACTACTTTCATACAGCAGTGAGAGTAAATGCAATTTGCTTAACCTGGGATTGCATGAATAGTAAAGCAGTAAACAAAATGAGTATCAGTTTTAAGAAACATCATGAGGAGGAGGAGGGACGTTAATGGTCATTCATCAAAGAGGAACTTCCAAAACATTCTATCTGAAAGCATAAGGTGAAGAATATATATACATATATTCTTCAATTTTTGCAACTAATCAGAGATTCATGATCTTTGGTTGTGTAGCAAATTAGGACACAGTAGCTTAAAACAACATACATTTTGTTATCTGCTAGTAGGCCAGGTGGAGAAGGCAATGGCACCCCACTCCAGTACTCTTGCCTGGAAAATCCCAGGGACGGAGGAGCCTAGTAGGCTTACGTCTATGGGGTCGCACAGAGTCGGACACGACTGAAGCGACTTAGCAGCAGCAGCAGCAGCAGCAGGCCAGGAGTCTGGGAACAACTTCACTGGGTCTCTGGTTGGGGTCTCATAAAAATAAAGTTGTTGACCAGGCTGAATTCTCACCTGGTGGCTGAAACATAAGGAGTTATACTTCAAGTTTCCTCAGGTTTTGGGCAGAATCCATTTCCTTGATGCTATAGAATTCATTTGCTTCATTGATTCTTTAAAACCAGCAATGCAGGGAGGAGGAGAGAAAGAGGAGAAGAAGCAGAAGGAAGGGCAGGAGGAGGAGGAGGAAGTAAATGAAGGGAAAGGGAGGAAGAGAGAGAAAGGGAGAGAATGTTTCACTTCAAGTTCTTTTTTTTTTTTTTTTTAATTTTATTTTATTTTTAAACTTTACATAATTGTATTAGTTTTGCCAAATATCAAAATGAATCCGCCACAGGCATACATGTGTTCCCCATCCTGAACCCTCCTCCCTCCTCCCTCCCCACACCATCCCTCTGGGTCGTCCCAGTGCACCAGCCCCAAGCATCCAGTATCGCGCATTGAACCTGGACTGGCAACTCGTTTCTTACATGATATTCTACATGTTTCAGTGTCGCTCTCCCAAATCTTCCCACCCTCTCCCTCTCCCACAGAGTCCATAAGACTGTTCTATACATCAGTGTCTCTTTTGCTTTCCCGTACACCAGGTTATTGTTACCATCTTTCTAAATTCCATATATATGCGTTAGTATACTGTATTTATGTTTTTCCTTCTGGCTTACTTCACTCTGTATAATAGGCTCCAGTTTCATCCACCTCATTAGAACTGATTCAAATGTATTCTTTTTAATGGCTGAATAATACTCCATTGTGTTGATGGAATCAGGAACACCGAGGATAATCTCCTTTCCGATTGACTTAAATTTATCAAAATAAAGATGATCGTTTATCAAAATAAAATGATTGCTGTTCTTCAGTCACTCAGTTGTGTCTCACTTTTTGTGACCCAAGGGCTGCAGCACGCCAGGCTTCCCTGTCCTTCACTATCTCCCCGAGTGTGCTCACACTCACGGCCGTTCAGTCGATGGTTCCATCCAACCATCTCATCCTCTGTCATTCCCTTCTCCTGCTCTCAATGATTATGGACCCTAATTATATCAGCAAAATCCTTTCACTTTTGCCATAGAAAGTAGCACAGCCTTGGGAATGATTTCCATATTTTCATGATAGTCTACTTGTTAGAAGGATGTTACAGGTCCTGCCTGTAATCAAGGAGTGGGGACTGGAAAAAGCAAGGATGCCAATGGGTAGGAATCACGAGGGCTGTGTTAGAATTCTGCTGCATGAGGTGACTTCTTATATACTGTTTATGTTTACTAAGAGCTGTTGCTTACCAAGACGACTGGCAAAGTTAATTAAAAATGCTGACATTACTAAACTATTGAGAGAGAAGAATGTGAGAAACAAATGTAGCAAAATGCTTGGCTTCAGGAAGATTGGAGGGAAAATGGTTATTTTATGGGTAAAAAATGTCAAAGTTGATCAATTATGATTGAATAATAAAGAATTTCTACAAGAGACCTTGAGGCTATGATTTTAGGGTGGGTAATTTTTGATCTTTGGTATTCCACTATCCTTTACTATAGATAAAAAAGGGAAACTCTTGTGGTGATCCCACTTTTTCTTCCTCTGTTCTGGCAAAATGTAATTGTTAAAAAAGAAGTGTATTAACAATAATATTCTGTACCTTAGAGAAGATATACAATAGGGTTATGAGTTAGTCGCAGTGATCTGCTTGCAAAACAAACTGTGATTAGATCCATCAAGATAAAAATAATAGAAAAACAAGATATGGGGAAAACATGGAAAGAATTTAGTATCAAATTATCAGATATATTTAATATTAACATTTGAAAATAGAAAAATAGGTGATTTCCCTTACTAGAAAAAAGGAGTCTGTTTTCATTATATATAAAATGACAGAAATAGAGGCAGGAAATATTGTCTGGGGTGTTGGATATTTGAAGAGTATTAGATAACTGTATTTTATTTGCTTTTCCAACTCAAGAGGCCATAATCATTAAAAGTAAATGGAAGATTCAGGGGGTTAGACTTCTTGAAATGAGAAATTTGTTTAAAAATTAGTTCTGTCTGAAAAGTGGATTGGCAATATGCCTGGCTCCTGTGTCACTGTGTCACAGTTCAGATCACCAATTTGTGGATGAAATTGTTGCTTCAGGAAAGAGGTAGAATTCATTGTCTTGTCTACCCTCTTCTTACTTTAATACTCTGGGATTCTACAGGCAAATAGTGCCACTGAAATATAAAACCTTGAGAAGAATAATGATGCCGAATATTGTAATTAGCCTCCAATTAATTTTTTTCTCTTCCTATATCCAGTTTCAATAATAGAGGGTGAAGTCAAATAGTATTAGTTAATTTTTAAAACAATTAATTAATTTATTTTAATTGGAGGCTAATTACTTTACAATATTGTGGTGGTTTTTGCCATACATCGACATGAATCAGCCACAGGTGTACATGTGTCCCACTATTCTGAACCCCCTCCCACCTCCCTTCCCTCCCCACCACATCCCTCCGGGTTGTCCCAGAGCACCAGTTTTGGGTGCTCTGCTTCATGCATCAAATTTGCTCTGGTCATCTATTTTACATATGGTAATATACATGTTTAATGGTATTCTGTCATATCGTCCCAACTCTCGCCTTCTCCCACAGAGTCCAAATATCTATTCCTTACATCTGTGTCTGTTTTGCTGTCTCGCATATAGGGTCTTCGTTACCATCTTTCTAAATTCCATATATATGTGTTAATACACTGTACCAGTATTGCTCTTTCTGGCTTACTTTACTCTGTATAATAGGCTCCAGTTTCATCCACCTCATTAGAACTGACTCAAATGAGTTTTCTAGTGTTAGCTTTAAAAAACCTCATCACATTGTGGAGAGATATGTGAAAGTGTTAGTTGCTCAGTCGTGTCCAACTCTTTGCAACCCCACAAACGGTAGCCAGCCCGGCCCCTCTGTCCATAGGATTCTCCAGGCAAGAATACTGGAGTAGGTTGCCATTCCCTCCTCCAGGGGATCTTCCCAACCCAGGGATCAAACTTGGGTCTCCTGCATTGCAGGTAGATTTTTTACCTTTTGGGCCACCAGTGGAGAGATATAGCACTGAATAAATTTGAGATTCAAAGTAGGGGCAAATAAAATGTGACAAATTCTGTGTCTGTGTGTATGCTTTGTGGAAAGACAAAAATTCACCTTTAAAGAACCAGTCTCTATTTTAGATTCTGAATTATAAATGCTCATTCATCAAACATTCATGAAATATGTTGTGTTGGACTTCACTAGAGGCTGTGGATTTAATGGTATAAGAAAAAGTTCTAGACCCCAAAGAGTTCACACTCTGGTGTATGGGAGAGATAACAAGATCACACATGCCATTTTGCCTCAAAAATGAGTTGCTGTTCAGTTGCTAAGCCATGTCTGACTCTTAGTGACCCCATGCACTGCAGCACGCCAGACTTGCCTGTCTTTCGCTATTTCCTGGATCTTACTCAAACTCACATGCATTGAATCAATGATGCCATCCAACCATCTCATCCTCTGTAGTCCCCTTCTCTTCCTGCCCTCCATCTTTTCCAGTGTCAGAGTCTTTCCCAGTGAGTCAGCTCTTGGTATCAGGTGGCCAAAGTATTGGAGCTTCAGCTTCAGCAATAGTCCTTCCAATGAATAATCAGGGTATATAAAAAATAACCAGTGTATATAAAAAATAGAACCTTTTAAATAGAACCTACTAAAAGACAAGGTGTCCTTCTACATGATTTACTGATATTAACTCAAAATTTCTCAGTAATTTTAAGAGGTAGGTACTGTCATTTCACGTGCTCATTTTGTAGATGAGGGAATTGAGGCTAGGAAAGTTCAGTGAATTGCCCGAGGCTCTAGAGCTAGCAAGTGGCAGAGCCAGAATTTGGAGTCAGAATCCATGTTTTTAAAGTGCCACACCAAGAGTACTCTCTTGCATACATGTGCAAAAGCCAGCCTGTACCAGCTCATAAGGGCCAATAATGTGTACCTCCTCCCAGCTCCACATCAGTGACATTGTGTTGGTAGTTTGAAATTGATCAAGATGGAAACATTTAATTTTTTTCCAAGGAGTCAATTTACCAACACCCTACTGGCAGTCACTTGTAGGGTCAAGAACTAATTCCTAGAATATCCTTGGAATTTTGAAGGTCTGAGAACACACACTTTTCCAACTTACATCCTCCCAATCCTTGGCACTGTGTCCAGGGCCAGCTACATAATCTGCAGGGTCCAGTGCAAACTGCAAATGTGTTTAAAAAAGCAGGGGAAATGATCTTTTGCCTGTCTTCTGTAGTCTCTTGACATGCGATTGTGCTTCTTGCTTGCTATTTAAAGTCATGTGCTTTTGGGTTAAGAAGACAACTGTTGAGTGAGTCTAGACCCTCACAAGTGCTGGAGCCCAGTGCTTCCCATGCCTGTGCCCAAGTTCTCATGGTAGGAGGGGGCAGAAGGTAGAAGCACTTACTGGACTATTGGACCGTGAAGGGGCCATGGGAAACTGAGGATTTATTCTGGGGAGGTAGGGAGGTCGTGACAGGTGGGACTGCCTATAACACCCCAAGTCTTCAGCACATGTTGCATTGTCCCAGTGGGCTTCACTTGCATGTGTGTGTGCTGTCACTTCAGTCATGTCTAACTCTTAGTGACCCCATGGACTGTAGCCTGCCAGGCTCCTCTGTCCATGGGATTCTCCAGGCAAGAATACTGGAGTGAGTTACCATGCCCTCCTCCAGGGGATCTTCCCAACTCAGGTATCAAACCTGTGTCTCTTATGTCTCCTGCATAGGCAGGCAGGTTCTTTACTGCTAGTGCCATCTGGGAAGCCCAGACTTCACTTGCAAAAGACAAATTTAATTAATTGTACAAGTACACTGTACACTTGTACAATTGACCTGACTCTGTCTCATAAAGAGCGTGTATTCAGTGCATGTTGGATAAATTGAATTGATTTGATTCACGACTCTCTAGCTAAGAATCCAATTAAACTTATACAAGTAAATATCATCATTCCAAACACCTAAAGAGAAGGCAGGGGAGCATTAGCTTTGTCGGTGGAATTATGGAATTTTAAAGGATCACACATGTATTGGAGACTTTTCTGAGGGGTAGGGATGGGCAATAATGATGGAAGTCTAAATCTCAAGATGACTTTGAGTTTATGGCTTAATTTTACATAGTAATGGTTAAATTTACACTTTTATACAGACTTAGATCCAGAATTTAAAGCACTTATAAACAGACATATTAATTCTCTCTTAAACCTGTCTGTACAAATCTCATTTTCAGTAGAAGAGGAATAAGCAATTCTGACCTCAAGGGACTAAGCATAGAGCAGTATGACTGGAGGAATGAGCAATAAAGGTACTTTGTTCATGAAGAGGTACTCAGAACTCACAGAAACATAGTTAAAATTATCCATTTGCATTTGCTTTATACGAACATATGAAGGTCAAAGTGAAACGCAAGAAAAGCTCTATTAATATAAAAAAAGCAAGTCATGGAGCTTGACAATTTACAAAATGCAAACATTGGCATTTTTGATGTTTTTAATGAGTTCAATTTATTAAATTCTTCCTTTTCTTGAAGTAAAAAAGGCATTTGGAATTTGGAGTCCAATGACTGTTTTATCTCTGTCATTATATAGCTGCATGTTTCTGGCCAAGTCATTTATTTTTTAAAAACTCAAACTACTGGGTGTAAGACAGGCTCAAGGGAGTATTATACAACATGGGGAATTTAGTCAACACTTTGTAATAACTGTAAATAGAATCTAATTTTTAAATTTGTATGAAAATTGCTTTCCCAGTGGCTCAGTGGGTAAAAAGTCTGTCTACAATGCAGGAGACAGAGGAGACAGTTTCAATTCCTGGGCTGGGAAGATCCCATGGAGAAGGAAATGGTAACCTACTCCAGTATTCTTGCCTGGAAAATCCCATGGACAGAGGAGCCTAATAGGTAACAGTCCAAAGAGTCACAAATAGTCAGACACAACTGAGCATGATATTGCTAAGTCACTTCAGTCATGTCTGACTCTGTGGACCCCATAGACGGCAGCCCATCAGCCTCCCCCGTCCCTGGGATTCTCCAGGTAAGAACACTGGAGTGGCTTGCCATTTCCTTCTCCACTGCATGAAAGTGAAAAGTGAAAGTGACGTCGCTCAGTCGTGTCTGACTCTTCGTGACCCCATGGACTGTGGCCCACCAGGCTCCTCCATCCCTGGGATTCTCCAGGCAAGAGTACTGGAGTGGGGTGCCATTGCCTTCTCCACTGAGCATGAGCACTGGAAAAATATAGGGAACAATAAGTAAAATATCCCTCAATCTCTCTGGCTTGTTAGAAACCCTCAGTCTTACAGTATTATTTTATGTAAAGTGTGGAAAATGATAATACTTTTACTAGTCTGGCCTAATAAGGATAAACAGAGGCACACATATGCAACAAATAGGTGTGCCTACAGGCACACACACACACAGATGATTTCAAAGCCACTGAATTTAATTAGAGGACACAATACTTATTTTAGTCTTTGTAAGGTGATGAGTCACATGAGAGATAAATTTCCAATAAAGCTGGGATTATGAAAAATAAAATGTTATTCTAGTCTTATTATCAACTAGATAAAACCCTAGGGAAGAGCAAATTAAAAAGAGATATCTTAAATTAGAAGTGCCTAGTGAAATGAGCTTTTCTGAAGCAAATTGTTATGTCACGGAGCGGGTTGATTCAGTGTTTCCCACCACACTTGAGGGCACATCTAAAGGTCAGAGACTGTGGGTAACTCTCAGTCTTGCAGCCCATCTCCCTGGCTACCCACATGCATCTTATTTTGACACTTCCACCTCCTAAGCGCCTTGAGCTGCTACAGCCTTGGAGATTTCCATGGGGGGAATAGATACAGCTCAGATACAGACCGGGCTACAGATACAGACAGATATAGACAGAGCTCAGCACTGACTCAGCAGTATTGAGCCTGCCTGACAGAGAATGATGTTGGGACTCTGGAAACAAGGAAGTCAAGGTGGGGTACCCTTTCTCTGATTTGTGCCTCCCGCAATTGTTGCAGGAGTAGGGAGTGCGGATGGAGGGGAGAGTCAGATTTTCATAGTGCCAAGTATTTTAGAAAAATAGGAAGAATATCATGGCTGGTGGGATTTTCAATCATTCTGTCTTCAAATAAAATCATGTCAGGTGTTCTGGATACTCAGCAGTATAGGCAGAAGTTATTAACCAATATAGAGGCTAAGGAAAGAGAGGTAAAGCTGGTGGTGTTAGATGTTGTGGGCAGTTTATCTAGGTATGTATGTATTTATGTATGTATCTCTCATCTATCCATCCAATGGGCCCAGTTCTCAGGGAATTCATAATGTTATATAGAAGTAACATAGTAAGATTAAAAATAGAAATGAAGCAATTGTTTTTGTAGCCATGTGTTATGAAAGTTATAAATACGGAAGGTTATTAGTGTTGTGAGAATCAGGAAAGAGTTCTGAGAAGATGGGGCACTTGACATGAGGCTTGAGTAGGAACTGGCCAGTCAGATACGGGAGTGGGAAAACAAGTCTTTGCATACACTTACTACCACCACTTCAGCAGTGGCCGCAGGACTGGAAAAGGTCAGTGTTCATTCCAATTTCAAAGAAAGGCAATGTCAAGAATGCAAAAACTACTGCACATTTGCATTCATCTCACACACTAGTAAAGCAATGATCAAAATTCTCTAAGCCAGGCTTCAACAGTATGTGAACCATGAACTTCCAGATGTTCAAGCTGGATTTAGAAAAGGTAGAGGAACCAGAGATCAAATTGCCAGATTCTGTTGATTATCAAAAAAGCAAGACAGCTCCAAAAAAACATCTATTTCTGCTTTATTGACTATGCCAAAGTCAATAAATTTTAACTGTGTGGATCACCACAAACTGTGGAAAATTCTGAAAGAGATGGGAATCCAAGACCACCTGACCTGCCTCTTGAGAAATCTGTATGCAGATCAGGAAGCGCCAGTTAGAACTGGACATGGAACAACAGACTGGTTCCAAATAGGGAAAGGAATACAACAAGGCTGTGTGTTGTCACCCTGCTTATTTAACTTAAATGCAGAGTACATCATGAGAAATGCTGGGCTGGATGAAGCACAAGCTGGAATCAAAATTGCCAGGAGAAATATCAATAACCTCAGATATGCAGATGACACCACCCTTATGGCAGAAAGAGGAGAAGAACTAAAAAGCCTCTTGATGAAAGTGAAAGACAGTGAAAAAGGTGGCTTAAAACTCAACATTCAGAAAACTAAGATCATGGCATCTGGTCCCATCATTTCGTGGGAAATAGATGGGGAAACGGTGGAAACAATGTCAGACTTTATTTTTTGGGGCTCCAAAATCACTGCAGATGGTGATTGCAGCCATGAAATTAAAAGATGCTTACTCCTTGGAAGAAAAGTTATGACCAACCTAGACAACATATTCAGAAGCAGAGACATTACTTTGCCAACAAAGGTCCATCTAAACAAGGCTACGGTTTTTCCAGTGGTCATGTATGGATGTGAGAGTTGGACTGTGAAGAAAGCTGAGTGCAGAAGAATTGATGCTTTTGAACTGTGGTGTTGGAAAAGACTCTTGAGAGTCCCTTGGACTGCAAGGAGGTCAAACCAGCCAATCCTAAAGGAGATCAGTCCTGAATATCCATTGGAAAGACTGATGTTGAAGCTGAAACTCCAATACTTGGCTATCTGATGTGAAGAACTGACTCATTGGAAAAGTCCCTGATTCTGGGAAAGATTGAAGGTGGGAGGAGAAAGGGATGACAGAGGATGAGATGGTTGGATGGCATCAGCAACTCAATGGACATGAGTTTGAGTAAGCTCCGAGTGTTGGTGATGGACAGGGATGCCTGATGTGCTGTGGTCCATGAAGTTCCAAAGAATCGGACATGACTGAGTGACTGAACTGAACTGATTACCACCAGTGAAGGTGTGTAATCACTAAGCAGATGTAGAGAGGAACTCTCAGACTTTTCTTTTTCTCTTCAGATTATTTAGAGCATAGCCCATACCTCTTCCATAGCAGTAGAGGGCCTGGCCAGGAGGAGCATATGACAGTGAGCTCACTAGCAGAAGACTATGAAAACGGCTCTGACACTCAATTGCTGTGTGATTTCAAGATAGTGACTTAATCATTCTGAGCCTCTGCTTCTTTTTCCAAACACTTTTTTTGTCAAGTACCCACTCTATTTATTTTAAGAGGATGTGAAAATGTTTTGAGATAATGTGTATAAAGACATTTTACAACATGCAATAGAGATGAACTGATTAGAAGGAATCTTCTCAGTATTTAATGAGTGTGTAGGCTAGGAGATTTGGGGGAGTGGAAGTTAGGAAAAAATATACCCTAAGGAGGAAATCTGTGAATTGAAGTGAAGTGAAAGCTATTCAGTTGTGCCTGACTCTCTGTGACCCCTTGGACTGTAGCCTGCCAGGCTCCTCTGTCCATGGCAAAAATACTGGAGTGGGTAGCCATTCCATTCTCCAGGGGTTCTTTCCAACCCAGGGATCAAACCCAGGTTTCCCGCATTGTATGCAGATTCTTTATTGTCTGAACCACCAGGAGAGTCCATATATAGTCATAATTATAGGAATCTTTAGAACATATTTTACGTGGATATTTAAAACCTACTGTTTAATTTAAGCCTTTGATCTTGACTAAAATGCCTTACTGCAAGATGATACTTAATTCAAGTTATCAAAATAGACATAGTCCTAGAAATAAAATATTTTTCTATTATGGACTGATCTTTTTACTCTTGTGGAATTTCAAAAATATTGATATCAAATTTTTGCATGAACATGTTCCTAAGACATATGCTTTAAAAATATAGCATAAAGTTATTCTTTAATTTCTGAACATGAAAATATGCTTGATTCCATGCCCATTATGTTGACACAATGTTGACACTGTATTTTGGGTAATAAATTACTATACAAAATGGCTCAGTCAGAGCGCAAAAAGGTCAATAAGAAGGTAATTTATATTCTGAGGGGTTTTGCTTCCTCATCATAAAAGCTTTTTTAATTAGGGCATACAGATGTGTGGAGAAGGCAATGGCACCCCACTCCAGCACTCTTGCCTGGAAAATCCCATGGACAGAGGAGCCTGGTGGGCCGCAGTCCATGGGGTTGCTAAGAGTCAGACACGACTGAGCGACGTCACTTTCACTTTTCACTTTCATGCATTGGAGAAGGAAATGGCAACCCACTCCACTGTTCTTGCCTGGAGAATCCCAGGGATGGGGGAGCCTGGTGGGCTGCCATCTATGGGGTCGCACAGAGTTGGACACGATTGAAGCGACTTAGCATACATATGTGTATACCATAGAATGACTTTTTTTATGTTACAAAGCTATTACATTAAATTCAGACTAAATCAGGATTTCAGTACAAATAAATATGGGTATTTTAAAGCTATTATTAAACAAGAATTTAAAACTATGGAACTAGAAAAATGAGATTTAAAAAATTTAATTTTTATTGGAGTATAGTTGATTTACAATGTGCTAGTTTCTGCTATACAGCAAAGTGAATCAGTTATATACATACCTATATCCATTCCTTTTTTAGATTCTATTCCTAAGTGCAGCCATGAAATTAAGTCGCTTACTCCTTGGAAGGAAAGTTATGACCAACCTAGATAGCATATTCAAAAGCAGAGACATTACTTTGCCAACAAAGGTTCGTCTAGTCAAGGCTATGGTTTTTCCTGTGGTCATGTATGGATGTGAGAGTTGGACTGTGAAGAAGGCTGAGTGCCAAAGAATTGATGCTTTTGAACTGTGGTGTTGGAGAAGACTCTTGAGAGTCCCTTGGACTGCAAGGAGATCCAACCAGTCCATTCTGAAGGAGATCAGCCCTGGGATTTCTTTGGAAGGAATGATGCTAAAGCTGAAACTCCAGTACTTTGGCCACCTCATGAGAAGAGTTGACTCATTGGAAAAGACTCTGATGCCGGGAGGGATTGGGGGCAGAAGGAGAAGGGGACAACAGAGGATGAGATGGCTGGATGGCATCACTGACTCAATGGACGTGAGTCTGAGTGAACTCTGGGAGTTGGTGATGACAGGGAGGCCTGGTGTGCTGTAATTCATGGGGTCGCAAAGAGTCGGACAGGACTGAGCGACTGATCTGATCTGATCTGATTCCTATATAGGTCATTACAGAATATTGGGTAGAGTTCCCTGTGCTATACAGTAGATTTTTATTAGTTATCTATTTTATATATAGTAGTGTGAATATGTCATTCTCCACCTCCCAGTTTATCCCTCTCTGTCCTCCCTTCACCCCCCACCCCTTGCTTGTTTTCTACTTCTGTGACTCTATTTCTGTTTTATAAATAGGTTCATTTGTACTATTATTTTTAGATTCCATAGAAATCTAAAAAAAGCATATCATGTATTTGTCTTTCTCTGTCTGATTTACTTCATTCAGTATGAGAATTTCTAGGTCCACCTCATTACTGCAAAAAAAAAAAAAAAAGCAAAGTTATTTAAAATTAAAACCTATGTTTAGATTCTGAAAAGTGCATACTTAAATAATATATATTAAAATAATAATCACAAAATAAATATATATATATATATATAGACAAGAGAAAAAAAAACAGGAAAGTGAGATAAAAAGAATAGCATTTTTTGAGTAAAATTCCTAACCGGAACACTAAATATATATGAAACATTAGGAAAACAATTATGTAAAAATAGGTAGGCCTCATTTTAGAAAGAAGAAATTTGTTTTCAGACAATTTAAACATATAATCAAATGTTTTGTAGAGTATATGTGGCGCTCCAATATTTGAATATATGTTTGACTTGATTCATCCATTTTTATGGAAGAATATTGAGTCCAAATTATGTATTAGGGAGTGTACTCAGAGCTGATTTTTCCAGGATGCACAGAATGGGAGTTGTCTTTACTGTTTTAAGCCAGTATCCAGAGATCTGAATGGAAAGGTATTAGAAATAATGCAACAAAGATAAAAGAGCTTTTCAATAATCCAGGGATACTGTGACCAGAGAGCGTGTTGGCTGTGGCACTGAAAAGTAATGTGTCTGTATGAGAGACTTTGTCAAGCAGAATTTATAGTTTTGAATTTCAAGGCAGACAGAAAAGGTAAGAAACTGAAGGATAAGAAAAATGGAATGGGAATATATGTTCTTTTTGTTTAAGTTTGGGGATGAAACATAACAGAGTGTCAGATTATACCAGTGACCAATATCAGAAAAATCGGTAGAATGATTTCTCAACTGAAGGAAAAATATCTGATAATGAAACTTCTCAAAAATTGAAGTTGGCAGCCTTGTGAAAATCCCTGTTAAAGGCATTCAATACAGTACTTGATCACAACTTATTCCTTTGTTGTTGAAATTCAAGTATATCTAGTGGAAAGAATGATCTTCTTGACTTTATAGTCCCTTCCAACTCGGATTTCATGGCTGTTGCATTGAAAAATAATCTAAATTTTGGAGTCTTCCCAGATTCTGAAAAAGTTAATTTAAATAAAATCTAGAAACTAAGATAAGCAAACAAACAAAAAAAGCCCCCCCCCCCCCCACCCAAACAAACAAAGGAACACGGTTTTTTGGACTGAATGTTTGGTCATGAAAGGTTGAATGTTTGGTGTGAAGTTACGTTTCAAGTAGTGAGGCAAGACATAGGTTTTTTTACATGTCAAAAAGGTAAGTGTGTTAGAGAGGATTATTTAGAAGAAAGGAGACATATTATATTTCAAAGTCACAATGGACATTTTTGTAGAAGGTTGAGAACTTCTGATTAATGTACATATGAATAAGGATAAAATTGAGTTTGTTGGTACTTGATGTCATGAGTGTACTAGGAGCTGAAGATGGGCTTTTGCTGTAGTATCAGAGTGACCCTACTTACCTTTATCCTTTGAACATAATGTGTAAGGAAGAGTAGTGACAGAAGAAGGTAAGAATAATTGAGGGAGGGGAATGGACTCACATCTCATAACACAAAACTCTGATAACGCTTTATGTGAAAAAATGAGTTTCTGGTCTAACTGAGGTCTTCTGATTCTTCAGGCGAATAAAGTTGGTTAAACTGTTAAAGTCTCCTCAATGGTGAGACTCAGGTAGCTACAAAAAAGAGAGAAAAAGAGGGTTGCCGCACGTGAACAGGACCTTCCATTGCCTGGTGCATGGAAGAAGAAATGATAAGGAACACATGCAGCATGCTGTCTCCACACCTGTAAGTCTTCACTCTTCCAGGGAATGGACTTCGTTTTGAACTATCAGATACTGATCAGATACTTAGGATTTGAGGAGAGTCGGACAAAGCAGGGGTAAGGAATGCAGAAAGGGTAGGAGAAAATGGACAGAGAGTTGCAATGATTTAGGAAAGGAGACAGGAATATTCCTTTTCCTGTGGTCAGAAGCAGGTATTTTGGAAAACTGAGAGAGAAAAGGAGGCAAAATCATCTGACATTCCCCAACAAGCTTGTTTTATAAGGTATCTGTTAAATGAGAGGAGATTTTGAAAATGATCAGCTTTGGGTCACACAATTCTACTAAGACAGTTTGTCAGCAGAACAAATTAAAGTGAAGCTCTTAAAATGAAACAGGAGTCGCCCAAATAATGAGCTATTTTAAGCAAACTTTAGTGATTGTCAGTGGTGACGTGACTGGCTCATAATGTTGCTTCCATATCTGTTGTCTATGTCAGGGAATGAATGGTATGCTCTGCCAGTTACTGACAGTGTATTAAGGTCCATGGGGAGGAGACACACACACTTCAGGAACAGCCTCTTGCAGTCCACCTGAATCCTCCTCCCTTGACAACATGTGTTGTAACTACTACGGCAGCTCCTGTGGCTACGGCTGTGGAAAGAGCTACAGCTGTGGGTTCAGCCCCTATTATGGCTGTGGTTATGGAACCAGATATGGCTGTGGATATGGCTCTGGCTATAGCAGCTACTGGCCAGTTTGCTACAGGAGATGTTATTCTTGCTGCTAGAACATCACCCTCTTAGCCTAGTCTGCTTCTGAAATGAGGAATCTAAAGATAATACTGCTTCGAGGATCTGTAACCCATGATTTGTACTTGCAAGAAATTGTATGCGCGACAGAGGCTTTGACCTCCAACTACCCATTTTTAGATTGACATGCTTGAGGTCTGATGTTCAATGGTGATATCATCTGACTCTTCCTAATGTTAGCCTTTCCTCCCTTAATCTCTAAGTCTCTGTTATGACTGTGTTAATGATCCTAACATTCTAAAGCTTGGATAACCCCTTATCCTCAATAAAAATGGCTCATTGCTTCTAACAAATCTCTGTGTACTGCTTATGAATTAGTCTTTCGTGAGGTGCTATGGCCTCTTTCAAAGACTGGGCTAAGAGGTTGCTTGAACCTTGAGTTCTTTGATATAATACAAGCATTTCTTCTTGTATTTGCACCAAAAATAATACCTTCTCCAACTATTCCTTGTATCTCACATGCTCAGGCACTCACATACCCAAGCACAAATCTCACATATTTCAGAACTGTGCTGAACCGTGCAAATCTCACTGTGTCAAGAATGGAGCTGGAGGAGCAAGTGGAGGAGGAATGACACACATTCAGGTGGTCATGACAAAGTCCAGGTGCAGAAGAGACAATCTGACTTCCTGCAGGAGTAATGGAATAGAAGAGATGTTTCCCAGAAGTAATGAGAAATTGGAAGCAGAGTTGGGTGTTAAACATTTGAGAATAAAGAATTAAGGAATGTGTATCATTTGTAGCCAAAGATGGACAAGCTCTATACAGTTAGCAAAAACAAGACTAGGAGTTGACTGTGGCTCAGATCATGAACTACTTATTGCCAAATTCAGACTGAAATTGAAGAAAGTAGGGAAAGCCACTAGACTATTCAGATCAGATTAGATCAGTCACTCAGTCCTGTCCGACTCTTTGCGACTCCATGAATTGCAGCATGCCAGGCCTCCCTGTCCATCACCAACTCCCGGAGTTCACTCAGACTCACATCCATCGAGTCAGTGATGCCATCCAACCGTCTCATCCTCTGTCGTCCCCTTCTCCTCCTGCCCCCAATCCCTCCCAGCATCAGAGTCTTTTCCAATGAGTCAACTCTTTGCATGAGGTGGCCAAAGTACTGGAGTTTCAGCTTTAGCATCATTCCTTCCAAAGAAATCCAGGGCTGAGCTCCTTCAGAATGGACTGTTTGGATCTTCTTGCAGTCCAAGGGACTCTCAGAGTCCTGTCCAACACCACAGTTCAAAAGCATCAATTCTTTGGCACTCAGCCTTCTTCACAGTCCAACTCTCACATCCATACATGACCACAGGAAAAACCATAGCCTTGACTAGACGAACCTTTGTTGGCAAAGTAATGTCTCTGCTTTTCAATATGCTATCTATGTTGGACATAACTGTCCTTCCAAGGAGTAAGCGTCTTTTAATTTCTTGGCTGCAGTCACCATCTGTAGTGATTTTGGAGCCCAGAAAAATAAAGTCTGACACTGTTTCCACTGTTTCCCCATCTATTTCCCATGAAGTGGTGGGACCGGATGCCATGATCTTTGTTTTCTGGATGTTGAGCTTTAAGCCAATTTTTTGACTCTCCACTTTCACTTTCATCAAGAGGCTTTTGAGTTCCTCTTCACTTTCTGCCATAAGGGTGGTGTCATCTGCATATCTGAGGTTATTGATATTTCTCCCAGCAATCTTGATTCCAGCTTGTGTTTCTTCCAGTCCAGCATTTCTCATGATGTACTCTGCATATAAGTTAAATAAACAGGGTGACAATATACAGCCTTGATGTACTCCTTTTCCTATTTGGAACCAGTCTATTTTTCCATGTCCAGTTCTAACTGTTGCTTCCTGACCTACATACAAATTTCTCAAGAGGCAGATAAGGTGTTCTCGTATTCCCATCTCTTTCAGAATTTTCCACAGTTTATTGTGATCCACACATTCAAAGGCTTTGGCATAGTCAATAAAGCAGAAATAGATGTTTTTCTGGAACTCTCTTGCTTTTTCCATTCAGGCATGACCTAAATCAAATCCCTTACAAATATACAGTGAAAGTGAGAAATAGATTTAAAGGACTAGATCTGATGGACAGAGTGCCTGATGAACTATGAACGGACTTAGTGACATTGTACATGAAAAAGGAATCAAGACCATCCCCAGGAAATAGAAATGCAAAAAAGTAAAATGGCTGTCTGAGGAGGCCTTACAAATAGCTGTGAAAAGAAGAGAAGCTAAAAGCAAAGGAGAAAAGGAAAGATATACCCATCTGAATGCAGAGTTCCAAAGAATAGCAAGGAGAGATAAGAAAGCCTTCTTCAGTGATCAACTCAAAAAATAGAGGAAAACAATAGAATGGAAAGACTAGAGATCTATTCAAGAAAATTAGAGATACCAAGGGAATATTTCCTGCAATTTGGGCTCAATAAGGACAGAAATGGTATGGACCTAACAGAAGCAGAAGCTATTAAGAAGAGGTGGCAAGAATACATAGAAGGACTGATAAAAAAGATGTTCATGACCCAGATAATTAGGATGGTGTGATCACTCACCTAGGGCCAGACATCCTGGAATGTGAAGTCAAGTGGGCCTTAGGAAGCATCGCTACGAACAAAGCTAGTGGAGGTGATGGAATTCCAGTTGAGCTATTTCAAATCCTGAAAGATGATGCTGTGAAAGTGCTGCATTCAATATGCCAGCAAATTTGGAAAACTCAGCAGTGGCTACAGACTGCAAAAGGTCAGTTTTCATTGCAATCCTAAAGAAAGGCAATGCCAAAGAATGCTCAAACTACCGCACAACTGCATTCATCTCACATGCTAGTAAAGTAATACTCAAAATTCTCCAAGCCAAGTTTCAGCAATATGAAAACCATGAACTTCCAGATGTTCAAGCTGGATTTGGAGAAGGCAGAGGAATCAGAGATCAAATTATCAACATCTGCTGGATCATCAAAAAAGCAAGAGTGTTCCAGAAAAACATCTATTTCTGCTTTATTGACTATGACAAAGTCACTGACTGTGTGGGTCACAATAAACTGTGGAAAATTCTGAAAGAGATGGGAATACCAGACCACCTGCCCTGCCTCTTGAGAAACCTGTATGCAGGTCAGGAAGCCACAATTAGAACTGGACATGGAACAACAGACTGGTTCCAAATAGGAAAAGGAGTACATCAGGGCTGTATATTGTCGCCCTGCTCATTTAACATATATGCAGAGTACATCATGAAAAACTGAGAAAACTTGGGCTGAAGGAAGCACAAGTTGGAATCAAGAGTGCCAGGAGAAATATCAATAACATCAGATATGCAGATGACACCACCCTTATGGCAGAAAGTGAAGAAGATCTAAAGAAACTCTTGATCAAAGTGAAAGAGGAGACTGAAAAAGTTGGCTTAAAGCTCAACATAAGAAAATTAAGATCATGGCATCCGGTCCCATCACTTCATGGCAAATAGATGGGGAAACAGTGGAAACAGTGGCAGACTTTATTTTTTTGGGCTCCAAAATCACTGCAGATGGTGACTGCAGCAACGAAATTATAAGACACTTACTTCATGGAAGAAAGTTATGACCAACCTAGACAGCATATTAAAAAGGAGACACAGTACTTTGCCAACAAAAGTCTGTCTCGTCAAGTCTAAGGCTTTTCCAGTGGCTATGTATGGATGTGAGAATTGGACTCTGAAGAAAGCTGAGTACAGAAGAATTGGTGCTTTTGAGCTGTGGTGTTGGAGAAGACTCTTGAGAGTCCCTTGGACTGCAAGGCGATCCAAGCAGTCCATCCTAAAGGAGATCTGCCCTGGGTGTTCATTGGAAGGACTGATTTTGAAGCTGAAAGTCCAATACTTTGGCCACCTGATGTGAAAAGCTGACTCATTTGAAAAGACCCTGATGCTGGGAAAATTGAGGGCAGGAGGAGAAGAGGATGGCAGAGGATGAGATGGTTGGATGGCATCACCAACTCAATGGACATGAGTTTGGGTAAGCTCCAGGAATTGGTGATGGACAGGGAGTTCTGGCATGGAAGAGGCCTGGTTCATGGGGTTGTAAAGAGTTGGAAACAACTGAATGACTGAACTGAACTGAACTGAACCAGTTCATCTCTATTGCATGTTGTAAAATGCCTTTTTACACATTATCTCAATTCATTTTCACATCCTCTTAAAATAAATAGAGTGGGTACTTGACAAACAAGTATTGGGAGAAAGATGCTGAGGCTCAGAGTGATTAAGTCACTATCTTGAAATCACACAGCAACTGAGTGTCAGAGCCAAGTTTTCATAGTCTTCTGCTAGTGAGCTCACTGCCATATGCTCCTCCTGGCCAGGCCCTCTCCTGCCTATGGAAGCAATATGCGCTGTGCTCTCAATAATCTGAACAGAAAAAGAAAAGTCTGAGAGTTCCTCTCTACATCTGCTTAGTGATTACACACCTCCACTGGTGGTAATAAATGCACAGAAAGACTTGTTTCCCACTCCCTTATCTGACTGGCCAGTTCCTACTCAAGCCTCATGTCTAGTGCCCCATCTTCTCAGAACTCTTTCCTGACTCTCACAACACTAATAACCTTCCTTATTTTATAACTTTCATAACACATGGCTACAAAAACAATTACTTCATTTCTTCTTTAAATCCTACTATGTTACTCCTACATAAAATTATGAATTCACTGAGAACTAGGCTCATTGAATGGATAGAGGAGAGATTCATACATAAATACCTATATCAGTTCAGTTCAGTGCAGTCACTCATTGTGTCCGACTCTTTGCAACCCCAAGGACTGCAGGACATCAGGCCTCCCTGTCCATCACCAACTCCCTGAGTTTGCCAAAATCATGTCCACTGAGTCAGTGATGCCATCCAACTGTCTCATCCTCTGTCATCCCCTTGTCCTCCTGCTTTGAATTTCCCCCAGAATCAGGATCTTTTCAAATGAGTCAGCTCTTTGATCAGGTGGCCCAAGTATTGGAGTTTCAGCTTCAACATCAGTCCTTCCAATGAACACCCAGGACTGATCTCCTTTAGGATGGACTGGTTGGATCTCCTTGTAGTCCAAGTGACTCGCAAGAGTCTTCTCCAACACCACAGCTCAAAAGCATCAATTCTTCAGCACTCAGCTTTCTTCACAGTCCAACTCTCACATTCATACATGACTACTGGAAAAACCATAGCCTTGACTAGACGGACCTTTGTTAGCAAAGTAATGTGTCTCCTTTTTAATATGCTGTGTAGGTTGGTCATAACTTTCCTTCCAAGGAGTAAGCGTCTAATTTCATGGCTGCAATCACCATCTACAGTGATTTTGGACCCCAAGAAGATAAAGACTGACACTGTTTCCACTGTTCCCCCATCTTTTTCCCATCAAGTGATGGGACCCGATGCCATGATTTTCGTTTTCTGAATGTTGAGCTTAAGCCACCTTTTTCACTCTCCACTTTCACTTTCATCAAGAGCCTTTTGAGTTCCTCTTCACTTTCTGCCATAAGGGTGCTGTCATCTGCATATCTGAGGTTATTGATATTTCTCCTGGCAATCTTGACTCCAGCTTGTGCTTCTTCCAGCCCAGCATTTCTCATGATATAATCTGCATATAAGTTAAATAAACAGGGTGACAATATACAGCCTTGGCGTACCCCTTTTCCTATTTGGAACCAGTCTATTGTTCCATGTCCACAGTATGTAGAACCCAAGGATGGTACTAAGTCTCCAGGGCACAGAGCAATATGTAATAACTAAAAGAAAAATAATCGAGAATGTCAGTGGTACTGAGAATAGAAACATTACAGTATACCTGTGTGTTTACAAATAAGTTTCTTCTCTCTGGATGTCTAAATCCAAACCTACTCTGTGTGTTTACAAATAAGTTTCTTCTCTCTATGGATGTCTAAATCCAAACCTACTCTTCCTTCTCTCTCGAAGCTACACATCTGAAATTTCTATTGCCAAACATGTAGGGGGAAAAAATGGGTGGCTTTTAAAAGTTTCATTACAGTTCAGTTCAGTTCAGTCAGTCATGTCCGATTTTTTGCGACCTCATGGACTGCAGCAAGCCAGGGTTCCCTGTCCATTACCAACTACCAGAGCTTCTTCAAACTCATGTCCATCGAGTCGGTGAGGCTATGCAACCATCTCATCCTCTGTTGTCCCCTTCTCCTCCTGCCTTCAATCTTTCCCAGCATCAGGGTCTTTTCAAATGAGTCAGTTCTTCACACCAGGTAGTCAAAGTACTGGAGCTTCAGCTTCAGCATCAGTCCTTCCAATGAATGTTCAGGACTGATTTCCTTTAGTCCAAGGGACTCTCAAGAATCTTCTTGAGCAACACAGTTCAAAAGCATCAATTCTTTGGCATTCAGTTCTTTTTATAATCCAACACTCACATCCATACATGACTACTGGAAAAACCATAGCTTTGACTAGATGGACCTGTCTCAGCAAAGTCATGTCTCTGCTTTTTAATATGCTCTAGGTTGGTCACAGCTTTTCTTCCAGTGAGCAAGCATCTTTTTCTTTCATGGCTGCAATCACCATCTGCAGTAATTTTGGAGCCCAGGAAAATGAAGTCTCTCACTGTTTACATTGTCTCCCCATCTATTTGCCATGAAGTGACAGGACCAGATTGCATGATCTATGTTTTCTGAATGTTGAGTTTTAAGCCAGCCATTTCATTCTCCTCTTTCACTTTCATCAAGAGGGTCCTCAGTTCCTCTTCACTTTCTGCCATTAAGGTGGTGTCATCTGCATATCTTAGATTATTTATATTTCTCCCACTAATCTTGATTCCAGCTTGTGCTTCATCCAGCCTGGCATTTTGCATGATGTACTCTGCTTAGAAGATAAATAAGCAGGGTCACAGTATACAGCCTTGACTTACTGCTTTCCCAATTTGAAACCAGTTCATTGTTCCATGTCCAGTTCTAACTGCTGCTTCTTGACCTGCATACAGGTTTCCCAGGAGGAAGGCAAGGTGGTCTGGTATTCCTATGTCTTAAAACATTTTCCTCAGTTTATTGTGATCCGCAGAGTCAAAGGCTTTGGCGTAGTCAATAAAGCAGAAGTAGATGTTTTTCTGGAACTTTCTTGCTTGTTCTATTTTATTTTATTTTTTTCAGTTGGATTTTCATTTATTTGCAACATAGGAACTTACAAAAGTAAAAAGTTTTAATGTATTTATTACTTGTAATATCATTAAAACCCACCAAATTCCTAGGAATGTATTTTATAAAATATATATAAACCTCTACACTAAAAACTACAGAAAATTATTAAGAAAAACTGAAGAAGATCTAAGTAGCAATTAGACAGATTAGACCCATTAGCATATTGCAAATGTATCAGTTCTCCCCATTTTGATCTATAAATTCAAAATCTCATTAGATTTTACAGTGCCAATTGACTGACTAGCACTGTCAATTGTTCCATTTTAAAGTTTTGTGTGTAGGGGGGGTGTTATTTTTGTTTATCTCACTCGCTTAGGTGTACTTTTCATAATCTTTCATAATCAAGAAGATTCCAATACTTGTTATTTTTTACAATAAGACCAATAAAATCTTTTATTGTACACTCAAATTTCAACAACAGTGAGATAAGTGGTAATCCAGTACTTTACTGAATGCCTTCAAAAGGAACTTTCATCAAGCTTCTGATTTATTTTCTGAGAATTTCAATACTAGGCATTCTTCCTTCAGTTGAGAAATCATTCAACCTTTTTTTTTCTTCTATTGATCACTGGTATAATCTTGTGACTCTGCTATGTTGAATCACGAATGATAGGCATAAAGAAAATATATCCTCATTCCAATCATCATTGTGCTTCAGTTTTCTTACCTTTCCTGTTCTCCTTGCAATTTGAAATTATAAGTTTGCTTCACAAATTCTCTACAGTAGACACTTTGCTTTTCAATGCTTCTGCCAAAGCAGAATTTCTGGCCACAATTCCCCGGTTTACTGAAAAGTCTTCCATCTTTATTGCATTATATCTAAACCCTTTCACTCAAGCCTCTCTGCCGGGGACCAGCCCCGGCTGATCCAGGGAATTCGAAGCGGGGACGGCGTCGGCGAAGATCAGGAAACAATTGCTTAATTAAACGTTAATTAAGGATATAAAGAGTAATAGAATGAGGATAGCTCAGTAGGAAAATTCAGTGGAGAAAAGAGGCTGAAATAAGGATAGCTCAGTGAGGAAATTCAGTGGAGAAAAGAGGCTGAATAATTCAGCCAGAAGGTAAGAGAAAGAACGACATGGTGAGACCAAGTTTCGGTGAACAAGGCCCGCACTTTATTTTTCAAAGTAGTTTTTATACCTTAAGTTATGCACAGAGGATAATGGGGGAAGGGGTAGAGTCAGGCAGCAAGCCAGGCTTTCTTCCTGCAAACTTAGCATATGCAAAAGTTAGGTGATTTGCATCATCTTCTGGCCCGGAGGCCTGTTAACATTTTAAGACCTTTTCTTCAGAAAACTTATTTTTCTCTAAAGGTGATTGGTCAGGAGCCACCCTCCAAAAGCATTAGATAAAGTTGCATTCCTACAGAGCAAAGGTGTGGTGGGCTACAACAAGAAAAAGAATTAACTCAAGGGTCCCAGGTTACAAACATTAAAGCTACTACTTACACCAATTATATTAATCAATACACTGCCAGGGACACAGCAGGTAAGGGATATGGAAACTTAGCAGCAAACATTGGCCCAACAAGTGAAAATCCCTTCACCAATACAATTTCTAATCAATCTCTTAACTACTCAAAAGAATCTGTGTTTAGACAGTTTAGAACATCTCCTGCCTCTCACAGTTGGGAGGTTCTGAACAATCACATGTGGCCGGAAAAACCTATTCAGGCAGGCTAGAGGATTTCCAAAGGAGTTTGTAGGTTAAACACTGTCACACCCAGGAATTATTAACTGGAGCTGTAAGCTAACTCTGTTTTGAGAGAGAGGTAGTGGGGGACAGCCCCCCGTAAAGTCAGAGGTGTAGGTGAAAGCACAAAGCAGAAAGTAGGCAGACTCTGGTTTTGGGGGTATATGCTCGAGAATTTCCAGGGGGACTCCTGAAGCTCGATCCCGCCTTTGCGTATGCCGAGCCTCCTTCCTCATGACCTTTGTCATGGGCGGAGTTCCTCACGCTGGCTACCGGCAGTGATAGAATTCCAGTTGAGCTATTCCAGATCCTGAAAAGTGCTGCACTCAATATGCAATATGCACTCAATATGCAATATGCCGGCTCCCGGCACCTCTCCATACCTAATGATGCCTGCAGAACCACCTCTATTCTGTGCATCATGGAATAACCAGCTCTGGTTATAATACCTTGCACAAAAGTTGGGCTCAATTAATATTTCTCTAATAAAAAATTGATAGATTAAGTCAAATTTCTGTTCAAATATTTGTGTGTCATTTACAAACTTATAGATATTTGGATTGATTATCACCATTTTGTCATTTCACTGAGCTGAATGTCTCAAGTGTTCTTTAACTAGTGAAAGTATGAAAGTGTTAGTTGTCCAGATGTGTCCAACTCTTTGCAACCCCATGGACTGTAACCTCCCAGGCTCTTCTATCCATGGAATACTTCAGACAGGAATATTGGGTTAGATACTCATTGCCTTCTGCAGGGGATTTCCCAACCCAAGGACTGACCCCAAATCTGAGCTGCAGGCAGATTCTTTACTGTTTGAGCCACCAAGGAAGCCCTCTTTAACTAAGGGAGTCACAATGTTTCAGATTATGAAGGTATGTTAAGAGTTACTTTGTGAAAACTCTTTTCTAGATGTGTGAATTATCTCATACATGCCTAATAAATCATATTGTTACAAAACTTCATAAATTTTCTCCCATTTACACTTGCTACTACCCTTTCTTTGCGATTGACATCAGCTCATTTGTCACAAGTTCAAAATACCTCCCTGAAGTAGCTCTCTAATACAACTTTTACTCTCTTTTGCATTTAGCTATTTTATTCCCTCCACTCCAATTGTCAGTTTCAAATTATCTGAATTATTTATGCTGTTTGTTTTTCTATATGTACATGCTGGAATATAACACTGAAAGCAAGAAGCTTGTCTTTAATTTACCTACATTGCCTTCACTGTCTAATTTGAGACCCTTTCAAAAATATTCAAAACTGTCAGTTAAATGATTGAAATCAATTTTCTCAACCTCAGTATATGCAAATACATAGGCGATTACATCAAAACAGACATATGAGTATATTTCTATTATTACTTTTCTGTTGCTTAGTTCCTAATGCTCGTGTTCTTAATTCCTGTATCTAATGCTAATTCTCATGAACCTGGAGAGTGTCTCTTCCATTCTTTTAAGCTCTCAGGTCGTCTTTTGTCTACCTTGGACTTTGCATCAACTTCCTGAAGAAAGTGGCATTCTTCCTCCTCTTTGCCCTTTAGTTCCATCCTAGACACAGTGGGATTTACAAAGCACAGTTCTGAAATACTGGGAGATTTGTGCTTGGGTATGTGAGTGCCTGAGAACATAAGATACAAGAAACAGGTGGAGAAGACATTACTTCTGACACAGATATGAAAGAAATGTTTGCATTATATCAAAGAAGAGCTCAAACTTCATGCATCACGTTTGCCCAAATTTCAACTGAGTCTACAACACCTGGAAAAAGACTAATTCCCAAGCAAGTACACAGAGATTTGATAGAAACAATGAACCATTTTTATTGAGAACAAGTGATTTTGTTAGGACCATCAATACAGTCATAACAGAGAATCAGAGAATAAAGAGTAACATTTGCAAAAGAGTCAGAGATACTACCAAGAAGATTCAGGGCTCAAAGAGGCCAATCTAAAGTGGGTATTTGCAGGTCAAAGCCTCTGTGAGGCATGTGATTTCTTGCAAGTGGAAATCATGGGTTATAAATCCTTGAATCGGCATTATCTTTAGATGCTTCATCTCAGAAGCAAAAAGGGCTTAGATGGTGATGTTCTAGAAGCAAGAAGAATAACATCTCCTGTAGCAAACTGGCCAATAGCTGCCATAGCCAGAGCCATATCCACAGCCATATCTGGTTCCGTAGCCACAGCCATAATAGGGGCCAAATCCACAGCCATATCCTGTCCCATATCCACAGCCGTATCCTGAGCCGTATCCACAGCCATATCTGGTTCCATATCCACAGCCATAATAGGGGCTGAACCCACAGCTATAGGTCTTTCCACAGCCGTAGCCACAGGAGTTGCCGTAGTAGTTACAACACATGTTGTCAAGGGAAGAGGATTCAGGTGAGCTGCAAGAGGCTGTTTCTGAAGTGTGTGTGTGTCTTCTCCTTCCCTTGGACCTTTATATACTGTCACTAATTGGCAGGACATACCATTCATTCCCTGACACAGGCAGCAAATATGGAAGCAACATTATGAGCCAGTCACTGTTGACCAATAATGCTTTGCTTAAAATAGCTTCTTATTTTGGAGACTCATTTCATTTAAAGAGCATCATTTTAATTTTCCTCTGCCAAAGAATTTCTTACTAGAATCATGTGCCCAATAACAGATACCCATTTTCAAAACCTCCTATCATTTAATATACATTTTACTTTAAAAGGTTTGGGAGGAAATGTTTAAAAAATTCACCTTAACTTTTTCTGTTTTATTTTCACATCTACCTCTGATTACTTGAAAACAAATATGTCTGTTCATTTTCTTGAATCATTGTAACTTCTTGCCAGAGTTCTTCACCCAGATACCTACTGCCTGATACCAATTGGCATCTTGTTGTAGAACTCAAGGATGCTCCTAATTCTTCAGGGCACAGAACAACATGTAATAACATGTAACCAAAAGAAAAATAATCTAGAATGTCAGTAGTACTGAGAATAGAAATATTACACTATAGCTGTGTGGTTGCAAGTAAGGTTCTCTCTCTATGGATGTCTAAATCCAAACCTACTCTTCCTTCTCACTCTAAACTAAGCATCTGGACTTTCTAATGCCAAAATGTAGCCAAAAAAGTGTAGCTTTTTAAGTTTCAGTTCAGTTGCTCAGTCATGTCCTACTTTTTGCCACCTCAGGGACTGCAGCAAGCCAGGGTACCTGTCCATCACCAACTCCCAGAGCTTGCTCAAACTCATGTCCATTGAGTTGGTGATGCCATCCAACCATCTAATCCTCTGTTGTCCCATTATCCTCCTGCCTTTGATCTTTTGCAGCATCAGTGTCTTTTCCAGTGAGGCAGTTCTTTGTATTAGGTAGCCAAAGTATTGGAGCTTTAGCTTCAGGATCAGTCCTTCCAATAAATATTCAGGACTGATTTCCTTTAGGATGGACTGGTCTGATCTCCTTGCAGTCCAAGGGACTCTCAATAGTCTTCTCCAACAACACAGTTCAAAAGCATCAATTCTTTGGCATTCAGTTTTCTTAATAGTCCAACTCTCACATCCATACATGACTACTGGAAAAACCATAGCTTTGAGTAGATGGACCTTTGTTTGCAAAGTAGTATCTTTGCTTTTTAATATGTTGTCTAGGTTGGTCATAGATTTTCTTCCAAGAAGTCTTTTAATTTCATGGCTGCCGTCACCATCTGCAGTGATTTTGGAGCCCAAGAAAATAAAGTCTCTCACTGTTTCCATTGTTTCCCCACCTACTTGCCATGAAGTGATAGGACCAGATGCCATGATCTTAGTTTTTTGAATGTTGAGTTTTAAGTGCAGTTTTCATTCTCCACTTTCACTTTCATCAAGAGACTCTTCAGTTCCTCTTCAGTTTCTGCCATAAGGATGGTGTCATCTGTATATCTGAAGTTATTGATATTTCTCCCAGCAATCTGGATTCCAGCTTGTGCTTCATCCAGCCTGGCATTTTGCATGGTGTACTCTGCCTAGAAGCTAAATAAGCAGGGTAACAGTATACAGCCTTGACTTACTCCTTTCCCAATTTAAAAGCAGTCTGTTGTTCCATGTCCAGTTCTAACTGTTGCTTCTTGACCTGGATACAGATTTCTCAGGAGATGGCTAAGGAGGTCTGGTATTCCCATCTGTTTCGGACTTTTCCACAGTTTATTGTAATCCACGCAGTCAAAGGCTTTGGCATATTCAATAAGGCAGATATAGATGTTTTTCTGGAACTCTCTTGCTTTTTCTATATTAAAGTTGGGGGGTGTAATTTTTGCTTATCTCACTTGCTTAGGTGTACCACTATCTTTCATAATCAAGCAGATTTCAATACTTGTTATTTTTTACGATAAGAACCATGAAATCTTCTATTGTACACACAAGTTTCAACAACAGTGAGATGAGTGGTGATCTGGTACTTTATTGAATGCCTTCAGAAGGAACTTTCATCAAGCTTCTCTTTTCTGAGAATTTTCAGTATTAGGCATTAATCTTTCAGCTGAGAAATCATTCAACCATTTATTTTCTTCTATTGTCACTCGTATAATCTTATAATTCTATGTTTAATAACGAATGGTAGGCATAAAGAAAATATATCCTCATTCCAATCCTCATTACGCTTCAGTTTTCTTACCTTTCCTGTCTTCCTTGCAATTTGAAATTATAAGTTTGCTTCACAAATTCTCTACAGTAGACACTTTGCTTTTCAATGCTTCTGCCAAAGCAGAATTTCTGGCCTCAATTTCCCTGGGTTACTGAAAAGTCTTCCATCTTTATTGCATTATTTCTAAACCTTTTCACTCAAGCCTCTCCATACCTAATGATGCCTGCAGAACCACCTCTATTCTGTGCATCATGGAATAACCAGCTCTGGTTATAATACCTTGCACATAAGTTGGGCTCAATTAATATTACTCTAATAAAAATTGATAGATTAAGTCAAATTTCTGTTCAAATATTTGTGTGTCACTTACAAACTTATAAATATTTGGATTGATTATCACCATTTTGTCATTTCACTGAGCTGAATGTCTCAAGTGTTCTTTAACTAGTGAAAGTACGGAAGTGTTAGTTGTCCAGATGTGTCCAACTCTTTGCAACCCCATGGACTGTAGCCCGCCAGGCTCTTCTATCCATGGAATACTTCAGGCAGGAATATTGGGTTAGATAGTCATTGCCTTCTGCAGGGGATATTCCCAACCCAAGGACTGACCCCAGGTCTGTGCTGCAGGCAGATTCTTTACTGTCTGAGCCACCAAGGAAGCCCTCTTTAATCAAGGGAGTCACAACATTTCAGATTTTGAAGGTATGTTAAGAGTTAGTTTGTGAAGACTCTTTACTGGATATGTAAGCTATCTCATACATGCTTACTAAATCATATTCTTCCAAAAGCTCATGGACTTCTTTTCCCCCTTTACATTTGCTACTGTCCTTTTGAATCTTTCTTTGCAATTGGCATGAGATATCACAAGGTGAAAATACCTCCCCGAAATATCTCTTTAATACTTCAATCCTCACTCTCTTTCCCACTAAACTGTTTTATTCCCACATCCCAACTGTCAGTTTGAAATTATCTTAATTATTTTTTATTTTCTTATTCTTCACCTACTAGAATGTAAACACCGTGAGAGCAGGAAATTTTTCTTTAATTTTTCTACTTTGTCTTCAGTGTCTAAGATGAGACCCTTTCAAAACTACTCAAAACTGTTTATCAACTAAGTGATAGCAAACAATTTCAACATCAATGTATACAAAGAAATACATTTGCATTTCCATCAAAAGAAGAAGATATGATAGAATGTTTGACTTTTACATGCATTCTTTAGTCTCATGTACTTGACACCTATCTCTGCTTCTTATTTCTCATATATGCTGGAAAATTCCCCTTGCTTTCCATTTTTCCTTTAAGTACTCAGGCCACCTCTTGTTTATTTTGGAATTTGCATTAACTTTCTGAATAAAATATCATTCCTCCTCTTTCACCTCCAGCTCCATCCCAGACACAGAGATTTGCAAAGCACAGTCCTGAATTATTGAGATTTGTGTTTATATATGTGAGTGCCTAAGTATATGAAAAACAAGAAATAGTTGGGAAAGACATTATTTCTGATGCAGGTATAAATAGAAACGCTTATATCAAGAAGGACTTCAAAGTTCAGCTTCACAATTGCTCAGTTTTCAACAGAGGCCATAACACCTCAAAACAAAAATTATGCACAAGCAAATATACAGAGATTTGATAGAAACAATGAACCATTTTTATTGATAACAATGTACTTCCCCGACAGTAGGGTATTCGGATCATTACTACAGAGAGTCAGAGATTAAGGGAGTAAAGGTCAACATTTGGAAAAAAGACAGATGATACCACCATGGAGCTTCAGGCCTCAAAGATGCCAATCTTAAAAATAGGTAGTTGAAGGTCAAAGCTCTGTCTTGCATGGAATTTCCTACATATAGAAATCTTGACTTTTCAATCCTTGAATCAGCATTATCTTAGATGTGTGGTTTCAGACATAAATGGTGTTTTGGGTGGTGACGTTCTAGCAGCAAGAAGAATAACATCTCCTATAGCAGACTGGCCCGTAAGTGTCGTAGCCAGAGCCGTATCCACAGCCACAGCAGGAGCCGTATCCACAGCCATATCTGGTTCCACAACCACAACCATAACGGGAGCTGTATCCACAGCCATAAGAGGGGCTAAATCCACAGCCATATCCTGAACCATATCCACAGCAAGTCCCATATCCACAGCCATATCTGGTTCTATAACCACAGCCATAATAGGGGCTGAACCCACAGCTGTAGCTGTTTCCACAGCCATAGCCACAGGAGTTGCTGTAGTAGTTAGAACACATGTTGTCAAGGCAAGAGGGTTCAGGTGGACTGCAAGGCGATGTTTCTGAAGTGTGTGTGTCTTCTCCTTCCCATGGACCTTTGTATACTGTCAGTAAGTGGCAGAGCATACCACTCATTCCCTGACATAGACAACAAATATGGAAGCGACCACCATGTGCTGGTCACTTTTGACAACTGATAATTTGCCTAAAGTAGCTAGTTATTTTGGAGATATTTAAAAAGCATCATTTTAATTTGCTCTGCCAGAGAATTTTTTCAGTAGAATCATGTGCCTCTAAACAGATACCCATTTCCAAAATTTCCTATCATTTAATATATATCTTATATTAAAAATGTGAGAAGCAATGTAGAAAAATTTTGCCCCTTTTCTCTCTCTTTTTCCTTACATCATTTGCCTCTGGCCATAAGAATAGAGTATACCTACCCCTTTTCTTGAATCATTTCAGATTCATTTATAGAAGCCAAAGATGTTGATTCTGCATTCACAAAGAAGCCCCCAACAGGAAAAAATCTTGTCCAAACTGTCAATAGTGTTAAGAATAGAAATCTTGTTTTATAGCTACATATTTATAAATGATTCTCTATCTGTAGATGCCTAAATCCAAACGTATCCTGTTTTCTCATCTAAAGGAACACCGGACCTTTCCATCATCAAAGATGTGGTCAAATGTTTTTGTTTGTGGACTTTTCTTTGCATATCTTACTTGTATAGACTTTACTTTCATATCACCATTTTCAGAATCAGGCAGGTTCCAAATTTTTAAGTTTTTATTTTATTCAACTATATTTGATTTACAATATCATGTTAGTTTAGAGTATAGAGCATAATGATTCAGTATTTTTGAAGATTATACTCCATTAAAAATTATTACAATATAATAAATAATTCACAATGTTATATAGTATATCTTTATTGCTCATCTGCTTTATAAACAGTAGTTTGCATCTGCTAATCCAGTGGCACTAATTGGTCCCTCCCCTTTGCTATCTCCTTTCGTAAGCAAAAGATTGTTTTCTATATCTTTGGGTCTCTTTCTGTCTTACATATGCATTCATTTTATAATTTTTAGAGTCTTCATATAACTGAAGTAATACAGTATTTTTCTTCCTCTATCTGCTTATTCCTCTGCTTGAGCATCTTTCACTGAGTATATTCTCTAAATCCATCCATTTTGTTGCAAATGGTAGTATCTCATTTTTATGTCTGAGTAATATTCCATGATGTGTTTATGTACACCATATCTTCTTAAATGAGCTGAGAGATGTTTGAATGCTTCCATATGTGAGATATTATAAACAGTATTGCTAGAAACACTGGAGTGTATGTATCTTTTCAAGTTAGTGTTTTCACTTTTTCTGGGTATGTACCGAGGAGTAGAATTGCTGGATCATATGGCTGTCCTATTTTTAGTTTTTTATGGAACCTCCATACTGATTTCCATAGTGGTTGAACCAATAATTTTCATTGCCCAAGAGCATTCAAGTGGTTCCTTTTCCCATATCCTCTAAAACTTCTGATATTTGCTGATTGCTTTGGTGATAGGTATTCTGACAGATGTGAGTTGATATTGCATCATTGTTTTAATTTGCATTTTTCTGATAACTGGTAATATTGAGCATCTTTTCTTGTCCTGTTAGCCATCTGTGTGTTCTATGTGCCTTTTTATGCCAATACCATGCTATTTTGATACTGTAGATTTACAATATAGTCCATTTGGGAGAGTTATATCCCCAGCATTATCGTTTTTTTCTGAAGAGTGCTTTGCCAATAAGTAGTCTTTTGTTGTTCTAGTTTTAAGATTATTTTTCTATAAATTTTAGAACTATTTAAGGATTATTCTAGTTCTGTGAATTTTAGGATTTTTTGGTCTAGTTCTGTAAAAACATTATGGGTACTAGATAGAAATTGCATTAAATCTGTAGCTTTCTTTGGGTATTATGGCCATTTTAATAATATTAACTTTTCCAATACAAGGGAATGGGATATCTTTCCATTTTTGCATGTAATCTTCAATTTTCTTTATCAAAGTTCTATGGTTTTCAGAATATACTTCTTTCGCTTCCTTAAGTTGATTCCTAGGTATCATTTGTAGAACCAATTAAATAGGATTTCTTTTTACTTTCACTTCCTAATATTTCATAATTAGTGTATAGAAACATAACAGATTTCTCTATACTCATCCTGTAACATACAATCTACTGAATGAACTTATTAGCTCTAGGAGGTTTTCAGTGGAGACTTTCGAGTTCTCTGTACAAAGTACTTCATCTGCAAGTAGTGACAGTGTTACCTCTTCTTTCCAATATGTTTTATTTCTTCTTGTTGCTGCAGCTAGAATATCCAATTCTACTTTAAATAGAAGTGGTGAGAATGAGCATCCTTGTCTTATTCCTGAATTTAGCAGGAAAGATTTCACCTTTTCACCAATGAGTATTATGTTGGCTGTGAATTTGTCATAAACAGTCTTTATTATATTCAGCTATTTCCCCCTAAACCACTTTGATGAGAGTTTTTAACTTGAATGGATGCTGATTTTTAAAACTATTTTTACACATTTATTGAAGTGACCATGTATTTTTTGTCTTTCTTTTTGTTAACATATGTGTATCACAGTGGTTGATTTGCATATGTTAAATTGTCTTTGTGACCCGGGATTAAATCCAACTTGATCACAGTGAATGACGCTTCTTTGTATTTTATAATTTGGTTTGCTAACATTTTGTGGAGGGTTTTTTTTTTGTTTTTTGGAAGTGTTTTTCTCTAGTTTAGTAGCAAGGTAATGGTGGTCTAGTATTGGGATAAATTAGGGAATGTTCCCTCATCTTCAGTTAGTTGGAATGGTTTGAGAAGGATAAATATAAGTTATTTTATATATGTTTGGTAGAATTCCCCTGGAAATTTTTTGAATTGCTGCTTTGATTTCACTTTTGGTGATCAGTGTGTTCAAATTATTTGCTTCTTCTTAACTCAGTCTTGGTATGCTCTGTGTTTCTAGAAATTTGTGTTTCTGCCAGGTTATCCAATTTGTTAGTATATAACTCTTCACAGTATTCTCTTATGATTTTTTGTATGTCTGTGGTATCTCCTAGTCCTAGGGATTGGAAGGTAGAAAAATATATACCCTGAGGAGGAAATCTATGAAGTGAAGCGAAGTGAAAGCTATTCAGTCGTGTTTGACTCTTTGTGACTAGAGCCTGCCAGGCTCCTCTGTCCATGGAATTCTCCAGGCAAGAATTCTGGAGTGCATAGCCATTCCATTCTCCAGGGGAACTTTCCAACCCAGAGATCAAACCCAGGTCTTTTATATCTTCTGTATTGCATGCGGATTCTTTACCATCTGAGCCACCAGAAAAGTCCACATATAGTCCTAATTATGGGAATCTTTAGAACCTATTTCACGTGGATATTTAAAACCTACTGTATAATAAGCCTTTGATCTTGACTAAAAAGTCTTACTGCGAGATGATACTTAGTTCAAATTATCAAAATAGACATAGTCCTAGAAATAAAATATTTTTCTACTATGGACTGATGTTTTTACTTCTGTCGAGTTTCAAAATTATTGATATCAAATTTTTGCATAAACATGTTCTCAAGACATATGCTTTAAAAATAGAACATAAAGTTATTCTTTAGTTTCTGAACTTGAAAATATGCATGATTCCATGTCCATTATGTTAACATAATGTTGACACTGTATTTTGGGTAATAAATTACTATACAAAATTGCTCAGTCAGAGTGCAAAAAGGTCAATAGGAAGGTAATTTATATTCAGAGGGGTTTTGCTTCCTCATCATAAAAGCTTTTTTAATTAGGGTATACGTATGTGGATACCATAGAATGACTTCTTTTATGTTACAAAGCTGTTACATTAAATTCAGACTAAATCAGGATTACAGTATAAATAAATATGGATATTTTAAAACTATTATTAGACGAGAATTTAAAACTATGGAATAAGAAAAATGAGATTTCAGAAATTTAATTTTTATTGGAGTATAGTTGATTTACAATGTTGTGCTAGTTTCTGCAATACAGCAAAGTGAATCAGTTATATATATACCTATATCCATTCCTTTTTTAGATTCTATTCTTATATAGGTCATTACAGAATATTGGGTAGAGTTCCCTGTGCTATACAGTACATTTTTATTAGTTATCTATTTTATATGTAGTAGTGTAAATATGTCATTCTCAACCTCCCAGTTTATCCCCCCTTCGCCTCCCCAGCTCTTGGTAACCATGCTTGTTTTCTACTTCTGTGACTCTATTTCTGTTTTATAAATAGGTTCATTTGTACTATTATGTTTAGATTTCTTAGAAATCTAAAGAAAGCATATCATATATTTGTCTTTCACTGTCTGACTTACCTCACTCTGCATTAGAATTTCTAGGTCCACCTTGTCACTGTAAAAAAAAAAAAAAAATTATTTAAAATTAAAATTTATGTTTGGGGTCTAAAAATTGCATACTCAAATAACATGTATTAAATGATAATCACAAAAATAAATATATATAGCCAAGAGGGGAAAAATAAAAAGGAAAGGGAGATAAAGGGAATAGAATTTATTGAGTAAAATTCCTAACCAGAACACTAAATAAGTATGAAACATAAGGAAAACAATTATGTAAAAATAGGTAGACCTCATTTTAGAAAGAAGAAATTTGCATTTAGACAATTTAATCATATAATCAAATGTATTTACAGTATATGTGGCTCTCCAATGTTTGACTATATGTTTGATTTGATTCATCCATTTTTATGGAAGAATATTGAGTCCAAATTATCAGGGACTGTACTCAGAGCTGGTTTTTCAAGGATGCACAGAACAGGAGTTGTCTTTACTGTTTTAAACCAGTATAAAGAGATCTGAGTGGAAAGGTATTAGAAATAATGCAATAAAGATAAAAGAGTTTTTCAGTAATCCAGGGATACTGTGACCAGAGAATGTGTTGGCTATGGCACTGTAAAGTAACTTTGTCTGTACCAGAGAATTTGTCAAGTAGAATTTATAGTTTTGAATTTCAAGGCAGACTGAAAAGGTAAGAAACTGAAGGATAAGAAAAATGGAATGGGATTATATGTTTTTTATGTTTATGGTTAGGGATGAAACAGCAGAGTGTTCAGATTAGACCAGTGGCCAATATCAGAAAAATCGGTAGAATGATTTCTCAACAGAAGGAAAAATATCTGATAATGAAACTTCTCAAAAATTGAAGTTGGCAGCCTTGTGAGAATCCCTGTTAAAGGCATTCAGTAAAGTACTCGATCACCACTTATTCCTTTGTTGTCAAATTCAAGTATATCCAGTGGAAAGAATGATCTTGACTTTATACTCCCTTCCAATTCAGATTTCATGGTTGTTGCAGTGAAAAATAATCTAAATTTTGGAGTCTTCCAGATTCTGAAAAAGTTGATTTAAATAAAACATAGAAACTAAGATAAGCAAAAAAAAAAAAAAAAAAAAAAGAAAGAAAAAAAATGCCCCCCTACCCCAGCAAACAAAGCAACATGACTGAATGTTTGGTTATGAAAGGTTGAATGTTTGGTATGAAGTTACATTTCAAGTAGTGAGGCAAGACAGAGTTTTAATAAACTTTGACAAGTGCTTTGACATGTGTCTGTGCATAAGAGCCAGGAGGTGCTGGGGGTGGTGGCTTAGTTGCTAGGTCATGTCAGACTCTTTGCAACCCTTTGGACTGTATAGCCCGCCAGGCCCCTTCTGTCCTTGGGATTTCCCAGGCAAGAACACTGGAGAGGGTTGCCATTTCCTCCTCCAGGGGATCTTCCAGACCCAGGGATCGAACCTACATCTCTTGCATTGCAGGCAGATTCTTTCCTGAGCCACTAGGGAAGCCCCAGGACCAAGAGGAGGATGATCCAGTTCAGACAATAACACAGAGGAAAGGCATCTCACAGGAGCTGATTACAGATCTGAATTTTGATGTACAAATAGATTTTTTTTTAAGCCAAGAAATTTGGTAGCAAGAAAAATATTAACAACAGAAGAAATGTTACTCATTTCCCTCTTTTATATGTCAAAAAGGTAAGTGTGTTAGAGAGGATTATTTAGAAGAAAGGAGACATATTATATTGTAAAGTCACAATGAACATTTTTGTAGAAGGTTGAGAACTTCTGATTAATGTACATATGAATAAGGATAAAATTGAGTTTTGTGGTACTTGATGTCATGAATATACTAGGAACTGAAGATGGGCTTTTGCTGTAATCAGAGTGACCCCACTTACCTTTAGCCTTTGAACTAAATGTGTAAGGAAGAGTAGTGATAGAAAAAGGCAAGAATGATTGAGGGAGGGGAATGGACTAACGTCTCATAACACAAAACTCTGATAAGGCTTAATGTGAAAACAAAAATGAGTTTCTGGTCTAACTGAGGACTTCTGATTCTTCAGGCAAATAAAGTTGGTTAAACTGTTAAAGTCTCCTCAATGGTGAGACTCAGGTAGCTACAAAAAAGAGAAAAAGAGGGCTGCCCCACGTGAACAGGACCTTCCATTGCCTGGTGCATGGAAGAAGAAAATACAAGAAGGAACACATGCAGCATACTGTCTCCACGCCTGTAAGTCTTCACTCTTCCAGGGAATGGACTTCGTTTACTGATCAGATTCTTAGGATTTGAGGAGAGTCGGACAAGGCAGGGGTAAGGAATGCAGAAAGGGTAGGAGAAAACGGACAGGGAGTTGCAATGATTTAGGAAAGGAGACAGGAATATTCCTTTTCCTGTGGTCAGAAGCAGGTATTTTGGAAAACTGAGAGAGAAAAGGAGGCAAAATCATCTGACATTCCCCAACAGGCTTGTTTTATAAGGTATCTGTTAAATGAGAGGAGATTTTGAAAATGATCAGCTTTGGGTCACACAATTCTACTAAGACAGTTTGTCCGCAGAACAAATTAAAGTGAAGCTCTTAAAATGAAACAGGAGTCTCCCAAATAATGAGCTATTTTAAGCAAACTTTAGTGATTGTCAGTGGTGACGTGACTGGCTCATAATGTTGCTTCCATATTTGTTGTCTATGTCAGGGAATGAATGGTATGCTCTGCCAATTACTGACAGTATATAAAGGTCCATGGGAAGGAGACACACACACTTCAGAAACATCCTCTTGCAGGCCACCTGAATCCTCTTGCCTTGACAACATGTGTTGTAACTACTACGGCAACTCCTGTGGCTATGGCTGTGGAAAGAGCTACAGCTGTGGGTTCAGCCCCTATTATGGCTGTGGATATGGAAGTAGATACGGCTGTGGATATGGCTCAGGATACGGCTGTGGATATGGGACAGGATATGGCTGTGGATTTAGCCCCTATTATGGCTGTGGTTATGGAACCAGATATGGCTGTGGATATGGCTCTGGCTATAGCAGCTACTGGCCAGTTTGCTACAGGAGATGTTATTCTTGCTGCTAGAACATCACCCTCTTAGCCTAGTGTGCTTCTGAAATGAGGAATCTAAAGATAATACTGCTTTGAGGATCTGTAACCCATGATTTGTACTTGCAAGAAATTGTATGCGTGACAGAGGCTTTGACCTCCAACTACCCATTTTTAGATTGACGTCCTTGAAGTCTGAAGTTCAATGGTGATATCATCTGACACTTCCAAATGTTAGCCTTTCCTCCCTTAATCTCTGAGTCTCTCTTATGATTGTGTTAATGATCCTAACATTCTAAAGCTTGGATAACCCCTTTTTCTCAATAAAAATGGCTCATTGTTTCTAACAAATCTCTGTGAATTAGTCTTTCTTCAGGTGCTATGGCCTCTTTTGAAGACTGGGCTAAGAGGTTGCTTGAACCTTGAGTTCTTGGATATAATACAAGCATTTCTTCTTGTATTTGCACCAAAAACAATACCTTCTCCAAGTATTTCTTGTATCTCACATGCTCAGGCACTCACATACAGAAGCACAAATCTCACAGTATTTCAGAACCATGCTGAACCATGCAAATCTCACTGTGTCAAGAATGGAGCTGGAGGAGCAAGTGGAGGAGGAATGACACACATTCAGGTGGTCATGACAAAGTCCAGGTGCAGGAGGGACAATCTGATTTCCTGCAGGAGTAATGGAATAGAAGAGATGCTTCCCAGAAGCAATGAGAAATTGGAAGCAGGGTTGGGTGTTAGGCACTTGAAAATAAAGAACTAAGGAATGTATATTATTTGTAGACAAAGACGGAGAAGCTCTATACAGTCAGCAAAAACAAGACCAGGACCTGACTGTGGCTCAGATCATGAACTCCTTATTGCCAAATTCAAACTTCAGTTGAAGAAAGTAGGGAAAACCACTAAACCATTCAGGTATGACCTAAATCAAATCCCTTACAAATATACAGTGAAAGTGAGAAATAGATTTAAAGGACTAGATCTGATGGACAGAGTGCCTGATGAACTATGAACGGACTTAGTGACATTGTACATGAGAAAGGAATCAAGACCATCCGCAAGAAACAGAAATGTGAAAAAAGTAAAATGGCTGTCTGAAGAGGCCTTACGAATAGCTGTGAAATGAAGAGAAGCGAAAAGCAAAGGAGAAAAGGAAAGATATACCCATTTGAATGCAGAGTTCCAAAGAATAGCAAGGAGAGATAAGAAAGCCTTCCTCAGTGATCAACGCAAAAAATAGAGGAAAAAAATAGAACAGGAAAGACTAGAGATCTATTCAAGAAAATTACTTGTACCAAGGGAATATTTCATGCAACTTGGGCTCACTAAAAGACAGAAATGGTATGGACCTAACAGAAGCAGAAGATATTAAGAAGAGATGGCACGTATACACAGAAGAACTGACAAAAAAGATCTTCATGACCCAGATAATCAGGATGGTGTGATCACTCACCTAGAGCCAGACATCCTGGAATGTGAAGTCAAGTGGGCCTTAGGAAGCATCGCTACGAACAAAGCTAGTGGAGGTAATGGAATTCCATTTGAACTCTTTCAAATCCTAAAAGACGATGCTGTTAAAGTGTTTCCCTCAATATGCCAGCAAATTTGGAAAACTCAGCAGTGGCCACAGGACTGGAAAAGGTCAGTTTTCATTGCAATCCTAAAGAAAGGCAATGCCAAAGAATGTTCAAACTAGCGCACAACTGCATTCAACTCACATGCTCGTAAAGTAATGCTCAAAATTCTCCAAGCCAGGTTTCAGCAATATGTAAACCGTGAACTTCCAGATGTTCAAGCTGGATTTAGAAAAGGCAGAGGAACCAGAGATCAAATTGCCAACACCCGCTGATTCATCGAAAAAGCAAGAAATTTCCAGAAAAACATGTACTCTTTATTGACTATGCCAAAGCCTTTGACTGTGTGGGTCACAATAAACTGTGGAAAATTCTGAAAGAGATGGGAACACCAGACCACCTGACCTGCCTCTTGAGAAACCTATATGCAGGTCAGGAAGCAACAGTTAGAACTGGATATGGAAAAACAGACTGGTTCCAAATAGGAAAAGGAGTACGTCAAGGATAAGTACCCTGCTTATTTAACTTATATGTAAAGTACATCATGAGAAACACTGGGCTGGAAGAAGCACAAGCTGGAATCAAGATTGCCGGGAGAAATATCAGTAACCTCAGATACACAGATGACACCACCCTTATGGCAGAAAGTGAAGAAGAACTAAAGAGCCTCTAGATGAAAGTGAAAGAGGAAAGTGAAAAAGTTGGCTTAAGGCTCAACATTCAGAAAACTAAGACCATGGCATCTGGTCTCATCGCTTCATGGCAAACAGATGGAAAAACAGTAGAAACAGTGGCAGACTTTTTTGGGGAGGGGGCTCCAAAATCACTGCAGATGGTGACTGCAGCCATGAAATCATAAGACGCTTACATCTTGGAAGAAAGTTATGACCAACCTACAAAACATATTAAAAAGGAGACACAGTACTTTGCCAACAAAAGTCTGTCTCCTCAAGGCTATGGTTTTTCCAGTGGTCATGTATGGATGTGAGAGTTGGACTGTGAAGAAAGCTGAGTGCAGAAGAATTGATGCTTTTGAACTGTGGTGTTGGAGAAGACTCTTGAGAGTCCCTTGGACTGCAAGGAGATCCAACCAGTCCATCCTAAAGGAGATCAGTCCTGGATGTTCATTGGAAGGACTGATACTGAAGCTGAAACTCCAATACTTTGGCCACGTGATGTGAAGTGCTGACTCATTTGAAAAGACCTTGATGCTGGGAAAATTGAGGGCAGGAGGAGAAGAGGATGGCAGAAGATGAGATGGTTGGATGGCATCACCAACTCAATGGGCATGAGTTTGGGTAAGCTCCAGGAATTGGTGATGGACAGGGAGTTCTGGCGTGGAAGAGGCCTGGTTCATGGGGTTGTAAAGAGTTGGAAACAACTGAATGACTGAACTGAACTGAACTGAACCAGTTCATCTCTATTGCATGTTGTAAAATGCCTTTTTACACATTATCTCAATTCATTTTCACATCCTCTTAAAATAAATAGAGTGGGTCTTCACAAACAAGTATTGGGAGAAAGAAGCTGAGGCTCAGAGTGATTAAGTCACTATCTTGAAATCACACAGCAACTGAGTGTCAGAGCCAAGTTTTCATAGTCTTCTGCTAGTGAGCTCACTGCCATATGCGTCTCCTGGCCAGGCCCTCTCCTGCCTATGGAAGCAGTATGTGCTGTGCTCTCAATAATCTGAAGAGAAAAAGAAAAGTCTCTCTACGTCTGCTTAGTGATTACACACCTCGACTGGTGATAATAAATGCACAGAAAGACTTGTTTCCCACTCCCTTATCTGACTGGCCAGTTCCTACTCAAGCCTCATGTCTAGTGCCCCATCTTCTCAGAACTCTTTCCTGACTCTCATAACACTAATAACCTTCCTTATTTTATAACTTTCATAACACATGGCTACAAAAGCAATTACTTCATTTCTTCTTTAAATCCTACTATGTTACTCCTACATAAAATTATGAATTCACTGAGAACTAGGCTCATTGGATGGATAGAGGAGAGATTCATACATAAATCCCTATATCAGTTCAGTTCAGTTCAGTCACACAGTTGTGTCCGACTCTTTGCAACTCCAAGGACTGCAGCACATGAGGCCTCCCTGTCCATCACCAACTCCCTGAATTTGCCCAAATTCACGTCCACTGAGTCAGTGATGCCACCCAACCAACTCATCCTCTGTCATCCCCTTCTCCTCCTGCTTTCAATTTTCCACAGAATCAGGTTCTTTTCAAATGAGTCAGGTCTTTGATCAGGTGGCCAAAGTATTGGAGTTTCAGCTTCAACATCAGTACTTCCAATGAACACCCAGGACTTATCTCCTTTAGGATGGACTGGTTGGATCTCCTTGTAGACCAAGGGACTCTCAATAGTCTTCTCTAACACCACAGCTCAAAAGCATCAATTCTTCGGCACTCAGCTTTCTTCACAGTCCAACTCTCACATTCATACATGACTACTGGAAAAACCATAGCCTTGACTAGATGGACCTTTGTTGGCAAAGTACTGTGTCTCCTTTTTAATATGCTGTGTAGGTGGTCATAACTTTCATTCCAAGGAGTAAGCGTCTAATTTCATGGCTGCAATCACCATCTACAGTGATTTTGGAGCCCAAAAAGATAAAGTCTGACACCGTTTCTACTGTTTCCCCGCTATTTGCCATGAAGTGATGAGACCGGATGCCATGATCTTAGTTTTCTGAATATTGAGCTTTAAGGCAACTTTTTCACTCTCCACTTTCACTTTCATCAAGAAGCTCTTTAGTTCCTCTTCACTTTCTGCCATAAGGGTGGTGTCATCTGCATATCTGTGGTTATTGATATTTCTCCCGGCAATCTTGATTCCAGCTTGTGCTTCTTCCAGCCCAGCGTTTTTCATGAGGTACTCTACATATAAGTTAAATAAAGAGGGTGACAATATACAGCCTTGGCATACCCCTTTTTCCTATTTGGAACCAGTCTGTTGTTCCATGTCCACAGTATATAGAACCCAAGGATGCTACTAATACTCCAGGGCACAGAGCAACATGTAATAACTAAAAGAAAAATAATCGAGAATGTCAGTAGTACTGAGAACAGAAACATTACAGTATACCTGTGTGTTTACAAATAAGTTTCTTCTCTCTATGGATGTCTAAATCCAAACCTACTCTTCCTTCTCACTCAAAGCTACACATCTGAACTTTCTATTGCCAAACATGTAGGGGGAAAAAATGGGTGGCTTTTAAAAGTTTCATTACAGTTCAGTTCAGTCAGTCATGTCCGATTCTTTGCAACCTCATGGACTGCAGCAAGCCAGGGTTCCCTGTCCATCACCAACTACCAGAGCTTTTTCAAACTCATGTCCATCGAGTCGGTGAGGCCATCCAACCATCTCATCCTCTGTTGTCCCCTTCTCCTCCTGCCTTCAATCTTTCCCAGCATCAGGGTCTTTTCAAATGAGTCAGTTCTTCACACCAGGTAGTTAAAGTACTGGAGCTTCAGCTTCAGCATCAGTCCTTTCAATGAATATTCAGGACTGATTTCCTTTCGGATGGGCTGGTTGGATCTCCTTGCAGTCCAAGGGACTCTCAAGAGTCTTCTTGAACAACACAGTTGAAAAGCATCAGTTCTTTGGCATTCAGTTCTTTTTATAATCCAACACTCACATCCATACATGACTACTGGAAAAACCATAGCTTTGACTAGATGGACTTTTCTCAGCAAAGTCGTGTCTATGCTTTTTCATATGCTGTCTAGGTTGGTCACAGCTTTTCTTCCAGTGAGCAAGCATCTTTTGCTTTCATGGCTGCAATCACCATCTGCAGTAATTTTGGAGCCCAGGAAAATGAAGTCTCTCACTGTTTCCAGTGTCTCCACATCTATTTGCCATGAAATGATGGGACCAGATTGCATGATCTTTGCTTTCTGAATATTGAGTTTTAAGCCAGCCATTTCATTCTCCTCTTTCACTTTCATCAAGAGGCTCTTCAGTTCCTCTTCACTTTCTGCCATAAAGGTGGTGTCATCTGCATATCTGAGATTATTTATATGTCTCCCACTAACCTTTTTTTAAATTTAATTTTATTTTTAAACTCTACAATATTGTATTAGTTTTGCCAAATATCGAAATGGATCTGCCACAGGTATACATGTGTTCCCCATCCTGAACATTCCTCCCTCCTCCCTCCCCATACCATCCCTGTGTGTCGTCCCAGTGCACCAGCCCCAAGCATCCAGTATTGTGCATCGAACCTGGACTGGCAACTAGTTTCATACATGATATTAGAAATGTTTCAATGCCATTCTCCCAAATCTGCCCACCCTCTCCCTCTCCCACAGAGTCCATAAGACTGTTCTATACATCAGTGTCTCTTTTGCTGTCTCGTACACAGGGTTATTGTTACCATCTTGATTCCAGCTTGTGCTTCATCCAGCCTGGCATTTTGCATGATGTACTCTGCTTAGAAGATAAATAAGCAGGATGATAGTATACAGCCTTGACTTACTGCTTTCTCAATTTGGAACCAGTTCATTGTTCCATGTCCAGTTCTACCTGCTGCTTCTTGACCTGCATACAGGTTTTTCCGGAGGCAGGCAAGGTGGTCTGGTATTCCCATCTCTTGAAACATTTTTCTCAGTTTATTGTGATCTGTGGAGTCAAAGGCTTTGGCAAAGACAATATAGCAGAAGTAGATGTTTTTCTGGAACTCTCTTGCTTGTTCTATTTCATTTTAGTTTTTTCAGTTGAATTTTCACTTATTTGCAACATAGGAACTTACAAAAGTAAACAATTTAATGTATTTATTACTCATAATATCATTAAAACCCACCAAATTCCTATGAATGTATTTTATAATATATATACAAACCTCTACACTAAAAACTACAGAAAATTATTAAGAAAAACTGAAGAAGATCTAAGTAGCAATTAGATTAGACCCATTAGCATATTGCAAATGTATCAGTTCTCCCCATTTTGATCTATAAATTCAAAATCTCATTAGATTTTACAGTGCCAATTGACTGACTAGCACTGTCAATTGTTCCATTTTAAAGTTATTTTTGTTTATCTCACTTGCTTAGGTGTACCTTTCATAATCTTTCATAATCAAGCAGATTCCGATACTTATTACTTTTTACAATAAGAACCATGAAATCTTCTATTGCACACTCAAATTTCAACAACAGTGAGATGAGTGGTGATCCAGTACTTTATTGAATACCTTCAGAAGGAACTTTCACCAAGCTTCTGATTTCATTTCTGAGAGTTTTCAATATTAGGCATTTTTCCATTAGCTGAGAAATCATTCAACTTTTTTTTTTCTTCTATTGATCACTGGTATAATCTTATGACTCTGCTATGTTGAATCACGAATGATAGGCATAAAGAAAACATATCCTCATTCCAATCATCATTATGCCTCAGTTTTCTTACCTTTCCAGTCCTCCTTGCTATTTGAAATTTTAAGTTTGCTTCACAAATTCTCTACAGTAGACGCTTTTCTTTTCTTTTGTTTTCAGATATATGTAATGTTTATTTATTTATTTTTAAATTATTATTATTATTTCTTTTTACTTTACAATATTGTATTGGTTTTGCCATACATCAACATGCATCCGCCACAGGTGTACCAGATGGGTGTTCCCCATCCTGAACCCTTTTCCCACCTCCCTCCCCGTACCATCCCTCTGGGTCATCCCAGTGCACCAGCACCAAGCTTCCTGTATCCTGCATCGAACCTGGACTGGCGATTCGTTCCTTATATGATATTATACATGCTTCAATGCCATTCTTCCAAATCATCCCCCTCTCCCTCTCCCACAGAGTCCAAAAGACCGTTCTAGACATCTGTGTCTCTTTTGCTGTCTCGCATACAGGGTTGTCGTTACCATTTTTCTAAATTCCATATATATGCGTTAGTATACTGTATTGGTGTTTTTCTTTCTGGCTTACTTCACTCTGTATAATAGGCTCCAGTTTCATCCACCTCATTAGAACTGATTCAAATGTATTCTTTTTAATGGCTGAGTAATACTCCATTGTGTATATGTACCAATGCTTTCTTATCCATTGATCTGCTGTTGGACATCTAGGTTGCTTCCATGTCCTGGCTATTATAAACAGGGCTGTGATGAAGAGCGGGATACACATGTCTCTTTCAGTTCTGGTTTCCTCGGTGTGTATGCCCAGCAGTGGGATTGCTGGGTCATATGGCAGTTCTATTCCCAGTTTTTTAAGGAACCTCCACACTGTTCTCCATAGTGGCTGTACTAGTTTGCATTCCCACCAACAGTGTAAGAGGGTTCCCTTTTCTCCACACCCTCTCCAGCATTTATTGCTTGTAGATTTTGGATCACAGCCATTCTGACTGGTGTGAAATGATACCTCATTGTGGTTTTGATTTGCATTTCTCTGATAATGAGTGATGTTGAGCATCTTTTCATGTGTTTGTTAGCCACCTGTATGTCTTCTTTGGAGAAATGTCTATTTAATTCTTAGGGCCATTTTTTGATTGGGTCGTTTATTTTTCTGGGATTGAGCTGCAGGTGTTGCTTGTATATTTTTGAGATTAGTTGTTTGTCAGTTGCTTCATTTGCTATTATTTTCTCCCATTCTCAAGGCTGTCTTTTCACCTTGCTTTATAGCTTCCTTTGTTGTGCAGAAGCTTTTAATTTTAATTAGATCCCATTTGTTTATTTTTGCTTTTACTTCCAATATTCTGGGAGGTGGGTCATAGAGGATCCTGCTGTGATGTATGTCGGAGAGTGTTTTGTCTATGTTCTCCTCTAAGAGTTTTATAGTTTCTGGTCTTATGTTTAGATCTTTAATCCATTTTGAGTTTATTGTTGTGTATGGTGTTAGAAAGTGTTCTAATTTCATTCTTTTACAAGTGGTTGGCCAGTTTTCCCAGCACCACTTGTTAAAGAGATTGTAATTAATCCGTTGTATATCCTTGCCTCCTTTGTCAAAGATAAGGTGTCCACGGGTGCATGGGTTTATCTCTGGGCTTTCTATTTTGTTCCATTGATCTATATTTCTGTCTTTGTGCCAGTACCATACTGTCTTGATGACTGTGGCTTTGTAGTAGAGCCTGAAGTCAGGTAGGTTGATTCCTCCAGTTCCATTCTTCTTTCTCAAGATTGCTTTGGCTATTCAAGGTTTTTTGTATTTCCATACAAATTGTGAAACTATTTGTTCTAGCTCTGTGAAAAACACCGTTGGTAGCTTGATAGGGATTGCACTGAATCTATAGATTGCTTTAGGTAGTATGACACTTTGCTTTTCAATGCCGCTGCCAAAGCAGAATTTCTGGCCACAATTCCCCTGGTTTACTGAAAAGTCTTCCATCTTTATTGCATTATTTCTAAACCTTTTCACTCAAGCCTCTCCATACCTAATGATGCCTGAAGAACCGCCTCTATTCTGTGCATCATGGAATAACCAGCTCCGGTTATAATACCTAGCACATAAGGTGGGTTCAATTAATATTACTCTAATAAAAAATTGATAGATTAAATCAAATTTCTGTTCAAATATTTGTGTGTCATTTACAAACTAATAGATATTTGGATTGGTTATCACCATTTTGTCATTTCACTGAGCTGAATGTCTCAAGTGTAATTTAACTAGTGAAAGTATGAAAGTGTTAGTTGTCCAGATGTGTCCAACTCTTTGTAACCCCAAGGACTGTAGCCCGCCAGGCTCCTCTATCCATGGGATACTTCAGGCAGGAATATTGGGTTGGATAGTCATTGCCTTCTGCAGGGGATCTTCCCAACCCAAGGATTGACCCCAGGTCTGCACTGTAGGCAGATTCTTTACTGTCTGAGCTACCAAGGAAGCCCTCTTTAACTAAGGGAGTCACAACGTTTCAGATTTTGAAGGTATGTTAAGAGTTACTTTATGAAAACTCTTTTCTAGATGTGTGAATTATCTCATGCCTGCCTAACAAATCATATTGTTACAAAACTTCATAAATTTTCTCCCATTTACACTTGCTACTGCCCTTTCTTTGCGATTGACATCAGCTCATTTGTCACAAGTTCAAAATACCTCCCTGAACTAGCTCTTTAATACAACTTTTACTGTCTTTTGCATTTAGCTATTTTATTCCCTCCACTCCAATTGTCAGTTTCAAATTACCTGAATTATTTATGCTGTTTGTTTTTCTATATGTACATGCTGGAATATAACACTGAAAGCAAGAAGCTTGTCTTTAATTTACCTACATCTCCTTCACTAATTTGAGACCCTTTCAAAAATATTCAAAACTGTCAGTTAAATGATTGAAATCAATTTCCTCAACCTCGGTATATGCAAATACATAGGCAATTACATCAAAACAGACATATGAGTATATTTCTATTATTACTTTTCTGTTGCTTAGTTCCTAATGCTCGTGTTCTTAATTCCTGTATCTAATGCTAATTCTCATGAACCTGGAGAGTGTCTCTTCCATTCTTTTAAGCTCTCAGGTCGTCTTTTGTCTACCTTGGACTTTGCATCAACTTCCTGAAGAAAGTGGCATTCTTCCTCCTCTTTGCCCTTTAGTTCCATCCTAGACACAGTGGGATTTACAAAGCACAGTTCTGAAATACTGGGAGATTTGTGCTTGGGTATGTGAGTGCCTGAGAACATAAGATACAAGAAACAGGTGGAGAAGACATTATTTCTGACACAGATATGAAAGAAGTGTTTGCATTATATCAAAGAAGAGCTCAAACTTCATGCATCACGTTTGCCCAATTTTCAACTGAGTCTACAATGCCTGGAAAAAGACTAATTCCCAAGCAAGTATGCAGAGATTTGATAGAAACAATGAACCATTTTTATTGAGAACAAGTGATTTTGTTAGGATCATCAATACAGTCGTAACAGAGAATCAGAGAATAAAGACTAACATTTGCAAAAGAGTCAGAGATACTACCAAGAAGCTTCAGGGCTCAAAGAGGCCAATCTAAAGTGGATATTTGCAGGTCAAAGCCTTTGTCAGGCATGTGATTTCTTGCAAGTGGAAGTCGTGGGTTATAAATCCTTGAATCAGCATTATCTGTAGATGCTTCATCTCAGAAGCAAAAAGGGCTTAGATGGTGATGTTCTAGAAGCAAGAAGAATAACATCTCCTGTAGCAAACTGGCCAATAGCTGCCATAGCCAGAGCCATATCCACAGCCATATCTGGTTCCGTAGCCACAGCCATAATAGGGGCCAAATCCACAGCCATATCCTGTCCCATATCCACAGCCGTATCCTGAGCCGTATCCACAGCCATATCTGGTTCCATATCCACAGCCATAATAGGGGCTGAACCCACAGCTATAGGTCTTTCCACAGCCGTAGCCACAGGAGTTGCCGTAGTAGTTACAACACATGTTGTCAAGGGAAGAGGGTTCAGGTGGACTGCAAGGCGATGTTTCTGAAGTGTGTGTGTGTCTTCTCCTTCCCTTGGATCTTTATATACTGTCACTAATTGGCAGGACATACCATTCATTCCCTGACACAGGCAGCAAATATGGAAGCAACATTATGAGCCAGTCACTGTTGACCAATAATGCTTTGCTTAAAATAGCTTCTTATTTTGGAGACTCATTTCATTTAAAGAGCATCATTTTAATTTTCCTCTGCCAAAGAATTTCTCACTAGAATCATGTGCCCAAACACAGACACCCATTTTCAAAACCTCTTATCATTTAGTATATATCTTATTTCAAAAGGCTTTGGAGGAAATGTTAAAAAAAATTCCCCTTAACTTTTTCTGTTTTATTTTCACATCTACCTCTGATTACTTGAAAACAAATATGTCTGTTCATTTTCTTGAATCATTGTAGCTTCTTGCCAGAGTTCTTCACCCAGATACCTACTGCCCAATACCAATTGGCATCTTGTTGTAGAACTCAAGGATGCTCCTAATTCTCCAGGGCACAGAACAACATGTAATAACCAAAAGGAAAATAATCCAGAATGTCAGTAGTACTGAGAATAGAAATATTACAGTATAGCTGTGTGTTTACAAATAAGTTTCTCTCTCTATGGATGTCCAAATCCAAACACACTCTTCCTTCTCACTCTAAACGAAACATCTGGACTTTCTAACGCCAAAATGTAGCCAAAAAATGTGTAGCTTTTTAAGTTTCAGTTCAGTTCAGTTCAGTTGCTCAGTCATGTCCTACTTTTTGCCACCTCAGGGACTGCAGCAAGCCAGGGTACCTGTTCATCACCAACTCCCAGAGCTTACTCAAACTCATGTCCATTGAGTTGGTGAGGCCATCAAACCATCTCATCCTCTGTTGTCCTGTTCTCCTCCTACCTTCAATCTTTTGCAGCATCAGGGTCTTTTCCATTGAGTCAGTTCTTTGCATCAGGTAGCCAAAGTATTGGAGCTTTAACTTCAGGATCAGTCCTTCCAATGAATATTCAGGACTGATTTCCTTTAGGATGGACTGGTCTGATCTCCTTGCATTCCAAGGGACTCTCAATAGTCTTCTCCAACAACACAGTTCAAAAGCATCAATTCTTTGGCATTCAGTTTTCTTAATAGTCCAAGTCTCACATCCACACATGACTACTGGAAAAACCATAGCTTTGAGTAGATGGACCTTTGTTGGCAAAGTAATGTCTTTGCTTTTAAATAGGTTGGTCTAGGTTGGTCTAGGTTGGTGTAGGTTGGTCACAGAGTTTCTTCCAAGGAACACGTGTCTTTTAAATGGCTGCAGTCACCCTTTGCAGTGATTTTGGAGCCCAAGAAAATAAAATCTCTCACTGTTTCCATTGTTTCCCCATCTATTTGCCATGAAGTGATGGGACCAGATGCCATGATCTTAGTTTTTTGAATGTTGAGTTTTAAGTGCAGTTTTCATTCTCCACTTTCACTTTCATCAAGAGGCTCTTCAGTTCCTCTTCACTTTCTGCCATAAGGGTAGTGTCATCTGCGTATCTGAAGTTATTGATATTTCTCCCAGCAATCTGGATTCCAGCTTGTGCTTCATCCAGCCTGGCATTTTGCATGGTGTACTCTGCTTAGAAGTTACATAAGCAGGGTAACAGTATACAGCCTTGACTTACTCCTTTCCCAATTTAGAACCAGTTCATTGTTCCATGTCCAGTTCTAACTGTTGCTTCTTGACCTGGATACAGATTTCTCAGGAGATGGCTAAGGAGGTCTGGTATTCCCATCTCTTTCAGATTTTCCCACAGTTTGTTGTGATCCACACAGTCAAAGGCTTTGGCATAGTCAATAAGGCAGAAGTATTTTTTTTTCTGGAACTCTCTTGCTTTTTCTATATTAAAGTTGGGGGGTGTAATTTTTGCTTATCTCACTTGCTTAAGTGTGCCACTATCTTTCATAATCAAGCAGATTCCAATATTTGTTATTTTTTACAATAAGAACCATGAAATCTTCTATCGTACACTCAAATTTCAACAACAGTGAGATGAGTGGTGATCCAGTACCTTATTGAATGCCTTCAGAAGGAACTTTCATCAAGCTTGTGATCTCATTTTCTGAGAATTTTCAGTATCAGGTATTAATCCTTCAGCTGAGAAATCATTCAACCTCTTTTTTTCTTCTGTTGATCACTAGTATAATCTTATGACTCTGCTATGTTTAATAAGGAATGATAAGCATAAAGAAAAAATATCCTCATTTCAATAATCATTATGCTTCAGTTTTCTTACCTTTCCGGTCCTCCTTGCAAGTTGAAATTATAAGTTTGCTTCATAAATTCTCTACAGTAGACACTTTGTTTTTCAATGCCTCTGCCAAAGCAGAATTTCTTGGCCACAATTCCCCTGGGTTACTGAAAAGTCTTCCATCTTTATTGCATTATTTCTAAACCTTTTCACTCAAGCCTTTTCATACCGTATGATACCTGAAGAACCACCCCTATTCTGTGCATCATGGAATAACCAGCTCTGGTTATAATACCTTGCACATAAGTTGGGTTCAATTAATATTACTCTAATAAAAAATTGATAGATTAAGTCAAATTTCTGTTGAAATATTTGTGTGTCATTTACAAACTTATAGATATTTGGGTTGATTGTCACCATTTTGTCATTTCCCTCACTGAGCTGAATGTCTCAAGTGTTCTTTAAACTAGTGAAAGTATGAAAATGTTAGTTGTCCAGCTGTGTCCACCTCTTTGCAACCCCATGGACTGGAGCCTGCCAGGCTCTTCTATCCATGGACTACTTCAGGCAGGAATACTGGGTTGCATAGTCATTGCCTTCTGCAGGGGATCTTCCCAACCCAAGGACTGACCCCAGGTCTGTGCTGCAGGCAGATTCTTTACTGTCTGAGCCACCAAGGAAGCCCTCTTTAACTAAGGGAGTCACAACATTTCAGATTTTGAAGGTATGTTAAGAGTTACTTTGTGAAGACTCTTTACTGGATATATAAGCTATCTCATACATGCTTACTAAATCATATTCTTCCAAAACTTCATGGACTTCTTTTCCCCCTTTACATTTGCTACTGTCCTTTTGAATCTTTCTTTGCAATTGGCATGACATATCACAAGGTGAAAATACCTCCCTGAAATATCTCTTTAATGCTTCAATCCTTACTCTCTTTCCCACTAAATTGTTTTATTCCCACATCCCAACTATCAGTTTGAAACTATCTTAATTATTTTTTATTTTCTTATTCTTCACCTACTAGAATGTAAACACTGTGAGAGTAGGAAATTTTTCTTTAATTTTTCTACTTTGTCTTCAGTGTCTAAGATGAGACCCTTTCAAAACTACTCAAAACTATTTACCAACTAAGTGACTGGAAACAATTTCAATATCAATGTATACAAACAAATACATTTGCATTTCCATCAAAAGCAGATGATATGATAGAATGTATTGAATTTCATATGCATTTTTTAGTCTCATGTGCTTGACACCTCTCTCTGCTTCTTATATCTCATATATGCTGGAAAATTCCCCTTGCTTTCCATTATTCCTTTAAGTACTCAGGCCACCTCTTGTTTATTTTGGAATTTGCATTAACTTCCTGAATAAAGTATCATTCTACCTCCTCTTTCACCTCCAGCTCCATCCCAGACACAGAGAGATTTGCAAAGCACAGTCCTGAAATACTGAAATTTGTGCTTATATAACTGAGTGCCTAAATGTGAGAAAAACAAGAAATAGGTGGGAAAGACATTATTTCTGATGCAGGTATAAACAGAATCGCTTATATCAAGAAGGACTTCAAAGTTCAGCTTCATATTTGTTCAGTTTTCAACAGAGGCCATAACACCTCAAAACAAAAATTATGCACAAACAAATACACAGAGATTTGTTAGAAACAATGAACCATTTTTATTGATAACAAAGGACTTCCCCGACAGTAGGGTATTTGGATCATTACTACAGAGAGTCAGAGATTAAGGGAGTAAAGGTTAACATTTGGAAAAAAGATGATACCACCATGGAGCTTCAGCCCTCAAAGATGCCAATCTTAAAAACGGTAGACAAAGGTCAAAGCTCTGTCTTGCGTGTAATTTCCTACATATAGAAATCATGACTTTTCAATCCTTGAATCAGCATTACCTTAGATGTATGGTTTCAGACGTAAATGGTGTTTTGGGTGGTGACGTTCTAGCAGCAAGAAGAATAACATCTCCTGTAGCAGACTGGCCTGTAAGTGTCGTAGCCAGAGCCATATCCACAGCCACAGCAGGAGCCGTATCCACAGCCATATCTGGTTCCATAACCACAGCCATAATGGGAGCTGTATCCACAGCCATAATAGGGGCTAAATCCACAGCCATATCCTGAACCATATCCACAGCAAGTCCCATATCCACAGCCATATCTGGTTCCATAACCACAGTCATAATAGGGGCTCAATCCACAGCTATAGCTGTTTCCACAGCCATAGCCACAGGAGTTACCACAGTAGTAACAACACATATTGTCGAGGGAAGAGGATTCAGGTGGACTGCAAGGCGATGTTTCTGAAGTGTGTGTGTCTTCTCCTTCCCATGGACCTTTGTATACTGTCAGTAAGTGGCAGAGCATACCATTCATTCCCTGACATAGATAACAAATATGGAAGCGACCATCATGTGCCGGTCGCTTTTGACAATCGATAATTTGCCTAAAGTAGCTAGTTACTTTGGAGATATTTAAAGAGCATCATTTTAATTTGCTCTGCCAGAGAATTTTTTCAGTAGAATCATGTGCCTCTAAACAGATACCCATTTTCAAATTTCCTATCATTTAATATATATCTTATATTAAAAATGCGAGGAGTAATGTAGAAAAATTTTGCCCCCTTTTCCTCTCTTTATTCTTAAATCATTTGCCTCTGGTCATAAGAAATGAATATTCCTACTTCCTTTCTTGAATCATTGCAAATTCATTTATAGAAACCAAAGATGCTGATGAAACTGCAAGGCACAAAAAGCCCCCAACAAGAAAAAAATCTTGTCCAAACTGTCAATAGTAGTAAGAAAAGAAATCTTGGTTTATAGCTACATATTTATAAATGTATTCTATTTAATTCTATTTAAATGAAAGTGATGAGAATGAGCATCCTTGTCTTATTCCTGAATTTAGCAGGAAAGATTTCACCTTTTCACCAATGAGTATTATGTTGGCTGTCAATTTGTCATAAACAGTCTTTATTATATTCAGCTATTTCCCCCTAAACCACTTTGATGAGAGTTTTTAACTTGAATGGATGCTGATTTTTAAAACTATTTTTATGCATTTATTGAAGTGACCATGTATTTTTTGTCTTTCTTTTTGTTAACATAGGTGTATCACAGTGATTGATTTGCACATGTTAAATTGTCTTTGTGACCTGGGATTAAATCCAAGTTGATCACAGTGAATGACGCTTCTTTGTATTTTTAATTTGGTTCGCTAACATTTTGTGGAGGGTTTTTTTTTTTTTTTTTGGAAGTGTTTTTCTCTAGTTTAGCAGCAAGGTAATGGTGGTCTAGTATTGGGATAAATTAGGGCATGTTCCCTCATCTTCAGTTAGTTGGAATGGTTTGAGAAGGATAAATATAAGTTATTTTATATATGTTTGGTAGAATTCCCCTGGAAATTTTTGAATTGCTGCTTTAATTTCACTTCTGGTAATTGGCGTGTTCAAATTATTTGCTTCTTCTTAACTCAGTCTTGGTATGCTCTGTGTTTCTAGAAATTTGTGTTTCTTCCAGGTTATCCACTTTGTTAGTATATAACTGTTCACAGTATTCTCTTATGATTTTTTGTATGTCTGTGGTATCTCCTAGTCCTAGGGATTGGAAGGTAGAAAACCATATACCCTGAGGAGGAAATCTGTGAAGTGAAGTGAAGTGAAAGCTATTCAGTCGTGTTTGACTCTTTGTGACTAGAGCCTGCCAGGCTCCTCTGTCCATGGAATTCTCCAGGCAAGAATTCTGGAGTGCATAGCCATTCCATTCTCCAGGGGATCTTTCCAACCCTGTGATCAAACCCAGGTCTTTTATATCTTCTGCATTGCATGCAGATTCTTTACCATCTGAGCCACCAGAAAAGTCCACATATAGTCCTAATTATGGGAATCTTTAGAACATATTTCACGTGGATATTTAAAACCTACTGTATAATAAGCCTTTGATCTTGACTCAAATGCCTTACTGCAAGATGATACTTAATTCAAATTATCAAAATAGACATAGTCCTAGAAATAAAATATGTTTCTACTATGGAATAATCTTTTACTTCTGTGGAGTTTCAAAAATTTTGATATCAAATTTTTGCATAAACATGTTCCCAAGACATATGCTTTAAAAATAGAACATAAAGTTATTCTTTAGTTTCTGAACTTGAAAATATGCATGATTCCATGTCCAGTAAGTTGACATAATGTTGACACTGTATTTTGGGTAATAAATTACTATACAAAATCGCTTAGTCAGAGTGCAAAAAGGTCAATAGGAAGGTAATTTATATTCAGAGGGGTTTTGCTTCCTCATCATAAAAGCTTTTTTAATTAAGGTATACATATGTGGATACCATAGAATGACTTCTTTTACGTTACAAAGCTGTTACATTAAATTCAGACTAAATCAGGATTACAGTAAAAATAAATATGAATATTTTAAAGCAATTATTAGACAAGAATTTAAAACTATGGAATAAGAAAAATGAGATTTCAGAAATTTAATTTTTATGGAGTATAGTTGATTTACAATGTTGTGCTAGTTTCTGCAATACAGCAAAGTGAATCAGTTATATATATACCTATATCCACTCCTTTTTTAGATTCTATTCTTATATAGGTCATTACAGAATATTGGGTAGAGTTCCCTGTGCTATACAGTACATTTTTATTAGTTATCTATTTTATATATAGTAGTGTAAATATGTCATTTTCAACCTCCCAGTTTATCCCCACTTCCCCTCCCCACCCCTTGGTAACCATGCTTATTTTTTACTTCTGTGACTCTATTTCTGTTTTATAAATAGGTTCATTTGTACTATTATTTTTAGACTTCTTAGAAATCTGAAGAAAGCATATCATATATTTGTCTTTCACTGTCTGACTTACCTCACTCTGTATAAGAATTTCTAGGTCCACCTTGTCACTGCAAAAAAAAAAAAATTATTTAAAATTAAAATTTATGTTTGGATTCTAAAAAGTGCATACTTAAAAATCATGTATTAAATGATAATCACAAAAATAAATATATATAGCCAAGAGGGAAAAAATAAAAAGGAAAGTGAGATGAAGGGAATAGCATTATTGAGTAAAATTCCTAAACAGAACACTAAATAAGTATGAAACATAAGGGAAACAATTATGTAAAAATAGGTAGACCTCATTTTAGAAAGAAGAAATATGCATTTAGACAATTTAATCATATAATCAAATGTCTTTACAGTATATGTGGCTCTCCAATGTTTGAATATATGTCTGATTTGATTCATCCATTTTTATGGAAGAATATTGAGTCCAAATTATCAGGGACTGTACTCAGAGTTGGTTATTCAAGGATGCACAGAATAGGGGTTGTCTTTACTGTTTTAAACCAGTATCCAGAGATCTGAATGGAAAGGTATTAGAAATAATGCAATAAAGATAAAAGAGTTTTTCAGTAATCCAGGGATACTGTGACCAGAGAATGTGTTGGCTATGGCACTGTAAAGTAACGTTGTCTGTACCAGAGAATTTGTCAAGTAGAATTTATAGTTTTGAATTTCAAGGCAGACAGAAAAGGTAAGAAACTGAAGGATAAGAAAAATGCAATGGGATTATATGTTCTTTATGTTTATGGTTAGGGATGAAACAGCAGAGTGTTCAGATTAGACCAGTGACCAATATCAGAAAAATTGGTAGAATGATTTCTCAACAGAAGGAAAAATGTCTGATAATGAAACTTCTCAAAAATTGAAGTTGGCAGCCTTGTGAAAATCCCTGTTAAAGGCATTCAATAAAGTACTCAATCACCACTTATTTCTTTGTTGTCGAAATTCAAGTATATCCAGTGGAAAGAATGATCTTGACTTTATACTCCCTTCCAATTCAGATTTCATGGTTGTTACAGTGAAAAATAATCTAAATTTTGGAGTCTGCCAGATTCTGAAAAAGTTGATTGAAATAAAACATAGAAACCAAGATAAGCAAAAAAAAAAAGAAAAAATGCCCCCCTACCACAACAAACAAAGCAACATGACTGAATGTTTGGTCATGAAAGGTTGAATGTTTGGTATGAAGTTACATTTCAAGTAGTGAGGCAAGACATAGTTTTAATAAACTTTGACAAGTGCTTTGACATGTGTCTGCACATTAGAGCCAGGAGGTGCTGTTGATGGTGGCTTAGTTGCTAGGTCATGTCAAACTCTTTGCAACCCCATGGAATGTATAGCCTGCTAGGCCCCTCTGTCATTGGGATTTCCCAAGCAAGAACACTGGAGGGGGTTGCCATTTCCTCCTCCAGGGGATCTTCCAGTCCCAGGGATCGAACCTACATCTCTTGCATTGCAGGCAGATTCTTTCCTGAACCACTAGGGAAGCTCCAGGACCAAGAGGAGGATGATCCAGTTCAGACAATAACACGGAGGAAAGGCATCTCACAGGAGCTGATTACAGATCTGAATTTTGATGTACAAATAGATTTTTTTTAAGCCAAGAAATTTGGTGGCAAGTAAAATATTAACAGCAGAAGAAATGATACTCATTCCCCTCTTTTACATGTCAAAAAGGTAAGTGTGTTAGAGAGGATTATTTAGAAGAAAGGAGACATTATATTTCAAAGTCACAATGAACATTTTTGTAGAAGGTTGAGAACTTTTGATTAATGTACATATGAATAAGGATAAAACTGAGTTTTGTGGTACTTGATGTCATGAATGTATTAGGAGCTGAAGATGGGCTTTTGCTATAGTATCAAAGTGACCCTACTTACCTTTAGCCTTTGAACTAAATGTGTAAGGAAGAGTAGTGATAGAAGAAGGTAAGAATGATTGAGTGAGGGGAATGGACTAACATCTCATAACACAAAACTCTGATAAGACTTTATGTGAAAAAAATGAGTTTCTGGTCTAACTAAGGACTTCTGATTCTTCAGGCGAATAAAGTTGGTTAAACTGTTAAAGTCTCATCAGTGGTGATACTCAGGTAGCTACAAAAAAGAGAGAAAAAGAGGGCTGCTCCATTTGAACAGGACCTTCCATTGCCTGGTACATGGAAGAAGAAATTACAAGAAGGAACACATGCAGCATACTGTCTCCACGCCTGTAAGTCTTCACTCTTCCAGGGAAAGGACTTCATTTTGAACTATCAGATACTGATCAGATACTTAGGATTTCAGGAGTAGGACAAGGCAGGGGTAAGGAATGCAGAAAGGGTAGTGATTCAGGAAAGGAGACAGGAATATTCCTTTTCCTGTGGTCAGAAGCAGGTATTTTGGAAAACTGAGAGAGAAAAGGAGGCAAAATCATCTGACATTCCCCAACAAGCTTGTTTTATAAGGTATCTGTTAAATGAGAGGAGATTTTGAAAATGATCAGCTTTGGGCCACACGATTCTACTAAGACAGTTTGTCAGCAGAACAAATTAAAGTGAAGCTCTTAAAATGAAACAGGAGTCTCTCAAATAATGAGCTATTTTAAGCAAACTTTAGTGATTGTCAGTGGTGACGTGACTGGCTCATAATGTTGCTTCCATATTTGTTGTCTATGTCAGGGAATGAATGGTATGCTCTGCCAATTACTGACAGTATATAAAGGTCCATGGGGAGAAGACACACACACTTCAGAAACAGCCTCTTGCAGTCTACCTGAACCCTCTTGCCTTGACAACATGTGTTGTAACTACTACGGCAACTCCTGTGGCTATGGCTGTGGAAAGAGCTACAGCTGTGGGTTCAGCCCCTATTCTGGCTGTGGATATGGAAGTAGATATGGCTGTGGATACGGCTGTGGATATGGCTGTGGATATGGGACAGGATATGGCTGTGGTTATGGAACCAGATATGGCTGTGGATATGGCTCTGGCTATGGCAGCTACTGGCCAGTTTGCTACAGGAGATGTTATTCTTGCTGCTAGAACATCACCCTTAGCCTACTCTGCTTCTGAAATGAGGAATCTAAAGATTATACTGCTTTGAGGATCTGTAACCCATGATTTGTACTTGCAAGAAATTGTATGTGTGACAGAGGCTTTGACCTCCATTTTTAGAGCGATGTCCTTGAAATCTGAGGTTCTATGGTGATATCATCTGACTCTTCCAAATGTTAGCCTTTACTCCCTTAATCTCTGAGTCTCTGTTATGATTGTGTTAATGATCCTAACATTCTATAGCATGAAAAACCCCTTATTCTCAATAAAATGGCTCATTGTTTCTAACAAATCTTGTGAATTAGTCTTTCTTGAGGTGCTATGGCCTCTTTCAAAGACTGGGCTAACAGGGTGCTTGAACCTTGAGTTCTTTGATATACTACAAGCATTTCTTCTTGTATTTGCACCAAAAATAATACCTTCTCCAAGTATTTCTTGTATCTCACATGCTCAGGCACTCACATACCCGAGCACAAATCTCGCAGTATTTCAGAACCATGCTGAACCGTGCAAATCTCACTGTGTGAAGAATGGAGCTGCAGGAGCAAGTGCAGGAGGAATGACACATATTCAGGTGGTCATGACAAAGTCCAGGTGCAGGAGAGACAATCTGATTTCCTGCAGGAGTAATGGAGTAGAAGAGATGCTTCCCAGAAGTAATGAGAAATTGGAAGCAGAGTTGGGTTTAGGCACTTGAGAATAAAGAACTAAGAAATGGCTAAGCTAGAATAAAAATATTCTATGATATCATTTTCTTTTGATGGAATTGCAAATGTATTTTTAAATTTTATTTTTAATTGAAGGATAATTGCTTTGCAATTCTGTGTTGATTTCTGCCATACAACAATGCAAATTAGTCATAACTATATGCATATCCCTTCCCTCTACAGCCTCCCTCTCACCCATCCCTATCCCATCCGTCTAGGTAATCACAGAGCTCCAGCTGGGCTCCCTATGTTAATAGCAGCCTCCCATTAGCTATCTATTTTACACATGATAATGCATGTAAGTCAATGCTACTTTCTCAATTAGTCCATCCTCTCCTTCCCCCACTGTCCACAAGTCCACTGTCTATGTCTGTGTCACCATTCCTTCTCTGAAAAATAGACCCATCAGTACCATCTTCTAGATTCTATACATATATATAAATTAGTATATAATATCTGACTTTTTCTTTTGGACTTACTTTACTCTGTGTAACAAACAGGTTCATCCACCTCACTACAAATTACTCAAGTCCATTTCTTTTATGGATGAGTAATATTCTATTGCACATATGCACCATAACTTCTTTATCCATTCATCTGTGAATGGACATTTAGGTTGCTTCCATGTCCTGTCTATTATAAATAGTGCTTCAATAAACACTGGAGTACACGTGCATTTTTTTTTAATTTTTTTAAAAATTTTATTTTATTTTTTAAACTTTACAATATTGTATTAGTTTTGCCAAATATTGAAATGAATCCGCCACAGGTATACCCGCATTCCCCATCCTGAACCCTCCTCCCTCCTCCCTCCCCTACCCTCCCTCTGGGTCGTCCCAGTGCACCAGCCCCAAGCATCCAGTACCGTGCATCGAACCTGGACTGGCGACTCGTTTCATACATGATATTATACATGTTTCAATGCTATTCTCCCAAATCTCCCCACCCTCTCCCTCTCCCACAGAGTCCATAAGACTGATCTATACATCGGTGTCTCTTTTGTACACAGGGTTATTGTTACCATCTTTCTAAATTCCATATATATGCGTTAGTATACTGTATTTATGTTTTTCCTTCTGCTTACTTCACTCTGTATAATAGGCTCCAGTTTCATCCGCCTCATTAGAACTGATTCAAATGTATTCTTTTTAATGGCTGAGTAATACTCCATTGTGTATATTTACCACTGCTTTCTTATCCATTCATCTGCTGATGGGCATCTAGGTTGCTTCCATGTCCTGGCTATTATAAACAGTGCTGCGATGAACAGTGGGGTACACGTGTCTCTTTCCCTTCTGGTTTCCTCAGTGTGTATGCCCAGCAGTGGGATTGCTGGATCATAAGGCAGTTCTATTTCCAGTTTTTTAAGGAATCTCCACACTGTTCTCCATAGTGGCTGTACTAGTTTGCATTCCCACCAACAGTGTAAGAGGGTTCCCTTTTCTCCACACCCTCTCCAGCATTTATTGCTTGTAGACTTTTGGATCGCAGCCATTCTGACTGGCGTGAAATGGTACCTCATAGTGGTTTTGATTTGCATTTCTCTGATAATGAGTGATGTTGAGCATCTTTTCATATGTTTGTTAGCCATCTGTATGTCTTCTTTGGAGAAATGTCTATTTAGTTCTTTGGCCCATTTTTTGATTGGGTCATTTATTTTTCTGGAGTTGAACTGTAGGAGTTGCTTGTATATTTTTGAGATTAGTTGTTTGTCCATTGCTTCATTTGCTATTATTTTCTCCCATTCTGAAGGCTGCCTTTTCACCTTGCTAATAGTTTCCTTTGCAACAGAAAGAATAAAATACTTAGGAATATATCTACCTAAAGAAACTAAAGACCTATATATAGAAAACTATAAAACACTGTGAAAGAAATCAAAGAGGACACTAATAGATGGAGAAATATACCATGTTCATGGATTGGAAGAATCAATATAGTGAAAATGAGTATACTACCCAAAGCAATTTATAGATTCAGTGCAATCCCTGTCAAGCTACCAACGGTATTCTTCACAGAGCTAGAACAAATAATTTCACAATTTGTATGGAAATACAAAAAACCTCGAATAGCCAAAGCAATCTTGAGAAAGAAGAATGGAACTGGAGGAATCAACATACCTGACTTCAGGCTCTACTACAAAGCCACAGTTATCAAGACAGTATGGTACTGGCACAAAGACAGAAATATTGATCAATGGAACAAAATAGAAAGCCCAGAGATAAATCCATGCACATATGGACACCTTATCTTTGACAAAGGAGGCAAGAATATACAATGGAAAAAGACAATCTCTTTAACAAGTGGTGCTGGGAAAACTAGTCAACCACTTGTAAAAGAATGAAACTAGAACACTTTCTAACACCATACACAAAAATAAACTCAAAATGGATTAAAGATCTAAACATAAGACCAGAAACTATAAAACTCCTAGAGGAGAACATAGGCAAAACACTCTCTGACATACATCACAGCAGGATTCTCTATGACCCACCTCCCAGAATATTGGAAATAAAAGCAAAAATAAACAAATGGGACCTAATTAAACTTAAAAGCTTCTGCACGTGCATTTTTGAACTGTTATTTTCTCAGGGTATTAGTCCAGTACTGGAATTGTTGATTGTTGGGTCATTTGGTAGCTTTATTCCCAGTTTTAAAGGGAATCTTAATATTGTTCTCATGCGAAATGCTGGGCTGGATGAAGCACAAGCTGGAATCAAGATTGCCGGGAGAAATATCAATAAACTCAGATATGCAGATGACACCACCCTTATAGAAGAAAGTGAAGAACTGAAGAGCCTCCTAGTGAAAGTGAAAGAGGAGAGTAAAAAAGTTGGCTTAAAACTCAACATTCAGAAAATGAAGATCATGGCATCTGGTCCCATTACTTCATGGCAAATAGATGGAGAAACAATGGAAACAGCTAGAGACTTTATTTTGGGGGCACCAAAATTACTGCAGATGGTGACTGCAGGCATGAAATTAAAAGACGTTTGCTCCTTGGAAGAAAAGCTATGACCAACCTGAACAGCATTACTTTGCCAACAAAGGTCTGTCTAGTTGAAGCTATAGTTTTTCCAGTAGTCATGTATGGATGTGAGAGTTGGGCTATAAAGAAATCTGAATGCCGAAGAATTGATGCTTTTGAACTGTGGTGTTGGAGAAGACTCTTGAGAGTCCCTTGGACTGCAAGGAGATCAGACCAGTCCATCCTGAAGGAGATCAATCCTGAATATTCACTGGAAGGACTGATGCTGAAGCTGAAATTCCAGTACTTTGGCCACCTGATGAAAAGTACTGACACATTTGAAAAGAGCCTGATGCTGGGAAAGATTGAAGGCAGGAGGAGAAGGGGACAACAGAGGCAGAGGCTGAGAAGATTGGATGGCATCACCGACTCAACGGACATGAGTTTGAGCAACCTCTGGGAGTTGGTGTTGGACAGGGAAACCCGGTGTCCTGCAGTCCATGGAGTCACAAAGAGTCAGACATGACTGAGTGACTGGACTGAACTGATAGTGACAGTATGAATATTTTGCATATATTGACCTTTAGGAGATTGGTTTCAGTCATTTAATTGACAGATAGTTTTGTATAGCTTTGTGAGGGTCTTATCTTAGTGAAGACAAAGTAGGAAAATTATAGACAACTTTACTGCTCTCACAGGTTTTACAATCTAGCACTTTAAGCTAAAAAAATCAGTAAAAATATTAAGATGATTTCAGACTGACAGTTGGGGTAGGGGAATAAAACTGCTTAATAGAAAAAAAGTAAGGATTGAAGTATTACAGAGACAGTTGAGGGAGGCATTTTGAACTTGTGAAAAATGAGCTGATATCAGTTGCAAAAGAAGATTTAAAAGGACAGCAGCAAGTGTAAAAAAGGAAGAGAAATGTTCTACGTTTTGGAAGAATATGATTTATTAGACACATATGAGATAATTTATATATCCAGGAAGAGTATTTACATTTTAACTTTTAACATACCTAAAATCCTGAAACGTTGTGACTCCAGTAAAGAACATTTGAGACACTCAGCTTTGGAAAAATTAGAAAATGATGACAATTTATCCAAATACCTTATACTGACACAGCAATGTTTGACTTAATCTATCCCTTTTTATTGGAGAAATATTGATTGAGTGCATACTATGTGCCAGGTACTCTTCTCAGAGCAGGATATTCAGTGATACAAAGAATACATATTTTTGTTGTTGTTATGGATCAATATCCAGAGGTTTGAATGGAAATGTATTAGAAGTAACACAATAAATAGAAGACTTTTTGATAATCCTGGGGGATTGTGATGGTAGAGTGTGTACTGGCAGCTGTATTGCAAAGTAAAGTATCTATACTAGAGAATTTATGAAGTAGAATTGATAGTTTTGAATGTCAAGGAAGACAGAAAAGGAAAGAAACTATAGAGTAATAAAAATTGGAATGGAAATATATTTCCTTTATGCCTATTCTTAGGGATCAAACATAGTATAGTCATTAGATTACAGCAGTGACCAATATCAGAAAAAAATAGGTAGAGTGATTTCTTAACTGAAATAAAATTGTCTAATAATTAATGTTCTCAGAAAATAAATTATCAGCTTGGTGAAAATTCCTGTTGAAGTTATTCCAGTCTATAAAATACTGGATTATGACTAATTTTTTGTTGTTAAAATGTGAGTGTCCAGAATGGAGAATCGCCTTCCAGATTTTATACTCCATTCAATTTGGATTTCATAGTGTTCACCATAAAAAGTCACTTGAAGTTTGATAAGAAATGAAAGAGGAAAAAAGTGCAGTACTACAGATATACAAAAAATCGTAAGAGAATTCTGTGAACAGTTATAAACTAACAAATTGGATAACCTGGAAGAAACACAAATTTCTAGAAACACAGAGCATACCATGACTGAGTTAAGAAGAAACAGGTAATTTGAACAGACTGATCACTACAAGTGAAATTAAAGCAGCAATTCAAAAAATTTCCAACAAAGGGGAATTCTACCAAACATATATAAAGTAACATATTTATCCTTCTCAAGCTATTCCAACTAATTGAAGATGAGGGAACATTCCCTAATTTATTCCACTACTAGACCACCATTACCTTGTTACCAAAACTAGATAAAGACACAACAACAACAACAGAAAAACTCAACAAAATATTAGCAAACCAAATTAAAAAATACAAAGAAGTGTCATTCACCGTGATCAAGTTGGATTTAATCCAGGGTCACAAAGACAGTTTAACATATGCAAATCAATCAATGTGATACACCTATGTTAACAAAAAGAAAGACAAAAAATACATGGTCACTTCAATAAATAGTTTTTAAAAGTCAGCATCCATTCATGTTAAAAACTCTTAGCAAAGTGGTTTTAGGGGGAAAATATCTGAATATAATAAATACTGTTTATGATAAATTCACAGCCAACATAATACTCATCGATGAAAAGGTGAAATCTTTCCTACTAAATTCAGGAATAAGACAAGGATTCTCACTCTCACCACTTCTATTTAAAGTAGAAGCAGACATTCTAGCTGCCCCAACAAGAAGAAATAAAATATACTGGAAAGAAGAGGTAACACTGTCACTACTTGCAGATGATGTACTTTGTACAGAGAACTCGAAAGTCTCCACCAAAAACCTCTTACAGCTAATAAGTTCATTCAGTAGATTGTATGTTACAAGATGAGTATACAGAAATCTTTTGTGTCTCTATACACTAATTATGAAATATTAGGAAATGAAAGTAAAAAAAAAAATCCTATTTAATTGGTACTACAAATGATACCTAGAAATCAACTTAAGGAAGCAAAAGAACTATATTCTGAAAACCATAAAACTTTGATAAGGAAAATTGAAAATGATAGGCAAAAAAGGATAGATATCCCATTTCCTTGTATTGGAAAAGTTAATATTATTAAAATGGCCATAATACCCCAAGAAATCTACAGATTTAATGAAATTTCTATCAAAGTACCCATGATATTTTTCACAGAACTAGACCAAAAGAACCAAAGAACCAAAGAACCAAAAGAACTAGACCCTAAAATTCACAGAACTAGAACAATCCTTAGATAGTTCTAAAATTCATAGAAAAATAATCTTAAAACTAGAACAACAAAAGGCCACTAATTGGCAAAGCACTCTTCAGAAAAAAAAAATGATAACACTGGAGATATCACTTTCCCAAAGTGACTATCTTGTAAAACTACAGTAATCAAAATAGCACAGTATTGGCATAAAAAGACACATAGATTAATGGAGCAGAAGACAGAGTCCAGAGACAAACCTCCACACCAATGATCAGTTAATTTATGACAGAACAAGCTAGTATACACAGTGGTGAAGAGACAATCTCTTGAACAAGTGGTTCTGGGAAAACTGAACAGCCACATGTAAATCAATGAGATTAGAACATTCCCTCACACCATACAAAGAAGTAAACTCAAAATGGGTTAAAGACATAAATGTAAGACCTAAAGATTAAAAACTCTTAGAAGAAAACGTGGGCAGAACCTTCTTTGAATTAAATTGTATCACTATTTTTTTTTAAATCTGTCTCCTAAGGCAAAAGCAATGAAAGCAAAAGTAAAGACATGGGACATAATTACACTTAGAAGTTTTTGCATAGCAAAAGAAGCAGTTGATAAGGTAAAAAGGTACCCATTCTCTGCAGAATGGGAGAAAATATTTGCAAATGATATGACTGACAAGGTATTAATATTTAAATTATGTAAACAGCTTAAAATAGAAAAGTTGAAAGACCCAATCAAAAAATGGGCAAAAGACCTGAATAGCTATTTTCCAAAGAAGACATACAGGTGGCTAACAGGACAAGAAAAGATGCTCAATATTACCAATAATCAGAAAAATGCAAATCAAAACAGTAATGCCATATCAACTTACGTCAGAGTAGCTATCACCAAAATATTTATATATTTTATAAATATCAAAAGTTTTAGAGGATATGGGGGAAGGAACCACTTGAACACTCTTGGTTCAAGTGGAATGTAAATTATTGGTGCAACCACTATGGAAATCAGCATGGAGGTTCCATAGAAACCTAAAAATAGGACAACCATATAAGCCAGCAATTCTACTCCTGGGTACATATTCAGAAAAAGTGAAAACACTAATTTGAAAAGATACATATACGCCAATGTTCATAGCAATACTGTTATAATATCTCACATAGGGAAGCAACTCAAAGGTCCCTAGAAATATGAATCAATTAAAAAGATATGGTGTACATATACACACAATGGAATATTCAGTTAATTTCAGTACAGTTCAGTCCCTCAGTCGTGTCTGACTCTTTGCGACCTCATGAATCACACGCCAGGCCTCCCTGTCCATCACCAACTCCCAGAGTTTGCCCAAACTCATGTCCATCGAGGCAGTGATGCCATCCAGCCAACTCATCCTTTGTTGTCCCCTTTTCCTCCTGCCCCCAGTCCTTCCAGCATCAGAGTCTTTTCCAATGAGTCATCTCTTTGCATGAGGTGGCCAAAGTATTGGAGTTTCAGCTTCAGTATCAGTCCTTCCAATGAACACCCAGGACTGATCTCCTTTAGGATGGACTGGTTGGATCTCCTTGCAGTCCAAGGGACTCTCAAGAGTCTTCTCCAACACCACAGTTGAAAAGCATCAATTCTTCAGCACTCAGCTTTCTTCACAGTCCAACTCTCACATCCATACATAACCACTGGAAAAACCATAGCCTTGACTAGACGGACCTTTACTGGCAAAGTAATATCTCTGCTTTTCAATATACTATCTAGGTTGGTCAAAACTTTCCTTCCAAGGAGGAAGCGTCTTTTAATTTCATGGCTGCAATCACCATTACTCAGACATAAAAATGAGATACTACCATTTGCGGCAAAATGAATGCATCTAGAGAATATTATGCTTAGTGAAAGAAGTTCGGGCAGAGGAATAAGTCAGACAGAGGAAGACAAATACTGTATTACTTCACTTATGTGAAAACACTAAAAATTGAAAAATGAAAGCACATGCAAGACAGAAGAGACCCAAAGATATAGAAAACAATCTTTTGGTTACCAAAGGAGAGAGAGAAGGGGAGGGACCAATTAGTGCCACTGGATTAGCAGATGCAAACTACTGTTTATAAAGCAGATGAGCAATAAAGATATACTACATAGCATGGTGAATTCTTTATTATGTTGTAATAATATTTAATGGAATATAATCTTCAAAAACATTGAATGATTATGCTCTGCACCCCAAATTAACACATACTGTAGATCAACTATAGCTGAGTAAAAAAGAAAACTTCAAAATTTGGAGCCTGCCTGATTCTGAAAATGGTGAATGAAAGTAAATTCTATAAAAGCAAGATATGCAAAAAAAAAAGTCCACAAACAAAAAAATTTTGACCACATCTTTGATGATGAAAAGGTCCGGTGTTCCTTTAGATGAGAGGACAGGATATGTTTGGATTTAGGCATCTACAGATACAGAAACATTTATAAATATGTAGCTATAAACTAAGATTTCTTTCTTACTACTATTGACAGTTTGGAGATATTTTTCTTGTTGGGGGCTTCTTGTGCCTTGCAGTTTCATCAGCATCTTTGGCATCTATAAATGAATTTGCAATGATGCAAGAAAGGAGGTAGGAATATTCATTTCTTATGGCCAGTGGCAAATGATTTAAGAAAGAAGAGAGAAAAGGGGGCAAAATTTTTCTACATTACTCCTCGCATTTCTAATATAAGATATATATTAAATGATAGGAAATTTTGGAAATGGGTATCTGTTTAGAGGCACATGATTCTACTGAAAAAAGTCTCTGGCAGAGCAAATTAAAATGATGCTTTTTAAATATCTCCAAAATAACTAGCTACTTTAGGCAAATTATTGATTGTCAAAAGTGACCGGCACGTGGTGGTCGCTTCCATATTTGTTGTCTGTGTCAGGGAATGAGTGGTATGCTCTGCCACTTACTGATAGTATATAAAGGTCCATGGGAAGGAGAAGACACACACACTTCAGAAACATCGCCTTGCAGTCCACCTGCATCTGCTTCCCTCAACAACATGTGTTAACTACTGCGGCAACTCCTGTGGCTATGGCTGTGGAAACAGCTATAGCTGTGGATTGAGCCCCTATTATGGCTGTGGTTATGGAACCAGATATGGCTGTGGATATGGGACTGACTGTGGTTATGGTTCAGGATATGGCTGTGGATTGAGCCCCTATTATGGCTGTGGATACAGCTCCCGTTATGGCTGTGGTTATGGAACCAGATATGGCTGTGGATACGGCTCCTGCTGTGGCTGTGGATACGGCTCTGGCTACGACACTTACGGGCCAGTCTGCTACAGGAGATGTTATTCTTCTTGCTGCTAGAACGTCACCACCCAAAACACCATTTATGTCTGAAACCACACATCTAAGATAATGCTGATTCAAGGATTGAAAAGTCATGATTTCTATATGCAGGAAATTCCATGCAAGACAGAGCTTTGACCTTTGACTACTCGTTTTTAAGATTGGCATCTTTGAGGCCTGAAGCTCCATGGTGGTATCATCTGTCTTTTTTCCAGATGTTAACCTTTACTCCCTTAATCTCTGACTCTCTGTAGTAATGATCCTAATACCCTACTGTTGGGGAAGTCCCTTGTTATCAATAAAAATGGTTCATTGTTTCTAACAAATCTCTGTGTATTTGCTTGTGCATAAGTTTTGTTTTGAGGTGTTATGGCCTCTGTTGAAAACTGAGCAATTTGAAGCTGAACTTTGAAGTCCTTCTTGATATAAGCGTTTCTATTTATACCTGCATCAGAAATAATGTCTTTCCCACCTGTTTCTTGTTTTTCATATACTTAGGCACTCACATATATAAGCACAAATCTCAATAATTCAGGACTGTGCTTTGCAAACGTCTCTGTGTCTGGGATGGAGCTGGAGGTGAAAGAAGAGGAATGATATTTTATTCAGGAAGTTAATGCAAATTCCAAAATAAACAAGAAGTGGCCTGAGTACTTAAAGGAATAATGGAAAGCAAGGGGAATTTTCCAGCATATATGAGAAATAAGAAGCAGAGATAGGTGTCAAGTACATGAGACTAAAGAATGCATGTAAAAGTCAAACATTCTATCATATCATCTGCTTTTGATGGAAATGCAAATGTATTTGTTTGTATACACTGATGTTGAAATTGTTTCCAATCACTTAGTTGATAAATAGTTTTGAGTAGTTTTGAAAGGGTCTCATCTTAGACACTGAAAACAAAGTAGAAAAATTAAAGAAAAATTTCCTACTCTCACAGTGTTTACATTCTAGTAGGTGAAGAATAAAAAAATAAAAAATAATTAAGATAATTTCAAACTGACAGTTGGGATGTGGGAATAAAACAGTTTAGTGGGAAAGAGAGTAAGGATTGAAGCATTAAAGAGATATTTCAGGGAGGTATTTTCACCTTGCGATATCTCATGCCAATTGCAAAGAAAGATTCAAAAGGACAGTAGCAAATGTAAAGGGGGAAAAGAAGTCCATGAAGTTTTGGAAGAATATGATTTAGTAAGCATGTATGAGATAGCTTACATAACCAGTAAAGAGTCTTCACAAAGTCTTAACATACCTTCAAAATCTGAAACGTTGTGACTCCCTTAGTTAAAGAGGGCTTCCTTAGTGGCTCAGACAGTAAAGAATCTGTGTGCAGCACAGACCTGGGGTCAGTCCTTGGGTTGGGAAGATCCCCTGCAGAAGGCAAAGAGTATCCAACCCAATATTCCCTCCTGAAGTATTCCATGGATAGAGGAGCCTGGCGGGCTACAGTCCATGGGGTTTCAAAGAGTTGGACACATCTGGACAACTAACACTTCCATAGTTTCACTAATTTAAAGAACACTTGAGACATTCAGCTCAGTGAAATGACAAAATGGTGATAATCAATCCAAGTATCTATTAGTTTGTAAGTGACACACAAATATTTGAACAGAAATTTGATTTAATTTGTATGCAGGTCAGGAAGCAACAGTTAGAACTGGACATGAAACAACAGACTGTTTCCAAATAGGAAAAGGAGTTCGTCAAAGCTGTATATTTAACTTATATGTTTATTTAACTTACATGTAGAGTACATCATGAGAAACGCTGGACTGGAAGAAACACAAACTGGAATCAAGATTGCCAGGAGAAATATCAATAGCCTCAGATATGCAGATGACACCACCCTTATGGCAGAAAGTGAAGAGGAACTCAAAAGCCTCTTGATGAAAGTGAAAGTGGAGAGTGAAAAAGTTGGCTTAAAGCTCAACATTCAGAAAAGGAAGATCATGGCATCCGGTCCCACCACTTCATGGGGAATAGATGGGGAAACAGTGGAAAGTGTCAGACTTTATTTTTCTGGGCTCCAAAATCACTACAGATGGTGACTGCAGCCATGAAATTAAAAGATGCTTACTCCTTGGAAGGAAAGTTATGATCAACCTAGATAACATATTCAAAAGCAGAGACATTACTTTGCCAACAAAGGTTCGTCTAGTCAAGGCTATGGTTTTTCCTGTAGTCGTGTATGGATATGAGAGTTGGACTGTGAAGAAGGCTGAGCACTGAAGAATTGATGCTTTTGAACTGTGGTGTTGGAGAAGACTTCTTGAGAATCCCTTGGACTGCAGGGAGATCCTACCGGTCCATTCTGAAGGAGATCAGCCCTGGGATTTCTTTGGAAGGAATGATGCTAAAGCTGAAACTCCAGTACTTTGGCCACCTCATGCGAAGAGTTGATTCATTGGAAAAGACTCTGATGCTGGGAGGGATTGGAGGCAAGAGGAGAAGGGGACGACAGAGGATGAGATGGCTGGATGGCATCACTGAGTTGATGGACGTGAGTCTGAGTGAACTCTGGGAGTTGGTGATGGACAGGGAGGCCTGGTGTGCTGCGATTCATGGGGTCGCAAAAATTCGGACATGACTGAGTGACTGATCTGATCTGATCAAATCACTTTTTTTTAGAGAAATATTAATTGAGCCCAACTTATGTGCAAGGTATTATAACCAGAGCTGGTTATTCCATGATGCACAGAATCGAGGTGGTTCTGCAGGCATCATTAGGTATGGAGAGACTTGAGTGAAAAGGTTGAGAAATAATGCAGTAAAGTTGGAAGACTTTTCAGTTAACCAGGGGAATTGTGGCCAGAAATTCTGCTTTGGCAGCAGCATTGAAAAGCAAAGTGTCTACTGTAGAAAATTTTTTTGAAGCAAACTTATAATTTCAAGTTGCAAGGAGGACAGGAAAGGTAAGAAAACTGAAGCATAATGATGATTGGAATGCGGATATATTTTCTTTATGCCCACCATTCGTGATTCAACATAGCAGAGTCATTAGATTATACCAGTGATCAATAGAGGAAAAAAAAAAAAAGGTTAAATGATTTCTCAGCTGAAGGATTAATGCCTAATATTGAAAATTCTCAGAAAAAGGAATCAGAAGCTTGATTAAAGTTCCTTCTGAAGGCATTCAGTAAAGTACTGGATTACCACTTATCTCACTGTTGTTGAAATTTGAGTGTGCAATAAATGATTTTATGGTTCTTATTGTAAAAAATAACAAGTATTGGAATCTGCTTGATTATGAAAGATTATGAAAGGTACACCTAAGCAAGTGAGATAAACAAAAATAACACCCCCCTCCCACCAAACTTTAAAATGGAACAATTGACAGTGCTAGTCCGTCAATTGGCACTGTAAAATCTAATGAGATTTTGAATTTAAATTTGATCAAAATGGGGAGAACTGATAGATTTGCAATATGCTAATGGATCTAATCTGTCTAATTGTTACTTAGATCTTCTTCAGTTTTTCTTAATAATTTTCTGTAGTTTTTAGTGTAGAGATTTATATACATTTTATAAAATATATTCCTAGGAATTTGGTGGTTTTTAACAATATTACAAGTAATAAATACATTAAAACTTTTCACTTTTGTAAGTTCCTATGTTGCAAATAAATGAAAATCCAACTGAAAAAAATAAAATAGAACAAGCAAGAGAGTTCCAGAAAAACATCTACTTCTGCTTTATTGACTACACCAAAGCCTTTGACTGTGTGGATCACAATAAACTGAGGAAAATCTTTCAAGAGATGGAAATACCAGACCACCTAGCCTGCCTCCTGAGAAACCTGTATGCAGGTCAAGAAGTAGCAGTTAGAACTGGATATGGGAGGAGGACCTAAAATGGCGGAGGAATAGGGCGGGGAGACCACTTTCTCCCGCACAAATCCATCAAAAGAACATTTAAACGCTGAGTAAATTCCACAAAACAACTTCTGAATGCCGGCAGAGGACATCAGGCACCCAGAAAAGCAGCCCATTGTCTTCGAAAGTAGGTAGGGAAAAATATAAAAGACAAAAAAAAGAGACAAAAGTGGGAGGGACGGAGCTCTGTCCCAGGAAGGGAGTCTTAAAAAGAGAGAAGTTTCCAAACACCAGGAAACACTCTCACTGCTGAGTCTGTGCCGAGCCTTGGAAGCACAGAGGGCAGCATAACAGGGAGGAAAAATAAATAAATAATTAAAACCCACAGATTATGAGCCCAACGGTAACTCCCCCAGGGGAGAAGCAGCACAGACGCCTGCACCCACCACTAGCAAGCAGGGGCTGGGTAGGGGAGGCAAGGGCTGCATCAGTTAGAGTAAGGATCGGGCCTGAATGCCCCGAGCACTATCTGAGCGAAATAACTTGGGCTAGCCAACCAGACTGTAGGATAACTACCACGTGAAAAGCCATCCCTAACCTAAGACACCTCAGGGCCGTGCACAGAACAAAGGACTGAACAGAGATAGCCAGCTGCAGACCATCCCCCTCCCGTGACAGGCAGCCAGAGCCGGAAGGGGGCAATCGCGCCCCAGAGAGACATTATCTACAAAACTGCAAGCAGGCTTCCTTGTTAACAAGACTTCTTGGGGTTCTGGATGGTCAACATCCACCTGAGAAGGTGCACCGGTTGTACACCCAGGAAACCGAGCATCAGGAACAGGGGACGCAATAAGTCTCAGCGACCGCGCTCACCAAACACCTCATCAGCTGAGCTGCTAGGACCTGCTGCTGCTGCTGCTGCTAAGTCGCTTCAGTCGTGTCCGACTCTGTGCGACCCCATGAATGGCAGCACGCCAGTCCTCCCTGTCCATCACCAACTCCCAGAGTTCACTCAGACTTACGTCTGTTGAGTCAGTGATACCATCCAGCCATCTCATCCTCTGTCGTCCCCTTCTCCTCCTGCCCCCAATCCCTCCTAGCATCAGAGTCTTTTCCAATGAGTCAATTCTTCACATGAGGTGGCCAAATACTGGAGTTTGAGCTTTAGCATCATTCCCTCCAAAGAAATCCCAGGGCTGATCTTCAGAATGGACTGGTTGGATCTCCTTGCAGTCCAAAGGATTCTTAAGAGTCTTCTCCAACACCACAGTTCAAAAGCATCAATTCTTCAGTGCTCAGCCTTCTTCACAGTCCAACTCTCACATCCATACATGACCACTGGAAAAACCATAGCCTTGACTAGACAGACCTTTGTTGGCAAAGTAATATCTCTGCTTTTCAGTATACTATCTAGGTTGGTCATAACTTTCCTTTCAAAGAGTAAGCGTCTTTTAATTTCATGGCTGCAGTCACCATCTGCAGTGATTTTGGAGCCCCCAAAAATATGGAAATACAGAAAACCTCAAAAAGCCAAAGCAATCTTGAGAAAGAAGAATGGAACTGGAGGAATCAATCTGCCTGACTTCAGGCTCTACTACAAAGCCACAGTCATCAAGACAGTATGGTACTGGCACAAAGACAGAAATACAGATCAATGGAACAAAATAGAAAGCCCCAATCAAAAAATGGGCCAAAGAACTAAACAGACATTTCTCCAAAGAAGACATACAGATGGCTAACAAACACATGAAAAGATGCTCAACATCACTCATTATCAGAGAAATGCAAATCAAAACCACAATGAGGTACCATTTCACACCAGTCAGAATGGCTGTGATCCAAAAGTCTACAAGCAATACATGCTGGAGGGAGTGTGGAGAAAAGGGAACCCTCTTACACTGTTGGTGGGAATGCAAACTAGTACAGCTACTATGGAGAACTGTGTGGAGATTCCTTAAAAAACTGGAAATAGAACTGCCTTATGATCCAGCAATCCCACTGTTGGGCATACACACTGAGGAAACCAGAATTGAAAGAGACACGTGTACCCCGCTGTTCATCACAGCCCTGTTTATAATACCCAGGACATGGAAGCAACCTAGATGTCCAACAGCAGATCAATGGATAAGAAAGCAGTGGTACATATACACAATGGAGTATTACTCAGCCATTAAAAAGAATACATTTGAATCAGTTCTAATGAGGTGGATGAAACTGGAGCCTATTATACAGAGTGAAGTAAGCCAGAAAGAAAAACATCAATACAGTATACTAACCCATATACATGGAATTTAGAATGTTGGTAACAATAATCCTGTATACAAGACAGCAAAAGAGACACAGATGTCTAGAACGGTCTTTTGGACTTTGTGGGAGAGGGTGAAGATGGGATGATTTGGGAGAATGGCACTGAAACATGTATAATATCATATATGAAACGAGTCACCAGTCCAGGTTCGATGCACGATACTGGATGCTTGGGGCTGGTGCACTGGGATGACCCAGAGGGATAGTACAGGGAGGGAGGAGGGACGAGGGTTCAGCATGGGGAACACGTGTATAACTGTGGTGGATTCATGTTGATATATGGCAAAACCAATACAATATTGTAAAGTTAAAAATACAAAAAATAAAATAAAGAACTGGATATGAAACAATGAACTGGTTCCAAATTGGGAAAGCAATAAGTCAAGGCTGTTTACCATCACCCTGCTTATTTATCTTCTAAGCAGAGTACATCATGCAAAATACAGGCTGGGTGAAGCACAAGCTGGAATCAAGATTAGTGGGAGAAATATAAATAATCTCAGATATGCAGATGACACCACCTTTATGGCAGAAAGTGAAGAGGAACTGAAGACCCTCTTGATGAAAGTGAAAGAGGAGAATGAAATGGCTGGCTTAAAACTCAACATTCAGAAAACAAAGGTCATGCAATCTGGTCCCATCACTTCATGGCAAATAGATAGGGAGACAATGGAAACAGTGAGAGACTTCATTTTCCTGGGCTCCAAAATTACTGCAGATGGTGATTGCAGCCATGAAAGAAAAAGATGCTTGCTCACTGGAAGAAAAGCTGTGACGAACTTTGCTGTAACTCTGCTGTTAAAAGCAGAAACATGATTTGCTGAGAAAGGTCTAATCAAAGCTGTGGTTTTTCCAGTAGTCATGTATGGATGTGAGTGTTGGAATATAAAAAGAACTGAATGCCAAAGAATTGATGCTTTTGAACTGTGTTGTTCAAGAAGACTCTTGAGAGTCCCTTGGACTGCAAGGAGATCCAACCAATCCATCCTAAAGAAAATCAGTCCTGAATATTCATTGGAAGGACTGATGCTGAAGCTGAAGCTCCAGTACTTTGACTACCTGGTGTGAAGAACTGACTCATTTGAAAAGACCCTGATGCTGGGAAAGATTGAAGGCAGGAGGAGAAGGAGATAACCGAGGATGAGATGGTTGGATGGCCTCACCGACTCGATGGACATGAGTTTGAAGAAGCTCTGGGTGTTGGTGATGGACAGGGAACCCTGGCTTGCTGCAGTCCATGAGGTCACAAAGAATCGGGCATGACTGAGCAACTGAATTGAACTGGACTGAAACTTTTAAAAGCCACACATTTTTTCCCCCTACATGTTTGGCAATAGAAAGTTCAGATGTGTAGCTTCGAGTGAGAAGGAAGAGTAGGTTTGGATTTAGACATCCACAGAGAGAAGAAACTTATTTGTAAACACACAGGTATACTGTAATGTTTCTATTCTCAGTACTACTGACATTCTTGATTATTTTTCTTTTAGTTTACATGTTGCTCCATGCCCTGGAGAATTAGTAGCATCCTTGGTTTCTACATACTGTAGACATGGAACAACAGACTGATTCCAAATAGGAAAAGGGGTATGCCAAGGCAGTATATTGTCACCCTGTTTATTTAACTTATATGCAGATTACATCATGAGAAACGCTGGGCTGGAAGAAGCACAAACTGGAATCAAGATTGCCTGGAGAAATATCAATAACCTCAGATATGCAGATGACACCACCCTTATGGCAGAAAGTGAAGAAGAACTAAAGAGCCTCTTGATGAAAGTGAAAGAGGAGATTGAAAAAGTTGCCTTAAAGCTCAACATTCAGAAAACTAAGATCATGGCATCCTGTCCCATCACTTCACAGGAAATAGATGGGGAAACTGTTGAAACAGTGTCAGACTTTATTTTTTGGGCTCCAGAATCACTGCAGATGGTGATTGCAGCCATGAAATTAAAAGATGCTTACTCCTTGGAAGGAAAGTTATGACCAACCTAGACAGCATATTAAAGAGGAGGCACATTACTTTGCTAACAAAGGTCCATCTAGTCAAGGATTTGGTTTTTCCAGTAGTCATGTATGGATGTAAGAGTTGGACTATAAAGAAGGCTGAGTGCCGAAGAATTGATGCTCTTGACCTGTGGTGTTGGAGAAGACTCTTGAGAGTCTCTTGGACTGCAAGGAGATCCAACCAGTCCATTCTAAAGGAGATCAGTCCTGGGTGTTCATTGGAAGGACTCATGTTGAAGCTGAAACTCCAATACTTTGGCCACCTGATCAAAGAGCTGACTCATTTGAAAAAAACCTGATTCTGGGGAAAATTGAAAGCAGGAGGAGAAGGGGATGACAGAGGATGAGATGGTTGAATGGCATCACTGACTCAGTGGACATGAATTTGGGCAAACTCAGGGAGTTGGTGATGGACAGGGAGGCCTGAAGTGCTGCAGTCCTTGGGGTTGCAAAGAGTCGGACACAACTGAGTGACTGAACTGAACTGATATATGTATTGATGTATGAATCTCCCCTATATCCATCCAATGGGCCTAGTTCTCAGTGAATTCATAATTTTATGCAGGAGTAACATCAGATCAGATCAGATCAGTACAGTTGCTCAGTCGTGTCCAACTCTTTGCAACCCCATGAAGTGCAGCACGCCAGGCCTCCCTGTCCATCATCAACTCCCAGAGTTCACTCAGACTCACGTCCATCAAGTCAGTGATGCCATCCAGCCATCTCATCCTCTGTCGTCCCCTTCTCCTCTTGCCCCCAATCCCTCCCAGCAGCAGTCTTTTCCAATGAATCAACTCTTCGCATGATGTGGCCAAAGTACTGGAGTTTCAGCTTTAGCATCAGTCCTTCCAAAGAAATCTCAGAGCTGATCTCCTTCAGAATGGACTGGTTGGATCTTCTTGCAGTCCAAGGGACTCTCAGGAGTCTTCTCCAACACCACAGTTCAAAAGCATCAATTCTTTGGCACTCAGCCTTCTTCACAGTCCAACTCTCACATCCATACATGACCACAGGAAAAACCATAGCCTTGACTAGATGAACCTTTGTTGGCAAAGTAATATCTCTGCTTTTGAATATGCTATCTAGGTTGGTCATAACTTTCCTTCCAAGGAGTAAGCATCTTTTAATTTCATGGCTGCAGTCACCATCTGTAGTGATTTTCGAGCCCAGAAAAATGAACTCTGACACTGTTTCCACTGTTTCCCCATCTATTTCCCATGAAGTGATGGGACCAGATGCCATGATTTTTGTTTTCTGAATGTTGAGCTTTAAGCCAACTTTTTCACTCTCCACTTTCACTTTCATCAAGAGGCTTTTGAGTTCCTCTTCACTTTCTGCCATAAGGGTGGTGTCATCTGCATATCTGAGGTTATTGATATTTCTCCCAGCAATCTTGATTCCAGCTTGTGTATCTTCCAGTCCAGCGTTTCTCATGATGTACTCTGCATATAAGTTAAATAAACAGGGTGACAATATATAGTCTTGTTCCTTTTCCTATTTGGAACCAGTCTGTTGTTCCATGTCCAGTTCTAACTGTTGCTTCCTGACCTGCATGCAAATTTCTCAAGAGGCAGATCAGGTAGTCTGGTATTCCCATCTCTTTCAGAATTTTCCACAGTTTATTGTGATCCACAGAGTCAAAGGCGTAACATAGTAGGATTTAAAGAAGAAATGAAGTAATTGTTTTTGTAGCCATGTGTTATGAAAGTTATAAAATATGGAAGGTTATTAGTGCTGTGAGAGTCAGGAAAGAGTTCTGAGAAGATGGGGCACTAGACATGAGGCTTGAGTAGGAACTGGCCAGTCAGATAAGGGAGTGGGAAACAAGTCTTTCTGTGCATTTATTACCACCAGTCGAGGTGTGTAATCACTAAGCAGATGTAGAGAGGAACTCTCAGACTTCTCTTTTTCTGTTCAGATTATTTAGAGCACAGCGCATACTGCTTCCATAAGCAGGAAAGGGCCTGGCCAGGAGGAGCATATGGCAGTGAGCTCACTAGCAGAAGACTATGAAAACTTGGTTCTGACACTCCTTTGTTGTGTGATTTCAAGATAGTGACTTAATCACTCTGAGCCTCAGCTTCTTTCTCCCAATACTTGTTTGTCAAGTAGCCACTCTATTTATTTTTAGAGGATGTGAAAATGAATTGAGATAATGTGTAAAAAGACATTTTACAACATGCAATAGAGATGAACTGATTCAGTTCAGTTCAGTTCAGTCATTCAGTTGTTTCCAACTCTTTACAACCCCACGAACCAGGCCTTTTCCACACCAGGCCTCCCTGTCCATCACCAATTCCTTGAGTTTACCCAAACTCATGTCCATTGAGTTGGTGATGCCATCTAACCATCTCATCCTCCGCCATCCTCTCTTCTCCTCCCGCCCTCAATTTTCCCAGCATCAGGGTCTTTTCAAATGAGTCAGCTCTTCACATCAGGTGGCCAAAGTACTGGAGTTTCAGCTTCAAAATCAGTCCTTCCAGTTAATACCCAGGATTGATCTCCTTCAGAATGGACTGGTTGGATCTCCTTGCAGTCCAAGGGACTCTCAAGAGTCTTCTCCAACACCACAGTTTAAAAGCATCAATTCTTCTGCACTCAGCTTTCTTCACAGTCCAACTCTCACATCCATACATGACCACTGGAAAAACCATAGCCTTGATGAGACAGACTTTTGTTGGCAAAGTACTGTGTCTCCTTTTTAATATGCTGTCTAGGTTGGTCATAACTTTCTTCCAAGAAGTAAGCGTCTTATAATTTCATGGCTGCAATCACCATCTGCAGTGATTTTGGTGCCCTGAAAAATAAAGTCTGCCACTGTTTCTACTGTTTCCCCATCTATTTGCCATAAAGTGATGAGACCAGATGCCATGGTCTTAGTTTTCTGAATGTTGATCTTTAAGCCAACTTTTTCACTCACCTCTTTCATTTTCACCTAGAGTCTCTTTAGTTCTTCTTCACTTTCTGCCATAAGGGTGGCAACTCATCTGCATATCTGAGGTTATTGATATTTCTCCTTGCAATCTTGATTCCAGCTTGTGCTTCCTTCAGCCCGGGGTTTCTCAGTTTCTCATGATGTAATCTGCATATACGTTAAATAATCAGGGTGACAATATACAGCCCTGATGTACTCCTTTTCCTATTTGGAACCAGTCTGTTTTTCCATGTCCAGTTCTAACTGTTGCTTTCTGATCTGCATACAGGTTTCTCAAGAGTCAGGTCAGGTGGTCTGGTATTCCCATGTCTTTCAGAATTTTCCACAGTTTATTGTGATCCACACAATCAAGGCTTTGGCATAGTCATTAAAGGAGAAATAGATGCTTTTCTGGAACTCTCTTGCTTTGTCGATGATCCAGTGGATGTTGGCAATTTGATCTTTGGTTCCGCTGCCTTTTCTAAATACAGTTTGAACATATGGAAGTTCACAGTTTGCATTTGCTGAAACTTGACTTGGAGAATTTTGAGTATTACTTTACTAGCATGTGAGATGAATGCAGTTGTGCGGTAGTTTGAGCATTCTTTGGCATTGCCTTTCTTTAGGATTCCAGTCCTGTGGCCACTGCTGAGTTTTCCAAATTTGCTGGCATATTGAGGGAAACACTTTCACAGCATCATCTTTCAGGATTTGAAATAGCTCAACTGGAATTCTACTTCTTCCACTAGCTTTGTTCATAGCGATGCTTCCTAAGACCGACTTGACTTCACATTCCAGGGTGTTTGGCTCTTGGTGAGTGATCACACCATCCTGATTATCTGGGTCATGTAGATCTTTTTTGTCAGTTCTTCTGTGTATTCTTGCCACCTCTTCTTAGTATCTTCTGCTTTTGTTAGGTCCATACCATTTCTGTCCTTTATTGAGCCCAAATTGCACGAAATATTCCGTTGGTATATCTAATTTTCTTGAGTAGATCTCTAGTCTTTCCCATTCTCTTTTTCCCTCTATTTTTTGAGTTGATCACTGAAGAAGGCTTTCTTATCTCTCCTTGCTATTCTTTGGAACTCTGCATTCAAATGTGTATATCTTTCCTTTTCTCCTTTGCCTTTTGCTTCTCTTCTTTTCACAGCTATTTGTAAGGCCTCCTCAGACAGCCATTTTACTTTTTTGCATTTCTATTTCCTGGGGATGGTCTTGATTCCTTTCTCATGTACAATGTCACTAAGTCCGTTCATAGTTCATCAGGCACTCTGTCCATCAGATCTAGTCCTTTAAATCTATTTCTCACTTTCACTGTATATTTGTAAGGGATTTGATTTAGGTCATACCTGAATGGTCTAGTGGTTTTCCCTACTTTCTTCAACTGAAGTTTGAATTTGGCAATAAGGAGTTCATGATCTGAGCCACAGTCAGGTCCTGGTCTTGTTTTTGCTGAATGTATAGAGCTTCTCCATATTTGGCTGCAAGGAATATACATTCCTTAGTTCTTTATTTTCAAGCGCCTAACACCCAACTCTGCTTCCAATTTCTCATTGCTTCTGGGAAGCATCTCTTCAATTCCATTACACCTGCAGGAAATCAGATTGTCTTTCCTGCACCTGGACTTTGTCATGACCACCTGAATGTGTGTCATTCCTCCTCCACTGTCTCTTCCAGCTCCATTCTTGACACAGTGAGATTTGCACGGTTCAGACGGTTCTGAAATACTGTGAGATTTGTGCTTGTGTATGTGAGTGCCTGAGCATGTGAGATACAAGAAATAGTTGGAGAAGGTATTATTTTTGGTGAAAATACAAAAAGAAATGCTTATATTATATCAAAGAACTCAAGGTTCAAGCAACCTCTTAGACCAGTCTTTGAAAGAGGCCATAGCACCTCATGAAAGACTAATTCATAAGCAGTACACAGAGATTTGTTAGAAGCAATGAGCCATTTTTATTGAGGATAAGGGGTTATCCAAGCTTTAGAATGTTAGGATCATTAACACAGTCATAACAGAGACTCAGGGATTAAGGAGTAAAGGCTAAATTTGGAAGAGTCAGATGATATCACCATTGATCTTCAGACCTCAAGGACGTCAATCTAAAAACGGGTAGTTGGAGATCAAAACCTCTGTCACGTATAGAATTTCTTGCAAGTACAAATCATGGGTTACAGATCCTCGAAGCAGTATTATCTTTAGATTCCTCATTTCAGAAGCAGAGTAGGCTAAGAGGGTGATGTTCTAGCAGCAAGAATAACATCTCCTGTAGCAAACTGGCCAGTAGCTGCCATAGCCAGAGCCATATCCACAGCCATATCTGGTTCCATAACCACAGCCATAATAGGGGCTAAATCCACAGCCATATCCTGTCCCATATCCACAGCCGTATCCTGAGCCGTATCCACTTCCATATCCGCAGCCATAATATGGGCTCAATCCACAGCTGTAGCTGTTTCCACAGCCATAGCCACAGGAGTTGCCATAGTAGTTACAACACATGTTGTCAAGGCAAGAAGGTTCAGGTGGACTGCAAGAGGATGTTTCTGAAGTGTATCTCTCCTCTCCATGGACGTTTATATACTGTCAGTAATTGGCAGAGCATACCATTCGTTCCCTGACATAGACAACAAATATGGAAGCAACATTATGAGCCAGTCACGTCACTATTGACAATCACTAATGTTTGCTTAAAATAGCTCATTATTTGAGAGGCTCCTGTTTCATTTTAAGAGCTTCACTTTAATTTGTTCTGCTGACAAACTGTCTTAGTAGAATCGTGTGACCCAAAGCTGATCATTTTCAAAATCTCCTCTCATTTAACAGACACCTTATAAAGCAAGCTTGTTGGGGAATGTCAGACAATTTTGCCTCCTTTTCTCTCTCAGTTTTCCAAAATACCTGCTTCTGACCACAGGAAAAGGAATATTCCTGTCTCCTTTCCTAAATCATTGCAACTTCCTGTCCGTTTTCTCCTACCCTTTCTGCATTCCTTACCCCTGCCTTGTCCGACTCTCCTCAAATCCTAAGAATCTGATCAGTATCTGATAATTCAAAATGAACTCCATTCCCGGAAAGAGTGAAGACTTACAGGCGTGGAGACAGTATGCTGCATGTGTTCCTTCTTGTATTTTCTTCTTCCATGCACCAGGCAATGGAAGGTCCTGTTCACGTGGGGTAGCTCTCTTTTTCTCTCTTTTTTGTAGCTACCTGAGTCTCACCATTGAGGAGACTTTGATAGTTTAACCAACTTTATTTGGCTGAAGAATCAGAAGTCCTCAGTTAGACCAGAATCTTATTTTTTTCGCATAAAGCCTTAGTCCATTCCTCTCCCTCAATCATTCTTGCCTTCTTCTATCACTACTCTTCCTTACACATTTAGTTCAAAGGCTAAAGGTAAGTAGGGTCACTCTGATACTTACAGCAAAAGCCCATCTCAGCTCCTAATACATTCATGACATCAAGTACCACAAAACTCAATTTTATCCTTATTCATACGTACATTAATCAGAAGTTCTCAACCGTCTACAAAAATGTTCATTGTGACTTTACAATATAATATGTCTCCTTTCTTCTAAATAATCCTCTCTAACACACTTACCTTTTTGACATGTAAAAGAGGGAAATGAGTGTCATTTCTTCTGCTGTTAATATTTTCCTTGCCACCAAATTTCTTGGCTTAAAAAAAATCTATTTGTAGATCAAAACTCAGATCTGTAATCAGCTCCTGTGAGATGCCTTTCCTCCGTTTTATTGTCTGAACTGGATCATCCTCCTCTTGGTCCTGGGGCTTCCCTAGTGGCTCAGGAAAGAATCTGCCTACAATGCAAGAGATGTAGGTTTGATCCCTGGGTCTGGAAGATCCCCTGGAGGAGGAAATGGCAACCCCCTCCAGTGTTCTTGCCTGGGAAATTCCAAGGACAGAGGGGCCTAGTGGACTATACAGTCCATGGAGTTGCAAAGAGTCTGACATGAGCTAGCATCTAAGCCACCACCGCCAGCACCTCCTGGCTCTTATGTGCAGACACATGTCAAAGCACTTGTCAAAGTTTATTAAAACTCTGTCTTGCCTCACTAAGTGAAATGTAACTTCCTACCAAACATTCAACCTTTCATGACCAAACATTCAGTCATGTTGCTTTGTTTGTTGGGGTAGGGGGACATTTTTTCCTTTCTCTTTTTTTTCTTATCTTAGTTTCTATGTTTTATTTCAATCAACTTTTTCAGAACCTGGCAGACTCCGAAATTTAGATTATTTTTCACTGTAACAACCGTGAAATCTGAATTGGAAGGGAGTATAAAGTCAAGATCATTCTTTCCACTGGATATACTTGAATTTCAACAACAAAGGAATAAGTGGTGATCGAGTACTTTATTGAATGCCTTTAACAGGGATTTTCACAAGGCTGCCAACTTCAATTTTTGAGAAGTTTCATTATCAGACATGTTTCCTTCTGTTGAGAAATCATTCTACCGGTTTTTCTGATATTGGTCACTGGTCTAATCTGAACACTCTGCTGTTTCATCCCTAACCATAAACATAAAGAAAATATATTCTCATTCCATTTTTCTTATCCTTCAGTTTCTTGCCTTTTCTGTCTGTCTTGAAATTAAAAACTATAAATTTTACCTGACAAATTCTCTGGTACAGACACTTTACTTTTCAGTACCACAGCCAACACACTCTCTGGTCACAGTATCCCTGGATTATTGAAAAACTCTTTTATCTTTATTGCATTATTTCTAATACCTTTCCATTCAGATCTCTGGATACTGGTTTAAAACAGTAAAGACAACCCCTATTCTGTGCATCCTTGAATAACCAACTCTGAGTACAGTCCCTGATAATTTGGACTCAATATTCTTCCATAAAAATGGATGAATCAAATCAAACATATAGTAAAACATTGGAGAGCCACATATACTGTAAAGACATTTGATTATATGATTAAATTGTCTAAATGCAAATTTCTTCTTTCTAAAATGAGGTCTACCTATTTTTACATATTTGTTTCCCTTATGTTTCATACCTATTTAGTGTTCTGGTCAGGAATTTTACTCAATAAATGCTATTCCCTTTATCTCACTTTCCTTTATTTTTCCCCTCTTGGCTATATACATTTATTTTTGTGATTATCATTTAATACATGTTATTTAAGTATGCACTTTTTAGGTCCAAACATAAATTTAAATTTTAAATAATTTTTTTTTTTTGCAGTGATAAGGTGGACCTAGAAATTCTTATACAGAGTGAAGTCAGTCAGACAATGAAAGACAAATATATGATACTGCTTTTTTTAGATTTCTAAGAAATCTAAAAATAATAGTACAAATGAACCTATTTATAAAACAGAAGTAGAGTCACAGAAGTAGAAAACAAGCATGGTTACCAAGGAGTGGGGAGGGGAAGGGGGGATAAACTGGGAGGTTGAGAATGACATATTTACACTACTATATATAAAATAGATAACTAATAAAAATCTACTGTATAGCACAGGGAATTCTGCCCAATATTCTGTAATGACCTATATAAGAACAGAATCTAAAAAAAGGAGTGGATATAGGTATATATATAACTGATTCACTTTGTTGTATAGCAGAATCTAGCACAATATTGTAAATCAACTATACTCCAATAAAAATTAAATTTTTGAAATCTCATTTTTCTTATTCTATAGTTTTAAATTCTTGTTTAGTAATAGCTTTAAAATAGCCATATTAATTTTTTACTGTAATCCTGATTTAGTCTGAATTTAATGTAATAGCTTTATAACATAAAAGAAGTCATTCTATGGTATCCACATATGTATGCCCTAATTAAAAAAGCTTTTATGATGAGGAAGCAAAACCCATCTGAATATAAATTACCTATCTATTGTCCTTTTTGCACTCTGACTGGGCAATTTTGTATAGTAATTTATTACCCAAAATACAGTATCAACATTATGTCAACATAATGGACATGGAATCATGCGTATTTTCAAGTTCAGAAACTAAAGAATAACTTTATGTTCTATTTTTAAAGCATATGTCTTGGGAACATGTTTATGCAAAAATTTGATATCAGTAGTTTTGAAACTCCACAGGAGTAAAAAGATCAGTCCATAGTATAAAAATATTTTATTTCTAGGACTATGTCTATTTTGATAATTTGAACTAAGTATCATCTCGCAGTAAGACTTTTTAGTCAAGATCAAAGGCTTATTAAACAGTAGGTTTTAAATATCCATGTGAAATATGTTCTAAAGATTCCCATAATTAGGACTATATATGGACTTTTCTGGTGGCTCAGATGGTAAAGAATCTGCATGCAATGCAGAAGATATAAAAGACCTGGGTTTGATCTCTGGGTTGGAAAGATCCCCTGGAGAATGGAATGGCTATGCACTCCAGTATTCTTGTCTGGAGAATTCCATGGACAGAGGAGCCTGGCAGGCTCTAGTCACAGAGAGTCAAACACGACTGAATAGCTTTCACTTCACTTCACTTCACTTCATAGATTTCCTCCTCAGGGTATATTTTTTTCTACCTTCCAATCCCTAGGACTAGGAGATACCACAGACATACAAAAAATCATAAGAAAATATGGTGAACAGTTACATACTAACAAACTGGATAACCTGGCAGAAACACAAATTCCTAGAAACACAGAGCATACCAAGAGTTAAGAAGAGGCAAATCATTTGAACACACTGATCACCAGAAATGAAATTAAACCAGCAATTCAAAAAATTTCCAGGGGAATTCTACCAAACATATAGAAAATAACTTATTTATCCTTCTCAAACTATTCCAACTAACTGAAGATGAGGGAACATGCCCTAATTTATCCCAATACTAGACCACCATTACCTTGCTACCAAACTAGAGAAAAACACTACCAAAAAAAAAAAAAAAAAAAAACCCTCCACAAAATGTTAGCAAACCAAATTAAAAAATACAAAGAAGCGTCATTCACTGTGATCAAGTTGGAGTTAATCCCAGGTCACAGAGACAATTTAACATATGCAAATCAATCACTGTGATACACCTATGTTAACAAAAAGAAAGACAAAAAATACATGGTCACTTCAATAAATGCATAAAAATAGTTTTAAAAAAATCGGCATCCATTCAAGTTAAAAACTCTCATCAAAGTGGTTTAGGGGGAAATAGCTGAATATATTAAGACTGTTTATGAGAAATTCACAGCCAATATAATACTCATTGGTGAAAAGGTGAAATCTTTCCTGCTAAATTCAAGAATAAGACAAGGATGCTCATTCTCACCACTTCTATTTAAAGTAGATTTGGACATTCTAGCTGCAGCAACAAGAAGAAATAAAACATATTGGAAAGAAGAGTTAACACTGTCACTACTTGCAGATGATGTAGTACAGAGAACTCGAAAGTCTCCACCAAAACCCTCTTAGAGCTAATAAGTTCATTCAGTAGATTGTATGTTACAGGATGAGTATAGAGAAATCTGTTATGTTTCTATACACTAATTATGAAATATTAGGAAGTGAAAGTAAAAAGAAATCCTATAATTGGTTCTACAAATGATGCCTGGGAATCAACTTAAGGAAGCGAAAGAAGTATATTCTGAAAACCATAAAACTTTGACAAAGAAAATTGAAAATTATATGCAAAAAAGGAAAGATATCCCATTCCCTTGGGATATTGGAAAAGTTACTATTATTAAAATGGCCATAATACCCAAAGAAATCTACAGATTTAATTCAATTTCTATCCAGTACACATGATGGTTTTTACAGAACTAGACCAAAAAATCCTAAAATTCATAGAACTAGAATAATCCTTAAATAGTTATAAAATTTACAGAAAAATAATCTTAAAACTAGAACAACAAAAGACTACTTATTGGCAAAGCACTCTTCAGAAAAAAAACGATAATGCTGGAGATATAACTCTCCCAAATGGACTATATTGTAAATCTACAGTAATCAAAATAGCATGGTATTGGCATAAAAAGGCACATAGAACACACAGATGGCTAACAGGACAAGAAAAGATGCTCAATATTACCAGTTATCAGAAAAATGCAAATTAAAACAATAATGCAATATCAACTCACATCTGTCAGAATATGTATCACCAAAGCAATCAGTAAATATCAGAAGTTTTAAAGGATATGGGAAAAGGAACCACTTGAATGCTCTTGGGCAATGAAAATTATTGGTTCAACCACTATGGAAATCAGTATGGAAGTTCCATAAAAACCTAAAAATAGGACAGCCATATGATCCAGCAATTCTACTCCTGGGTACATATCCAGAAAAAGTGAAAACACTAACTTGAAAAGATACATACACTCCAGTGTTCCTAGCAATACTGTTTATAATATCTCACATATGGAAGCATTCAAACATCTCTCAGCTCATTTAAGAAGATATGGTGTACATAAACACATCATGGAATATTACTCAGACATAAAAATGAGATACTACCATTTGCAGCAAAATGGAAAGATCTAGAGATTATGCTTAGTGAAAGATGTTCAGGCAGAGGAATAAGGCAGATAGAGGAAGACAAATACCATATTACTTCAGTTATATGAAGACTCTAAAAATTATAAAATGAATGCATATGTAAGACAGAAAGAGACCCAAAGATATAGAAAACAATCTTTTGCTTATGAAAGGAGATAGCAACGGGGAAGGACCAATTAGTGCCACTGGATTAGCAGATGCAAACTACTGTTTATAAAATAGATAAGCAATAAAGATGTACTATATAGCATGGTGAATTATTTATTATGTTATAATAATTTTTAATGGAGTATAATCTTCAAAAATACTAAATCATTATGCTCTACACCCTAAACTAACACAATATTGTAAATCAAATATAGTTGAATAAAAAAAAAAAAAACTTAAAAATTTGGAACCTGCCTGATTCTGAAAATGGTGATATGAAAGTACAATCTATACAAGTAAGATATGCAAAAAAAAAAGTCCACAAACAAAAACATTTTGACCACATTTTTGATGATAGAAAGGTCCGGTGTTCCTTTAGATGAGAGGACAGGATATGTTTGGATTTAGGCATCTACAGATAGAGAATCATTTATAAATATGTAGCTATAAACTAAGATTTCTTTTCTTACTACTATTGACAATTTGGAGAAGATTTTTTTCTTGTTGGGGGCTTCTTGTGCCTTGTAGTTTCATCAGCATCTTTGGCTTCTATAAATGAATTTGCAATGATGCAAGAAAGGAGGTAGGAATATTCATTTCTTATGGCCAGTGGCAAATGATTTAAGAAAGAAGAGAGAAAAAGGGGGCAAAATTTTTCTACATTACTCCTTGCATTTCTAATATAAGATATATATTAAATGATAGGAAATTTTGGAAATGGGTATCTGTTTAGAGGCACATGATTCTACTGAAAAAATTCTCTGGCACAGCAAATTAAAATGATGCTCTTTAAATATCTCCAAAATAACTAGCTACTTTAGGCAAATTATCGATTGTCAAAAGTGACCGGCATGTGGTGATCGCTTCCATATTTGTTGTCTATGTCAGGGAATGAGTGGTATGCTCTGCCACTTACTGACAGTATACAAAGGTCCATGGGAAGGAGAAGACACACACACTTCAGAAACATCGCCTTGCAATCCACCTGAATCTGCTTCCCTCGACAACATGTGTTGTAACTACTGCGGCAACTCCTGTGGCTATGGCTGTGGAAACAGCTATAGCTGTGGATTGAGCCCCTATTATGGCTGTGGTTATGGAACCAGATATGGCTGTGGATATGGGACTGGCTGTGGATATGGTTCAGGATATGGCCGTGGATTGAGCTCCTATTATGGCTGTGGATACAGCTCCCGTTATGGCTGTGGTTATGGAACCAGATATGGCTGTGGATACGGCTCCTGCTGTGGCTGTGGATATGGCTCTGGCTACCACAGTTACAGGCCAGTCTGCTACAGGAGATGTTATCCTTCTTGCTGCTAGAACGTCACCACCTAAAACACCATTTATGTCTGAAACCACACATCTAAGACAATGCTGACTCAAGGATTGAAGTCATGATTTCTATACGCAGGAAATTCCATTCAAGACAGAGCTTTGACCTTCGACTACCGGTTTTTAAGATTGGCACCTTTGAGGCCTGAAGCTCCATGGTGGTATCATCTGTCTTTTTTTAAATGTTAACCTTTACTCCCTTAATCTCTGACTCTCTGTAGTAATGATCCGAATACCCTACTGTTGGGGAAGTCCCTTGTTATCAATAAAAATGGTTCATTGTTTCTAACAAATCTCTGTGTATTTGTTTGTGCATAATTTTTGTTTTGAGGTGTTATGGCCTCTGTTGAAAACTGAGCAAATATGAAGCTGAACTTTGAAGTTCTTCTTGATATAAGTGCTTCTATTTATACCTGCATCAGAAATAATGTCTTTCCCACCTGTTTCTTGTTTTTCGCATACTTAAGCACTCACTTATATAAGCACAAATCTCAGTATTTCAGGACTGTGCTTTGCAAATGTCTCTGTGTCTGGGATGGAGCTGGAGATGAAAGAGGAAGAGGAATGATACTTTATTCAGGAAGTTAATGCAAATTCCAAAATAAACAAGAGGTGGCCTGAGTACTTAAAGGAATAATGGAAAGCAAGGGGAATTTTCCAGCATATATGAGAAATAAGAAGCAGAGATAGGTATCCAACACATGAGACTAAAGAATGCATATGAAAGTCAAAACATTCTATCATATCATCTGCTTTTGATGGAAATGCAAATGTATTTGTTTGTATACACTGATGTTGAAATTGTTTCCAGTCACTTAGTTGGTAAATAGTTTTGAGTAGTTTTGAAATGGTCTCATCTTAGACACTGAAGACAAAGTAGAAAAATTAAAGAAAAATTTCCTGCTCTCATGATGTTTACATTCTAGTAGGTGAAGAATAAGAAAATAAAAAATAATTAAGATAATTTCAAACTGACAGTTGGGATGTGAGAATAAAACTATTTAGTGGGAAAGAGAGTAAGGATTGAAGCATTAAAGAGATATTTCAGGGACGTATTTTCACCTTGCGATATCTCATGCCAATTGCAAAGAAAGATTCAAAAGGACAGTAGCAAATGTAAAGGGGGAAAAGAAGTCCATGAAGTTTTAGAGAATATGATTTAGTAAGCATGTATGAGATAGCTTACATAACCAGTAAAGAGTCTTCACAAACTAACTGTTAACATACATTCAAAATCTGAAACGTTGTGACTCCCTTAGTTAAAGAGGGCTTCCTTGGTAGCTCAGACAGTAAAGAATCTGCGTGCAGCACAGACCTGGGGTCAGTCCTTGGGTTGGGAAGATCCCCTGCAGAAGGCAATGACTATCCAACCCAATATTCCTGCCTGAAGTATTCCATGGATAGAAGAGCCTGGCGGGCTACAGTCCATGGGGTTGCAAAGAGTTGGACACATCTGGACAACTAACACTTTCATACTTTCACTAGTTAAAGAACACTTGGGACATTCAGCTCAGTGAGGGAAATGACAAAATGGTGACAATCAACCCAAATATCTATAAGTTTGTAAATGACACACAAATATTTCAACAGAAATTTGACTTAATCTATCAATTTTTTGTTAGAGAAATATTTATTGAGCCCAACTTATGTGCAAGGTATTATAACCAGAGCTGGTTATTCCGTGATGCACAGAATAGAGGTGGTTCTGCAGGCATCATTAAGTATGGAGAGGCTTGCGTGAAAAGGTTTAGAAATAATGCAATAAAGATGGAAGACTTTTCAGTAATCCAGGGGAATTGTGGCCAGAAATTCTGCTTTGGCAGTGACATTGAAAAGCAAAGTGTCTACTGTAGAGAATTTTTGAAGCAAACTTATAATTTCAAATTGCAAGGAGGACAGGAAAGGTAAGAAAACTGAAGTATAATGATAATTGGAATGAGAATATATTTTCTTTATGCCTATCATTCATGATTCAACATAGCCGAGTTATAAGATTATACCCATGATCAATAGAAGAAAAAAATAAGGTTGAATGATTTCTCAGCTGAAGGATTAATGCCTAATACTGAAAATTCTCAGAAAATGAAATCAGAAGCTTGATGAAAGTTCCTTCTGAAGGCATTCAATAAAGTACTGGATCACCACTCATCTCACTGTTGAAATTTGAGTGTACAATAGAAGACTTAATGGTTCTTATTGTAAAAAATAACAAGTATTGGAATCTGCTTGATTATGAAAGATAGTGGTACACTTAAGCAAGTGAGATAAGCAAAAACAACACTCCCCCAACTTTAATATAGAAAAAGCAAGAGAGTTCCAGGAAAACATCTACTTCTGCCTTATTGACTATGCCAAAGCCTTTGACTGTATGGATCACAACAAACTGTTGAAAATTCTGAAACAGATGGGAATACCAGACCTCCTTAGCCATATCCTGAGAAATCTGTATCCAGGTCAAGAAACAACAGTTAGAAAAGGGCATGGAACAATGAACTGGTTCTAAATTGGGAAAGGAGTAAGTCAAGGCTGTATACTGTTATCCTGCTTATTTAACTTCTAAGCAGAGTACATCATGCAAAATGCCAGGCTGGATGAAGCACAAGCTGGAATCAAGATTGCTGGGAGAAATATCAAAATACCAAAAACCTCAGATATGCAGATGACACCACCCTTATGGCAGAAAGTGAAGAGGAACTGAAGAGCCTCTTGATGAAAATGAAAGTGGAGAATGAAAACTCCACCTAAAAGTCAACATTCAAAAAACTAAGATCATGGCATCTGGTCCCATCATTTCATGGCAAATAGTAGGGGAAACAATGGAAAAAGTGACAGACTTTATTTTCTTGGGCTCCAAAATCACTGCAGATGGTGACTGTAGCCATGAAATTAAAAGACGCTTGTTCCTTTGAAGAAAAGCTATGATAAACCTAGACAGCATATTAAAAAGCAAAGACATTACTTTGCGAACAAAGGTCCATCTACTCAAAGCTATGGTTTTTCCAGTAGTCATGTATGGATGTGAGAGTTGGACTATAAAGAAAACTGAATGCCAAAAATTGATGCTTTTGAACTTTGTTGTTGGAGAAGACTATTGAGAGTCCCTTGGACTTCAAGAAGATCAGACCAGTCCATGCTAAAGGAAATCAGTCCTGAATATTCATTGGAAGGACTGATCCTAAAGCTAAAGCTCCAATACTTTGGCTACCTGATGCGAAGAACTGACTCATTGGAAAAGACCCTGATGCTGGGAAAGATGGAAGGCAGGAGGAGAATGGGACAACAGAGGATGAGATGGTTGGATGGCCTCACCAACTCAATGGACATGAGTTTGAGTAAGCTCTGGGAGTTGGTGATGGACAGGTACCCTGGCTTGCTGCAGTCCCTGAGTTGGCAAAGAGTAGGACATGACTGAGCGACTGAACTGAACTGAACTGAACTGAAACTTAAAAAGCTACACATTTTTTGGCTACATTTTGGCATTAGAAAGTCCAGATGTTTAGTTTAGAGTGAGAAGGAAGAGTATGTTCGGATTTAGACATCCACAGAGAGAGAAACTTGCAAACACACAGCTATAGTGTAATATTTCTATTCTCAGTAGTACTGACATTCTAGATTATTTTTCTTTTGGTTACATGTTATTACATGTTGTTCTGTTCCTGGAGAATTAGGAGCATCCTTGAGTTCTACAACAAGATGCCAATTGGTATTGGGCAGTAGGTATCTGGGTGAAGAACTCTGGCAAGAAGCTACAATGATTCAAGAAAATGAACAGACATATTTGTTTTCAAGTGATCAGAGGTAGATGTGAAAATAAAAAAGAAAAAGTTAAGGGGAATTTTTTTTAACATTTCCTCCAAAGCCTTTTAAAATAAGATATATACTAAATGATAAGAGGTTTTGAAAATGGGTGTCTGTGTTAGGGCACATGATTCTAGTAAGAAATTCTTTGGCAGAGGAAAATTAAAATGATGCTCTTTAAATGAAATGAGTCTCCAAAATAAGAAGCTATTTTAAGCAAAGCATTATTGGTCAACAGTGACTGGCTCATAATATTGCTTCCATATTTGCTGCCTGTGTCAGGGAATGAATGGTATGTCCTGCCAATTAGTGACAGTATATAAAGATCCAAGGGAAGGAGAAGACACACACACACTTCAGAAACATCGCCTTGCAGTCCACCTGAACCCTCTTGCCTTGACAACATGTGTTGTAACTACTATGGCAACTCCTGTGGCTATGGCTGTGGAAAGAGCTACAGCTGTGGGTTCAGCCCCTATTATGGCTGTGGTTATGGAAGTAGATACGGCTGTGGATACGGCTCAGGATATGGCTGTGGATATGGGACAGGATATGGCTGTGGATTTGGCCCCTATTATGGCTGTGGCTATGGAACCAGATATGGCTGTGGGTATGGCTCTGGCTATGGCAGCTACTGGCCAGTTTGCTACAGGAGATGTTATTCTTCTTGCTTCTAGAACAGCACTAACTAAGCCCTTTTTGTTTCTGAGATGAAGCATCTAAAGATAATGCCGATTCAAGGATTTATAACCCACGATTTCCACTTGCAAGAAATCACATGCATGACAGAGGCTTTGATCTGTAAATACCCACTTCAGATTGGTGTCTTTGAGCCCTGAATCTTCTTGGTAGTATCTCTGACTCTTTTGCAAATGTTACTCTTTATTCTCTGATTCTCTGTTACGACTGTATTGATGGTCCTAACAAAATCACTTGTTCTCAATAAAAATGGTTCATTGTTTCTATCAAATCTCTGTGTACTTGCTTGGGAATTAGTCTTTTTCCAGGCATTGTAGACTCAGTTGAAAATTGGCCAAACATGATGCATGAAGTTTGAGCTCTTCTTTGATATAATGCAAACACTTCTTTCATATCTGTGTCGGAAATAATGTCTTCTCCACCTGTTTCTTGTATCTTATGTTCTCAGGCACTCACATACCCAAGCACAAATCTCCCAGTATTTCTGAACTGTGCTTTGTAAATCCCACTGTGTCTAGGATGGAACTAAAGGGCAAAGAGGAGGAAGAATGCCATTTTACTCAGGAAGTTGATGCAAAGTCCAAGGTAGACAAAAGACGACCTGAGAGCTTAAAAGAATGGAAGAGACACTCTCCAGGTTCATGAGAATTAGCATTAGATACAGGAATTAAGAACACGAGCATCAGGAAATAAGCAACAGAAAAATAATAATAGAAATATCGTCATATGTCTGTTTTTATGTAATTGCCTATGTATTTGCATATACTGAGGTTGAGGTAATTGATTTCAATCACTTAACTGAGACTTTTGAATATTTTTGAAAGGGTGTCAAATTAACAGTGAAGGCAATGTAGGTAAATTAAAGACAAGCCTCTTGCTTTCAGTGTTATATTCTAGCATGTGCGTATAGAAAAATCAACAGCATAAGTAATTCAGATAATTTGAAACTGACAATTGGAGTGGAGGGAATAAAATAGCTAAATGCAAAAGAGAGTAAAAGTTGTATTAAAGAGCTACTTCAGGGAGGTATTTTGAACTTGTGACAAATAAGCTGATGTGAATCGCAAAGAAAGGGCAGTAGCAAGTGTAAATGCGAAAAATTTTATAAAGTTTTGTAACAATATGATTTGTTAGGCATGTATGAGATAATTCACACATCTAGAAAAGAGTTTTCACAAAGTAACTCTTAACATACCTTCAAAATCTGAAACGTTGTGACTCCCTTAGTTAAAGAGGGCTTCCTTGGTGGTTAAGACATTAAAGAATCTGCCTGCAGCTCAGATTTGGGGTCAATCCTTGGGTTGGGAAGATCCCCTGCAGAAGGCAATGACTATCCAACCCAATATTCCTGCCTGAAGTATTCCATGGATAGAAGAGCCTGGCGGGCTACAGTCCATGGGGTTGCAAAGAGTTGGACACATCTGGACAACTAATACTTTCATACTTTCACTAGTTAAAGAACACTTGAGACATTAAGCTCAGTGAAATGACAAAATGGTGATAATCAATCCAAATGTCTATTAGTTTGTAAATGACACACAAATATTTGAACAGAAATTTGACTTAATCTATCAATTTTTCATTAGAGAAATATTAATTGAGCCCAACTTATGTGCAAGGTATTATAACCAGAGCTGGTTATTCCATGATGCACAGAATAGAGGCGGTTCTTCAGGCATCATTAGGTATGGAGAGGCTTGAGTGAAAGGGTTTAGATATAATGCAATAAAGATGGAAGGCTTTTCAGTAAACCAGGGGAATTATGGCCAGAAATTCTGCTTTGGCAGCGGCATTGTAAAGCAAAGTGTTGTACTACCCAAAGCAATCTATTGATTCAATGCAATCCCTATCAAGCTACGAACGGTATTTTTCACAGAGCTAGAACAAATAATTTCACAATTTGTATGGAAATACAAAAAACCTCGAATAGCCAAAGCTATCTTTAGAAAGAAGAACGGAACTGGAGGAATCAACCTACCTGACTTCAGAATCTACTACAAAGCCACAGTCATCAAGACAGTATGGTACTGGCACAAAGACAGAAATATAGATCAATGGAACAAAATAGAAAGCCCAGAGATAAACCTATGCACGTATGGACACCTTATCTTTGTCAAAGGAGGCAAGAATATACAATATAGAAAAGACAATCTCTTTAACAAGTGGTGCTGGGAAAACTGGTCAACCACTTGTAAAAGAATGAAACTAGAACACTTTCTAACACCATACACAACAATAAACTCAAGATGGATTAAAGATCTAAACATAAGAGCAGAAACTATAAAACTCCTAGAGGAGAACATAGGCAAAACACTCTCCGACACACATCACAGCAGGATCCTCCATGACCCACCTCCCAGAATATTGGAAGTAAAAGCAAAAATAAACAAATGGGATCTAATTAAAATTAAAAGCTTCTGCACAACAAAGGAAACTATAACCAAGGTGAAAAGACAGCCTTCAGAATGGGAGAAAATAATAGCAAATGAAGCAACTGACAAACAACTAATCTCAAAAATATACAAGCAACACCTGCAGCTCAATCCCAGAAAAATAAACGACCCAATCAAAAAATGGGCCAAAGAACTAAATAGACATTTCTCCAAAGAAGACATACAGATGGGTAACAAACACATGAAAAGATGCTTAACATCACTCATTATCAGAGAAATACAAATCAAAACCACTATGAGGTACCATTTCACGCCAGTCAGAATGGCTGTGATCCAAAAGTCTACAAGCAATAAATGCTGGAGGGGGTGTGGAGAAAAGGGAACCCTCTTACACTGTTGGTGGGAATGCAAACTAATACAGCCACTATGGAGAACAGTGTGGAGATTCCTTACAAAACTGGAAATAGAACTGCCATATGACCCAGCAATCCCACTGCTGGGCATACACACTGAGGAAACCAGAACTGAAAGAGACACGTGTACCCCAATGTTTATTGTGGCACTGTTTAAAATAGCCAGGATGTGAAAGCAACCTAGATGTCCATCAGCAGATGAATGGATAAGAAAGCAGTGGTACATATACACAATGGAGTATTACTCAGCCATTAAAAAGAATACATTTGAATCAGTTCTAATGAGGTAGATGAAACTGGAGTCTATTATACAGAGTGAAGTAAGCCAGAAAGAAAAACACGAGTACTGTATACTAATGCATATATATGGCATTTAGAAAGATGGTAACAATAACCCTGTATATGAGACAGCAAAAGAGACACAGATGTATAGAACAGTCTTTTGGACTCTGTGGGAGAGGGAGGGGGGGATGATTTGGGAGAATGGCATTGAAACGTATAATATCCTATAAGAAACGAATCACCAGTACAGGTTTGATGCAGGATACAGGAAGCTTGGGGCTGGTGCCCTGGGATGACCCAGAGGGATGGTATGGGGAGGGAGGTGAGAGGGGAGTTCAGGATTGGGAACACGTGTATACCCGTGGAGGATGCATGTTGATGTATGGGAAAACCGATACAATATTGTAAAGTAAAATAATAATAATAGTAATTTTTAAAAATAAATAAATAAATAAAAATTACATATGTTAAAAAAAAAGAAACGCAAAATGCCTACTGTAGAGAATTTGTGAAGCAAACTTATAATTTCAAATTGCAATGAGGACCGGAAAGGTAAGAAAACTAAAGCATAATGATGATTAGAATGAGGATATATTTTCTTTATGCCCACCATTCATGATTCAACATAGCAGAATCATAAGATTATACCCGTAATCAATAGAAGAAAAAAAAAGGTTTAATGATTTCTCAGCTGAAGGAAAAATGCCTAATATTGAAAATTCTCAGAAATGAAATCAGAAGCTTGGTGAAAGTTTCTTCTGAAGGCCTTCAATAAAGTACTGGATCACCACTCATCTCACTGTTGTTGAAATTTGAGTGTGCAATAGAAGACTTCATGGTTCTTATTGCAAAAAATAACAAGTTATGGAATCTGCTTGATTATGAAAGATTATGAAAGGTACAACTAAGCAAGTGAGACAAACAAAAATACCCCCCCCCCCCACCAAACTTTAAAATGGAACAATTGACAGTGCTAGTCAGTCAATTGACACTGTAAAATCTAATGAGATTTTGAATTTATAGATCAAAATGGGGAGAACTGATAGATTTGCAATATGCTGATGGGTCTAATCTGTCTAATTGTTACTTAGATCTTCTTCAGTTTTTCTTAATAATTTTCTGCAGTTTTTAGTGTAGAGGTTTATATATAAATTATAAAATATATTCCTAAGAATTTGGTGGTTTTTAATGATATTACAACTAATAAATACATTAAAACTTTTTACTTTTGTAAGTTCCTATGTTGCAAATAAGTGAAAATTCAACTGAAAAAAATTAAATAAAATAGAACAAGCAAGAGAGTTCCAGAAAAACATCTACTTCTGCTTTATTGACTATGCCAAAGCCTTTAACTGTGTGGATCACAATAAACTGAGGAAAATCTTTCAAGAGATGGGAATACCAGACCACATTTCCTGTCTCCTGAAAAACCTGTATGCAGGTCAAGAAGCAGCAGTTAGAACTGGACATGGAACAATGAACTGGTTCCAAATTGGAAAAGCAGTAAGTCAAGGCTGTATACTGTCATCCTGCTTATTCATTTTCTAAGCGGAGTACATCATGCGAAATACCAAGCTGGATGAAGCACAAGCTGGAATCAAGATTAGTGGGAGAAATATAAATAATCTCAGATATGCAGATGACACCACCTATATGGCAGAAAGTGAAGAGGAACTGAAGAGCCTCTTGATGAAAGTGAAAGAGGAGAATGAAATGGCTGGCTTAAAACTCAACATTCAGAAAACAAAGATCATGCAATCTGGTCCCATCACTTCATGGCAAATAGATGGGGAGACAATGGAAACAGGGAGAGACTTCATTTTCCTGGGCTCCAAAATTACTGCAGATGGTGATTGCAGCCATGAAAGAAAAAGATGCTTGCTCACTGGAAGAAAAGCTGTGACCAACCTAGACAGCATATTACAAAGAAGAGACATGACTTAGCTGAGAAGGGTCCATCTAGTCAAAGCTATGGTTTTTCCAGTAGTCATGTACAGATGTGAGTGTTGGATTATAAAAAGAACTGAATGCCAAAGAATTGATGCTTTTGAACTGTGTTATTCAAAAAAAGAGTCTTGAGAGTCCCTTGGACTGCAAGGAATTCCAACCAATCCATCCAAAAGGAAATCAGTCCTGAATATTCATTGGAAGGACTGTTGCTGAAGCTGAAGCTCCAGTACTTTGACTACCTGGTGTTAAAAACTGACTCATTTGAAAAGACCCTGATGCTGGGAAAGACTGAAGGCAGGAGGAGAACGGGACAACAGAGGATGAGATGGTTGGATGGCCTCACTGACTCGATGGACATGGGTTTGAAGAAGCTCTGGTAGTTGGTGATGGACAGGGAACCCTGGCTTGCTGCAGTCCATGAGGTCACAAAGAATCGGGCATGACTGAGCGACTGAACTGAACTGTACTGAAACTTTTAAAAGCCACACATTTTTTTCACCTACATGTTTGGCAATAGAAAGTTCAGATGTGTAGCTTCGAGTGAGAAACAAGAATAGGTTTGGAAGAAACTTGTTTGTAAACACACAAGTACACTGTAATGTTTCTATTCTCAGTACTACTGACATTCTCGATTATTTTTATTTTAGTTATTACATGTTGGTCTGTGCCCTGGAGTATTAGTAGCATCCTTGGGTTCTACATACTGTAGACATGGAACAACAGACTGGTTCCAAATAGGAAAAAGGAGTACGTCAATGCCGGGGACCAGCCTGGCTGATCCAGGGTATTCGAAGCAGGGACGGCGTCGGCGACCTATTTATTTAAATATTTTATCAAAGATATAAAGCGTAATAGTATGAGGATAGCTCAGTAGGAAAATTCAGTGGAGAAAAGAGGCTCAGTAGCTTGGTTTATGCGGGAGACCAATAAAACTTCAAGACAAGAAGTTTGCACCACTTACGTAGGCCGCAGGTGTCCTTCTGTTCTCCCGAAGGAGAGGAGACACTGAGGCCTCCCCGGTTGGATCTTAGAAGCCCAGGCATAATTAGCAAGCATGGCGGGTTCCGCGCTCCAGATGGAGACTCAGCCAGAATTTGAGAGAGAGAGCGACATGGGGAGACCAAGTTTCGGTGAACAAGGCCCGCACTTTATTTTCCAAAGTAGTTTTAATACCTTAAGTTGTGCATAGAGGATAATGGGGGAAGGGGTGGAGTCATGCAAGGACAGCAGTTCCTGGTCCTAATCAAAGCCAGGCTTTCAAACTTATCATGTGCAAAAGTTCAGGTGAATTACATCATCTTCTGGCCAGGAGGCCTGTTAACATTTTAAGAAACTTATCTTTCTCTAAAGGTGATTATTCCAAAGTCAGGCACCAGCCCCCAAAAAAGCATTGGACAAAGCTGCATTCCTATAGGGCAAAGGTGAGGTGGGCTCAATCAAGAAAAGAATTAACTCAAGGGTCCAAGGTTACAAACATTGAGGCTACTACTTACATTTCTATACACCCATTATATCAATCAATACACTGCCAAGGACACAGTAGGTAAGGAGTATGGAGACTTAGCAGCAAACATTGGCCCAATAAGTGAAAAACCCTTCACCAATACAATTTCTAATCAATCTTTTAACTACTCAAAGGGATCTGTGTTTAGACAGTTTAGAACATCTCCTGCCTCTCACAGTTGGGAGGCTCTGAACAATCACATGTGGCCGGAAAAACCTATTCAGGCAGGCTAGAGGATTTCTAAAGGAGTTTGTAGGTTAAACACTGTCACACCCAGGAATTATTAACTGGAGCTGTAAGCTAACTCTGTTTTGAGAGAGAGGTAGTGGGGGACAGCCCCCCATAAAGTCAGAGGTGTAGGTGAAAGCACAAAACAGAAAGTAGGCAGACTCTGGTTTTGGGGGTAGATGCTCAAGAATTTCCAGGGGGACTCCTGAGGCTTGATCCCGCCTTTGCGTATGCCGAGCCTCCTTCCTCATGACCTTTGTCATGGGCGGAATTCCTCACACTGGCTCCCGGCAGTGATAGAATTCCAGTTGAGCTATTCCAGATCCTGAAAGATGATGCTGTGGAAAGTGCTGCACTCAATGTGCAATATGCCGGCTCCCGGCAGATCAAGGCACAAGCAAGCTGTCACCCTGCTTATTTAACTTATATGCAGAGTACATCATGAGAAACGCTGGGCTGGAGGAAGCACAAGCTGGAATCAAGATTGCCTGGAGAAATATCAATAACCTCAGATATGCAGATGACACCACCCTTATGGCAGAGTGAAGAAGAGCTAAAGACCCTCTTGTTGAAAGTGAAAGAGGAGAGTGAAAAAGTTGCCTTAAAGCTCAACATTCAGAAAACTAAGATCATGGTATCCGGTCTCATCACTTCATGGCAAATAGATGGGGAAACAGTAGAAACAGTGTCAGACGTTATCTTTTTGGGCTCCAAAATCACTGTAGATGGTGATTGCAGCCATGAAATTAAAAGACGCTTACTCCTTGGAATGAAAGTTATGACCAACCTGCACAGCATATTAAAAAGGAGACACAGTACTTTGCTAACAAAGGTCCATCTAGTCAAGGATATGGTTTTTCCAGTGCTCATGTATGGATGTGAGAGTTGGACTGTGAAGAAAGCTGAGTGCCGAAGAATTGATGCTTTTCAACTGTGGTGTTGGAGAAGACTCTTGAGAGTCCCTTGGACTGCAAGGAGATAAAGCCAGTCCATCCTAAAGGAGGTCAGTCCTGGGTGTTCAGTGGAAGGACTGATGTTGAACCTAAAACTCAAATATTTTGGCTACCTGATATGAAGAACTGACTCATTTGAAAAGATCCTGATTCTGTGGAAAATTGAAAGCAGGAGGAGAAGGGGATGACAGAGGATGAGTTGGTTGGATAGCATCACTGACTCAGTGGATATGAATCTGGGCAAACTCAGGGAGTTGGTGATGGAAAGGGAGGCCTGACGTGCTGCATTCCTTGGGGTTGCAAAGAGTCGGACACAACTGTGTGACTGAACTGAACTGAACTGATACAGGTATTTATGTATGAATCTCTCCTCTATCCATCCAATGAGCCTAGTTCTCAGTGAATTCATAATTTTATGTAGGAGTAACATAGTAGGATTTAAAGAAGAAATGAAGTAATTGTTTTTGTAGCCATGTGTTATGAAAGTTATAAAATAAGGAAGGTTATTAGTGCTGTGAGAGTCAGGAAAGAGTTCTGAGAAGATGGGGCACTAGACATGAGGCTTGAGTAGGAACTGGCCAGTCAGATAAGGGAGTGGGAAACAAGTCTTTCTGTGCATTTATTACCACCAGTGGAGGTGTGTAATCACTAAGCAGATGTAGAGAGGAACACTCAGACTTTTCTTTTTCTCTTCAGATATTGAGAGCACAGCACATACTGCTTCCATAAGCAGGAAAGGGCCTGGCCAGGAGGAGCATATGGCAGTGAGCTCACTAGCAGAAGACTATGAAAACTTGGCTCTGACACTCAGTTGCTGTGTGATTTCAAGATAGTGACTTAATCACTCTGAGCCTCAGCTTCTTTCTCCCAACACTTGTTTGTCAAGACCCACTCTATTTATTTTAAGAGGATGTGAAAATTAATTGAGATAATGTGTAAAAAGACATTTTACAACATGCAATAGAGATGAACTTGTTTGGTTCAGTTCAGTTCAGTCATTCAGTTGTTTCCAACTCTTTACAACCCCATGAACCAGGCCTCTTCAACGCCAGGACTCCCTGTCCATCACCAATTCCTGGAACTTACCCAAACTCATGTCCATTGAGTTGGTGATGCCATCCAATCATCTCATCCTCTGCCATCCTCTTCTCCTCCTTCCCTCAATTTTCTCAGCATCAGGGTCTTTTCAAATGAGTCAGCTCTTCACATCAGGTGGCTAAAGTATTGGCGTTTCAGCTTCAAAATCAGTCCTTCAAGTGAATATCCAGGACTGATCTCCTTTAGGATGGACTGGTTGGATCTCCTTGCAGTCCAAGGGACTCTCAAGAGTCTTCTCCAACACCACAGTTCCAAAGCATCAATTCTTCTGCGCTCAGCTTTCTTCACAGTCCAACTCTCACATCCATACATGACCACTGGAAAAACCATAGCCTTGATGAGACAGACTTTTGTTGGCAAAGTACTGTGTCTCCTTTTTAATATTCTGTCTAGGTTGGTCATAACTTTCTTCCAAGAAATAAGCGTCTTATAATTTCATGGCTGCAATCACCATCTGCAGTGATTTTGGAGCTCCCCCCCCCCCCAAATTCTGCCACTGTTTCTACTGTTTCCCCATCTATTTGTCATGAAGTGACGAGACTGGATGCCTGGTCTTAGTTTTCTGAATGTTGAGCTTTAAGCCAACTTTTTCACTCTCCTCTTTCACTTTCATCTAAAAGCTCTTTAGTTCTTCTTCACGTTCTGCCATAAGGGTGGTGTCATCTGCATATCAGAGGTTATTGATATTCCTCCCGGTAATCTTGATTCCAGCTTGTGCTTCTTCCAGCCCAGTGTTTCTCATGATGTACTCTACATATAAGTCAAATAAGCAGGGTGACAATATACAGCCTTGACGTACTCATCTTCCTATTTGGAACCAGTCTGTTATTTCATATATAGTTCTAACTGTTGCTTCCTGACCTGCATATAAGTTTCTCAAGAGGCAGGTCAGGTGGTCTGGTATTCCCTTCTCTTTCAGAATTGTCCACAGTTTATTGTGACCCACAGTCAAAGGATTTGGCATAGTCAATAAAGCAGAAGTAGATTTTTTTCTGGAACTCTCTTGCTTTTTCGAGGATCCAGTGGATGTTGGCAATTGGATCTCTGGTTCCTCTGCCTTTTCTAAATCCAGCTTGAACATCTGAAAGTTCACGGTTTGCATATTGCTGAAAACTGGCTTGGAGAATTTTGAGTATTACTTTATTAAACGTGAGATGAATGCAGTTGTGCAGTAGTTTGAACATTCTTTGGCATTGCCTTTTGGATTGCAATGAAAACTGACATTTTGCAGTTCTGTGGCCACTACTGAGTTTTCCAAATTTGCTGGAATATTGAGTGAAACACTTTCACAGCATCATCTTTCAGGATTTGAACTAGCTCAACTGGAATTCCATTACCTCCACTGGCTTTGTGCATAGCGATGCTTCCTAAAGCCCACTTGACTTCACATTCCAGGATGTCTGGCTCTAGGTGAGTGATCACACCATCCTGATTATCTGGGTCATGTAGATCTTTTTTGTCAGTTCTTCTGTGTATTCTTGCCACCTCTTCTTAATATCATCTGCTTTTGTTAGGTCCATACCATTTCTGTCCTTTATTGAGCCCAAATTGCATGAAATATTCTAATTTTCTTGAATAGATGTCTAGTCTTTCCCATTCTATTGTTTTCCTCTATTTTTTGAGTTGATCACTGAAGAAGGCTTTCTTATCTCTCCTTGCTATTCTTTGGAACTCTGCATTCAAATGTGTATATCTTTCCTTTTCTCCTTTGCCTTTTGCTTCTCTTGTTTTCACAGCTATTTGTAAGGCCTCCTCAGACAGCCATTTTACTTTTTTGCATTTCTATTTCTTGGGGATGGTCTGGATTCCTTTCTCATGTACAATGTCACTAAGTCCATTCATAGTTCATCAGGCACTCTGTCCATCAGATCTAGTCCTTTAAATCTATTTCTCACTTTCACTGTATATTTGTAAGGGATTTGATTTAGGTCATACCTGAATGGTTTAGTGGTTTTCCACACTTTCTTCAATTGAAGTTTGAATTTGGCAATAAGGAGTTCATGATCTGCCACAGTCAGGTCCTGGTCTTGTTTTTGCTGACTGTATAGAGCTTCTCCATCTTTGACTGCAAAAAATATACATTCCTTAGTTCTTTATTTTCAAGTGCCTAACACCCAACTCTGCTTCCAATTTCTCATTGCTTCTGGGAAGCATCTCTTCTATTCCATTACTCCTGCAGGAAATCAGATTGTCTCTCCTGCACCTGGAGTTTGTCATGACCACCTGAATGTGTGTCATTCCTCCTCCACTGTCTCCTCCAGCTCCATTCTTGACACAGTGAGATTTGCATGGTTCAGCATGGTTCTGAAATACTGTGAGATTTGTGCTTGTGTATGTGAGTGCCTGAGCATGTGAGATACAAGAAATACTTGGAGAAGGTATTATTTTTGGTGCAAATACAAGAAGAAATGCTTGTATTATATCAAAGAACTCAAGGTTCAAGCAACCTCTTAGCCCAGTCTTTGAAAAAGACCATAGCACCTCACGAAAGACTAATTCATAAGCAGTACACAGAGATTTGTTAGAAGCAATGAGCCATTTTTATTGAGGATAAGGGGTTATCCAAGCTTTAGAATGTTAGGATCATTAACACAGTCATAACAGAGACTCAGGGATTAAGGAGTAAAGGCTAAATTTTGAAGAGTCAGATGATATCACCATTGATCTTCAGACCTCAAGGACGTCAATCTAAAAATGGGTAGTTGGAGGTCAAAACTTCTGTCATGTATACAATTTCTTGCAAGCACAAATCATGGGTTACAGATTCTCGAAGCAGTATTATCTTTAGATTCCTCTTTTCAAAGCATACAAGGCTAAGATGGTGATGTTCTAGCAGCAAGAATAACATCTCCTGTAGCAAACTGGCCAGTAGCTGCCATAGCCAGAGCCATATCCACAGCCATATCTGGTTCCATAACCACAGCCATAATAGGGGCTAAATCCACAGCCATATCCTGTCCCATATCCACAGCCATATCCACAGCCGTATCCACAGCCATATCTACTTCCATATCCACAGCCATAATAGGGGCTGAACCCACAGCTATAGCTCTTTCCACAGCCATAGCCACAGGAGTTGCCGTAGTAGTTACAACACATGGTGTCAAGGCAAGAGGATTCAGGTGGACTGCAAGAGGCTGTTCCTGAAGTGTGTGTGTGTCTCCTCCCCATGGACCTTTATATACTGTCAGTAACTGGCAGAGCATACCATTCATTCCCTGACATAGACAACAAATATGGAAGCAACATTATGAGCCAGTCACGTCACCGCTGACAATCACTAAAGTTTGCTTAAAATAGCTCATTATTTGAGAGACTCCTGTTTCATTTTAAGAGCTTCACTTTAATTTGTTCTGCTGACAAACTGTCTTAGTAGAATCGTGTGACCCAAAGCTGATCATTTTCAAAATCTCCTCTCATTTAACAGATACCTTACAAAACAAGCTTGTTGGGGAATGTCAGACAATTTTGCCTCCTTTTCTCTCTCAGTTTTCCAAAATACCTGCTTCTGACCACAGGAAAAGGAATATTCCTGTCTCCTTTCCTGAATCACTACCCTTTCTGCATTCCTTACCCCTGCCTTGTCCGACTCTCCTCAAATCCTAAGAATCTGATCACTATCTGATAATTCAAAATGAACTCCATTCCCGAAAAGAGTGAAGACTTACAGGCGTGGAGACAGTATGCTGCATGTGTTCCTTCTTGTATTTTCTTCTTCCATGCACCAGGCAATGGAAGGTCCTGTTCACGTGGGGCAGCCCTCTTTTTCTCTCTTTTTTGTAGCTACCTGAGTCTCCCATTGAGGAGACTTTAACAGTTTAACCAACTTTATTTGGCTGAAGAATCAGAAGACCTCAGTTAGACCAGAAACTCATTTTTTCACATAAAGTCTTATTAGAGTTTCGTGTTATGAGATGTTAGTCCATTCCCCTCACTCAATCATTCTTGCCCTTTTCTATCACTACTGTTCCTTTTTTTTTTTTTTTTTTTTATACAGATTTCTGGGAATTTATTTGGTCTTTACTTGATGCAAACATATCATTCAGATAAATTTAAATCTAAAGACATCCCCAAGTTAACTTTGCCCTTGTTGAGGTCTCCCTCCTTGATCCCTCCTTCTTCCCCTCTTTCTCCCTGGGGACACTAGCCAGGCTTAGCTGAATAAGTGATGCTGAAAGGCTTCTCAGAGGAGTGCTATTTGGCACTGAAGAAAGAGTGGCATTGAGCATGGAGAACCAACTACTGAGAAGAGCTTCAGGGAAACCAGGGGTGGTGTTTCCCCAGGATTTTTAGGTCCCACCATAAGTCAGGGTGATGAGAAATACCAGGTCCATTTTCACAGAGAAGAAAACTGAGATACCGAGGGTTTAACCGACTTGCCAAAGGTCACAGGCTGTAAATCTTGAGCCCACAAGCCCTCTGCTTTGATAAATATGGTGAAGCTAGAAAACTGGTCACTGAATGCATACCCCTTCCCTATTTTTTTTTTTTTTTTACATTTTTTTCTGTTTTATTGGGAGATGCGTTGCAACTGTTACATCATAGTAATGCATCACTGATTCAGATTAAATGGGAACACAGGACCTATCAAAATTAGTTAGAAGGCAGAATTATTCTATTTTATTTAAACAAATTCCATTGCCCTTTGGTATGTGAAGTAAGGAATCAGGTTTGCCAAGGTTGCCTAATAAATCTTGTTTTAATGAGCAGATTTTTAAAGGATTGCAATTAGCATATGTCAGCACCAGTCTCTGGTACGTTGGCTGCTGCTTACATTGCAATTTCTAGGCTTCACTTTATCTATTTATTTATTTGCTTTTGTTATTTATTTATTTTTAAAAATTATATTTTATTTTTAAACTTTACAATATTGTATTGGTTTTGCCAAATATCAAAAGGAATCCGCCACATGTATACATGTGTTCCCCATCCTGAACCCTCCTCCCTCCTCCCTCCGCATACCATACCTCTGGGTCGTCCCAGTGCACCAGCCCCAAGCATCCAGTATCATGCATCGAACCTGGACTGGCGACTCGTTCCATATATGATATTATACGTATTTCAATGCCATTCTCCCAAATCATCCACCCTCTCCCTCTCCCACAGAGTCCAAAAGACCGTTCTAGACATCTGTGTCTCTTTTGCTGTCTCATACACAGGGTTATTGTTACCATCTTTCTAAATTCCATATATATGCATTAGTATACTGTACTGCTGTTTTTCTTTCTGGCATACTTCACTCTGTATAATAGGTTCCAGTTTCATCCACCTCATTAGAACTGATTCAAATGTATTCTTTTTAATGGCCGAGTAATACTCCATTATGTATATGTACCACAACTTTCTTATCCATTCATCTGTTGATGGACATCTAGGTTGCTTCCATGTCCTGGCTATTATAAACAGTGCTGCGATGAACAGTGGGGTACACGTGTCTCTTTCAATTCTGGTTTCCTCAGTATGTATGCCCAGCAGTGGGATTGCTGGATCATAAGGCAGTTCTATTTCCAGTTTTTTAAGGAATCTCCACACTGTTCTCTATAGTGGCTGTACTAGTTTGCATTCCCACCAACAGTGTAAGAGGGTTCCCTTTTCTCCACATTCTCTCCAGCATTTATTGCTTGTAGACTTTTGGATCACAGCCATTCTGACTGGCGTGAAATGGTACCTCATAGTGGTTTTGATTTGTATTTCTCTGATAATGAGTGATGTTAAGCATCTTTTCATGTGTTTGTTACCCATCTGTATGTCTTCTTTGGAGAAATGTTTATTTAGTTCTTTGGCCCATTTTTTGATTGGGTCATTTATTTTTCTGGAATTGAGCTGTAGAAGTTGCTTGTATATTTTTGAGATTAGTTGTTTGTCAGTTGCTTCATTTGCTATTATTTTCTCCCATTCTGAAGGCTGTCTTTTCACCTTGCTTATAGTTTCCTTTGTTGTGCAGAAGCTTTTAATTTTAATTAGATCCCATTTGTTTATTTTTGCTTTTATTTCCAATATTCTGGGAGGTGAGTCATAGAGGATCCTGCTGTGATGTATGTCGGAGAGTGTTTTGCCTATGTTCTCCTCTAGCAGTTTTATAGTTTCTGCTCTTATGTTTAGATCTTTAATCCATCTTGAGTTTATTGTTGTGTATGGTGTTAGAAAGTGTTCTAGTTTCATTCCTTTACAAGTGGTTGACTAGTTTTCCCAGCACTACTTGTTAAAGAGATTGTCTTAATCCATTGTATATTCTTGCCTCCTTTGTCAAAGATAAGGTGTCCATAGGTGCGTGGATTTATTTCTGGGCTTTCTATTTTGTTCCATTGATCTATATTTCTGTCTTTGTGCTAGTACCATACTGTCTTGATGACTGTGGCTTTGTAGTAGAGCCTGAAGTCAGGTAGGTTGATTCCTCCAGTTCCATTCTTCTTTCTCAATATAGCTTTGGCTATTCGAGGTTTTTTGTATTTCCATACAAATTGTGAAATTATTTGTTCTAGCTCTGTGAAGAATACTGTTGGTAGCTTGATAGGGATTGCATTGAACCTATAAATTGCTTTGGATAGTATACTCATTTTCACTATATTGATTCTTCCAATCCATGAACATGGTATATTTCTCCATCTATTAGTGTCCTCTTTGAATTCTTTCACCAGTGTTTTATAGTTTTCTATATATAGGTCTTTAGTTTCTTTAGGTAGATATATTCCTAAGTATTTTATTCTTTCCGCAATGGTGAATGGAATTGTTTCCTTAATTTCTCTTTCTGTTTTCTCATTATTAGTGTATAGGAATGTAAGGGATTTCTGTGTGTTGAGTTTATATCCTGCAACTTAGTAAAGTTGATTAGTTCTAGTAATTTTCTGGTGGAGTCTTTAGGGTTTTCTATGTAGAGGATCATGTCATCTGTAAACAGTGAGAGTTTTACTTCTTCTTTTCCAATTTGGATTCCTTTTATTTCTTTTTCTGCTCTGATTGCTGTGACCAAAACTTCCAAAACTATGTTGAATAGTAATGGTGAAAGTGGGCCCCCTTGTCTTGTTCCTGACTTTAGAGGAAATGCTTTCAATTTTTGACTGTTGAGGATAATGTCTGCTGTGGGTTTGTCATATATAGCTTTTATTATGTTGAGGTATGTTCCTTCTATTCCTGCTTTCTGGAGAGCTCTTATCATAAATGGATGTTGAATTTTGTCAAAGGTTTTCTCTGCATCTATTGAGATAATGATATGGTTTTATTTTTCAATTTGTTAATGTGGCGTATTACATTGATTGATTTGCGGATATTGAAGAATCCTTGCATCCCTGAGATAAAGCCCACTTGGTCATGGTGTATGATCTTTATAATGTGTTGTTGGATTCTGATTTATAGAATTTTGTTAAGGATTTTTGCATCTATGTTCATCAGTGATATTGGCCTGTAGTTTTCTTTTTTTGTGGGATCTTTGTCAGGTTTTGGTATTAGGGTGATGGTGGCCTCATAGAATGAGTTTGGAAGTTTACCTTCCTCTGCAATTTTCTGGAAGAGTTTGAGTAGGATAGGTGTTAGCTCTTCTCTAAATTTTTGGTAGAATTCAGCTGTGAAGCTGTCTGGACCTGGGCTTTTGTTTGCTGGAAGATTTTTTATTACAGTTTCAATTTCCGTGCTTGTGATGGGTCTGTTAAGGTTTTCTATTTCTTCCTGGTCCAGTTTTGGAAAGTTGTACTTTTCTAAGACTTTGTCCATTTCTTCCACGTTGCCCATTTTATTGGCATATAATTGCTGATAGTAGTCTCTTATGATCCTTTGTATTTCTGTGTTGTCTGTTGTGATCTCTCCATTTTCATTTCTAATTTTATGAATTTGATTTTTCTCCCTTTGTTTCTTGATGAGTCTGGCTAATGGTTTGTCAATTTTATTTATCCTTTCAAAGAACCAGCTTTTGGCTTTGTGGATTTTTGCTATGGTCTCTCTTGTTTCTTTTGCATTTATTTCTGCCCTAATTTTTAAGATTTCTTTCCTTCTACTAACCCTGGGGTTCTTCACTTCTTCCTTTTCTAGTTGCTTTAGGTGTAGAGTTAGGTTATTTATTTGACTTTTTTCTTGTTTCTTGAGGTATGCCTGTATTGCTATGAACTTTCCCCTTAGGACTGCTTTTACAGTGTCCCACAGGTTTTGGGTTGTTGTGTTTTCATTTTCATTCATGTCTATGCAAATTTTGATTTCTTTTTTGATTTCTTCTGTGATTTGTTGGTTATTCAGCAGCGTGTTGTTCAGCCTCCATATGTTGGAATTTTTAATCGTTTTTCTCCTGTAATTGAGATCTAATCTTACTGCATTGTGGTCAGAAAAGATGCTTGGAATGATTTCAATTTTTTTATATTTATCAAGGCTAGATTTATGGCCCAGGATGTGATCTATCCTGGAGAAGGTTCCATGTGTGCTTGAGAAAAAGGTGAAATTCATTATTTTGGGGTGAAATGTCCTATAGATATCAATTAGATCTAACTGGTCTATTGTATCATTTAAAGTTTGTGTTTCCTTGTTACTTTTCTGTTTAGTTGATCTATCCATAGGTGTGAGTGGGGTATTAAAGTCTCCCACTATTATTGTGTTATTGTTAATTTCTCCTTTCATACTTATTAGCATTTGTCTTACATATTGCGGTTGTCCCGTGTTGGGTGCATATAAATTTATAATTGTTATATCTTCTTCTTGGATTGATCCTTTGTTCATTATGTAGTGACCTTCTTTGTCTCTTTTCACAGCCTTTGTTTTAGTCTATTTTATCTGATATGAGTATTGCTACTCCTCCTTTCTTTTGGTCCCTATTTGCATGGAAAATCTTTTTCCAGCCCTTCACTTTCAGTCTGTATGTGTCCCCTGTTTTGAGGTGGGTCTCTTGTAGACAGCATATGTAGGGGTCTTATTTTTGTATCCATTCAGCCAGTCTTTGTCTTTTGGTTGGGGCATTCCACCTATTTACGTTTAAGGTATATATTGATACGTATTCCACCCATTTACGTTTAAGGTAATTATTGATAAGTATGATCCCATTGCCACTTACTTTATTGTTTTGGGTTCTAATTTATACACCATTTTTGTGTTTCCTGTCTAGAGAATATCCTTTAATATTTGTTGGAGAGCTGGTTTGGTGGTGCTGAATTCTCTCAGCTTTTGCTTGTCTGTAAAGCTTTTGATTTCTCCTTCATATTTGAATGAGATCCTTGCTGGGTAGAATAATCTGGGCTGTAGGTTATTTTCTTTCATTACTTTAAGTATGTCTTGCCATTCCCTCCTGGCTTGAAGAGTTTCTATTGAAAGATCAGCTGTTATCCTTATGGGAATTCCCTTGTGTGTTATTTGTTGTTTTTCCCTTACTGCTTTTAATATTTGTTCTTTGTGTTTGATCTTTGTTAATTTGATTAATATGTGTCTTGGGGTGTTTCACCTTGGGTTTATCCTGTTGGGGACTCTCTGGGTTTCTTGGACTTGGGTGATTATTTCCTTCCCCATTTTAGGGAAGTTTTCAACTATTATCTCCTCAAGTATTTTCTCATGGTCTTTCTTTTTGTCTTCTTCTTCTGGGGCCCCTATGATTCGAATGTTGTAGCATTTAATATTGTCCTGGAGGTCTCTGAGATTGTCCTCATTTTTTTAAATTCGTTTTTCTTTTTTCCTCTCTGATTTGTTTCTACCATTCTATCTTCTAGTTCACTAATCCTATCTTCTGCCTCTGTTATTCTACTATTTGTTGCCTCCAGAATGTTTTTGATCTCATTTATTGCATTATTGATTATATATTGACTCTTTTTTATTTCTTCTAGGTCCTTGTTAAACCTTTCTTGCATCTTCTCAATCCTTGTCTCCAGGCTATTTATCTGTGATTCCATTTTGATTTCAAGATTTTGGATCAATTTCACTATCATTTTTCAGAATTCTTTATCAGGTAGATTCCTTATCTCTTTCTCTTTTGTTTGGTTTGGTGGGCATTTATCCTGTTCCTTTATCTGCTGGGTATTCCTCTGTCTCTTCATCTTGTTTATATTGCTGAGTTTGGGGTGTCCTTTCTGTATTCTGGCAGTTTGTGGAGTTCTTTTTATTGTGGCATTTCCTCGCTGTGTGTGGGTTTGTACAGGTGGCTTGTCAAGTTTTCTTGGTTAGGGAAGCTTGCGTCGGTGTTCTGGTGGGTGGAGCTGGATTTCTTCTCTCTGGAGTGCAATTAAGTGTCAAGTAATGAGTTATGAGATGTCTATGGTTTTGTAGTAACTTTGTGCAGCCTGTATATTGGAGCTCAAGGCTGTGTTCTGTGTTGCTGGCGAATTTGCTTGGTATGTCTTGCCCTGGAACTTGCTGGCCCTTGTGTGGTGCTTGGTTTTAGTGTAGGTATGGAGGCCTTTGATGAGCTCTTTTCAATTAATGTTCCCTGGAGTCAGGAGTTCCCTGGAGTCAGGGTTTGGATTTAAGGCTCTTGCTTCCAGTTATCGGTCTTAATTTTACAGCAGTCTCAAAACTTCTTCTTCTATACAGCACCATTGATAAAATATCTAGGTTAAAGATGAAGTTTCTCCACCATGAGGGTCACCCAGAGAGGTTCACAGCGTTACATGGAGAAGAGAAGAGGGAGGAGGGAGTTAGAGGTGACCCAAATGAGATGAGGTGGAATCAATAGAGGAGAGAGTGGGCTAGCCAGTAATCACTTCCTTATGTGCATTCCACAACTGGACTGCTTAGATATGTTCACGTAGTTATACAGAGAAGAGAAGACGGATGAAGGAGACAGAGATGGCCAGGAGGATAAAAGGGGGGAATGAAAAGGAGGAGACAGATCCAGCCAGTAATCAGTTCCCTAAGTGTTCTCCACCGTCTGGAACACACAGAAATTCACAGAGTTGGGTAGAGTAGAGAGGAGTTAGGGAGGAGACACAGGCTTCCCAGTGGAGAAAAAGGAGAGTCCAAAGGGAGAGAGAGCAGTCAAGCCAGTAATCTCGCTCCCTAGTGAAAAATGGGTACTGAAGATTGGGTTCTTAAAGGTACAAAATTGGTAACAAATACATAAAAGCAAAAATTAAAAATCTAGATTAGAGTTTGGAATTTCAAAAATACAGTGTTAAAGAAAAGAAGAAAAAAAAAAAGGTCACAGAAGTTATAAAATATATATATATGAAGTTTGCTTTAAAAAAATAGGGTCTTTTTTTTTTTTGCAAAGTAATAGTAGGTTATAAAAGTGAAAATTAAAAGAATAATAGAGGACTTAAAATTTTTTTTAATTAAAAAAAAAAAGAAAGAATGATCGTAAAAATAGTAAAAATATATCTAGGACTTTCTCTGGTTTTGTTGTGAGTATTGTGGGGTCAGTTCATTTTTGGCTAGTTCCTTCATCCAACTTACATTTCTCAAGATCTATAGGCCCCTTCCTATGTAGTCAGTACTAACCACAGGGTTTAATCTATTGCCTGTAGCTTCCAAGGTGGTTCCCTCTGTTATAGCTTCTTCTGTTTGCTGGTTTCTTCAGTATCTGGTTTCCGCCCTGACCCAAAGGGGACAGTGGTGGACACTTTTTTTTTTTTTTTTTTAGGCTCACTTGTTCAGTTGCGCTGTGGGGAGGGGGGGATGCTGCAAACAAAATAACACTGGCATGTGCTCGCAGTGCCTCAGCCACACTGGGTCTGCCCCCGTTCACGGCGCGTGTAGCCTCCCTGCCCACACTGCTCAGGCTCTAGGTTGCTCCGCCGGGAACCATCCGTGGCCAGCCCTGGGCTGCTTGCACCTGCCGGGTCCAAGCCGCTCAGGTTCAGGCACTCAGGTAGTCCTCAGAGGCCCAGACTTGGTTGGGCCTGAGTTTTGTGCCCTTCCCAGGTCCAAGCAGCTCAGGTGATGAGGTGTTTGGCGAGTGCAATTGCTGTGACTTATCGCCTCCCCGCCGCTTGGTTATCTAGGTGTACAACCCGTGCACCTTCTCAGGTGGATGTTGACCGTCCAGACCCCCAAGAAGTTTTAGTTAGCAAAAAGGCCTGCTTACAGTTTATAGATAATGTCTCTCTGGGGCTGCGATTGCCCCCTTCCGGCTCTGGCTGCCTGTCATCAGAGGGGGATGGTCTGCCATCGGCTATCTCTGTTCAGTCCTTTGTTCTGTGTGGGGGCCTGGCGGTGTCTTAGGTTAGGGCTGGCTTTTCACGTGGTAGATATCCCACAGTCTGGTTTGCTAGCCCAAATTATTTTGCTCAGATAGCGCTCGGGGTATTCAGGCCAGATCCTTACTCTAAGCGATGCAGCCAGCCCCGCGCCTCCCTGCCCAGCCTCTGCTTGCTAGTGGCGTGTGCAGGCATCTGCACTGCTTCTCCGCTGGGGGAGTTACTATAGGGCTTGCAATCTGCAGGTTTTAATTGTTTATTTATTTTTCCTCTGTGTTGTGTTGCCCTCTGTGCTTCCAAGGCTCAGCACAGATTCGACAGTGAGAAGGTTTCCTGGTGTTTGGAAACTTCTCTCTTTTTAAGACTCCCTTCCCGGGATGGAACTCTGTCCCTCCCTCTTTTGTCTCTTTTTTTGTCTTTTATATTTTTTCCTACCTCCTTTTGAAGGCTTGGGTTGCTTTTCTGGGTGCCTGATGTCCTCTTCCAGAATTCAGAAGTTGTTTTCTGGAATTTACTTGGCTTTTAAATGTTCTTTTGATGAATTTGTGGGGGAGAAAGTGTTCTCCCATTCTACTCCTCTGCCATCTTAGCTCCTCCCTTTCTCACTACTGTTCCTTACACATTTAGTTCAAAGGCTAAAGGTAAGTAGGGTCACTCTGATACTTACAGCAAAAGCCCATCTCAGCTCCTAATACATTCATGACATCAAGTACCACAAAACTCAATTTTATCCTTATTCATATGTACATTAATCAGAAGTTCTCAACCTTCTACAAAAATGTTCATTGTGACTTTGAAATATAATATGTCTCCTTTCTTCTAAATAATCCTCTCTAACACACTTACCTTTTTGACATGTAAAAGAGGGAAATGAGTATCATTTCTTCTGCTGTTAATATTTTCCTTGCCACCAAATTTCTTGGCTTAAAAAAAATCTATTTGTACATCAAAATTCAGATCTGTAATCAGCTCCTGTGAGATGCCTTTCCTCCGTGTTATTGTCTGAACTGGATCATCCTCCTCTTGGTCCTGGGGCTTCCCTAGTAGCTCAGGAAAGAATCTGCTTGCAATGCAAGAGATGTAGGTTCGATCCCTGGGTCTGGAAGATGCCCTGGAGGAGGAAATGGCAACCCCCTCCAGTGTTCTTGCCTGGGAAATCCAAAGGACAGAGGGGCCTAGCAGGCTATATGTCCATGGGGTTACAAAGACTTTGACATGACCTAGCAACTAAGCCACCACCGCCAGCATCTCCTGGTTCTTATGTGCAGACACATGTCAAAGCACTTGCCAAAGTTTATTAAAATTATGTCTTGCCTCACTAATTGAAATGTAACTTTATACCAAACATTCAACCTTTCATGACCAAACATTCAGTCATGTTGCTTTGTTTGTTGGGGTAGGGGAGCATTTTTTATTTTTCTTTTTGCTTATCTTAGTTTCTATGTTTTACTTAAATCAACTTTTTTAGAATCTGGCAGACTCCAAAATTTAGATTATTTTTCACTGTAACAACCATGAAATCTGAATTGGAAGGGAGGATAGTCAAGATCATTCTTTCCACTGGATATACTTGAATTTCGACAACAAAGCAATAAGTGGTGACCGAGTACTTTATGGAATGCCTTTAACAGGGATTTTCACAAGGCTGCCAACCTCAATTTTTGAGAAGTTTCATTATCAGACATTTTTCCTTCTGTTGAGAAATCATTCTACCGATTTTCCTGATATTGGTCACTGGTCTAATCTGAACACTCTGCTGTTTCATCCCTAACCATAAACATAAAGAACATATGATCCCATTCCATTCTTCTTATCCTTCAGTTTCTTACCTTTTCTGTCCACCTTGAAATTCAAAACTATAAATTCTACTTGACAAATTCTCTGGTACAGACACTTTACTTTTCAGTATCAAAGCCAACAACTCTCTGGTCACAGTATCCCTGGATTATTGAAAAACTCTTTTATCTTTATTGCATTATTTCTAATACCTTTCCATTCAGATCTCTTTATACCATTTTAAAACAGTAAAGACAACTCCTATTCTGTGCATCCTTGAAAAACCAGCTCTGAGTACAGTCCCTGATAATTTGGACTCAATATTCTTCCATAAAAATGGATGAATCAAATCAAACATATATTCAAACATTGGAGAGCCACATATACTGTAAAGACATTTGATTATATGATTAAATTGTCTAAATGCAAATTTCTTCTTTCTAAAATGAGGCCTACCTATTTTTACATAATGTTTTCCTTATGTTTCATATCTATTTAGTGTTCTGGTCAGGAATTTTACTCAATAAATGCTATTCACTTTATCTCCCTTTCCTTTTCATTTTTCCCCTCTTGGCTATATATATTTATTTTTGTGATTATCATTTAATACATGTTATTTAAGTATGCACTTTTTAGAATCCAAACATAAATTTTAATTTTAAATATATATATATATATATATATTTTGCAGTGACAAGGTGGACCTAGAAATTCTTATACAGAGTGAAGTAAGGCAGACAGTGAATGACAGATATATGATACTGCTTTCTTTAGATTTCTAAGAAATCTAAAAATAATAGTACAAATGAACCTATTTATAAAACAGAAATAGAGTCACAGAAGTAGAAAACAAGCATGGTTACCAAGGGATGGGGAGGGGAAGGGGGGATAAACTGGGAGGTTGAGAATGACATATTTACACTACTATATATAAAATAGATAACTAATAAAAATCTACTGTATAGCACAGGGAACTCTGCCCAATATTCTGTAATAACCTATATAAGAATAGAATCTAAAAAAGGAATGGATATAGGTATATATATATAACTGATTCACTTTGCTGTATTGCAGAAACTAGCACAACATTGTCAATCAACTATACTCCAATAAAAATCAAATTTTTGAAATCTTATTTTTCTTATTCCATAGTTTTAAATTTTTGTCTAGTAATAGCTTTAAAATACCCATATTTATTTGTACTGTAATCCTGATTTAGTCTGAACTTAATGTAATAGCTTTGTAACATAAAAGAAGTCATTCTATGGTATCCACATATGTATACCCTAATTAAAAAAGCTTTTATGATGAGGAAGCAAAACCCCTCCGAATATAAATTACCTTCCTATTGACCTTTTTGCACTCTGACTAAGCGATTTTGTATAGTAATTTATTACCCAAAATACAGTGTCAACATTATGTCAACTTAATGGACATAGAATCACGCACATTTTCAAGTTCAGAAACTAAAGAATAACTTTATGTTATATTTTTAAAGCATATGTCTTGGGAACATGTTTATGCAAAAATTTGATATTAGTATTTTTGAAACTCCACAGAAGTAAAAAGATTATTCCATAGTAGAAATATATTTTATTTCTAGGACTATGTCTATTTTGATAATTTGAATTAAGTATCATCTTGCAGTAAGGCATTTGAGTCAAGATCAAAGGCTTATTATACAGTGTGAAATATGTTCTAAAGATTCCCATAATTAGGACTATATATGGACTTTTCTGGTGGCTCAGATGGTAAAGAATCTGCATGCAATGCAGAAGATATAAAAGACCTGGGTTTGATTGCTGGGTTGGAAAGATCCCCTGGAGAATGGAATGGCTATGCACTCCAGAATTCTTGCCTGGAGAATTCCATGGACAGAGGAGCCTGGCAGGCTCTAGTCACAGAGAGTCAAACACGACTGAATAGCTTTCACTTCACTTCACTTCACAGATTTCCTCCTCAGGGTATATATTTTTCTACCTTCCAATCCCTATGACTAGGAGATACCACAGACATACAAAAAATCATAAGAAAATACTGTGAACAGTTATATACTAACAAATTGGATAACCTGGAGGAAACACAAATTTCTAGAAAGAGCATACCAAGACTGAGTTAAGAAGAAGCAAATAATTTGAACATACTGATCACCATAAATGAAATTAAAGCAGTAGTTAAAAAAATTTCCAGGGGAATTCTACCAAACATATAGAAAATAACTTATATTTATCCTTCTCAAACTATTCCAGCTAACTGAAGATGAGGGAACATGCCCTAATTTATCCCAATACTAGACCACCATTACCTTGCTGCCAAACTAGAGAAAAACACTACAAAAAAAAAAAAAAAAAAAAAGCCCTCCACAAAATGTTAGCAAACCAAATTAAAAAATACAAAGAAGCATCATTTACTGTGATCAAGTTGAATTTACTCCTGGGTCACAAAGTCAATTAACATATGCAATCAATCACTGTGGTACACCTATGTTAACAAAAAGAAAGACAAAAATACATGGTCACTTCAATAAATGCATAAAAATAGTTTAAAAAAAATCAGCATCCATTCAAGTTAAAAACTCTCATCAAAGTGGTTTAGGGGGAAATAGCTGAATATAATAAAGACTGTTTATGAGCAATTCACAGCCAACATAATATTCATTGGTGAAAAGGTGAAATCTTTCCTGCTAAATTCAGGAATAAGACAAGGATGCTCATTCTTACCACTTCTATTTAAAGTAGAATTGGACATTCTAGCTGCAGCAACAAGAAGAAATAAAACATATTGGAAAGAAGAGGTAACACTGTCACTACTTGCAGATGATGTACTTTGTACAGAGAACTTGAAAGTCTCCACCAAAAACCTCTTAGAGCTAATAAGTTCATTCAGTAGATTGTATGTTACAGGATGAGTATAGAGAAATCTGTTATGTTTCTATACACTAATTATGAAACATTAGGAAGTGAAAGTAAAAAGAAATCCTATTGGTTCTACAAATGATACCTAGGAATCAACTTAAGGAAGCGAAAGAAGTATATTCTGAAAACCATAAAACTTTGATAAAGAAAATTGAAAATTATATGCAAAAATGGAAAGATATCCCATTCCCTTGTATTGGAAAAGTTAATATTATTAAAATGGCCATAATACCCAAAGAAATCTACAGATTTAATGCAATTTCTATCCAGTACCCATGATATTTTTTACAGAACTAGACCAAAAAAATCCTAAAATTCATAGAACTAGAATAATCCTTAAATAGTTTTAAAATGTATAGAAAAATAATCTTAAAACTAGAACAACAAAAGACTACTTATTGGCAAAGCACTCTTCAGAAAAAAACGATAATGCTGGGGATATAACTCTCCCAAACTGCCTATCTTGTAAATCTACAGTAATCAAAATAGCATGGTATTGGCATAAAAAGGCACATAGAACACACAGATGGCTAACAGGAGAAGAAAAGATGTTTAATATTACCAATTATCAGAAAAATGCATATTAAAACAATGATGCAATATCGACTCACATCTGTCAGAATACTTATCACCAAAGCAATCAGTAAATATCAGAAGTTTTAGAGGATATAGGAAAAGGAACCACTTGAACACTCTTGGGCAATGAAAATTATTGGTTCAACCACTGTGGAAATCAGTATGGAGGTTCCATAAAAACCTAAAAATAGGACAGCCATATGATCCAGCAATTCTACTCCTGGGTACATATCCAGAAAAAGTGAAAACACTAACTTGAAAAGATACGTACACTCCAGTGTTCCTAGCAATAATGTTTATAATATCTCACATATGGAAGCATTCAAACATCTCTCAGCTCATTTAAGAAGATATGTGTACATGTATATGTGTACATAAACACATCATGGAATATTACTCAGACATAAAAATGAGATACTATCATTTGCAGCAAAATGGAAAGATCTAGAGAATACTCTTAGTGACAGATGTTCAGGCAGAGGAATAAGGCAGATAAAGGAAGACAAATACTGTATTACTTCAGTTATATGAAGACTCTAAAAATTATAAAATGAATGCATATGTAAGACAGAAAGAGACCCAAAGATATAGAAAACAATCTTTTAGTTATGAAAGGAGATAGCAAAGGGGAGGGACCAATTAGTGCCACTGGATTAGCAGATGCAAACTACTGTTTATAAAATAGATGAGCAATAAAGATATACTATATAGCATGGTGAATTATTTATTATGTTGTAATAATTTATAATGGAGTATAATATTCAAAAATACTGAATCATTATGCTGTACTCCCTAAACTAACACAATATTGTAAATCAAATATAGTTGAATTAAAAAAAAACTTAAAAATTTGGAACCTGCCTGATTCTGAAAATGGTGATATGAAAGTAAAGTCTATACAAGTAAGATATGCAAAGAAAAGTCCACAAACAAAAAAATTTGACCACATCTTTGATGATGGAAAGGTCCGGTGTTCCTTTAGATGAGAGGACAGGGTACGTTTGGATTTAGGCATCTACAGATAGAGAATCATTTATAAATATGTAGCTATAAAACAGGATTTCTATTCTTAACACTATTGACAGTTTGGACAAGATTTTTTCTTGTTGGGGGCTTCTTTGTGAATGCAGAATCATCAGCATCTTCGGCTTCTATAAATGAATCTGCAATGATTCAAGAAAAGGGGTAGGAATATTCTTTTCTTATGGCCAGAGGCAAATGATTTAAGAAAGAAGAGAGAGAAAGGGGCAAATTTTTTCTACATTGCTTCTCACATTTTTAATATAAGATATATATTAAATGATAGGAAATTTTGGAAATGGGTATCTGTTTAGAGGCACATGATTCTACTGAAAAAATTCTCTGGCAGAGCAAATTAAAATGATGCTCTTTAAATATCTCCAAAATAACTAGCTACTTTAGGCAAATTATCGATTGTCAAAAGTAACCGGCACATGATGGTCGCTTCCATATTTGTTGTCTGTGTCAGGGAATGAGTGGTTTGCTAGGCCAACTACTGACAGTATATAAAGGTCCATGGGAAGGAGAAGACACACACACTTCAGAAACATCGCCTTGCAGTCCACCTGAATCCTCTTCCCTTGACAACATGTGTTGTAACTACTGCGGCAACTCCTGTGGCTATGGCTGTGGAAACAGCTACAGCTGTGGATTGAGCCCCTATTATGGCTGTGGTTATGGAACCAGATATGGCTGTGGATATGGGACTGGCTGTGGATATGGTTCAGGATATGGCTGTGGATTGAGCCCCTATTATGGCTGTGGATACAGCTCCCGTTATGGCTGTGGTTGTGGAACCAGATATGGCTGTGGATACGGCTCCTGCTGTGGCTGTGAATATGGCTCTGGCTACCACAGTTACGGGCCAGTCTGCTACAGGAGATTTTATTCTTCTTGCTGCTAGAACGTCAACACCTAAAACACCATTTACATCTGAAACCACACATAAGATAATGCTGATTCAAGGATTGAAAAGTCATGATTTCTATATGCAGGAAATTACATGCAAGACAGAGCTTTGACCTTTGCCTACCGTTTTTAAGATTGGCATCTTTGAGGCCTGAAGCTCCATGGTGGTATCATCTGTCTTTTTTCCAAATGTTAACCTTTCGTCCCTTAATCTCTGACTCTCTGTAGTAATGACCCAAATACCGTACTGTTGGAGAAGTCCCTTGTTATCAATAAAAATGGTTCATTGTTTCTAACAAATCTCTGTGTATTTGTTTGTGCATAATTTTTGTTTTGAGGTGTTATGGCCTCCGTTGAAAACTGAGCAAATGTGAAGCTGAACTTTGAAGTTCTTGATATAAGCGTTTCTTTTTATACCTGCATCAGAAATAATGTCTTTCCCACTGATTTCTTGTTTCTCACATACTTAGGCACTCATATATAAGCACAAATAGTAGAAGGCAATGGCACCCCACTCCAGTACTCTTGCCTGGAAAATCCCATTGACGGAGGAGCCTGGTAGGCTGCAGACCATGGGGTCGCTGAGGGTCGGACCCGACTGAGCGACTTCACTTTCACTTTTCACTTTCATGCATTGGAGAAGGAAATGGCAACCCACTCCAGGGTTCTTGCCTGGAGAATCCCAGGGATGGGGGAGCCTGGTGGGCTGCCATCTATGGGGTCACACAGAGTTGGACAAAACTGAAGAAACTTAGCAGCAGTATTTCAGGACTGTGCTTTGCAAATCTCTCTGTGCCTGGGATGGAGCTGGAGGTGAAACAGGAGGAATGATACTTTATTTAGGAAGCTAATGCACATTCCAAAACAAACTAGAGGTGGCCTGGGTACTTAAAGGAATAATGGAAAGCAAGGGGAATTTCCAGCATATATGAGAAATAAGAAGCAGAGATAGGTGTCAAGCATATAAGACAAAAGAATGCATGTAAAAGACAAAGATTCTATCATATCATCTGCTTTTGATGGAAATGCAAATGTATTTGTTTGTATACACTGATGTTGAAATTGTTTCCCATCACTTAATTGATAAACAGTTTTGAGTAGTTTTGAAATGGTCTCATCTTAGACACTGAAGACAAAGCAGAAAAATTAAAGAAAAATTTCCTACTCTCACAGTGTTTACATTCTAGTAGGTGAAGAATAAGAAAATAAAAAATAACTAAGATAATTTCAACTGACAGTTGGGATGTGGGAATAAAACAGTTTAGTGGGAAAGAGAGTAAGGATTGAAGCATTAAAGAGATATTTCAGGGAGGTATTTTCACCTTGTGATATTTCATGCCAATTGCAAAGAAAGATTCAAAAGGACAGTAGCAAATGTAAAGGGGGAAAAGAAGTCCATGAAGTTTTGGAAGAATATGATTTAGTAAGCATGTATGAGATAGCTTACATATCCAGTAAAGAGTCTTCACAAACTAACTCTTAACATACCTTCAAAATCTGAAATGTTGTGACTCCCTTAATTAAAGAGGGCTTCCTTGGTGGCTCAGACAGTAAAGAATCTACCTGCATCACAGACCTGGGCTCAGTCCTAGGGTTGGGAAGATCCCCTGCAGAAGGCAATGACTATCCAACCCAGTATTCCTACCTGAAGTATTCTATGGATAGAAGAGCCTGGCGGGCTACAGTCCATGGCGTTTCAAAGAGTTGGACACATCTGGACAACTAACACTTTCATACTTTCACTAGTTAAAGAACACTTGAGACATTAAGCTCAGTGAAATGACAAAATGGTGATAATCAATCCAAATATCTATTAGTTTGTAAATGACACACAAATATTTCAACAGAAATTTGACTTAATCTATCAATTTTTTATTAGAGAAATATTAATTGAGCCCAACTTATGTGCAAGGTATTATAACCAGAGCTGGTTATTCCATGATGCACAGAATAGAGGTGGTTCTGCAGGCATCATTAGGTATGCAGAGGCTTGAGTGAAAAGGTTTAGAAATAATGCAATAAAGATGGAAGACTTTTCAGTAACCCAGGGAAATTGTGGCCAGAAATTCTGCTTTGGCAGTGGCATTGAAAAGCAAAGTGTCTACTATAGAGAATTTGTGAAACAAACTTATAATTTCAAACTGCAAGGAGGACAGGAAATTTAAGAAAACTGAAGCATAATGATGATTGGAATGAAGATATTTTTTCTTTATGCCTATCATTCCTTATTAAACATAGAGTCATAAGATTATACCAGTGATCAACAGAAGAAAAAAAAAAGGTTGAGTTATTTCTCAGCTGAAGGATTAATGCCTAACACTGAAAATTTTCACAAAGAGATCAGAGGCTTGATGAATGCTCCCTCTGAAAGCACTCAATAAAGTACTGGATCACCACTCATCTCACTGTTGAAATTTGAGTGTACAATAGAAGACTTCATGATACTTATTGTAAAAAATATAAAGTATTGAAATCTGCTTGATTATGAAAGATAGTGGTACACTTAAGCAAGTGAGATAAGCAAAAACAACACACCCCCAACTTTAATACAGAAAAAGCAAGAGAGTTCCAGAAAAACATCTACTTCTGCCTTATTGACTATGCCAAAGCCTTTGACTGTGTGGATTACAACAAACTGTGGAAAATTCTGAAACAGATGGGAATACCAGACCTCCTTAGCCATCTCATGAGAAATCTGTATCCAGGTCAAGAAGCAACAGTTAGAACTGGACATGGAACAATGAACTGGCTCTAAATTGGGAAAGGAGTAAGTCAAGGCTGTATACTGTTACCCTGCTTATTTAACTTCTAAGCAGAGTACACCATGCAAAATGCCAGGTAGATGAAGCACAAGCTGGAATCCAGATTGCTGGGAGAAATATCAATAACCTCATATATGAGATGACACCACCCTTATGGCAGAAAGTGAAGAGGAACTGAAGAGCCTCTTGATGAAAGTGAAAGTGGAGAATGAAAACTCCACCTAAAACTCAACATTTAAAAAACTAAGATCATGGAACCTGGTCCCATCACTTCATGGCAAATAGATGGGGAAACAATGGAAACAGTGAGAGACTTTATTTTCTTGGGCTCCAAAATCACTGCAGATGGTGACTGCAGCCATGAAATTAAAAGACGCTTGCTCCTTGGAAGAAAATCTATGACCAACCTAGACAGCATATTAAAAAGCAAAGACACTACTTTGCCAACAAAGGTCCATCTAGTTAAAGCTATGGTTTTTCCAGTAGTTATGTGTGGATGTGAGAGTTGGACTATAAAGAAAACTGAATGCCAAAAATTGATGCTTTTCAACTGTGTAGAAGACTATTGAGAGTCCCTTGGACTGCAAGAAGATCAGATCAGTCCATCCTAAAGGAAATCAGTCCTGAATATTCATTGAAAGGACTGATCCTAAAGTTAAAGCTCCAATACTTTGGCTACCTGATGTGAAGAACTGACTCAGTGGAAAAGACCCTGAGGCTGTGAAAGATTGAAGGCAGCAGGAGAACAGGACAACAGAGGATGAGATGGTTGGATGGCCTCACCAACTCAATGGACATGAGTTTGAGCAAGCTCTGGGAGTTGGTGATGGACAGGTACCCTGGCTTGCTGCAGTCCATGAGGTGGCAAAAAGTAAGACATGACTGAGCAACTGAATTGAACGGAACTGAACTGGAACTTAAAAAGCTACACATTTTTTTGGCTACATTTTGCATTAGAAAGTTCAGATGTTTAGTTTGGAGTGAGAAGGAAGAGTGTGTTTGGATTTAGACATCCATAGAGAGAGAAACGTATTTGCAAACACACAGCTATACTGTAATATTTCTATTCTCAGTAGTACTGACATTCTGGATTATTTTTCTTTTGGTTATCACATGTTGTTCTGTGCCCTGGAGAATTAGGAGCATCCTTGAGTTCTACAACAAGATGCCAATTGGTATCTGGGTGAAGAACTCTGGCAAGAAGCTACAATGATTCAAGAAAATGAACAGACATATTTGTTTTTAAGTGATCAGAGGTAGATGTGAAAATAAAAAAGAAAAAGTTAAGGGGAATTTTTTAAACATTTCCTCCCAAGCCTTTTAAAATAAGATATATACTAAATGATAATAGGTTTTGAAAATGGGTATCTGTTATTGGGCACATGATTCTAGTGAGAAATTCTTTGGCAGAGGAAAATTAAAATGATGCTCTTTAAATGAAATGAGTCTCCAAAATAAGAAGCTATTTTAAGCAAAGCATTATTGGTCAACAGTGACTGGCTCATAATGTTGCTTCCATATTTGCTGCCTGTGTCAGGGAATGAATGGTATGCCCTGCCAATTAGTGACAGTATATAAAGATCCAAGGGAAGGAGAAGACACACACACACTTCAGAAACATCGCCTTGCAGTCCACCTGAACCCTCTTGCCTTGACAACATGTGTTGTAACTACTACGGCAACTCCTGTGGCTACGGCTGTGGAAAGAGCTACAGCTGTGGGTTCAGCCCCTATTATGGCTGTGGTTATGGAAGTAGATATGGCTGTGGATACGGCTCAGGATACGGCTGTGGATATGGGACAGGATATGGCTGTGGATTTGGCCCCTATTATGGCTGTGGCTACGGAACCAGATATGGCTGTGGATATGGCTCTGGCTATGGCAGCTACTGGCCAGTTTGCTACAGGAGATGTTATTCTTGCTTATAGAACAGCACTAACTAAGCCCTTTTTGTTTCTGAGATGAAGCATCTAAAGATAATGCCGATTCATGGATTTATAACCCACGATTTCCACTTGCAAGAAATCACATGCCTGACAGAAGCTTTGACCTGTAAATACCCACTTCAGATTGGTGTCTTTGAGCCCTGAATCTTCTTGGTAGTATCTCTGACTCTTTTGCAAATGTTACTCTTTATTCTCTGATTCTCTGTTACGACTGTATTGATGATCCTAACAAAATCACTTGTTCTTAATAAAAATGGTTCATTGTTTCTATCAAATCTCTGCGTACTTGCTTGGGAATTAGTCTTTTTCCAGGCATTGTAGACTCAGTTGAAAATTGGGCAAACGTGATGCATGTAGTTTGAGCTCTTCTTTGATATAATGCAAACATTTCTTTCATATCTGTGTCAGAAGTAATGTCTTCTCCACCTGTTTCTTGTATCTTATGTTCTCAAGTACTCACATACCCAAGCACAAATCTCCCAGTATTTCTGAACTGTGCTTTGTAAATCCCACTGTGTCTAGGATGGAACTAAAGGGCAAAGAGGAGGAAGAATGCCACTTTCTTCAGGAAGTTGATGCAAAGTCCAAAGTAGACAAAAGACGACCTGAGAGCTTAAAAGAATGGAAGAGACACTCTCCAGGTTCATGAGAATTAGCATTAGATACAGGAATTAAGAACACAAGCATTAGGAACTAAGCAACAGAAAAGTAATAATAGAAATATACTCATATGTCTGTTTTGATGTAATTGCCTATGTATTTGCATATACCGAGGTTGAGGAAATTGATTTCAATCACTTAACTGACAGTTTTGAATATTTTTGAAAGGGTGTCAAATTAGACAGTGAAGGCAATGTAGGTAAATTAAAGACAAGCCTCTTGCTTTCAGTGTTTATAATCCAGCATGTACATATAGAAAAACAAACAGCATAAATAATTCAGATAATTTGAAACTGACAATTGGAGTGGAGGGAATAAAATAGCTAAATGCAAAAGAGAGTAAAAGTTGTATTAAAGAGCTACTTCAGGGAGGTATTTTGAACTTGTGACAAATGAGCTGATGTGAATCGCAAAGAAAGGGCAGTAGCAAGTGTAAATGGGAGAAAATTTATGAAGTTTTGTAACAATATGATTTGTTAGGCAGGCATGAGATAATTCACACATCTAGAAAAGAGTTTTCATCAAGTAACTCCTAACATATCTTCAAAATCTGAAACGTTGTGACTCCCTTAGTTAAAGAGGGCTTCCTTGGTAGCTCAGACAGTAAAGAATCTGCCTGCAGCGCAGACCTGGGGTCAATACTTGGGTTGGGAAGACCCCCTGCAGAAGGCAATGACTATCCAACCCAATACTCCTGCCTGAAGTATCCCATGGTTAGAGGAGCCTGGCGGGCTACAGTCCATGGGGTTGCAAAGAGTTGGACACATCTGGACAACTAACACTTTCATACTTTTACTAGTTAAAGAACACTTGAGACATTCAGCTCAGTGAAATGACAAAATGGTGATAACCAATCCAAATATCTATTAGTTTGTAAATGACACACAAATATTTGAACAGAAATTTGATTTAATCTATCAATTTTTTATTAGAGAAATATTAATTGAACCCACCTTATATGCTAGGTATTATAACCAGAGCTGGTTATTCCATGATGCACAGAATAGAGGCGGTTCTTCAGGCATTATTAGGTATGGAGAGGCTTGAGTGAAAAGGTTTAGAAATAATGCAATAAAGATGGAAGACTTTTCAGTAAACCAGGGGAATTGTGGCCAGAAATTCTGCTTTGGCAGCAGCATTGAAAAGCAAAGTGTCATACTACCTAAAGCAATCTATAGATTCAATGCAATCCCTATCAAGCTACCAATGGTGTTTTTCACAGAGCTAGAACAAATAATTTCACAGTTTGTATGGCAATACCAAAAACCTTGAATAGCCAAAGCTATCTTGAGAAAGAAGAATGGAACTGGAGGAATCAACCTGCCTGACTTCAGGCTCTACTACAAAGCCACAGTCATCAAGACAGTATGGTACTGGCACAAAGACAGAAATATAGATCAATGGAACAAAATAGAAAGCCCAGAGATAAATCAATGCACCCATGGGCACCTTATCTTTGACAAAGGAGGCAAGGATATACAACGGATAAAATACCATCTCTTTAACAAGTGGTGCTGGGAAAACTGGTCAACCACTTGTAAAAGAATGAAACTAGAACACTTTCTAACACCATACACAATAAACTCAAAATGGATTAAAGATCTAAACATAAGACCAGAAACTATAAAACTCTTAGAGGAGAACATAGACAAAACACTCTCCGACATACATCACAGCAAGATCCTCTATGACCCACCTCCCAGAATATTGGATATAAAAGCAAAAATAAACAAATGGAATCTAATTAAAATTAAAAGCTTCTGCACAACAAAGGAAACTATAAAGCAAGGTGAAAAGGTAGCCTTGAGAATGGGAGAAAATAATAGCAAATGAAGCAACTGACAAACAACTAATCTCAAAAATATACAAGCAACACCTGCAGCTCAATCCCAGAAAAATAAACGACCCAATCAAAAAATGGTCCTAAGAATTAAATAGACATTTCTCCAAAGAAGACATACAGATGGCTAACAAACACAGGAAAAGATGCTCAACATCATTCATTATCAGAGAAATGCAAATCAAAACCACAATGAGGTATCATTTCACACCAGTCAGAATGGCTGTGATCCAAAATCTACAAGCAATAAATGCTGGAGAGGGTGTGGAGAAAAGGGAACCCTCTTACACTGTTGGTGGGAATGCAAACTAGTACAGCCACTATGGAGAACAGTGTGGAGGTTCCTTAAAAAACTGGAAATAGAACTGCCATAGGACCCAGCAATCCCACTGCTGGGCATACACACCGAGGAAACCAGAATTGAAAGAGACATGTGTACCACGCTGTTCATCACAGCACTGTTTATGATAGTCAGGACATGGAAGCAACCTAGACATCCATCAGCAGATGAGTGGATAAGAAAGCAGTGGTACATATACACAATGGAGTATTACTCAGCCATTAAAAAGAATACATTTGAATCAGTTCTAATGAGGTGAATGAAACTGGAGCCTACTATACAGAGTGAAGTAAGCCAGAAAGAAAAACACCAATACAGTATACTAATACATATATATGGAATTTAGAAAAATGGTAACGACAACCCTGTATGCAAGACAGCAAAAGAGACACAGATGTATAGAACAGTCTTTTGGACTCTTTGGGAGAGGGGGAGTGGGATGATTTGGAATAATGGCATTGAAGCATGTATAATATCTTATAAGGAACGAATTGCCAGTCCAGGTTCAATGCAGGATACAGGAAGCTTGGTGCTGGTGCCCTGGGATGACCCAGAGGGATGGTACGGGGAGGGAGGTGGGAAAAGGGTTCAGGATGGGGAACACCCATCCGGTACACCCTTGGCTGATGCATGTTGATGTATGACAAAACCAATACAATATTGTAAAGTAAAAAAAAAATAATAATTTAAAAATAAATAAATAAATAAACATTATATGTATCTGAACACACACACACACACACACAAAGAAAAGAAAAGCGTCTACTGTAGAGAATTTGTGAAGCAAACTTAAAATTTCAAATAGCAATGAGGACTGAAAAGGTAAGAAAACTGAAGCATAATGGTGATTGGAATGAGGATATATTTTCTTTATGCCTATCATTCGTGATTCAACATAGCAGAGTCATAAGATTATACCAGTGATCAATAGAAGAAAAAAAAACTCGAAATGATTTCTCAGCTGAAGGAAAAATGCCTAATATTGAAAACTCTCAGAAATGAAATCATAAGCTTGGTGAAAGTTCCTTCTGAAGGCATTCAATAAAGTACTGGATCACCACTCATCTCACTGTTGTTGAAATTTGAGTGTGCAATAGAAGATTTCATGGTTCTTATTGTAAAAAGTAATAAGTATTGGAATCTGCTTGATTATGAAAGATTATGAAAGGTACACCTAAGCAAGTGAGATAAACAAAAATAACTTTAAAATGGAACAATTGACAGTGCTAGTCAGTCAATTGGCACTGTAAAATCTAATGAGATTTTGAATTTATAGATCAAAATGGGGAGAACTGATACATTTGCAATATGCTAATGGGTCTAATCTGTCTAATTGCTACTTAGATCTTCTTCAGTTTTTCTTAATAATTTTCTGTAGTTTTTAGTGTAGAGGTTTGTATATATATTATAAAATATATTCATAGGAATTTGGTGGGTTTTAATGATATTATGAGTAATAAATACATTAAATTGTTTACTTTTGTAAGTTCCTATGTTGCAAATAAGTGAAAATTCAACTGAAAAAACTAAAATGAAATAGAACAAGCAAGAGAGTTCCAGAAAAACATCTACTTCTGCTATATTGTCTTTGCCAAAGCCTTTGCACAGATCACAATAAACTGAGGAAAATATTTCAAGAGATGGGAATACCAGACCACCTTGCCTGCCTCTGGAAAAACCTGTATGCAGGTCAAGAAGCAGCAGGTAGAACTGGACATGGAACAATGAACTGGTTCCAAATTGGGAAAGCAGTAAGTCAAGGCTTTATACTGTCATCCTGCTTATTTATCTTCTAAGCAGAGTAGATCATTCAAAACGCGAGGCTGGATGAAACACAAGCTGGAATCAAGATGGTAACAATAACCCTGTGTACAAGACAGCAAAAGAGACACTGATGTATAGAACAGTCTTATGGACTCTGTTGGAGAGGGAGAGGGTGGGAAGATTTGGGAGAATGGCATTGAAACATGTATAATATCCTGTATGAAACGAGTTGCCAGTCCAGGTTCGATGCACAATACTCGATGCTTGGGGCTGGTGCACTGGGACGACAAAGAGGGAGGGTAGGGGAGGGAGGAGGGAGGAGGGTTCAGGATGGGGAACACATGTATACCTGTGGCGGATCCATTTCGATATTTGGCAAAACTAATACAATATTGTAGAGTTTAAAAATAAAATTAAAAAAAAGGTTAGTGGGAGACATATAAATAATCTCAGATATGCAGATGACACCACCTTTATGGCAGAAAGTGAAGAGGAACTGAAGAGCCTCTTGATGAAAGTGAAAGAGGAGAATGAAATGGCTGGCTTAAACTCAACATTCAGAAAGCAAAGATCATGCAATGTGGTCCCATCATTTCATGGCAAATAGATGTGGAGACAATGGAAACAGTGAGAGACTTCATTTTCCTGGGCTCCAAAATTACTGCAGATGGTGATTGTAGCCATGAAAGCAGAAGATGCTTGCTCACTGGAAGAAAAGCTGTGACCAACCTAGACAGCATATGAAAAAGCATAGACACGACTTTGCTGAGAAAAGTCCATCTAGTCAAAGCTATGGTTTTTCCAGTAGTCATGTATGGATGTGAGTGTTGGATTATAAAAAGAACTGAATGCCAAAGGACTGATGCTTTTCAACTGTGTTGTTCAAGAAGACTCTTGAGAGTCCCTTGGACTGCAAGGAGATCCAACCAGTCCATCCTAAAGGAAATCAGTCCTGAATATTCATTGGAAGGACTGATGCTGAAGCTGAAGCTCCAGTACTTTAACTACCTGGTGTGAAGAACTGACTCATTTGAAAAGACCCTGATGCTGGGAAAGATTGAAGGCAGGAGGAGAAGGGGACAACAGAGGATGAGATGGTTGGATGGCCTCACCGACTCAATGGACATGAGTTTGAAGAAGGTCTGTTAGTTGGTGATGGACAGGGAACCCTGGCTTGCTGCATTCCATGAGGTCACAAAGAATCAGGCATGACTGAGCAACTGAACTGAACTGAACTGTACTGAAACTTTTAAAAGCTACACTTTTTTTCCCCCTACATGATTGGCAATAGAAATTTCAGATGTGTAGCTTTGAGTGAGAAGGAAGAGTAGGTTTGGATTTAGACATCCATAGAGAGAAGAAACTTATTTGTAAACACACAGGTATACTGTAATGTTTCTATTCTCAGTACTACTGACATTCTTGATTATTTTTCTTTTAGTTATTACATGTTGATCTGTGCCCTGGAGTATTAGTAGCATCCTTGGTTTCAATATGCTGTGGACATGGAACAACAGACTGGTTCCAAATAGGAAAAAGGGGTATGCCAAGGCTGTATATTGTCACCCTGTTTATTTAACTTATATGTAGAGTACATCATGAGAAACACTGGGCTGGAAGAAGCACAAGCTGGAATCAAGATTGCCTGGAGAAATATCAATAACCTCAGATATGCAGATGACACCACCCTTATGGCAGAGTGAAGAAGAACTAAAGAGCTTCTTGATGAAATTGAAAGTGGAGAGTGAAAAAGTTGCCTTAAAGCTCAATATTCAGAAAACTAAGATCATGGCATCCGGTCTCATCACTTCATGGCAAATAGATGGGGAAACAGTAGAAACGGTGTCAGACTTTATCTTTTAGGGCTCCAAAATCACTGTAGATGGTGATTGCAGCCATGAAATTAAAAGACACTTACTCCTTGGAATGAAAGTTATGACCAACCTACACAGCATATTAAAAAGGAGACACAGTACTTTGCCAACAAAGGTCCATCTAGTCAAGGCTATGGTTTTTCCAGTAGTCATGTATGAATGTGAGAGTTGGACTGTGAAGAAAGCTGAGTGCCGAAGAATTGATGCTTTTGAGCTGTGGTGTTAGAGAAGACTATTGAGAGTCCCTTGGTCTACAAGGAGATCCAACCAGTCCATCCTAAAGGAGATCAGTCCTGGGTGTTCAGTGGAAGGACTGATGTTGAACCTGAAACTCCAATACTTTGGCCACCTGATCAAAGAGCTGACTCATTTGAAAAGAACCTGATTCTGTGGAAAATTGAAAGCAGGAGGAGAAGGGGATGACAGAGGATGAGATGGTTGGATGGCATCACTGACTCAGTGGGCATGAATTTGGACAAATTCAGGGAGTTGGTGATGGACAGGGAGGCCTCATGTGCTGCAGTCCTTGGGGTTGCAAAGAGTCGGACACAACTGAGTGACTGAACTGAACTGAACCGATATCTATATTTATGTATGAATCTCTCCTCTATCCATCCAATGAGCCTAGTTCTCAGTGAATTCATAATTTTATGTAGGAGTAACATAGTAGGATTTAAAGAAGAAATGAAGTAATTGTTTTTGTAGTCAAGTGTTATGAAAGTTATAAAATAAGGAAGGTTATTAGTGTTATGAGAGTCAGGAAAGAGTTCTGAGAAGATGGGGCACTAGACATGAGGCTTGAGTAGGAACTGGCCAGTCAGATAAGGGAGTGGGACAACAAGTCTTTCTGTGCATTTATTACCACCAGTGGAGGTGTGTAATCACTAAGCAGATGTAGAGAGGAACACTCAGACTTTTCTTTTTCTCTTCAGATATTGAGAGCACAGCACATACTGCTTCCATAAGCAGGAAAGGGCCTGGCCAGGAGGAGCATATGGCAGTGAGCTCACTAGCAGAAGACTATGAAAACTTGGCTCTGACACTCAGTTGCTGTGTGATTTCAAGATAGTGACTTAATCACTCTGAGCCTCAGCATCTTTCTCCCAATAGTTGTTTGTCAAGACCCACTCTATTTATTTTAAGAGGATGTGAAAATGAATTGAGATAATGTGTAAAAAGACATTTTACAACATGCAATAGAGATGAACTGGTTTGGTTCAGTTCAGTTCAGTTCAGTCATTCAGTTGTTTCCAACTCTTTACAACCCAATGAACCAGGCCTCTTCAACGCCAGGACTCCCTGTCCATCACCAATTCCTGGAGCTTACCCAAACTCATGTCCATTGAGTTGGTGATGACATCCAACCATCTCATCCTCTGCCATCCTCTCTTCTCCTCCTGCCCTCAATTTCCCCAGCATCAGGGTCTTTTCAAATGAGTTAGCACTTCACATCAGTTGGCCAAAGTATTGGAGTTTCAGCTTCAAAATCAGTCCTTCCAATGAATACCCAGGTCTGATCTCCTTTAGAATGAACTGGTTGGATCTCCTTGCCATCCATGGGACTCACAAGAGTCTTCTCCAACACCACAGTTCAAAAGCATCAATTATTCTGCACTCAGCTTTCTTTACAGTCCAACTTTCACATCCATACATGACCACTGGAAAAACCATAGCCTTGACGAGACAGACTTTTGTTGGCAAAGTACTGTGTCTCCTTTTTAATATGCTGTCTAGGTTGGTCATAACTTTCTTCCAAGATGTAAGCATCTTATAATTTCATGGCTGCAATCACCATCTGCAGTGATTTTGGAGCCCAGAAAAATAAAGTCTGACACTGTTTCCACTGTTTCCCCATCTATTTGCCATGAAGTGACAAGACCAGATGCCATGGTCTTAGTTTTCTGAATGTTGAGCCTTAAGCCAACTTTTTCACTTTCCTCTTTCACTTTCATTTAGACGCTCTTTAGTTCTTTTTCACTTTCTGCCGTAAGGGTGGTGTCATCTGCATATCTGAGGTTACTGATATTTCTCCCAGCAATCTTGATTCCAGCTTGTGCTTCTTCTAGCCCAGTGTTTCTCATGATGTACTCTACATATAAGTTAAATAAGCAGGGTGACAATATACATCCCTGACGTACTCCTTTTCCTATTTGGAACCAGTCTGTTGTTACATATCCAGTTCTAACTGTTGCTTCCTGACCTGCATATAGGTTTCTCAAGAGGCAGGTCAGGTGGTCTGGTATTCCCATCTCTTTCGGAATTTTCCACAGTTTATTGTGACCCACACAGTCAAAGGCTTTGGCATAGTCAATAAAGAGTACATGTTTTTCTGGAACTCCCTTGCATTTTCGATGATCCAGCGGATGTTGGTAATTTGATCTCTGGTTCCTCTGCCTTTTCTAAATCCAGCTTGAACATCTTGAAGTTCACGGTTTGCATATTGCTGAAGCCTGGCTTGGAGAATTTTGAGCATTACTTTACGAGCATGTGAGATGAGTGCAGTTGTGCGGTAGTTTGAACATTCTTTGGCATTGCCTTTCTTTAGGATTGCAATGAAAAGTAACCTTTTCCAGTCCTGTGGCCACTGCTGAGTTTTCCAAATTTGCTGGCATATTGAGGGAAACACTTTAACAGCATCATCTTTTAGGATTTGAAAGAGTTCAAATGGAATTCCATTACCTCCACTAGCTTTGTTCGTAGCGATGCTTCCTAAGGCCCACTTGACTTCACATTCCAGGATGTCTGGCCCTAGGTGAGTGATCACACCATCCTGATTATCTGGGTCATGAACATCTTTTTTGTCAGTTCTTCTGTGTATTCTTGCCACCTCTTCTTAATATCTTCTGCTTCTGTTAGGTCCATACCATTTCTGTCTTCTTTTGAGCCCAAGTTGCATGAAATATTTCCTTGGTACATGTAATTTTCTTGAAGAGATCTCTAGTCTTTCCTGTTCTATTTTCTCCTTCTATTTTTTGCGTTGATCACTGAGGAAGGCTTTCTTATCTCTCCTTGCTATTCTTTGGAACTCTGCATTCAAATGGGTATATCTTTGCTTTTCTCCTTTGCTTTTCGCTTCTGTTTCACAGCTATTCATAAGGCCTCTTCAGACAGCCATTTTGCTTTTTTCCATTTCTGTTTGTTGGGGATGGTCTTGATTCCTTTCTCATGTACAATGTCACTAAGTCCGTTCATAGTTCATCAGGCACTCTGTCCATCAGATCTAGTCCTTTAAATCTATTTCTCACTTTCACTGTATATTTAAGGGATTTGATTTAGGTCATACCTGAATGGTTTAGTGGTTTTCCACACTTTCTTCAATTGAAGTTTGAATTTGGCAATAAGGAGTTCATGATCTGAGCCACAGTCAGGTCCTGGTCTTGTTTTTGCTGAATGTATAGAGCTTCTCCAACTTTGTCTACAAATAATATACCTTTCTTAGTGCTTTATTTTCAAGTGTCTAACACAGAGTGTCTGGGAAGCATCTCTTCTATTCCATTACTCCTGCAGAAAATCAGATTGTCTGTCCTGCACCTGGACTTTGTCATGACCGCCTGAATGCGTGTCATTCCTCCTCCACTGTCTCCTCCAGCTCCATTCTTGACACAGTGAGATTTGCATGGTTCAGCATGGTTCTGAAATACTGTGAGATTTGTGCTTCTGTATGTGAGAGCCTGAGCATGTGAGATACAAGAAATACATGGAGAAGGTATTATTTTTGGTGAAAATACAAGAAGAAATGCTTGTATTATATCAAAGAACTCAAGGTTCAAGCACCCTGTTAGCCCAGTCTTCGAAAGAGGCCATAGCACCTGAAGAAAGACTAATTCACAGAGATTTGTTAGAAACAATGAGCCATTTTTATTGAGAAAAAGGGGTTATCCAAGCTTTAGAATGTTAGGATCATTAACACAATCATAACAGAGACTCAGAGATTAAGGGAGTAAAGGCTAAAATTTGGAAGAGTCAGATGATATCACCATTGAACTTCAGACTTCAAGGATGTCAATCTAAAAATGGGTAGTTGGAGGTCAAAGCCTCTGTCACGCATACAATTTCTTGCAAGTACAAATCATGGGTTACAGATCCTCGAAGCAGTATTATCTTTAGATTCCTCATTTCAGAAGCAGACTAGGCTAAATGGTGATCTTCTACCAGCAAGAATAACATCTTCTGTAGCAAACTGGCCAGTAGCTGCTATAGCCAGAGCCGTATCCACAGCCGTATCTGGTTCCATAACCACAGCCGTAATAGGGGCTAAATCCACAGCCATATCCTGTCCCATATCCACAGCCATATCCTGAGCCATATCCACAGCCGTATCTACTTCCATATCTACAGCCGTATCTACTTCCATATCCACAGCCATAATAGGGGCTGAACCCACAGCTGTAGCTCTTTCCACAGCCATAGCCACAGGAGTTGCCGTAGTAGTTACAACACATGTTGTCAAGGCAAGAGGATTCAGGTGGCCTGCAAGAGGATGTTTCTGAAGTGTGTGTGTCTCCTCCCCATGGACCTTTATATACTGTCAGTAATTGGCAGAGCATACCATTCATTCCCTGACATAGACAACAAATATGGAGGCAACATTATGAGCCAGTCACATCACCACTGACAATCACTAAAGTTTGCTTAAAATAGCTCATTATTTGGGAGACTCCTGTTTCATTTTAAGAGCTTCACTTTAATTTGTTCTGCTGACAAACTGTCTTAGTAGAATCGTGTGACCCAAAGCTGATCATTTTCAAAATCTCCTCTCATTTAACAGATACCTTATAAAGCAAGCTTGTTGGGGAATGTCAGACAATTTTGCCTCCTTTTCTCTCTCAGTTTTCCAAAATACCTGCTTCTGACCACAGGAAAAGGAATATTCCTGTCTCCTTTCCTAAATCATTGCAACTTCCTCTCCATTTTCTCCTACCCTTTCTGCATTCCTTACCCCTGCCTTGTCCGACTCTCCTCAAATCCTAAGAATCTGATCACTATCTGATAATTCAAAATGAACTCCATTCCCGGAAAGAGTGAAGACTTACAGGCGTGGAGACAGTATGCTGCATGTGTTCCTTCTTGTATTTTCTTCCTCCATGCACCAGGCAATGGAAGGTCCTGTTCACGTGGGGCAGCCCTCTTTTTCTCTCTTTTTTGTAGCTACCTGAGTCTCACCATTGAGGAGACTTTAACAGTTTAACCAACTTTATTTGGCTGAAGAATCAGAAGTCCTCAGTTAGACCAGAAACTCATTTTTTTTTTCACTTTAAGCCTTATCAGAGTTTTGTGTTATGAGACGTTAGTCCATTCCCCTCCCTCAATCATTCTTGCCTTTTTCTATCACTACTCTTCCTTACACATTTAGTTCAAAGGCTAAAGGTAAGTGGGGTCACTCTGATACTTACAGCAAAAGCCCATCTTCAGTTCCTAGTATATTCATGACATCAAGTACCACAAAACTCACTTTTATCCTTATTCATATGTACATTAATCAGAAGTTCTCAACCTTCTACAAAAATGTTCATTGTGATTTTGAAATATAATATGTCTCCTTTCTTCTAAATAATCCTCTCTAACACACTTACCTTTTTGACATGTAAAAGAGGGAAATTAGTATCATTTCTTCTGCTGTTAATATTTTTCTTGCCACCAAATTTCTTGGCTTAAAAAAAATCTATTTGTACATCAAAATTCAGATCTGTAATCAGCTCCTGTGAGATGCCTTTCCTCTGTGTTATTGTCTGAACTGGATCATCCTCCTCTTGGTCCTGGGGCTTCCCTAGTGGCTCAGGAAAGAATCTGCTTGCAATGCAAGAGATGTAGGTTTGATCCCTGGGTCTGGAAGATCCCCTGGAGGAGGAAATGGCACCCCCTCCAGTGTTCTTGCTTGGGAAATCCCAAGAACAGAAGGGGCCTGGCGGGCTATACAGTCCAAAGGGTTGCAAAGAGTCTGACATGACCTAGCAACTAAGCCACCACCCCCAGCACCTCCTGGCTCTTATGCTCAGACACATGTCAAAGCACTTGTCAAAGTTTATTAAAACTATGTCTTGCCTCACTAATTGAAATGTAACTTTATACCAAACATTCAACCTTTCATGACCAAACATTCAGTCATGTTGCTTTGTTTGTTGGGGTAGGGGGGCATTTTTTCTTTTTCTTTTTTTTTTTGCTTATCTTGGTTTCCATGTTTTATTTAAATCAACTTTTTTAGAATCTGGCAGACTCCAAAATTTAGATTATTTTTCACTGCAACAACCATGAAATCTGAATTGGAAGGGAGTATAAAGTCAAGATCATTCTTTCCACCGGATATACTTGAATTTGACAACAAAGGAATAAGTGGTGATCGAGTACTTTACTGAATGCCTTTAATAGGGATTCTCACAAGGCTGCCAACTTCAATTTTTGAGAAGTTTCATTATCAGACATGTTTCCTCCAGTTGAGAAATCATTCTACCGATTTTTCTGATATTGGTCACTGGTCTAATCTGAACACTCTGCTGTTTCATCCCTAACCATAAACATAAAAAACATATAATCCCATTCCATTTTTCTTATCCTTCAGTTTCTTACCTTTTCTGTCCACGTTGAAATTCAAAACTATAAATTCTACTTGACAAATTCTCTGGTACAGACAACGTTACTTTACAGTGTCAAAGCCAAAACATTCTCTGGTCACAGTATCCCTGGATTATTGAAAAACTCTTTTATCTTTATTGCATTATTTCTAATACCTTTCCACTCAGGTCTCTTTATACCATTTTAAAACAGTAAAGACAACTCCTATTCTGTGCATCCTTGAATAACCAACTCTGAGTATAGTCCCTGATAATTTGGACTCAATATTCTTCCATAAAAATGGATGAATCAAATCAAACATATATTCAAACATTGGAGAGCCACATATACTGTAAAGACATTTGATTATATGATTAAATTGTCTAAACGCAAATTTCTTCTTTCTAAAATGAGGTCTACCTATTTTTACATAATTGTTTTCCTTATGTTTCATACCTATTTAGTGTTCTGGTCAGGAATTTTACTCAATAAATGCTATTCCCTTCATCTCACTTCCTTTTTTATTTTTCCCCTCTTGGCTATATATATTTATTTTTGTGATTATCATTTAATACATGTTATTTAAGTATGCACTTTTTAGGTCCAAACATAAATTTTAATTTTAAATATTTTTTTTTTTTTTTGCAGTGGCAAGGTGGACCTAAAAATTCTTATACAGAGTGAAGTAAGTCAGCCAGTGAAAGACAAACATATAATACTGCTTTCTTTATATTTATAAGAAATCTAAAAATAATAGTACAAATGAATCTATTTATAAAACAGAAATAGAGTCACGGAAGTAGAAAACAAGCATGGTTACCAAGGGGTGGGGAGGGGAAGGGGGGATAAACTGGGAGGTTGAGAATGACATATTTACACTACTATATATAAAATAGATAACTAATAAAAATGTACTGTATAGCACAGGGAACTCTACCCAATATTCTGTAATGACCTATATAAGAATAGAATCTATAAAAGGAGTGGATATAGGTATATATATAACTGATTCACTTTGCTGTATAGCAGAAACTAGCACAACATTGTAAATCGACTATTGGAGCCCCCAAAAAATAAAGTCTGACACTGTTTTCACTGTTTCCCCATCTATTTCCCATGAAGTGATGGGACCAGATGCCATGATAGAACCATTCAATTTCAGCTTCTTCCGCATTAGTGGTTGGGATACAGACTTGGATTACAGTGATACTGAATGGTTGACCTTGGAAATGAACAGAGATCATTCTGTCATTTTTGAGAGTTTACCCAAGTACTGCATTTCAGACTCTTCTGTTGACTTAAGAGGGCTACTCCATTTCTTCTAAGGGATTCTTGGCCCTAGTAGTAGGTATAATGGTCATCTGAACTAAATTAGCCCATTCCAGTCCATTTTTGTTCACTGATTCCTAAAATGTTGATGTTCACTCTTGCCATCTCCTGTTTCAGTCAGTTCAGTCACTCAGTTGTGTCTGACTCTTTGCGACCCCATGGACTGCAGCATGCCACGCTTTCCTGTCCATCACCAACTCCTGGAGCTTGCTCAAACTCATGTCCATTGAGTCGGTGATGCTGTCCAACCATCTCATTGTCTGTACCCCCCTTCTCCTCCTGCCTTCAATCTTTCCCAGCTAATCAGGGTCTTTTCCAATGAGTCAGCTCTTTGCATCAGGAGGCCAAAGTGTTGGAGTCTAGCTTCAGCATCAGTCCTTCCAATGAACACTCAGGACTGATTTCAGTCACTTGCAATTTACCTTGAGTCATGAACCTAACATTCCAGGTTCCTATACAATATTGTTCCTTACAGCATCCATCTTTACTTCCATCACCAATCACATCCACAGCTGGGCGTTCTTTTCTTTTTGGCTCTGTCTCTTCATTCTTCCTGGAGTTATTTCTCCACTCTTCTCCAGTAGCATGTTGGGCACCTACTGACCTGGGGAGATCTTCTTTCAATGTCATGTCTTTTTGCCTTTCTGTACTATTCATGGGGTTCTCAAGACAAGAATACTGAAGTGGTTTGCCATTCTCTTCTCCAGTGGACCATGTTTTTTCTGAACTCTCTGCTATGACCAATCTATCCTGGATGGTCCTACATGGCATGGCTCATAGTTTCAATGAGTCTGTTCCTAACTGTTGCTTCTCAACCTACATACAGATTTCTCAGAGGGCAGTAAGGTGGTATGGTATTCCCATTTCTTTAAGAATTTTCTACAGATTTTTGTGATCCACACAGTAAAAGGCTTTGGCATAGTCAATAAATCTGCAGATTCAGTAGCAATCAAGTTTCAACTGGCAGAGATGAAGATGTTGCTATCTCATCTGCATGTCATGCATCATTACACAAAATCTGGTGTTGAGGTCCTTGAACCTAGGAGACCCCACAAAATGGCCCACAGCAGGGAAACTGACCTGTTGTCAAATTCAGCTCCAGAGTTAGGTTATACTCAGGATACAATTTGTCCAAGTGATGAAAAAAGATAGGACTATGCTCTGGGTTACACCAAGGTTAGTCTTACAAGCAGAGGAAGAGGATTTCAACACTTAAAGCTCTTTGAAAAATCTAACTTGTTTCCTTATATTCCTTATCATCAAAGATATGTCTGAAATAAAGAAGAATGTAATTTAGTAAGTGCATATAAAATAATTTATATATCCAGAAAAGGGTCTATCTTTTATTAGGCATGTATGAAATAATGTGTATATCCAGAGAAAGGTTTTCACAAACTAACACTTAATATAGCTTTGGCATCTGAAATATTAGGACTGTCACTCTTAGAGAATTTGATGCTATTAGCTTGAGTGAAATGAGAAAATAACAATAATGTTAGAAGAGACAGGGATAATAAAATTAGAGAAAATTTGTGTATGTGTGGGTAGTATGAGTTTAAGGAATGTTGGGAAAATGAAGATTTGGCTTCACATACATTATCATATCGGGTTTCCCAGGTGGTACTAGTAGTAAAGAATCCACCTGCCAATGCAAAAGACACAAGAGATGTAGGTTCAATTCCTGGCTTGGGAAGAAACCCCTGGAGTAGGAAATGGCAACCATCTCAAGTATTCTTGCCTGGAAAAATTCCATGGACTGGTGGGCTACAGTCTTTGGGGTTGCAAAGAGCCAGACACAACTGAGCACAAACTCACATACATACATATCTAATCATGTTATAGCAGAAAGGAAAGACCATTGCCATGAGTGAGTTCCTTCTGTAGTCAGGAAATGATTTAAACTTTAATACCCCTTTAAAAGGAAACACAAAATCCTTTTCTTTGGTGAGCTACTGCATACTGTAGAGGTTCTAAATTGTAAAACCCATTATTTGTTCTTTCAGTCAGTTAGAAAACCTTAAGGTTCATGTTGCAGATATGTACTATCATTTGGTATTGGGTACAGAGATGCAAAACACATTGTTCCTTCTAAGAATTCAAAATGTTCATTGGATACAAAATAGTAAATCATAGGTTCACATTAAAGCAGGTATATTTGCAGGTGTTATGGGGCAACTGAAGAAGAACTCAAGGGGGAAGCCTAAATCAGCCAGAATGTCAGAAGAGAAAGTTAGCTAAGAGTCATAAATTGCTTCCAAAGGAGAGGGTATATGAGCAGAGCTATAAAAGATGAGTTGAAATTGGTCAGTTATGTAAGAAGGAAAATAGAATTCAAGGCAGAGAAATTTAGAAAAAGAAATGAATAAATTACCAACTTATTTCTAGAGAAGTAATCACTACTGGAAAAGTTATAATCAACAGCTATAGAGGGGTCTTGAAGTTTTCTCACGCTGCTCAGCCCAGTATCATAGCCACTAGAGATATATCAGTATTGAGCACTTGAGAATGTTGCTAAGTGCAAAATGAAAGGGGCTATTAAGTGTAAAGTACAAGCCAGGTTTCAAGGATGTAGTGTAAAAATATTATGAAAGTTACAGTAAAATATCGCTTAGGTATTAAATAATATTTGCCTGTATTAGTTTAAATAAAATATGCTATAAAATTAATTTACCTGTTTCTTTTAATCTTTTTTAAATGTGACTCCAGGAGAATTAAACATTCTATACACATTTCATAGAATATATTTTACTCTACCATGTCATTTTAGGAGGTCTCGGCAAGCTGACCCAGAGAGGACTGTAGATCTGAAGAGAAGCCACCAGTAAAGGTGAGACAATCTGGCCACGTTATCAAGGTGTAAGCAGTGGATCATTCTGAACCAGTAAGACCACAGTAGTCAGTGCAAAAGACTTCAGGAGTGTTCCCAGTAAAGAAAAGTTCTCATCTTCTTCAGGAGATAACTTCTTCAGGAAAGATAAATGCCCGCTTCACACCATACACAATAGAAACTCCATATTTATTAAAATTCTAAACATGAAATTTAAATGTTAAAGTACTAGAAGATGGTATAGACTTTCAGCAATTTTATAACCTACAAAATTGTTCTGTGTTGGCTACAACATTGTTCTGTGTTCAGAAATCTTAAGCTTATTTTGAATTGATATCTATGTTCTTTGGCACAGGAAACATTGTCTTTAACTGTACTCCCTTGCAATAATACATCATTTCTTCAAGGACATACAAGTGATCATACTTAAAATAAGAAGGTTGTATAGACAGCAATTCAGTCCATGTTCCAGAGTTACACTATTTATGCTCAAGAATAAGCTCTATCAGTTACTGACTATGTAATTGATCACAGGCACATTCCCTAGCTTCTCTGAGCCTCAGTATATTCAAAGGTAGAATGGCAAATAGTTCTATATCAGGATTGTTGAGAGTACTAGATTAAATAAAATATGCAAAGCTATACCACTGTAAGAACTCAGTGCATTTTTGTTATTATATTTATTATTAGGTTGCTTAATATGAAAGTGTTAATATTTAATCACCTTTGTTGTTCATTTGCCCAGTCGTGCTCAACTCTTTGTGACCCCGTGGAAAGCAGCATGCCAGGCCTCTCGGTCCCTCACCATCTCCCAAAGTTTGCTCAAGTTCACGTCCCTTGCATTGGTGATGCCATCCAGCCATTCCATCCTCTGATGCCTTCTTCTCCTTCTGCTGTCTATCTTTTCCAGCATCAGGATCTTTTCCAATGAGTCAGCTCCCCAAAATACTGGAGCTTCAGCTGACAAAATACTAGAATTTCAGCTTCAGCATCAGTCCTTCCAACCAGTATTCAGGGTTGATTTCCCTTAAGGTTGACTGGTTTGAATTCCTTGCTATCCAAAGAGTCTTGCTGTCTCAGGAGTCTTTTACCACACCACAGTTCAAAAGCATCAATTCTTTGATGCTCCACCTTCTTTATGGTCAGCTTTCATAATCATACATGACTGCTGGAAAGACCATACCCTTGACTATAAAGATCTTTGTTGGCAGAGTAATGTCTCTGCTTTTCAACACACTGTCTGGGTCTATCATAGCTTTCCTGCCAAGAAGCAAATGTTTTCTGATTTCATGGTTGCAGTCACCATCCACAGTGAACCATGAAGAGGAAAACTGTCATGACTGCCACTTTTCCACCCTCTATTTTCCATGAGGTAACGGGGCTGGCTGCCATGACCTTAGTTTCTTTAATATAAGCTGGCTCTTTCACTGTAACCTACAAAAATGGCAATTTTATATGACTCAATCTTAGATAGTATCCTTATTGTCAATATCTTGAAAATCGCAGAACTTCAATCAATAATTTCAATTTTCTGTCAAATAATTAGGCACACTTCTGTTAGATGTTTTGAATATATGTCATATATACATATTCCATAGTCATATACTCTAACATACACCATGATACCAAGTAAAGTGAAATAATGTTTGTCATTGTGTTAGTAATAAATTAGTGGATTTGGACTATGAACCCTAATTGTGGAAATGAAAATGCTGACACCAGGTAAATAAGGAATGGGCAACTTTTGTGGTTATATGTCTGAGAGGAGAGACCAGTTAAAGTATGTTTATATTTTGGCTTTAGAAATTCAATGTTCATGTAGGATATAAGACGACTACAAGAACTGAAGTCAAGATTCAACCACCCATGGTTAAATAACTTCAGTACTTCTAAAATCCCTTGAAACTTGAATGAGATTGCAGGCTTGAGAAGAGTAAGACCAGAAGATGGATGGATAGATTGTCATTCTTAAAGAAATAGAACTACTTCTTAAGTGTTAGATGAATGAGTATTCTCATTCAAACACTTACTGAGCTCCTCATAAAGGACATTTCACTATATGCTAAGAACAGAGAGCTAAAATATTTCACCCCTGCTTTCTAAAGTATAGAAAAGACCAAAAAAACCCTACAAGTTACAAAGACCAGAATATTGTTATATTTATACACTAGAGTGGGAAATCAGAGGAAGAAATCAGAGGTGAGGTCAGGACCAAGAGGAAGTAGAGAGAAAATTCAAGAATCTTCCTGAAAAGGAAACAGACCTCTTTTAAAAATGGACAGAAGTTCTAAAAAGAAAACAGAATTCTTTTAAAAATGAATAGAAGTTGGTTGATTACAGTTGAAAAGAAATATCATTCTTAACAAGGGAAAGATAAAAGATTTATTTCGGAATATGTCCATAAGTCAGAACCTTATTGCAATAGCTATCAACTATCCTGGAGGATATGTTTTCACTAGTAGGCTTAAGTAGTAAGGTGGGTGCTGAGAATTCTAAGATGACCCCCAACGACACACTCTTGTATGATCCCCTCCTCTTCCATGAAGGAAGAAAGATCTGTAACTTGCCTCTAACCTTGGCAAAGATGATGGGGGTATCACTCTTGCAATTATGTTTAAGGTTGGTAGATAAAACACATCATGGATAAATTTGAATTTTAGATTTAAAAAATTGTTAAAACTGTTTGCAATTCTGTTTATTTATTCATTTTTTAAGTTATTTAGATATCTGATTTAAAAAAATTTTTTGTCTGTCCCCCCTACTAGAGCCCACCACAGAAATCAAAAAAGATCTAGGGACTCTGTTGGAGAGGGAGAGGGTGGGAAGATTTGGGAGAAGGGCATTGAAACATGTATAATATCGTGTATGAAACGAGTTGCCAGTCCAGGTTCGATGCACGATACTGGATGCTTGGGGCTAGTGCACTGGGATGACCCAGAGGGATGGTATGGGGAGGGAGGAGGGAGGAGGGTTCAGGATGGGGAACACATGTATACCTGTGATGGATTCATTTTGATATTTGGCAAAACTAATACAATTTTGTAAAGTTTAAAAATAAAATAAAATTAAAAAAAAAAGATCTAGTTATATGCAAAGATATGGATGAGTATTTTTCTAAGATACTATCTCTGGAGTAATTTACAACAGGCTTCCCTATTGTTCTTTAAACTATCTGGTAAATGGTGTGGTTGACTTGATTACCTGGATGTCATATCTGCATATCAGATAGTAGACGATACCAAGAATAGATCCCTTTGGAGTAGAAGTGAAAGGGAGAGAGGTATTATCAACCATACTTGATAGGAAGGACATGTAAACAAAACACTGAAATACATTTTAATTAGGACTTGAAGTGACATTGGGAATAATGAAAGATTCTGAAGCATGTGGATATTTTATAAGAGTAATTTCACAATGAAATGAGATAGATCAGCATAAAAAAGCAATAAGCTCCTTGTTGCAGCAAATACTCAAGCCTCCAGTGATTAGAAATGATGACTGTATCATAACAAAGAAGAACAAATACTCAATCTTGGTAATGAATTACCTGTGGACTTTGAGTAAATTTCCAAACCTCTTTGTACCTGGTTTTCTTATTAAAAGTTCCCTATCACTTTCACACTTTTATTATGATCAAATAGATTAAAATGTCTGAAAGAAATTTGTGATTTATCACAAAACATCCAACAGTGTTATTGTAAAGGGTAGTTTTTGCATTTGCATTTGTTGTTCTGGTTTGAATTAAACGACCACATATAGAGTTGATAAAAATTTACTGAGAAATGGCTCTTGGGATAAAAATGAATTATCAGAGTACTATAGTCACAAGTATGTGGGCTCACAGGAACTTTATAAGCTAGAAGCTAGAAGCTTGGGGAGTTTCTCTAAAGAGCCACATTGTGTGCCAAAGAAATTTCTTACAAGTAATTAGTAAGCTAGTCAATGTAATTAGTCAAGCTCATCTTAATAGCTAGTCTTATTGCATAAAACACATCTTCAGAATCACGTATTCAGATAATATAGATTTGTAATTGACTCAAGTCAATGCCTGGATGACAAAAAAGGAAACATGGTTCCCCAATAAAACTGGAGACTCTATAATAATGGATTTATTTAAGATAGGTGCCATAGCTTTGTAAAGACAGTCTTCTTATTATCAATGGACAGGAATGACTTGCAAACACTAGGTATTAAATAAATATTTGTTGCTTGAATCATAAAATTGATGGTGTGCTCTGGTCCTTCCTGTAAGTCAGTAGATAAAGGATCTAGGATAGGAGGTGACATTTAAATGTTAGCAACATTCTTCTGCACCTCAACTAAAACCTCACCCTCTGCCATCATGTGTTACAACTATTATGGGAACTTGTATGGGGGTTATGGCTGTAGATATTTCTGTGGCTTTGACTGTGGTTCTGGCTGTGGTTATAGCTATGTTATAGTTATAGTTATGACTGTGGTTCTGTCTGTGGTTGCTATATCTACCAACCATTTTTTCTCCAGAAGATGCTATTCCTCTTGCAGACAGAATAACATCCTGGAATATTCTATGCCTCTGACATATTTAAAGATAAATGCTCCCCCCAACCCACCGCAGCTAAAGGATGCTCTTTATTTTATTATCTCTATATTCAAGTAAGTGTTGAACACCCCTTGTGTTTACTTTTAAAAATTTATTGAGGAATTTTATGAATGCCTCCATTATGTTACCCGAAGACAGAAGATTTGATTCTGATTATGTCCACAATGTAAATTCTTGGTTATCTATTCTATAGTTTTGTGTTGTCCGTGAGCATAAATACTCCATAGTTGGAAGAAACAAATTTCACTTATTCCTGCAAGTAATTGTGACTTTTGGGCCAGAATCATTAATGATATTAATATGTGTGGCCTTGCTAAAACATTAGGAGACCGCTGTGTTAGCTTAGCCTTGTCTGACTTGTTGCCTTCAGTCCAACTGTACATGCTCAGTTGTTAAGTCTTGTCTGACTCTTTGTGATCCCATGGACTGTAGCCCTCCAGATTCATGGCATTTCATAGGCAAGAATACTGGCATGAGTTGCTATTTCCTTTTCCAGAGGATCTTCCTGACCCAGGAAATTGAACCCGCATCTCCTGAGTTGGCAGGTGGGACCTTTACCACTGAGGCATCAGAGAAGCCCAAGCTTAGCCTTAGGATTATTCATTTCTTCATCCAATATTTATTTAGTGTTTATTCTTTCACTATATTGCATGGGTTTGTTTACTGCACAGTTGTAGTAAATCTCAATATTAGGTAATGTAGACTTCCAACTTCTTTCTTTTTCAAAATTATTTTTGGCTATTCTAATTCATTTTCCACCTACATGTTAAAATCAGCTGTCAGTATCTACAAATATATCCTGCTGAGGTTTTAGTTGCTGTTAAATTGAATCTAAAGATCAATTTTGGGAGAATAGACATCATAATAATATTGACTTTTTCAATCCATAAAACATAGCATGTGCTGTGCTGTGCTAATTCACTCAGTCATGTCCAACTCTTTGCAACCCTAAGGACTGTAGCCTGCCAGGGTCCTCTGTTCATAGGATTTTCCAGGCAAGAATACTAGAGTGGGTTGCCATGCCCTCCTCCAGGAGATCTTTCTGGCCCAGAGAACTAACCTGCTGTCTCTGATGTCTCCTGCATTGGCAGGTGGGTTCTTGACCACTAGTGTCATCTGGGAACCCCAAATATAGCATATATCTGCATATAACTGATCTTTTTTGATTTCTGTGGTGGGCTCTAATAGGGGAGACAGACAAAATTTTTTTTAAAAATTAGATATCTAAATAACTAAATAAAAATGAATAAATAGACAGAACTACAAACAGTTTTAACAATTGTTAATAAGCTTGACTTGTGTAAAAAGCCATATGATCTACCAAAACCCATGCAAGAAGAAATAGGTGATATTCATAGAACTATATTTATTTTTTTAAATTTTATTTTATTTTTAAACTTTACAATATTGTATTAGTTTTGCCAAATATCGAAATGAATCCGCCACAGGTATACCTGTGTTCCCCATCCTGAACCCTCCTCCCTCCTCCCTCCCTATACCCTCCCTCTGGGTCATCCCAGTGCACCAGCCCCAAGCATCCAATATCGTGCATCGAACCTGGACTGGCAACTCATTTCATACATGATATTATACATGTTTCAATGCCATTCTGAATCAATAATTAATAACTTTCCAAATCAAAAAGCACCAGACCCAGATGAGTTCACTGGTAAATTCCATAAAACATTTATACTAATTTTCTACAACCACTTCCTGAAGATAAAAGCAGAAGAAAGACTGTCTAATTCATTCTGTGAGGCCGTTACCCTAATGCCAAAATCAAAGATATTACAAAGAAGGAAAGCTACAGACCAGTATCTTAAACAAACATGAGTGCAAAACTTTTCATCAGAATATTAAAAAATTGAATTCTATAATGTATAAAAGTAACTATACACCATGACCAAAAGTGATTTGTCCAGTAATGCATGTCTTGGTTCAATATTAAAAAATCAATTAATGCAATCCATCACATCAACAGCCTAAATCACATGAACTTTTTCAATAGATGAAGAAAAATCACCTGACAAAATCCATCACCCATTCATGATAAAAATTTCATTAACCCAGAATAAAGAATATCAACTTGATTGAAAAAAAATCCACAAAGAACTAGAGCTAACATCTTACTTAATGGGAGAGCATAGAAGCATTCTCACTAAGATTAGGAGCAAGGGAAGAATGGCCTCTCTCACTACTTTTTTTAACATCATACTGGAACTATGATGATACAATAAGGCAGTAAAATAAAATACATATTGGTAGGGAAGGAAGATATGAAAGTGCCTTTTCCATGGGCAACATGATTGCCTATATAAGAAACTTGGAAAAGACCAACAACCTCCTGTTAAAAAGAAATTAAAGCAAGGTTGTAGCATATAAAGCTAATACAAAGAAGCCAATTAATTTTTTACATATCAAAAATGAACACATACAATTTGAAATTAAAAACATAATACCACTTTACAATAGCAGCCACCAAAATAGAATACTTGAATACAAATGTAAAAGAAATTGTATAAGATCTATATGAGGAACCCACCAAACTCTGATGAAAGAAATCAAGGAAGAACTAAAGTCAAGAGATATTATTCCATGTTCACAGATAAGAAGACTCATTACTGTCAAGGCGTCAGTCCTTCCAATGAATATTCAGGGTTATCCTTTAGGATTGACTGGTTTGATCTCCTTGCTGTCCTAGGGACTCTCAAGAGTTCGATCCCTGGGTTGGAAAGATTCCCTGGAGGAGGGCAGGGCAACCCACTCCAGTATTCTTGTCTGAAGAATCCTGGATAGAGGAACCTGGCAGGCTACAGTCCATGGGGTCACAAAGAGTTGGACATGATTGAGGAACTAAGCACAGCACTCCCTTCTTTATGGTTCAACTCTCACATCTATACGTACTACGGGGAAAACCATAGCTTTGACTACATGGATCTTTGTTGGCAAAGTAATGTCTCTGCTTTTTAATATACTGTCTAGGTTTGTCTTAGCTTTCTTCCAAGGAGCAAACATCTTTCAATTTCATGGTTGCAGTCGCTGTCTACAGTGATTTTGGAGCCCAAGCAAATAAAATCTATCACTGCTTCTACTTTTCCCCTTCTATTTGCCATGAAGTGATGGGATAGGATGCCATTGGATTTTAGTTTTTTAATGTTGAGTTTCATGTCAGCCTTTTCACTCTCCTCTTTCACTCTCATCAAGAGGCTTTTTATTTCCTCTTCACTTTCTTCCACGGGAATGGCATAATCTGCATAATCTGAGGTTGTTGATATTTCTCCCAGCAATCTTGATTTCAGCTTGAGATTCATCCAGTTAGGTATTTTGCATGATGTAATCTACATAGAGTTTAAATAAGCAGGGTGACAATATACAGCCTTTGTCTATTCCTTTCCCAATTTTGAACCAGTCAGTTATTCCATGTCTGGTTCTCAACGTTGCTACTTGACCCATATACAATTTCTCAGGAGACAGGTAAGGTGATCTGGTATTTCCACATCTTTAAGAATTTTCCTCAGTTTGTTGTGATCTACACAGTTAAAGGCTTTAGCATAGTCAATGAATGCAAGATACAGGATGCTTGGGGCTGGTGCACTGGAATGACCCAGAGGGATGGGATGGGGAAGGAGGTGAGAGAGGGGCTCAGGATGGAGAACACATTTACACCCATGGCAGATTCAAGTCAATGGATGGCAAAACCAATACAATATTGTAAAGTAATTAGCCTCCAATTAAAATAAATAAATTTATATTAAAAAAAAAACAAAGAAGTAAATGTTTTCTGAAACTTCCTTGCTTTCTTTATGATCCATGATGAAGATCACTCAGAAAAGATAGTCATTTCAATAAATGATGCAGAAACATCTGGACATTCACTGTAAAAAGAAAAAAAAAGAATCTAGAAACAAGCATTGCATTCTTCATAAAAGTTAAATCAAAATGGACACAGACCTTAATGTAAAATGTAAAAGTATAAAATTTTAGAAGATAATATAGGTGAAAATCTACATAATGTTGGAATCAGTGTTGGCTTTTTAAGTACAAAACTAAAGACACTGTCTAGGAAAGAAGAAATTGATGAGTTGGACTTCATAAATATTAAAAACTTCTGCTGTATGAGAGGCAATGCCAAGTAAATGAGACAACAAACCAAAAACTGAGAGGAAATATTTGCAAAAGTTGTTTATGATAAAGGACAGTTATTCAAAATATATGTAGAACTTTTAACACTCACAAATAAGAAAACAAGCAACCTGAGTAAAAAGTGTGCCAAAGACCTTTACAGACACCACATTAAAGAAGATATAAAGGTGGCAGATAAGAATATGAAAACAGTACAAAGGTACCCCCCTAGTGGAGGATGTTGCCAGTGGAAGAAATTATGCGTGTGTTGGGGCAGAATCTATAAAAAAATCTCTGCACTTTCTGCTCACTTTTGCTGCAAATGTAAAACCGCTCTAAAAAGTAAAGTCTATGTATGGCAAAAGTCACCACAATATTGTAAAGTAATTAGCCTCCAATTAAAATAAATAAATTAATTAAAATAAATTTTAAAAAAGTAAAGTCTAATTAAAAAAAATCACATAATGTCCTTTCAGATAGGAAGATCAGGTTAAGTGTCTGAGGAAGTGACAACTAAGTCTGTATTGGGTAAATTGGTAGGTCTCAGAATTGAGGGGAAAAATCCAGACAGAGAAGAGGACGAGTATAAAGGCTTTAAGATGATAGCTATTTAACATGCTTTGCTGTTGTTGTGTAGTTGCTAGTCTTGTCTGATTCTTTCGTGACCTAATGGACTGTAGCCCACCAGGGTCCTCTGTCCATGGAATTCTCCAGGCAAGAGTACTGGTAGGTGTTGCCTTTTTCTTAAGGATCCCCCCAAGGACCTTCCTGACCCAGAGATTTAACCCACATCTCCTGCTTTGGCAGGTGGGTCAGGAACTGTAAACAGGTCCATGTGACAGGAAACTAGAACAAATTGAGGCTAGAGAGGTAGCTAGAAGCCAGATTATACAGGCTCTTATTATAAGGACTTGAGATTTGTTTGGATTTTACTTCAAGAAACTTATTGGTCTAGCCAGCCATTTTTGTTTTGCATTTGCGATTTCATTCCTTTTCTGCTTCTTTGTCACATTTCATATCAACACTAAAACACAGATTCAAATCATTTCTCTGTGTGTATATTGGACACTGGAGGAAAGGAAGAAAGCTACCTTGTTTGGAGGATATTGGAATAGGTGAGGGGCGTGTTCTATTATCTGCCCTCGGAAATTTGCAAAGATAGCTCAGAGAGTGAGGGGAATGATGGAGGAAGCTAGGCTAAGAGAGTGAATACTTAGTACTGTATATCTCACAGCTTCCTTAATGGCTCAGGTGGTAAAGAATCTGCCTGCAATGCAGGAGACCCAGGTTTGATCCCTGAGTTGGGAAGATCGCCTGGAGAAGGGAGTGGCTACCCGCTCCAGTATTCTTGCCTGGACAGAGGAGACTGGCAGGCTAGGGTCCATGGGGTGGCAAAGAGTCAGACACGACTGAGCTGCTAACACGATCAAATCCCATAGCATTTTGTGTTGACAGTATCATTGTCTACATTTAAAAATAATTCTTATGAAAAAGATAGATTAATATTGGTCTTCTGGTTCCAAGAGCCACAATTTAATGAATATATTTGGAATTAAAGGAGACTGATTTCTTAATGGCATCACCAACTCAAAGGATATGAGTCTGAGCAAACTCCAGAAGATAGTGAAGGACAGGGAAGCCTGGCATGCTGCAGTCCATGGGTTGCAAACAGTCAGACACAACTTAGCAACTGAGCAAGAAGAATTTCTTAATATGTGATAGTTTTCTAAACCTAATAGACAAAAATGGATTTTGGTGTCAGAAAGGTTTATCCAAGTCTGAGAGTGTCTGATTACTATACTACATTTTACTTAATCTGAATATTATGAATAAATTAAAACACACAGAAGCCAGATAGATCTATCTGACCCTTAGCACTTCTTCCTACTTTAATTAAAAAAATGTTGATCCTTTAGTTTAAACACTGTCTGCCAGGTATAGAATCAGAATAACTGAAAAAATGGTAATGTTCTTAAAAATAATAAAAGAGAGGTGAGAGAAGCAACTTTTTATAGGTTTGGAAGATGGCCATGGATGATTGGAAATGCTGTTTTGAATATCTTATCCTACAGAAGAGAAAAGGCATTGTGGTTGCCGAGAGGTAACAGCAAACATATTAGCAGAGCTAGAGTGTAGTGCTGGCAGAAGCCTGCACCTTAAGAAGGCAAGATAGAAATATTTCTTATTAACCAAAGACTGCATTAGATATTTCATGGGGTATAAACTAGAGAGGACAGGAAAAGAACTATTATGTGTACAAAGATCTTAAGTTACCCTAGCAACTCCTATCGGGGGCTTCCCAGAGATTTGGGTTGTATAGAAGCACTAACAAAAAGAGATTTCATGATAAAATGGGATTGTTTAAAACAAGAAGTTGAGAGTTTCCATCACTGAAAATATTCAAGGAGAAGTCATTTGCATAGCTCTGGAGAATACTATAGTATTCTCACTGTATGTGAGACCAAGAAAACTTGGAAATGTGATTTTGATTTGGAATCAAACCCTTCTGAGCCCCAGCCTTTGTTAAATGACTTTATAATTTATAATCTACTAGTTTCACCAAATGGTTTTAAGGATCAAGTACAGACATCTGAAATGGAAATTTTTTCAGTTTTCTTTACTAGTACAGAAAATTGACTAGATGGTTGGGGAGTTGGGTCAAATCACATTTGTGCTCAGGTTGAATTGACATCTAGTGGAAAGAGGGGAAAAGTATATCTGCTATCAGTGTGGTTCTCATAGAACTTTTGGAGTATGATATCTTGAATCAGGAGGAACCACTTTATAACCACACCTGACTCATCTCTATATTTGTGTCAATTTCAATATGGTCAGACCAGATCAGATCAGATCAGTCACTCAGTCGTGTCCGACTCCTTGTGACCCCATGAATCGCAGCATGCCAGGCCTCCCTGTCCATCACCAACTCCCGGAGTTCACTCAGACTCACGTCCATCGAGTCAGTGATGCCATCCAGCCATCTCATCCTCTGTCGTCCCCTTCTCCTCTTGCCCCCAATCCCTCCCAGCATCAGAGTCTTTTCCAATGAGTCAAGTCTTCACATGAGGTGGCCAAAATACTGGAGTTTCAGCTTCAGCATCATTCCTTCCAAAGAAATCCCAGGGCTGATCTTCTTCCGAATGGACAGGTTGGATCTCTTTGCAGTCCAAGGGACTCTCAAGAGTCTTCTCCAACACCACAGTTCAAAAGCATCGATTCTTCAGCACTCAGCCTTCTTCACAGTCCAACTCTCATATCCATACATGACTACAGGAAAAACCATAACCTTGACTAGACGAACCTTTGTTGGCCAAGTAATGTCTCTGCTTTTGACTATGCTACCTAGGTTGGTCATAACTTTCCTTCCAAGGAGTAAGCGTCTTTTAATTTCATGGCTGCAGTCAATATGGTCACTTCCAAATAAAAACTGACTTTACTTTTACATAGAAATCCTATTCCCTGATAGCTCAGCTGATAAAGAATCCACCTTCAATGCAGGAGACCCTGGTTCAATTCCTGGATCTGGAAGGTCCTCTGGAGAAGGGATAGGATACCCAGTCCCTGGTGGGCTTCCCTGGTGGCTCAGATGGTAAAGAATCCACCTGCAATGCAGGAGACTTGTGTTCTACCCCTGGGTTAGGAAGATCCCTTGAAGTAGGGCATGGTAACCCACTGCAGTATTCTTCCCTGCAGAATCCCCATGGGCAGAGGACCCTGGGCTACAGTCCATAGGGTCACAATGAGTCAGACACAACTAAGCAACTAAACACACACACCTGTGACAATCTTGAAATGAGATATTTGGCTATTTTTATTAAATAAATAAGCTTGTTCTCAAGATAGGCACTTATAGTTTTAATAGATGTTCATAATAACTGAGCTTCAAAATATGCTATGAAGTCTAGCCCTGTGATGTATTGCTTCATACTGTATTTTTACAGAAATATGATTTAAGATGCTTCAGACAAGGTACAGTGTGTTCAATTGTATGGTAATTAATTTTTTGAGGGAGTTGGGTCACTTTTGAAAGATTATTATGAAAAAAAATAACAGAAACATTAACGTGATTATTAAAATTTTGCTATAATATCAGTACATTTTCAAATACAGATATTTGAAAGTATGTATTGCTCTTGTTAGGGCTTCCCTGGTGGCCCAGATGGTAAAGCATCTGCCTGCAATGCAGGAGACCTGGGTTCAATCCCTGGGTTGGGATGATACCCTGGAGAAGGAAATGGCAACCCACTCCAGTACTCTTGCCTGGAAAATTCTATGCATAGAGGAGCCTGGTAGGCCACAGTCCGTGGGGTCACAAAGAGTTGGACACGAGTGAGCAACTTCACTTGGTCTTCACTGATTGCTGTAGTTATTTGGGAATGCTTATACTTGAATTAAAGACAGGGGGGAAAGAAATAGAATTCTTTGTGTCTCCACTATATATCAGGATCTCTGCTACAACCTTTGTATTTGCCATATAATTCCCATAGACGTCTTGACCAATTTTTAAGCACATGTAGCTATTTTTATTCCCATTTCAGATCAGATCAGATCAGTCGCTCAGTCGTGTCTGACTCTTTGCGACCCTCTGAATCGCAGCACGCCAGGCCTCCCTGTCCATCACCAACTCCTGGAGTTCACTGAGACTCATGTCCATCGAGTCAGTGATGCCATCCAGCCATCTCATCCTCTGTCGTCCCCTTCTCCTCTTGCCCCCAATCCCTCCCAGCATCAGAGTCTTTTCCAATGAGTCAGCTCTTCACATGAGGTGGCCAAAGTACTGGAGTTTCAGCTTCAGCATCATTCCTTCCAAAGAAATCCCAGGGCTGATCTCCTTCCGAATGGACGGGTTGGATCTCCTTGCAGTCCAAGGGACTCTTAAGAGTCTTCTCCAACACCACAGTTCAAAAGAATCAACTCTTTGGCGCTCAGCCTTCTTCACAGTCCAACTCTCATATCCATACATGACCACAGGAAAAACCATAGCCTTGACCATATGGACCTTTGTTGGCCAAGTAATGTCTCTGCTTTTGAATATGCTATCTAGGTTGATCATAACTTTCCTTCCAAGGAGTAAGCGTCTTTTAATTTCATGGCTGCAGTCACCATCTGCAGTGATTTTGGAGCCCAGAAAAATAAAGTCTGACACTGTTTCCCCATCTATTTCCCATGAAGTGGTGGGACCGGATGCCATGATCTTGAATGTTTTCTGAATGTTGAGCTTTAAGCCAACTTTTTCACTCTCCACTTTCACTTTCATCAAGAGGCTTTTGAGTTCCTCTTCACTTTCTGCCATAAGGGTGGTGTCATCTGCATATCTGAGGTTGTTGATATTTCTCCCGGCAATCTTGATTCCAGCTTGTGTTTCTTCCAGTCCAGCGTTTCTCATGATGTAGTCTGCATAGAAGTTAAATAAGCAGGGTGACAATATACAGCCTTGACGTACTCTTTTTCCTATTTGGAGCCAGTCTGTTGCTCCATGTCCAGTTCTAACTTTTGCTTCCTGACCTGCATACAGGTTTCTCAAGAGGCAGATCAGGTGGTCTGGTATTCCCATCTCTTTCAGAATTTTCCACAGTTTATTGTGATGCACACAGTCAAAGACTTTGGCATAGTCAAGAAAGCAGAAATAGATGTTTTTCTGGAACTCTCTTGCTTTTTCCATGATCCAGTGGATGTTGGCAATTTGATCTCTGGTTCCTCTGCCTTTTCTAAAACCAGTTGCCAAAACTGAGTTTCATAAATTTGAGAACATTTTCCATGGCCATAAGATTAGTAAATGGCTCATCCAGGAAGTTTGATACTGTAACAATATCTTTGCATTTTTTATTCTGAACCACTAGGGAAGTTCCAAGGATACTGGAGTGGGTAGCCATCCCCTTCTTCAGGAGATCTTCCTAACCCAGAGATCAAACCTGGATCTCTCACATTGTAGGTAGATTCTTTACCATCAGAGCCACCAGGGAAGCCCAAGTGTTAGCCTCTTTGTGACCCCATGGACTGTAGCCCACCAAGCTCCTCTGTCCCTGGGATTTCACAGGAAAAAATATGGAGCAAGTTGCCATTTCCTCCTCCAGCAGATCTTCCCACCCCAGGATTGAACTCATGTCTCCTGTGCCTCCTGCATTGGCACAGATTCTTTACCACTGTGCTACCTGGGAAGCCAGTATAAGTTTAGGTGCTTAGAAGCTTGAGAAAATTCCTAGGGTAGGAATAAAAAATGTCAAACTAAAGAAATTTTTAAAAAATCAGAATGAGCTCATTTTAGGCAAATCATTGCACAATTAGAGAGGAGAGCCCATGTGAGGTATGACCCATCCATTCTTGGAAGTATCTAAAGGTCCTGGTAGAGTAGATGATGTTCAGACTTTAGAAATCCTCCTACACCTTAACTGAAGCCTTTACTCTGACACCATGTGTCACAAGCACTACAGAAATCATGGCGGGTACTAGGGCTGTCACTGTGGATATGGCTGTGGGTATGGCTCTAGCTGTGGCTATGGCTCCCACTATGGCTGAGGATCTGGTTATAGTCACAGATTTGGCTCAGGCTGCTGCAGTTACCAATCACTTTGCTACAGAATTTGCTATTCTCCCTGCTGCTAATCGTCATTGCAGATCATATTGTGCCTTTGAAATGATCGCTCCAAGTACAACTTTGGTTGAAATCCACCTCTTCTTGCTCCCACCATTAACTTCACACCAAAGTAACAAATTACTACTGTCTGTCAGGAACCTGATTTAACTTCTAAGAAAAGAAAAAGAAAGTGAAGTCGCTCAGTCATGTCTGACTCTTTGTGATCCTGTGGAGTACAGCCCACCAGGCTCCTCCATCCATGGAACTTTTCCAGGCAAGAATACTGGAGTGGGTTACCATTTCCTTCTCCAGGGGATCTTCCCAACCCAGGGATCAAATCTGGGTCTCCTGCATCGCAGGCAGACTCCTTACCATCTGACCACCAGGGAAGTCCTTAACTTCTAAGAAGCTCTTTGCAATTGATAGAGAGAGAATAGTTCGATCACATCACTGAAGATAGAAGATCTCATTCTGATCATTTTTCAAATGTAACTTCTTACATCTTTTTTCTTTCTGTGCTGTGGTTGTTTGCACAAATGCAGGAGGTATATATAATTGGAGTATAAGAATATGGAGCAAAAGTGTCAATTTCTTAATAAAAAGTCTTTATTAAGAAGTCTGGTTTCTTTATGTCAGAGATCATTGATTTCAGAATTTGCAGCCTCTTGGAAAGCTGGATGAGCACACGTAGGATAAGACTATGTTCCTTTTTTGGTTGAATCCAAATGTTGATTCTTTGACATATTTTTATTCCATGGTATGTCCATTTACTACTTTATTTCTAAATATAAACACAAATATCACACCCAAAATTTCCTATCTTATGTGGAAAAAGGATTAGAATATAGAAGTCAATGAAAAGAGGAGTCTATCCATGAGACAAGTGTATTAGTCCAGGACAGAAGTGGTTGGTTGTATCCTGGGTTCGTGTCAGTAATGAATTTTTTTGAGATATATGAAACAAGAAATCATGGAGCAAGCCGACTAGAGCTATTACAGCTGCTCAAGGAAATCAGCTTCACAGGGAATGCTACTCAGTATTATGTAACAACTTAAATGGGAAAATAATTTGAAAAAGAATGGATACAGGTATATGTATAACTGAATTGCTTTGCTGTACACCTGAAACTAACACAACATTGTTAATGAATTATACTCCAGTATAAAACAAAAAATTTAAAAAGATGCCATTGGCCTTTCTCCAAATTGTGACTCTCAACACATCCCATTTGACATCATCTTCTAAGAGAAATTTTTCTTCTCTGGGTCTGTTTAAATGCTTTACCTCTCAATACAAGTTTGCAAGTTACTGCTAAATATTTTGATGTTAAGTACTTGCTTCTCAACAAAAATATTTCAGTTTTTAGAGTTTACTTTTCACTTTTGGAAAACAAAGTAAAAATTCATACATTCAGAAAAAAAACACTTGTATTTGCTGCTTCTGCTTTTGTGATCTTGAGCATATTCTAGGAACAGAAAATTAGAATAAGGCTTCTAATAAAGTTTCCTTTGCCCTAGGAAGTTTTTTTAAAATAAGTATTAGAACTAATTCATTGTCTATAATATTTGGGCTATCTTTTGTAAACCAAGCACTGGTTATTTGGTTTTTAGGTCAAATTAAACATCAATTCTCAAGCATTTAAAACCAAGTTTCTGTTTAATTTTGGACACATTATAATGGTGACACACACACATCTTGCTCACAGTAGGTTTTACAAAGGACTAAGGAGTGGATCTTTCTATTTGTTGTGCTTTTAATTTTCCAGGGTTTTGTGATAAGGAATAATAGCTTTAAAGATTTGGTGTGGTGATGGAATGACACTGCTGTGGCAATATCATTTTAAATGGTTGACCTCAGAGGCCTTGCAAATTGCCTTGACCAACTATTTAAAAATCTGATTGACTAGGGCTCAAATCTGAGTATCCTGCATTGTAAGACTGGTCTTTAACCACTGGACTGCCAGAGAAGTTCCAAGGGTGTGGCTTTGAATGAACTTTCTAAGCATAAAATTGTATGGAACTGTTGTGAATGTTTTCCAATAACAATGATGATTGATTTGTTAATCAAAATATGCACAAAACAACATTTATGAAGATTTATACTAGGAAGCAGAAAAAATGTGTGTACTGCTTAATGCTTTAAAAAATATAAAGATCAACTCACAGACTAAATGTCACTCTACTGAGACCAGAAAATGTACTGACAGAAGTAAGAAAGAAAAAGAGGGAAGATAATATAAAAGATCTTAAAAGAAAAAAGGAATTAAACAACAGAGCTAATGTGGATGAAAAATGTGTCATGATAGAAGCTAAACACAAAAGATATTATGTAGAATCCAAAATAAAAAAGCCACAGAGGGGAAAATGGTCAAAAGATGAAAACCATCCAATTAGATGTTATTCAGATGGTGTTTTTCAAGACAAACTTATGTGGCATTTCTAAAGAAATCAATGCAGCACTGTTTACAATAGGTAGAACATGGAAGCAACCTAGATGTCCATTGAGAGATGAATAGATAAGGAAGTTGTATATATACACAATGGAGTATTACTCAGCTATAAAAAGGAATGCATTTGAGTCAGTTCTAATGAAGTGGATAAAACTGGAGCAAATTATACAGAATGAAGTAAGTCAGAAAGAGAACCACAGATACTGCATGTTAATATATATATATATATATATATATATATATATGTATGAAATTTAGAAAGATGGTAATGACGATCCTACATGCAAGGCTGTAGGTAAAGACACATAGGTAAAGAACAGACTTTCTGACTCTGTGGGAGAAGGCAAGGGAGAGATGGTTTGAGAGAATAGCATTGAAACATGTATGTTACCATATGTAAAACAGATGACCATGCAAATTCAATGCATGAAGCAGGGCACTCAAAGCTGGTGCTCTGGGACAACCCAGAGGGATCAGGTGTGGAGGGATGAGGGACAAAGGGTTCAGGATGGGAGGAAACAAGTGTACCTGTGGCTGATTCATGTTGATGTATGGCAAAACTGTAAAGTAATTGTCCTCCAATTAAAATAAATTAATTAATTTAAAAAACATTAAAAAAAAGAAGTATTCAAAGCCATAGTAGACATAGTGAATAAATTCAAATCTATTGAAAACAAGAACTCTAGATGTCCACCAAAATGAAAGAAAACAGTAACAAAACATAACTTGTTGGAATTATTAAACTTTACATGTAAACAAAGATTTCTACATGGAACTGGGCAGAAGAAATATCACCTAAAGGGAACAACAATAATTCTGTTCTGTAACACCCCTTCCATTGCTGGGATAACAAGGGAAAGTAGAAGACTGATTACAGTATTTTGAGAGAAAGTCTTGCTATATCAAGGATTTAAAATCCAACACTTTTCTAATACTGTTTGTAGACTTAAAATATTAAATGATTTTCAAATATATGAAGATTTGGGAAGCAGATTATTAATGTATCTTTGACAGTGGCCAAATGAAGCAAATTCTTGAAGGTATATATTTGCCAATTGAGAGTTGAATACAAATAAATAATTTATAAATAGGACGTTTTTGTTCCAAAGACAAATATGATGAGCATTGAAACCATTTATACACATATTATAATTTAGCATAAATAATTAAAACATGTCTAAATTAGAATAAAGATTAAATACTGAGTAAAAAGTTCAGAAAACTAAGAAAATATTCAAACTATAATAATAAAAACAAAGGCAATTCGAGGAGACGGAAATAAAAGAAACTACAGATGAAAAGCTAAATAAAGACAAAAAAACAAAACTGCAAATACAAGTATGTCTTTTCTATGATATACATATTTAAAAAATACATCAAAAGTTTAAATTTCAAAGGAAAAACTAGGATTCATCATTTAGTAGACACAAATATAAAAATGTTTATAATATTAATAAACTCTAAGGTAAGATATGAAGCAATCATAAAGGAAGCTTATAGTTTGCTCATACGAATCTAAACAAGTGACTCATTTTTCTTAGTGACTGCAATATCAGATTCATCAGATGACTGGATTTGTAGGACATGCTGAGGTAGGTGTCCTTATTTAGAGCAGTGATTCTCAAATCTGATTGCACATCAGGTTCACTTGGAAGAGCTTTCATGAAATGTCATTGCCTGGACCCCATCCCTGAAATTCCAATTTAATTGGTCTAGAGTGGGACTGATGGCATTTTATAAAAGCTTCCCCGGGAAAGGTAGTGCACGTCCATGATTGAAAAGAAGTTCCCTATTACCTCAACACCTGTTAAGAAAAAATGTGCATTAGACCAAATAATTGAAAAGAACTTGAACTTCCTTAAAACAGTCAAACCTTTTTTCTTTTTTACTGCTACCTGGAAATATACACTTTCTTTTTGTTTGAGATTAAAACTCAAAGTATCTCTTATTAAATATGTGTGGAGAGCCTGAATTACATTACAATAACTGTTGAGAACTCAGGCTGTTCACCATCTGTGATTGTTAATTTTATGTGTCCGTTTGGCTAGGCTGTGAAGTCCAGATGTTCAGTCAAACACCAGTTTCCATGTTTCTGTGAAGGTATTTTTAGAGATGAGATTAACACTCAGATTAGTAGAGTAAAGCAGATTGCCTTCCATAATGTGGGTGTGCTTCATCCAACCAGTTGAAGATCTTAAGAGAAAAGACCCAGCCAGGTCCATTAGAAGAAAAGCAAATCCCGCCTCTAGATGGCCTTTGGATTCAGGCTGCAATATCAAATTTTTCCCCTGTATCTCCAGCCTGCCTTGCAGATTTTACTCTTGACAGTACTCAAAATCATGTCAGCCAAAATGCTTAAAATAAATCTTTCATATTTCCTTTTATAGGAATATATATCCTATATATATCCATATAGTCAGAGCTATGGTTTTTCCAGTAGTCATGTATGAATGTGAGAGTTGGACCATAAAGAAGGCTGAATGCCAAAGAATTGATGCTTTTGAATTATGGTGTGGGAGAAGACTTGTGAGAGTCCCTTGGACTGCAAGGAGGTACAACCAATCAATCCTAAAGAAAATGAACCCTGAATATTCTTTGGAAAGACTGATGCTGAAGCCAAAGCTCCAATACTTTGGCCACCTGATGTGAAGAGCTGTGTGCTGTGTGCTAAGTTGCTTCAGTTATGTCTGACTCTATGTGACTATAGAACCCACTCCATGAACTATAGCCCACAAGGTTCCTATGTCCATAGGATTCTCCAAGCAAGAATACTGGAGTGGGTTGCTATTTCCTTCTCCAGGAAATCTTCCTGACTCAGGGATTAAACCTGTGTCTCTTATGTCTCCTGCATTGACAGGCAGGTACTTAATCACTAGCACCACCTGGAAAGACCCTGGGTGGAGAGTTGACTCATTGGAAAGACCCTGATGCTGGAAAAGATTGAGGGAAGGAGAAGAAGAGGGCAACACAAGATGAAATGGCTAGATAGCATCACTGACTTAATGGACACCAGTTTGAGTAAAATCCTGGAGATAGTGAAGGACACGGAAGCCTGGAGTGCCACAGTCCATGGGGTTGCAAAGAATCAGACATGACTGACTGACTTTCACTTTCAATGCTAAAGTTAAAAGAAATATGAATTATAAACCTTCACTGCAAAACTTTTAAGATTTAGATAAATGACTGCACAGACTGTGTTTCCATTATCATCCCAAGTCTGTGAATCAGCAAAAGGACATTGCTGATCACCACTTGCCTTGATTTAGGCAGGTAGGAATGCTTTGAAATGTAAAAACTCAGTAAATGAACCATTTGCATTGCCCAGCACTAGTTGTCCAGAAGCAGTGCCTTGAGGACTAGATGATAGATCCATAGATGTGGTTCTCAAATGATAGTGTGAATCATAACCACTAAGAGGGCTTGAAAAATAGATTTCTGGGTCCCATCTATAGAGTTTCTGATTTAGTAGGTCTTGAGTAGAGTCCAGTCTGGGACTGGAAAAGGTCAGTTTTCATTCCAATCCCAAAGAAAGGCAATGCCAGAGAATGCTCAAACTACAGCACAATTGCACTCATCTCACACTCTAGCAAAGTAATGGTCAAAATTCTCCAAGGCAGGCTTCAACAGTACATGAACTGGGAACTTCCAGATGTTCAAGGTGGATTTAGAGAAGGCAGAGGAACCAGAGATCAAATTGCCAACATACACTGGATCATCAAAAAAGTGAGAGAGTTCCAGAAAAATATCTACTTCTTCTTTATTGACTATGCCAAAGTCTTTGACTTTGTGGATCACAATGAACTGTGGAAAATTCTTCAAGAGATGAGAATACCAGACCACCTGACTTGCCTCCTGAGAAATCTGTATGCAGGTCAAGAAGCAAAAGTGAGAATTGAACATGGAAAAACAGACTGGTTCCAAAATGGGAAAGGAGTACATCAAAGCTGTATATTGTCACCCTGCTTGTTTAACTTCTATGCAGAGTACATCATGAGAAATGCTGGATGGACTGGATGAAGCACAGCTGGAATCAAGATTGCCAGGAGAAATATCAATAACCTCAGATATGCAAATGACACTACCCTTATGGTAGAAAGCCAAGAGGAACTAAAAAGCCTCTTGATGAAAGTGAAAGAGGAGAGGGGAAAAGTTGGCTCAACATTCAGAAAACTAAGATCATGGCATCTGGTTCCATCACTTCATGGCTAATAGATGGGGAAATAGTGGAAATAGTGACATGCTTTAATTTTTTAGGCTCCAAAATCACTGTAGATGGTGACTGAAGCCATGGAATTAAAAGATGCTTCCTCCTTGGAAGAAAAGTTATGACCAACCTATACAGCATATTAAAAAGCAGAGACATTTCTTTGCCAACAAAGCTATGGTTTTTTCCCAGTAGTCATTTATGGATGTGAGAGTTGGACTATAAAGAAAGCTGAGCGCTGAAGAATTGATGCTTTTGAACTGTGGTGCTGGAGAAGACTCTTGAGAGTCCCTTGGACTGCAAGGAGATCCAACCAGTCAATCCTAAAGGAAATCAGTCCTGAATATTCATTGGAAGGACTGATGCTGAAGTTGAAACTCCAATACTTTGGACACCTGATACGAGGAAGTGACTCATTGGTAAAGACCCTGATGCTGAGAAAGATTAAAGGTGGGAGGAGAAGGGGACAACAGAAGATGAGATGGTTGGATGGCATCATCTACTCAGTGGACATGAGTTTGAGTTAGCTCTGGGACTTGGTGATGGACAGGGAGGCCTGGCATGCTGTGGTTCATGGAATGACAAAGAGTCCGACACTACTGAGTGACTGATCAAGCCCTCTGGACCACAGTGCCTAGATATTTGGTCAAATATTATTCTGGGTGCTTCTGTGAGGGTGTTTTTTGTTGAGATTAAGACGTACATCAGTGGACATTAATCAAAGCAGTGTAAGAGTTAATTGGACACGACTGAGCGACTGAACTGAATTGAGTACAGTCTGAAATATTACTTTTTAACAAATTCCCTGGTGATGCTGATGGTGCTCGCTCATAGCTCACATTTTCAGCAACCATGGTTGTTAAACAAATGATGTCAAATTAAGAGCTAGTGGCCTTATATCTGTGTCTCCTTTGCTGCCCTACATGTAGGATCATCAGTACCATCTTTCTAAATTCCATATACATGTGATAATATACAGTATTTGTCTTTCTCTTTCTGACTTCACTCTGTATAATAGGCTCCAGTTTCATCCACCTCATTAGAACTGAGTCAAATACATTCCTTTTTACAGGTGAGTAATATTTCCTTGTGTATGTGTTCCACAGCTTCCTAATCCATTCATCTATGGATGGACATCTAGGTTGCTTCCATGTCTTAGCTATTGTAAGTAGTTCTGCAATGAACATTACGGTACATGTGTCTGTTTTAATTATGTTTCCTCCATGTGTATGCTCAGCAATGGGATTGCTGGGTTGTATGGCAGTTCTATTCCAAGTTTTTAAAGGAATTTCCACAGCGTTTACCATAGTGGCTGTACCAGCTTGCATTCCCACCAACAGTGTATGGATGCTCCCTTTTCTCCACACTCTCTCCAGCATTTATTGTTTATAGACTTTTATGGTCATTCTGACCAGTGTGAAATGACACCTCCCTGTGGTTTGGATTTGCATTTTAATAATGAGTGATGTTGAACATCTCTTCATGTGTTTATTAGCCATCTGTATGTCTTCTTTGGGATGTTTTCAGAGAATAGCATTGAAACATGTACCTTACCATATATAAAAGAGATGACCAGTGCAAGTTCCATGCATGAAGCAAGGTACCCAAAGCTGGTGTTCTGGACAACCCAGAGGGATCGGTAGGGAGAGAGGTGGGAGGGGGGGCTCAGGATGTGGGGGACATATGAATACCTGTAGCCAATTCGTGTTGATGTGTGGCAAGAACCATCACAATATTGTAAAGTAATTATCCTCCAATTAAAATAAATACATTAATTTAACAAAAAAGAGTTAGTGGCAAATCTTGCTTCAGCCAGGACTCAGCACAGGATGAAGAGGGATTTACTGAGCACTTAATATGTGTTTGATTATTACTGTGATGGATGCTATAGAGACAGATTATACATGTTTGCTGCCACCGAAGAACTAACCTGTTTGGAAAATGGAGAGTAAAATCTCATGAACAAAACTTAGTAGGAAAGAGCTATGTGACACAAATAAGAAGACTGATAGGAATTCAGAGGACTCTGGTAATCACAGAATTATCTCATAGAAGGGAAATCTTGAACTGGGCTTAGAGAGTTGGACCAATAGGTTAGAAACGAAGGAAAAATTCAAAGTGGGAGAACTACTTCAGGGCAGAGACAGAGATAAAAGTGGGCATTAAATTAGTGGTCTAGGGAATATGGTTGGTGTTTTGCATATGTATGAATTTCATAAGTAATGTGATGACTATCATGACTTAGAGTGGTGAAGAGGTTTAGAATGGTTGGTGAAAAAGAATATTTAAAAAGATCTGTGAACCAGGCAGAAGATTTAGAATTAGTGGAACATGAAATCCAAAGTGTTAAACAGGAGAAATCAGTGAAAAGAAATATAAACTTGGTAACAATGTGCAGAATAGATTGGAATGTCAAAATATAAGATGCTCTGAGTACCTGGAGCCAATAGTACAGTGGAGGATCCGAGAGTGCCAAGATTAGGTCCAGAATTCGGCTAGTTGCAACATGAGAGTAAGAAGAAATGGATGTAATGTGACATTCTCAATGGAAAACTATTTGAGTTAGTGATACAAATAAATGAGTAAAAGTGGTTCTTTTATATTGAACTTGAGTAATCATCAGGAGAGGTAATGCATTAATGGAGAGAAAGATTATTTTCAGTAGAATTTATTTTTGCTGGAAATACATGGATTGGAGGTTAAGATAACACATTCAAGAAGAGAGCTGTCTAGCTGAAATTTGTAGGTTCATGAAAGAGGAGACTACATGATTATCAATCTGTAAGTGACTAATATTAATTTAATTAATGAGTAATTAATATTAGTTACTCAGTTGTGTCCAACTCTTTATGATTCCATGGCTTGCCAGGTGCAGAGGATGAGATGGTTAGATGGCATCACCTACCCAATGGACATGAAATGAATTTAAGTAAACCCTAGGGGATAGTGAAGTACAGGGAAGCCTGGCATACTGCAGTCTGTGGGGTTGTTAAGAGTTGGATACAACTTAGCAACTAAACAACAACATCAACAACAACCTTAATTTGTTATTTAAAGCTACAAATATGAGATACAATATTTACTCATGGATATTTTTCTTTTGAGTTTTAATTGAGTGCTTTCAATAGGTCAGCCTCTGCATTTGGAGTAGAAACTGTAATTTAATGAGAGAATTTAGAGGAAGAGGGTACAAGGTCAAAGAGTTGAATCTTAGAAGGCTTCTTTGGTTAGAATTAGGATAAAGTCTGAGGAATCGATGAAGAAACACGTGAGAAGTAAAGCAGTACAGAGAAAATGAGGAAGTTATTGAAAAGGGTTTGCAGAGGAAGGCGGTCAACTGTGGTGAATGGCACACCACAGCAGAGGATGAGAAACCCCCCAATGAGCAGAGGTCTCTGGGCTTGGCAAAAGAAAACATTGACAGTTTCCTAGAGACAAATATGCAGGAGAAGAAAGTGGAGTTGAGGAGACTAATGAAGAAAGTTCCAGAAGAATTAAAATGAGAAAACAAGGCAGGATGCATGCTTATGGAAAGCTAATGATTAGAGTGAAGAAAAAAAAATAGCCCATCCATTGAGATCGAAGGAAAAACACAAATTAGATATGATTTATTGTTAATCTAATCACCCACTTTCAAAATTAAATGTATTTATTTACATAAATCTATAATTATTAAATATTTCTTGCACATGATGTAATCTACTATAAATTATAGGTGCATTTTAAAGTACACATTAAATGAATACTGACTTTGAACTAAAGGAATTTCCATTAATATTATAATAGTATTAGATTTTTATGTGGCTATTTTATAGACCTGATAGATTAAATCTAATAAATATAAATTGCAAAGCATCTAGTGGGATAATAAATAGCTTATTTTTTTTTCTTTTTGATGGATGAAGGTTAATAGTCACACTTTGTTTCTTTCAAATTGGAGAAACTTCATGGAGGATAAAGAATATAGGACGTAAGCAATTTTCAGAAGAGGAAACAAATGAAAATTTCCAAATTTGATGATATTCCTGGTATAAAGAAAAAAACATCTATTCAAGAAAGAAAAATTGGCTTAATTGATCAATAGTATATTTAGTAAAAATTAGAAAAAGTGCTGCAGGAAGAATATAAAATTTTATAATCACCTATTTGGGGAGTTTATAATGGTTTTAAGGAGGGCTTCATTTTAAAAATGATGGTTGGAAATAATCATGCATACTTAGTTGTGTTTGACTTCTTGCCATCCCATAGAATATAGATTGCTAGGCTCCTCTGTCCATATAATTTTCCAGGCAAGAATACTGGAGTGGGTTACCATTTCCTCCTCCAGGGGATCTTCCTGATCCAGGGATCCAACCTGTATGTGTTGTATCTCCTGCATTGCAGGCAGATTCTTTACAACTAAGCCACCATATATTGTGGGTATAAAGGTTTCAAATTTTATTTAGGGTGGTACTAAGTCATAGTTTATGATTAATGTGAGGCTAAGTGGCAGTAAATTTTGCATTTGATTGAACATGGTGAATTTTTACTAATAAAGAACAGAAAGTAATGACATAATATATTACCAAAGATAGTTGGGAAGTGAAGTAGAAAGGAATTTATGAAAGAGTAAGATGAAATTTTATCAAGTAAGGAAATAATGTCTAGAACAACTGAGCATTTTTGGAATGGTGAATAGATGCTACAATTCCTGATGATCACATAAAAGTTTAAAATCTAAAAAGGAACAGATACGTAAGTGAGTATAATTACAGAAAGTAATTCCACAGAAGAAGCATGTATTATGGTTCTAGGGTTCTGAAGGGTCTGCTCAAGATAAGATGGCTTCTGGAACTGTAGAATGAACAGAGCAAAATCAAACAAAAAATAAAAGTAGTAGTAGGATTGCTATTTTTAAAGACCTTACATGCCTTATCTTACATTTTGCAACATAAGACAATTATGCAAACAAATGCACAAAATGACACCATACTGATTATTTGCAAAAACAAACAAACAAAAAACACCAAACAACCCACCATAATTCAAATAAAGTGCCATGTTTCAGAAGCTTTCTGTGATTGTTAACCTATAGCTCAATCCTCACTCAGCATCTACAAAAATAATTTTCAACTCTCATGATCAAGTACATACCCTTCTGTAGCTGAATTGAGACTACCTTGTTAGGACTGAATCAATTTTCTACCAAAAGTTTATTTTGAAATGTTTCAGTTTATTTCAGGCAAAATGCCTCCCACATAGCTATTTTGAAAATAACCCATTTGACTTAATATGATTTATTCTTGATTTCTATGTAGAAACACCCATAATTTACTTAGGAAGCATGTACACTCATAAGACTTTCATATTCTAACATATACTTTAAAATAGCACCTTTCAAAAGACCTTAAAAAGTTATTTCTTAACTTGAAGTTATTTTTATACCACAGATATGTTCATTTGTTGAATAATGTCAGACTGGTTCTTTCTACATGATGATTCTCCAAAGGACACTTAAAAACGCACCTTTACATTCTAGTTGGTATTCCTATTATAGTGTTTGGTATACAAGGGGTGCTTAAGGAAAATTTTAAGGATGAATGTAAATTGTGAATCTCCTGAAAGTGACTTTATTTTTCAACATTTGACAGTATACTTTTCATCTTGGAAGCTTCTTTGGATACCTTTTAATACCTCTCAGACCCAGGGTTCCTGGAAACATAGATGGAGAATGCAGCTGATGTAAACTGCCACAAATCTATTGCAATCAGGGATAATACTCATGGAGAGATTTTAACTCAAGAGTAATTTAATAGTGCTTTCAAAGAAATAGGATATGACTAAATGAATTGGTACAGAAGTAATGATCACTGTCATTCATTGGCTCAAAAGCTTCTCTTATTCTCCATTACATTTAAAATGAATTCCAAGCCTTTTACCTTGATACTTAAGTATCTTTATTATTTGACCCTGGAATATCAGATTCTTTTCTCTAGTTTGTTCCCATGGTGGGGAAAAAAAAAGAAAAACATACCTGCCCTCACAAAGTCTATGTTCCAGTGAGAAGAAAAGACAGTAAACAAATAAGTAAAACACCATTGATTATATGATAATAAATATTATGAAGAAAAATTAGATAGGGAAAGCATATATGGGAAGGTAGATGTTATAAATAAGGATGTGACATTTGAACAAGACCTTAAGGGGTGAGGGAATGAGTTACATGGACTTATGCAATTAAAGTTGCAAGTAGAAGCATAGCAAAGATAAAAGCCCTGAGTGGACCTATGATTGAAGTTGTTTCCTACTTTTCCTTTTTTTTGGGGGGGGGGGTGGGGAGTATAATCATTTTGCAATATCGTGTTGCTGCTGCTGCTGCTAAGTTGCTTCAGTCGTGTCCGACTCTGTGCGACCCCAGAGATGGTAGCCCACCAGGCTCCCCCGTCCCTGGAATTCTCCAGGCAAGAACGCTGGAGTGGGTTGCCATTTCCTTCTCCAATGCATGAAAGTGAAAAGTGAAAGTGAAGTCGCTCAGTCGTGTCTGACTCTTAGTGACCCCATGGACTGCAGCCTACCAGGCTCCTCCATCCATGGATTTTCCAGGCAGTTAGCTTCTGCTATAACAGTGAATCAGCTATAGGTATATGCATATCCCCTCCCTCTGGAGCCTCCCTCCCACTCTCCCATCCCACCCCTCTAGGTCATCACAGAGCACTGAGCTGAGCTTTCTGTGTTATACAGCAGCTTCCTGCTCTATTTCCCATATGGTAGAGTACATATGGGGCTTCCCAGGTGGCTCAGGGGGTAAAGAATCCGCCTGCAGTGCAAGAGACCTAGGAGATGAAGGTCCGATCCCTGGAGAAGGGCATGGCAACCCACTCCACTATTCTTACCTGGAGAATCCCATGGATGGAGGAGCCTGGCAGGCTACAGTCTATAGAGTCATAAAGAATCGGGCATGACATAAGAGACTGAGTGGCACCAGCAGCAGAGTACATATGCCAATCCTCATCTCCCAGTTTGTTCCATCCTCTCCCTCCCCACCTGTGTCTACATGTCTGTTCTTGACATCTGCATTTCTATTCCTGCCTTGCAAATAGGTTCATCAGTACCATTTTTCTAGCTCACTCCTTGGAAGGAAGGCTATGACAAGCCTAGATTCCATATAAATATGTGTTAATGTATGATATTTGTTTTTCTCTTTAAGATTTAATTCACTTTGAGGACTGTTTCACATGATTTCTCTTTCCCTTTTTTTCTATTCCTGTGTCACCTTCTATCTCCATTTACTCACCCAATCATTCTGTGATTTGGTTGTATAGGTACTTTTCTTCCTCACTAAGCTGGAGGTTCTCTGAATGCCCTTTCAGGGTCTTATTCATCTCTTTATTTTCAGCAATGCTTAGTGTCATGCTCTTTTGTTTTTACGCTCTCAATAAAAGCTAATTAAATTGAATGCATATTTCTCAGTTTCACTTTCCCACACCCCTCCCTTCTCCTAAGTGCAACTGCAGATTTTAGGATAATATTGATTTCCACTGGCAAGGTGGAGATCCCTAAGCCCTTATCTTTCTTTAGGAACCCGAGATGGGAATCCTGGCAGTGATTCCCAAACTTTTTGGCACCAGAGATTCATTTTGTGGAAGGTGATTTTTCCATGGACTGGGATGAGGGGCATGATTTCAGGCTGATTCAAAGGCATTGCATTTATTGTGCACTTTATTTCTATTATTATTATATCAGCTCCACCCCAAATCATCAGGTATTAGATTCTGAAGGTTGGGGACCCTTGTTATAGATGATGGGAGATTTTCAGTGTTTTGGGTTCAAGTTGGGGGGAATTACTCCCCTGCAACTGAGGAATTTTCCTTTTCTTGTGTCCTTGCTGGGTTGGTGATATAGGGCTTTTACTCTATTATAGGGCCATGTGGACCATGAGGTCAAACACATGGCTGCAGTAGACATATTAATTCTCAGTCTAGGCAATGAGCTTCATGAAGTAGTCACTGAGTCAATGACAACCTCAGCCCTCAATGGTGAAGCTGTGATTTTCATTCTGAATATCATAGGGGGCAACCTGGTCTTTCTTATGTCTTAGGATATAATCTTCAGCAAACTCGTCAATGTCTTCTTCGTCACCTTCAAATCATATTTGGTAGTTCTACTGGGTTGAAGAGTGTCCCCCCAAGTTCATATTCATCCAGAACCTCAAAATGCAGCATACTTAAAATGTATTTGTAGATATAATCATTAGGATGAGGTATACAGACTAGGCTGGGCCCCAATAAATCCAATCGCATGTGTCCTTATAAGAAAGAAGAAGGAAGTCTGGACAGAGGCCAACATGCACTGGATCATAGAAGGATTCCAGAAAAAATATCTTCTGTTTCATTGACTACACTAAAGCCTTTGAATGTTTGGATCACAGCAAACTGTGGGAAATTCTTAAAGAAATTCTTAAAGACCACCTGACCTGCATCCTGAGAAATCTATATGCATGTCAAGAAGCAACAGTTAGAACCGGACATAGAACCATGGACTGGCTCTAAATTGGGAAATGAACATGACAAGGCTGTCACCCTGCCTATTTAACTTATATGCAGAGTATATCATGAGAAATGTTGGGCTGGATGAAGCACAAGCTGGAATCAAGATTGCTGGGGGAAATATCTATAACCTCAGATATGCAGACGACACCAGCCTTATGGTGGAAAGTGAAGAGGAACTGAAGAGCCTCTTGCTTAAAGTGAAAGAGGAGAGTGAAAAAGCTGGCTTAAAATTCAATGTTCATAAAACAAAGATCATGGCATCTGGTCCCATCACTTCATGGCAAATAGGTGTGGAAACAATGGAAACAGTGACAGAGTTTATTTTCTTGGGCTCCAAACTCACTGCAGATGGTGATTGCAGCCATGAAATTAAAAGATGCTTGCTCCTTGGAAGAAAAGCTATGATAAACCTAGACAGCATATTAAAAAGCAGACACATTACTTTTCCGACAAAGGTCTGTCTAGTCAAAGCTATGGTTTTTCCAGTGGTCATGTATGGATGTGAGAGTTGGACCATAAAGAAAGTTGAGCATTGAAGAATTGACGCTTTTGAACTGTGGTGTTGGAGAAGAGTCTTGAGAGTCCCTTGAACTGTGAGGAGATCAAACCAGTCAATTGTAAAGGAAATCAGTCCTGAATATTCACTGGGAGGACTGATGCTAAAGCTGAAACTCCAATACTTTGGCCACCTGATGCGAAGAGCTGACTCATTGGAAAAGACCCTGATGCTGGGAAAGATTGAAGGCAGGAGGAGAAGGAGATGACAGAGGATGAGATGGCTGGACAGCATTACCGACTGGATGGACATGAGTTTGAGTAAGCTCTGGGAGTTGGTGATGGACAGGGAGGCCTGGTGTGCTGCAGTCCATGGTGTTGCAAAGAGTTGAACATGACTGAGTGACTGAACTGAACTGATACACTTGAGTAAGATGATAAGAGACACACAGGGAAAATGCCCGTATATTTTATGTCTCTGTGAAGACAGAGGCAGAGAACAAATAGATGCATTTCTAAGCCAAGGAATGCATGGATTGCCAGCAACTGTCAGCAACTAAGAATGAGGCATGAAGCAATTCTCGCACTTAATCCCCAAGAAGCAGCTTGTCCTGCTGACGTCTTGATTTGAACTTCTGGTGTTGATTTTGAACTTCTGGTCCCTTGAACTATCAGAGAATAAATTTCTACTGTCTTCAGTCAACCAATTTGTGGCAATTTGTTATGGTAGCCCTTGACAAATTATGCAATAGCATTCTTTAGTTAGCCGGTCATATCTCATATAAACAAGTAGGGTGTGGGAATACAGAAGACCACACCTGCCAGCTTCACAGGCAGCTCCGGGATAAGTTCCCCCGCAGCATATGGGCTGTGCCAGGAAAAGCAGGACAATGTTCCTGGCAACATGGCAGCACCATGACTATAGTGCCACTGCCAGACCGTCTTTAATCTTGTTGGCAGCTGTGATATCATGGACCATGGTTATTAAAGCCTTGCTAGTGTTGCTGAAATCTTGGCTTCTGTACACTGGTACTGAATAGAAATACAGAGACAGAATTAGGAGGAAAGAGAAAGAGTGGCTGTATTTCTTTGCTAGCCAAAGAGAAACACCACGGGCTAATGCCTCCCAAAACTGCCTGCCTTTGAGAAGGTAGTGAGAAGTTTATAATAAAAGGCTCAAAGAAGGTGTGATCAGCTTGTGGGCTAATTCTTCTGAGTGACTGGTGCTGAGGTAAGTGGGAGTTAATAACATCAACTTTCTGGTTCCAACTGATCTGAGGTCTACACACTTGTGGGCAGCATACCATTGTTAATCTTTAACTCTCCCACCTGGAAGGGCTTTCAGTATCTGCACAATAGCTCAAGGATATTGTTGAGGACCTTGCCCCAAGGCTGCACTATTGTTTTTCTTGGTCTTGCATCCCCTCCCTCCCCTAATTAACAACTGCTTGAATCTGCTCCTTGGACTTCAGGGAAGGACATGGAGGCTGAAAGAAGGCTATTTCCTGTAATCAAATAAGTGATGGGAGGCACAGAAAGGCTTTGTGCATAGAAGCCTCACAGGGCCCTTCTAAGTGTCAGTGTCTTGAAACCATATGGTTACAGTTATATGTGTGTGTGTGTGTTAGTTGCTCAGTTGTGTCTGACTCTGTGACCCCCACGGACTGTAGCCCACCAGGCTCCTCTCTTCATGGAATTCTCCAGGCAAGAATACTGGAGTGGGTTGCCATTTTTTCTCCAGGGGATCTTCCCAACCCAGGGATTGAACCTGGCAATGGCACCCTACTCCAGTACTCTTGCCTGGAAAATCCCATGGGCGGAGGAGCCTGGTAGGCTGCAGTCCATGGGGTTGCTAAGAGTTGGACACAACTGATTGACTTCACTTTCCCTTTCCACTTTCATGCATTGGAGAAGGAAATGGCAACCCACTCCAGTGTTCTTGCCTGGAGAATTCCAGGGACGGGGGAGCCTGGTGGGCTGCCGTCTATGGGGTTGCACAGAGTCGGACATGACTGAAGCGACTTAGCAGCAGCAGCAGCAGCTCCCACATTGCAGGCAGATTCTACACCATCTTAGCTACCACTTCAGTCCTGTTCAGTCACTCAGTCGTGTCTGACTCTTTGTGACCCCATGGACTGCAGCACACCAGGCTTCCCTGTCCATTACCAACTCCCAGAGCCTATTCAAACTCATGTCCATTGAGTCGGTGATGCCGTCCAACCATTTCATCATCTATCGTCCCCTTCTCCTCCCACCTTCAATCTTTCCCAGCATCTGGGTCTTTTCCAAGGAGTCAGTTCTTCACATCATGTGGCCAAAGTATTGGAGCTTCAGCTTCAACAATAGTCCTTCCAATGAATATTCAGGGATGACACTTAGCCCCCAGGGGAGAAATCCTATAGTCCCAATCATAGTGGCTGTAATACATTACACACTGACACAAACTTGGACTGGCTTTAAGCTATGGTTAAGAAGTAGAAAGAGGAGAGCCATGATAATGGTGGTGATTTTATTTATAGCATAAAAATTAATTTATATTTGAAATGGGGAATGTATTGTACAATTAAATTGAATTGTATGAAATGGATTATATTTGAACATTTCTTGACCCCTAAAACATCAATCACATATTGTTCAACCAGATGGTCCTGGAATGAGGAGTGCAAGTCCTAGCTACAATAGCTGCCAGTGCCATCATGTAAAATCTGGCAACTACAGATCTCAGTTTGTTTCTCTGTGATATGGGCTTGTGATACTTGTCCTATTCCCTAGACAAAAAGAATGAATGTGAAAGTGATTTGCAAACTGTGAATACTTGTATTCAATCAAATTCAGTCATGGTAAATTAAAAGACATTTCTTGGAAGAAGAGCTATGACCAACCTAGACAGCATATTAAAAAGCTGAGACATTATTTTGCCAACAAAGGTCCCTCTAGTCAAAGCTATGGTTTTTCCATTAGTCATGTACAGATATGACAGTTGGGCTATAAGAAAGTTGAGCACAAAAGAATTGATGGTTTTAAACTGCAGTGTTAGAGAAGACTCTTGAGAGTCCCTTGGACTGCAAGGAGATCCACCAGTCCATCCTAAAGGAGATCAGTCCTCGGTGTTCATTGGAAAGACTGATGTTGAAGCTGAAACTCCAATATTTTGGCCACTTGATGCTAAGAACTGACTCATTTGAGAAGACCCTGATGCTGGGAAAGATTGAAAGTGGGAGAAGAGGGGGACAACAGAGGATGAGATGGTTGGATGGCATCACTGACTCCATGGACATGAGTTTGAGTAAGTTCTGGGAGTTGGTGATGGACAGGTAAGCCTGGTGCACTGTGATACATGGGGTTTCAAAGAGCCAGACATGACTGAACAACTGAACTGACTGAACTGAAGTCATGGTAGAACGTCCTTAAAGACATTGATTAAAAAATAGTTCTGCCAAAATTACATTTTCTTGCATGTGGTTATGGGCACTTACCATTATTAAATTAAAGAAGTGCATTTAAAATAGCCAATGGAAGTTTGCAGTGTGACTCAGCAGAACTCAAACTGGGACTCTGTAACAATGTAGTAGGGTGGGAAAAGGTGGGAGGTGGGAGGGAAGTTCCAGAGGGAGGCAGGGGACATATGTATATCTGTGGCTAATTCATGTTGATGTATGGCAAAAATCAAACCAATATCGTAAAGCAATTATCCTTCAGTTAAAAATAAATACGAGAAAAGTCCATTTAGCTTGTGTTGATGGTAATTCCTTTAGGTTTTTGAAAAATATGTGAGAAGAACTAAGTAAATGTATGAATGGAGCATATATTGAAGACATATAACTGGACATATAAAATAACTGCTGTCCAGAGAGGTGCAGAGGCTATGGAGACCTCTGGACACAGCATAAATTTTTACTAGGTGATGAAGGCCAAAAAGGACAGATTGAACATTAAATTCTATAGAGTCATGATTCTGTACCTTTTCATTGAAGTTTTATAATGCATAATGAAATTACAAATCAAGCTTTACTGTTTGAAGGGAAAGGCACTCACAAGGAGGCCAATGATGTTTATGAAATTCCCTTCCCTTCCACTTTAATCATGTTGAGTGTGAGGCAACAAGGGAGATGACCAGTGGCAGCTAATAATAAAATTGTTAAAAATTCTTACATATAGTGGTTTATTTCACATTATGAGGCATGCACCTAATCTATATATTTATCACACTGTAAGTGACACACAGCCCAGGATTTTCTTGAAGAGTTTTTAGTCACTTTTGCTCTACATTCATTTGCAATGGGTTGAATGTGTATGTTCTGTTAAATTCATTTCTTGAAATTCTAACCCCTAATGTGATGGTATTAGGAGGTGGTCCTTTGAGGGTAATTAGGTCATGAAGGTGGAACCCTCATAGATGAAATTGGGTGTGTGTGTACTCAATCACTCAATCATGTCCAACTTGTTAAGATGCCACAGATAATAGCCCGCCAAGCTCCTCCGTCTGTGGAATTTTCCAGGCGAGAATATTGGAGCAGGTTCCATTTCCTTCTCTATGGGATCTTTCCAACCCAGGGATCAAATCTGAGTTTCCTGTGTCTCCTGCATTAGCAGGCAGATTCTTTTTTTTTTTTTTTTGTAAATTAATTAATTTATTTTAATTGGAGGCTAATTACTTTACAATATTGTAGTGGTTTTTTGGCCATACATTGACATGAATCAGCCATGGGTGTTCATGTGTCCCCCATTCTGAACCCTGCTCCTGCTTCCCTCCCCATCCCATTCCTCAGGGTCATCCCACTGCACCAGCCCTGAGCACCCTGTCTCATGCATCAAACATGGACTGGCAATCAATTTCACATATGGCAATATACATGTTTCACTGTTATCCCTCAAATCATCCCACACTTGCCTTCTCCCACAGAGTCCAAGTCCTTTCTTTACATCTGTGTCTCTTTTGCTGTCTCACATATAGGGTCATTGTTACCATCTCTCTAAATTACATATATATGCATTAATATACTGGAGAAGGCAATGGCACCCCACTCCAGTACTCTTGCCTGGAAAATCCCATGGACAGAGGAGCCTGGAAGGCTGCAGTCCATGGGGTCACAGAGTTGGACATGACTGAGCGACTTCACTTTCACTTTTCACTTTCATGCATTGGAGAAGGAAATGGGAACCCATTCCAATGTTCTTGCCTGGAGAATCCCAGGTATGGGGGAGCCTGGTGGGCTGCCATATATGGGGTCGCACAGAGTCAGACACGACTGAAGTGACTTAGCAGCAGTAGCAGCATTAATATAGTGTATTGGTGTTTTTCTTTCTGTGTTACTTCATTCTCTATAATAGGCTCGAGTTTCATCCACCTCATTAGAACTGACTCAAATGTATTCTTTTTAATAGCTGAATAATATTCCATTGTGTATATGTACCACTGCTTTCTTATCCATTCATCTGCTGATGGACATCTAGGTTGCTTCCATGTCCTGGCTATTATAAACAGTGCTGTGATGAACACTGGGGTACACGTGTCTCTTTCAATTCTGGTTTCCTCAGTGTGTATGCCCAGCAGTGGGATTGCTGGGTCGTATGGCAGTTCTATTTCCAGTTTTTTAAGGAATCTCCACACTGTTCTCCATAGTGGTTGTCCTAGTTTGCATTCCCACCAACAGTGTAAGAGGGTTCCCTTTTCTCCACACCCTCTCTAGCATTTATTCTTTGTAGACTTTTTGATAGCAGCTATTCTGACCAGGGTGAAATAGCAAGCAGATTGTTTACCACTGGGCCACTCAGGAAGCCCAAATGGGATTATTTTTTCTTTTAAAAGAGACCCCAGGGGGCTCTCTCACCCATTGGCACCCTTGTGAGGACCCAATGAAAATTTGGCAATTTGCATCTGGGAAGAGGGTTCTTACTGGAATATGACCATGCTGACACCATGATGTCAGACTTCCAGACTCCCAAATTGTGAGAAGTAAACTTCTGTTGTTTATAAGTCATCCAGTCTATGACGTTGTCATGCCAGCTTGACTAAGACTAATTTGAATTGCATTTTGTTGTTCAGTCACCCCATCATGTCTGACTGTTTGCTGGAATGGGTGAATTTAACTCAGATGACTATTATATCTACTACTGTGGGCAGGAATCCCTTAGAAGACATGGAATAGCCATCATGGTCAACAAAAGAGTCCGAAATGCAGTACTTGGATACAATCTCAAAAATGACAGAATGATCTCTGTTCGTTTCCAAGGTAAACCATTCAGTATCATAGTGATCCAAGCCTATGCCCTAACCAACAACACCGAAGAAGCTGAAGTTGAATGGTTCTATGAAGACCTACAAGACCTTTTAGAACTAACACCCAAAAAAGATGTCCTTTTCATTATAGGGGACTGGAATGCAAAAGTAGGAAGTCAAGAAACACCTGGAGTAACAGGCAAATTTGGCCTTGGAATACAGAATAAAGCGGGGCAAAGGCTAAAAGAATTTTGCAAGAGAAGGCAATGGTCATAGCAAACACCCTCTTCCAACAACACAAGAGAAGACTCTACACATGGACACCACCAGATGGTCAACACCAAAATCAGATTGATTATATTCTTTGTAGCCAAAGATGGAGAAGCTCTATACAGTCAGCAAAAACAAGACCAGGAGCTGACTGTGGCTCAGATCATGAACTCCTTATTGCCAAATTCAGACTTAAATTGAAGAAAGTAGGGAAAACCACTAGACCATTCAGGTATGACCTAAATCAAATCCCTTATGATTATACAGTGGAAGTGAGAAATAGATTTAAGGACCTAGATCTGATAGATAGAGTGCCTGATGAACTATGGAATGAGGTTCATGACATTGTACAGGAGACAGGGATCAAGACCATCCTCATAGAAAAGAAATGCAAAAAAGAAAAATGGCTGTCTGAGGAGGCCTTAAAAATAGCTGTGGAAAGAAGAGAAGCAAAAAGTAAAGGAGAAAAGGAAAGATATAAGCATCTGAATGCAGAGTTCCAAAGAATGGCAAGGAGAGATAAAAAAGTCTTCCTCAGTGATCAATGCAAAGAAACAGAGGAAAACAACAGAATGGGAAAGGCTAGAGATCTCTTCAAGAAAATTAGAGATACCAGGGGAACATTTCATGTAAAGATGGGCTTGATAAAGGACAGAAATGATATGGACCTAACAGAAGCAGAAGATATTAAGAAGAGGTGTCAAGAATATACAGAAGAACTGTACAAAAAAATCTTCATGACCCAGATAATCAGGATGGTGTGATCACTCACCTACAGCAATGTGCAGTCAAGTGGGCCTTAGAAAACATCACTATGAACAAAGCTAGTGGAGGTGATGGAATTCCTGTTGAGCTATTTCAAATCCTGAAAGATGATGCTGTGAAAGTGCTGCACTCAATATGCCAGCAAATTTGGAAAACTCAGCAGTGGCCACAGGACTGGAAAATATCAGTTATCATTCTAATCCCAAAGAAAGGCAATGCCAAAGAATGGTCAAACTACATTTGCACTCATCTCACACGCTAGTAAAGTAATGCTCAAAACTCACCAAGCCAGGGTTCGGGAATATGTGCACCGTGAACTTCCAGATGTTCAAGCTGGTTTTAGAAAAGACAGAGGAACCAGAGATTAAATTGCCAATATCTGCTGGATCATTAAAAAAAAAAACAAGAGAGTTCCAGAGAAATATCTATTTCTGCTTTATTGACTATGCCAGAGCCTTTGACTGTGTGGATCACAAAAAAACTGCGGGAAAGTATGAAAGAAAAGGGAATACCATACCTCATGACCTGTCACTTGAGAAACCTATATGCAGGTCAGGAAGCAACAGTTAGAACTGGACATAGAACAACAAACTGGTTCCAAATCGGGAAAGGAGTACATCAAAGCTGTATATTGTCACCCTGTTTATTCAACTTATATGCAGAGTACATCATGAGAAAGGCTGGACTGGATGAAGCACAAGCTGGAATCAAGATTGCTGGGAGAAATATCAATAACCTCAGATATGCAGATGACACCTCTCTTATGGCAGAAAGGAAGAACAACTAAAGAGCCTCTTGATTAAAGTGAAAGAGGAGAGTGAAAAAGTTGGCTTAAAACTCAACATTCAGAAAACGAAGATCATGGCATCTGGTCCCATCACTTCATGGCAAATAGATGGGGAAACAATGGAAACAGCGACAGATGTTATTTTCTTGGGCAGAAAATCACTGCAGATGGGGACTGCAGCCATGAAATTAAAAGATGCTTGCTCCTTGGAAGAAAAGTTATGACCAATCTAGACAGCATATTAAAAAGCAGAGACATTTCTTTGCTGACAAAGGTCTGTCTAGTCAAGGCTATGGTTTTTCCTTGGTCATGTATGGATGTAAGAGTTGGACTGTGAAGAAAGCTGAGCACTGAAAAATCGATGCTTTTGAACTGTGGTGTTGGAGAAGACTCTTGAGAGTCCCTTGGACTGCAAGGAGATCCAATCAGTTAATCCTAAAGGAAACCAGTCCTGAATATTCACTGGAAGGACTGAGGCTGAGGCTGAAACTCTGGTACTTTGGCTAATTCTTTGTGTTGGATGGCATCACCAACACAATAGACATGGGTTTGGGTGGACTCCGGGAGTTGGTGATGGACAGGGAGGCCTGGTGTGCTGCCATTCATGGGATCACAAAGAGACACAACTGAGCAACTGAAATGAAATGAATGAATGATGTGACCGGATGCCATGATTTTAGTTTTCTGAATGTTGAGCTGTAAGCCAACTTTTTCACTCTCTTCTTTCACTTTCATCAAGAGGCTCTTTAGTTGTTCTTTGCTTTCTGCCATAAGGGTAGTGTCATCTGCATATCTGAGGTTATTGATATCCTCCCAGCAATCTTGATTCTAGCTTGTGCTTCATCCAGCCCAGCATTTCTCATGATGTATTCTGCGTATGTTAAATAAGCAGGATGTCAATATACAGCCTTGATGTACTTCTTTCCTGATTTGGAACCAGTCTGTTGTTCCATGTCCAGTTCTAACTGTTGCTTCTTGACCTGCATACAGATTTCTCAGGAGGCATGTCAGGTGGTCTGGTATTCCCATCTCTTGAAGAATTTTCCACAGTTTATTGTGATGCACACAGTCAAAGGCTTTGGCATAGTCAATAAAGCAGAAATAGATGTTTTTCTGGAACTCTCTTGCTTTTTCAATGATCCAGCAGATGTTGGCAATCTGAAAGATGTTGGCAATCTGCATTTGAGTGCAGAGTTCCAAAGAACACCAAGGAGAGATAAGAAAGCCTTCGTTAGGGATCACGCAAAGAAATAGAAGAAAACAATAAAATAGAAAAGACTAGAGAGCTCTTCCAGAAAATTAGCGATACCAAGGGAACATTTCAAGTTTAAGTTATTAAACTGTTTATATAGGCTTCGTTCTATATGTTAGGTTTCATTGAAAAGAGCAGAAGAGATTTATTCACTTGTGCCTGAACAGTACATTGGGAGAAGGCAATGACACCCCACTCCAGTACTCTTGCCTGGAAAATCCCATGGACGGAGGAGCCTGGTAGGCTGCAGTCCATGGGGTCGTTAAGAATTGGACACGACTGAGCGACTTCACTTTCACTTTTCACTTTCATGCATTGGAGAAGGAAATGGCAACCCACTCCAGTGTTGTTGCCTGGAGAATCCCAGGGACGGCGGGGCCTGGTGGGCTGCCATCTATGGGGTCACACGGAGTCGGACACGACTGAAGAGACTTAGCAGCAGCAGCAGCAGAACAGTACATTAAGGAACACCAGACAGACCAGCTGCTAGAAAATATGGGTGTGTTGCACATAGACATAATCTGATACAATTAATTAAAAATCAGAAACAAATGTCCCACATCACACATTGGTTTGAAATCATTGAATTTGCGAGGAAAGGGAGTGTCGTAATTTTCTTTCACAATGTACATGGCCATAGGGGATAGAAATAGAAAAGAATACTTAAGAAATCATAAAAGGATGGTATTTGGGTAACCTCAAGTAGATATCAATATGGAGAAAGAATTTGAAGAATTAGACAAGATGTATTTACAGGAAGAAAGACAGATTGAAAAAGTAAGAAGATGGGACACTTGTCTAGAACAGTCATGCAAAAGCAATCAAGACAGTTAAACAGTTCAGTGATACAGAATCATACAGACAGATGATTACTCTGTATGCAATAAGGGTGTGCAGAAAAGGATGACTGCTTTTATGGATAAAGACTGAGTATTTTAAACTTAAAATTAAATTATGTCTCTTTAGGTTTGGATTCAGAAAACCTTTTAGATGTCAGAACATAATTTGAAATAATGATATTTATGATTATTTTGTATTGACTTTAAAAATAAAGCTTTTGTATTGGTGAATCTGTAATTTCCAGCCCAAAGTTTTGAATCTATACAGTTCTACTAAGTTAGTAATGGGATCAATGAATGATTTTTAATATATAAAAATTTTAAGAAATTATACATATTTCTATGTGATTATGTTGAAAAGAAAATGTTAGTCACTCAGTCGTGTCCGATTCTTTGCAACCCCATGGACTGTAGCCCACCAGGCTCCTCTGTCCATGAAATTTCCCAGGCAAGAATACTGGAGTAGAAGCCATTCACCTCTCCAGGGGATCTTCCCAACCCAGGGATCAAAACTGTGTCTCCTGCATTGCGGACAGATTCTTTACTGTCTGAGCTACCAGGGAAGGCATTATATTGAGAGGGCACTTTAAATGTTTCTTTGCTTTTGACTCTAATCAAATCAACTTATTGCACTAATAATATAACTTATGACCCTGATATGTCTTTGATTAATAAACAAACGAGAAGATAAGATATGGATTACTTTTTAAATTCAGTGCCCCCAGCAAATATCCCTGCTGTTGTCAATAAGTAGCAGTTTATTACTCTGTAGTTTTGAAATTCAAAAGCCTTTGAAGAAAATGTGTGACACCCCAGGCCTTGGTCCACCCTCTCTGGGAAATGTTGATCTATAAGAGCAGTAGGGAAGGAGCATATGCTTAGCTGGAATTACAACTGGATTCACTCTTTTATTTTGTCATGACAACCTACTAGATTTTTACTGCTGGCAAAAATATGTGCTGTGAATACAACTATAAGCAAGATTATCATTCAGAATAGAAGCAGAGATAAAGAATTTCTCAGATAAGCAAAACCAAAAGAATAGAGCCATACTAAACTGTGGAAAATTCTGAAAGAAATAGGAATACCAGACTACCTGACCTGCCTCTGAAGAAACCTATATGCAGGTCAGGAAGCAACAGTTAGAACCGGACATAGAACAACAGACTGGTTCCAAATAGCAAAAGGAGTTCGTCAAGGCTGTATATTGTCATCCTGCTTATTTAACTTATATGTAGAGTACATCATGAGAAACATGGGGCTGGAAGAAGCACAAGCTGGAATCAAGATTGCCAGGAGAAATATCAATAACCTCAGATATGCAGATGACACCACCCTTATGGCAGAAAGTGAAGAGGAACTCAAAAGCCTCTTGATGAAAGTGAAAGTGGAGAGTGAAAAAGTTGGCTTAAAGCTCAACATTCAGAAAATGAAGATCATGGCATCTGGTCCTATCACTTCATGGAAATAGATGGGGACAAAGTGGAAACAGTGTCAGACTTTATTTTTTTGGGCTCCAAAATCACTGCAGATGGTGACTGCAACCATGAAATTAAAAGATGCTTACTACTTGGAAGGAAAGTTATGACCAACCTAGATAGCTTATTCAAAAGCAGAGACATTACTTTGCCAACAAAGGTCCATCTAGTCAAGGCTATGGTTTTCCAAGTAGTCATGTATGGATGTGAGAGTGGGATGTGAAGAAAGCTGGGTGCCGAAGAATTGATGCTTTTGAACTGTGGTGTTAGAGAAACTCTTGAGAGTTCCTTGGACTGCAAGGAGATCCTACCAGTCCATTCTAAAGGAGATCAGTCCTGGGTGTTCTTTGGAAGGAATGATGCTAAAGCTGAAACTCTAGTACTTTGGCCACCTCATGCGAAGAGTTGACTCATTGGAAAAGACTCTGATGCTAGGAGAGATTGGGGGCAGGAGGAAAAGGGGACGACAGAGGATGAGATGGCTGGATGGCAATACCGACTTGATGGGCATGCGTTTGGGTGAACTCCAGGAGTTGGTGATGGACAGGGAGGCCTGGCGTGCTGCAATTCATGGGGTTGCAAAGAGTTGGACATGACTGAGTGACTGAACTGAACTGAACTGAACTGAAACCTATCCTAAAAGAAATATTGAAAGTTTTTTTTTTTTTTTTTTATAGAAAAGAAACAATAAGATACAGGAAAGAAGAATCACACCTGGAAAGTAAATCACTTAAATGCATCTGTAGACCCATAAAAAATTCTACTTGTGTAAGCAATGATAAACACAAGGAACACCAAAAGAATAAACATTAAGATGTAAAAGAGGACACTGAAATCATAAAATGTGGGAGAGGAGAGTAAGAAAATATAGATTATTTTTTTTTAAGAATATGTTTGAGCCTATATGATTATCAGTCTAAAGAAAGCAGATAAAGGGGTTGACATAGTTGAAAACCAGGATAACCACATATCAGAAACTTACAGTAGACTCAAAAATACTGAAAAGAACAAAAACAAGCACATAATAAAAGGAAATCATCATTTTTTGGTTTTGTCATGAAAAAAGAAAAAGGAACAAAGAAGAAATAGAATCAAGTGAAAAACAAGGTTTAAGGAGACAATATATACTTGTATTTGCATGCTTAGTTTCCCAGTCATGTCTTAATTCTTTGTAACCCTTTGGACTGTAGCCCAGGGTCCATGGAATTTTTCAGGCAAGAATCCTGAAGTGGGTTGCCATTTCTCTCCAGGGGATCTTCCCAACCCAGGGATCGAACTTGCATATCTTGTGTCTCTTGCACTGCAGGCAGATTCTTCACCAGACAAGTCATAAGGAAGGTCATACCTATTTATCAATAACTACTTTAAATGTCAATGGACTATATACTCCAATCCAAACATAGAGTGGCAGACTGGATAAACAACCAAGCAGCTACAATATGCTGTCTACAGGAGACCCACCTTAGAGCAAAGGAAATGCATAGATTGAAAGTGAGGGGATGGAAAAAGACATTTCATGTAAATGGAAACAACAAGAAAGCAGAGGTCACAATACTCATCTCAGACAAAACAGACTTTAAAACAAAGGCCATAAATAAAGATAAAGAAGGGCACTATATAAGGATAAAAGAATCAAAACAAGAAGAGAATTTTGCACTTGTCAACATACATACACCTAGCAAAAGTGTGCTGCTGCTGCTCTTTAGTCATTAAGTTGTGTCCAATTCTTTGGGACCCCATGGACTGTAGCCCACCAGGCTCCTCTGTCCTTGAGATTTCTCAGCAAGAATACTGGAGTGCATTGATTTTCTCCTCCAGGGGATCCTTTCAACCCAAAGTTCAAACCTGTTTACCCTGCATTGACAGGCAGATTCTTTAGCACTGAGCCATCTGGTATATCAATTCAGTTCAGTTCAGTCACTCAGTCATGTCCGACTCTGTGACCCCATGGACTGCAGCACACCAGGCTTCCCTGTCTACCACCAACTCCCAGAGCTTGCTCAAACTCATGTCCTTCCAGTCAGTGATGCCATCCAACCATCTCATCCTCTGTTGTCCCCTTCTCCTCCTGTCTCCAATCTTTCCCAGAGTCAGGGTCTTTTCCAGTGAGTCAGCTCTTCACATCAGGTGGCCAAAGTATTGGAGCTTCAGCTTCAGCATCAGTCCTTCCAGTGAACACTCAGGACTGATTTCCTTTAGGATATAGAGACATCCAGATATGTAATACAAATACTGACAGACATAAGGGAAGAAATTAATGGAAATACAATAATATTATATTTTATTATTGTGCTAAGAACACAACCTGAGATCTACCCTCTTAAATTTTAAAGTGGGCAATCGAGTACCATTAACTATAGATATAGTATTGTACAACAGACTTCTAGAACTTACTCATTTTGCATTATCAAAAGTTCATGTTTGTTGAAGTGCAACTCCCCACTTCCCCTCCCTCATATCCTCATCCCTCTTTACCACCATTCTAGTCTGTTTCAGTGAGCTTAACTACTTTAGATACCTCATATGAGCGGGATTATGCAGTATGTATCCTGCAACTGCCTTATTTCATGCAGTATAATGTTCTCCATGTTCATCCATGTGGTCACAAAGGGCAGTGTCTCCTTTCTTAAGGCTGAGTAATACTCCATTGTGTGCTTATACTGCATTTTACTTATCCATTCAGCTATCTGTGGACATTTTGGAGAAGGAAATGGCAACCCACTCCAGTATTCTTGCCTGGAGAATCCCAGGGATGGCGGAGCCTGATGGGCTAGTCTGTGGGGTCACAAAGAGTAGGACACGACCTAGAGACTAAACAACAGTCTATGGGCTTTTAGGTTGTTTCCACATCTTGTCTACTGTGCATAATGCTACAATGAATATGAGAATGGAGATATCGTTTCCAGATTCTGAATTCAATTCATGTGGGTAAAATCACAGTAGTGAAATTGCTGGATCTCGTGGTAGCTCTATTTTCAGTTTTGGGGAAAAACTCCAAGCTGTTTCCCGTAGCAGTGGTACCATTGTGCATTCCCACCAACAGTGTACTGAGACTCCAGCTAGAGAAAACTTTAGCAGTTAGGTGATGAAATAAAACCAGGAATTAGGTTTCAACAACTATGTTTTTCCAGACTTAAGTGAGCTGTTGTGATTAATGACCAGAACTTTACAGAGAAGAGCTGTCCCATCATCACTCTCCAGAACTTCTTCCCTCCATTAACACAGGGATCACCCATCATTTGGAAGCCAAACTACTTCTGTATAGAGCTTCCCTGGTGGCTCAGTGGTAAAGAATCTGCCTGCCAATGCAGGAGACGTGTGTTTGATCCCTGGATTGGAAAGATCCCGTGGAGGAGGAAATGGCAACCCACTCCAGTATTCTTGCCTGGGGCATCCCATGGACAGAGGAGCCTGGTGAGTTATAGTCCATTGGGTCACAAAGAGATAGACATGAGTTGGCAACTAAACAACAACTACTTCTCTAACTGAGTTTTTAGGAGACCCTGCTGATATCAAACTCTCCATCAAAGTGCTGCATTCAGATAATTTTGAGAGCTGGAGACTATGACATTTGAAAGTAGGTGGAGAAAAATAACAATTCCTAATGTACTACAAACATTGTGGACTCCCCAACTTGGTAAATGAGGTGACACATCCCTCTTTAGTCTGTAGTAGCTAAATTTTGGCATGTTTTTTACTCTTATCAGAAAAATGACTGCTTTTAAAATCATGACTGATTGTGTGAGTATTATGGGTTGAATTGTGTCTCTCCTAAAATGTTGAGTCCTAACCCTTGGTACCTATAAATGTGACCTTATTAGGAGATGAGATTTTTGTAGATAATCAAGCTAAGGTGAGGTTACTAAGGTGGACCCTCATCCTATAGAACTGTGTTTTTAGAAAAAGGGAAAATTTAGACAGACACAAAGACTCACAGAGGGAAGATGGTGTGAAAATGCAAGAACAGGATTTACAAGCCAAGACACAGTTAGAAGCTGCATTGAGCTGGGAGAGAGACCTGGAACAGACTCTCCTTCACAGCCCTTAGAGGAAACTCACTGCCAACATCTTGATGTTGAACTTCAAGCTTCCAGAACTGTGATACAATCAGTTTTGGTTGTTTTAAGCCACCCAGTCTGTGCTGCTTTGTTATGACAGCCCTGGCAAACGAATACAGCAACCTAGCAGAAAGTGCTAGATATTAACACAGACACTTTTTCTCTTAACAGAGATATTATTTCTCTTATATTATTATGTGCCTGAAGTGATTATAAAGTGAAGAAGTAGCAGGGAAATGTTAATTATTAGAATATGTTAAAAGAGTTTATCACTTGCATTAATATGCCTTATATTAGATTTAAGGAAAAAAAACTTTAGAAACCAGATTTTTCATATCATGTATTTTTCTGATTTGAAAGGTAATATTATATTACTGTTTTACATTTATAAGCTACAAAAGATTTAAAGAAATTAAAATAAAGTGTAATGACATTAACCAGAGACAATTAGTACTGAAATTTTGTTACTTTCGCTAGTAGATTTTTAAAAAACTGTGTATGTGTGTACATATATTTCTTTGTGACTTAACTTTTCTGAAACAATAATTCTTGTTAATTTTCCTTTCTTTTAAAGTCATAGGGTCATATGGAGCTAGAGGGGCTAATATTGCATTCTCTCTCTCATGTGTTTGACAGATATAGCCAATTAATATTGGAGAAGGAAATGGCAACTGACTCCAGTATTCTAGCCTAGAGAATCTTGTGGACAGAGGAGCCTGGTGGGCTGTCATCCATGGGGTCACACAGAGTCTGACATGACTGAAGCAACTTAGCAGCAGCAGCAGCAGCAGCCTATTAATATAACCACTGGCTTATCTTTTAAAATCACAAGTAATTTCATGTTCATATTTGCCTTTTTCCTAAAGTAGATATTTTCAAAAGCATGGCATGTTACCATTGCTGCTGCTGCTGCTGCTAAGTCACTTCAGTCGTGTCTGACCCTGTGCAACCCCATAGATGGCAGCCCACCAGACTCCCCTGTCCCTGGGATTCTCCAGGCAAGAACACTGGAGTGGGTTGCCATTTCCTTCTCCATTGCATGAAAGTGAAAAGTGAAAGTAAAGTCACCCAGTCGTGTCCGACTCTTCGCAACCCCATTGACTGCAGCCCATCAGGCTCCTTCTTCACAACCCCATTGACTGCAGCCCATCAGGCTCCTCCGTCCATGGGATTTTCCAGGCAAGAGTACTGGAGTGGGGTGCCATCGCCTTCTCTGATGTTACCATTAGACATTGGATTATTTTATGTGGGCTGGAATATACAGCAATAATCTAAGTGTGGCTCTTATGAAATGGTCAAAATGACTCTGTAGCATGATGCTTTGTAAAATGGTCTGTAGATGCCATGTAAATGCTTCATAACCCATAACTTCAGAACAGGCAAATGTCATGAGCCTGCGATTTCAGTCTAAGAGGTGGCATGAGAGTGCCTGTCCCATTACAAAGACCATGGGAAGATGCTGCGGAGTAATGAGATTATTTTGTTTTAGTTGATCTCTCATTATTGAAAGTATAAAATATTGTTATAACTAGCAATAAATAATAGCAGCTGAAGGTTTAATTCTAGCTTCTTCAGGCTTACATATGTAAACAATATGGGCGTCTTTATTAATGATGTCTCATATTGCTTACCCATATTGTTGTGTTATTGTTTAGTCACTAAATCATGTTCTACTCATTTGCAACCCTGTGGATTGTAGCCCATCAGGCTCCTCTGTCCATGGAATTTCCCAGGAAAGAATACTGGAGTGGGTTGCCATTTCCTTCTCCAGGGAATCTTCCTAACTCAGGATTGGACTCAAATCTCCTGCATTGCAGGCAAATTCTTTACCACTGAGCCACCAGGGAAGTCCCATTTACATATATATGGGGTGGTTATTTAACACAGGAAAACGGGACAACTAGTTAAGCTTAATTTTAGTAACAGTGAATGATATTTTAATATAAGTATGTCCCAAATGCTGCATGGGACACACTTATACTAGAAAAATTATTTGCTGCTGTCTGCTTCCCTAGTGGCTCAGTGGTAAAGAACCCGCATGACAAGGCAAGAGCTGTGGGTTTGATCCCTGGGTCAGGAAGATCCCCTGGAAAAAGAAATGGCAACCCACTCTAGTATTCTTGCCTGGGAAATTCCTTGGACAGAAGGAGCCTGGTGGGCTACAGTGCCTGGGGTCACAAAGAGTTGGGCATGACTTAGCGACTGAGCATACTGTAATGCAAAATGAGTGCCCTGTATTTTTATCTGGTAATCCTTAGATACCAAGGGGTACTTCTGAAACTCAGTGTGTGCCTATTCCAGATAAGGTTTAAGAAACAATTTTCTGTTAGACAGTTGTTGGCAGCAAAGAAGAAATCTTTTTAGTCTAAACAGGCTAAGGGTTGCATAAGATCAGATCAGGTCAGTTGCTCAGTCATGTCCGACTCTTTGTGACCCCATGAATCGCAGCACACCAGGCCTCCCTGTCCATCACCAACTCCCGGAGTTCACTCAGACTCACGTCTATCGAGTCAGTGATGCCATCCAGCCATCTCATCCTCTGTCATCCCCTTCTCCTCCTGCCCCCAATCCCTCCCAGCATCAGAGTCTTTTCCAATGAGTCAACTCTTCACATGAGGTGGCCAAAGTACTGGAGTTTCAGCTTTAGCATCATTCCTTCCAAAGAAATCCCAGGGCTGATCTCCTTCAGAATGGATGGGTTGGATCTCCTTGCAGTCCAAGGGACTCTCAAGAGTCTTCTCCAACACCACAGTTCAAAAGCATCAATTCTTTGGCTCTCAGCCTTCTTCACAGTCAAACTCTCACATCCATACATGACCACAGGAAAAACCATAGCCTTGATTAGACGAACCTTTGTTGGCAAAGTAATGTCTCTGCTTTTGACTATGCTACCTAGGTTGGTCATAACTTTCCTTCCAAGGAGTAAGTGTCTTTTAATTTCATGGCTGCAGTCATCATCTGCAGTGATTTTGGAGCCCAGAAAAATAAAGTCTGACACTGTTTCCACTGTTTCCCCATCTATTTCCATGAAGTGATGGGACCGGATGCCATGATCTTCGTTTTCTGAATGTTGAGCTTTAAGCCAACTTTTTCACTCTCCACTTTCACTTTCATCAAGAGGCTTTTGAGTTCCTCTTCACTTTCTGCCATAAGGGTGGTGTCATCTGCAAATCTGAGGTTGTTGATATTTCTCCCGGCAATCTTGATTCCAGCTTGTATTTCTTCCAGTCCAGCGTTTCTCATGATGTACTCTGCATATAAGTTAAATAAGCAGGGTGACAATATCCAGCCTTGACGAACTCCTTTTCCTATTTGGAACCAGTCTGTTGTTCCATGTTCAGTTCTAACTATTGCTTCCTGACCTGCATACAGATTTCTCAAGAGGCAGATCAGGTGTCCTGGTATTCCCATCTCTTTCAGAATTTTCTGCAGTTTATTGTGATCCACATAGTCAAAGGCTTTGGCATAGTCAATAAAGCAGAAATAGATGTTTTTCTGGAACTCTCTTGCTTTTTCCATGATCCAGCAGATGTTGGCAATTTGATCCCTGGTTCCTCTGCCTTTTCTAAAATCAGCTTGAACATCAGGAAGTTCACGGTTCACATATTGCTGAAGCCTGGCTTGGAGAATTTTGAGCATTACTTTACTAGCGTGTGAGATGAGTGCAATTGTGCGGTAGTTTGAGCATTCTTTGGCATTGCCTTTCTTCAGGATTGGAATGATAACTGACCTTTCCAGTCCTGTGGCCTCTGCTGAGTTTTCCAAATTTGCTGGCATATTGAGTGCAGCACTTTCACAGCATCATCTTTCAGGATTTGAAATAGCTCAACTGGCATTCCATCACCTCCACTAGCTTTGTTCACAGTGATGCTTTCTAAGGCCCACTTGACTTCACATTCCAGGATGTCTGGCTCTAGGTGAGTGATCACACCATCATGATTATCTGGGTCATGAAGATCTTTTTTGTACAGTTCTTCTGTGTATTCTTGCCATCTCTTCTTAATATCTTCTGCTTCTGTTAGGTCCATACCAGTTCTGTCCTTTATCGAGCCCATCTTTGCATGAAATGTTCCTTTGGTATCTCTGATTTTCTTGAAGAGATCCCTAGTCTTTCCCATTCTGTTGTTTTCCTCTATTTCTTTGCATTGATCATTGAAGAAGGCTTTCTTATCCTTCTTGCTATTCTTTGGAACTCTGCATTCAGATGCTTATATCTTTCCTTTTCTCCTTTACTTTTTGCTTCTCTTCTTTCCACAGCTATTTGTAAGGCCTCCCCAGACAGCCGTTTTGCTTTTTTGCATTTCTTTTCCATGAGAATGGTCTTGACCCCTGTCTCCTGTACGATGTCATGAACCTCATTCCATAGTTAATCAGGCACTCTATCTATCAGATCTAGGCCCTTAAATCTATCTCTCACTTCCACTGCATAATCATAGAGAAGCTGAATAATGAGAGAAGAAAAAAAGGAGAAATTCCTATTTTCTTATTTTTTTAATGTGAATTCACCAATTTTTTGGGGGGGGTTCTATATTTAAATTGTTTATAAAAGCATATTCCTCCCTAAAGGGGAAAAAAAGGTCTTGAGAGCTCTCTGTTGTCTTTGCCACTCTGCCTCTTGTCTGATTAGTACAGATTGCTTGGGTTGACATTGGATACTTTTTATTAGAAATAAAATGTGCATTTTTAGGGGGGTTGATTTTCCCATTTGTATCAAGTAGTTGAAATACTCTTGGAAGTGGTGGTCACACAAACAGACACAAAAGGGAAAAGTATGCCATCCATTGGATATGAGGTTGTATTATTAGGGGAAGGGAAGCACTGGGGAGTTAGTGGAGAAGTACTGAGACTAGGGTTCAAGGAATGAATTTTATGACCTACATGGGGGATAAGAATAAACGGCCACTTGAGAAAATTCTCCCTCTGACTTCTAGAGAAATAATATTTACTTGACTTAGGAAGCATGCTGGGCCAGTATGCATTTTCATATTTCACTTTAGAGAGAAGTCAATGACAATTTTTAAATCATAGAATCTGAAAACTAGAGATGTTGTAAAGGTCTTTTGAAATATGGGGATATAGAAATGAGGTAAAAGCCATACAAAGGAAGGATAAATATTGAAAATGTGCTGGAGCGGAGGAATGCTAAGTTGAAAAAGGAGGAGGGAGGTGGGATAGAGCATGAGTGTGTGAAGGCTTAACCTTGAAGACTGAAAATCTAACACATTATTTTCAAACTAAATTGGCTTTAACTCAACTGAGAGTAGGGAATGAATAATGAAGAGGCAAGAGGCCAACTATTGGTTTAGGAGATATATCAAGGAACTTAACCTAGTTCCAACTTTAGTACAAGATATAATTATAGATTATTGAAGAGAAAGGCAGTGTGCTATTGTATGACATGACACCTGTAGAATATATATTTGTAACTCACTGGGAATGTGTGTATGGAATACACAAGTTATTTGTGAAAGTTTGTGATTGATTTGGGGAAACTGAAAAAGGTCCATAAAATAAGAAGACTTCTTATGACATAAATGAAAACAACAATAAGCTTTTTTAAAATATAACTTTTTGTGGAAGCAAGAAGCAAAGTGTGATAGCTACTCTGTAGATGTCTGATTATCAAGATATAGAAAGAGCCCAAAGCAATCCGTGATACTGAAATCAGGTAACTTTCCCTTAAAGCCTGGCTGCCTCCTCATTTCCTGATGCTGTCTGATTCAATTACTGCAGAAATGTGGGTGGGGGATGTGGATACGGCTTCTGCTGGAGACATCACTTTGCCAACAAATGTCTGTCCAGTCAAAGCTATGGTTTTTCCTAGTCGTGTATGGATGTGAGAGTTGGACCATAAATAAAGCTGAGCACTGAAGAATTGATGCTTTTGATCTGTGGTGTTGGAGAAGATTCTCAAGAGTCCCTTGGACTGCAGGGAAATCCAACCAGTTAATCCTAAAGGAAGTCAGTCCTGAATATTCATTGGAAGGACTGATGATGAAGCTGAAACTCCAATACTTTGGCCACCTGATGTGAAGGACTGACCCCTTGGAAAAGACCCTGATGTTGGGAAAAATTGAAGGTGGGAGAAGGGGACAACAGAGGATGAGACGGTTGGATGGCATCACTGACTCGATGGATATGAGTTTGAGCAAGCTCTGGGAGTTGGTGATGGACAGGGAGGCCTGGCATGCTGCAGTCCTTGGGGTCACAAAGAGTCGGACACAACTGAGTGACTGAACTGAACTGATTGATGGTTGTTGGTATTACTGTGGATATGGCTCCCACTGTGATGGTGATGGCTATTTTGCATAATATGGCTAACCGCTGTTTGGTTCTAGAGGACCCTTTGAGTGTTGATTCTAGAGCATCATCTTTGAGCATCCTTTGTCTCTTATTTAATTCTTTAAAAACCCATGTGTTTTAAGCACCCTTAAGCCCGACAGCCCTCCACTCAAGGAAAGATAACTCCTTGCCTGGCAAAAATCTCACTGGTCTTCAAAAGGTCTTTTATTCCTGGACGTGATGTGGTATCATTGTGGTGATTGAACATGTGACTGATGATTTTGCAATTTTGAAGAATATGAAAATTCTCTCTGTGTGTAAGAGTCAACACCTGCTTTACGCTTTCTGACCATTCTGGGAAGCCAGGCGACTGGATTAGTTGAGCCACAGGTTCTTAGACATTGGTTCTTTTATTTATTCATTTCTGGCTACCCTGGGTCTTCTTGCTATGCATGAGCTTCCTCTAGTTGCAGCAAGCAGGGGCTGCTGTCTGGTTGCAGTGTGGGCTCCTCATTGCGATGGCTTCTCTTGTTGTCAGGCATGGGCTTTAGACATGCTAGGTTCAGTAGTTGTGGCTCACAAGCTTAGTTGCCCTGCAGCATATGGAATCTTCCCAGATCAGGGATTGAACCTGTGTCCTCTGCATTGTCAGATGGATTCTTAATCATTGGATCACCAGAGAAATCCAGATATTCTTTTTTTTTTTAATTTAATTTTACTTTTTAACTTTACAATATTGTATTGGCTTTGCCATATATCAAAATGAATCCACCACAGGTATACATGTGTTCCCCATCCTGAACCCTCCTCCCTCCTCCCTCCCCGTACCATCCCTCTGGGTCGTCCCAGTGCACCAGCCGCAAGCATCCAGTATCATGCATCGAACCTGGACTGGCAACTCGTTTCATGTATGATATTATACGTGTTTCAATGCCATTCAATCGTCAAAAATTTAGTTTTTTTAGAAGTTGGTGTCTTTTTATTTTTATCTGTTTACTTTGACTGTGTTGTGCAGCATGTGAGATTTTTAAGTCCCCAACCAGGGATTGAACCCAGACTCTGCACTGGGAGCATGAAGTCTTAAATCACAGGACCACCAGGGAAGTCCCAATACTTCTTTTTTCTCTTTATCCTTTATAGTCTAATAAAAATTTGAGTTAGTTGTCAGTATCTGATGCATCTTCAGTAATGAATAGAGATTTATAAATTCATTGAATGTATTTCTAAATACACAGAAATGAAGAAAAGAACTTGAATGCCCACATCTTTAGTGTGAAACAGTAGTTTAGGATGAACAAAAGCAAAGAAGAGAAAGAGATAGAAGCAGTGAGAAATTTTCAAATGACAAAAGGGAATATGGTCTCAGAGACGAAACTGTAGTTGTGCAATTCATAGTAACTGATGAAGTGTGACAAATCATTGTAGATGACATCAAACAATGGTTTTGAGTATGCAAATTAAGACTTGGCAAAATCTTAGAAACCCATCAGCACAGATGTTTCTTGCAGATTAGCCGCCTATGGGAACAGCACAGACTAGAGATTGTATTTATGTTGGAAAGTTTCAAATGATAATAAAAGAAAATCTTTAACAAATTTAATATGATGCACTTAATAACATGTAAATTGTGAATGCATTACATGATAACTAGGTATAACTCAAAAATGGTTATCACAAATTAGCTAGGCAAGCTCAATTTTTAGCTTTCTTACAGTTTTGCTATGAAAAGTTCTTGAATGTCATTACTAACATTGGAATAAATGAATATTCAAGTGGAGAAATGGAACATAAACACTGATCTAGACCTCACACCATGTACAGATGCATTTGAGTTGGATTGCAGACATAAATTTCAACACCAGTCTATAAAATTCCTAGAGGGAAACACATTTATCAGCATAGCGTAATATATACAAAGCTTACTTCAAACTGGGTTGCAGACTTATATGTGAAAGCTGAAACCCTAAAATTTCTGGAAGGAACACTTTCCTTTGAGGTAGACTTAAAGAGATAAGATTTACTATAAAGCAAAAAGCATACGTGTACAAAATTTTGATGAGCTGAGCTTCAAAGATAAAAATTATTCCTCTTCAACAAGCACTATTAAAAAATGAAAAGAGATTCATAGACAGGGAGGAATATATTTTTACATATAACTGACAAAAGATATTGCAGATTACAAGTCAATTATTAAGAGATAGATGAATGAAAAATGGGGAAAGACCAAACACACACTTCAAAAAGATTTACTGATGTACAAAAGGCACTGAAAAGATTTTCAACATCCTTCATCCTTAGGAAATGTAAGTAAAAAACAAAAAATTAACTGCCACATATATCACTAGAATGGTTAAAATTAGAAAGGCTAACGATAGAAGCAAGGGAACAGATGTGAGAGCAACAAGATGTCACACATTTCTGGAGGGGTGTAAAAATCGACTTTGGAAAAATCGATTAGTCACTTAGTCGTGTCTGCCTCTTTGTGACCCCATGGACTATTGCTCACCAGGCTCCTCTGTCCATGGTGATTCTCCAGGCAAGAAAATTGGCGTGGGTTGCCATGCCTTCCTCTAGGGGATCTTCCCAACCCGGGATTGAACCCAGACCTCCCACATTGCAGGCAGATTCTTTACCACTGCGCCATCAGAGAAGCCTTCCAACTTATAGTAGATATTGAATAAAGAACAGGATTTTGTTTTTATTTTTGCAAAATGTCTCCTTGTGTATGTTGTTTTCTATCTGATTTAATACTCAATCTTTGCCTACTTTTGAGAGATAGAATCCTCTAATTTAAGTTATCAGATTGTACTATTATTTCTATTTTCTGGTTGCATACTTTCAGTGGACTTGATAGAGTGCAGGAGAATTGTTATAGCAACACAGACTCTAGACATTTCCTGGTCCATAGTGCAAAATATCCAGGTACTTGGAAGCATCTATAGAGTTAAGGGGTTTAAAATTTTAATATTTAGAAATTATTTAGATTTATTTTGGTTTTGTTCACAAAATAAAACAGAAATAATATGCATATTTATTGTATATAAGAGCAGAAGTATAGCATCATCTTACATTACAAAGTTACTACACGTTCTCAACCTATAATGATTCATAAAGTCACTTAGCCTCTCGTGAATTCCACCTGTGAACTTCATAGATGAGAAAATAATAACTTCAGAATCTCAACTACAAAGCAATGTGACCTCCTGGGGAATATTGTTGTATTTCTGGAGTGATTTTTTATTATAATTACTGTATTTATTGGCTATTTTGCCCTAGTGTTTTCAAATTAAAATCCAACATAATGGTAAAGTGCTTTGGGAAAATGGTTTCTATAGAAATGAAGCAATTTGTTACCATTTGAGATTATGTATAAATGAAAGATCAGAAACACCAGTCATTTAAAACTTTAAACTATGGCAATTCATCTTTACTCTCAACAAAAAATGTAGACAAGGTTCTTGCCTCCTTTTATAAATGGACTTAATTTAAGGGTATCGGTCACTCCTGGCCTTTGATATTCATATTCACTAGTGATTAAAATATAAAATAAATTTTGATCTATAGACTCACCATCTAAAAATTAGAACATCCATGCTTTGAAAACAGAGGTCAACAATGATAAAATTTTCTATTTTAAATAGAAATTATAATGTTACAAACAGTAATTAATTTGCTCAGTTCAGTCACTCAGTCATGTCCGACTCTTTGCAACCCCATGGACTACAACACGCCAGGTTTCCCTGTCCATCACCACTCCCAGAGCTAGCTCAAACTCATGTCCTTCAAGTCGGTGATGCCATCCAACCATCTCATCCTCTGTCATCACCTTCTCCTTCTGTCTTCAATCCTTCCCAGCATCAGGGTCTTTTCCAATGAGTCAGTTCTTCACATTAGGTGGCCAAAATACTAGAGCTTCAGCTTCAACATCAGTCTTTCCAATAAATATTCAGGACTGATTTCTTCTAGGACTGACTGGTTGGATCTCCTTGCAGTCCAAGGGACTCTTTAAGAGTCTTCTCCAACACCACGTTTCAAAAGTATCAATTCTTTGGCACTCAGCTTTCTTTAACAGTCCAACTCTCACATCCATACATGACTACTGGAAAACCACAGCTTTGACTAGAATGACCATTGTCAGCAAATTCTCTGTTTTTTAATATTCTATCTAGGTTGGTCATAGCTTTTCTTTCAAGGAGCAAGTGTCTTTTAATGTCATGGCTGTGGTAACTGTCTGCAGTGATTTTGGAGCCCAAGAAAATAAAGTCTCTCACTGTTTCCATTGTTTCTCCATCTATTTGCAATGGAGTGGTGGGACTGATTGCCATGATCTTCATTTTTTGAGGTGAGTTTTACCAGCTTTTTCATTCTCCTCTTTCACTTTGATCAGGAGGCTCTTTAGTTCCTCTTCATTTTCTGCCATAAAGGTGGTGTCATCTGCATATCTGAGGTTATTCATATTTCTCCCAGCAATTTTGATTCCAGCTTGTGCTTCATCTAGCCCAGCATTTTCCATGATGCACTCTGCATAGAAGTTAAATAAGAAGGGTGATAGTATACAGCCTTAATGTATTCTTTTCGCAATTTGGAACCAGTCTGTTGCTCCATGTTCAGTTCTAACTGTTGCTTCTTGACCTGCATACAGATTTCTCAGGAGGCAGGTAAGTTGGTCTGGTATTCTCATCTATTTAAGAATTTTCCACTGTTTGTTGTGATCTATATAGTCAAAGCAGAGAAGGCAATGGCACCCCGCTCCAGTACTCTTGCCTGGAAAATCCTATGGGCAGAGGAGCCTGGTAGGCTGCAGTCCATGAGGTCACTAAGAGTCGGACAGGACTGAGTGACTTCACTTTCACTTTTCACTTTCATGCATTGGAGAAGGAAATGGCAACCCACTCCAATGTTCTTGCCTGGAGAATCCCAGGGACAGAGGAGCCTGGTAGGAGGCTGTCTATGGGTTCGCACAGAGTTGGACACAACTGAAGCGACTTAGCAGCAGCAGCAGCATGCAGTCAAAGGCTTTGGTGTAATCAATAAAGCAGAAGTAGATACTTTTCTGGAACTCTCTTGCTTTTTTGATGATCCAACAGATGCTGGCCATTTGATCTCTGGTTCCTCTGCCTTTTCTAAAACCAGCTTGAACATCTGGAAGTTCACGGTTCACATACTGTTGAAGCCTGGCTTGGAGAATTTTGAGCATTACTTTGCTAGCATGTGAGATGAGTGCAATTGTGCAGTAGTTTGAGCATCCTTTGGCATTGCCTTTCTTTGGGATTGGAATGAAAATTGACCTTCTCCAGTCTTGTGGCCACTGCTGAGTTTTCCAGATTTACTGGCATAGTGAGTGCATCACTTTCACAGCATCATCTTTTAGGATTTGAAATAGTTCAACTGGAATTCCATCACCTCCACTAGCTTTGTTCCTAGTGATGCTTCCTCAGGGCCACTTGACTTCACATTCCAGGATGTCTGGCTCTAGGTGAGTAATCACACTGTCATGGTTGTCTACATCATGAAGATATTTTTAGTTAGTTCTTCTATGTATTCTTGCCACCTCTTCTTAGTATCTATGCTACTGGAGAAGAGTGGAGACATAACTCCAGAATGAATGAAGAGACAGAGCCAAAGCAAAAACAACACCCATTTGTGAATGTGACTGGTGATGGAATTAAAGTCTCATGCTGTAAAGAGCAATATTGCATAGGAACCTGGAATGTTAGGTCCATGAATCAAGGTAAATTGGAAGTGGTCAAACAGGAGATGGCAAGAGTGAACATCGGCACTTCAGGAATCAGTGAACTAAAATGGACTGGAATGGATGAATTTAACTGAGATGACTATTGTATCTACTACTGTGAGCAAGAATCCCTTTGAAGAAATGGCACGTCCCTCATAGTCAATAAAGGAGTCCAGAATGCAGTACTTGTGTGCAATCTCAAAAATCACAGAATGATCTCTGTTTGTTTCCAAGGCAAACCATTAAATATCACAGTAATCCAAGTCTATGCCCCAACCAGTAATGCTGAAGAAGTTGAAATTGACGTGACATTGTACAGGAGACAGGGATCAAGACCATTCCCATAGAAAAGAAATGCAAAAAAGCAAAATGGCTGTCTGGGGAGGGCTTACAAATAGCTGTGAAAAGAAGAGAAGCAAAAAGCAAAGGAGAAGAGGAAAGATATAAACATCTAAATGCAGAGTTCCAAAGAATAGCAAGAAGAGATAAGAAAGCCTTCTTCAGCGATCAATGCAAAGAAATAGAGGAAAACAACAGAATGGGAAAGACTAGGGATCTCTTCAAGAAAATCAGAGACACGAAAGGAACATTTCATGCAAAGATGGGCTTGATAAAGGACAGAAATGGTATGGACCTAACAGAAGCAGAAGATATTAAGAAGAGATGGCAAGAATACACAGATCAGATCAGATCAGATCAGTCGCTCAGTCGTGTCCGACTCTTTGCGACCCCATGAATCGCAGCATGCCAGGCCTCCCTGTCCATCACCAACTCCTGGAGTTCACTCAGACTCACGTCTATCGAGTCAGTGATGCCATCCAGCCATCTCATCCTCTGTCGTCCCCTTCTCCTCCCGCCCCCAATCCTTCCCAGCATCAGAGTCTTTTGCAATGAGTCAACTCTTCGCATGAAGTGGCCAAAGTACTGGAGTTTCAGCTTTAGCATCATTCCTTCCAAAGAAATCCCAGGGCTGATATCCTTCAGAATGGACTGGTTGGATCTCCTTGCAGTCCAAGGGACTCTCAAGAGTCTTCTCCAACACCACAGTTCAAAAGCATCAATTCTTCAGCGCTCAGTCTTCTTCACAGTCCAACTCTCACATCCATACATGACCACAGGAAAAACCACAGCCTTGACAAGATGAACCTTAGAATACACAGAAGAACTGTACAAAAAAGATCTTCACGACCCAGATAATCACAATGGTGTGATCACTGACCTAGAGCCAGACATCCTGGAATGTGGAGTCAAGTGGGCCTTAGAAAGCATCACTATGAAAAAAGCTAGTGGAAGTGATGGAATTTCAGTTGAGCTACTTAAAATCCTAAGATGATGCTGTGAAAGTGCTGCACTCACTATGCCAGCAAATTTGGAAAACTCAGCAGTGGCCACAGGACTGGAAAAGGTTAGTTTTCATTCGAATCACAAAGAAAGGCAATGCCAAAGAATGCTCCAACTACCACACAATTACACTCATCTCACATGCTAGTAAAGTAATGCTCAAAATTCTCCAAGCCAGGCTTCAGCAGTATGTGAACCGTGAACTTCCTGATGTTCAAGCTGGTTTTAGAAAAGGCAGAGGAACCAGAGATCAAATTGCCAACATCCGCTGGATCATCAAAAAAGCAAGAGAGTTCCAGAAAAACATCTATTTCTGCTTTATTGACTATGCCAAAGCCTCTGACTGTGTGGATCACAATAAGCTGTGGAAAATTCTGAAAGAGATGGGAATACCAGACCACTTGATCTGCCTCTTGAGAAATTTGTATGCAGGTCAGGAAGCAACAGTTAGAACTGGACATGGAACAACAGACTGGTTCCAAATAGGAAAAGGAGTTCGTCAAGGCTGTATATTGTCACCCTGTTTATTTAACTTATATGCAGAGTACATCATGAGAAACGCTGGACTGGAAGAAACACAAACGGGAATCAATATTGCCGGAAGAAATATCAATAACCTCAGATATGCAGATGACACCACCCTTATGGCAGAAAGTGAAGAGGAACTCAAAAGCCTCTTGATGAAAGTGAAAGTGGAGAGTGAAAAAGTTGGCTTAAAGCTCAACATTCAGAAAATGAAGATCATGGCATCCGGTCCCATCACTTCATGGGAAATAGATGGGGAAACAGTGGAAACAGTGTCAGAGTTTATTTTTCTGGGCTCCAAAATCACTACAGATGGTGACTGCAGCCATGAAATTAAAAGATGCTTACTCCTTGGAAGGAAAGTTATGACCAACCTAGATAGCATATTCAAAAGCAGAGATATTACTTTGCCAACAAAGGTTTGTCTAGTCAAGGCTATGGTTTTTCCTGTGGTCATGTATAGATGTGAGAGTTGGACTGTGAAGAAGGCTGAGCACCGAAGAATTGATGCTTTTGAACTGTGGTGTTGGAGAAGACTCCTGAGAGTCCCTTGGACTGCAAGAAGATCCAACCAGTCCATTCTGAAGGAGATCAGCTCTGAGATTTCTTTGGAAGGAATGATGCTAAAGCTGAAACTCCAGTACTTTGGCCACCTCATGTGAAGAGTTGATTCATTGGAAAAGACTCTGATGCTGGGAGGGATTGGGGGCAGGAGGAGAAGGGGACGACAGAGGCTGAGATGGCTGGATGGCATCACTGACTCGATGGACGTGAGTCTGAGTGAACTCTGGGAGTTGGTGATGGACAGGAGGCCTGGCGTGCTGCGATTCATGGGGTCACAAAGAGTGGGACACGACTGAGCGACGAATCTGATCTTATCTGATGAAGACTTACAAGACCTTCTAGAACTAATACCCCCAAAAGATGTTCTTTTCATCATAGGAGGCTGGAATGCAAAAGTAGGAAATCAAGAAATACCTGGAGTAATAGGCAAATTTGCCCTTGTAGTATAAAATGAAGCAGGGCAAAGACTAACAGAGTTTTGCCAAGAGAACACACTGGTCATAGCAAACACCCTCTTTTAACAACACAAGAGAAGTTTCTACACATGGACATCACCTGATGGTCAACACCGAAATCAGATTGTTTACGTTCTTTGCAGTCAAAGATGGAGAAACTCTATACAATCCGCAAAACAAGTCTGGGAGCTGACTGTGGCTCAGATCATGAACTTCTTATTGCCAAATTCAGACTAAATTGAAGAATATATGGGAAACCACTAGACCATTCAGGTATTGCTTAAATCAAATCCCTTATGATTATACAGTGGAAGTGATAAATAGATTCAAGGGATTAGATCTGATAGGCAGAGTGCCCTATGGATGGAGGTTCATGACATTGTACAGGAGGTAGTGATCAAGACCATCCCCAAGAAAGAGAAATGCAAAAAGAAAAAAAATGGTTGTCTGACAAGGCCTTACAAATAGCTTAGAAAAGAAGAAAAGCTAAAGGCAAAGGATAAAAGGAAAGATACACACATCTGAATGCAGAGTTCCAAAGAATAGCAAGGAGAGATAAGAAAGCCTTCCTCAGTGATCAAGGCCAAGAAATAGAGGAAAACAATAGAATGGGAAAGACTGGGGATCTCGTCAAGAAAATTGGAAATACCAAGGGAACATTTCATGCAAAGAGGAGCACAATAAAGGACAGAACACAATTGCTAGTTTCTCTTTTATCAATACTGTAGTTTCAGTTATAAAGCTGTTAAACACTGTGATAAAATATTTCTCTTTCATGAATCATACACATTGTTCTTTTCATGTAGGAAATGGTATTTTCCAGTGGAAGTAGAAGTAAATATGAGATAAATTAAGGGGATATTTATTTAACACACACACTCACCATTTTTCAATTCAAGGTTTACAACTATTTTTTCTCTTATATATTGAGTCTAATCAAAACAAAACAATACAAATCATGAATAGTTTATTTTCTATTAATAAAACCCACAAATTTTCTATTAAAATTCTATGTTTTCTTCCCAATTATATAGTAAGAAATAATATACAACATAAATGCTTTAGATTATCACATGTAAAGCTACATTTCATGATATTTATATATTCAGTCAGTTCCATCCCTCAGTTGTGTCTGACTCTTTGAAACCCCAAGGACTGCAGCCCGCCAGGCTTCCCTGTCCATCACCAACTCCCAGAGCTTATTCAAACTCACGTCTATCAAGTCGGTGATGCCATCCAACCATCTCATCCTCTGTTGTCCCCTTCTCCTCCTGCCTTCAATATTTTCCGGCATCACTGTCTTTTCCAATGAGTCAGTTCTTCCCATCAGGTGGCCAACATACTGGAGTTTCAACTTCAGCATCAGTCCTTCCAGTTATATGTTAGATATTAGAATAAACTTGTCTAAAATAGATATTTAGATATTAAATATTATAAATTTCTTAGTGTACTTTGGTGTTGGAAAAGACTCTTGAGAATCCCTTGGATTGCAAGGAGATCCAACCAGTCCATCCTAAAGGAAATCAGTGGTGAATATTCATTGGAAGGACTGATGCTGAAGCTGAAACTCCAATACTTTGGCCACCTGCTGAGAAGAACTGACTCCTTGGAAAAGACCCTGATGCTGGGAAAGATTGAAGACAGAAGGAGAAGGGGATGACAGAGGATGAGATGGTTGGACGGCATCACCGACTCAATGGACATGAGTTTGAGGAAGCTCCAGGTGTTGGTGATGGACAGGGAAGCCTGGCATGCTGCAGTCCATGGGGTTGCAAAGAGTTGGACACAACTAAGCAACTGAATTGAACTGAACTGGTATATAAAATTAGAATATTTTAGAATAATATATTCAGAATATTTATAGGATAATATATTTATTTATAAAAAATCCACCTTCCCATATGGAGAAACAAAAGAGATAGGTTTGATCTCTAGGTTAAGAAGATCCCATGGAGCAGGAAATGGCAACCTACCCCAAAATTCTTGGGAAATTTCATGGACAGTAGAATTTATACTCCTGGCAGGCTACAGTCCATGTGGTTTCAAAGAGTTGGACATGACTGAGTTTCTGAGCACACACACACACACATATTTATTTATTTATATATTAAATATTAGAACACATTTTATTTATTTATATATAAATTTCATTGTATTTATATTTGATATAAGAATAATGTATAAATAATATTGTATATGAAATACTAGAATAAACCACTTGGTTATGAATGTTCATTTAATAAGATAACAGGGAAACATTCCTGGAATCATGGTGAATAAGAAAGAAAATGGTAAATAGGCTCAGCGACTGTTGACTATTATCTTAATTTTCCTCCTCTGTGTTTTTATTTTAGGGAAAAGAGTACCTATCTCTTTCTTCCCCTAAAATGCACTCCCTAGTTAGATATTTCATCAGAGAAAACACCACAAAATCGGCACAGGGACATATATTCTGGGTCCTGAATCTTTCTCCCTGATACATTTCAGTTGAACCCCCTTTCCCCTTCCCCCTCCATATGAGTGAGCCACAGCTGCCTGACTCTTTGGTGCATTTTGGACCCATGTCATCTTGTTCAAACAGACAGCATGTTCCTTATTTTCCAGGGCCTGTGAAAGTCATTCCAAAATACAGATAAAAGATGACCCCAGACAGAACCAGGCCTCAGGTTTTAAGTATGTAAGCTAAGTGTGAATGGAAATCAAACAACTGAAGCAAACACACAACTTTAATTAACCTATTTTTTCTGAGGCCAGGCTGATTTAGTTTAAGGGCATTTTTCTGCCAGAGGATTTTTTGCTAGAGATACAACCACATGGAACTAATTCAAATATCCTGAGGCTTTTGTAAGGTATAAGGCACTCCACAGCAGAAATGATCTAACAAAAAGAGGTATGATAGTAGTCTTCGAATTCTCGAAAGGTGTTAATACAGATAAAACAAATTTCTTAGAAGAAACTTTGAGATGGTCTTAAATGTCATTCCTCCCAAATCTTCTTGGATATGAGAACTCGAATGCTCTTCCCAAAGTTTGTCAGTTGGTTAGTGATAGGGAATTGCCATATTTATTTTTTTATTTTATTGTTTTTAAATTGAAACATAGTTGATTTACAATGTTTCCGGTATCCAGCAAAGTGACTCAGTTATTAAAACACATTGGGTAACCGTTCACCTGCATACAGAAGAGTCCAAAGCCTGTGTACTTGCACCGGGTTGAAGGAAAGTACAATGTTCACTGCACATGGCCAGGCAAGGAGACTCGGCAGCTCAGGCTCCAAGGATGTGAGCTCCCAGATGGCTTTCACGGAGGGGTTTTAAAAAGTGGTGTGAAGGAGGGGCTGCAGACTACTTAATCAGCTTGTACGCAAGGCTAAGCTTTGAGAATCGCCGGGTTTCTGATTTCAGCTGGCCTGGGGTCTGTGTGCTCACAGTCGGCAGTTTTCACATAAAATCAACTTGATAATCCTTCAGGGACCTAGGAATTCAATGATTCTGCTAATTGACTGGTTTATAGTCTACGTTTTTACTAGTTTTCCTGCCCAAGAAGTATTTGTTTCTACATCTTCACATTTTCCAATCATTAACTCTTGAGTCAGGATTTTGAGACACAGGAAAGGCCTGGGACACTAAAGCAAAAGCTTTTTACTTCAAAGAACAGACACACAGGGCCTTATATGCAGTTGCAAACTCAAGATGCCTCTGTGAGAATCCAACCAAAAGGATAAATACAAACTATTCTGTGAAGTTTGGCCTCACGTATTTTATAGCTCTGAATTAGCTTCCTAACAACTAAAGTGCCTCTGAAATACATGTTTAATATTTATTTTGTATCAGGTAAATGCTGAAACCAAATTCCCACTTTATGAGCTAACAGGAAATTCCATCCATGAATTTATTATGGTTTACTCCTCCTCCTCTAAAAATAATGTCAGAAGCTATGAATTGCTATTGTTGATTATCTGTGCCAATCATCCAATGAGGATGAATGCCATCCTCACTGTGTACATTCTGTAGAAATCCATTGGCTAAATTATCTAGGATGCAGTGCAGACATGTTTGCTGAATCTGGGAATTTAACAAAATTCTGCTGTCTTCTTTGAGACTTTGTCAACTTCTTGGTTGTTATCCTGGAGTGTCACCCAGGATCCTGCTGCTCAAGGTACCCACAGAGACCCATCCTTTTCCCTTTTAAGGGCATTAGGTGAAATTACTCTCTCTGTTTCCCCTTTATTTTTTTTCCCCCTCCTATTATGCTTCCCTCAACAATATCAAAACATTAAAATCCTTGATTTTCTGTATCCATTTTTAAGAAACATAGATTTTAACAACAAAACAAAATGTCCTTATTCCATGCTCTATTTTTTTTTTTTTTTTCATATGTGACTATCTGTACTCAGTGAGGGGAAGATACTTTACAAAAAGATCAACTCAAACAAATCTCCAGTCTGTTTTCTTGCCTTGCACGTTTTCTCTGCCACTGCACACACTTTTCCCTCCCTGATGCTGTGGGGTATTGGCATGAAGATTGTTTTTTAAGTTAAATAATGAAGGTAAGAGCCAGTCAGTGATCTGAGCTGGCTGGCAAGGGGACTCCCTTCACAGCAGTGGTACACACTTCCTGGGAGGCTCAATCGGCTGGCTCCACGTGTTCCGGATAATGGACTAGACTGGATTCTTCTCAGCCTCTCTGACCTTTTGTGCTCTGCTGTTTCAACACACTGTAGGTCATACCTGAGCCCATGTCACCAATTGATCACTCTGTCAAATATCTTCTTAAAAAATAAATGGAGAAACCACACATTTAAACAGCCATGTTATCTTTTAGCGATGTTTATTGCTCCCAATTCTTTACCTGAAGAAGTCCACTTCATCAATTTTATTTCATGGTGTAAATGTATCCTATTTTTCACTGCTATGCTTCCACAGTACCCTGTCTGCTGCTGCTGCTAAGTCACTTCAGTTGTGTCCGACTCTGTGCGACCCCATAGACGGCAGCTCACCAGGCTCCCCCGTCCCTGGGATTCTCCAGGCAAGAACACTGGAGTGGGTTGCCATTTCCTTCTCCAAGTACCCTGTCTACAGACCTATTATTTTAACTAACCTCCTGGTATTCTCCTCTCCTCTTTTCTTTCTTCCCCTTCTCTTTTCTCCCCTCTTCCTTCTTCTATCTTCCCTTCCCCTCTCCTTTTGTATGTTTATGTCTCTTTCTCAAATAACATGATTCACTTCATATGGACACAGAGTCAAGAACATGACAGTAAATGCCTGTATTTGCTAAATGGGTGAGTGAAATAAATGAATGATAGGCAAAATAGACTACTTTGGGTGTGCTGCAGAATTGAATTCTGTTTGGTTGATATACATCACAATTAAAACTTTTACTCCTTTCATCTGAGAGAATGTTTGTCCCGCTTAAAGGCACCACTTATATATATATTTTAATCTATCTATACATGCCTCTTGTTTATCTAGTGGGACCTCATTGATCCAGCAGGTAAAAGAATCAAAACTCAACTAGACCAAGTCCAGTCAACTTTGTCATTGATGAGTTCAGCTCAAAAGGCTTGAGGTTTTTATTGGATAAAACTATCCATACAATCTATATGAAACACAGTTAGATAAAAATATACAAAGGTATCTAAAAAGAGCACAATGAAAGAACAAAAGGGGACTCCAGTGTGCTCACATGGAAAGAGGATTTACCAGAGTTGGAGAGAGAAATGTAGGTCAATCTCAGAAGATTTTGAAGATGTATAAAAATGACATCTACAAAGGAAAAACATGAGTAGACATTTCAAAATTCATGAAAAGAAATACATTGTTAACTTTTGTAACTAAATGATTTCACTTTCCATATGAAAGAAATATACAACAAAGTAACTAATATTTACAACAAAGACTCAAGGACTTTTAAAGGTTGAATAATTGGAGGTGGCATTTACTCCACAGGAAACATTGCTTGTATCTTTCATTTTTGTATTTTAAGTTGCAGTTAGGCATCATTTCAGAAAAAGTCTGAGTCATCATCAATTCATTCTTTGTGCAGTTAAGGAGATGGAATCACTATCCGGTGGAATTACTATCCGGTAAAGGAGGGGTGCTCCACTTCATTATAATTATTTTTGAAATTAATTAAGCCACCTCCTGAGCTGATGGGTGGAACTTAGTGCTCCAGGGTAGAAATGGAACAGATGTTGTCCTTGACCCTTTGGATCACAGGAATGAAACATATGCTATTGCTTCATATATATGTATATATATATATATCTATATATATATATATATATCTATATATATCTCTCTCTCTCTCTCTCTCCAGAAAAAGAAGCAACTAGAGTGTAAGATTACTGTGGGCAGGAATCCCTTAGAAGAAATGGAGTAACCATCACGGTCAACAAAACAGTTTGAAATGCAGTACTTGGATGCAATCTCAAAAATGACAGAATGATCTCTGTTTGTTTCCAAGGCAAACCATTCAATATCATGGTAATCCAAGTCTATGCCCCAACCAATAACACTGAAGAAGCTGAAGTTGAATGGTTTTATGAAGAACTACAAGACCTTTTAGAACTAACACCCAAAAAAGATGTCCTTTTCATTATAGGGGAATGGAATGCAAAAGTAGGAAGTCAAGAAACACCTGGAGTAACAGGCAGATTTGGCCTTGGAGTACGGAATGAAGCAAGGCAAAGGCTAATAGAATTTTGCCAACAAAACACACTGGTCATAGCAAATACCCTCTTCCAACAACACAAGAGAACACTCTACACACGGACATCACCAGATGGTCGACACCAAAATCAGATTGATTATATTCTTTGCAGCCTAAGATGGAGAAGCTCTATACAGTCAGCAAAAACAAGACTGGGAGCTAACTGTGGCTCAGATCATAAACTCCTTATTGCCAAATTTAGACTTAAATTGAAGAAAGTAGGGAAAACCACTAGACCATTCAGGTATGACCTAAATCAAATCCCTTATGATTATACAGTGGAAGTGAGAAATAGATTTAAGGACCTAGATCTGATAGATAGAGTACCTGATGAACTATGGAGTGAGGTTCGTGACATTGTACAGGAGACAGGGATCAAGACCATCCTCAAGAAAAAGAAATGCAAAAAAGCAAAATGGCTGTCTGAGGCGGCCTTAAAAATAGCTGTGGAGAGAATAGAAATGAAAAGCAAAGGGGAAAAGGAAAGATATAAACATCCGAATGTAGAATTCCAAAGAATAACAAGGAGACATAACAAAGCCTTCCTCAACGATCAATGCAAAGAAATAGAGGAAAACAGCAGAATGGGAGAGACTAGAGATCTCTTCAAGAAAATTAGAGATACCAGGGAACATTTCATGCAAAGATGGGCTCGATAAAGGACAGAAATGGTATGGACCTAACAGAAGCAGAAGATATTAAGAAGAGGTGTCAAGAATACACAGAAGAACTGTACAAGAAAGGTCTTCAAGAACAAGATAATCACGATGGTGTGATCACTCACTGAGAGCCAGACATCCTGGAATGTGAAGTCAAGTGGGCCTTTATGAACAAAGCTAGTGGAGGTGATGGGATTTCAGTTGAGCTACTTAAAATCCTAAAAGATGATGCTGTGAAAGTGCTGCACTCACTATGCCAGCAAATTTGGAAAACTTAGCAGTGGACACAGGAATGGAAAAGGTCAGATTTCATTCCAATTGCAAAGAAAGGCAATGCCAAAAAATGCTCAAACTACCACACAACTGCACTCATCTCACATGCAAGTAAAGTAATGCTCAAAATTCTCCAAGCCAGGCTTCAGCAATATGTGAACCATGAACTTCCAGATGTTCAAGCTGGTTTTAGAAAAGGCAGAGAAACCAGAGATCAAATTGTCAACATCCGCTAGATCATTGAAAAAGCAAGAGAGTTCCAGAAAAACATCTATTTCTGCTTTATTGACTATGCCAAAGCCTTTGACTGTGTGGATCACAGTAAACTTTGGAAAATTCTGAAAGAGATGGGAATACCACACCACCTAATCTGCCTCTTGAGAAACCTATAAGCAGGTCAGGAAGCAACAGTTAGAACTGGACATGGAACAACAGACTGGTTCCAAATAGGAAAAGGAGTACATCAAGGCTGTATATTGTCACCTGCTTATTTAACTTCTATGCAGAGTACATCATGAGAAAGGCTGGGCTGGAAGAAGCACAAGCTGAATCAAGATTGCCGGGAGAAATATCAATAACCTCAGATATGAAGATGACACCACCCTCATGGCAGAAAGTGAAGAGGAACTAAAAAGCCTCTTGTTGAAAGTGAAAGAGGAGAGTGAAAAGGGTGGCTTAAATCTCAACATTCAGAAAACTAAGATCATGGTATCTGGTCCCATCACTTCATGGCAAATAGATGGGGAAACAGTGGAAACAGTGGCTGACTTTATTTTTTTGGCTCCAAAATCACTACAGATGGTGACTGCAGCCATGAAATCAAGGACGCTTGCTCCTTGGAAGGAAAGTTATGACCAACCTAGATAGCGTATTGAAAAGCAGAGACATTACTTTGCCAACAAAGGTCAGTCTAGTCAAGGCTATGGTTTTTCCTGTGGTCATGTATGGAAGTGAGAGTTGAACTGTGAAGAAAGCTGTGTGCCAAAGAATTGATGCTTTTGAACTGTGGTGTTGGAGAAGACTCTTGAGAGTCCCTTGGACTGCAAGGAGATCCAACCCATCCATTCTGAAGGAGATCAGTCCTGAATATTCATTGGAAGGACTGACGCTAAAGCTGAAACTCCAATACTTTGGCCACCTCTTGCAAACAGTTGACTCATTGGAAAAGACTCTGATGCTGGGAGGGATTGGGGGCAGGAGGAGAAGGGGACGACAGAGGATGAGATGGCTGGATGGCATCACCAACTCGATGGACATGAATTTGAGTAAATTCCAGGAGTTGGAGACGGATAAGGAAGCCTGTTGTGCTGCAGTCCATTGGTTGCAAAGAGTCAGACATGGCTGAGTGACTGAACTGAACTGAACTGAAAGTGTAAGAAGATAATTATTCAGCATAAAATTGTCTATTCACAACCACTATTTACAAATAATGCAATAGTATATTTCCTTGTACATATTATTGAAAGGTGCGTATATAATAGAGATTTCCAGTTTTTCCTCTAAAAGTAAAATGGTATATCAAATTTTTACCAATAAAGTGTAAAAATACGTATTCTGCTAAACCTCAAACACCGGATAGACATTATTAACTCATTTTAAGTTTTACCAATGTAGGAGTGGTGGCAAATGCTATGGTGCATGAGTAACCTTTCAATAATTTATAGTCATTTAAAATAATGTTGCAGCTCTTTGTGTTGATATGGAAAACATGACATTGTGATGTAAAATAAAAAATTGTCAACTCAAAAGAAGCAAATTAAGAGTTATATGTATGTAACTTTTAAGGATCTTGAACCCAAGTGATCTGGTATCTTTAATAGTCCAAGTGGAAGTAGCTCAGTCGTGTCCGATTCTTTGTTACCCCATTGACTCTTTAGTACATGGAACTCTCTAGGCTAGAATACTGAAATGGGTAACCTTTCCCTTCTCCAGGGTATCTTTCCAACCAAGGGATTGAACCCAGGTCTCCCGCATTGCAAGCAGATTCTTTACCAACCAGGCCACAAGGGAAGCCCAAGAGTCCAAGAGTCATAGTCAAAACAACCAAAGCAAAAAATAATTAACAAAATTTGAGCATTCACTGTTTGTGCGGAGTTGAATTCATAGTCCACAGCAACAGTCCCCAGTAGGCCTGGAGTTTGTCATTTGCCTCAGTCCTTTTGGAATTGTCACCCCCTCCTACAGTGATTCTCCTCTTTCATCATTCCAGCTCTTGTTTACATAGACTAATCTTTTCTGAGAATCCTTCTTTTCCACCTACTTTCACTGCTCCTGTCAAGCTCTCCCAGCCTCCAATCAGCATCATTGAGTTTCCCTCAAGGGTGGTTAATAAGGCAGAAGCTCAAAGATCAAAGACCACTTTTTATATTGAAGATATTTACATGCTAATACTTTTTGAGACCCTTATGAAATATTATTCTTAATTAAGTTAATGAAAATTATATATAGAAGTTTTGAAGAAGTAAATGCTGAAGGGCCAATAATGGTGAACTGAAGGATCCAGCTGTATCTGGGTATATATCTGGGGGTGAAAATGAAAAGTCTTCTAAAATATGCTCGGATTTAACTTTATGAAAAAATTCAAACTTGTTTTCCAAAGCAGTGATTTCAACTTATGCTTTTTCATGCATGGAAACAGTAAAAACTGTCACCTTCTGTAGGGTTTAGGGATATTGGATCAGGTATGACCACATAAGCTGATTTGATGGTATGGTTAATGTTTTAGTCGTGTGGTGAATAGAATGTTCATGGATGCTCTTTTTATTATTATGCCTTATAACTGACATATACATTACATACATTATTTTCTACTTATTGACATTAGATATTAGCTGTTTAAAAAGAACAATAAAAATAACTTTGTCTATGATCGATAAAGTATTTCTGGACCATGAATATTTATTTCAGGTTCCAGGATTTTCTTTTAAGGGAAAAGTGTAATTCCATTTGGAGGTGTGGTAACTGTTTATTCAGATTTGAACCTTGATTAGTCTCCTCAAGACTGACAATTTGATGCCTACTCTACCATCTCTTTGGTTTGCCTTAAGTAACAATAGGATGCCCCTGGAAACTCATGCCCTTTTATAGCTAGACTTCAGGAATCCTGAAAAAAAAATTTAGGAGTCTATAATATCTCTAATTCCGGGCAGCCTGCATATCCACAGTGAAATATTACTCCTAGTATTGCCTTAAATTTGACATTTTATCTGATCCAGATTATTTTTATAATCCATTCTCCCATACAGATAATTTTTTAACAGTCTTGAAATCCTTTATGGAAAAGATGAGATTAAACAGTTCATAAATGGTTTTCATCTTAAGTCTTAAGACAGGAGGTGACAACACTGATAAACAACCATCACCCTGCCAGAAGGAAAAATTAGAAAGAACTTGTAGGCTTGTCCGTTTTGCCATTGTTCCTGACTCCATACATTTTAGGGTATGTCGTGAAGTAATGAGGATTTTTAAAAATTCTGTGGAGTTATTCCAAAACATCGTCTTCTGACTCTGCTCTGCCTGAGATAAATATAACTATGCTCTCACTGTCTTGTTCACTATGGATGGGCATCTAAGACAGGATAAAGAAGGGCTGCTAAACAATGCCTCCACTAGGGTGAATCACCCATCAGTGTTCACATTCATACAGCTGTGTTCGTAGAGTGAAGCAGATAGTCTAATGATCCTCAGGCTAGTAGTGGGTAGAAAATAAATCAAACATCTGGAAAATCATGAAGAAAACATGAACTTTAAGTCAAAAAGAGCCACTTAGCTCTCTTGCTGCTGCTGCTGCTAAGTCACTTCAGTCGTGTCCAACTCTGTGCGACCCCACAGACGGCAGCCCACCAGGCTCCCCCATCCCTGGGACTTTCCAGGCAAGAACACTGGAGTGGGTTGCCATTCAGATCAGATCAGTCGCTCAGTCGTGTCTGACTCTTTGCGACCCCATGAATCGCAGCACGCCAGGCCTCCCTGTCCATCACCAACTCCCGGAGTTCACTCAGACTCACGTCCATTGAGTCAGTGATGCCATCCAGCCATCTCAGCCTCTGTGGTCCCCTTCTCCTCTTGCCCCCAATCCCTCCCAGCATCAGAGTCTTTTTCAATGAGTCAACTCTTCGCATGAGGTGGCCAAAGTACTGGAGTTTCAGCTTTAGCATCATTCCTTCCAAAGAAATCCCAGGGCTGATCTCCTTCAGAATGGACTGGTTGGATCTCCTTGCAGTCCAAGGGACTCTCAAGAGTCTTCTCCAACACCACAGTTCAAAAGCATCAATTTTTCGGCGCTCAGCCTTCTTCACAGTCCAACTCTCACATCCATACATGACCACAGGAAAAACCATTAGGACTACCTAAATGACAAATTATAAACTCCACAGCAAATATTATTAGCTTCTGCTCAGGAACTACTGCAGAATGGATTAATGGATTGATTTCTGGAGGATGGTACAGAAAAGACTTAAACACCTTGGGGTCAGCTTTTTGCCTCCAGTATCCTGCTCAGACTGCTCCTGTATGGTTCATATGTGATACCTTCTTGCTAAATAAAAACCAGTTCTCCACTATCAACTCACTGGACCCATACCAGCATGTATTAGTTTATCATTTCTTCCTCTTCAAATGTCTTTCTTAAGACTTCATACTTTCTTATCTTCCTTCTACTACCCTGGACCATCTTTCTGTGTCCCTTCTCATGAAAGTGAAAGCGAAAGTCGCTCAGTCATGTCTGACTCTTTGCGACCTCAGGGACTGTACAGTCCATGGAATTCTCCATGCCAGAATACAGAAGTGGGTAGCCTTTCCCTTCTCCAGGGGATCGTCCCAACCCAGATATCAAACCCAGGTCTTCCACATTGCAGGCAGAGTCTTTACCACAAAGAAAGCCCATCCTTTCTCATATCTCCACCTTTCCCCTACTTCTTAATAATAGGATTCTCTTGTCTCAATCCTCAGAACTCTTGGCTTCTCCAATCTCTATGTGGTTATCTATCATGTTGAAAAGTTATTTGGTTCCATAATTTTTAATACCATCTTTAAAATCTCAATTGTTGTTGTTCAGTTACTAAATTGTGTCCAGCTCTTTGGGACACCATGGACTGCAGCAGGCCAGGCTTCCACCTGTCCTTCACTATCTCCTGGAGTTTGCTCAAACTCATGAGTGAAAAAGCTGGCTTAAAACTTAACATTCAAAAATCTTGATGATTTACATTTTATATTCCCAGCTCATAGCTTTTCCCTGATTCATGTAGCCAATACACACACACACACACACACACACACACATACACTTTTATTTATAAACGCATTATTGTATTCTCTCTCTCTCTTTCTATCTACACCTAAACACACACACACACTTTTCTCTGGATAACTCAATTTTCTAAAAGTTGAGAAATTCATGACATGATTAACATAAAAAATAATAATTTTATTATTCTTTCTATCTTTCTACTTTTTGCTTCTCTTTGCTTCTTTATTAATCTCTGGACTATTGATTGCTTTTCTTTTCATGGTTATGCAATTTCTTCTTCCCATTCTAAATATTTAAAAGATGCATTAACGAGAGAAAGTTAGTATTAAAAAGCACACTGAAATTTATTTACTTTTATAAACTCAGTTTAGGCATCACATATGTGAGGCCGTGGTAACTCTACTGTTGAAAAATTAAAACAAACAAACAAGAAACCAACAACAAACAGCAAAGCTTATGAAGGTTTCTATATGGTTTCTGAATGGACCAGACCAAGTTAGTCTCAGGCAAGAGAGATCTGGGTCAGAGATCTCTCTGCCCCAGATCTGTTAGAAAGAATGAGTTTCAAAGTCCTTTGCCTTTTTTTTTTTTGTTGTTGTTGTTCATTTGCCTATTTTTTACTTAGTAATCTGGAAGAGTGGTGTATCATGCCAAGCACTAGAAATTTCCATACATCAAAATTTGGCTGCTTGAAAATCTTTTGGGGTGAGATAACCATGCAAAGGTTTGTGGGTAAGAGCCAAGTCTGTGAGCCCTGGTGCTTATACAGTTTAGGGGCCACTGTAGGAAAAAAAAAAAGTTTAGAAAAGATCTCATTGTATGAGGGTTTCACACAAGAGATCCAACAAATTAAACCAAATTTTAGTGGCCTAAATAAAAATAAGTATTATTTCAGATCCTTTCTTGTGGGTCAGGGTTTGGGGAGCAGACTTGAATGGTTCTGGCCACCTGGACTTCTCCACAGGGTTACTTGGATGTACTCATGATGTGATTGCTGGCGCCCAAGACAAAGCAAAGTAGAAGCCACAATGTCTTTTATTACAGTCTCAAAGGTCACATTCCATCATTTTCTCAATGTCTTATTGGCTATATAGATTGTCTGTATTCAGGTGGAAGAAGATTATACAGAAACATGAATGCTAGAAGGTGAGCACCACTGAGGACCATTTGAGATCCTGGCTGTCACATTCATATTTTAAAATTGAAGGAAAATTAAAAATAAATAAAGTTACATTGAAAGTGAAAGTCACTCAGTTGTGTCTGACTCTTCAGACCCCATGGACTATGCAGTCCATGGAATTCTCCTGGCCAGAATACTGGAGTGGGTGGCCTTTCCCTTCTCCAGGGGATCTTCCCAACCCAGGGATTGAACCCAGATCTCGCTCATTGCTGGCAGATTCTTTACCAGCTGAGCCACGAGGGAAGCCTATGAATACTGGAGTGGGTAGCCTATCCTTTCTCCAGAGGATCTTCCCAATCCAGGAATCGAACCACTAGGGTCTCCTGCATTGCAGGTGGATTCTTAACCAACTGAGCTATCAGGGAAGTCCCAAAGTTATGTTAATCTATTGGTCTTTGGGAAAAACTCATTCAAATGAAAAGCCCTGGGGCATTCCTATTATTTTCTTCATGGTATATTTGCCTTTGCAAGCATGACATTTCTGCCATAGACTGTTTTATATTTTTGATGAAAAGCATGGTGATAACTCAGTATCTCACAGTGTTTGTGTCATCTCGTTCTGTAGCTCTTCACCAAGACCCCAGCTGGGATCTGTGCCTTGTGCTCTCAGTCACTCAGTTGTGTCTGACTCCTTGACACATCACGGACTGTAGCCTGCCAGGCTCCTCTATCCATGAAATTTTCCAGGTAAGTATACCAAAGTGGGTTGTCATTTCCTACTCTAGGAGATCTTCCCAACCCAGGGATTCAACCCATGGCTCTTGTGTCTCCTGCATTGGCAGGTGGATTCTTTACCACTCTGCCACCTGGGAATCTGTGCCTGGGATTCAGCATATGGTATGGTAGTTTAATAGCAAATTTAGCAACATATCCCTGATAGCTCTGTTGGTAAAGAATCCACCCACAATGCAGGAGACCCCAGTTCAATTCCTGAGTCAGGAAGATCTGCTGGAGAAGGGATAGGCGACCCACTCCAGTATTCTTGGGCTTCCCTTGTGGCTCAGCTGGTAAAGAATCTACCTGCAATGTGGGAGACCTGGGTTTGATCCCTGGATTGGGAAGATCCCCTGGAGAAGGGAACGGCTACCCACTCCACTATTCTGGCCTGGAGAATTCCATGGACAGTCCATTGAGTAGCAAAGAGTTGGACACGGCTGAGCAAATTTCACTTTCAAACACCAAGTAACTAATGATATGATGTTCTTATATTAGTTATTGTTTAAATGAAAAGGACTCTGGGTCTATGTACAGAATATCATATGTTTTAGGCAGTAGAGCCATGTGGCTGTGACCCCTGGAGTGGATTCTTTTGTTTGACTGACTACATAGATATGTCACCTGCCTATTGTCATAATAGTGCTGTGTGATAGATAATCCAAGGATTCAGTGGCAAGAAACAATATATGCTTATAACTCACTGCCTGGGGTCATCTGAGTGTGGGACAGGGGATTATGCTGATATGGACTGGGTCTGATCACACGTCTAGGAGCTGGAAGTCTGCTGACTTGTCTAGATTGGCCCTGTCTGGAAACGACTGAAAGATACAGCTCTGCTTTCACATCTCTCATTCCCTGGTAGCATAAGCATGATCCCTCTGTAAAGGTAGAAGCACCAGAAAGCAAACAGAAAAACACGTGAGCTCTTGAGCTTTGGCTCAGAACTTGCACATTATTCCTCTACCTCATTTTATTAGCTAAAGCAAATAACATAGTTGAATCAGACTTGGAGGATGCTAAAAAATATTATACAGAAAAGAGTCATTAGTACAGGGATGAGAGACAAATAGATGTGCAATATACTACAACTATTTTCTCTCTTCTTCCTCAGGACTCCGAGAGTATCACCCTTGAAGCTGTATCTTTTCTCAATAGAAACCTTCCTAGATAAAGACAGATATTTCTGAAAGTCAAAGTTATTGAGTATGAAATGGGTAGTACCAATTATGTCAGAGCATGTTGCCTTTCAACCCACTCCAGCTTTCTTGCCTGGAGAATCCCATGGACAGAGGAGTCTGGCGGGCTACAGTCCAGTGGGTCGCAAAACTCATCACAGCACAGCACACAGCGTGTTGCCTTTAAAATTTTCAAAACTTAGTTCAATTTTTCCACTTATCAATTAGAAAGTGAGTACCTGCAAAAATCTATATGTGCAAACACAGGATACCAAGAAGCAAAACTCATGGCAACATGAAAAATGCAAGGCTTCTCTGGCACAGTGGTAAAGAATCTGCCTGCCAACACAGGGGACATGGGGTTAATTCCTGGTCTGGGAAGATCCCACATGCCTCAAGGCAACTAAACCCGTGGATCACAATGACTGAGCCTGTGCTCTAGAGCCCACATACCACAAATGCTAAAGCACATGAGCCCTTGAGCCTATGCTCTGCAACAAGAGAAGTCACCATAATGAGAAACCCACAGCCACAACTAGAACAAAGCTGGCACAACAACGAACACCAGGCACAACCAAAAATAAATAAATAAATTATAAAGAAGAGAGAAAAATGCAACTTCAGTTTTGTCTCTTGTTTATTTAAGATATATTTAGTATAGGTAAATTTCCTCTGCCCATAGATGAAGACTGTCAGATAAATTGTCCCACCTGGAAAAATGTAATACGAGTATTTGCAGTGTCTTAAATTATCAGTTAAACATTAAATCCAAGGTATTAACTAAAAATGGGCTTCATATTTTAAAAGCAATAATAGCATAGAAAATGATATGCTTGAATTCTGCCACCTTCAAATCTCTACCTATTCTATGGGCTTGACTTTTCCTAATGTAAATTCATGGCTCTTCAGAGATGGCCATTGTCTGGGAATGTTCTCTTGAAATTCCTTGACTCAGGAAAAATTATTAATGTTGTGGTGATGACTTGTTATACCTCCCTCAGCCTTCAGGAGTTTAAAATCCATCTACAACTTCTTATCATGTCTTTCCCTGACCCAGCTAGACAGATGAGCCAAGAAAGGCTCTTTTCATGTAGCCATTATCTGGATTATGTAGAACACAAATCCTTTTCTTAAAAAAAAATTCTAAGGGTGCAGGTAGATCCCTAAACATCTACCTCCAACCTGCTTCCTCAGGATGCTTTCATTTTCTCAAGTGTCTACCAGGACCAGCTTTTTCTGTCTACCACCTGTAGAAAACTGTATTGAAGCTTTCCTAGTTATCGCCTCATCACTGTGAAGTAAAGTGGGGATAAATCTCTCTTCCTTTGTGACTTAGGGAAGAGAATTCACAGCATGTCAACCAAAATCTCTAGAAAATTTCTCTACAAATATCTTTTTCTTTCCCTTCTCAACACATTTATATTCTCAGAGTTGGTGATGGAATCCGTGAATCCTGGACTTGGGTTTCAGTGAAAAATCTAAATTTTGGCCTAAAATCTTAATGTCTTTTAGGTCTATTTCATTTTTGTGATTTAGTGGAAAATTGAATTTTTGCATCCTTCGTTTGTACAAGTCTCCACTTAACCTAGCTTGTTTTGGGTCAAAGTTGGTTGAAAAATGATTCATCCTATCCTTCATATTTCAAGTAGTGAAAAATTTGGAGTGAGGGATGCAGTGTTGTGTGGTTGTCACAGTAGAAAACTCCCAAATGATCGTGAGTAAATATCTCAAATAGGAGAAGGCACTCAGCAGTTGGTAGCTTTGTACTTCCTAATCTTTTCCCTGGCATCCTCTTACTATCTTTTTCTTTTTGCACTACCTGGGTGTTGGTATTTTTTTTAAAAATTCAAGATAATTCTGATATGCGTCTGGATTTTAAAAAGTGATTACAGGTTTTTCTGTTAAATGATAGCTCTAGTGATATGGAATTTTTAAATTTTCTGTTGACCAATCATGGTACATGATATAAAGTGAATAATACCATTTATTCTTTGTCTTTGGACTTAGGGTGTCCTTTTTTGGTGGGTTCCAGCATCCTCCTGTTGATGGTTGTTCAACAGCTAGTTGCAATATTGGTGCTCTCACAGGAGGAAATGAGCATGCTTCCTTCTACTCTGCCATCTTGACCTGGAAGCCCTTATTTTCTTATAAGAATTAATTTACCTCTGTATTCCTAGTTTTAGGAATATAATATATTACTTCATTCTATGTTTAAAATAGAGGTCACTGAAGAGGTTAAGGACATGGGCAAATAGAGGCTCTTAAATTCATTTTAATCCCTGAGAAGTAAAAGCATCTTCCTGGTGGTAATACTAAGATGACCGACCGTGCAAGTTCTTTATAAAGATCAAACATAGGTAATCAAAGTTTTATCATTGGTAAGCAGAGAATATCAGAGGATTTCAACCTTTTTGATCTCACATTGTTTTGAGCATAGAACATTAAGCTTTCAAATGAGAAACTTTGCATTGAAGACCAAAGAGGGCAGAAAAAGACCCTGTTACATCATACTTGAGAGATGAGTGCAGGACACTGGCTTTTGGGCAGTCCCTTTACTTTTTAATTGGTTAAAATGTCCAAAACTTAGCTAGACTCTCTTACAGGCCAAACTGGCCTGGGGATACTAAAACCATTCTGTAGGAAACCTGTCTGCCTCCCATGAAATGAGCTAGCTTGCTCTGAACTACATGCTTTGTAGTTGAAACCTTTAGTGTCCTGTGGTTCTTAAACAAATATCCTAGGAGACTAGAATGATGACTCAATTTTATGGATCTCATAATTTCAGAGGAAAACGGCAGAGTACTATTATAAACTCAAGTGGCAGGAAAACTGCCAAGCAAACAAACACACTGTGCTTTAAAAGGAGGAATCTGGGGCAAAAGTGTTTATTTTTCATCATTGTATTTATCGTCAGTTGATATTTATCTGACAACCCTCGTTTTCTTCTACAGTTATATTTGCTAGGATAAAAAATCCATTTTGCACCAGACACATTTACCCATGTCAAGCATATCTTTTCTTCTTATGATTACATTCTTCACATCCTTCCTATATGAGTCCCTGAAGTGAATATGGACATCCAAGACACTGAGCACCTTTGGAACTTTAATAGTCACAGAGTCTCATTGAAGATAAGCTGGATACCTGAATTCAATACTCCGTCAGTTGCACCTATGCCTCTGTGACTTATCACAACTGAACTACAACCAGAACCTCACAATCGACCTCATTAGGATCTCCTGTTACCTGCTGACAGGGGTTAAGAATAAGTTGCTTCCTCACTCCATTGCTGCTCCTCACCCCAGTGCTGTATCTCTCACTCCCCATTAGAGCTCCTTCTGCTTATTTCTGCCCCTCCAGGCCCTCAGCCTTGTAGAGACTCCACTTATTTAGGGCAAGGAAACATTTCCAAAGAATGATACTGGTTTGGCTTTATCTTGGGGCCAGGGCTTCATAAAACAAGTACGGAACACTCCCACAAGTATGTGGACCATCGTGATATTCACTTAACAATTTAGGTTCCAGTACCACTCTAGTTTTTCATTCCCCCATCATTCTTTTCTATTCCTCTAGTTCTGCACACCAGCCAGGCTGTTGAATATCAGCCAATCCTCTGAATATTTTTTCCCTTCATCTTCCTTTGTTTCTTCCTATTTTCCCCATTTTCCCATAGCCCCAACTTATCTTTTTTCTTTTCTCAAGTGAGAAGTCCAGTTTAGACTCCAATTTATTTGTGAAGTCTTTCATCACTTCTTCCATTTCAAGTTATTTCCATGGTATTATATTATTTCTTATATTGTTTCCATGATTTTATATTTACACAGTGCAATAGAATCTGTTAAATAAAACCTATTGTGATCTAACATTCTGCTATTCAGAACTATGAACACATGTGAGAAAACACAAATCCATGTAGTCATTTTTATAGAGCCTAAAATGGGAGCGGAAACCGTCACAAACACACTATTTTAGATAGTGTATTATTATTCTAGATTGTAGTGGTGGTTTAATTGCTAAGTAGCATCCAACCCTATGGACTGTAGCCTGCCAGGCTCTTCTGACCATAGGATTTTCCAGGCAAGAATACTGGAGTGGGTTGCCATTTGCTTCTCCAGGGTGTCTTCTTAACCCAGGAATCAAACCTGGGTCTCCTTCATTGCAGGTGGATTCTTTACCAACTGAACCACCAGGGAAGTTGATTCTAGATTACCTTTATGTAAATTAATATCAGTGCCCCTTGCTCCTCTCTAGACTGATTCCTAATTCAGGACCCATTTACACCTACCAAAAATAGATCATCTCAGATATATCCTCTGTGATTTGGAGACAGACTGTTACAGTCAAGGAAAATCAACTGTCGTGAACCTGATAGATCTAAGCAAAGCTGTTCATTCTGAATAGCTTTAACTAAATAATCAGCTCCAGTTTATCACCATTTGGTCTAATTGTCTAACCCAAAGGTGTGAGTTCTTAAGGTGGCATTGAGTTCAGTTCAGTCGCTCAGTCGTGTCCAGCTCTTTGCAACCCCATGAATTACAGCACGCCAGGCCTCCCTGTCCATCACCAACTCCCGGAGTTCACACAAACTCATGGGCATCGAGTTGGTGATGCCATCCAGCCATCTCATCCTCTGTCATCCCCTTCTCCTCCTGCCCTCAATCCCTCCCAGCATCAGGGTCTTTTCCAATGAGTCAACACTTCACGAGAGGTGGCCAAAGTATTGGAGTTTCAGCCTCAGCATTAGACCTAGGACTGGTCTCCTTTAGGATGGACTGTTTGGATCTCCTTGCAGTCCAAGGGACTCTCAAGAGTCTTCTCCAACACCACAGTTCAAAAGCATCAATTCTTCAGCGCTCAGCTTTCTTCACAGTTCAACTCTCACATCCATACATGACCACAGGAAAAACCATAGCCTTGACTAGACAGACCTTTGTTGGCAAAGTAATCTCTCTGCATTAGTTAGCTGTTACTCTGGGTCCTTGCTTCAGGCTGCAGTTTCTTGAAATATGATTCACTGCTGCTTCACCACTTGGTATTTGCTCATCATTTTAAATTTCTACAGTAATGCCACTCATAGCTTGCTATCTCTTTGATATGCTTCTCAGATGCTTTGCTTAGATAGCAAGATCAACCATGCGAGTGGAAATCATGCAAGTTGCTGATCAGACTCTGTGACAGGAGGGCCCAGCTCCTTGCAAATGCCATCTGTGAAATGAGAGTGTGCAGATAGAATTCTTTTAAGGTGTTATCTAGGTTGAGCTCTCAGTGAATCATTGCCTCATTCTAATGACTGGAAGATATGCCAGAGAGGACAATGTGCTGAGGGAAGACCAACTTTTCTTACTATTCTTATTTGGTCCATGGTGTTTTGGATAGAGCTGCCATAAGAAGAGATTTGCGGTATTGATTTTTTACTGCCATGATCAAATGAAATGACGCGTGCAAAGCACTTGGTCAAGTGCTTGAAAAATAATAATTTTTGTTGCTATTATCATGATATTCATCATGTAAGTAATCTTTTAAGGAATATCTTTTTGCAAATATCACTGAGGTTGATCTTTCTGTGGAGGGATAGAGGAAGAAAAGAATTACCTCGAAGGTAAAATTTTTAAAAGCCTATCTCTGAATCCAGTCACATATAATAAAATCCCTAGATTGAAAATCGCTTCCCGAAAGAAAGCTCTTCCCCTCCAATCTCAGCCAGGTCTCCCATCATACATGCCAATGAATTTGCTACTCTGCCTTTAACGTGCTTTTAAGGTTGCAATCATTCCTTTGCAGCATTTATTTTGTTATTTCCACTTATTTTTTTATTATCTATCTCCTCCAGAAAATTTTAGTCTTGAATAAAAATCACTGTGTGAGTCTAAGTTGTGGTGTCCCCATTTCTTGCCTCTGCGAAATGCTTAGTAAATGAATATCGAATGTGTGGATAAATGCAGAGAAGCTTGAAGCCCCCTGATCATTGAACAATCACCCAGAATCAGAAGCTCTGAATTTTAGTCCCGACTTTAATAAAAACTCCCCATGTCACCTGAAATAAGCCTCTATAAATCTTAATACTTTAACCAGATGCTTTGTGCTAAATCAGTGATTTTTAACCCTGCTTGTACATCATAATCCCCCAAAGAGATTTTAAAAAGCATTAAATTTTAGGCTCAATCCAGTTGAATTAGATTCTCTGTGAACAGGGCTTTGGCACTGATCTGGACATATTTTAAGCTTCCCAGATGTTTCTAATGAACATCCATCCAGGTTTGAAAAATCATTGTACTAGATTAATGAAATTTCTTCCAAGTCAAAGTTATTTTTTGCTTACATTTTTGAAAAGACAGGCTCTTCTATGAATTTATTTGAGCCTTTGGAGTGATTCTTTGTGCACAGCAGGATCTCAGTAAATGTTTGTTGCTGCTGAACTAGCAGAGAGTTCTATTAAGGTCATGAATACTAAATGTAGGCAATTAATCATTAATATTAAATATGACTGGGATGATGTGCTCCTCTCTCATTTTGTAGTATGTTCAGGAAAAGAAGCCTTTGCATACTAGGTGGAAATAAATTGGGAAACTCTCTAGTGATGACAAGCAACTTGTGGTGCCTGTACTGAATAAAATTAGATGTTTCTACATAAACCTTGAAATCACTTGCTGAACTCTTGATATATACAAGGCAGAATTTTAGAAAGGCTTCATGGACTGAGTAATCAAATCCTAATAAACACCTTACAATAGGTGCTGTCCTTATCCAGATGAAGGAAATGAGGGACAAAAAGGTTAAGAACCTAGGAAGTAGTGGGTTAGATTTGAACTCAGTTTTCTCAGAGATGGGGCTTATCCACCATTATTCTAAGGCAGTGCAATTTCATAAAGTACTTAAACCTAGCCAGAGCAAAGTAACTGTTCTTGCATGACAATCACTTCTGAAGATAAATATATGACCTTCTGAAAAGATGGCATTTTAATTCAAATAGCTTATTCTTTGTTCAACTGAGATTCTACTCTGGACACCATAGATTGTGAATCAAGATACATTATTTATCTATTTCTGTGTAACAAATTATCCCCAAGTTTAACAACCCAAAACCACACAGATTTATTATCTCATTGTGTCTGGGGTCAGGAAGAGTGGCATGGTTTAACTGGGTCTCTGCTTCAGGGCTTATAAATCTTTAACTAGAGGCTGACTGAAACTATAGTCCCAAATGAAGGCTCAGCTGGGGAAGGACCCTCTCCATGTTCACCCACTGGGAAAAAAATTCCTCAAGAGATATTGGACTATGTGCATAGATTCCTAACTGACAACTAAAAAGATGCAGAATGAGAGAGTTGTGAGTTAAATTCTATTTGGGGAAAAATGAGGGCTACAGCCTGGGAAACAGCACCTCAGATAGCTCTGAGAGACTGCTCCAAAGAAGCAGTGGGGAAGGTCACTATATAAGATTTTGGTGAAGGGAGAGTTCAGTGCAATCAAGGGCTTACTTTACAAAAGGTTTTCTGCTAGTCATGAGAAACTGCTATTACCATGAAGGGATTTAGTTCTTATCTAGAAATGAAGAGATGCAAGGATTGGGATCATGAAATCAGTTCCTGGAAATATCTAACTATTGAAAGGCCTGTTCCACCAGATTCCCTGGAGCACAGAGTGTGTCAGTGTCCACCCTGAATCCCCCTCGGGTGGTGCTGAAGGTCTTGTTGGCAGCTACAGAAGCACAGGGTTCAATCTCCTCAGAGGGAGACCGCAAAGGCCCTTGTTAAGAGCCTCTTGATGAAGGTGAAAGAGGAGAGTGAAAATGTTGGCTTAAAGCTCAACATTCAGAAAACTAAGATCATGGCATCCGGCCCCATCACCGCATGGCAAATAGATGGGGAAATAGTGGACACAGTGGCTGACTTTATTTTTCTGGGCTCCAAAATCACTGCAGATGGTGACTGTAGCCATGAAATTAAAAGACGCTTACTCCTTGGAAGGAAAGTTGTGACCAACCTAGACAGCATATTGAAAAGCAGAGACATTACTTTGCCAACAAAGGTCCATCTAGTCAAGGCTATTGTTTTTCCAGTGGTCATGTATGGGTATGAGAGTTGGACTATAAAGAAAGCTGAGCACTGAAGAATTGATGCTTTTGAACTGTGGTGTTGGAGAAGACCCTTGAGAGTCCCTTGAACTACAAGGAGATCCAACCAGTCCATCCTAAAGGAAATTAGTCCTGAATATTCACTGGAAGGACTGATGTTGAAGCTGAAACTTCAATACTTTGGCCACCTGATGCGAAGAGCTGACTCATTGGAAAAGACCCTGATGCTGGGAAAGATTGAGGGCAGGAGGAGAAGGAGACGTCAGAGGATGAGATGGTTGGATGACATCACCAACTCAATAGACATGAGTTTGTGTGAACTCCGGGAGTTGGTGATGGACAGGGAGGCCTGGCATACAGGGGTTGCAAGAATCGTGGGGTTGCAAAGAATCGGACACGACTGAGTGACTGAACTGAACTGATTGTTCCTTTCTGTCACTGACAAATGCTCTTGGCAAATGCTAATTTGTAGTCAACAGACCTTAAGCCATGGTTCCTTGCAATGTGACCATCAAGATATATGGCCATGAAAAGAGTCAAGGATAATGGCAGTAATGTGACAGTTTCAGGTTTTAATAATTAAATCTTAGAAGTTACATCCCATTACATTGCTCTGACCACAGAGTATGAGATGGCTGAATGGCATCACTGACTCGATGGACATGAGTCTGAGTGAACTCTGGGAGTTGGTGATGGACAGGGAGGCCTGGTGTGCTGCGATTCATAGGGTCACAAAGAGTTGGACACGACTGAGCAACTGAACTGAGCTGATGTTCTATACATTAGAAGAAAGCTACCAAGTCCATCCTATGCTCAAAGGGCGGAAATACCCAAAGGTGTTAGTACTGAAAGTGTTAACAGCTTCTGTAGGGAGGCCAGAGGTCCCCAAGCAGCAGGAGGAATTAAACTGCAAGTGGCAGACATTTTTCCCTTTTCTGTTGAGAATGCCTGGTTCCACCTGAACTTAACTATTCTCAAACCTTGAGCTAACCAGTGTGATTTTTCTTATGGAAATGTTTTTCTTAAGCTATGTTAATTAAACTATGTATTTGCTTAGGAATCTGCCTTTCTTCAAATCAGTTCTGCCTCAGGGTATTTTTTTTTCTTTTTCCTTTTCCCAACACTTGGGCTGTTAATGGCTCAACAAACCAGTGTTCATGTCAATTGTTCTAAGGCTCGGGTGAGAAGGGAACCTGAGATCTTGTCCATGGAGCCCGGAAGAATGGAATCCATGAATGGTAGTAAGTGAGTAGGATTTATTAGAGAGGAGGAAAGTACAAAACTCTCAGCATAGACACTGAGAGAGGGTAAAGAATTCCCCCAACGTGGTGAAAAGTTGTTGTTGAATCACATGAAGACACCGGGATTCTTGGCCTCTGGAGGAGAAGAATTCAATCCGGGGCCAGAGATGAGGCTTGATCGCTCAGAGCTTTTGTGTAATAAAGTTTTATTAAAGTATAAAGGAGACAGAGAAAGCTTCTGACATAAGCATCAGAAGGGGGCAGAAAGAGTACCCGCTTGCTAGTGTTAACAATGAAGTTATATAATCCAAAGAATGTCTGGAAGTTGTAAAGACCTCATCAGACCTACTCCCATAATTTACATTTTAAGATAACACTGTCCTCAGGCAAGATACATCCTTGTAAAGACCAGGTCTACTCCCATAATTTACATTTTAAGATAACAGAAGGTTTAATCCAAAGACTGTCCTTAGGCAGGATACATTATTGTTATATAATCCTAAGGAATGTGGAGAAAGAAAAAAGTTTGTCCTTTCTTCCTCCTTGAGAATTCCAGACCCCTCTCTCCTTGGGGACCCCTAGACTCCCTATCAACCTGCCTAGGATATGACTCTCTCATTGGGACTTATAGAAGTTATTATATCCTTCTTTAAACAACATTATTTCTAACGAATCAATTTAAAGGTCAAGATATTTAACATCTTTATGGCTTCTCTGGATCCTTGGATTAAGTCACCATCCTTTTTCATGCCCTCTGGCCATTTTACCAGATGCATGGATTTAACATTAATGATCACCAGTTGTTTTTCCCTCAAGCATATGGAACAGAATTTAATTACTGCCCTTCCCTCGATCTGAGTGCTGATAATTTATCAGACTAAAGACATATTCCCAGAATTCAGGACAATGGAATGGGATGTTTATTGAAAACAAGACTCAAAGCTCTACACTAACTGCCTAGTAACTTCTACCTAGGATGACACACCCTGTACCATTCTGTCTCAAAAATGACTATTGTGGGAGAAGAGCTTGGGGAGACTCCCTCATCCTTGAGGTATCTCTTTCATCTGATTAGCATCTTGCTAACAGACATAACACAAGAGAAGACATCACCAGATGGTCAACACCGAAATCAGATTGATTATATTCTTTGCAGCCAAAGATGGAGAAACTCTATACAGTCAACAAAAACAAGACCAGGAGCTGACTGTGGCTCAGATCATGAACTCCTTATTAGCAAATTCAGACTTAAATTGAAGACAGTAGGGAAAACCAATAGACCATTCAGGTATGACCTAAATCAAATCCCTTATGATTATACAGCGGAAGTGAGAAATAGATTTAAGGGACTAGATCTAATAGACAGAGTGCCTGATGAACTATGGACGGAGGTTCGTGACATTGTACAGGAGACAGGGATCAAGACCATCACCATGGAAAAGAAATGCAAAAAAGCAAAATGGCTATCTGGGGAGGCCTTACAAATAGCTGTAAAAAGAAGAGAAGCCAGAGGGTGAGAAGATTTGGGAGAATGGCACTGAAACATGTAAAATATCATGTATGAAACGAGTCCTATTGGTAGTTGATCTTAGCTATCAGACCCTTTAGGGAATGCCCCAGTTGCATAATGTTACAGGGAAGAATCTGTTTTTCTTTAACCTTTGCTTCTTTTACTTTTTGTTTCTTTTATTTTAACCTTTGTTTTTGTTCACTGAAAATATGCTATCCATATATGATGTCCTGCCTCGGGCAATCCTGCCCCTCTGCCTAAATGTTAACACATCCCCTCCCTGAGGTTGGCCATTCCAGGAGATATTTGCAAGGTTAATGGCCTTTTAAATTTACTTCCTCATGCATCCCCTCTGTGTTCTATAAAAGAACTTGGCATCCAGACCTGATAAGATGGTTATGTTGAGACAGTCTGCCGTCTTCCTTGTCTGCCAGCTTTCTGAATAGTCATATTCTTTGCCTCTACATCCCATCTCCGAACTTACTGGCCTGTCATGCAGTGAGCAGAGCCAGCTTGGACTCAGTAATAATAAGGCAGCTTTGTTTCATGCCACACTTTCCCAAAGGTGATTGCATTTCATGACTGATCAAAGTAGGTGGTATAAAGGTCATCCATTCAGTCCAATCGAGGATAGTTGATGGGCCATTTCAGTGCCAGAGCTCCCCATCGAAGGAACCGAGACTGTATATCCTGCATTGCAATTCAGTTCCTGCCTCTGTCCAATCCTGCTTTTTCCTCCTTTCATTCCAGGAGTTGATCATAAGACCATGCCTGAATAAACGTCCTGAACCCCACATTGTGTCTCAGAGTCTGCTTTCCAGGAAACACAAATCATATCTATTTCAAATATTTATTATCTTGAGACATCATTCTTTCTAACATACCACATCTAACACACCACATCCATCTAACATAACACACAGTTAATTTGGAGCATGGCCTTCCTTTAAAATTCACAAAAAGAGGGAAAATTTGCTAAAGGAGAATTTTCTCAGCTTTTTAGATGTTAGCTCCTTCTTGGCTTTTTTTTTTTTCCCCTGTCTCAGTGGAAGAATTGACTTCCATTTTCTGTTCAGTCTCTGGATCCCAACTTCTCTTGTTTTATAGGAAATTTTATCTCTCAAAACCCAATTCTCTTCCTCACCCTTTCTCATGTAATTTTAACAAGCCCAGACTTGAAAAACAAAACAAATATACACATGCCAACTTCTTCTTCTGTCATGTATCATCTCTTCCATTTTTCTTCTTTTTTTTTCATCTCTTCCCTTTTTAAAACAACTTTCTTGTTTAAAAAAAAAAAAAGAGTAGAGCAGACAAGCTGTTTGCATTAGTCTGCCCAAACTTCTCACTCTGATATTAACATAATTTCTTTGTGACAACATTTAGTGGATATTTCTTGACCTTATATTATTGACTCTTTGGGCCATTTTGCTAATATTGTATTTGGAAATTCTATCCTCTATTTTTTTGGTCACATGATTATGTCTGACTATCCCTCCTTTTTCTCCCTTTTTATCTTTCTCATTATATATATAATTATTTCCCATTATTCTGTGCTTGGCCTCCAATCACTTTAAATAATCTCTCTGGGTAATCTTATCCTTGCCCATGGCATCAAATAATACCTGTATTTTGTTGATTCCCAAATCAATATCTTTCTTTAATCTTCTCTTCCCTTTCTTCCTTTCCCCATCTCTTTCTTTCTTTCATTCACTGTTTTTTTTTGTTGTTGTTTGTTTGTTTATACTATCTCCATCTAGATGGCCTCAAAGTCAATGGGCTCCAAATTTCTTCTTCTAAAAACTTGACCTTCATCTGTGTTTCTCATCACAGTGAAAGGGAACATTTTTTAGCCATATGCCTAATCCATAAACTTGGCAATGAATCTTCAGTTTTTTTTTTCCCTTTTCTTACTTTTCTGCCAAACCCTATGTATTCTGCTTAATTTGTCTCTCTTAAACTCATCAACTTTTCTCCATCTCCACTTCCACTATCTAAACTCATGTCTTAATCTTCTTTGGCATGGATTATTGCCATGGTAACCTAAGTAGTCTCCCAGCCTCAAACCCAGCCCCAATAAATTATTCTCTGCTCTGTAGTGAGAATGACTTAATAGCCCTCATAATAGACTGCTAAATCCCTAGTATTACAAAAAAAATTCTTGATCTGATTTTTAATCTTCTAGTGTCATCTTTCACTTCTCCTTACTATTCTCTATTTTATGGTTTCCTGAATAAATAAAAAGTTCTAGGTTTTTGTTTATGCTCCTCCCTCTGCTGCCATGCTGTATTCCTTTCCCATTCCTACCTGGTTAACTCCTGCTCATCATTTAAGAGTTAACTCCTGTGTCACCTCTCCTGGGAAAGCATCACAGGCTCCTGCATCTGGGATTAGTACTGCTTCTATGCACTGCTGTAGTGCTTGATGGACTGCCAATATTGGTTTGGGTTGACTTGGATCTGCCGTTAGGTACTGTAGTTTTTTCTCTTCAACTAGTTTCAGGTGTGAAGGAAGTTTGCAAATTGTTTTCCAAGCTCTTCCTTGCACACTAGAATAGATTAAATGGCTCATAAACTTAGGTGGAAAGGAAGTCAAATTATGCATATTGATATTGAATAGTCATGTTCCTGTGAAGTTCTATTACAGTGGGTACAGATTGTTTGAAGTGATAGGAGTCATTTAGGCTTGTCATATGACAATTATTTAATTATGAAGAAATTTCTGATTTCACCATCTTCATTAACTTCACCTAAATAATCCTTTCCAATGACCAATTAATATATCTTCATTATTTTCAGGAATACTGAGCATTCAGTCATAGGGGTTCACATTGCATTTAAAGAGACTCTAAGTCTGCTTTTTAGAATACTGCAGAAGGAAGTTGTTACTTTACTTGGATACATACAGCCAAGATAAAACAGAAGATTCTAACATATATATATAAGAAATATTATAATTTGAAATATACTTTTCTGGATTATTTAAAATTTCTCTGTGCACTTTGAATAATAGACTTCTCCTTTGCATATCTGTTACTAAATGGGAATGTAAATATACATTCACTTGACTTTACTAAGCACTTTTATGTGTCAGCTACTGTACTAAACAGTTAACGTATAATAATCTATTTATTTCTCAAAATAACTCCATGAGGATTCCAGAGCCTCATCATCTTTCCAACAAAGAAATGGAAATTTAGAAATACCAAGTACTGCCCCAAAGTCACACAGATAACTAAACAAAGGAGTTGGGACTCAAGGATAGGTCTGTCTGATTATAAAGACCAAGCTCTTAAGCAGTTGGCTAAACTGACCTGTGTGTCCTTCACAAGGTAATAGACATTTGGTTTTCCTATCAGTTGACCTTGACTTCCTAGCACTGTCACTTTTGAAAACAAATATGGCATGCTCCTCTTTCCTAATATCTTAAGATCTGTGTTTATTCATGGTCCATAGAACAAAAAGTCTCTAAACTTCCATAGGGTCATGTATAAGAGGAGAGACCACATTCTTTAGTCCATTATGAATTGAATATTTGGATAAATTCTGAATTTTGGACTTGTGAGTGAATTGCACTCCCCCAAAATATATGTTCAACATGTAGTCCCTAATAACCTGAATGTGATCTTGCTGCTGCTACTGCTGCTAAATCACTTCAGTCATGTCTGACTCTGTGCGACCCCATAGATGCAGCCCACCAGGATCCCCCGTCCCTGGGATTCTCGAGGCAAGAACACTGGAGTGGGTTGCCATTTCCTTCTCCAATGCATGAAAGTGAAAAGTGAAAGTGAAGTCACTCAGTCGTGTCTGACCCTCAGCGACGCCATGGACTGCAGCCTTCCAGGCTCCTCCGTCCATGGGATTTTCCAGGCAAGAGCACTGGAGTGGGGTGCCTTTGCCTTCTCTGGAATGTGACCTTACTTGGTGATAAGTGAAATATTTCCTACCACATCAGTAAACAAAGGATGTCACAGTCATCAGCGACTGCAGCCCTCCACTGTGAGCCAGTGAGCCCTGAGGATACACATGCAGGAAAGAATACCTGCCATCTAGTAGCCATCAGACTGTAGCCTCTCCCTGTGGTGAGCCCTCGGGAAACCCAAAATATGAAAACACAGGATACTGGCCCCAGATAGATGAAATGCATATCTAAAGAATGATTTTGGTGAGCCCAGATTCTTGCATGCATTGTTAAGTACTAAATTCCTTAATTTGGGACTTTTTTTTAAATCAAAATTAATCTTCTGATGTTCCCAACTACCTGTCCTATGTTGCAAAACTGCTATAAATCCAAGCTCCCTGCTCTCTTTCTGGGAGCAGTTCTCTCAGGGTTACTTGAGGTTCAGGCTTCTAGGCTTGAAGTCTTAAAAATTATCACCAAATAAAACATAACCCTCAACTTTTAGATTGTGAATATTTTTAAAGTCGATATTGGAACTAGAACTTTGCAGATATAATCAAGTTAAAATAAGGTCATGATCAATTAGGGTGAATATTAACCCAATATAACTGACATCCATATAAGAAAAGAAGAGACACAAAAACACACAGGAAGAAATCATGTGTCTATGGAGGCAAAGATTGGAGTGCTCTACAAGTCAAGGGATGCCAAGGATTGCTGGTGAAACCAGAAATGAGGAGAAAGGCATAGAACAGATTCTCCTCTAGAGTCTTCAGGAAGCATGTATCTGTGGATATCTTGATTCTGAACTTCTGATCTCCAGAACTGTAGGAGAATAAATTTGTGTTTAAATCCATCTAATTCATGGTACTTTGCTATGGCAATCCTGAGAACCTAGTATAGGACTCTTTTTCCTGTCAACAATCTATGACTTTTAAGATCTGTGCATCTTTTTTTTTTTTTTAATTCGAAAATATTGTATTGTATTTTATTTTTTGTTTTTAATTTTTTTAAATTTTATTTTGCTTTTAAACTTTACAAAATTGTATTAGTTTTGCCAAATATCAAAATGAATCCATCACAGGTATACATGTGTTCCCCATCCTGAACCCTCCTCCCTCCTCCCTCCCCATACCCTCCCTCTGGGTCGTCCCAGTGCACCAGCCCCAAGCATCCAGTATCGTGTATCGAACCTGGACTGGCAACTCGTTTCATACATGATATTATACATGCTTCTCTAGGATAGATCACATCCTGGGCCATAAATCTAGCCTTGGTAAATTCAAAAAAATAGAAATCATTCCAAGCATCTTCTCTGACCACAATGAAATCTGTGCATCTTATATGTATAATCTGTTTGGAGGTAAGAGTGGGAAGAAAACACATTTTTTTTTCATGAAGAAAACAGAAGTTAGTAAGAAATCAGATTTCATTATTTCTTCTGAAAGAAGCTACAACATATTAAGGGGATCGATTTCATCACATATATACTCAGGAGCAAAAATTATCTGCAGCTGCAGTGAAGCGAAATTTGTCTTGGATTAAAAATGATGTACCTATATAGCATAAGAGATCTATTAAATTAAATAAACGCAAGTAACAAGCACTGTTTGCTAGGGAAGATTGAACATTGTTTACTGAAAAAGCGAAATGTACACATACAGGAGGAAGGGTTGATATCAGAGTTAAAAATAAGTTTGATGAGAGAAGCTGCAATTAGAATGCTGACATTTGCAATTCAAGTGGTCCCTGTGATGGCTGGAGGCTGCCTCCTGGGTTGATGGGGGCCAGCAGTGGTGGGTTTTTCAGCAATAGAGAGGAAATATAAATTATAGACTGCAGGTGAAAAGAAGAGGATTTCTTTTCCTTTGAAATTGAGCTGATGAATCTCTGGGGAATTATTTAAATGATCAAGGTTTTCAGAAGAAGCCATAAGACTTGTTTTTTCATAGCACAATGGATGACAGCAGCTTTATTAATACCCATTCTAATCACACTAATTGACATGTCTCAGGCCTCCAAAGTCCCAACAGTAGTCACATCCTAAGCCTCCAAAGCCATAGCATCTACCACCATGGGTCCAAAGTATCAATGGTTTCCAAAATAGCTGCAGCATAGAGTCTTCAGAGATGAGGATGGTGTAGGAAGTCAGTGAAGAGTAGTCAACATTTAGGATCTTGATATGCTACCAAGAGTGGCTGTAGGAAATTCCAGGACTTCAATTTCTAATTCCACTAAGTAGTGTCAAGATGATAGCTAATTTTGGCACATATGAGTGAAAAATGTTAAGTTGCTCTTGGAATCCTTGTGCAAAGTTAGAATTTCTTGAACAATTAGAAAAGAAACATGGCTTTAGAAATCACTGTTTATCCTTTAACTCAATATAAAAAAATCTATAACCTATATAGGAATCTAGAGATTCATATATAAACTAAACATATTCCTCTTCCAAGCTAGGAAATTTAGCTAAACACAGGAATATGGCTGCTATTTCCTTTATACTCAAAGCAGCTGTGATCTCTTTATGGCAGCAGAATGATGAGCAAATGCAGTTTTTCTCACACTGCTCCTTAATACTCTCTCATGACATCAGTGAAAACACTCATCTCAGATGTATTGTGATGTTCTTCAGCTGAGATTGTTGGTTTCATTTATGTTGAAATACTATCCTCAAAAATAATGATTCTAGCTCCACACAATAGAATTCAGAGGTGTTACATTTTTAAATGTACAGAAAAAAAAAAAAGAAGAAGAGAATACAATATCTAGCATTTCTAAGCTAAGATGTTGGGAATACATAGTCTCTGTAAGAAGCTTAAAGTTGAAATAAAAACAAAGTGATTTAACCCAAGATCCATGAGAAATACTCAGGGATTAGGGCATGTAGAAACCAGATACACATTTATGTGTGTATTAAGGTCTCTGCAGTCAAAATGCATAGTTGCCAACATCAGGCTGTGAAACATAGCACTTATGAATCTTCAAGATGACAGGCTGTATCAGAGTTTATGTGGATTTTCATTATTGCTTACATGGATCATGGATAAGTGTATGAAAAACAATTTCTCAGCATGGAAAATATTCAATCATGTAACAAGAAAGTAATAACAAAGTTTTGTTGCTGTTGTCATTATAAGAACCAATCAGAAAAGGTTGAATGACAGGAAATGTATTTTTGAGCAAGAATTCTGCTGGTAGGTAATCTCTCTCCTGGGGAAAACACCATTCTAATCTTCAGAAAGCCTCCCTAACCACAGCAGTAGACGGAGAGGTTTCCCTGAAGAACCTGTAGCAGGCAATTTTTAAAAGCTTTTTGAGCAGAGTGATCACCTTTGCATTCCAGCATTGCTCAGAGTCACATGGTCCAAGATAATGGAAATCAGAGTAATAAAGAGCTCTGGAGGTCTTATGAATCGATGCTGTCTGAAAACTAAGGAGGTGCTTGAGAATGCATCTTTATCACTAGTGTGTCAGAAGTGATATGCAGCATTGGTTGGTTTAATGAGGACTGATGTGAATAAATTTAAAACATAAGACATGGTATTTTGAAAAGGCATGATGAATGATTAAGAGCAGGTACTCAAAGAAATGAATCCTTAAAAAACCAGCACAGTGGTCCTTATCCTAGCTACCATTGGCTTGGATGTTCACTAATTTCCCAGCATATAGAACATGAAACTAACATGTTTTTAATACGCATTTCCTTAATAGCTAATGATGTTGAGCATCATTTCACATGCTTATTAATGAGTTGTATGTTTTCTTTGACTAACTATCATTCAGAAGTGCTGTACACTTTTTAATTGTGGGTTCTCCAAGCCAGGCTTCAGCAAAACGTGAACCGTGAACTTCCAGATGTTCAAGCTGGTTTTAGAAAAGGCAGAGGAACTAGAGATCAAATTGCCAACATCCGCTGGATCAACGAAAAAGCAAGAGAGTTCCAGAAAAACATCTATTTCTGCTTTATTGACTATGCCAAAGCCTTTGACTGTGTGCATCACAATAAACTGTGGAAAATTCTGAAAGAGATGGGAATACCAGACCACCTGACCTGCCTCTTGAGAAACCTATATGCAGGTCAGGAAGCAATAGTTAGAACTGGACATGGAACAACAGAGTGGTTCCAAATAGGAAAAGGAGTACGTCAAGGTTATATATTGTCACCCCACTTATTTAACTTCTATGCAGAGTACATCATGAGAAACACTGGGCTGGAAGAAGCACAAGCTTGAATCAAGACTGCTGGGAGAAATATCAATAACCTCAGATACGCAGATGACACCACCCTTATGGTAGAAAGTGAAGAGGAACTAAAAAGCCTCTTGATGAAAGTGAAAGTGGAGAGTGAAAAGGTGGCTGAAAGCTCAACGTTCAGAAAACGAAGATCATGGTATCTGATCCCATCACTTCCTGGGAAATAGATGGGGAAACAGTGGAAACAGTGTCAGACTTTATTTTGGGGGGCTCCAAAATCACTGCAGATGGTGACTGCAGCCATGAAATTAAAAGACGCTTACTCCTTGGAAGGAAAGTTATGACCAAGCTAGATAGCATATTCAAAAGCAGAGACATTACTTTGCCAACAAAGGTCCGTCTAGTCAAGGCTATGGTTTTTCCTGTGGTCATGTATGGATGTGAGAGTTGGACTGTGAAGAAGGCTGAGCACCGAAGAATTGATGCTTTTGAACTGTGGTGTTGGAGAAGACTCTTGAGAGTCCCTTGGACTGCAAGGACATCCAACCAGTCCATTCTGAAGGAGATCAGCCCTGGGATTTCTTTGGAAGGTATGATGCTAAAGCTGAAACTCCAGTACTTTGGCCACCTCATGTGAAGAGTTGACTCGTTGGAAAAGACTCTGATGCTGGGAGGGGTTTGGGGCAGGAGAAGAAGGGGATGACAGAGGATGAAATGGCTGGATGGCATCACTGACTCAATGGACGTGAGTCTGAGTGAACTCCGAGAGTTGGTAATGAACAGGGAGGCCTGGCGTGCTGCAATTCATGGGGTCGCAAAAAGTCAGACACGACTGAGCGACTGAACTGAACTGAACTGTTGAGTTGTAACAGATCTTAAAGTATTCTGATTACAAGTTCTTTATGGGCTATTAGAATTGCAAATATAATCTCCCATCCTAGTTTCTCTTTTCACTCTCTTGATGTTGTCTTTCAAAGCAAAAAAGCTTTTAATTTTGATGAAATCCAATTTATTTAGTTTATTTTGTGGCTTGTGCTTTTGGTGCTGTATCTAAGAAATGATAGAAGAATCCAAGGTCATGAAGATTTTTGCCTATGTTTTCCTCTAAGAGATATATATACTGTTAGCTCTAACATTAGATCTTTGATCCATTTTGAGTTAATTCTTGATAAGGTGAGAGATATGAGACAGGTTCCAACCTCATCCTTTTGCAGTTGCTTCAATACCATTTGTTGAAAAGCCTATTATTTCCCAGAAGGTCTTGGCATTCTTTTTTTAAGTCAAGTGACATGAATGCAAAGGTTTTCTTAATTCATTTCAGCTTTGAAAGTCTAAAGTTCAAGTTCTTATCTTAATATCATTGAAATCAGATATGACTGATATGAAAGGTAAGATTCATATTGAGGCAAATCCTAGCTGTGAATCAGTGAAGCCAAGAGAATTATGTTTAGTTCCAAAATACTGTGGTGGAACAGGCACAGGATAGATATTCCTATTCCAAAAGAAAGAAATAAGAAAGACATAAGGGGAACAGGCCCCAAGTAAATACAAAACCTAACAGGGCAAACAACATTAAACCTGAAGACTCAAGAATAATTGTTTCTGGCTCAGTGCTCTGCCCTCTGAACTAAAGAGTATGGTGGCCCCACCTCTGGTGCTCTCCCAGGCTATTCTCTCTCTGGGTGGCTCTGCCCTGGGTCTGCCAGGTGCAGCCCGATTTCAGCTCTTGGCAGGGGCCCCTGATACACTGGGCAGGAGCATTCTGGCTTGCTTGAACTAGAAAGGAACTAGCTTTATCCTGACCCTTTGCACTATGGGTCTATATGGGTCAGTTTCCCATAACATGTTCCTTTTTCCTGTCTGAGACCTCATTGAAATGGTGTCTACCATCCATACTTCTATCAACATTCTGTTCATGAGTACTTGTTTTATCTAAGAAGACAGAAACTCTCTCTACAACTGTCTTCTTTTCATTCTGAGTTCTTATCAGAATTGTTTACAATGATCCATCTATAACAATGCAGGATTTTCTAGCATGCATCTCAAAACCCAAGTCCAAAGCCACCTCCATATTGTTAGATATTTGTTACAGCCTGCACGTTGACTTTTGGTATTAGTTTATGTCTGAGTCCATTTGTGAAGCTGTAACAAAAGTACCAGGGCTGGTGGTTTGAACAACAAGTATTTCATTCTCACAGTTCTGGAGGCTGAAAGTCCAGAGGCCAGCAAATTTAGTGTTTGGTGAGGACCGCCTTCTTGCTTCGCAGATGGCCATCTTCTTGCTGTGTCCTTTCATGGTAGAACGGGTGGGAGAGCTCTCTGAGGTCATTTTTATATGGGCACTAATCCTACTCCTGAAGGCTTCATCTTTATGACCCAACCACCCCCTAAAGACTCCGCCATCTCATTTGTGAATAGGATACCAACATGAACTTGAGGGGCACACACATTTAGTCCATAATATTCTGTTTCATACCATCAGCGGGTTTTTCTTTTTGGCTCAAATGCATCTGCCTCTCTTTCTTATTCTATTTTTTCCCTTTGCCTAGGTACCTAGGTTGCAATCCACATCTGTCTATTTTATTCATTACTTCTTCTGGGGAGACATTTCTATCTTCACAGAATACTTTGGATAACTCCATTTCCTATAGATTCCTATGAAGTTTTTCCTTTATTATTATTTATTTCCTTTATGTCCTGGTAACTCATTTGTCTTTATAGATGGAATGTGTTCTCCACAAATGTGTCCCAGAACACTATGCACTGTGTATCCATCCTAGACATGTTGACAAATTTTAATTTATAGAAAATCTTTATGATAATCTTAACTGGGGATATGTTTTGACCTTGTCATGTCTATTAAATGAACTATCGAGTTGTCACATGTGCTACAAACACAAAATTAGTGAGTACAAATTAGCTAGAAAATTCTTAATACCCTTATTTGTGAAGTGACATTCTAATAATCTTTAGAGAGCCTGGTCCCTGTAAAGTCTATCATGACAATCCCAAGAAAGGTTGATTTTCTTTATTGGCACTCCCTGTGAAAACCACTCTTTTGCCACTTAACATACACATTTGCAATCATTTTTATATATACATGTTTCTGAGGGACATACGGCAGTATCACTTCCTATTCATATTTCTGATCTATATCCTGGTACTGGGTCAGACATGATGTAAAAACATTTTAAAAAATGAATGAATTAATCAAGGAACTATAATGTTATAATATTGAAAACCAACAATAACACAGACCATTCACACAAACTTGAAATCCCAGAAACAAATTATGATTATCCCAAGAAGGATTTATTGTGTTTTTGGCCAATCATATGCAAATTAAAATAATTTCTATAGTTTATTATGCATTTTTCAATTTTATCTAGATGATAAGATGTTAGACTGTAAGGGAATTGAATCCTACTTACTGACATAATATTTGATTAAGTAGAAGTGGAATAAACTGCTTATCAGAGTTTTTGAAAACAAAATGGCTGATAGTCAACACCATTTCAACAGGAAATTCACATTCCATTGCCTAAAGTCAGAAGCATTTATATATAGCATCACACCTCGCCACAAACAACTGACCTTATCATATGGCTAATGTCTTGAAATCTCAGAATTGTTTTTGGCCATTTTCTGTTTGCTACCCCTACTTTCTCTCACACCTGAGTCCTGTTAATTTATCATCTAGGTCTTTCCATTCTTCTTGTGATTCATATTCTCACAGCCTTTGCTTCCACAAAAGCATATTGAGCTCTCAGAGCAATCCCTTAATTAGTCTCCTACTTTGCATTTCCTTATTCCTTGATGCATTCCACAAACACTTAAGCTATTTAATATTTCTAAAAGAATCACACCAAACCAACCAACCAATCAACAAATGAATCTCACCGCTTTTATCATTGCCTTGCTCAAAAATTTCATTATGCTTCACATACTCCCACTGTATGTTTGGCAGTACAATATTTAGTAACTAAGGCCTTCAATAATAACACTTCAATATATATTTTCCAATTTAGCTCTCATTAACTCTTTTTCCCCTATTCTTAGCTTCTGTAAAAATTTTATGGTCCCAAGACAGGTCTTAAACATTCTCACTCATGGGTTATTGCTCATTTCATTTGTCTCATTCATGAACATTCTCTGCTCTTGCTATGCATTTTGTAAACTTTTCATTAAAAAACATTTAATTGACAGAAAAATAAGAGGATGAACATTTTTATTCATTACTTAATCTCAATAATTATTAATGTTTTGATGTATTAATCATAATTTGATTAAATATTTTCAAATAGATCACACATATGATATAATTTAAAACATTTTAATGTGCATATCTAAAAACTAAGAATATTTCTTACTTATTTTCTTACTTTATCATAATCACATTGTTACCCCTAACACTATTATTAATGTTTCTTTTACATCAACTAATGCAATAGTTTATGCCTATATTAATAGGAACTAAACACGGCAAGAGTAAAGGCAGAAGGCAGCAATAGGAATAATTGCAGGTACCAAGACTATGCACGGGGACCATGTAAGTACTGAGACCATGTATGCAGACCATATTCAATGGATATTTGCCCCCTAGATGGATGAGTGTTTGATTTTCTAATGTGTGCATGCTAAGTCGCTTTAGTCGTGTCTGACTCTTTGCGACTCTATGGACTATAGCCCATGAGGCTTCTCTGTCTATGAAATTCTTCAGGCAAGAATACTGGAGTGAGTAGTCATTCCCTTCTCCAGGGGATCTTCCTGACCCAGGGTTTGAACCTGCAGGCAAGTTCTTTACCACTAGCATCATCTGGGAAGCCCACATACTATGAGAAATATCGCTATCTTAAGTCCAGAATATTTTTTAAATTGAATACCTGATATTAATTATTATAGAAGCCAGAATTCTCTTTAAGTAGTTCCCTCCAACAATTTTTCATGATAAAAATATTGTATAAAATGTTGTCTGTAAAGACTTCACAGCAAAGCGCCTAGCTGCACTTAGAAGCATATGCTGTTTTCAAAGATTGTTGAGATGGTACATCTCAATCCTCTCTCTATCCAAGGAATACCATGGAAGGATGCTGTTGCTGTTTTTCAGTTTCTAAGTATGTCTGACTCTTGGCAACTCCATGTACTGCACTATGCCAGGTTTCCCTATCCTTCACTATCTCCCAGAGTTTGCTCAAATTCATGTCCTTTGAGTAGGTAATGCCATCTAATCATTTTATCCACTGCTGCTCCCTTCTCCTGTTGCTTTCAATCTTTCCCAGCATCAGGGTCTTTTCCAGTGAGTCGACTCTTCTCATCAGGTGGCCAAAATATTGGATCTTCAGCTTTAGTATGTCCTTCCAGTGAATATTCAGGACTGATTTCCTTTCTGATTGACTGGTTTGATTTTGCAGTCCAAGGGACTCTCAGGAGTCTTCTCTGTTGTGGTCCATGGGTGGGCTGGAAAAGAATTTCCAGACATGAGACAGAATGCAAGGGAAATAAAGTTTATTAAAGTGGGAGATGCTGTTAGAACAGCAGGCCAGCCCAAGGGAGATCCGCCATTAAACAGGGGTCGTTAGTCCTCTTTTATACCCAGGGTACAAGGAGTGGGATAAGGGTCTTGTAGGTCATTTCTGATTGGATGAGGCACATATATTGGGTGGGAACAGAACAGTAAGGCAAATATTTTCTCCCTATGGGGTAGGAGGAGCGACAGGTTATACTGCTCAGGATGACCTGAATTCTGTTAATAGTTACAACACAGGGGAGGGAAGGATGATAAGGGTCTGTTTTTTCCCTTCCTGAATTCCAAGAACCTCCTTGGTTTTATCTGCTCTTTTGTCCTTGGGTCACCACATTCTCCAGCACCACATTCAAAAGCGTCCATTCTTTGACACTTGGCCTTTATGGTCCAATTCTTATATCCATACACGACTACTGGAAAAATCATAGATTTCACTATATAGACCTTTGTCACACCATAAGTGATGCCTCAGCTTTTTAATATATTAAAATACACTAAAGATCATTAAGAGTTTATTTCTCCCACTTGCTGTCCAGAGTTTTCTCATGCATTCTTCCTTCTTTTCTATATCAGATTTATAGAAATACAAACATGAAACAATTTTAGTCAGTAAAGAAAACTACCATTTAACCTGACTAATAATATCAGGTGACTCCTCGGAGGGCTTTACATAACATCTCATTCAACCCATTTTGTTTCTGGGTAGCTGCATATAAATTCAAATTATTGTGTTGTGTCTCCTAAAGTAGTCTTGAGTCTCATTATATTCCACTATGGCATGGTGGAACTAGTTGATTATAAAGGCAAGAAATCTCTCCAGGGGTTAAAATGTATCACGTCTGTTAAAAATTTATGTGTACCCTGTCTACATTTCACACTACCTCATTTGTTTAGATTTTATGACTGCTACATGCTAACACTTATTTGGAGAGCTGTGAACAAGTAGTCTTTTCTCTTCAGGACATGTAAATAAGCTAAATAAATTAAAAATAGAATGCCAGCTATTTATAAAGAAATGTTAAAATCTACAAGAAATGCTAACAAATCATTTGCAAATCAAACAAAAGTTAAATAAAGCCAACTCTCCAAAGCTTCTAATTCTATGCATCCAAGATTTGGTTTCCTATTATCTAAAACATCCTTTCATTTTTTAAACATTTTCTTCATTTGATGTTATCTTCATTTACAAGATAACATATTCCTGTAATAATGAGAGAAGCAATGCAAATATGTAGAGGATCAAGTTAATGAGCTCTGATTTTACTGCACACACACAATATCCCCTTCAGGGGACCTTCCATTACTCTTTCTTTCCTGATACAGACAGAGGCAATGTAGTCTCTACCCATACTTAGGCACACATGGGCGTTTGAAGTTTGTGGTTTCAAACAAAAAGGAATTGTGCTACACCTATGAGCTCCTGTCTTTTTTTACTGTCATTTATTATGGATACACCATAAATCCACAGCTGTAGTGTCTTTGCCTATTACCTCCACAAACATAAATACAAGCATACAAACAGTATATTTTTCATTTTGGGATTTTTTTTTCAGTATAGTCTCTATGCTTATTTTTTACCTTATGGTTAACCCCTTACCTTCTTCCATCCTTACTCATTCTCCCAATACTATGCATCAGCTCCCCACTCCTAGATAATCATATGCTAAATTATCTAGTATATTTCCCCCTCTATTTGTATTTCAATATACACATATGTATACACATATATGTGTTTCATATATAGATATGTATTGCTATATATATATATATACACACACACATTTAGATAAATACTTAAATGTTTTAAGTTGTGGGATACTGATCTTTTTAGACCTATAGATCTGCTGATCTTTCTATACTGCCCTTTGGTCCAAACAGGGAATTGGAGTAAAATCTCTCTGTTCAGGAATGAAAAATTACTTAAATTCCACAAGTATTTAGGATTTTGAGACTCCTAAGAGGGACTGGGAAGAATTCAATGTTGTGGTAACTATTATATTTCATGTCAACCTAGTTAAGATCTAACTAGGGCTTCTCTGGGGGCTCAGTGGTAAAGAATCCTCCTGCCAATGCCAGAGACATAGGAAACACAGATTTGATCCCTGGGTCCGGAAGATCTCCAAGAAGGAAATGACACCCCCCTCCAGTATTCTTGTCTGGAAAACCCCATATACAGAGGAGCCTGGTGGGCTAGAGTCCATGGGGTTGCAAAAGAGTCAGAGGCAACTTAGTGACTAAACAGGAACAAAGGTCTAACTCTGGCCATTGCCATCAGGTCAGAAATTTTGCTCCATGTTTTATAATTTCTTTATAGATATTTTCCAATCTGTCATCACAATCACAACTGCAATGAGAATATCCCTTCTGACAACTGATGATGCTATATTTTCAAGCTATCAGAAGATACTAATGTCCTATCACAATTAACTCTTTGAGACTTAGAGATTTTGCATGATATCTCAATTATGACACTTTTGTCCACATCTATGCAAAGCCAGCTGAGACAGACTTTTGTACCTCTGAGGTATATAAGCAAATCATGAATTACCTGTGACATATATAAACTACCATGTATAAATACATATCTAGTGGGAAGGTGCTATATAGCACAGGGACCTGAGCTCAGTGCTCTGTGATGACCTAGAGGTGTGGGAGGGCCAGGAGGGAGGGGATATGTGTATACATATAGCTGATTCACTTCGTTGTACAGCAGCAACTAGCACAACATTGTAAAGCAATTACATTCCAATAAAAAAAAAAAAAAGAATAGCATTTGAGGTCAACGTGTAGATCAAGAGAATAATGATTTTTAAGTTTACTCACCTGGTATTGTTAGGATGGTGAACCTCATAGATTTGATGGAATAACACCTACTAAAACAGACAACCTAGGAAAGTAAAAATAGATTTTCCATGGATTGTCTCTGAGCCGAACATATAAAGGATTATTCAGCTCATTACTTAAGTAGGTGTCTTATAATGAACTGTTAATGGGCACTCAACAAAGAGTAAAGGAGAGCTGCTAATAGTTGCCAAGTGTTAGCCCTTAGAGCTTCATCCAGTGGAAAAAAAATACAGGCTTCTGTTCATAAATCCTGGCAATTTTCCGGTTCAACTTCTTCAAGTGGCCAGATCTGGACCCATTAACCTTGACTAGAATGAGGGAATCACATTTAAAATGGCTGCTTCGTATATTAACTCATATACTTGGAATATAGAAAAATGGTACGAATGAACCTATTTGCAGGGCAGGAATAGAGATGCAGATGTTGAGAACAGACTGGACTTGTGGACAGAGGAAAGGAGACAGTGGGATGGACTGAGAGACTAGCTTTGACATATATACACTACTCCACGTATAAAATAGATAGCTAGTGGGAAGCTGCTATGTAACACAGAGAGCTCAGCCAGGTGCTCCATGATGACCTAGAGGAGTGTGTTGGGGGGATGGAATGGGAGCGAGGCTGAAGAGGGAGCTGATTCACCTTGGTGTGCAGCAGAAACTAACAGAACATTATAATGTGATTATACTTCAATTAAAAATCAATTGAAAATGGCTGTTACTTTGATTATCATGTGGATGAAGTTTGGGTCAGTTCCCCAGACATTGGGGCCTGGAGAGACTCCCCTCTAAGAGATGCCTAAAGCGTTGGTTATTTTACAATAATTGCCTTTATGATGCTCTATAATCCCTTCCTAATTCTGTAACTTCTGTAAGGGCAGAGAACATGCCCATTAACCATTTGCCAGCATCTAGTTTAGTTTCAACATTTGTGCTGTGAAGGTGAAAGTGTTAGTTCTTCAATCATGTCCGACTCTTGGGACCACATGGACTGTAGCCCACCAGGCTCCTCTGTCCATGGAATTCTCCAGACAAGAATACTGGAGTGGGTTTTCATTCTCTTCTCCAGGGGGTCTTCCCGACCCAGGGATCGAACTCTGGTCTCCTGCATTGTAGGCAGATACTTTACCATCTGAGCCACCAGGAGGCCACCAACATTTGTGTTATTACTCTAGAAATGCTTGGTGAAAGGATAAATGCTTGAGTGAAAATGCAATTGTTAATAGTTCCCTCCTAGAAAGTTCTATATGCCCTGGATTTCCCTGATTGACCTCTCTTCTGATTTTCACCTTTTGCCTTTTGTCTGCTCCTTACCTCAATTGCAAACCCTTTTTCCTCCGCTCACTTCTAAATAGTTGGAATACTGCTTTTGTGAAGTTGCTACAACTTTTATCCAATTATTTGAAATCTCAAACCCAGTTCTTTCTTGAGTTCCAGATTTTCATAAGAAACTACCACTAAATAACTTAGCAAAAATTGATCCCAACTCAATGAGTTTTTCAGGTCTCCTCTCTGATTTTCAAATGCTCCCAGCCTCATATGACATTGGCTATTAGCTCCACAGTCCATCAGTTGCTTGACCTCAAATCTGGAGTCCTTATGTGGTCCTTTTAATTCTTTATGACCCTTCACCCCCCCAACATATAAACCAGCCTTTTAAATTCTATCACCTAAATATATATTCGATCTAGGTCCTCTTGCAAATTTTAGCTGCTGCTTTCTTACATGAAGACCTCACATCAGCTACTTGAATAGCTTCTTGAATGGTCTATTGGTCTGTGGTCATACAACATGGCCAACATTATTTCAATAAGCTGCCATAATGATTTTTATAAATGATTTTTATAAAACATAATGCATTTTATAAACATTTTATAAACATAATGATTTTATAAAACATAATGATTTTTATTAAACATAAATTTCATGGAAAAGATCATAGCTTTTTAAAACAGTTTGTAGTGTACCTGTTGGAGAAGGAAATGGCAACCCACTCCAGTATTCTTGCCTGGAGAATTCTATGGACAGAACAGCCTGGAGGGCTATGGTCCATAGAGTCACAAAGTGTAGGACGTGACTGAAGTGACTTGGCAGAGTACAGTGACCCATAATAAGATATATATGACCTTGATGTTCTGATTTATCTTAACTGCCTGCATTTTACCCATTTGCTTTGCTCTGTGTACTTTCTGCTGCTGCTAAGTCACTTCAGTCATGTCCGACTCTGCCATAGACGGCAGCCCACCAGGCTCCCCCATCCCTGGGATTCTCCAGGCAAGAACACTGGAGTGGGTTGCCATTTCCTTCTCCAATGCATGAAAGTGAAAAGTGAAAGTGAAGTCGCTCAGTTGTGTCCGACTCTTAGCGACCCCATGGACTGCAGCCCACCAGGCTCCTCCGTCCATGGGATTTTCCAGGCAAGAGCACTGGAGTGGGGTGCCATTGCCTTCTCCGTGTGTACTTTCTAGGAGTACACAATTTATAACTTTAATCCAATGCTTTCTCTATGCCTGAACATATTCTGCTCCTCTTGCCTGGCATACTCTTCGCCTCTCTATTGTATTTCTCCTCCATCAAGAATTGATTTCAATGTAATCTTTAGTGAGATTATATTTGGTCCCACCTTTTGCTTTAGCACTTCTCTTTTTTGAACCTAGACATGAGCCTTTCCCATTGTGTTTCCACTTGACCAGTACATCATCTGTTAAGTTTGTTTACATATTTATTTTCCACATTAACACATATTTTCACATTTACAACACAAAGACTTAGTAGGAAGACTTATGTAGCAATTAATGAGTATTTTTGAACAAGTGAATAATAAATTTCTTAAAGGAAAAGCCACTAACAGCATTGGCCACACCAGAGTAATGAAAAAAATGAACTTAGAGTTGCCTACACGTGAAACATGCCAAAATTATAATTTACTTGGTATATTATCAAGAAAAAAAAACACTAAAAGAGAAAAATAGAGTCATTCTAAGACACTGATGGGGATGTACTCTCGATTTAATAATCTATTCTGATTGCCTAGAGTTAGTTTGGATAATTTTTAGTCAAAAGAGTAGAAAGGATGCAATGAAAAGACTCTGTAGAGGAGAATTGCCATCTCACGAGAGAATGGATTCAGTAGCAGACAGTACTCAGTTGATGCCATGGGACAAATATCAAGTGTGCCAATATTGGTGTCAACAGTCAAATCTGTACCTCTTAAGCCACATCTGTAGCAACATCTCAAGATTCTCAAGGCACAAAACCACAGGCCTAACTGTGACCACAGCCATAGTCATAGCCCAGTCCTCTACAATATTTGACTTAGTAGTAACATACTGTCAGAATCTAAATTTTTAGCCTAAGAGACTCTTAAAATTTAAGAGTAATTTTACTGAGTAAGAACAGCAGAAGATATTAAGAAGAGGTGGCAAGAATACACAAAAGAACTATACAAAAAAGATCTTCATGACTCAGATAATCATGATGGTATGATCACTCACCTAGAGCCAGACGTCCTGGAGTGCGAAGTTGAGTTGGCCTCAGGAAGCATCACTATGAACAAAGCTAGTGGAGGTGATGGAATTCCAGTTGAGCTATTTCAAATCCTAAAGATGATGCTGTGAAAGTGATGCAATCACTATGGAAGCAAATCTGGAAAACTCGGCAAATCAGGAAAGGAGTACGTCAAGGCTGTATTTTGTTACCTTGCTTATTTAACTTATATGCAGTGTACATCATGTGAAATGCTGGACTGGATGAAGCACAAGCTGGAATAAAGATTGCCAAGAGAAATATCAATAACCCCAGATATGCAGATGACACCACCCTCATGGCAGAAAGTGAAGAGGAACTAAAGAGCCTCTTGATGAAAGTGAGAGGAGAGTGAAAAAGTTGGCTTAAAACTCAACATTCAGAAAACTAAAATCATGGCATCTGGTCCCACCACTTGATGGGAAATAGATGGAGAAACAGTGGAAACAGTGTCAGACTTTATTTTCTTGGGCTCCAAAATCACTGCAGATAGTGACTGCAGCCATGAAATTAAAAGAAGCTTGCTCCTTGGAAGAAAAGTTATGACCAATCTAGACAGCATATTAAAAAACAGAGACATTACTTTGCCAACGAAGGTCTGTCTAGTCAAAGCTTTGGTTTTTCCAGTAATCATGTATGGATGTGAGAGTTGGACTATAAAGAAAGCTGAGCACTGAACAATTGATGCTTTTGAACGATGGTGTTGGAAAAGACTCTTGAGAGTCCCTTAGATTGCAAGGAGATCCAACCAATCCATCCTAAAGGAAATCAGTTCTGAATATTCATGAAAGGACTGATGCTGAAGCTGAAACTCCAATACTTTGGCCACCTCATGCGAAGAGTTGATTCATTAGAAAAGACTCTGATGCTGGGAGGGATTGGGACAGGAGGAGAAGGGGACGACAGAGGATGAGATAGTTGGATGGCATCACTGACTCAATGGACGTTGAGTTTGAGAAGCCTCCGGGATTTGGTGATGGACAGGGAGGCCTGGTGCACTGCAGTCCATGGGGTCACAAAGAGTTGGACATTACTGAGCAACTGAACTGAACTGAACTGACCTGAGAACATTAAACACTCATAATCTTTTATGCAGTCTAAGTGTAGATGTGGCAAATCGCAGGCACTTCTGACATCCTCATCATATAGACCAACTTGTATTTGAATATCTTATTAATCACATTTCTTCAGCTGAAAAAGAAATCTTCATACTCATTAGTGGAGATTGTTTTCTTGGTATGTTAAGATCCTCCCAAACTGTTGATATGCCTTAAATTTTAAAAATGCTGAATTCATTGACCTTGCTCACTCTGATGCTAAATTTAACCTTTGTGACCGTGCCCTATGACACATATGGAGGAGGCAAATGCCTTCTTCCTGCAATGATTTTGCTAATAATAACCTTAATTTCATATGCAGATTTAAAATCTAATCAACACAGCTGTGATTTTATCTATATAAATCTTAGAAGCAAATACTATTTTTTTTCCTGTACAACCTAACACCCACTTCAATCACATTTTTCTCTGTGGGATTAGTGTTGCTCTATTCTTTTGAGAGTAATGCCACTTTGTTGCCTGTGCAATTTTTTTGCTTTTTCTGTTTTTAAAATGGTTGTCTAGTTGATTGTCTCTACCTGCACCAGAATGTACACATTCTTCATATACAGGAAGAGTATTAATAGTCTAATTTGATTCCAAGTTCATAGGAACACAGAATAGACCTCTTTGAGGCTCAAATTTGATAGGCTGCATGAATATTTATTTTTTCTAAAAGGATATTGTCTCTTTACATAGCATGTCCTGTATATAGACTTAAGTTAAATCTGGGTGTTATTGTTTCTCAGGAGGTAGGAAACAACTGTGAATTTTCTTTCACCACTGTTCTCTAGGGCCATGGCTGATTAGGGATATTGTACTGCAGCCACCCACTTTTAGGTGTGCCAAGATATTGTCAGAACCATCTATAAGCCAAGAAAAAAATCTGATTTTTTTCTTCCTTCAGTGTGAAATTAGCATAGATCCATCAATGGGTGTTGAGAAAAAGGAGACACTTGGTAGAGTAGGATCCCTAAGACTCAAGCCAGTTTCTTTTATTAAAAAAATAATTAATTATTTTTAATTGGAGGATAATTACTTTACAATATTGTGATGGTTTTTGCCATACTTCAACATGAATCAATCACAGGTATGTGTTTCCCCCTATCCTGAACCCCTTCCCTCCCTCCCAACACTATCCCTCTGGGTCACCCCAGAGCAATGACTTTGGGTGCCCCACTTCGTGCATCAAACCTGCCCTAGCCATCTATTTTACATATGGAAACATACATGCTTCAGTGCTATTCTCTCAAATCATCCCACCCTCGCCTTCTCCCACAGAGTCCAAAAGTCTATTCTTTACATTTGTGTCTCTTTCACTGCCCTACGTGTAAGACTATCATTACCATCTTTCTAAATTCCATATACCTGCATTAATATACAGCATTTGTGTTTCTCTTTCTGACTTACTTCACTCTGTATAACAGGCTCTAGGTTCATCCACCTCATTAGAACTGACTCAAATGCATATAGCTGAGTAATATTCCATTGTGTATATGTATCACAACTTCCTTATCCATTTGTCTGCTGACAGACATCACTTCTGTCAAGAACTGGTTGCTTCCAGTTCAGTTCAGTTCAGTCGCTCAGTCGTGTCTGACTCTGCAGCCCCATGGACTACAGCATGCCAGGTTTTCCTGTCCATCACCCACTCCAGGAAGCTACTCAAACTCATGTCCATTGAGTCAGTGATGACATTCAGCATCTCATCCTCTGTCGTCTCCTTCTCCTCCAGCCTTCAATCTTTCCCAACATCAGGGCCTTTTCAAATGAGTCTGTTCTTCACATCAGGTGGCCAAAGTATTGGAGTTTCAGCTTCAGCATCAGTCCTTCCAAAGACTGACTTCGTTTAGGATGGACTGGTTGGATCTCTTTGCAGTCCAAGGGACTCTCAAGAGTCTTCTCCAACACCACAGTTCAAGTGCATCAATTCTTCAGCTCTCAGGTTTCTTTATAGTCCAGAGCTCACATCCATACATGACAGCTGGAAAAACCATAGCTTTGACTAGACAGACCTTTGTTGGCAAAGTAATGTCTCTGTTTTATAATATACTGTCTAGGTTGGTCATAACTGTTCTTCAGAGGACCAAGAGTCTTTTAATTTCATGGCTTCAGTCACCATCTGCAGTGATATTGGAGCCCAAGAAAATAAAGTCTGTCACTGTTTCCATTATTTCCCCATCTATTTGCCAGGAAGTGATGCCATTATCTTAGTTTTCTGAATGTTGAGTTTTAAGCCAACATTTTCACTCTCCTCTTTCACTTTCATCAAGAGGCTCTTCTTCTTTACTTTTTGCCATAAGTATGATGGCATATCTGCATATGTGAGGTTATTGATATTTCTCCTAGCTGGAATAAAGATTCCAGCTTGTGCTTCATCCAGTCCAGCATTTTGTATGACATACTCTGCATATAAGTTAAATAAGCACGGTGACACAATACAGCCTTGACATACCCCTTTCCCAATTTGGAACCAGTCTGTTTCCATGTCCTAGCTATGGTAAACAGTGCTGTAACAAACATTGGGGCACATGTGTCTCTTTCAATTCTGGGGTGTATGCCCAGCAGTGGGATTGCTGGGTTGTTGTGAACCGTGAACTTCCTGATGTTCAAGCTGGTTTTAGAAAAGGCAGAGGAACCAGAGATCAAATTGTCAACATCCGCTGGATCAACAAAAAAGCAAGAGAGTTCCAGAAAAACATCTATTTCTGCTTTATTGACTATGCCAAAGCCTTTGACTGTGTGGATAACAATAAACTGTGGAAAATTCTGAAAGAGATGGGAATACCAGAACACCTGATCTGCCTCTTGAGAAATTTGTATGCAGGTCAGGAAGCAATAGTTAGAACTGGATATGGAACAACAGACTGGTTCCAAATAGGAAAAGGAGTTTGTCAAGGCTGTATATTGTCACCCTGCTTATTTAACTTCTTTTTTTTTTTTTCTTTTTTTAAGTGACTCTTTTTTTTTTTTTTAAACTTTACAATATTGTATTAGTTTTGCCAAATATCGAAATGAATCTGCCACAGGTATACCCACGTTCCCCATCCTAAACCCTCCTCTCTCCTCCCTCCTCTACCCTCCCTCTGGGTCGTCCCAGTGCACCAGCCCCAAGCATCCAGTACCGTGCATCGAACCTGGACTGGCAACTCGTTTCATACATGATATTATACATGTTTCAATGCCATTCTCCCACATCTCCCCACCCTCTCCCCAGAGTACATCATGAGAAACGCTGGACTGGAAGAAATACAAGCTAGAATCAAGATTGCCAGGAGAAATATCAATAACCTGAGATATGCAGATGACACCACCCTCATGGCAGAAAGTGAAGAGGAACTCAAAAGCCTGTTGATGAAAGTGAAAGTGGAGAGTGAGAAAGTTGGCTTCAAGCTCAACATTCAGAAAACGAAGATCATGGCATCTGGTCCCGCCACTTCATGGGAAATAGATGGGGAAACAGTGGAAACAGTGTCAGACTTTATTTTCTGGGCTCCAAAATCACTACAGATGGTGACTGCAGCCATGAAATTAAAAGACGCTTACTCCTTGGAAGGAAAGTTATGACCAACCTAGATAGCATATTCAAAAGCAGAGACATTACTTTGCCAACAAAGGTCCATCTAGTCAAGGCCATGGTTTTTCCTGTGGTCATGTATGGATGTGAGAGTTGGACTGTGAAGAAGGCTGAGCGCCGAAGAATTGATGCTTTTGAACCTGGTGTTGGAGAAGACTCTTGAGAGTCCCTTGGACTGCAAGGAGATCCAACCAGTCCATTCTGAAGGAGATCAGCCCTGGGATTTCTTTGGAAGGAATGATGCTAAAGCTGAAACTCCAATACTTTGGCCATCTCATGCCAAGAGTTGATTCATTAGAAAAGACTCTGATGCTGGGAGGGATTTGGGGCAGGAGGAGAAGGGGACGACAGAGGATGAGATGACTGAATGGCATCACTGACTCAATGGACATGAGTTTGGGTGAACTCCGGGAGTTGGTGATGGACAGGGAGGCCTGGTGTGCTGCAATTCATGGGGTCGCAAAGAGTTGGACACGACTGTGCGACTGAACTGAACTGAACTGATATATATTTAAACATGTAGTAATCATATATATATATATAAATTAGTGGTAATCATATATATGCAAATATATTACATATACAAAGAATATATATATATATTACATACAAAGAATGTAATATATATTCTTTACTGTCTTAGCCACCTGGTCTAGGAGGCTCAGACGGTAAAGAATGTCACTTCAATGCAGGAGGCCTACATTCAATCTCTGGGTTGAGAAGATCCCTTGGAGAAGGTAATGGTTATCCACTCCAGTATTCAGTATTCTTGCCTGGAGAATCTCAAGGACAGAGGAGACCAATGAACTACAGTCCATGGGGTCACAAAGAGTCAGCCACAATTGAATGACTAGCATTTTCATTTTACATATATATGCAGTCATTATTTTGTGCACCTTAAACATATAAATTATATGCCAATTATATCTCAATAAAGCTGGAAAAAAAATGTAAAAGGAAAAAAAGTTCAATGATGAGCCAGAAGCTGTTTCTTCAAAAGATAATGGTAATCTGCAGAGGACAACGTAGATTTACTCCCAAATCCTAAAATCCTGTGCTGTGATTCACCTCTACAGACCTGGGAAAACTTCAAAACACCATCCTTATATTTTGTGGGCAGCACTGAGTCTGTTGCACTGTATCATAGCAGAGCAGCATCTATGCAGCCTGTGACCAGTTTGATGCTTCCTTTTACACTTCATTCACACAAAAGTGGTAGCCATTTTATTACTTTCCAAATGGATAACAGGTTGCACATCCAGAGCAGGATTATGTTGTCATAAAAATACTAGGAGGCCACTAAGCATTGTGTTTCTTACTTGGTGATTGTTGTTGTTGTGGTTGTTCAGTCATTCAGTTGTGTCCAACTCTTTGTGACCCCATGGTCTGAAGCACACCAGGCTTCCCTGTTCTTCACCAACTCCTGGAGCTTGCTCAAACTCATGACCATTGAGTCAGAGATGCCATCCTACCATTGCATCCTCTGTCATCCCCTTCTCCTCCTGCCCTCAATCTTTCCCAGCATCAGGTCTTTTCCAGTGAGTCAGCTCTTCACATCAGGTGGCCAAAGTATTGGAGCTTCAGCTTTAACATCAGTCCTTCCAATGAAATTCAGTGTTGATTTCCATATATATATATATATATATATATCCCCTCCCCCTTGGACCTCTCTCTCATGACACAAACAGATAGAGAGACATACCATGTTCTTGGATTGGAAGAATCAATACTGTGAAAATGAATATCCTATCCAAATAAATCTACAGATTCATTACAATTCCTACCAAATTACCAATGGCATTTTTCATGGGATTAGAACAAAAAAATTTACAATTTTTATGAAAACACAAAAGACTTTGAATAGACTCTCAAGATTACTCTTGAAATAATCTTGAAAGAGAAAATAGGAGCTGGAGGAATCAGGTTCCTCAACTTCAAACTACAATTTGTTTTTAAATTTTCAGATTCTATAGTTTACTAGGCAGAAATAAACCCTCCTAAAAATTCTTTGATGTTATGTCAGAATGCTCACAAAGTAGGTGATTTTAGCAAGCAGTCTAGCTATATTTGCAGTGCCCTACTTACAATGTTTTTGTTAGTTTCAGGTCTATGACAAATTTGTGTGGGAAGCTCATTTTTTGCATACCCTTAATAATTATTATTTTTGTTGTTAAACTTTGCATCTTACAATAAAATGTGTGGTTAGAATTTGTGAATATCCTATGTTGGTATGTGGATTCATGGAGACATTAATGAAATGTTTAAAAACACTGTCAAATTGTCTGTTTTTCAAGGAGCAAGTAACAGTTTCCCCTAGATATGAGATTTCAGTGATTATTCAAAAGAATGGCTGCTTGTAAGTTCTTTTGTTGCTTTAATGACATCTCTTCTTTCACCTTAAACTGCTTTTATTCAATATTCTTGCCTTAGTCTGGGTGAGTTTAGCAATGAACTATGTAATTTGCCATTTGCTTATTTATGAATTAAATCTCTTGGGTGGATGTACAACTTTATGACTTTGTATGTCACACAGTTGTCAAAATCCTCTGTCCGAAATTTACATATTGATGAAGACTCAGTTGATATTCAAGTACAGGCATGAGATCTAACTTTCCTCTCTGGACCCAGGATTCCTCTTGTCCATTCAGTTAATCTCTAGAAGTAGTGTGACCTTTTAATTCTTGTAATTATACCCTTCTAAAACATTTTCTTAGCTCTTCTTGTCCTTTGTCTTTCTATATAATTTATGGAGTGACCAAGCCAACTTTGACCTTCCCCAAAGCAACTAATTTAAAAATCTCTAGCATTTAGCAAGAATTCACATCACAAAATTTGAGTTTTCTGTCATTAAATTTGATATATTTCTCCATTTATTATTGGAATTGCACTTTTATAAAGTATGAAATTGTTCAGTTTTTGTAAATAATCTATTAAAGAGCTTTCCAAAGTAGTTGTGTCTTTTGATAATTCTACAAGCTGATGGTCCAAAGTTTTACCGACAGGTCATAGTACCTGTCTTTTCCTTTTAGCTGTTCTGGCAGGTGTACAGTGAATTCACTTTTTACTTTCTTGACACCTATAGCTGAACAACTTTTTATATACCATTGATTGTTTTTAGTTATTCTTTTTTTGTGTGTGAGATACTAATTTAACTCTTTGTGAACTACTGAGGTGTAAAGGAAAAATAAGGTACAACCCCTTTTCCCGGATACATCACAATTATGTTTAATCAGCTGGTTTTATTCTCCTGGTAACCTGATAAAGTGATAACTGTCAATAACATAAAAAGCAACACTATTTATAATAAAATTGACCCTTGGTTAGTAAATCACATCTGGACAGGAAGTAGTTAAGTGGAATGTGATCTGGACACTTCAACTGATGACCTAAAGAAGAAAAGCCAAAAATGTAGGTAGAAAAGACAAGTAACATCAGCATACAGGTGTAGTCTGCTTGGTGCCAAACAGAGACAGTAAAAAAGAGGGTAACAGAATGTCCCCATGAGAATCAAGTTATTTAGCTGCACTGGGAAAATAATAACACAAAATACGAAGCTCAGACTTTAGCTTGGTAGGTTGTGGATTATACATACAGAGGCTTCAGGCCACTTGATTACACAGATTTATAGGAACTTAGAATGCACAGGTTTTTATGGGTTCAGAAAGAAAGAACAGCAGACTGCTCATATCTCTTAGACATAATCCCTGTAGGAGAAAATCTATGTAATGACTTCTGTCCCTCTATGTTTCCCTCCCTCCCTCCTCCTTTGTCCCTCCATTCCTCCCTTCCTGCTTTTTATTCTTTCTTCCTCTCTTTCTTATACTCACAATTGAACACACATGGTATCCACACATAAGATAGAAATAAATGAGAATAAATTAAAAACAGTACTGTTTACCATCAGATACAGGATTTATTGAAAATGACATAGAGATATTATAGTAAACACATGAAGTGTAATGACAACATGATATCAAAGTTTAGAGTTACTATAAACTGAGATATTCCAAAGGATTTGGGTCAACTTAGTAGAAACATATTAGATCAAGACTATATAATTTTGTTGAGCGTTTTGTTTTATTTTTTTTTTTTCAAGTAGCCTAGGATGCAGTTTCCATTTTTGAAAGAGGGAATAGGAGATCAATGGAAACCCACTCCAATACTCTGGCCTGGAAAATCCCATGGATGGAGGAGCCTGGTAGGCTGCAGTCCGTGGGTCTTGAAGAGTCGGACCTGACTGAGCGATTTCCCTTTCACTTTTCACTTTCATGCATTGGAGAAGGAAATGTCGACCCACTCCAGTGTTCTTGCCTGGAGAATCCCAGGGACCGCAGAGCCTGGTGGGCTGCAGTCTATGGGGTCGCACAGAGTCGGACACGACTGAAGTGACTTAGCAGCTGCAGTGAAAAAGTAGAGGGGAAAAAAAAAAAAAAAAAGCATAGATGGAGGAGATCAATAGTGTGAGTGGTCATAGGAGTTTTTCACTGGAATCTCAAGTCCAGTACCTGCTACAGTGAGGTAGGTGGCAGCAGTTGTATTTATACCCACATAGCCACAGCCTGACACGGAACAACAGACTGTTGTTCAAAATTGGTTCAAAATTGGGAAAGAGGTTGCGTCAAGGCTGTATATTGTCACTCTGCTTATTCAACTTTTATGAAGAGGACATTATGCTAAATGCTGGGCTGAATGAAGCAAAGCTGGAATCAAGATTGCCAGCATGCACGCATGCTAAGTCGCTTCAGTCGTGTCTGACTCTGTGTGATCCTATGGACAGCAGCCCACCAGGCTCCTTTGTCCATGGGATTCTCTAGGCAAGAATACTGGAGTGGGTTGCCATTTCCTTCTCCCAAGATTGCCAGGAGAAATATCAATAACCACAGATGTGCTGGTGACACCACCTTATGGCAGCAAGTGAAGAGGAACTAAAAAGTTCCTTGATAAAGGGGAAACAGGAGAGTGAAAAAGCTGGCTTAAAACTCAACATTCAAAAAAAGAAGATCATGGCATCAGGTCTCATTCAGTTCAGTTCAGTTCAGTTGCTTAGTTGTGTCTGACCCCATGAATCGAAGCACTCCAGGCCTCCCTGTCCATCACCAACTCCTGGAGTTCACCCAGATGCAAGTCCATCGAGTCAGTAATGCCATCCAGCTATCTCATCCTCTGTCGTCCCCTTCTCCTGCCCCCAATCCCTCCCAGCATCAGAGTCTTTTCCAGTGAGTCAACTCTTCGCATGAGGTGGCCAAAGTACTAGAGTTTCAGCTTTAGCATCATTCCTTCCAAAGAAATCCCAGGGCTGATCTCCTGCAGAATGGACTGGTTTACTTAATTGTAAATAGACAGAGAAACAATGGAAACAGTGACAGACTGTATTTTCCTGGGCTCCAAAATCACTGGAAACAGTGACTGCAGCCATGAAATTAAAAGACACTTGCTCCTTAGAAGAAAAGCTATAACAAACCTAGACAGCCTATTAAAAAGCTTTGCTTTTACTTTGCCTACAAAGGTCCATCTAGTCAAAGCTATGGTTTTTTCCAGTAGTCATGTATGGATGTGAGAGTTGGACCATAAAGAAGGGCGAGTGTCAAAGGATTGATGCTTTTGAAGTGTGGTGTTGGAGAAGATTCTTGAGAGTTCATTGGACAGCAAGGAGATGAAACCAGTCAATTCTAAAGGAAATCAACTCTGAATACTCATTGGAAGGACTGATACTGAAACTGAAGCTTCAATACTTTGGCCATTTGATACTGGGAAAGATTGAAGGTGGGAGGAGAAGGGGACAACAGAGGACAAGATGGTTGGATGGTATCACCAACCCAATGGACATGAATTTGAGCAAGCTCTTGGCGATGGTGAAGGACTGGGAAGCCTGGCATGCTGCAGTTCATGGGGTCGCAAAGAGTTGGACATGATGGAGAGGCTGAACAACAACAACACGAAGCCAGAGCCTAATCCAGAACCCAGGGCATCAAAGCCACAGTCCGGGCCACCAGCTGGGTTGCTGTAGTGGCTCATTCTGGTGAATGGTAGTTTTAGTTAAGGCAAGAATCAGTTTTCTGAGTTCAAAATTTTCACCATGTGCAAACAGGCTTTTGTATATTACCATATAGTAGAAGACAGGGTAAGCCACAGCAAGTTCAGACCTTGTTTCCTACAAATTTGCTTTTAAAAATTTTTGAATCTACTCTTTGCTGGAAAGAGAATTTTTCATAAAGGAGAATAATTTACAATTATGTCAGGATTCCCACAGCCAAATCAGGGGCCTTTAATAAACAATTCTTAGTGTATTTAGAAAGCTCTTACTCATTCTGTTTTTGTTTAGAGCTTGTGATTAATTTTCATGAAAAGTTCTTCTATCATATTTTTGGGGGTGTTTATTTTTATCTAACTGTGAAATATATAATGTAGAATTTTAAATACTTTATGCATGAGTACATATTTTTGAATGGGAAAATTTAATGAAGCCCAAAATTGATAATTATCTTTTTTGATTAAAAAATTTAATGCAAACATTTCTTCTGTATTATACTTTGCTAATGCTTGCTTATGATGGAGAGTGTGCCTATTTATTCACAGGTAGACTTTTTGTTCTATAAATTCATATAGATAGAATTTCCCATTAACATTTAGGTTTTTATCATTTTTGTGTCTAGGTGAGTTTATCAATTCAACCAAGCAATTTGTTACTTATATATCTTTTCTTTATATTATTTAATTCACTAGGGGTAGAATTTAACTTCCTTATGAGAGCAAGTCCACAATGCTCTGTTTTGAATAGTTTATTTGGTCTCTTTTCTCCCTGTTGAGTAAATTCTATTGGCCTGTTCTCAAGTTCACTGATTCTCTCATCTGTCATCTCCACTCTACTATTAAACTCAGTGCTTATTTTTATTTTGGTGATTGTATTTTTTCAGTTCTAAAATTTTCTTTTGATTCTTTTAAAAATGTTTGTTTCCTAAGATTTTCTACTTTTTCATTTGTTTCAAGATATCTTATAATTACTTCCTAAAGCAATTTTATAATGGTTGCATTAAAATCTTTCTCAGATAATTCAAATATCTATATTGATCCTGATGTTCTTTTGTTTGCCTTTTCCCACTCAGACTGTAATTTTTTTTTCTGATTACTAGTGTGATGCATGACTTTGTAGTCTGAATATTTTTGATATTATAAGACTTGGATACTATTTCAATTCTCTCTTTTTTTAAAGCAAGCAGTTCACTAGTGAGGTAGCAAGGGCTGGGTGTACATGTCTGTTTCACTTCCTTTTGGACTCACTGAAACCACCCTGGTAAAAGTGAAATGCTAACTCACACTGCTTCTTGTTGCTAGTGGGTAGAGTAAAAGTTTAATACTCATGTCTGCTTGATAACGCCTTCTGGTGAAAATAGGGTCCCCAATCAAGCAGCCTTATTGCCTTCAAGTGGGGATTGTAAGGGCTCCCCTCATAGCTCATTTGGTAAAGAATCCACATGCAATGCAGGAGATGCCAGTTTGATCCCTGGGTCAGGAAGATGTGCTGGAGAAGGGATAGGTTACTCACTCTAGTATTCTTGGGCTTCCCTTGTGGGTCAGCTGGTAAAGAATCCATCTGCAATGTGGGAGACCTGGGTTTGATCCCTGGGTTGGGAAGATCCCCTGGAGAAGGGAAGGGCTGCCCACTCCAGTATTCTGGCCTTGAAAATTCCATGGATTATAAGACCAGTTATCCACTGGACCCTGTTAATACTACATTCAATGTGTTTTTATAGGTGCATGTATGTAACCAGTCAATCCTAAAGGAGATCAGTCCTGAATATTCATTGGAAAGGCTAATACTGAAGCTGAAACTCCAATACTTGGGCCACCTGATGCGAAGAACTAACTCATTTGAAGAGACTCTGATGCTGGGAAATATTGAAGGCAGGAGAAGGGGATGACAGAGGTTAAGATGGTTGGATGATATCACCAACTCAATGGATATGAGTCTGAGTAAACTCCTGGAGTTGGTGATGGACAGGGAGGCCTGGTGTGCTGCAGTCCATGGGGTCACAAAGAGTCGGACATGACTGAGTGACTGAACTGAACTGAACCATCTCATTGTTGATTTGATGAGACAGAGAGACTGCTGCTATTCATCTTTTCAGAAAAAAAGGACTGAAATCATTTTGATATATTCTTATTTTATGTGAAATTTTTAAATATTATGAAATTCAAACTTAAAAAATGAATTTCATTTAAAGGCTGTATTTTACTGAAATCTCATCAAATAGAATTACTCCTAATGTTGGATTTGTGGGAAAGGCAGACTTAGTGGAGTAATATTTGAAGTGGGAAAAACAAATCAGTTCACACAGAAGCACAGCATTGAATTGTCAATCCAAAAATGCAGTGTCAGGAAAAAGCTAACAACAGAGATACAGAACAGCATCAGGGAAAATTTGATTACCATTGGAAAAAGTATTATTAAATAATTAAGATAATTATTAGCTACTATTTTAGCTTATGATGATAAAGTTTCAGTGTAATCAAGATATTGATAATAGTAGTGGCTGTAGATACCCAAGAATGTGCACAACTACATTATTGTTACCTAAGAAAAACGATGATCATATCATTTGACTATTCATCATTTTGGGAATACAAATAACACAGTGTCTTCAGTCCTAATCACCTAAAACTAATGGGGATGAAGAAAAGTAAATGAAAATAAAGCAATAGTGGCAATGAAGATGCTGATTTTTAAATGAAGTTAAATTTCTCTAGTGATAGCAAAAGTTGCTCAGTTGTGTCTGATTCTTTGTGACTCCATGGACTGTAGCCCACCAGGCTCCTCTGTCCAAGGGATTTTTCAGGCAAGAAGACTGGAGTGGGTTGCCATTCCCTTCTCCAGGGGATCTTACCAACCTAGGGATTGAGCCCAGGTCTCCTGCATTGCAGGCAGATTCTTTACCATCTGAGCCACCAGGGATGCCCTGAATTTCTCTACTCATGAATTAAAATGTACATAGATGTAAAATGTAAACATAGCTTAAAAAACTTCTGCAAGTCATAACATAGTCGAGACGATTTTAATCAACCAAGGTGAAACATGACAAACTGAGCCCAGACTCTACCCAGCCTACCATTACTTTAGGCTAAGATTGATTGGCCTTTATCTGAAGAGAGACTAGAAACCAATATGAAGATCCCTGGAAGAGACTCAGTGAATCACAAGAGGAGGAGTCCAATCATTTGAATAGCAATAGATGCTCCTCAGTAGAAGCCACAGAACCAGAATCTTCCATAGCAAGATGGATGGCAGCAGCTGTATCCAGACCCTCCAAAGCCACAGTCAGAGCCACAGCCCAGGTGGCCATTGCCGTAACCCAGGCCACCGTGGTAATTGCTTCAGAAGCTCATAGTGTCAGGAGCAGGTGGGTCAGTTGAGAAAACATGGAAGTGATGCCTTGGGTTGAACGTGGCCATGTGCATAGGACCTTTTACACACCTTCAGTATTGGGTGGGGAAAACCACAAGCAATGTTTATCACATATTTCACATAAATTCTCACTATATAACTTTAGGAGCCTTTTGATTCATAAGGTGAAATGAAGGAGGCTTCATAACCAAATTTACTTTGCTACAATGTTAGAATTATTAATACAACTACTACACACCTATTATAATGGGCAAAATCCAAAATACTGACGCCGCCAAATTCTGGCAGGAATGTGAAGCACCAGGAAGTCTCATTCATTGCTGGTGGGACTGCAAAATGGTACAGCTACTTTGGAAGACAGTTTGGCGTTTTCTTGAAAACTAAACATACTCGTGTCATGCAACCTAGCAATTATATTCCTTGGTATTTACTCAAAGGGTTTTAAAACATATGTCCACTCAAAAACCTGCACATGGATGTTTACAGTGGCTTTAATTACAATGGTAAGACACATAAACAACCAAGAAGTCCTTTAATAGGTGAACGGATAAACAAATTTTACTACATCCATACAATGGATATTATCACATCCATACAGTGGATATTATTCAGCAATAAAATGAAATGAGATATCAAGCCATGAGAGGACATAGGGGAACATTAAATGCATATTACGAAGACAATCTGTACAGACCATGTACTGCATGAGTCAACTATATGGCATTCTGAAAAAGGCAAAACTATGGAGCTAATAAATAGATCAGTGATTGCCAGTGGTGAGGGTAACGAAAGACGGATGAATAGGTAGAGCACTGGGATTTTTAGGACAGTGAAGCCATTACATAATACAGTAATGGTGAATACATATTATTATACACTTGTCAAAACTCACAGAATGTACAACACAATGTACCCTAGTACACTACAGTCTTTAGTTAATAATTGTGTATCAATATTGGCTCCCCAATTCTAACAAATGTATTACACTGATGCAATATATTAATAGCACCATATGCTGAAGGTAGGTATATAAGGGTATAAATGGGAACTCTCTTACCTTCTGCTAAATTTTTCTGTAAATCTATACCAAGTAGTAGTCTGTTCTTTTTTTAAAAAAGATTTGCTTATTTCAAAGCCTTTTCTCACTCTAGGTTTGGTCAGTTGATAAATATTACCAAATTACTTGAGATGCCACACACAAGCATTCCTGTAAGCTGTTTTATTTCAATATTTGTTCTACCCAAATGTGGATTTCTTGAAATGTTTATATTTACTAAAATATCTAACATTTATTATAATTTACAATATTAAATAATTATTACAATTATTTTATATTATAATTATATATAATTATACATTATACAATCTGAAATTTTATATTGTCTTTAAGGGGTGAGGGGGCACCTTGAAAGGGAAATTGTATGATGCCAGAATTCTGTTAAATTCTCCATCTGTTCTCAGAGGAAACTGTGGCTTGTCTACTAGATGATGTTTTCTACAAAATACTGCTATTTTCCATGGACTGACAACTCATTTTATGCTCTTTAATAAGAAAACCTCTAATCATGTATATTTTATAACATCCAGATTCATAACATAAATCGTAAGGGTAGAACTCAATGAATATTGAAAGCATAGCTGTTTAATCAGCAGTTAAAAATCATACAACACTAATATCTCCAATGACTGTCCTTATACCCCTTTTCATTCAGTACCAGCCCCTAAGTGTAACCATTCCTGATATCTAAAACCATGAATTCATTTTGCCAATTTTTGAAACTTATGCAAATGGAATCACACAAATAAGACTTTCAATCTGACTGCTTTTGATTCACATAATCTTTTTTCTTTATGCATACATTTTGTTTCTGTGTTAATTCTCTCTGCTGTATAAAATGTCAATGTGCAAACATACCACAATTCCTTTATCTCTACTCTTGATGTTCATTTATATTGTTTTGAATTTTTAACAACTTTTTACAAACAGTGCTGCTACAGACAATCTTGTACACGTCTCTTGGTACATTTATGCATGAGTCTAAGACTTGCTAATTATTGCTGTGATAATTTGCTTTAAAAAAATCCCTCAAATCTTAGTATCATATAACATTGACATTTATGTCTTATTAGTGTGTTTTTACGGTTTCCCTAGTGGCTCAGTAGTAAAGAATCTGCCTGCCAATGCAAGAGACATGATTTTGATTTCTGGGTCAAGAAGATCCCCTGGAGAAGGAACTGGCAACCCATTCCAGTACTCTTGCTGGGAAGCCCCATGGACAGAGGAGCCAGGTGAGCTACAGTCCATGGGGTCACAAAAGAATCACACATGACTTAGTGACTAAACATACAAACATACTGTGTTTGTAGATTGGCTGGGATTTGGCCAACATCATGTGGATTTGGCTCAAATTGTGTGTTGATTTCAAGGCTTCTGCATTCCTTCTTCATTCTCCTTGGACTCACAGATTCTCGGGACATCTTCCCCAGGGAAAAAGGTAGAGCATGAATAAAGTTCAGCCATGCGTTCGTATGCCTATGTTCAAGGCATGCCTATGACAGCACACTGCCAATGTAAATAGCATGGTTAAACCCAATGGCAAGGGTCAGGAAAATACATTTTGTTCATCGTAAAGCCAGACTGAGTGATATTGGCAGATAACCTCAGATGTGAGAGGGGAAAGAACATGTTCTGCTAAATAATAATCTAACCCATGGATCCACAAAGTCTGATCACCATCTGCTTTGGTAATGTTTTATTGGAAAGTATCCATATCCATTCGTTTATGTTGGGTCTGTGGCTGTTTTCTTGCTGCAGTGGCAGAGTTGAATAATGGAGATATAGATCATATAGCCCACAAAATCTGAAATATTTTTGAGTGGTACTAGTGGTAAAGAACCTGCCTGCCAATGCAGGAGATGAGAGAGACTCGGGTTCAATCCCTGAGTGGGAAAGATCCTCTGGAGGGCAAAGCAACCCACTCCGGTATTCTAGGCTGGAGAATTTCATGAACAGAGGAGCCTGGTGGGCCACAGAGAGTCAGGCACTACTGAAGCAACTTAGTACGCACACACACACTCTTTACAGAAAAGATTTGCCTGGCCTTCAGTTTTCATTCCAATCCCAAAGAAAGGCAATGCCAAAGAATGCTCAAACTACCACACAATTGCACTCATCTCACACGCTAGTAAAGTAATACTCAAAATTCTCCAAGCCAGGCTTCAGCAATACGTGAACCATGAACTTCCAGATGTTCAAGCTGGTTTTAGAAAAGGCAGAGGAACCAGAGATCAAATTGCCAACATCCACTGGATCATGGAAAAAGCAAGAGAGTTCCAGAAAAACATCTATTTCTGCTTTATTGGCTATGCCAAAGCCTTTGACTGTGTGGATCACAATAAACTGTGGAAAATTCTGAAAGAGATGGGAATACCAGAACACCTGATCTGCCTCTTGAGAAACCTATATGCAGGTCAGGAAGCAACAGTTAGAACTGGACATGGAACAACAGACTGGTTCCAAATAGGAAAAGGAATATGTCAAGGCTGTAAATTTTCACCCTGCTTATTTAACTTCTATGCAGAGTACATCATGAGAAATGATGGGCTGAAGGAAGCACAAGCAGGAATCAAGATTGCTGGGAGAAGTATCAATAACCTCAGATATGCAGATGACACCACCCTTATGGCAGAAAGTGAAGAGGAACTAAAAAGCCTCTTGATGAAAGTGAAAGTGGAGAGTGAAAAAGTTGGCTTAAAGCTCAACATTCAGAAAACAAAGATCATGGCATCTGGTCCCATCGCTTCCTGGGAAATAGATGGGGAAACAGTGGAAACAGTGTCAGACTTTATTTTTGGGGGCTCCAAAATCACTGCAGATAGTGATCACATCCATGAAATTAAAAGATGCTTACTCCTTGGAAGAAAGGTTATGACCAACCTAGATAGCATGTTGAAAAGCAGAAACGTTACTTTGCCAACAAAGGTTCGTCTAGTCAAGGCTATGGTTTTTCCAGTGGTCATGTATGGATGTGAGAGTTGGACTGTGAAGAAGGCTGAGTGCCGAAGAATTGATGCTTTTGAACTGTGGTGTTGAAGAAGACTCTTGAGAATCCCTTGGACTGCAAGGAGATCCAACCAGTCCATTCTAAAGGAGATCAGCCCTGGGTGTTCTTTGGAAGGAATGATGCTAAATCGGAAACTCCTGTACTTTGGCCAGCTCATGCAAACAGTTGACTCATTGGAAAAAACTCTGATGTTGGGAGGGGTTGGAGGGTGGGAGGAAAAGGGGACGACAGAGGATGAGATGGCTGGATGGCATCACTGACTCAATGGACGTGAGTCTGAGTGAACTCCGGGAGATGATGATGGACAGGTAGGCCTGGCGTGCTGCAATTCATGGGGCCACAAGGAGTTGGACACGACTGAGCGACTGAACTGAACTGAATTTATCTATCAAAATAAGCATACTTTTTTGATTTATGCCTATAATTGGAATTTCTGTGTTATGAAAGAGCCCACCAAATAATTTTCCAAATTTCCATCTTTTTACCTGCGGTTTTTTTGCTGCTTCTCAATGCACTTTGCATTTTTCTTCTTTTTCAGCTTTATTGACATATTAACTTTCTTTTGAAATATAAGACTCTTGAGAGTCCCTTGGACTGCAAGGAGATCAAACCAGTCAATCCTAAAGGAAATCAATCCTGAATATTCATTGGAAGGGCTGACTCTGAAGCTCCAGTCTTTGGCCAACTGATGCTAAGAGCTGACTCATTAGAAAAGACCTTGATGCTGGGAAAGATTGAAGGCAGGAGGAGAAGGGGATGACAGAGGGTGAGATGGTTTGATGCTATCACCGACTCAATGGACATGAGTCTGAGCAAGCTCTGGGAGATGGTGAAGGACAGGGAAGCCTGGCGTGCTGCAGTCCATGGGGTCTCCAGGAGTGGGACATGACTGAACAACTGAACATCAACAAGTCTAGGGCTTTAGAGTCAATTATTTTTATATGTAGTTTTTTATAGTATACTTGTCATGAATCTCATTTTCTATATATTTAAATCTCGAAAGATCATTATTATTATTTGTGCACAATCAGTATTTATTTTTCTATTAGTTTTACTTTTGTTCGTGTCTATGTTTTTGTTTGGATCTTTTCCTTTCTGCCTAAACAACTGTTTTGCTTTTTGCAATTAATACTTGATAAAAATAAATTGTCTTACTATTTATTGGTTAAGAGACTTCTATTTTTATTTTTTTGTAAGATACTTTTGACTGCATGAAATTATAAATAGTTATTTGTAATCCACCTTTTCTTAAAATATCCTCACTTCCTTTGTTTCTGATGAGGATTCTTTAATTACTGATACATTTTATGGGTAATATGTCTATTTCTCTAACTATGCTGATTTTGGCTTTGTGTTTAACTTTCAGCTCTTGGGTTATGTGATTTTATTGTGTGATTTTTATTTTATGATTTTAATTGTATTTTTCCCTCTTGGTAGTGCAGAGCTTTTAGAATATGTGAAGTGGTATTGTTCATTGGTTTTGTAAAGTTATGCGTTGCTTTCTTTTAAAAAATGGCTTCTGCTTTATCTTTTCCTCTTCTGCCAAATATCAGTTATATGAAAGTTTTACTGTTCTGTGAGGTTTGACATGTCCTTTATACACTCTTCTGTATTTAATATCACAAGTTTTCTGTCTTTAATTTAGTTGAATAGGTTTCATCAACTCTCTTTTAGTTTACTAATTCAGATTTCCAGTAGCAAGGCTATTGAGTTCTTAAGAGCATGCATTTGCTTTTTTTTTTCTTTAAGATCTAGTATTTAAAATGGATTCTTTGGTAACTTTGTTCAATGTACCACAAATTTTGAAATTTTATGTTGTTTCTTGTATGAATTAATTATGACAGTTTTTACATTTCTTGTTTCAAAGTCCAATATATGGCTTACCTTCTGATTTCCTTATGCTGTTGGCTGATTCTTTTGTGTTGTCTTATAGCATTCCACAGTATGTCAAGACTGTATATTGTCACCCTGCTTATTTAACTTATATGCAGAGTACATCATTGGAAACGCTGGACTGAAAGAAGCACAAGCTGGAATCAAGATTGCCGGGAGAAATATCAATAACCTCAGATATGCAGATGACACCACCCTTATGGCAGAAAGTGAAGAGGAACTCAAAAGCCTCTTGATGAAAGTGAAAGTGGAGAGTGAAAAAGTTGCCTTAAAACTCAACATTCAGAAAACAAAGATCATGGCACCTGGTCCCATCACTTCCTGGGAAATAGATAGGGAAACAGTGGAAACAGTGTCAGACTTTATTTTGGGGGCTCCAAAATCACTGCAGATGGTGATTGCAGCCATGAAATTAAAAGACAGTTCCTCCTTGGAAGGAAAGCTATGACCAACCTAGATAACATATTCAAAAGCAGAAACATTACTTTGCCAACAAAGGTCCATCTAGTCAAGTCTGGTTTTTCCAGTGGTCATGTATGAATGTGAGAGTTGGACTGTGAAGAAAGCTGAGTGCTGAAGAATTGATGCTTTTGAACTGTGGTGTTGGAGAAGACTCTTGAGAGTCCCTTAGACTGCAAGGAGATCCAACCAGTCCATTCTAAAGGAGATCAGTCCTGGATGTTCATTTGAAGGACTGATGCTGAAGCTGAAACTCCAATACTTTGGACACCTCATGTGAAGAGCTGACTCATTGGAAAAGACTCTGATGCTGGGAGGGATTGGGGGCAGGAGGAGAAGGGGACGACAGAGGATGAGATGGCTGGACGGCATCACTGATTCAATGGACGTGAGTTTCTGTGGATTCCGGGAGTTGGTGATGCACAGGGAGGCCTGGCGTGCTGTGATTCATGGAGTGGCAAAGAGTCGGACACGACTGAGAGACTGAACTGAATTGATAGCATTCCATGAACTCAACATTTGATAAAAAATTTTAGAGTATCCAGAATGATATTGTATTAATATTTCACCATAGAGATTTTTTTTTTTTTGGCCCTAGGCTATTAGGAAAAGTCTGACTGGCTTAACCCAAACAAAGACTAACCTAAAATGAGATTCCTGATATTTTGGTAAGTATTTATCTACCTCTGTTTAGCTGCAGGTTAATGGAAAATTCTTTCTAATTTAAATTATATGGAACCTCTGAGGGAAATAGATTTTCAGCTTTTTTCAACCACTCAGCTGTTATTATTTGTTAACAACTATGTGTCAACCATTTTTAAGACATTATATTACTGATGCTTTCCAACTGTGATGCTGGAGAAGCTCTTCGGAGTGTCTTAACTCCAAAGAGAACAAAACAGTTAATCCTAGAGGATGTCAACCCTGAATATTCATTGGAAGGACTGTTGCTGAAACTGAAGCTCCAATACTTTGGCCACCTGATATGAAGAGTCAACTCATTGGAAAAGACTCTGATGTTGGGAAAGTTTGACCAACAAAAGGAGAAGAGGGCACAAGAGGGTGAGATGGTTAGATAGAATCACTGACTCAGAAATGAATTTATGCAAACTCTAGGAGATAGTGGACGACCCAGGAATCTGTCATGCTGCAATCCACAGTGTCACAGAGAAAGACATGACTTAGTGACTGAACAACAGCAACTGTTCCAGTGTCTCCTTTTGTCACTTGCTTTCCCATCCATGAGATGCTAGAAACGGCAGAAGGATGTTAGCCACACTTCCAGAAAAAAGAAAAAAATGGCTTTTTTCTTTTGAAATTGAAAAATGATCATTATTTTCTTCAATGGGTCAAATGTATCTCTGACATTATTGAAACATTTCACATTTCTTCAAATAATTATGACTGATTTTCAGGTTTCAAAATGATGCTTGACATCTATGTTAGTCAATTAGAATTGCAATGATAGTATTTACTTTTCATATATAATGATGCCTAAACAGTTTTGGGGTAAAATATATTAATTTCTTAAAAAATGTAAAGAAAAGTCTATTTAATCAAAATCATCTTTTGCTTGTCTGACGTATTTCATAAAATCCTATTTTTGTTTGTGTTTTTTTTTTTTTTTTTATCACTTCCCAATGTCATTAGTCTTCTTAAGAAAACAAACAAACAAAAAACACAACAGAATAAGTGGGCACATTCATTTTTGGGATTTCAAAGGGAAACTGTGGAACCACAAAACTGTGGAGCAGCAGTATAAGAGAGAGGCAGTTATTCAGTGCATTGAAGACTGTCCAGCTGAGATGGTGAACCGTGGGCAGATGCTTCCTGAAGAATTTGAACATCAACCTTCAGGCAATGAGTCAGTAGCCATCAGACACAGGGTGCTTTGTGAACTATTTTGTGAATGACATGTAGAGGATAAATAGAAGCATGTGAGGTGAGAAGAGCAAGTTACTTCTTTTCGGAAAACAGTTTACTGCAATTCAGCCAAAACTAAGGTATAAAGAAATAGACAAAGGCAAGGGTTTTAAATGTGGTGATAGGAAAAAGGGTTATTTTGGTGAGCAAAAGTTTCATTTAAAATTTAGCATATGAATGTAAATCAGTAGCAACATCAGATAAAGCAGTGGCTGCTGAATCACATGAAGCCTGGATACACATGGCCTTAGATAAAAAGAACTGATGCTCAGATCTTTGAGTTTTCCAGGACATCAAAACCTTAGGAGACATCCCAGGTCAGTGTTTGTCCTTTGGCTCTTTTCCCTGTTTTTCTCCCATGTCTCTATTCTTCTCTGTCTCTTTTCCTCTCTTTCACATACTTGGACTCATGCTCACACTTGGACTCATTGCTTCAATCGTGCCTGACTCTTTGCAACTCTGTGGACTGTAGCCCTTGAGGCTTGTCTGTCCATGGAATTCTCCAGGTAAGAATACTGGAGTGGGTTGCCATGCTCTTCCCCAGGGGATCTTCCTGACCCAGGAATCAAACCCATGTCTCCTGTGCCTCCTACATTGCAGGTAGATTCTTTTACCCACTGAGCCACCATGCTGCACACACATATACATTTAAAAAGGGGGAAGTGATGGAGTGGAAATTAATACAAATATAATATTGATGAAAAAAATAATTTTAATACAAGATAAAAGTAGGACTTCCCTAGTGGCTCAGATGGTAAAGACTGCCTGCCAATGTAGGATACCAGAGTTTGATCCCTGGGTTAGAAAGTTCTCCTGGAGAAGAGAATAGCTAACCATTCTAGTATTCTTGACTAGAGAATCCCATGGACAGAGGAGCTTACAGTCCTTGGGGTTGCAAAGAGTTGGACACAACTGAGTGACTAACACACATACACATACAAGATAAAAATAATATTTTTCTATAAATTTAAAGACACTCTTTTGGTTTTGGTTAATCAAAATGGTGCATGTTGAATCTGTGTTACTTTTTCCCCAGTAGTCAGAAGTGAAGCTGTCTGATGTGACAGGAGGTTGAGTTACAGAACACAAGAGGAATGCAGTGGATCAAGCTGCTCAGGAAGGACCTAAATACAACTCATAGGACAAAAATACTGTGCTGTAGTATGAATGGCCCGTAAGCAGAGATAGAGCACCATAGAGGTTGCCATTATGACTCCTGGTGACAGAAATGAAAGGGAATCTGTTCCTCAGATTGAATGTTACCAACTGCATGGTATAGGATATTTTATTTTTAATTCTTTAAATTGAAGTGTTGTTAAACTATTATATTGCATAACTTATAGCTATACAATATATAACTTGCAAGTATATGATATAATGATTCATAATTTTTAAAGGTTGTAAACCATTTATATATAGTTATAAAACATGAATATAAAATATATTATAAACTAATAAAATAGTAACTATAAAATAAAGTGGTTATAGTCCATGTGAGATATTAGAACTGATGGATAGAGAATAGGTTCATAAATAAAATATAAGTTGCATACAAAATAGTAAACTCACTCAGACCTACTCAAGGACTTACACTGAAGTGAAGAATGGAGATGGGGAAACAGTGGAAATAGTGGCTGACTTTATTGTTCTAGGCTCCAAAATCACTGTGGATGGTGATTGCAGCAATGAAATTAAAAGATGCTTGCTCCTTGGAAGGAAAGTTATGACCAACCTAGACAGAATATTAAAAAGCAGAGACATTACTTTGCCAAAAAAGTTTCGTCTAGTCAAGGCTATGGTTTTTCCTGTGGTCATGTATGGATGTGAGAGTTGGACTGTGAAGAAGGCTGAGCACTGAAGAATTGATGCCTTTGAATTGTGGTGTTGGAGAAGACTCTTGAGAGTCCCCTGGACTGCAAGGAGATCCAGCCAGTCCATCCTAAAGGAGACTAGTCCTGGCTGTTTATTGGAAGGACTGATGCTGAGGCTCAAACTCCAATACTTTGGCCACCTCATGTGAAGAGTTGACTTATTGGAAAAGACCCTGATGCTGGGAGGGATTGGGGGCAGGAGGAGAAGGGGACGACAGAGGATGAGATGGCTGGATGGCATCACCGACTCGTGTACGTGAATTTGAGTGAATTCCGGGAGTTGGTGATGGACAGGGAGGCCTGGTGTGCTGCAATTCATGGGGTTGCAAATAGTCGGACAGGACTGAGCTACTGAACTGGACTGAACTGAACCGATAGTTACCTAGATTCATTATTGCTAGAAATTCTTAAATTATTTTTAAAGTTTTATCATTCCATTTCAGCCTATTGTACCTGTAGCCCAGACTGCCATAGTAGTTGCTGCTAAGATGGTTGTTATTAGTGGAAGGTTTCACTGAGGAGCAGAAAATGAATTTCCTGACTTTGAATGTCACCATCTGCAAAGGATGTTTTATACAAAATCAGTAATAGATGGGATTAACCACAGACAATGTTGACCTCATATTTCAGGTTAATTTACAATAGAGCTTCTCATGAATCTCTGTTTCTTTCATTATGTGACGTAAGTTCCCCAAGCCATGAATTCTTGATAACAGTGCCTGGGTTCTTGAGATCTAGTCACTTGTATCAAGGGAAGATTCTATTCTATTTTGAACACTTTCATCCATTCTATGTGACCTACATTTGGTGTTCAGTCCTTAAGTCATGTTTGTCTCTTTGAGATCCCAAGGACTCCAGGTTTCCTTGTCCTTCACTATCTCCTGGTGTGCTGTGGCTTAGTCGCTGCAGTTTGCTCAAATTCATGTTCACTGAGTCAGTGATGCTATCTAACCATCTCATCCTTTTGTCCCCTTCTCCTTTTGCCTTCCATATTTCCCAGCATCAGGGTCTTTTCCAGTGAGTTGGCTCTTCACATTAGGTGGTCAAAATTGTGGAGTTTCAGCTTTGCTATCAGTCCTTCCAATGAATATTCAGGGTTGGTTTCCTTTAAGTTTGATTGGTTTGATCTCTTTGCAGTCCAAGGGACTCTCAAGAGTCTTCTCCAGCACCACAGTTTGAAAGCATCAATTCTTCAGCACTCAGGCTTTGTTATGGTTCAACTCACATCTGTGCATGACTACTGGATGTGACCTACATAAAATATATATTTAATATCGTGGATAAGGCTCTATATAACTCCATGAAACATATAAGACCTTACTGTGGTTTTCCTCCCTATTTCCATTTGAAGAATATTAACTTCCAGTACATAATCAGATATGCAGTAGACAGTTGGAAATGGAAAGTTATTGAAGTTATATGTCTATAAAATTTAAGAACTGTTTTCAGTTACAGCAAAGGATTTTTCACACCAAAATGTTTTTCATTGACTAATGGCATTGACTAATTGACTAACTACAAATACATTTCTCTCCTACTATTAATACACCCGTTCTTTCAATATGATTTTATTCAATGTATGTTTGATCATATTTCATGCAGTTGATGTTTACCTATGACATTAGCATTTATTTTATATTATATATTATTTTTTCATTAATTTATCATGGTTTGACATCCAGAAAGCTTTTAATCTATTTATTAGTAGAAATAGATGGCATTTTATGCATTCATCTGCACAGTATGATTAAATCTTATTGAAATAGACGTGGAAAATTAGAAAGTCTCAGTTTAATGATGCTGGTGGAGTTGTTTTCTCTTTAATCTTCTTCATCACTGTGAGGTTCCTAGGGTTTCCTCTTACTTTTCTGGGTTGTCTCTGAAAGATGCATGTATAGGTTAACTTATCAGTATCAGAGGGCCCTTTTGTATCATAAGATAGTTGTTATGCTTAGGAATCCACTGGATGTTCTTGCTGCATACAGAGAAATATTTCTTGTTTATAGGAGAGTATGCTCCAGGTTTTCATGTTTAATTGAATATTTACTTTTTATAACTCAGCTGGGTTTTGTTTTTCTTGCCAACGTTGGTTATATCTGTGCATGTTCAGTCACTTAGTCATATCTGACTCTTTCTGACCCCATGAACTGCAACCCACCAGGATCGTCTGTCACGGGATTCTTCAGACAAGAATACTGGAGTAGATTGTCATATCCTCCTCCAGGAGATCTTCCTAACCCAGAGATCAAGCTTGCATCTCTTGTATCTCCTGTATTAGCAGGGAGATTCTTTACCAGCCACCTGGGAAGCCCCTGGTTATATCTTAATGTGAACTAAAAAGGAGAGGTAGTATTTGTGGCTGAAATCTACTGAAGCAACGGTGCTTTCACAGTATCACTTAAGAAGGGTATCGAGAACATATGAGATAGCTGATGACGTTTTCAATCTAGGTATAAAAAGTAATTTTAGCTTATTCTATTAGACAATTTTAAACACATAATGCAATTCTTTCATCAGAATCATCAGAGAGTGATTTGATATTTTGCACATGTCTTCCAGGTTTTCATGGCCTTTGGAAGGTAAGGTAAGATGGTGGAGTACAAACCCTCTTCTCTCCCACAGCTACTGAATTCACCTTTCCCTCCGAGGTTTCCCTGGGAAGGATATGAATGATACCAATTGGATGAAATAGAATTATTTGAGTGTTGAGGCTCTGGAGAAAGATAAATATATATAAATTTGAATAGCCATGTTTTTTTCACATGCTCTTTATTTTAAAATTAAACTCTCAATTTTAAAACAACTTCAAAGTCACATAAAGGATTAACAAAGAATTGTCAGCCTTATTCATTGATTCATTTATTTTCTGTTTATTCATTTAAAAAATCCAGAAATGAAAAGAACTTGATTTCTTATAACTGCCAGGCACTACCTTTGGTGCTGGAGCCATGTAAATGTCATCAGTGGTGCTGTGTGTTCTTACTATTATTTGATTTTTCTTTCATAACATCATCACTGTAATATTTTTAGAAAGCCATTTGAGAACACTCCATTATACTAGAGGATACATGAATTAAAACATTTTTCATACTGAGAAAGTGAGACCTGACTTCTAGTACTTTATGGCAAACCATAAATGTTCTTATTGAATCGTATGACCCAGTTTTTAGAATAAATTTAATTTTGCAATTCTATATTAGTCTTAATAATATCTGCATCACACAACATATTGATATTTCATATTGTTAAAATGGCTTTGCCCTTACCAGTAATTTGAGGAAAAGTTTATAATTTTAAATGAAAGTTTAAACAAAACAAAATGTCAAGTCAAAATGAGTCTTCAACAGACTAATGTTGAAATTATATTATTCTGATTTTGTTTCCTGATAGAGTCTGAAGGAAGGTTGCATTCAGTATAAAAATAAGTTTAATAGCTTCAACATAGAATTTGAAAATATAAAATTCAAAACTACTGTTCTGCAAAAGCAGTGATTTAATTTCTAATGCCTGCTGTGCTGATGTGGTAATGGGGTGGTACTTTCTAGAGATTCTCATTGACAAAAATAATGTGCAGACCTACTCTGTGCTACTCTCACTCAGAGATGGGACATAGAGGATAATTTAAAGAATGTGAAGTGGAAAGTCCAAGCATACCACCAAGAAGTATAGTCCTAAATATCCAAATATATAAAAGAAGGAAATGGCCAAACACATGAGTACACAGAATATGGTGACAGGGTATAAGAGCACTGTTGTGGAGTTTACACATTATTTCAAATCTTAGCTTGTGGGCTATTGTTTTAATATGATAATGTGTAAATGGTTGCAGTGAGTACAGTTTTATTAAAAGCAAGTTTCATTTAGAAATAACTTATTCTTAGGTTTCAACTTCTTAACATATGGAGGAAGACAATGTTTTTGTCACAAAAACACTCTCACACTTGTGCATGCAACAGATATAAAAAAAGTCATGTAAACATGCAGTGTTGTCAATACAGAAGATTTTATTGAAGATGGAATTTTTTTTTTCCTGCATGAAGGATTTTTGTGTTTGTTGTTCAGTTGCTAAGTCGTGTCAAACTCTTTGTGATCCCATGGACTGCACTCCAGGCTTCCCTGTCCTTCACTATCTCCTGGAAGGTGAAAGTGAAAGTATTAGTCACTCAGTTGTATCCAGTTCTTTTCCGACTGCATGGGCTGTAGCCCACTAGGTTCCTCTGTTCACGGAATTCTCCAGGCAAGAATATTGGAGTGGGTTACCATTTCCTTTTTCAGGGGATATTCCTGACCCAGGGATGAAACCTGGGTCTCCTGCATTGCAGGCAGATTCTTTACCATCTGGGCCAACACCATGGGCTCCTGGAGTTTGCTCAGCTTCATGTCCATTGAGTTGGTGATGCTATCTAACCATCTCATCCTCTGCCACCCTCTTCTCCTTTTGCCTTCGATCTTGCCCAGACTCAGAGTCTTTTCCAATGAGTGAAGAGGTGGCAAGAATACACAGAAGCACTGTACAAAAAAGATCTTCATGATCTAGATAATCATGAAGGTGTGATCACTCCCAGTCACTAAGAGCCAGACATCCTGGAATGTGAAGTCAAGTGGGCCTTAGGAAGCATCACTATGAACAAAGCTGGTGGAGGCAATGGAATTCCAGTTGAGCTATTTCAAATTCTAAAAGATGATGCTGTGAAAGTGCTGCACTCAATATGCCAGCAAATTTGGAAAACTCAACAGTGGCCACAGACTGGAAAAGGTCAGTTTTCATTCCAATGCCAAAGAAAGGCAATGCCAAAGAATGATCAAACTACTGCACAATTGCACTCATCTCACACGCTAGTAAAGTAATGCTCAAAATTCTCCAAGCCAGGCTTCAGCAATACATGAACCATGAATTCCAGATGCTCAAGCTGGTTTTAGAAAAGGCACAGGAACTAGAGATCAAATTACCAACATATGCTGGATCATGGAAAAAGCAAAAGAGTTCCAGAAAAGCATCTATTTCTGCTTTATTGACTATGCCAAAGCCTTTGACTGTGAGGATCACAATAAACTGTAGAAAATTCTTCAAGAGATGGGAATACCAGACCACCAGACCTGCTTCTTGAGAAACCTGTATACAGGTCAGGAAGCAACAGTTAGAACTGGACATGGAACAGCAGACTGGTTTCAAATAGGAAAAGGAGTAAGTCAAGGCTGTATATTGTCACCCTGATTATTTAACTTCTATGCAGAGTACATCATGAGAAACACTGGGCTGGAAGAAGCACAAACTGGAATCAAGATTGCCGGGAGAAATATCAATAACCTCAGATATACAGATGACACCACCCTTATGGCAGAAAATGAAGAAGAACTAAAGAGCCTCTTGATGAAAGTGAAAGAAGAGAGTGAAAAAGTTGGCTTAAAGCTCAACATTCAGGAAACTAAGATCATGGCACCCAGTTCCATCACTTCATGGCAAATAGACGGGAAAACAGTGGAAACAGTGGCTGACTTTATTTTTCTGGGCTCCAAAATCCCTGTAGATGGTGATTGCATCCATGAAATTGACCATGACCATGACCATGAGCTATGACCAACCTAGACATATTAAACCTAGCATATTAAAAAGCAGAGACATTACTTTGCCAACAAAGGCCCATCTAGTCAAGCCTATGGTTTTTCTGGTAGTCATATATGGATGTGAGAGTTGGACTATAAAGAAAGCTGAGAGCCAAATTGATGCTTTTGAGCTGTGGTGTTGGAGATGACTCTTAAGAGTCCCTTGGACTGCAAGGAGATCCAACCAGTCCATCCTAAAGGAGATCAGTCCTGAGTGTTCATTGGAGGGACTGATGTTGAAGCTGAAACTGCAATACTTTGGTCACCGGATGCAAAGAGCTGACTCATTTGAAAAGACCCTGATGCCTGGAAAGATTGAAGGTAGGAGAAGAAGGGGATGACAGAGGATGAGATGGTTGGATGGCATCACCGACACAATGAACATGGTTTTGGGTGGACTCTGGGTGTTGATGATGGACAGGGAGGCCTGGCATACTTCAGTTCATGGGGTCCCAAAGATTTGGACACGACTGAGTGACTGAAGTGAGTCTCTTCTCATACTCAGAGTAATAATTGTAATACAGTAACAGGAGAAATATTTTGTTTGATAATACAAGATATTTCAGATGATTAGTCAACTGAGATGATACAGTAAAATTTCAAGGATTCTTTCCTTCCTAGTAGCCTGGAAATGAAATAATATCTATTTCCTAAGAAGAACTCAGAAAGTGGAGTCAGGGAACACAGGAGTCCTGGAATGTCTCTAGAAGCTTCTCAGTAAAATCAATAGGACCAGTATCTGCCTCAGCAAGTTGGGTGACACCTGTCAAAGCCACACCTGCCTTAGCCGTAGCCGTAGCCACAGCCTAGGCCACCAAAGTAGTTGCTGTAGAGGCACAAGGTGTCAGAAATCGAAGGTTTAATGGAAAATCAAGGAACAAGTGTCCTCAGTCTGAATATCACTTTTCCCAGGGCCTGCACCCCACTCCAGTACTCTTGCCTGGAAAATCCCATGGATGGAGGAGCCTGGTAGGCTGCAGTCCGTGGGGTTGCTGAGAATCGGACATGACTGAGCGACTTTACTTTCACTTTTCACTTTCATGCACTGGAGAAGGAAATGGCAACCCACTCCAGTGTTCTTACCTGAAGAATCTCAGGGACAGGGGAACCTGGTGGGCTGCCAGACGTCTATGGGGTCGCACAGAGTCAGACACGACTGACACGACTTAATAGCAGCAGCAGTGGTGGGCAAATCATAGGAAGGTGCTGAGCTGGTAATTCATGCCAATTTACATAATATGTGTGTGTGCTAAGTCGCTTCAGCTGTGTCTGACTCTTTGCTACTCTATGTCCGTAGCCTGCCTGGCTCCTCTGTCCATAGGATTCTCCAAATATGAATACAGGAGTGGGTTGCCATGCCCTCCTCCTTGAGATCTTTCTGACTTAGGGATCAAACTCGAGTCTCTTAACAACTCCTGCAATGGCAAGCAGGTTCTTTAACACTAATTCCCCCAAAGCCCAAAATATGTAATTTGCATAAGAAAACTTTCTTAAGCTCATTTGATTTTATCAAAGAGACTCTCATAGGCTAGATTTTATTTTTCTTTCAGGTTAGGCTTCTTAAACTAAAGTCATAAGACTCCAGTAATAAATCTTTAGTATGTTTTCAAAACTGCATCAAAGCAAGATAGTGAAAATTCCTAGACCTGGTTTTATGGAATTTCTACAGAATGCTGACTCCTCACGTGGGTTTATAAGTGCACGGGCAGATAATTTAACTAAAGTAAGAATTCTGCCAAAATGCTTATGTATTTTTTATATAATTTCTCTCCCCAAGGGAAATATTCCTTCAATGTTTCATAATGGATATTTAAATGCCACTATAAAAGCACCTGTACTTTTATCTGAAATTATGCTTCTTTTTGTTATTTTAGGAAAATGTACAACCTTTTTATAGAATAAAACATTGGCTTATGTATTTGCTCTTCTTGTGTGCTGCTCCAGTCATGTCCGACTCTTTGCAACTCTATGGACTGTAGCCCTCCAATCTCCTCTGTCCATGGGATTCGCCAGGTAAGAATACTAGAGTGGGTTGTCATGTCCTCCTCATGGGGATCTTCCCTACCCAGGGATCAAACCCATGTCTCTTACATCTCCTGGATCAGCAGGCAGATTCTTTACCACTAGAACCAAAAAATGTGGAGATATTGGAAGCTTCATATACTGTTTTTGGTAATATAAAATGTTGTAGTATGACAGTTGTTCAAAAACATAAAAATGGAACTAATATATAACCCAACAATCCCACTTTTGGGCACATAACCAGGTATGTAGTCAAAAGAATTGAAATTAGGATCTGGAAAAGATATCTGCACTCCCACGTTTAAAGAAGCATTATTAACAATAGTAATGCCACAGAAGAAATCCAAATGTCTATTGATGGATGAGTGTATTAAGACAATGCAGTATAGATATACAGTGGAATATTAGTCAGCCCTGAAAAATAAGGGCTTCCCTGATGGCTCAGTGGGTAAAGAATCTATTTGCCATGCAGGACCACAGGAGACATGGGTTTGATCCTTGGATCAGGAAGATCCTCTGGAGAAGGAAATGGCAACCCACCCCAGTATTCTGGCCTGAAAAATTCCATGGACAGAGGAGCCTAGGAGGCTACAGTCCAAAGGATCACAGAGTCAGACATGACTGAATGCCTAAGAATACACACACATTAAAAAAGAAGTAAATTCTGCCTTTGTGACAACATGGTTGAATCTGGAGGACATTTAATTGCTAAGTGAAACAAGTCAGTCACAGAAGGACTGTGACTTATATGAGGCATCTCATAATCAGCTCATAAAATAGAGTGGAATGGAGGTAGTCAAGGGCTGGGGAGGGAGGGAGAAACGAGGAGTTGCTACCCAAAATGTATAAAGTTTCAGTTATACAAGATGAGTAACTTCCAGAGATCTGCTACACTGCATTGCGCCTGTAGTTAGCAATACTGTCTTGTATGCTCAGAAGTTTGTTAAAAATATAGATCTCATGTTGAGTATACCTACCTCAATAACAATAAGAGAAAGGAAAGGGCAGGAGGAATCTTTTGGAGCTGACGGATATGTTTATCACCTTGACTGTGATGACAGTGTCACAGGTTTAGTCATATGTCAAAATTCATCAAAGGGTACCCAGTCCTTTAAGCATATGCAGTTTTTCTGCATATCAATTACACCTCAGTAAAACTATTAAGATTGATCTTTCTGCAGAGATTGGGCAGGATTTTTTTGCTTTTCTCTATCACAGTGTGTCAAATTTGTTCCAAAGTAGGGTTCCTCTTTCATCAGCCTAAGTAGAGGTCTGAGGGTGCCTCCATCCATCTTCCCCCACACTGCTCTGTCTTCCTCAGTGTTCTATTGCTCTCACAGTTGTCCTGGGGGTCTGGAGTGAGGTGTCCTCCCAAGGCTGCTGGGTATCAACATGGGGAACACATAATTATTTGTGCACGTATGTAATTCTGTCCTGAAGGCAACTATAAGGAGAGTGTGTGATGGAGATAAAAAATACTTTTCACTTGTGAAAAAACAGGTTCTCTCTTAGCGGAGGCCATGAGTCAGGTTAGACTTTAAAATGAACACTTAAATTCAGTGTTGGAGGCATTCATTCTTGCTGACTTTGCCTAGAAACTAGATGGACAAGCAAAAGAGGTTGGCTTGGAAAGGCTGAATGGGGAAGACACAGTGATCTAGTCGACAGAAACCTAGCTCCAAGATGAAATGCAAATAGAATCTTTTGAAAAGTAGCATAGATTTACATAGGTGAATTTGTACATCTAGTCCATTATAGATTAAAAAGTAGTTTTGATCTACCCTACCTGTATATTCAGAGTCATATAATTCTTATCTTCAATCTCTTTGCAGCCATAGCACAGTTGAGTGAGGACTGAGAAAGTCTCTTTTCCTCTTATAAAGCTGTGTTCCATTCTGAGTACACTACTGAGAGCACACAATGAGACAATCAATACTTTCTGAGTGAAATAACATTATTTGCACAAGACTCTGGAGATGGTTTATATTCCTACTTTCTCATCGTCTGTTAAAGTAAAATATGAAATTCCAGGGAGACGGTTTATGACATTATTCAGTGTCCTTAATTTATTTGTTCAAAATATTTATTAGGCACTTACTATGTACCAGCCACTCATCTAGCTACAGGATTTCAATCCCTTATTTGTGAATAATATCTTTTTTATTATTCATTACTTGATCATGTGTCAGTTATGCAAGGTCCTTTGAGAAAAATCCACCATTCTACAGGAATAATTGGAGGAGAATTCTTTAAATCAGTTGTTGAGACAATGAAATAGGACTTCTTATAATGTTAAGTGTTATAATGTCGAAAGTTCTGCAAGGAATAATAAATTTTTTGAAATATCTGGAGTGCTTCTAGCCATATGTGTTGATATCTGAGAATACTGTCTGGATGATGCCTGGGAATATTCAGATGTTCTGCTCCTCACTAATGTCTTATTAATGGAGATTTCTTTTCATCACTTGCCTGGGGAAGAAAGCTAGGATAATTCAGAAAAGTCATTTTGTTTTATTCAAATTGGAAGGGAAATAACAACATGAATATTCCTAATGCAAATGAAAGGTGGTGATCTGGCCTGCTGAAACATTGTTTACCAAGAAGGGAGCCAGGGGCTTTTTCTGGTAGATCTCATTACTAAAATGTGAACAGACCCAGCAAAGATGAAGGTATGCATTGTATCCTTTATCTGTTAAATTCAAAGGAAGAGCAAGAAATAGGAGAGGCAGAGTAAACCATTTACACAGACCCTAAGGCACAAACCTGAAGATACAACTTAACTGCAAAATTTTTGAAAAACAAGCCAAAGATAGATATTTCCTACATATGTCATAGAAAATAGGGCTATTATTGTGTGACATGGCATTTAATGTGTTTACATATGAATAATAGTGCTTCCTATAAACACAGTTTTTATACTCATGTTGTTATAAGGAACTGATGGTCATAGCCATACTCTTTTCGAAAATGATTGTCTCAGAAAAAAAAAGCAAACAAAGGGAATATCCAAATGCAGTTTCCCACAGAGACATGCACGTTAATGTAAACATAGCAAAATAATGCTGAATAAGTTCATTAAAAATTAACTTAAAATTGTTGCATATGAAAAATATTGATCAACATTAGAAAACAAATATATTGGTGTCAAAGATAAGACATCTATAATTTTTAACACATACCTGGCTATTTTCATCAGCTGAGAAGTATATCAGATTTGAACTTCATGTTTTCCAGGTTAACCTTGGATAAGCCTGTCATAGCTCCTAAAAAGGATAGAATTATTCTTGTGATTGGCTTCCCAATGACTCGGTGAGTAAAGAATCTGCCACAATGCAAGAGACACAGGAGACATGGGTTCATTCTCTGGACTGGGAAGGTTCCCTGGAGAAAAAAATGGCAACCCACTCCAGTATTCTTGCCCGGGAAATCTGATGGACAGAGGAGCCTGGCTGGCTACAGTCCATAGGGTCACAAAGAGTCAGATATGACTTAGTGACTAAGCACACACACACATTCCTGTGATTAACCATGGAAGCAGAGTAAGGAATCCCAATGAAGGAGTCCAGAAGACTGTGTTGCTCTGGATACACCAGTAGAATCCACAGGGTCAGGATCTGTTCTAGCAACACAGGCAGCAGCAGCCATGTTATGGGCTCCACCTATGGCCAGGACCAGAGCCACACCCCAGACCACCTTGACGATTGCTATAACAGTGCCTGGTATCAGAGATGAAAGTTTCAGTTGTATAGCAGGGAGTTATTTCCTTCAATTTGAGTGTCACCATCTGCACACAGAATTTTATATACTTTCTATAGTATATTTCAGACAAACTTGAATAGTAAAGCTTCATAATAATAAAACTTCAAAACTTCAGCAGCATATATACACACACACAAAAAATGAAACGACACAGAGATTACCATGGCTTCTGTATAAAGATGACATGTACATTCATGAATCATTCCATATTTAAAAAAAAATAAAAATAAAAACAAAACTTCCTGAAACACTTGTTTGAAAAAGTAGGGAGAGGGCCTTACAGCAAATATTATAAACTTTATCCTGGGATCCAATAATCCTGTCACATGTCCTTAATTTTAGAGATTCCTTTTGTATTTTGGAGATTTTCTTACTCAGTTTTAAAGTCCATACTCAAGTTCTTTGAAATGTTGTCAATGTTAAGCCCTTTGGCTCAATTTTAATAATTTTTTTCATATGCAATCAAGGAACCCAGAGAATGTCTATTTGAGCAGTGAAGTGATAAAGTGAGGAGGTACCTGAATTAAATTATCTTTTAAATTATGTAATTCTTTCAGGCAAATGACTCTTCAGACTAAATAATATTTTCTACTCATTACTGTCATTAAACTAGTCAGTAAATAAAATATTTACTACATTCAAATGCTAATATAAAATCATATATCATTTTTTATCTTGAGAGTTTTAATTATAACCATGACGATTCATTTCATGTGAGTACACCATTATATTATGCAATTAATCATTTTTTAAAAAAGAAATCCAAGTATTAATGCTGAGTTTCCCCCCACATTTCACCTTTTAGGTTCCCAAATCCTCAGCTTGGTTTTAAAGTTGTCCTTGAGTTTTTCCAGAAAAGATTTCTTGAAATAATGGCAGAAGAAATGTGTGGCATGGGTATCTCATATTTGACTCTGTATTTAATCAGTTGTGGTAGCATATGTTATAACATGTATCTGGAAAATGTCACTGTATATTCATGAATTTATTAGATTAAAAAAGTAAATAAACGTGAAAATAGTTTGAGTCTTATGGACCCTTGAGAGGGTCTTCAGTTCCCACAGGGGTCAAAAGATCACACTTTGAGAATTCCTGGTCTAGAGCACGAATTCTTTAAACTTTTAGGTAAGAAAACCATGGGACTTCCCCGGTGGCTCAGCGGTAAATAATTCACCTGTAACGCAGGAGACATGAGTTCCATTCCTGGGTAGAGAAGATCCCCTGAAGGAGGGCATGGCAACTCACTCTAGTACCCTTGCCTGGAGAATCCCATGCACTGGGGCTACACTCCATAGGGTTGTAAAGAGTCAGACATTATTGAAGCAATTGAGCACACATGCAAGAAAACCATACCACCCAATATTTTGAGGTTGAATCTAAATTTAAATATAACAATTTATCTCCAAATGTTTAAATGTATTAATTACCACTAAATACTCATTAAGTACAAAACATACAGAATTATTTATAAGAGAAAGAATTTATATTATATAGATCGTGGTATAGGACATTAGGAAAATTTGTTTAAAATTTTGTGAAAACATAGATTTGAAATTTATTTTCAATTCAATTTATTTTAAAGGTTGGAAAATATGTTACATCAACCAAATCATTTTTACTTTTTAATAATTTTTAAACCATTTATCATTTCTTTATTATTATTATTATTTACTTTACAATATTGTATTGTTTTTACCATACATCAACATGAATCCGCCACAGGTGTACACGTGTTCCCCTTCCTGAACCCCCCTCCCACCTCCCTCCCTGTACCATCCCTCTGGGTCATCCCAGTGCACCAGCCCCAAGCATCCTGTATCCTACATCGAACCTAGACTGGCGATTCATTTCTTATATGATATTATACATGTTTCAATGCCATTCTCCCAAATCATCCCACCCTCTCCCTCTCCCACAGAGTCCAAAAGACTGTTCTATACATCTGTGTCTCTTTTGCTCTCTTGCATACAGAGTTATCATTACCATCTTTTTAATTCCACTATCTAGTTATGCAATTTGTTTTTGAAATTTAGCTAGTAAATTAATACTCTCTTTAATTTCAGTAGCATGTTTATACAAATTAATTGAGAAGTTTTTTTTTTTTCTACAAATGGGGTCAAAACCCATTAAAACTCTTCATTTAGCAAAAACTTTAAAATGAATTAGAATATTCTACATTCAACACTTTAATATTACATGGATGTCAGGATTTTATAAATGCTATACCCAAGTAAATTAAAAGATGCTTACTCCTTGGAAGGAAAGTTATGACCAACCAATATAGCATACTAAAAAGCAGAGACATTACTTTGTCAACAAAGGTCCATCTAGTCAAGGCTATGGTTTTTCCAGTTGTCATGTATGGATGTGAGAGTTGGATTGTGAAGAAAGCTGAGTGCCGAAAAAACTGATGCTTTTGAACTGTGGTTTTGAAAAAGACTCTTGAGAGTCCCTTGGACTGCAAGGAGATCCAACCAGTCCATCGTAAAGGAGATGAGTGCTGGGTGTTCATTGGAAGGACTGATGCTGAGGCTGAAACTCCAGTACCTCATGCGAAGAGTTGACTCATTGGAAAAGACCCTGATGCTGGGAGGGATTGGGGGCAGGAGGAGAAGGCGACGACAGAGGATGAGATGGCTGGATGGCATCACTGAATCTATGCACATGAGTTTGGGTGAACTCTGGGAGTTGGTGATGGACAGGGAGGCCTGACGTGTTGCGATTCATGGGGTGGCAAAGAGTCAGACACTACTGAGCGGCTGAACTGAACTGATACCCAAATAAAACTTAGTAGTGTCACAATGATTATTTCAAATAATCTTTTACAAAATGCTCTCTCCCAACACAGCAATATGTTTGGCGTACTTTAGGAGCTCAGTATTGAATGAATGAATGAATGGCTGAACACATGAAATGGACTTCATAATCAAAATGGTCTATGATAAACTTGCTCAATGCAAAGAAATAGAGGAAAACAATAGAATGGGAAAGACTAGAGATCTCTTCAAGAAAATTAGAGATACCAAGGGAACATTTCATGCAAAGATGGGGGTCAATAAAGGACAAATGATATGGACCTAACAGAAGCAGAAGATATTAAGAAAAGGTGGCAAGAATTCACAGAACTGTACAAAAAAGATCTTCATGAACCAGATAATCACAAAGGTATGATCACTCCCACTCACCTAGAGCTGGACATCCTGGAATGTGAAGTCAAGTGGGCCTTAGGAAGCATCACTATGAACAAAGCTAGTGGAGGCGATAGAATTCCAGTTGAGCTATTTCAAATTCTAAAAGATGATGCTATGAAAGTGCTGCACTCAATACGCCAGCAAATTTGGAAAACTCAGCAGTGGCCACAGGACTGGAAAAGGTCAGTTTTCATTCCAATCCCAAAGAAAGGCAATGCCAAAGAATGCTCAAACTACCGCACAATTGCATTCATCTCACACGCTAGTAAAGTAATGCTCAAAATTCTCCAAGCCAGGCTTCAGCAATATGTGAACCATGAACTTCCAGATGTTCAAGCTGGTTTTAGAAAAGGCAGAGGAACCAGAGATCAAATTGCCATCATCCGCTGGATCATCAAAAAAGCAAGAGAGTTCCAGAAAAACATCTATTTCTGCTTTATTGACTATGCCAAAGCCTTTGACTGTGAGGATCACAATAAACTGTGGAAAATTCTGAAAGAGATGGAAATACCAGATCGCCTGACCTGCTTCTTGAGAAACCTGTATGCAGGTAAGGAAGCAACAGTTAGAACTGGACATGAAACAACAGACTGGTTCCAAATAGGAAAAGGAATATGTCAAGGCTGTATATTGTCACCCTGCTTATTTAACTTCTATGCAGAGTACATCATGAGAAACGCTGGGCTGGAAGAAGCACAAGCTGGAATCAAGACTGCTGGGAGAAATATCAATAACGTCAGATATGCAGGTAACACAACCCTTATGGCAGAAAGTGAAGAAGAACTAAAGAGCCTCTTGATGAAAATGAAAGAAGAGAGTGAAAAAGTTGGCTTAAAGCTCAACATTCAGAAAACGAAGATCATGGCATCCAGTCCCATCACTTCATGGCAAATAGATGGGAAACATTGGAAAACGTGGCTGACTTTTTTTTTCTGGGCTCCAAAATTCCTGCAGATGGTGATTGCAGCCATGAAATTAAAAGACACTTGCTCCTTGGAAGGAAAGTTATGACCAACCTAACAGCATATTAAAAAGCAGAGCTATTACTTTGCCAACAAAATTCTGTCTAGTCAAGGCTATGGTTTTTCCAGTCGTCATGTATGGATGTGAGAGTTGGACTGTGAAGAAGGCTGAGCGCCGAAGAATTGATGCTTTTGAACTGTGGTGTTGGAGAAGACTCTTGAGAGTTCCTTGGACTGCAAGGAGATCCAACCAGTCCATCCTAAAGGAAATCAGTCCTGGGTGTTCATTGGAGGGACTGATGTTGAAGCTGAAACTCCAATACTTTGGCCACCTGATGCGAAGAGCTGACTCATTGCAAAGACTCTGATGCTGGGAGGGATTGAGGGAAGGAGGAGAAGGGGACGGCAAAGGATGAGATGGTTGGATGGCATCATTGACTCAATGGGCATGTGTTTGGGTGGACTCTGGGAGTTGGTGATGGACAGGGAGGCCTGGCGTACTATGGTTCTTGGGGTCACAAAGAGTCGGATACGACTGAGTGACTGAAGTGAACTGAACTGAAACTTGCTCAGTGGCTCAGTTGTGTCTGGCTCTATGTGACCCCATGGACTGCAGTATGCCAGGCTTCTTTGTTTGTCCTTCACTATCTCAAGAAGTTTGCTCAAACTCATGTCCATTGACTTGGCGATTCCATCCAGCCATCTCGTCCTCTGTTACCCCTTTCGCCTCCTGCCCAAAATCTTTCCCAGTATCAGGGTCTTTTCCAGCGATTCAGCTCTTCACATCAGGTGGCCAAAGTATTGAAGCTTTATGATAAATAGATTTATTAAAAGGACATCCAGAAAGGAGGAGCCAAGATGGCAGAGGAGTAGGACGGGGAGAACACTTTCTCCTCCACAAATTCATCAAAAGAGCATTTAAACGTCGAGTAAATTCCACAAAACAACTTCTGAATGCCGGCAGAGGACATCAGGCACCTAGAAAAGCAACCCAACTCTTCGAAAGGAGGTAGGAAAAAATATTAAAGACAAAAAAAAGAGACAAAAGAGGGAGGGACGGAGTTCCATCCCGGGAAGGGAATCTTAAAAAGAGAGAAGTTTCCAAACACCAGGAAACCTTCTCACTGCTGAATCTGTGCCGAGCTTTGGAAGCACAGAGGGCAACATAACAGGGAGAAAAAATAAATAAACAATTAAAACTCGCAGATTGTGAGCCCTACGGTAACTCCCCCAGCGGAGAAGCAGCGCAGACGCCTGCATCCGCCATTAGCAAGCGGGGGCTGGGCAGGGAGGTGCGGCGCGGGCTGCATCGCTGAGAGTAAGAATCTGGCCTGAATACCCTGAGCGCTATCTGAGCAAAATAATTTGGGCTAGCAAACCAGACTGTGGGATATCTACCACGCGAAAAGCCAGCCCTAACCTAAGACTGCCAGGCCCGCGCACGGAACAAAGTACTGAACAGAGATAGCCGGCTGCAGATCTTCCCCCTTCGGTGACAGGCAGCCAGAGCTGGAAGGGGGCAATCGCAGCCCCAGAGAGACATTATCTATAAAACTGTAAGCAGGCTTCTTTGCTAACTAAAACTTCTTGGGGGTCTGGACGGTCAACATCTGCCTGAGAAGGTGCGCCAGTTTCACACCCAGATAACCGAGTGGCGGGGAGGCGATAAGTCGCAGCATTGGCGCTCGCCAAACACCTCATCACCTGAGCTGCTCGGACCTGGGAAGAGCACAAAACGCAGGCCCAACTGAGTCTGCGCCTCTGAGGACTACCCGAGTGCCTGAACCTGAGCGGCTTGGACCTGGGAGGTGCATGCAGCCCAGGGCCGGCCTCGGATTGTTCCCGGCGGAACAACCTAGAGTCCAAGCAGTGTGGGCAGGGAGGCTACACGCGCCGTGAGTGGGGGCAGACCAGGGTGGCTGAGGCACTGCGAGCCCACGCCAGTGTTATTTGTTTGCAGCATCCCTCCCTCCCTCCCCACAGCGCGACTGAACAAGTAAGCCTAAAAAAAAAAAAAAAAGTGTCCTCCACCGTGCCCTTTGTGTCAGGGCGGAAACCAGATACTGAAGAGACTAGCAAACAGAAGAAGATATAACAGAGGGAAACGCCTTGGAAGCTACAGGCAATAGATCAAAACCCTGTGGTTACTGCGGACTACATAGGAAGGGGCCTATAGATCTTGAGAAATATAAACCAAACCAAGGAACTAGCCAAAAATGAACTGAACCCACAACACCCAAAAAAAAAAAAAAAAAAAAAAGTCCTAGATATATTTTTATTATTTTTACGATCATTCTTTCTTTTTTTTTAATTAAAAAAAATTTTTTAAGTCCTCTATTGTTCCTTTAATTTTCACTTTTATAACCTATTACTTTGCAAAAAAAAAAAAAAGACCCTATTTTTTTTCTTCTTCAGCAAACTTCATATATATATATTTTATAATTTTTTGACCTTGTTTTTTTTTTGTTTGTTTTTTTTTTTGTTTTTGTTTTTTTCTTCTTTTCTTTAACATTGTATTTTTGAAATTCCAAACTCTACTCTAGATTTTTAATTTTCGCTTTTTGGTATATGTTATCAATTTTGTACCTATAGTTTTTTTTTTTTTATGTGATTTCTGTGACTTTTTTTTTTCTTCTTCTTCTCTGTTTCTTTCTCTTCTTCTTTTATATAACGTTGTATATCTGGAATTCCAAACTTTACTCTAGATTTTTAATTTATGCTTTTTGGTATTTGATATCAATTTTGTACCTGTATTTTCTTTATAATTTTTGTGACATTGTTTGTATTTGTTTGTTTGTTTTCTCTCTTTATTTTTCTTCTTTTTTTTTTTTAACATTGTATTTTTGAAATTCCAAACTCTACTCTAGATTTTTAATTTTTGCTTTCTGGTATTAGTTATCAATTTTGTACCTGTACTTTCTTTATAATTTTCACGACCTTGTTTGTTTTTGTTTGTTCGTCTTTTCTCTCTTTCTTTTCCTTCTTCTTTTCTTTAACATCGTATTTTTGAATTTCCAAACTCTACTCTAGATTTTTAATTTTTGCTTTTATGTATATGTTACCAATTTTGTACCTTTAAGGACCCAATCTTCAGGACCCATTTTTCACTAGGGAGCAAGATTACTGGCTTGACTGCTCTCTCTCCCTTTGGACTCTCCTTTTTCTCCACCAGGTCGCCTGTGTCTCCTCCCTAACCCCTCTCTACTCTACCCAACTCTGTGAATTTCTGTGTGTTCCAGACGGTGGAGAACACTTAGGGAACTGATTACTGGCTGGATCTGTCTCCCTCCTTTTCATTCCCCCCTTTTATCCTTCTGGCCACCTCTGTTACCTTCCTCCTTCTTCTCTTCCCTGTATAACCCCGTGAACATCTCTGAGTGGTCCAGTTGTGGAGTGCACATAAGGAAGTGACTACTGGCTAGCCCACTCTCTCCACTATTGATTCACCTCATCTCATTTGGGTCACCTCTAACTCCCTCCTCCCTCTTCTCTTCTCCATGTAACCCTGTGAACCTCTCTGAGTGACCCTCACAGTAGAGAAACTTTTCATCTTTAATGTAGATGTTTTATCAATGGTGCTGTATAGAAGGAGAAGTTTTGAAACTACTGTAAAAATAAGACCGATAACCGGAAGCAGGAGACTTAAGTCCAAACCCTGACTCCAGGGAACTCCTGACTCTAAGGAACATTAATTGACAGGAGCTCATCAAATGCCTCCATACCAACACTGAAACCAAGCACCACACAAGGGCCAATAAGTTCCAGGGCAAGACATACCAAGCAAATTCTCCAGCAACAAAGGAACACAGCCCTGAGCTTCAAGATACAGGCTGCCCAAAGTCACCCCAAAACTATAGACATCTCATAACTCATTACTGGACATTTCATTGCACTCCAGAGAGAAGAAATACAGCTCCACCCACCAGAACACCGACACAAGCTTCCCTAACCAGGAAACATTGACAACCCACCTGTACAAACCCACACACAGCGAGGAAACGCCACAATAAAGAGAACTCCACAAACTGCCAGAATACAGAAAGGACACCCCAAAATCAGCAATTTAAACAAGATGAAGAGACAGAGGAATACTCAGCAGATAAAGGAACAGGATAAATGCCCACCAAACCAAACAAAAGAGGAAGAGATAGGGAATCTACCTGATAAAGAATTCTGAATAATGATAGTGAAATTGATCCAAAATCTTGAAACTAAAATGGAATCACAGATAAATAGCCTGGAGACAAGGATTGAGAAGATGCAAGAAAGGTTTAACAAGGACCTAGAAGAAATAAAAAAGAGTCAATATATAATAAATAATGCAATAAATGAAATTAAAAACACTCTGGAGGCAACAAATAGTAGAATAACAGAGGCAGAAGATAGGATTAGTGAATTAGAAGATAGAATGGTAGAAATAAATGAATCAGAGAGGATAAAAGAAAAACGAATTAAAAGAAATGAGGACAATCTCAGAGACCTCCAGGACAATATTAAACGCTACAACATTCGAATCATAGGGGTTCCAGAAGAAGAAGACAAAAAGAAAGACCATGAGAAAATACTTGAGGAGATAATAGTGGAAAACTTCCCTAAAATGGGGAAGGAAATAATCACCCAAGTCCAAGAAACCCAGAGAGTCCCAAACAGGATAAACCCAAGGAGAAACACCCCAAGACACATATTAATCAAATTAACAAAGATCAAACACAAAGAACAAATATTAAAAGCAGCAAGGGAAAAACAACAAATAACACACAAGGGAATCCCCATAAGGATAACAGCTGATCTTTCAATAGAAACTCTTCAAGCCAGGAGGGAATGGCAAGACATACTTAAAATGATGAAAGAAAATAACCTACAGCCCAGATTATTGTACCCAGCAAGGATCTCATTCAAGTATGAAGGAGAAATCAAAAGCTTTTCAGACAAGCAAAAGCTGAGAGAATTCTGCACCACCAAACCAGCTCTCCAACAAATACTAAAGGATATTCTCTAGACAGGAAACACAAAAACGGTGTATAAACTCGAACCCAAAACAATAAAGTAAATGGCAACGGGATCATACTTATCAGTAATTACCTTAAACGTAAATGGGTTGAATGCCCCAACCAAAAGACAAAGACTGGCTGAATGGATACAAAAACAAGACCCCTACATATGTTGTCTACGAGAGACCCACCTCAAAACAGGGGACACATACAGACTGAAAGTGAAGGGCTGGAAAAAGATTTTCCATGCAAATAGGGACCAAAAGAAAGCAGGAGTAGCAATACTCATATCAGATAAAATAGACTTTAAAACAAAGGCTGTGAAAAGAGACAAAGAAGGTCACTACATAATGATCAAAGGATCAATCCAAGAAGAAGATATAACAATTATAAATATATATGCACCCAACACGGGAGCACCACAGTACGTAAGACAAATGCTAACAAGTATGAAAGGAGAAATTAACAATAACACAATAATAGTGGGAGACTTTAATACCCCACTTACACCTATGGATAGATCAACTAAACAGAAAATTAACAAGGAAACACAAACTTTAAATGATACAATAGACCAGTTAGACCTAATTGATATCTATAGGACATTTCATCCCAAAACAATGAATTTCACCTTTTTCTCAAGCGCACATGGAACCTTCTCCAGGATAGATCACATCCTGGGCCATAAAGCTAGCCTTGGTAAATTCAAAAAAATAGAAATCATTCCAAGCATTTTTTCTGACCACAATGCAGTAAGATTAGATCTCAATTACAGGAGAAAAACTATTAAAAATTCCAACATATGGAGGCTGAACAACACACTGCTGAATAACCAACAAATCACAGAAGAAATCAAAAAAGAAATCAAAATTTGCATAGAAATGAATGAAAATGAAAACACAACAACCCAAAACCTGTGGGACACAGTAAAAGCAGTCCTAAGGGGAAAGTTCATAGCAATACAGGCACACCTCAAGAAACAAGAAAAAAGTCAAATAAATAACCTAACCCTACACCTAAAGCAACTAGAAAAGGAAGAAATGAAGAACCCCAGGGTTAGTAGAAGGAAAGAAATCTTAAAAATTAGAGCAGAAATAAATGCAAAAGAAACAAAAGAGACCATAGCAAAAATCAACAAAACCAAAAGCTGGTTCTTTGAAAGGATAAATAAAATTGACAAACCATTAGCCAGACTCATCAAGAAACAAAAGGAGAAAAATCAAATCAACAAAATTAGAAACGAAAATGGAGAGATCACAACAGACAAGACAGAAATACAAAGGATCATAAGAGACTACTATCAACAATTATATGCCAATAAAATGGACAACGTGGAAGAAATGGACAAATTCTTAGAAAAGTACAACTTTCCAAAACTGGACCAGGAAGAAATAGAAAATCTTAACAGACCCATCACAAGCATGGAAATTGAAACTGTAATCAAAAGTCTTCCAGCAAACAAAAGCCCCAGTCCAGACGGCTTCACAGCTGAATTCTACCAAAAGTTTAGAGAAGAGCTAACACCTATCCTGCTCAAACTCTTCCAGAAAATTGCAGAGGAAGGTAAACTTCCAAACTCATTCTATGAGGCCACCATCACCCTAATACCAAAACCTGACAAAGATCCCACAAAAAAAGAAAACTACAGGCCAATATCACTGATGAACATAGATGCAAAAATCCTTAACAAAATTCTAGCAATCAGAATCCAACAACACATTAAAAAGATCATACACCATGATCAAGTGGGCTTTATCCCAGGGATGCAAGGATTCTTCAATATCCACAAATCAATCAATGTAATACACCACATTAACAAATTGAAAAATAAAAACCATATGATTATCTCAATAGATGCAGAGAAAGCCTTTGACAAAATTCAACATCCATTTATGATAAAAACTCTCCAGAAAGCAGGAATAGAAGGAACATACCTCAACATAATAAAAGCTATATATGACAAACCCACAGCAAACATTATCCTCAATGGTGAAAAATTGAAAGCATTTCCTCTAAAGTCAGGAACAAGACAAGGGTGCCCACTTTCACCATTACTATTCAACATAGTTTTGGAAGTTTTGGCCACAGCAATCAGAGCAGAAAAAGAAATAAAAGGAATCCAAATTGGAAAAGAAGAAGTAAAACTCTCACTGTTTGCAGATGACATGATCCTCTACATAGAAAACCCTAAAGACTCCACCAGAAAATTACTAGAAATAATCAATGACTATAGTAAAGTTGCAGGATATAAAATCAACACACAGAAATCCCTTGCATTCCTATACACTAATAATGAGAAAACAGAAAGAGAAATTAAGGAAACAATTCCATTCACCATTGCAACGGAAAGAATAAAATACTTAGGAATATATCTACCTAAATAAACTAAAGACTTATATATAGAAAACTATAAAACACTGGTAAAAGAAATCAAAGAGGACACTAATAGATGGAGAAATATACCATGTTCATGGATTGGAAGAATCAATATAGTGAAAATGAATATACTACCCAAAGCAATTTATAGATTCAATGCAATCCCTATCAAGCTACCAACAGTATTCTTCACAGAGCTAGAACAAATAATTTCACAATTTGTATGGAAATACAAAAAACCTCGAATAGCCAAAGCGATCTTGAGAAAGAAGAATGGAACTGGAGGAATCAACCTACCTGACTTCAAGCTCTACTACAGAGCCACAGTTATCAAGACAGTATGGTACTGGCACAAAGACAGAAATATTGATCAATGGAATAAAATAGAAAGCCCAGAGATAAATCCACGCACATATGGACACCTTATCTTTGACAAAGGAGGCAAGAATATACAATGGATTAAAGACAATCTCTTTAACAAGTGGTGCTGGGAAATCTGGTCAACCACTTGTAAAAGAGTGAAACTAGACCACTTTCTAACACCATACACAAAAATAAACTCAAAATGGATTAAAGATCTAAACGTAAGACCAGAAACTATAAAACTCCTAGAGAAGAACATAGGCAAAACACTCTCCGACATACATCACAGCAGGATCCTCTATGACCCACCTCCCAGAATATCGGAAATAAAAGCAAAAATAAACAAATGGGACCTAATTAACCTTAAAAGCTTCTGCACATCAAAGGAAACTATTAGCAAGGTGAAAAGACAGACTTCAGAATGGGAGAAAATGATAGCAAATGAAGCAACTGACAAACAACTAATCTCAAAAATATACAAGCAACTCCTACAGCTCAACTCCAGAAAAATAAATGACCCAATCAAAAAATGGGCCAAAGAACTAAATAGACATTTCTCCAAAGAAGACATACAGATGGCTAACAAACACATGAAAAGATGCTCAACATCACTCATTATCAGAGAAATGCAAATCAAAACCACTATGAGGTACCATTTCACACCAGTCAGAATGGCTGCGATCCAAAAGTCTACAAGCAATAAATGCTGGAGAGTTGGTGGAGAAAAGGGAACCCTCTTACACTGTTGGTGGGAATGCAAACTAATACAGCCACTATGGAGAACAGTGTGGAGATTCCTTAAAAAACTGGAAATAGAACTGCCTTATGATCCAGCAATCCCACTGCTGGGCATACACACTGAGGAAACCAGAAGGGAAAGAGACACGTGTACCCCAATGTTCATCGCAGCACTGTTTATAATAGCCAAGACATGGAAGCAACCTAGATGTCCATCAGCAGATGAATGGATAAGAAAGCAGTGGTACATATACACAATGGAGTATTACTCAGCCATTAAAAAGAATACATTTGAATCAGTTCTAATGAGGTGGATGAAACTGGAGCCTATTATACAGAGTGAAGTAAGCCAGAAGGAAAAACATAAATACAGTATACTAACGCATATATATGGAAATTAGAAAGATGGTAACAATAACCCGGTGTACGAGACAGCAAAAGAGACACTAATGTATAGAACAGTCTTATGGACTCTGTGGGAGAGGGAGAGGGTGGGAAGATTTGGGAGAATGGCATTGAAACATGTAAAATATCATGTAAGAAACGAGTTGCCAGTCCAGGTTCGATGCACGATGCTGGATGCTTGGGGCTGGTGCACTGGGACGGCCCAGAGGGATGGTATGGGGAGGGAGGAGGGAGGAGGGTTCGGGATGGGGAACACATGTATACCTGTGGCGGATTCATTTTGATATTTGGCAAAACTAATACAATTATGTAAATTTTAAAAATAAAATAAAATTAGAAAAAAAAAAAGGACATCCAGGTTCTTAGGGCTGCCTCAGGACTTATATATTCAATTTCAAGCTTGACACAAATTCTATATGAATGACATCAAGCAACTAAGAGTATACCAGCAAATAGAAAACAGACACCTGGAAAACTCACAGAAGCACCACTTAAAATGTTCCTCTGTGTTCTAGGGAAATGGACAGACAACCCCATGCAGCTACCAGACTTCACGTGTGTTTTGAGCCATTTTGTTTGTGAGGTAAAAGGAAGTTGAATTTATTGATGAGGAAGAAATTAACTATGTCCCATGGAAATTCAGCTTTAAACAGCATGAGAAATATGCAGAGAGACAAAAACTAGGAAATAAAGGGTGGAGGTAAGCTTTGGGTCAGTCAATCCCTTGGGATAGTAAATACAAGTTTTTTTGTTACAATCATCCATATGCAATGATGTGAAAGTGTATCATATTTGCAAAGACATTAAATTTATTAAAAGAAATACTTAGAGAACAAAAGGAAACTTTTCATTGCATTTAAGAAAAAAAAAATCTTTATGATCTTGCACAATGGAACCAGGGAAAGATGAGATCTGAATTATTTTCATGATGGTTTAGATTTCAATTTTGATTGTTGCTTTTTGAAGAGACAGGATGAGATGAGTAAGCCCAACAGCAGAATCTCTATTTCACAAGAGGACAAATATAATGGGTTCAGTGGCTCTAGAGTTTTTCAGTAGAATGTTTATGACCAATATTTTCCATAGTAATAGGGGCAACAGCAGTCATATCCATAGTCACCATATCCTTGATAGCCACAGCTAAGCCTATCATATTCATAGCCCCGTAGTTGTTGCCATAGTAGATCATGGTGGCAGGAATAGACAGTGCCGTTGTAGAAAAGGTAGATGGTTTCCTGAGTTTTAACATCACCATCTTCACATCATCTTCTATACTTCCTTAATAGTAGGTGTGGCAAATCACAGGTATTGCTGTCTTCAATACAGATTATTGTGCATTAACCACAAACAACACCAACAACAAAGGTCTCATAAATCTTTTATTTCATTAGGCATAGTGAAGCCTTCACAGGCAAGTTTACACTGCTGTTGTGTCAACAACATTTGCACAATCAAATCATATGCTTTGAATGACAAATATTTAACTTGATTTGAAAGCCCTTTTTCCTTAAGGGCTCAAATTTAAATTTTGCCGTGAAATTCTATGAAATCACAAAAACTATGCAAACTGAAATCGATTAAAATTGTTTTGAGGTTATTAGTACTTTCAAGTTCACCTACCCACTGCAGTAGAGGAAGTCATTTTCTTCAGTTTTGAAGAAATAGAAGTACTAAAGACAAAATTAAAGTTGCTCAGTCATGTCCAACTCTTTGCGACATCATGGACTGTACAGGCCATGGAATTCTCCAGACCAGAATACTGGAGTGAGTAACCAGTTCCCTTCTCCAGAGGATCTTCCCAACCCAGGGATCAAAAGCAGGTCTTCCACATTGCAGATGGTTTCTTTACCAGCTGAGCCACCGGGTAAGCACAGAAGTGCTAAGAGTCACTTTATTTACTTAAGTATGAGGTGTATAATATTGCACAGTATTTCTTTGTAGAAAAATATACATTTTATTTTTAATGCATAATTCAGATAACATTTTTTGCAGAATACAACTTTGCAAGTGTACAAATATATTTCATTTCTCATATTTTACCAAATTCTATTTTGACTCAACGTTTATCCATTAGCTGTGCTCATGTTCAGTTGTGTCTGACTCTGCGACCCTTTGTACTATAGCCTGCCAGGCTCCTCTGTTCATAGGATTTTCCAGGCAAAAATACTGGAGTGTGTTGTCATTTTCTCCTCCAGGGAATCTTCCTGAACCAGGGACTGAATCTGCATCTCCTGTGTCTCCTGCATTACAAGCAATTTTTTTACCTGCTGAACGATCGGGGAAGCCCGCTATTTATACTAGATTTCAAAACATTTATTCTCGGTTCTTCCAAGTAAACTCAACAAAATTCAATGACATTCTAGTTGTTAGGATTAAACTCAATTTTGTTAAAAGTTTTGCCATTCCTTCTGCACCTTCTGAGGTGAACTTCAATGTTCAATGGTATGTTATTAATTGAAAGGGAGTGTCTTAATCTGTCTCATGCTAATATCTGTGGATGGTAGAGTGGAAATTGCCACTTTCCATGGCCATAACCAAAAAATTCTTCTGATCAGTCAGTTACCTACCTTTTAGAGTTACATCTTTGGAGCTCTACGGCCAGAAAGATCTTTTGTGCTAGGGAAATCTGCCGGGAGCCGGTGAGGCATTCCACTCGTGACAAAGGTCATGAGGAAGGAGGCTCGGCATACGCAAAGGCGGGATCGAGCCTCAGGAGTCCCCCCGGATATTCTCGAGCATCTACCCCCCAAAAAACCAGAGTCTGCCTACTTTATTGCTTTGTGCTCTCACCTCTGACTTTACTGGGGGCTGTCCCCCACCACCATCTCGCTCTCTCTGTCAAAGAGTTAACTTACAGCTCCAATTCATAAAGTTCCTGGGCAATTAGGAGTGTTTAAATCCAAACCCCTCAGATGGTTCTCTACCTCGCCTGACAAGTTTACCCGGACTCCTACAGCTATGCAAACGATTGTTTACAGTCTCCCAGCCTTGAGAGAGACACGGGAAGATTAAGATATTCAAATAGCTTAGAATCTCTCAGAGTTAGAAACTGTCAGAATAAACTAGTAAAGGATTTCATTGATGAGCCAATGCTTGTTGCCAAGTTTTTACATCCCCTGAATTGTATCCTTGAATGTGTATTAATTAATATAGTTGGTATGTAGAAAAAATAAGTAGTGGCCTTGGTGTTATTAACTTTAGACCCTTAAGGTAAAAAATTCTTTCCTTTGTTGTAAACCCATTACACATCCACCCTATAGGAATGCAATTTTATCTTTGGAAGACGGTGCCAAACCTTAAAATAATTACTCTTAGAGAAAATAAGTCTTTGTTGGTAAGTCCTTGTCAAGAGTCATAAAATGTTAATAGGCCTTCTGGCCAGAAGATGATGTAAATCACCTAAACCATTTGTATACGATACATTTGCAGGAAAGAAACCCTGGTTTTTGATAAGAATCAAAAACTGCTGACTTTGCATCCCCTATTATCCTCTATGTGTAACTTAGGGTATATAAGCCCCTGTTAAAAATAAAGCTACGGGCCTTGCTCACCAACGCTTGGTCTCCCCATGTCATTCTTCCCTTTAACTTCCGGCTGAAGTCTCCATCTGGAGCGCGGAACCCACCATGCTTACTAATTATGCCTGGGCTTCTAAGACTCACTCGAGAAGGTGTCTAGGGTGGGGCACCTTCCGCTATTCGAGAGGGCGCCTGTGGCCTACGTAAGTGGTGCAAACTTCTTGAAGTTTTATTGGTCTCCCGCGTAAACCAAGCTACTCAGCTTCTTTTCTCCACTGAATTTTCCTAATGAGCTATCCTCATTCTATTACTCTTTATATCTTTGATAAATATGTAAATAGTCACCGACTCCATCTCCCCTTCGAATACCCTGGATCAGCTGGGGCTGGACCTCGGCAGAAATCAGTGAGTCTGTACTCAGATCCACATAGGTAGGTACCATCTGCTGCATTCTCTACTTGCCTGTGAAATATTTGTTGAGTAACTCATGGGACTTGCTCATTCATAGTGTGATTTCCACTTTTAGATGCATAGTCTTAATATATGGTTTCCCGTCCCTTCAGCTTCAATGACACAATGCCAAAAGGAGGACTTAACTCTAGTTGAGTTCTCTTTATCAACTCAACAAAATATCTATGAATACCATTATCAGATGAAATAAGTGGTAGCCAGTGTTAGCCTGTGCCAGACACTGTTCTGAATGCTTGATATATATCAGCTAAGTTGATTTTCAAAATTGTTGTGTGGGGTAGGTATTGCTTACCATCCAATTTGCAAATGTATAACAGAGGCCACAGTTACAGTGGTCACTCAACTATGTTAGTTGCTCAGTCATGTCTGTGGGTCTTTGCAGACCCATAGAATGTAGCCTGCCAGATTCCTCTGTCCATGTCATTTTCTAGGCAAGACTACCAGAGTGGGTTGCCATTTCTTTCTCCAGGTCACCCAGCTACAAGTGGTGGAAATAATATTTCAACCTGGAGAGCTGATTCCAAAAGTTTTAGTTTTGTCTATTAGGTTCTCCTGACATCTATGAAGTCATCTTTCTAAGAACACAAGTTTATACGGCTTTTTTCCTTAACCCATGGCATCACAAAGAGTTGGACATGACTGAGTGACTGAACTGAACTTTACTTAATCACTCAGCTCAGATTATTCATTGCATACAAAAATATATATGTCATAATTAATATGTTTCTCATAGTCCAAGCAATTTTACTAAGAACTCCTAGTCTACTAGCATCATGAAAGGTACCAGTATGATACTGCCAGTATCATTGTTTTAAATAAAATAAAATATCTATATTCACCTTTGAATCAAAACACAAATATTACAAATATGTTGAAAGTTGAAGAAAACCCTTTCATGAAAATGCAACTGTATAAGTGAAATCTAGTAATTTTTGTTTTCTGGCAATAGATTTAAGATATGACTTTAAAACTATGGAAAATACTTAAAATATAGAATCATAAGAAGAAATATTAATGTAAGTGAGAAACAGAAGTCCAGTTTTCTCAGACCTGGTGACCCAGAATTTCAAACTACCATAACTACAGTATTGGGTTTTTGTCAATCGTCTCATGAAACTGAGTGATACCTTTTGGCTTTTTCATAGTAAGTCATCTCTTACATGATCCTAAGGAGAATTTCTAAAGGAAAAAAAAGTCTGGAGCAGCAGATAGAAAAGCTCAAGGTTAAGGTATATTATCATGATGTTTTGAATGCCATCAAAAGAATATATAATCATTGATTGGGAAAGGTTAGAATATTTACTCAAATGCTATTTCTTGCCATAAATATTGGTTAGAAATGGATAATTTGAAGATCTTATACGAATAGAGCTTTGAATATGAGACAGTTGTTTCTTACTAATGGCTCACAGATGCTTCAGGTGTGACTAAACATTAGCAAAGATCCTCAAGCCCCCTGAGGCCATGACTAAAAGCCAGGAATCAGCAAATTACTCAGACTGGTCCTGCAAATTAGCCAATAACATTATGACTTGCATAGTGCTTCCCGTCCACACTAAGTATATAGAAAAAGCCCTCTACAGGGAAATTGTCCAGATTGATCTCCTATGCTCCTTCTCTGCCCACGGAAAGCCTCAACACTAATACCATGTGTGATTACTATGAAAACTTCTATGGGGGCTGTGGTTATGGAGCTGTAGCTATGGAAGCCTTGGCTGTGGCAATGGATTCTCTGGCTATGGCTCTGGCTTTGGCTACTACTATTTAGGAGTGGTGGCTGCGCAGGCGCAAGAGGGCCTAGAGGATCTATCCCATGTTGAAGGTCAGGAAGGGTGGTGGTAAGGAGATACCCCTCGTCCAAGGTAAGGAGCAATGGCTGTGTTTTGCTGGAGTAGCCATGAAAAGATACCCCATGCCCAAAGTAAGAGAAACCCAAGTAAGATGGTAGGTGTTGCAAGAGGGCATCAGAGGGCAGACACACTGAAACCATACTCACAGAAAACTAGTCAATCCAGTTTTGATTGACTAGTTTGGTTCACACTAGGACCACAGCCTTATCTAACTCAATGAAACTAAGCCATGCCCGTGAGGTAACCTAAGACGGGCAGGTCATGGTGGAGAGATCTGACAGAATGTGGTCCACTGGAGAAGGGAATGGCAAACTACTTCAGTATTCTTGCCTTGAGAACCCCATGAACAGTATGAAAAGGCAAAGTGATAGGATACCGAAAGAGGAACTCCCCAGGTCAGTAGGTACCCAATATGTTACTGGAGATCAGTGGAGAAATAACTCCAGAAAGAATGAAGGGATGGAGCCAAAGCAAAAACAATATCCAGCTGTGGATGTGACTGGTGATAGAAACAAGGTCTGATGCTGTAAAGAGCAATATTGCATAGGAACTTGGAATGTCAGGTCCATGAATCAAGGTAAATTGGAAGTAGTCAAACAAGAGATGGCAAGAGTGAATGTCGACATTCTAGGAATCAGCGAACTAAAATGGACTGGAATGGGTGAATTTAACTCAGATGACCATTGTATCTACTACTGCAGGCAGGAATCCTTCAGAAGATATGGAGCAGCCATCATGGTCAACAAAAGAATCCGAAATGCAGTACTTGGATGCAATCTCAAAAATGACAGAATGATCTCTGTTCGTTTCCAAGGCAAACCATTCAATATCACAGTAATCCAAGTCTATGCCCCAACCAGTAACACTGAAGAAGCTGAAGTTGAACGATTCTATGAAGACCTACAAGACCTTTTGGAACTAACACCCAAAAAAGATGTCCTTTTCATTACAGGGGACTGGAATGCAAAAGTAGGAAGTCAAGAAAACCTAGACTAACAGGCAAATTTGGCGTTGGAATACGGAATGAAGCAGGACAAAGACTAATAGAGTTTTGCCAAGAAAATGCACTGGTCATAGCAAACACCCTCTTCCAACAACACAAGAGAAGACTCTACACATGGACACCACCAGATGGTCAACACCGAAATCAGATTGATTATATTCTTTGCAGCCTAAGATGGAGAAGCTCTATACAGTCAACAAAAACAAGACCAGGAGCTGACTGTGGCTCAGATCATGAAGTCCTTATTGCCAAATTCAGACTGAAATTGAAGAAAGTAGGGAAAACCACTAGACCATTCAGGTATGACCTAAATCAAAACCCTTATGATTATACAGTGGAAGTGAAAAATAGATTTAAGGGCCTAAATCTGATATATAGAGTGCCTGATGAACTATGGAATGAGGTTCGTGACACTGTACAGGAGACAGGGATCAAGACCATCCCCATGGAAAAGATATGCAAAAAAGCAAAATGGCTGTCTGGGGAGGCCTTACAAATAGCTGTAAAAAGAAGAGAAGTGAAAAGCAAAGGAGAAAAGGAAAGATATAAGCATCTGAATGCAGAGTTCCAAAGAATAGCAAGAAGAGATAAGAAAGCCTTCTTCAGCAATCAGTGCAAAGAAATAGAGGAAAACAACAGAATGGGAAAGACTAGAGATCTCTTCAAGAAAATCAGAGATACCAAGGGAACATTTCATACAAAGATGAGCTCGATAAAGGACAGAAATGGTATGGACCTAACAGAAGCAGAAGATATCAAGAAGAGGTGGCAAGAATACACAAAAGAACTGTACAAAAAAGATCTTCACGACCCAGATAATCATGATGGTGTGATGACTCATGTAAAGCCAGACATCCCAGAATGTGAAGTCAAGTGGGCCTTAGAAAGTATGACTATGAAAAAAGCTAGTGGAGGTGATGGAATTCCAGTTGAACTATTTCAAATCCTGAAAGATGATGCTGTGAAAGTGCTGCACTCAATATGTCAGCAAATTTGGAAAACTCGGCAGTGGCCACAGGACTGGAAAAGGTCAGTTTTCATTCCAATCCCAAAGAAAGGCAATGCCAAAGAATGCTCAAACTACCACACAATTGCACTCATCTCACATGCTAGTAAAATAATGTTCAAAATTCTCCAAGCCAGGCTTAAGCAATATGTGAACCATGAACTTCCTGATGTCAAGCTGGTTTTAGCAAAGGCAGATGAACCAGAGATCACATTGCTAATACCCACTGGATCATGGAAAAAGCAAGAGAGTTCCAGAAAAACATCTATTTCTGCTTTATTGACTATGCCAAAGCCTTTGACTGTGTGGATCACAATAAACTGTGGGAAATTCTGAAAGAGATGGGAATACCAGAACACCTGATCTGCCTCTTGAGAAATCTGTACACAGGTCAGGAAGCAACAGTTAGAACTGGACATGGAACAACAGACTGGTTCCAAATACGAAAAGGAGTATGTCAAGGCTGTATATTGTCACCTTGCTTATTTAACTTATATGCAGAATACATCATGAGAAACGCTGGGCTGGAAGAAGCACAAGCTGGAATCAAGATTGCCGGGAGAAATATCAATAACCTCAGATATGCAGATGACACCACCCTTATGGCAGAAAGTGAAGAGGAACTCAAAAGCCTCTAGATGAAAGTGAAAGAGGAGAGTGAAAAAGTTGGCTTAAAGCTCAACATTCAGAAAACAAAGATCATGGCATCTGGTCCCATCACTTCATGGGAAATAGATGGGGAAACAGTGGAAACAGTGTCAGACTTTATTTTGGGGGGCTCCAAAATCACTGCAGATGGTGACTGTAGTCATGAAATTAAAAGATGCTTACTACTTGGAAGGAAAGTTATGACCAAAATAGATAACATATTGAAAAGCAGAGACATTACTTTGTCAACAAAGGTCCGTCTAGTCAAGGCTATGGTTTTTCCTGTGGTCATGTATGGATGTGAGAGTTGGACTGTGAAGAAGGCTGAGCACTGAAGAATTGATGCTTTTGAACTGTGGTGTTGGAGAAGACTCTTGAGAGTCCCTTGGACTGCACGGAGATCCAACCAGTCCATTCTGAAGGAGATCAGCCCTGGGATTTCTTTGGAAGGAATGATGCTAAAGCTGAAACTCCAGTACTTTGGCCAGCACATGAGAAGAGTTGACTCATTGGAAAAGACTCTGATGCTGGGAGGGATTGGGGGCAGGAGGAAAAGGGGACGACAGAGGATGAGATGGCTGGATGGCATCACTGACTCAATGGACGTGAGTCTGAGTGAACTCCCGGAGTTGTTGATGGACAGGGAGGCCTGGCGTGCTGTGATTCATGGGGTTGCAAAGAGTCGGACACGACTGAGCGACTGAACTGAACTGAACTGAACTGATTGAGGACGACATGGAAGAGCCTCCTCCTCTGCTCCTGGACATCAAGATTCACCAGTTCTGAACCCTATATATTCTGTGTCTTTCCCTGGATGATGATTATCTTGTATCATGGAAATCTAGTACGGTCTGTCATTGCCCGACCATCTAACCTACAAATTCCCTGAATGTACTCCATTAAGTGGGAGATGGTGAAATTCACATGCGACCTCATACTTCTGCTTTTGTTAGGATGATTGTGTCAAGATATTACCTTGACATTCACGGTGGAGCTTGCTTCTCTGTTGACCTAATAAACTTGTTCAATCTAAACAGAAACTCTTGTCTCTATGCCAATTATTTGATTTTCAGTATTTCTGATAGTGTTTGTGTTTCATTTTTTAAGAAAGTCAACAATTACTTTCTTGGGGAGCTATTTTTCTCTTATTATTCTTAGGTTAGTTTCTTTATCAGTTCAAATATCAGTTGTCTTAGGAAAGTAACTTACTTTCTGTAGACTTCAGTTTCCTCCTCTGCTTCTGAGGGAATAAAGTAAGTTATGTTGGAAAACTCTTATCACAAAGCCAAATATCACTTCTGTCCATTTTAAAAGTATGAGGGATATAACGTTAAGAATAATAATGAATTGCATCTCAAGCTAGCGATAAATTGTGAAACTATTTGGCAGGCATGGGGGACTATAATATTAAGATAAAAACACTGTTTCAGATATGGGCTGAAAAGCTTCAACATCTCATAATGTCCTAATTAAAGATGCTGGCTTAGCTGGAGTAGGATCTACTTCTAAGTTCACATTGTTGTTGGCAGTCGTTTTTAGCTGTAGAAATGAAAGACTTATTTTCTTGCTGGCTGTTGACCAGAGCCCCTTGCAGAATGTCTTCTAGAAGCTACTCTAAGCCACAAAAGACTGCCCATATTCCCTTTCCAAGTAAATTCCCAAACATGGGATGCTTGTTTACTCAAAGCCAGCAAGGAGGGAGAGAGACTCCAGCCAGAGATGTCTTGTGTAACATAATCACACATAATAATATACACTTGCCATATTTTACTGGGTACAAGTAAGTCACAGGTCTCATACTCACAGGGAGAGGATCACACAAAAATATTTACATCAAAAGGTAGAAATCAAAGGGGCAAGCTACCTACCACAGACTCAATGCTACACATTTTTCATACAAGAAATTAGAAAGCTGTTCATTTTCAGTGCACTTTAACAATTCGTACAGTATTAGGATTTTCTTGTGCTTGAAAATTTGATAGGATTGTGAGACTTCATCTGGGACTAAGCTTTTATGTAGGCCATTTTGTTAATAATATCCTTTTATCCTTCCAAGGAAATTGGTTGTTTTTGATCTCTAAAACTAATAGTGTCCATTTTGGTAATTTGTATTTTGCTAAGAAATTATCTATTTCACCTTGGTTTTAAGATTTATAAATTTCTGAAATGTAGTTTCATATGATGTTTCAAATTTCTTCCATTTTAATGTTCATTTTTCTTTTGTTATTTATTTTATATGTGATTTCTCTCTTTTTTCTTCAAGTTAGCAAGTAGTTTATAATTCTGTTAATTCTTTCCAATAACAGCATTTTGGCTGGTTATTTAAGTCACTTTTATTACTTCCTGTTTTTTGATCTATTTTTTTTCCTTTTCTGGTTCTCTTATTTCTCCTTTATGAAGTGTTCTGACTGAAATATTGATTTTTCTTTAATTTTTAGTGATAAAGGTGTTTGGTGCTATGAATTTTTCTTTTAACACTGCTTTAAATATCTCTAAAAGACTATTATGGATAATTTTCATTAGTTATTTAAAAATCTATAATTTCATTTGTATTTCATCTTTTACCCCCAAAGTTTCCTAATAGAAGACTTTTTATTTTCTAGGTTGTAAAGAACTCATTGTTTTCCCTATTGCTTGATTTTATTTTTAAAGGGATTTTCTATTCTTTCCTTTCCCCAGTAATTATGAGTTTTGTTGCATGATGTAAGGAAGTATTCTTGCTTGTATTTCTACTCTACAAAAGATGCTAATTCTGTGTAACATAATATTAAATATATGATCAATTATAGTGTTTGTTTTGTGGGTGTTGGAAAGAAGGTTCATTTTATATTATGGGGATGCAAAGACCAATATATTATAAGTTTTATCTAATTGATTATATTGTTTAGGCTTTAGTTATTATTTTTATTTTATCTGTTTTGTTCTGAGGAAAGTCATCCATTATTAGTGTGTTTTTATCTACTTCTCCTAGATATAGTTAGATAGATAAATATAAATGATTCTTCATAAAGATAGTTTTTGTGTTTTTCATGTATTAAATAAAATATTAATAAGTTAAAAATATCTCTTGCTTACTAGTGCTTTTAGATAAAAATATTTGAAGTCAAGTTCCCAGTCTCTGTAATTTTCTTAAGGTACCCATAAATATGCTGTATAAATATTTAATAGAATTTACCACTGAAACATCTATTACTAGAGTTTATTTAGGGGAAATTTATTTTTAACTATGCATTCATTTTCTTTATTAGATAAAGTGCTACTCAAATCTGTATGCAGGCCAAGAAGCAACAATTAGAACTAGACATCAACAGACTGGTTCCAAATTGGGAAAGAAGTACATCAAGGCTGTTTATTGTCACCCTGCTTATTTAACTCATATGCAGAGTACATCATGAGAAACACTGGGCTGGATGAAGCACAAGCTGGAATCAAGATTGCCAGGAGAAATATAAATAACTTCAGAAATGCAGGTGACACCACTCCTATGGCAGAAAACAAAGAGGAACTAAAGAGCCTCTTGATAAAAGTGAAAGAGGAGAGTGAAAAACCTGGCTGAAAACTTGACATTCAAAAAACTAAGATCATAGCATCTGGTCCCATCACTCCATGGCAAATAGATGGAGAAACAGTGGAAACAGTGACAAACTTAATTTTCTTGGACTCCAAAATCACTGCAGATGGTGACTGCAGCCATGAAATTAAAAGACATTTGCTCCTTGGAAGAAAAGTTATGACCGACCTAGACAGCATATTAAAAAACAGAGACATTACTTTGTCAACAAAGGTCAGTCTAGTCAAAGCTTTGTTTTTTCCAGTAGTCATGTATGGATGTGAGAGTTGGAATGTAAAGAAAGCCGAGTGCTGAAGAATTGATGCTTTTGAACTGTGGTGTTGGAAAAGACTCTTGAGAGTCCCTTGGGTATCAAGGAGATCCAACCAGTCCATCCTAAAGAAGATCAGTCCTGGGTGTTCACTGGAAGGACTGATGTTAATGTTGAAACTCCAATACTTTGGCCACCTGATGTGAAGAGCTGACTCACTTGAAAAGACCCTGATGCCAGGAAAGATTGAAGATGGGAGGAGATGGGGACAACAGAGGATTAGATGGTTGGATGGCATCACCAACTCAATAGACTTTGAGTTTGAGTAGCCTTCAGGAGTTGGTGATGGTCAGGGACAGCCTGGCATGCTGTCCATGAGGTTGCAAAGAGTCGGACATGATTGAGTGACTGAACTGAACTGAACTGATGTATGGATGAGAGAGTTGAACTATAAAGAAAGATGAGCAGCAAAGAATTATGCTTTTGAACTGTGGTCTTGGAGAAGACTTGGACTGTGGACTTGGAGAATACTCTTGAGAGTCCCTTGGACTTCAAGGAAATCAAACAAGTCAATCCTAGAGGAAATCAGTCCTGATTATTCATTGGAAGAACTGATGTTGAAGCTGAAACCCCAATACTCTTGGCCACCTGATGCAAAGAACTGACTCATTGGAAAAGTCCCTGGTGCTGGGAAACATTGAAGGCAGGAGGAGAAGGGCACGACAGAGGATGAGATGGTTTAATGGCATCTCTGACTCTATGGACATGAATTTGAGCAAGCTTTGGGAGTTCGTGATGGACAGGAAGGCCTGGCTTGCTGCATTCCATGAGGTTGCAAAGACTGGACACAACTGAACAACTGAACTGACTGACTCAGATTTACTGGAGTTGGTTTTGGTAATTGGAGTGTTTAAAGGAAATTTTTCCATTTCAACTGTGTTGTGGAATTATTGACTAACATCTTTCATGTTATCCATTTTGTTTGGAGACTGTGGGATCTTAAAAAATGTTCATTCTTTCATTCTTCACACTCATAATTTGTATTCTCTCTCCTATATTCTTGATCAAAATCTAGAATTCATCACTTTCACATATCTGTTCAAACTACCAGCTTGAGGAATTGCTGATTTTCTTTATAGTTTATCCATTTTATATTGAATTAATTGTGCCTGTGTCTTCATTTTTCCTTTATTCTCCTTACATTATACTTAAAAGTATTTATATTAAAAATTTCCCTTACTATTTGCTTTTTAAAGAGGTTTGGAACACTGATGTTTTAAATGTCCTCTTCTTTTTACATAAATATTTGAAATAGCTTATTCAGTGGTAAGCCATACATCTAGTTATTTAAAGGGAATGATTTCCAAATTAAGGAAGGTTCTGTCCTCATGTACCTGATGCTCTCCTGTCCTCTGCAAACACATCTTGACAGTGAGGAATATTGTTATCCTCCTGCTCCACCAAAAGACAGAGACTTGGCTGATGAAATTCCTTCTGCACTTTCAGGCAGCAATGTCAGGGATCAGAGAGACAGCCAGTGACACAAGATGAGCCAAAGGGATTGCAAACATAGCTGTAAAAACTCTGAAAATTATTAATCATACTCCACAAGAACTTTGAGCTAACTGAAACAGAGTAGCTATCCTTTTTTTAATAAAAAAGATTTAAGTAGAATCAAGAGGCTTTTAATTAAAAAAAAATTATCTCATACTTTAGATAGTGCAAGGGCCAAACACCTCACACAAAACACACACACAATCAAAGAAATCTACATAAATAATATATATCAAAGTATTGTAGGTAGGGAAAACAGAGAAATTTGAACAAAAAAATCGTTTTAGACATTTTCCCAAAGGGAAGTGGTTAAGATTGATCTTCTGAGAAACCTATATACAGGTCAGGAAGCAACAGATAGAATTGGACATGGAACAATGGACTGGTTGAAAATTGGGGAAGGAGTACATCAAAGTTGTATATTGTCACCCTGCTTGTTTAGCTTATAGGCAAAGTATATCATGCAAAATGCAAGGTTAGAAGAAACACAAACTGGAATCAAGATGCTGGAAGAAATGTCAACAACCTTAGATGCAGATGATACTACCTGCCATAAAGGAAAGAGAAACTAAAGAGTCTCTTGATGAGGGTGAAATAGGAAAGTGAAAAAGCTGGCTTAAAACTCAACATTCAAAAAACTGAGATCATGGAATCTGGTCCCATCCCTTCATGGTAAATAGATAGATAAAAAGTGAAAGCAGTGACAGATTTTATGTTCTTGGGCTCCAAAATCACTGCTGATGGTGCCGGTAGCCACAAAATTAAAAGACACAAACTCCTTAGAAGAAAAACTATGACAAACCTAGACAGCATATTAAAAAGCAGAGACATCACTTTGCCAACAAAGGCCCTTATAGTTAAAGCTAGGACTTTTCCAGTAGTCACATATCAGTGTGAGTGCTGGACCATAAAGAAGACTGAGTGCTGAAAAATTGGTGCTTTTGAAATTGCGGTGCTGGAGAAAACTCTTGAGAGTCTCTTGGACTGCAAGGAGATCAAACCAGTAAAATATAAAGGAAATTAACCCTGAATATTCATTAGAAGGACTGATGCTGAAGCTGAAGCTCCAGTCTTTTGGCCACCTGATGCGAAGGGCTGACTCATAGAAAAGACTCTGATGCTGTAAAAGGTTGAGGGTAGGAGAAGGGGGTGACAGAGGATGAGATGGTTGAATGGAATCGCTGACTCTAAGTATATGAGTTTGAGCAAGCTCTGGGACATAGTGAAGGACAGAGAAGCCTGGCTTCCTATAGTCCATGGGTCTCAATGAGTCAGACCTTTGTGAGTGAACAACAACAAATTCGTATTGAGTCATATAGTAATAAGATAGATCAGATGAATATTGTTACAAATTGTTGGAAACTGGCAATTCAATAGAAAATTCTAATGTTGCATAGTATCTTAGATTTAGTACTCATTTTTTAACAGACACGGACATCCTTATTATAAAAAAATGCGGGAGGTATACATGGATCCTCATAAGAGAACATCCCGAAAAGATGAGCAATATAGAATTTCTCAAAAGAGAACAGAAGAGCAGTATCTTCCATAGCAGCATGGATGATAACAGATATGTCTACAGCTACCACAGCCATATTCATAGCTACATCTCAGGTCACCAAAGCCATAACCCAAATCACCATAATAGTTGCTGTAGAAGATCATGGTGTAAGGAGAAGATTCAGCTGAAGAGAAGATTCAGTTTCACGAGTTTTAAGTTTATAATCTGCACACTACCTTATTTACCAAATGAGTGCCACATGTGATAAACCACAGGCATTGCTGGACTCACATTTCAAGCTAAAGTGGCATTAAAACTATCTCAGGAATTCCTCATAACCAGTGTATCCAAGCCAAGACATCTGTAGTGTGTGTCATGATGCCTATCAATATATCATATGCCTTTGTTGGGGGTGGGCGGGGGAATGTGGCTTGATGTTTATTCTAGATTCCAAATTTAAACTCAGTTACTAGCTCTATGAGCTCATTTAACCCATGAAGATTCAGCTTGTTGAAAAGTTTATTTTAATTTAAAAACTAAATTAAAACCTTCTACCTGCATATATGTAGAACTGGAAACAAAAGGGTGGCTTTGAAGTAGAAGAGAAGGATGGGATTTTTGTGGGACAGATGCTGGGGTGACAGAGTTCACTTGTACAACATTGAATAACTGTATTATAACTTTTATTGAGAAGCGATGTTATATACAGCACTTTGGTTTATACTTGTCAGAAATGGGTATCAATAATTTTATACATGACACAAAACCAAGACAAAACCATGAAGGTTAACCTCATTTATCCTGGAGATACAGGGAAGGATTAGAGTACTTATTCCATTAGAAATTAGAGTTTAAAAATGATCCCAGAAACTCTCAAAGATTTATGGATATGATTTGTCTCCTGATATACCATACTGAAAAAGGCACATCACTTTCAGTATTCTGCTGAAATGTATAACCTCACTAGGTATGAGGAAGCTTCAGACAAACCCAAATTGGGAAATATTCTACTAAATATGGCACTCTTGGCAGAAAGTGAAGAAGAGCTAAAGGGCCTCCTGATGAAAGAGGAGAGTGAAAAAGTTGGCTGAAAACTCAATGTTCATAAAACTAAAATCATGGCATCCGGTCCCATCCCTTCATGGCAAATAGATGGGGAAACAGTGGAAACAGTGAGAAAATTTATTTTCTTGGGCTTCAAAATCACTGCAAACAGTGACTGCAGCCATGAAATTAAAAGGCACTTGCTCCTTGGAAGAAAAGCTATGGCCAACCTAGACAGCATATTAAAAAGCAGAGACATTACTTTGCCAAAAAAGGTCTGTCTAGTCAAGGTTATGGTTTTTCCAGTAGTCATGTATGGATGTGAGAGTTGGACTGTGAAGAAAGCTGACCGCCGAAGAATTGATGCTTTTGAACTGTGATGTTGGAGAAGACTCTTGGGAGTCCCTTGGGCAGGAAGGAGATCAAACAAGTCCATCCTAAAGGAGATCAGTCCTGAACATTCATTGGAAGGAATGATGCTGAAACTGAAGCTCCAATACTTTGGCCACCTGATGCAAAGTACTGACATTTGAAAAGACCCTGATTCTGAGAAAGATTGGAGGCAGGAGGAGCAGGGGACAACAGAGAATGAGATGGTTGGATGGCATCACTGATTCAATGGACATGACTTTGAGCAAGCTTGGGAGTTGGTGATAGACAGGGAGGCCTCATGGGCTGCAGTCCATGGTGTCACCAAGTTGGACACTACTGAGCAACTGTGAAGCGACTTAGCAGCAGCAGCAGCAGAGCAACTGAAAAGAACTACTAAATATCCAACAGTTTAAAATTGTAAAGGACAGGAAACTCAAGGAAAGATGGAGTAGCTCTCACTAACTGGAAAAGACTGAAAATATATGGGAGCAAAGACAATGTGAAGTGGATCTTGGAACCGAAAAAGAAAAAAAAAAAAAAAGATGTTGATGGAAGAAATTTTTGTACAAAATTAATTTATTTGGCTTGATAATCGCACTATGGTTATAAAAGTTATTAGGGGACGTTGAGAAATGGATATATGGCAATTTTTTTGTATGTTTAAGTAACTTTTTATAATCTAAAATTATTTCAGTATATGAAGTTCAAAAGGAATATAATGCCAGGGTCTAGCCCCAGCAGGATCCAAGGGTACCCTCAGGATGGTTGGTGTCGGCGAGAGAGATGACACGGGTCTTATAATGGACTGGGACCTGATGGTCTGGGGTTGAACGATAAGAAAATAAAGGAAAAAGAATAGAGAAGAGAGAAAGAGGCTGATATTCCTTGGTTTACACAGAAAGCCAATAAAGCCCCTGACACGGGACTTGTTCTGTTCACGGAGGCCTCAGGCGCCCTCTCGATGGGGTGAAGACACAGAGCACCTTCTTGATTGGGTCTTAGAAGCCTGGGCAAAAAAGTGAACTCAGAGAGCCTCTGTGTTCCAGGGAGTCAGCATGAAAAAAGAAGAGAGAGATAGAGATAGAGAGAGAGAGACACACACACACAGAGACCAGAGCTCTGGTGAAGTGGGATCTGCAGTTTTACTTTCAAAAGGGGCTTTTATACTCTGAGTTACACATTTCCAGAAGTGAAAGATACAAAGTCATGCAGAGTCAGCTCAACATTACATCAGTTTGACCTTCATCGGGACCAGGATGTTTTCTGCATACTTTTTCATTTATAAGGGTCTTTGTGTTATGTACATTATCTTCTGGCCTGGAGGTCTGTTGACATTTTATGACCCTATTTTGATAAAGGTTGATCAACCAGAAAACTTGTTTTCGTTGAAGTGTTTTTTCTTTATATTTCTAATCTGTATCAGCCTCAGAAAGTACTAAACAGAGTTACATTCTCATGGAGCAAAGGTGCAGTGGGTCACAACAAAGAAAGAACTTATTAGCTCAAAGGTCTAATGTGGTTAATACCAAGGCTACTGCTTGTTTTTCTTACATTCCAACTACACTCCCAGGTGCAAATGGATAAGGGATATGGGAACTTGGCAGCAAGCACTGGCCCAATAATGCAGCCCTTTACCAGTACTATTCTAATAATTTTTCACCCCTTAAAGGGTTCTATGCACATTAGGACTTTTAGAATGTTTAGGCTTCTCATGCCTTTCATGGTTGGGAAGTTGTGAACAATCATGTGCGTTAGTTTTAAGAGTAAGGAAAAACCTGTCAAGCAAGCTAGAATGCCAACAGAGGGGTTAGAATAGAAATATTCCTTTCATGCCCAGGAGACTTATCAACTTAGAGCCCTAAGTTGATTTTCTCCAGAGAAAGGTGGTCGGGGATAGCCCCCTGCTAATATCAGAAGAGTGGTTGAAAGGCATAATATAGTAGACAGTAGACAGACAGATTTTGCTTTCGGGGTAGATGCTCGAGCAGGTCCAGGGAATCCCTCGAGTCCTGATCCGCCTTTGCCTGTCAGGTCTTCTTCGCATGACTTTTGTCATGGGCGGGATCTCCCGTGGTGGCTCCCGGCAATATAAAAGTACTCTTTCTGTTTCCTTGATTTGATCATTTATGACTTCTTTCATGCATCAAACTTTGTTAAGAATCAGTCATATATTGAACACTATTAAGGATGGAGCAGTGAACGTACCAGATAAAGTCAATATTTTTATGGTGCATATAATCTAGATTAATCCAGATCAGGAAATTCAAGACAGACAAAGATATGAAAAAAGAATGAGTTAATTTCTGATAGTGATGGGTTTATGTAAACACTAAGCCATTGTCAGTTATGGGGAATTTAAAGACTTATTTGTAAGGAATGATTCAAGCTGAGTAGTCAGAAAAAACTTCTCTAGGAGAAGAGAGAATGCAAAGTCATTCTGGCTGTTACTTAGAACTGGAGGGCAGAAAACCTGAAGTGAAAACAAAGTATGTCTGTTTGAAGCACTGAAAAGACACTCAAAGAAGTGTGACTATTTAGTGGACAGGAAAGGGGTTACCAGATGAACTGATGGATGTGGTCATAGCTTGGACATGTTGGATTATGTCAGCTATGTTTCCCAAGATGTATCCAGGTGTAGCATAAAAGTGCAAGCAAATCAGTTAAATCTGAATGTCATATAAATACATTATTTTTAGTTTAAGTATCCCTCTTGCAATTTTTGGGAAATCCAATCTTCTGAATTTTGATTTGAAAATCAATATTTTGAAATTGAAATCTAATTGCATGTCTGGTATCTACTCTAGCAATCCCAATGTGGAAAACTTACAGGATTTCAGTAAAGGAAAGTTAGATCTAATTTGTGCCATGCGTGCTATGAGATGGAAAATAAATTAGACTAGGGAGTATAGAGAATAATGAATGCAATTTGTCTTAAATTTCTAATCACTATTCATCTATGAAAATATGGGTGTTAATTTGAAGATATATAGAATAACGTTGGAAATATATATGAAAATTATATATGAAGTAATAAGACTGAAAATGGAATTGAAATTGATTGAACAAAAGAATGCATCCAAAGTGCTCCAATCAAGCAGAGTTTAGGTAAAGACTAGTGACTATATGAGTGAGGTGAACACATCTTTGGGAACTCTAAAATTTGAGGACAAAATCTGAGGAGATTGAAGAGAGGACACTGAGAAGAAGCAGCTGCTGAGGTGGGAAATGAACCAAAGCTGTGTGCATAGGGTGAAGCTAAAGGTTGGCGTTTTTAAGAATAAAAAAAGAGGTTGGTGGATCTAACTGTACTCAGAAGCTGGGGAAAATGAACACTTGACCTCTGGATTTGACAAGACTCAGCAGTATTTGTTTGCTTATTTTACATTTGGCCATGCCACATGGCATATGGGATCTAAATTTCCCTACCAGAGATGGAGCCCATACCGGCCACAGTGGAAGCTTTGAGTCTTAACTACTGGGCCACCAGGGAAGTCTTGATGATTTCTGCAGGAGCATTTCAGTAGAGTAGTGGAGGCCAAAGGCCAAAAAATATGATTGAAGTGCTAAAGACATACTAAAATGCCTCCATGGAAGTACACATATGACATTTTGCTGTGAAGCAGAATATGGCAACAGAGATTACTTCGAAGGGTATGAAAGGTGAAATAAGACTTGCTTTATTTTTTGGAATATATTTGAGAATTGAGTATATTCAGAACAACACACCAGAGAAGAATGGGAGAAAAGAGTGATGCTGTGCAAAGCTCACACTGATATGATCAGAGAGGGCAACTCAACTAGGGAGAACAAATTAATTCCTGAAAATAAATAATAGGAGAAAAAAATCTAGTAGATGTTGTAATTAGGAATATTGTGTTGTCTAAAAAGTAATGTATTCTGTATTTTAAAATCAAAAACACAAAACTACAGGTTAGTTGTAGTGTTTTTAAAAAATTAACTGATATAATTATGGCTTACCAAAATTAGTCACTGTTCTAAGGACTTAAATATCCTTGAAGACTAATTGTTCTGTTATTTCAACTAGTTTTTACTAAAAACTTAACTTATTGTCTGACTGATTTTTCACTGTGGGTGTTGAAGTTATTGCTAGGTTCTATACGAGAGATTGAAGATGTCCTCTGCTTACAATATCTCAGTCCAGTAGATAGTGAATTAAATATCACAATAGCATATTTACTTTAAAATATGCACCTAACAAGAAACACACATGTAAAATGGATTCAAAAACGCATGATGGAGGAAAAGTTGGATGCTCTAAAGATCTGACCTCCAGCATGGAAATACTTTTGAGTTTCATTAAGACGCTATGTTCTCTTGACCCATTTGCATAGCTATGATGTTAGATGAATCAGGTAACTTAACAAAATCTATGTCCATGTTGTGATGATCCCCAAAGAGAGTTGATTAAAGTGCACAGGATGTCTAAATTCTTAAACTATCTTCACTGCAATGTAAACCAGCATCAAATTTTACTGTCTAATTCCTATCTAAGGCTGCCTGAAAAGTTAGTCACAGTTGTATCTGACTCATTGCAGCCCATGAACTGTGCCCAACAGGCTTCTCTGTCCATGGGATTGCCCAGGCAAGAATACTGGAGCGGGTTGCCATTTCCTTCTCCAGGGCATCTTACTGGCCCAGGGATCCAACCCAAGTCATTGTAGTCATATTCTTGCCCATGGTTACCTAATCAGATCAGATCAGATCAGTCGCTCAGTCATGTCCGACTATTTGCGACCCCATGAATCACAGCACACCAGGCCTCCCTGTCCATCACCAACTCCCAGAGTTCACTCAGACTCACGTCCATTGAGTCAGTGATGCCATCCAGCCATCTCATCCTCTGTCGTCCCCTTCTCCTCTTTCCCCCAATCCCTCCCAGCATTAGAGTCTTTTCCAATGAGTCAACTCTTCTCATGTGCTGGCCAAAGTACTGGAGTTTCAGCTTTAGCATCATTCCTTTCAAAGAAATCCCAGGGCTGATCTCCTTCAGAATGGACTGGTTGAATCTCCTTGCAGTCTAAGGGACTCTCAAGAGTCTTCTCCAACACCACAGTTCAAAAGCATCAATTCTTCGGCGCTCAGCCTTCTTCACAGTCCAACTCTCACATCCATACGTGACCACAGGAAAAACCATAGCCTTGACTAGATGAACCTTTGTTGGCAAAGTAATGTCTCTGCTTTTGAATATGCTATCTAGGTTGGTCATAACTTTCCTTCCAAGGAGTGTCTTTTAATTTCATGGCTGCAGTTACCATCTGCAGTGATTTTGGAGCCCAGAAAAATAAAGTCTGACATTGTTGCCACTGTTTCCCCATCTATTTACCATACAAAAATGATATTTTGAAGAAGAATTATCACTGTGTATCAGAAATTCTTGTGATGTACAAATAAAGCTGCTTTCCCACAAGGATTTTCTTAAAGACACAGAAATACACTTTTTGTCTATAACCCTACTATCATTTTTCTTTGGCTATCCAAAAGGATGTGTTATCACAAAGATTTGAACGAAGATAAGTTGTAATTCAAGGGCTATGCAAGAGACCTCAGTATAGCAGGTTACAAAGCTTTTGATTTGATGTATTGAGGCTGAAACTCCAATACTTTGGCCACCTTATGCAAAGAATTGACTCATTTGAAAAGACCATGATACTGGGAAAGATTGAAGGTGGGAGGAGAAGGGAAAAATTGAGGATGAGACAGTTGGATGGCATCACCGACTCAATGGACATGAGTTTGAGTAAACTCTGGGAGTTGGTGCTGGATAGTGAGGCGTGGAGTGCTACAGTCGATGGGATCACAGAGAGTCAGACATGACTGAGCAACTGAACTGACTGAACTGACTAACTGATTGAGAAAGGAACAGTTCTCTTATTGTTAATGCACACATTAAGGTTGTAAAGTTACTTAAAATATTAAGTAATTACTTAGGGGGGAAAGGAAAATGTAGAAATTGGGTTTCAGAAAATTACTTCTATTCTCATGTTCTTCACTAGAAATTGAACATAAATAAAATTTATACTCATCAATACATAGGAAAGAAGATGACATTTTTTTCAGAACTGATTCCTTTGACATTTTTATAAGTAAAATAATCAACTTTGTGGACATGAAAGATCCATTATGGGTTTGCTTAGAAAAGACACTGAATTACTGAAAAAAACCCCAACAATTTAGAACACAATTTAAGATTCACAGGAATTTTTTTGGTATGAAGTGTTACAAAATAACAACCCTAATGGGGTCCAATAACTAACATATCTTCTTTTTATGATCTAAAGAATGGTTCTAAGAAGTTAAAATGAACATGTAATCTGGGACAGGACTGTGTAGGTGTGAGTGTATGTCTCCTCTCATCCAAATGCTCAATTAAATAAGAGGAATCCAAACTAAGATGTCAACACAGCAATCCTGCTGAATTTCTCTGAGGTTTCATCTTTGGTTGTGAACAACAAACTAATTAGAGTGGTCATAAAGTTAGCCAATGGCATGAAGGTGTGGTGGGTCACACCCACACTCAGGGCATATAAAAGGCCCTCTGCAGGGAGAAATGTCCACACTCAAGTGACACTTCTACTCTCCTTCTCCACCCGAGAACAACCTCAACCACCAACACCATGTGTGGCTACTACGGAAACTACTATGGCGGCCTCGGCTGTGGAAGCTACGGCTATGGAGGCCTGGGCTGTGGCTACGGCTCCTGCTACGGCTCTGGCTTCCACAGGCTGGGCTGTGGCTATGGCTCCTGCTACGGCTCTGGCTTCCGCAGGCTGGGCTGTGGCTATGGCTGTGGCTACGGCTGTGGCTCCCGCTCTCTCTGTGGCTGTGGCTATGGCTGCGGCTATGGCTCTGGCTTTGGCTGCTACTATTGAGGACGCCACGGAAGACTCTCATCCTCTACACCTGGACACCAGGATTCACCAGTTCTGAAGCCCTCATGTTCTGTGTTTTTCCCCTGGATGATGATTAGGCTGCATCATGGAAGTTTAGTGTGGATTATTCCTAGCCTAACTTCTAACCTACATTCTTTGAATTTACATCATTAAGTGACATAAAGTGAAGTCCACCTTGACCTCAGAGTTCTATTTTCATCAAGATGATGATTCCATAGTAACTGACTTGATGCCTTCCATGCTGTCTTTGTTTTAACCTAATAAATTTGTTTGATGCAAATAACAATACTGGTTTTTATGTCAGTTATTTGATATGAAATATTACTTACAGACACTTTTTGGCAGAATTCTGTTCTTTGTGTTTGTACAACTGAGGGCTCAACACTGACTGTTGGTGGGAGGCCTTCGCTGGCTGACTGTTGGAGGCCAGCCTCAGCTCCAGGAGGCTGGCTGTAGTTCCTTGCCATGTGTGCTGTGTTTTGTGCTTAGTCACTCAGTCATGTCTGACTCTTTATGACCCCATGGACTATAGCCCAGCAGGATCCTCTGTCTATGGGGATTCTCCAGGCAAGAATACTGGAGTGGATTGCCATACCCTCCTCCAGGGGATCTTCCCAACTCAGGGACTGAACCCAGATCTCCTGCATTTCAGGCACAGTCTTCACTGTCTGAGCCACCTCCTTGCCATATTAGTTCCAAATATGGCTGTGTGCCTTCTCAAGGCTTGGAAAGGTGAGAAAGTTGCTCTAGCAAGATGGGTTCTACAATGCCATACAATTTTATGTATCAGAAATACATACACACGATCACATGCATTTTATTAACTTCTTTGTTATATTTCATTGTTAGAAGTAAATAACAAGTCCTGTCCATTCTCAAGAGGAGGGCATGACTAAGGCATTGATATCAAAAGGTACAAATCATGGAAGAAACTTAATAGTCTGTCTGTCACTGATATCAATGTAAGTTTCCTTCATTTTCAGTGCTGTCAAATAATTTATAGAACATAAAGTTATTTTATCTCTGAAGATCTAGTAGAATTTCCCCCAAATAATTATCTGATCTAGAATAATTTGTGTCAGTTGGTTCAGTTGCTCAGTCATGTCCGACTCTTTGTGACCCCATGAACTGCAGCATGCCAAACCTCCCTGTTCATTGCCAACTCCTGGAGTTTACTCAAACTCATGTTCACTGAGTCGGTGATGCCATCTAACCATCTCATCCTCTGTCTTCCCCTTCTCCTCCTGCCTTCAATCTTTCCCAGCATCAGAGTCTTTCCTAATGAGTCAGTTCTTTGCATCAGGTGGGCAAAGTATTGGCGTTTCAGCTTCAGCATTAGTCTTCCCAATGAACACCCAGGACTGATCTCCTTTAGGATGGACTGGCTGGATCTCCTTGCTGTCCAAGGGACTCTCAAGAGTCTTCTCCAACACCACAGTTCAAAAGCATCAATTCTTCGGTGCTCAGCTGTGTTTATAGTCCAACTCTCCCATCCATACATGACTACTGGAAAAACCATAGCTTTAACTACACGGACCTTTGTTGCAAAGTAATGTTTCCGCTTTTTAAATGCTGTCTAGGTAGGTTATAATTTGTGTAGTATTTACATAATGCTTATTTTTTTGTTGGTTTCTTCCATGATACTCAATTTCTTTATAATTTCTGAAGGTTACAAGTTGGGTATTTTGTATCCCCCTTGGAAATTATCCATTGTATCTAAGTTTTTAAATTTACATGCATAAATATGCATATTATTTTTGAAACTCCTTGTTTAATCCTTTTATTGTTATTTCGCATATGCTTTTTTCTTCATAGTGTTCAGTACTATGAAACACTTTATAGTACACTTTTTCCATAGTGTTTAGTACTATGGATTTTTTTCTAATTACTACTTGAAATTTTCTTGCAGATTCTGTTAGGTACTATTATCATTATCATTTTTTATTTTGAAATTCCATAATCTCAGATTATATTTTTATTCTGCCTGAGAGTTTTTTAATCAACAATTTACTCTCCAAGTATAAACAGCATTGCAAATTTCTCTCTGCATAGCAGTCAGAAAATGTTTTCTGTAGTATTTTTATATTTAAAACGTACTTTTTCTTTACAATCAATTTTTGGTATATTCTGTGGAAGCTTGAGAAGAAGCTTTATTTTCCATCATCAGTATATAGATGAATATACATCCATAGAAGCTACCTTGTTAATTACATTTTTAGGTCTTCTTTCTTTTCAGTCAGTTTTTTTTTTAACTATTTTATCTGTCTGTCTGAGAGTGATGAGTTAAAGTTGTTCATTGTTATTATTGTGAATCTATCTAAGTCTTTATCTCTCCTTGATAGATAGCTAGACCAATATATATGCATTTTTCTTAAAGATGGTTTCTGTTTTTAGCACATAAGTAGAATACTCAGATGGGTAATATACCTCTTGTTAGGTTATTGCTTTGGAGAAAATCACTGGAGTTGAAAATAAATCTCACTATGCTACTACTCTGCCAAAAGACACGCAGTACATGGACTGGTGGAATTCTTTCTGTACTTTCAGGCAGCAATGGCAGGGACCAATGGAACCACCGGTCATACAACATAAACTAAACAGACCAAAATAACTTTGCAATAACTCTGAGTGTTATGAATCATAGCTCACAACATCCACGTGCTAACCTGAACAGGATGAGTTCAAGTACATGATTTCAGTGAGGAAAAGAACTAGCAATAATATAAACTTTAGAAGAAAAGTGAGATCTTCCTAGAGGCATATTCAAGTACCAAATATAAAGAAAGAAGGAGGGCTTCCCTGGTGGCTCAGTGGTAAAGACTCTGCCTGCCAGTGCAAGAGAAATAGGTTCAATCCCTGGTCTGGGAGGATCCCATGTACCACAGAGCAGCTAGGTCCGTGTGCCACAACTGTAGAGCCTGTGCTCTAGAGCCCAGGAACTGCAACTACTGAGTCCACGTGCTGCAACTACTGCCCTATAGACTGTGCTCCGCAACAAGAGAAGCCACTGCAATGAGACTAAGGAAGACCGCCATGTTTGTCAGGAAGCATTTAACAGGAGGCTTCCTGTGTGCTATTTAGGATCTGTCATGAATCCTCTGTCCCTGAATATTCAGGAATTAAGCGGAGTAGCAAACTACTCCCGGGGGGCTTAGGGATGCATGCATTTTCTTCGTTAGTTTTCCCATATGGTGATAAGTAACTGTTTACGACCCTCTCTTCCTTTTTATGAACCATATGGTAAAAGTGATTATTTACAACCCTCTCTCTTTGATATGGATCACCGTATGTTTTCCTTGATAATTTGTAAGTCTGGACTTTTGGTTTTTATCTTTGCTGAAAATAGCTACCTTGTAAGACAGTATATATACTCACACCATGTTGAATAAAACACCTTTGCTCCATCAGAGCTTGGGTCCCCTTCTCTCTCTCTCTCTCTCTCTCTTTCTCTCTGGCTAATTCTCTGGAGTGCAGAGGCTCCACTGAGCTCATTTTCTTTTCCGGGCTTCTAAGACCCTCTGGTGAAGGCGCACTGTGCCTTCACCCCCTAAAGAGGGCACCTGGTGCCTTCATGAGCAGTGCAAGCCCCGTACCAGGGGCTTTATTGGTTTTCTGTGTAAACCAAGGAATATCAGCCTCTTTCTCTCTCCTTTACTTTCTTATCATCGACTCTGGACCACCAGGTTCCAGTCCATTAAAGGACCTCAACAATGTTCACTATTATTACTGCGAATTTATCAATGCAGGGAATACTAGCCCCCACTCGCCACAACTAGAAAGTAGCCAGTGCAGCAACAAAGACCCAGCAACAGTCAAAAACAAAGAAAATTATTTTTAAAAAGGAAAGAAAGAGATACTAAAGAAATAACATGAAGTGGTAATAAGAGAGATACTACTTTGCCAGTATCTTTAACCAAAGTTTGGATGTTCTGAAGATAAAGTTTTGGGGTAATCAAGGTAGATAACGGTAGCCTCTGAATATGCTCACAGAAACTCATAGTAGAAAAGCACTGGTTGGATGTAGCTTTTAATCCACATATATATATTTTCAACTAAAAATAGTGAAAGATATCTCACACACAACATGCAAACACACACACATACACACAATCACAGGAAATCCACATCAATAAATATGCATGAGTATATTGTAGGTGTGAAAAACAGAATATCTTTAATGAAAAATCAATTTAGATATTTTTCTAAATGAAAATGGAATCTCACAGACAGAAAAGTCAGACAAGTACAGTTCATGGGGTTGCAAAAGTTGGACATGGCTGAGCAACCACCACACACACACACGATTGTTTGTATTCAACCGTATAATAATGTGCTTCCCAGGTGGTGCTAGTGGTAAAGACCCCATATGACAATGCAGGAGATATAAAAGACACTGGTTCAATCCCTGGGTTGGGAAGATTCCCCTGGAGGAGGGTGTGACAACTGACTCCACTATCTTTGCCTGGAGAGAACTATGGACAGAGGAGCCTGGTCAGCTACAATCTATAGAGTTGCAAAGAGTCAGATATGACTGAAGCAACTTAGAATACATACATATAATAATAACATAGAACAAATGAATATGTTTTAAATTATTGGAAACTGGCAATTCAATCAAAAAAGGTCTGATGTTACATGGTTGCTTAGATGTGGTTGTCATTGTTTTATAGACAAACACATCCTTAATATAATTCATGCTGGACGTGTTATGATGCCTCTATTCATAATAGAATATCTTGAACAGATGAGAAGCCTAGAATTTCTCAGAAGAATCCATCCAGAAGACCAGTATCTTCCATAGCATCATAGATGGTAGCAGGTGTATCCACAGCCACTGTAGCCACATCCATAGCCACACCCCAGGCTGCCACGGCCACCATAGCAGTTGCTATAGAAGCTCATGATGTGAAGAGAAGAAGGCTTAAATGAAGAGCAGATTCAGTTTCAAGAGTTTTATGTTTAAAATTTGTTGCAATGCCTTATGGGCTTCCCAAGTGGTGTTAGTGGTAAAGAACCTGCCTGCCAATGCAGGAGACATAAGAGAGGTGGGCTTGATCCCTGGGTAGGGGAGATTCCGTAGAAGAGGGCACGGCAAACCAATACCAATTGAGTGTGGTATGTGGGGCAAACCACAGGCATTGTTGGACTCATCTTCAAGCCAAATGGCATTGAGACTATCTCAAATATTCCTCATAACCAATATATTCAAGCCAAAACAACTCTGCTCTGTGTCACGACACCTATCAGTAAATCAAGTACCTTAAATGAGAGATTCTTCTCCTAATTTGATGGCTTATTGATTCCAGATTGCAAATTTAAACTATGTTACTATCAGCATGTGATCATATAATCCATATAGATTCCACCTGTTGAAAATCTTATTTTAACAATACTTTCAATTTTATCTGCATATATGCAGTCTTGGGAATAAAATTGTAGCTTCAAAATGGTAGGAGACTAAGGAAAGTTTGTGGAGAAGGTAAGGAGAAGACATAGAGAAGACACTGTTGTGTCAATAGCTCATCGTGTCTGATGTTTTGCAACCCCATGGACTGCAGCCTGCTGGGCTCCTCTGTCTATGAAATTCTCCAGGCGAGGATACCGGAGTGGGTAGCCATTTTTCTCCAGGGGATCTTCCCAATCCAGGGATTAAACATGGGCCTCCTGCACTTCAGGCAGATTCTTTACTATCTGAGCCACCAGGGAAGCCAATGGTAGGGTTTAATTCTAAAATCCTTGAGTACTTAATATGTCCTATTAAAGTTGTGAAGCAATATTATTCACTTTAATTTATACTTACATATATCTGCATCTATCATTTTGTAAATGATCAAATGTCATGGTAGAGTCCCTGACATTTAAATCCATTAACCACTGTTACCTATTAAATGTTGCTATTAAAATAATAATATCTTTTATGACTACTTTAATCAAATGCTCCTCCCCATCCAAGAAAAAATAAAAGCAGTTAATTATAGCCTTTTTTTTTTTTTTTTTTTTTTTTGAGTGAGGCAATTTAGTCATACCAATTTCAGGTGATGTTCTAAGAACTTTGATAGCCTAGAGGAAGAATGATCATTAGGCTATTTAAATTAGTTTTTTCCTGGAAACTTATTTTAATTTATCACTTGATTGGTTCTGCATTGTAATATAGTTGATGTTACTTTTATTTCTCTATGGGAAATTTGAAAATGATATAGTAAAGATGTTTTGTAAGTCTAATATCTTCACCCAGCAAATGGTGAAAAAAAGTAATAATATTCTGTCTATTTTACAAAAATGACCCTACCAAACACACACATGGAAAGGACACTCAGAAGCATATGTTTATGTTCTGATTAGATGAATGTGTTTGATCAGATCTTTAGTATGAAAGCATTCTGTTTCACTAAAAAGCAATTTTTGACTCATCAGATATACTCAAGATAGAAGTATTGAAAAGATTTTGAAATCTTATGGCTTCATCTTGTGATTTCTAGAGGAGAACTGGCTGAAATTAAGGGTGTGTTCAAATCATGCATTCTCTGTCCCTTTCTAAAGTTTTGAGAATATATGTAAAACTGTTTTGACTCAGAAATACCATTAGAAAAGTAAAAATCTACTGATAGATTTCACATGGATGGGTGGATCATGACACCTCCCCATGTGCCTTCTCTTAAAGAAGGCACATTTTACATTTTAACTGTGATGTAAAACTATTTACACTTTTCTTGTGCCTCCCAATGAGGTGGAGAATCACACTAACTTGAATTAAGATGGCAGTGATACTAGGGCTATACAAGAGAACTCAGTGCGACTGGTTACAAAGAGAATAATGATCAGATATCTTGATGAAGGAACAGACCTGTGTCTAATACACTGGTATACATATGTTGTTTAGTCTATTTTACAGTTACTTAGACTATAACTCAAATATTTATACAGAATCTAATTTGTTACTGATAAGAAAAATTGCAGAATTGGATTCCAAGAAATAACTTAGTTTGTAAAAATTGAATGTAAGTGAGAATTAGGCTCATTGGCGTAAGTAGAAAAGCATAATGCCATTTTGGTCTGACTTGGTTTTTCGGAAGTTTTAATTGGCTGGGTTAATATCAACATCCTGGGGTTGAAATATACATTATGGTTCCAATATAGAAAAAGAACTGAATATCTGATGAAGGTAATTAATTTGAATCAAGAGAAGAAAGTTAAATACATGAGTCAAAAGGAGTGTGATGTTTATGAATATTTAAAAAATCAGTGAAACTAACTGGAACCAAGAGCAAATAAGACTGAGTCTTAGCAATATAATCTTTTTTAACATACAGGAAGGTTGGAGGAGGTTAAATGAACATATAATTTGCGGCAGGCAATGTAGGTGTCTCCTTTCTTTCAAGTCCTCAGTTGGATTAGAGGAGCCCAAACAGGCCAACAAAACAAGCTTCCTAAATTACTCTGAGACTTTATCTCATGGTTGAGCAAAAACAAACTAATTAGATCAGTCATAAAGTTAACCAATGGCATGAAGCTGGGGTGGGTCACACCCACACTGAGGGCATATAAAAGGCCCTCCGCAGAGAGAAATGTCCACACTCAAGTGACATTTCTACTCTCCTTCTCTACCCGAGAACAACCTCAACCACCAACACCATGTGTGGCTACTACGGAAACTACTATGGCGGCCTCGGCTGTGGAAGCTACGGCTATGGAGGCCTGGGCTGTGGCTACGGCTCCTGCTACGGCTCTGGCTTCCGCAGGCTGGGCTGTGGCTATGGCTCCTGCTACGGCTCTGGCTTCCGCAGGCTGGGCTGTGGCTATGGCTGTGGCTATGGCTATGGCTCCCGCTCTCTCTGTGGCTGTGGCTATGGATGTGGCTATGGCTCTGGCTTTGGCTGCTACTATTGAGGATGCCACGGAAGACTCTCATCCTCTACACCTGGACACCAGGATTCACCAATTCTGAACACCGCGTATACAGAACCTTGCTGAAGACGTGCCTTTTAATGCCCTCTACATCTGATACACCCATGCTTCCCTTTCTGTATTTAATTCTTAAGAAGAGGAATTGAAATTCATCCTGAGAATTCCCATATGATCCCTTATTATAATAGTGGTCACAGATTCTGCCTTTATATTTTCATGCTGAAGCCATTTCTCTCTTTTCCTAATAAACTTGTTTAATCTGGAAAAATAAACCTTGGTTTCTTTTCATTTAAAGTGTGATATTCATAGTTTTGGTTTTTCCCTGATTGAATTAAAAAGATATATTTCTTGTTTAGGAATATCTTTTTTTTTTTTTTTATCTACTTCTACTTCAGTTGCTCTACCAAATCCTTCAATTCTGACATCAATGTCAACTTTATAGATGTCAGTTTTCTGTTCTAGTTAAGCAATCATTGTATATATTATATCAGGTTATTGCAATAAAGTAATATTTGCCAGTTTAGCTAAGCATTGCCTGGAAATACTATATATTCCAAGTACTTTTATACCAAACTTTAATCTCTGTGAAGTTTTTTTGGATGATGTGATCATCAATGCATAATTACTGCTTCTAATCTTTGATTCTAGCACATTTCCTCAAGAAGTGTTTCTTATGCTTGTTCAGTTCAAGAAGTAAACAAAGTCAAATCTACCCTGGCCTGCTTCCTCCTAACTTTAACAAACCTTGCTGTATTTTAAAATTGTATTTTTTTGAAAAAGACACCATTTCAGAAACTCATGACACATTTTTGTTTGGAGCTATTTCATACCATTTCTATGTTCTATTTTTTTTTTTAATTTTATTTAATTTTTAAACTTTACATAATTGTATTAGTTTTGCCAAATATCAAAATGAATCCACCACAGGTATACATGTGTTCCCCATCCTGAACCCTCCTCCCTCCTCCCTCCCCATACCATCCCTCTGGGTCATCCCAGTGCACTAGCCCCAAGCATCCAGTATCGTGCATCGAACCTGGACTGGCATCTCGTTTCATACATGATATTTTACATGTTTCAATGCCATTCTCTCAAATCTTCCCACCCTCTCCCTCTCCCACAGAGTCCATAAGACTGTTCTATACAACACTGTCTCTTTTGCTGTCTCATACACACGGTTATTGTTACCATCTTTCTAAATTCCATATATATGCGTTAGTATACTGTATTGGTGTTTTTCCTTCTGGCTTACTTCACTCTGTATAATAGGCTCCAGTTTCATCCACCTCATTAGAACTGATTCAAATGTATTCTTTTTAATGGCTGAGTAATACTCCATTGTGTATTTGTCCTGAGTTATTTCTTTTCTTGGTTTTTGCGTGGCTTCACAGTTTTAATTGTAATTATTTGCCTTTCCAGTAATTTTTGTGATTCATATGTTTGGGAACTTTTCAATTATCTTTTGCTTGTTTTGTGTGTGTGTGTGTGTGTGTGTGTGTGTGTGTGTGTGTTTATTTTTAACCTTTACAAAATTGTATTAGTTTTGCCAAACATCAAAATGAATCACCACAGGTATACATCTGGTCCCCATCCTGAACCCTCCTCCCTCCCCATTCCATTCCTCTGGGTCGTCCCAGTGCCCTAGCCCCAAGCATCCAGTATCATGCATTGAACCTGGACTGGCAACTCGTTTCATACATGATATTTTACATGTTTCAATGCCATTCTCCCAAATCTTCCCACCCACTCCCGCTCCCACAGAGTCCATAAGACTGTTCTATACATCAGTGTCTCTTTTGCTGTCTCGTACACAGGGTTATTGTTACCATCTTTCTAAATTCCATATATATGCGTTAGTATACTGTATTGGTGTTTTTCTTTCTGGCTTACTTCACTCTGTATAATAGGCTCCAGTTTCATCCACCTCATTAGAACTGATTCAAATGTATTCTTTTTAATGGCTGAGTAATACTCCATTGTGTATATGTACCACTGCTTTCTTATCCATTCATCTGCTGATGGACATCTAGGTTGCTTCCATGTCCTGGCTATTATAAAACAGTGCTGCGATGAACATTGGGTACACGTGTCTCTTTCCCTTCTGGTTTCCTCAGTGTGTATGCCCAGCACTGGGATTGCTGGGTCATAAGGCAGTTCTATTTCCAGTTTTTTAAGGATTCTCCACACTGTTCTCCATAGTGGCTGTACTAGTTTGCATTCCCACCAACAGTGTAAGAGGGTTCCCTTTTCTGCACACGATTTCCAGCATTTATTGCTTGTAGACTTTTGGATCACAGCCATTCTGACTGGTGTGAAACGGTACCTCATAGTGGTTTTGATTTGCATTTCTCTGATAATGAGTGATGTTGAGCATCTTTTCATATGTTTGTTAGCCATCTGTATGTCTTCTTTGGAGAAATGTCTATTTAGTTCTTTGGCCCATTTTTTGATTGGGTCATTTATTTTTCTGGAGTTGAGCTGTAGGAGTTGCTTGTATATTTTTGAGATTAGTTGTTTGTCGGTTGCTTCATTTGCTATTATTTTCTCCCATTCTGAAGGCTGTCTTTTCACCTTGCTAATAGTTTCCTTTGGTGTGCAAAAGCTTTTAAAGTTAATTAGGTCCCATTTGTTTATTTTTGTTTTTATTTCCAATATTCTGGGAGGTGGGTCATAGAGGATCCTGCTGTGATGTATGTCAGAGAGTGTTTTGCCTATGTTCTCCTCTAGGAGTTTTATAGTTTCTGGTCTTACGTTGAGATCTTTAATCCATGGAACAAAATAGAAAGCACAGAGATAAATCCACGCACATATGGACACCTTATCTTTGACAAAGGAGGCAAGAATATACAATGGATTAAAGACAATCTCTTTAACAAGTGGTGCTGGGAAATCTGGTCAACCACTTGTAAAAGAATGAAACTAGAACACTTTCTAACACCATATCTTTTGTTTTGAAATGAGATTTCTAAATCCTGGACATGAGTGAGGTCAACTACTGTATTTAGTTTAAGGTAAGGGATATGCCTCACTTCATGTTGACAGGTTCACAGTTTAAAATTGTTGACCTCCCAAGAATGGAATAATATATCTGGGAAGATAAAATCCCTCAACAGAGCATTTTTTTTTTCTCTTTAAGTATGCCTGTATGAGAATTTGCCTTTCTTATTTACTTTATTCTTTTTTTTAATTCTATAAATCTTTATTTCTGGATTTTTAAAATATAAATTTATTTATTTTAATTGGAGGTTAATTACTTTACAATATTGTATTGGTTTTGCCATACGTCAACATGAATCCACACAGATATACACGTGTTCCCCATCCTTAACCCCCTCCCACCTCCCTCTCTGTATCATCCCTCTGGGTCATCCCAGTGCACCAGCCCCAAGCATCCAGTATCATGCATCGAACCTGGACTGGCGATTTGTTTCATATATGATATTACACATGTTTCAATACCATTCTCCCAAATTATCCCATCCTTTCCCTCTCCCACAAGGTCCAAAAGACTGTTCTATACATCTGTGTCTCTTTTGCTGTCTTGCATACCAGGTTATTGTTACCATCTTTCTAAATTCCATATATATGCGTTAGTATACTGTATTGGTGTTTTTCTTTCTGGCTTACTTCACTCTGTATAATAGGCTTCAGTTTCATCCACCTCAATAGAACTGATTCAAATGTATTCTTTTTAATGGCTGAGTAATACTCCATTGTGTATATGTATCACAGCTTTCTTATCCATTCATGTGCCGATGGACATCTAGGTTGTTTCCATGTCCTGGCTATTATAAACAGTGCTGCGATGAACATTGGGGTACATGTGTCTCTTTCAATTCTGGTTTCCTTGGTGTGTATGTCCAGCAGTGGGATTGCTGGGTCATAAGGCAGTTCTATTTCCAGTTTTTTTTAAGGAATCTCCACAATGTTCTCCATAGTGGCTGTACTAGTTTGCATTCCCACCAACAGTGTAAGAGGGTTCCCTTTTCTGCACACGATTTCCAGCATTTATTGCTTGTAGACTTTTGGATCACAGCCATTCTGACTGGCGTGAAATGGTACCTCATTGTGGTTTTGATTTGCATTTCTCTGATAATGAGTGATGTTGAGCATCTTTTCATGTGTTTGTTACCCATCTGTATGTCTTCTTTGGAGAAATGTCTATTTAGTTCTTTGGCCCATTTTTTGATTGGGTCGTTTATTTTTCTGAAATTAAGCTGCAGGAGTTGCTTGTATATTTTTGAGGTTAGTTGTTTGTCAGTTGCTTCATTTGTTATTATTTTCTCCCATTCTGAAGGCTGTCTTTTCACCTTGTTTATAGTTTCCTTTGTTGTGCAGAAGCTTTTAAGTTTAATTAGGTCCCATTTGTTTATTTTTGCTTTTATTTCCAATATTTTGGGAGGTGGCATACCTCAAGAAACAAGAAAAAAGTCAAATAAGTAGCCTAACTTTACACCTAAAGCAACTAGAAAAGGAAGAAATGAAGAACCCCAGGGTTAGTAGAAGGAAATAAGTCTTAAAAATTAGGGCAGAAATAAATGCAAAAGAAACAAAAGAGACCATAGCAAAAATCAACAAAGCCAAAAGCTGGTTCTTTGAGAGGATAAATAAAATTGACAAACCACTAGCCAGACTCATCAAGAAACAAAGGGAGAAAAATCAAATGCATAAAATTAGAAATGAAAATGGAGAGATTACAACAGACAATGCAGAAATACAAAGGATCATAAGAGACTACTATCAGCAATTATATGCCAATAAAATGGACAACATGGAAGAAATGGACAGATTCTTAGAAAAGTACAACTTTCCAAAACTGGATCAGGAAGAAATAGAAAATCTTAACAGACCCATCACAAACAATTGAAACTGTAGTCAGAAATCTTCCAGCAAACAAAAGCCCAGATCCAGACAGCTTCACAGCTGAATTCTAAGAAAAATTTAGAGAAGAGCTAACACCTATCCTACTCAAACTCTTCCAGAAATTTGCAGAGGGAGGTAAACTTCCAAACTCATTCTATGAGGCCACCATCATCCTAAACCAAAACCTGACATTGATGCCACACAAAAAAGAAAACTACAGGCCAATATCACTGATGAACATAGATGCAAAAATCTTTAACAAAATTCTATAAATCAGAATCCAACAACACATTTAAAAGATCATACATCATAACCAAGTGGGCTTTATCCCAGGGATGCAAGGATTCTTCAATATCTGCAAATCAATGTAAGACATCACATTAACAAATTGAAAAATAAAAGCCACATGATTATCTCAATAGATGCAGAGAAAGCCTTTGACAAAATTCAACATCCATTTATGATAAAAACTCTCCAGAAAGCAGGAATAGAAGGAACATACCTCAACATAATAAAAGCTATATATGACAAACCCACAGCAAACATTATACTAAATGGTGAAAAATTGAAAGTATTTCCCCTAAAGTCAGGAACAAGAAGAGGGTGCCCACTTTCACCACTACTATTCAACATAGTTTTGGAAGTTTTGGCCACAGTAATCAGAGCAGAAAAAGAAATAAAAGGAATAAAAATTGGAAAAGAAGAAATAAAACTCTCACTGCTTGCAGATGACATGATCCTCTACATAGAAAACCCTAAAGTCTCCACCAGAAAATTACTAGAGCTAATCAATGACTATAGTAAAGTTGCAGAATATAAAATCAACACACAGAAATCCCTTGCATTCCTATACACTAATAATGAGAAAATAGAAAGAGAAATTAAGGAAACAATTCCATTCACCATTTCAACGAAAAGAATTAAATACTTAGGAATATATCTACCTAAAGAAACTAAAGACCTTATATATGCTGCTGCTGCTGCTAAGTTGATTCAGTCATGTCCGACTCTGTGTGACCCCATAGACGGCAGCCCACCAGGCTCCCCAGTCCCTGGGATTCTCCAGGCAAGAACACTGGAGTGGGTTGCCATTTCCTTCTCCAATGCATGAAAGTGAAAAAATAAAGTGAAGTCACTCAGTCGTGTCCGACTCCTAGCGACTCCATGGACTGCAGCCCACCAGGCCCCTCCATCCATGGGATTTTCCAGGCAAGAATACTGGAGTGGGTCCCTATATAGAAACCTTCTCCCTATATAGAAAACTATAGAACACTAATAGATGGAGAAATATACCATGTTCATGGATCGAATGAATCAATATAGTGAAAATGAGTGTACTACTCAAAGCAATCTATAGATTCAATACGATCCTTATCAAGCTACCAACGGTATTTTTTACAGAGCTAGAACAAATAACTTCATAATTTGTATGCATATACAAAAAACTTCAAATAGCCAAAGCAATCTTGAGAAAGAAGAATGGAACTGGAGGAATCAACCTGCCTGACTTCAGGCTCTACTACAAAGCAACAGTCATCAAGACAATATGGTACTGGCACAAAGACAGAAATATAGATCAATGGAACAAAATAGAAAGCCCAGAGATAAATCCACGCACCTATGGACACTTTATCTTTGACAAAGGAGGCAAGAATATACAATGGAGAAAAGACAATCTCTTCAGCAAGTGGTGCTGGGAAAACTGGTCAACCACTTGTAAAAGAATGAAACTAGAACACTTTCTAACACCATACTTTATTCTTAAATTTTGGAATTTTTATTTAATATTAAGTAACAATTAGGTGATTTATACTCCTACATCTCAAGAGACAGTGGATTTTACAAATATTTAGCTTGGTTGGTAAAAGTATTCTACATGTAACTAAAATGATGGATGCATGCCATTATACATTTGTCAAAACCCATAGAATTATAACATAAAGAATGGACCCTGATTTAAACCATGAACTTCAAGTGATATTAATGTGTTCGTGTAGGTTTAGTTCATAACAAGAACACTACTATGGTGTCAGATATTGACAGAGGGGAAAGTGCTGTGTGCATGTAGAAGCTGAATTCATGGGGACTCTCTGTCCCATCTGCTAACTTTTGCTGCAAACTTAAAACTACTCTAAAAATATTGTTTATTAATTAAGAGGAATGCTATGACACATAATGCACTCATTGTCTGACCAGAAAAGCAAATGTCAGTTCCTCCTAAGAGATGAATAATTTCTGAAAACAAATTCTAAGAGAACTGTTTCATAACTGTTTATGTTGGGAACATTGGGTTATATGGCAGACAGTATCTCCCACAATCATTTTAACCAATTACTAAACTATCTGCTGAATGATTACTTTGTTAATTATTATTTAGTCATATCCCCTTCTGTTCCATGAATTTATGCAATATGTAAGACTTACCTCTCAAAGTCAAATGGCTTTCACATTATTTTAACAAGTGGTCATTAAAACATAATCCTCAAATGTATGATAACCAGTTGATGGAATCTAGGGATGATAATTTGAAGCAACTGACATTTTATGTAGGGAAAAATTTAAATTATCTGATACCATTATGATTTCCTAAGTTATTATCTACCAGACTTCAATATTAACCAAAAAGAGGGGTTTAGTTTATAGATATACACTTATCAGTAAAAATAAAGAGAAAATACATTTTAAAATGCATGGTAAATGAATAAATAATTGCATTTGACCTTATTATTTTGGGAAAACATTGCTGTATTATATTAAAATTCTATTTTTTAATTAATTTAAATTACTTACCAAAGCAGATAAGTTGAATGAATTACAAAAATATTGTGTTCTGAATTCCAGAAGAAGATTAGCTCAAATGCACGTGGTTTCCTGTCCTGAAATCTCTTTATTGCTGCATAATCAATTCCTTTATGCTTGTAAATCATATGAAGAAATTTGTAATAATCATCTTGGAACACAGATTAGGAAAGAAATGTCAACACCTTGGTCATTGATTACAGATGTGTCCATGCTGCTGCTACTGTTGCTAAGTCACTTCAGTCATGTCCGATTCTGTGCGACCCCATAGACGGCAGCCCACCAGGCCCCCCCATCCTTGGGATCCTCCAGGCAAAAACACTGGAGTGGGTTGCCATTTCCTTCTCCAATGCATGAAAGTGAAAAGTCAAAGTGAAGTCGCTCAGTCGTGTCTGACTCTTTGCGACCCCATGGTCTGCAGCCCACCAGGCTCCTCTGCCCATGGGATTTTCCAGGCAAGAGTACTGGAGTGGGTTGCCATTGCCTTCTCCAAGATGTGTTCATAATCACACATTATTCCTGCATCCTCCCAAAGACATCATATCCTATTGTTTTTGGACAATAGCAAGATTTTCTTGGCTTTGCTATGCCTCCTAGTAGTCTGAATTATCATAATGAAAAAAATTACATAAAATGATATTTCAATGATTATTTAAGAGAGTTCCATGGACTTGATAAAAATATATTATCTATTTAACATTGTGTGTCTTTACAAATGAACTTTTATCAATGTCTAAGACATTGATAAAATCAAATATCTGAAGAAAAAAAAATCAGTTAGTCAGAGTATTAGCTGATTATTGTGTATCTCCAAATTTGACCAAATCTTTCTGTTGACTAGAAAGAGATTACCAAAAAAAAAAGAAAAAAAGAAAAAATCTTACCTTGTGAAATTGGCAGCAGTTCATAAATGTCTTAAAAGTTTAAAAAATGGTATATATTGAAAATGACAATTGAAAGAAGTTTCAATAAAATGGGATCCATTACCATATTACCATTCTTTTGGGTAGGGTCTGAACAGAAATTTGAATTCATAGGAAAAACCATTTTTAGTGATATGAAAAAGAATTAGGCATATAAAAAAATAATTTGTTAATGTAAAAATCCAAAAGATACTGTTGGCTCAACCTTTTTATAGAAAAATTTAATAAGCTGGCTCTTTGTTAATTGCATTACAGAGATGACTGACAGTTGGGATTTTCTATGCTGTATTCTTTCATAGAAGAAACAACTAAAGTCCTAAAGAGGAAAAATTGTTTTGAAGCAAAATAGAAGCAAAACTCATTGGTTAAAAATGAATACTTTTGGTTATAGAAAGATAAGGAGAAGAATATAGATTTTATTTTGTGCCAAGAGAGAGTCAAAATTGGCCTCCTACAAATGCTACTACTTGAAATGATGCATGTTTATTGAAGTTAAGAAAAAGACGTAGTGTAATGAAGGAATTTATATGTACAGCCATCTCCTCTATTATTGGCACTGAATTGTTTCAGAAGAGTCCCAGTAGCTGAATAAAACAAGCTTCCTTAATACCTCTGAGGCTTTATCTTATGGTTGAGAAACATGAGACTAGTTAGATTAGTCATAAAGTAAGCCAGTGGCATGATACGTGTGGTGGTTCCCATCCACCTTAATGGCATATAAAAGGCCTTCTGCAGGGGCGTTGTTTACAATAAAAGGACACTTCCACATCCTTCTCTACTGCAGGGCAATCTTAACAACCAACACCATGTGTGTCTCCTACAGAAACTGCTACAGGGGCCATGGCAGTGGAATTTGTTGCTTTGGTGGCCTAATCTGTGGCTATGGCTCCCACTCTCTCTGTGGCTATGGCTCCCACTCTCTCTGTGGATATGGCTATTGATGTCCCAGCTACTCTTATTGAGGACACCTTTTAACTTAGATGCATATAACATCATGATTCACCAGATATGAATCCCACATTCTGTGTCACTACACTGTGCTGTGCTGTGCTCAGTCATGTCCAACTCTTTGCAACCCCATGGACTGTAGCCCACCAAGCTCCTCTGTCCACAGGATTTTCCAGGCAAGAATACTGGAGTGGGTTGCCATTTCCTTCTCCAGGGGATCTTCCTGACCCAGGAAGCCAACCCACATCTCTTGCATCTCCTGCCTTGGTAGGTGGATTCTGTACCACTGAGCCACCTACTCATAAATCAATTCATATTTTGCAAGAATACAAACAAAAAGGAGCCTTAAATGCATTGGAATGGTGGGTTTTTGAGAGGAAGCAAATGAAAAATGGATATGGAAATAAAAGAGGACAATTTTTTAAAATTATTATTTTAAATAATTATTAAATTAAATTATGTAAATTAGTATTTTAAATTATTATTATTTAAATAATAATTGTTTAACTGTTTTAAATTATTATTGAAAAACACAAGATAAGACATTGATCAGTGAATATCGTATACCAAGAACTGTGTTATTAATTCAATCTTCTATAAACAAAAAAGTGAAAGTGAAATTCATTGAGTCATGTCCAACTGTTTGCGATCCCATGAACTATATAGTCCATGGAATTCTCCAGGACAGAATACTGGACTCAGTAGTCTTTCCTTCTCCAGGGGATCTCCCCAGCCCAGGAACTGAACCCAGGTGTCCTGCATTGCAGGCAGATTCTTTACCAGCTGAGCCACTGTACCTGAAGCCCTCATATAAATGACAAGAGTAATGATGGGATGAAGAGAGGAGATGGCATTGCTGGAGTTCAGGGGTCCAAGGTTTCCCTCTAGAAGCTGGAAGCAAAAGTGGGCCTGAAAGTAGGAGCTGGAGGCAGAGAGAGTGAAGAAACATCCTGGCTTCCTCCTGTCCTCCAATTTCTCACCTCAGATGGGCCACATCCACTCAGAAGGCAGTGAATATGGGAGCTTGACAACAAAAGCCCACAAGGATCAACTCCCCATGGCATAGGCAGAGCTTAGGAAGGGCTACAATTGGTTCTGAGATCAAATAGGTCAAGGATTAATTTGTAAGCAAGAACACATTCAGGCTCTAATACTAAATGCCCACTGTAGGTTGAGATAAACCTTCTGTCATAGACTCCTGATGTGATTTGCCGATTACCTGCAATCTGGTTACTATCATCTGGATCTAAAACCCACAGTCATTTATTCCCATGCTTTGCCTCATGAAAAGTGAGAGAGTGTGATATCCACCTATTTCATGTGGATACACATTTCAGTGTGAATTGCTTATTTCCCTTTACCAGAGTGAAACACTCTTTGGGCTACATTGATCATTTTCATGTATTCTGCTTTAAACTGTTTTCAATAAATCTGGTTATTTTGAAATAAAAATCTTGGTTTTCTTTCCACTTATTACATATAATAGAATTTTAAAAAAAATTTTGCAATTATTAACTATCTTGATTCAAAAAAATGTTATGTTACCTGTTTATGACATACAGTCTCTTGATATTTCAACCTCAGCTGCTCTGCCGGTTCTAGGTTTGTGATTTTTGAAAATTATTTTAATGCTGCAAATTTCCTCCTTTGTTAAAGAGAGGATCATGTTTTTCTGCTGGGAATTTTCAGACTAAATGAGATAATGTCAATCTGTTTAATTGTTGCTTCAGTTCAGTTCAGGTCAGTTCAGTCGCTCAGTCATGTCCAACTCTTTGCAACCCCATGAATCACAGCATGCCAGGCCTCCCTGTCCATCACCAACTCTCAGAGTTCAGTCAAACTCAAGACTGTTGAGTCAGTGATGCCATCCAGCCATCTCATCCTCTGTCATCCCCTTCTCCTCCTGCCCCCAATCCCTCCCAGTATCAGATCAGATTAGATTAGTCACTCAATCGAGTCCGACTCTTTGCGACTCCACGAATTGCAGCACGTCAGGCCTCCCTGTCCATCACCAACTCCCGGAGTTCACTCAGACTCATGTCCATCGAGTCAGTGATGCCATCCAGCCATCTCATCCTCCATTGTCCCTTTCTCCTCCTGCCCCCAATCCCTCCCAGCATCAGAGTCTTTTCCAATGAGTCAACTCTTCGCATGAGCTGGCCAAAGTACTGGAGTTTCAGCTTTAGCATCAGTCCTTCCAAAGAAATCTCAGGGCTGATCTCCTTCAGAATGGACTGGTTGGATCTCCTTGCAGTCCAAGGGACTCTCAAGAGTCTTCTCCAACATCACAGTTCAAAAGCATCAATTCTTCGGCGCTCAGCCTTCTTCACAGTCCAACTCTCACATTCATACATGACCACAGGAAAAACCATAGCCTTGACTAGACGAACCTTTGTTGGCAAAGTAATGTCTCTGCTTTTGAATATGCTATCTAGGTTGGTCATAATTTTCCTTCCAAGGAGTAAGCGTCTTTTAATTTCATGGCTGCAGTCACCATATGTAGTCATTTTGGAGCCCAGAAAAATAAAGTCTGACACTGTTTCCACTGTTTCCCCATCTATTTCCCATGAAGTGATGGGACCGGATGCCATGATCTTCGTTTTCTGAATGTTGAGCTTTAAGCCAACTTTTTCACTCTCCACTTTCACTTTCATCAAGAGGCTCTTGAGTTCCTCTTCACTTTCTGCCATAAGGGTGATGTCATCTGCATATCTGAGGTTATTGATATTTCTCCTGGCAATCTTGATTCCAGCTTGTGTTTCTTCCAGTCCAGCGTTTCTCATGATATACTCTGCATATAAGTTACATAAACAGGGTGACAATATACAGCCTTGACATACTCCTTTTCCTATTTGGAACCAGTCTGTTGTTCCATGTCCAGTTCTAACTGTTGCTTCCTGACCTGCATACATATTTCTCAAGAGGCAGGTCAGGTGGTCTGGTATTCCCATCTCTTTCAGAATTTTCCACAGTTTATTGTGATCCACACAGTCAAAGGCTTTGGCATAGTCAATAAAGCAGAAATAGATGTTTTTCTGGAACGCTCTTGCTTTTTCGATGATCCAGTGGATGTTGGCAATTTGATCTCTGGTTCCTCTGCCTTTTCTAAAACCAGCTTGAACATCAGGAGGTTCACGGTTCACATATTGCTGAAGCCTGGCTTGGAGAATTTTGAGCATTACTTTACTAGCGTGTGAGATGAATGCAATTGTGTGGTAGTTTGAGCATTCTTTGGCATTGCCTTTCTTTGAGATTGGAATGAAAACTGACCTTTTCCAGTCCTATGGCCACTGCTCAGTTTTCCAAATTTGCTGGCATATTGAGTGCAGCACCTTCACAGCATCATCTTTCAGGATTTGAAATAGCTCAACTGGAATTCCATCACCTCCACTAGCTTTGTTTGTAGTGATGCTTTCTAAGGCCCACTTGGCTTCACACTCCAGGATGTCTGGTTCTAGGTGAGTGATCACACCATCATGATTATCTGGGTTGTGAAGATCTTTTTTGTACAGTTCTATCAGGGTCTTTTCAAATGAGTCAACTCTTCGCATGAGGTGGCCAAAGTATTGGAGTTTCAGCATCAATCCTTCCAATGAATACCCATGAATGATCTCCTTTAGGATGGACTGGTTGGATCTCCTTGCAGTCCAAGGGACTCTCAAGAGTTCCTTGAGTCTCAAGACTCTCAAGAGTCTTCTTCAACACCACAGTTCAAAAGCATCAATTTTTCGGTGCTCAGCTTTCTTCACAGTCCAACTCTCACATCCATACATGACCACTGGAAAAACCATAGCCTTGACTAGATGGACCTTTGTTGGCAAAGTAATATCTCAGCTTTCCAATATGCTATCTAGGTTGGTCATAAACTTTCCTTCCAAGGAGTAAGCGTCTTTTAATTTCATGGCTTAGCATATAGTAAATATTCTGCATATTTTAGCTTGGCAAACCATCAACTACAAAGTTTCACATCTTCCCAAATTTTCTTTCTATGCTTTATTTTTCAATTACACAGCAGAAATTTGCTCATTTGGTTCTGTAATTCACTCTTGAATTTTGAAAAATGCATGGATTTGTGGTACAACCACCGCAACCACAAACGGATAAAACAGTGCCATCACTCTCCCCATAAAATCCCTCATGCTTTTTAAAAATTCCTTTGCAGTCAATCCTTTCCCACACTTCTAAACCCTGTAAGTAACTGCTGGTTCTAAATTCCTATACTTTAATCTTTTCCAGAAGATCACAGAGTTTTGGGGGTCCCCAAGGCCACTTGCATTATGGAGATTTGCTAGAAGGGCTCATGAGATTAAGCATATAATTGTGCCCATGGGCAAGATTTATTATAGCAAAGTAGTAAGGGTACACAGCTGGATCACATAGGAAAGAGATCCAGGAATATTCAGAAGGTATTTGAGTGCTTAACCTGTGTGTTAATTTGTGTGCTCTTCTTATCCATGAGGATCCATACAGAAATTAGCCTTATCCTAACAAGAGAAATAAACCATTCTATATATGACATTTTTGCCCAAGATTTTAACTGGGCATATATCAAAAGTTCAGTTCACTATCTCAGTTATATCCGACTCGTTGTGACCCCATGGACTGCAGCACAACAGGCCTCCCTGTCCATTCTCAACTCCTGGAGTTTACTCAAACTCATGTCCGTTGAGTTGGTGATGCCATCCAACCATCTCATCCTCTGTTGTCCCCTTCTCCTCCTGCCTTCAATCTTCCCCAGCATCTTTTCAAATGAGTCAGCTCTTTGCATCAGGTGGCCAAAGTATTGCAGTTTCAGCTTTAGCATCTGTCCTTCCAATGAATATTCAGGACTGATTTTCTATACGATGGACTGATTGGATTTCCTTGCTGTCCAAGGGACTCTCGAGACTCTTCTCTAATACCACAGTTCAAAAGCATCAATTCTTGAGCACTCAGCTGTCTTTATAATCCAACTCTCACATCCATACATGAATACTGGAAAAACCATAGCTTTGACTAGATGGACCTTTGTTGGCAAAGTAAAGTCTCTGAGTTTTTATAATGCTGTCTAGGTTGGTCATACCATTATTCCCTGGTGGCTCAGAGGGTAAAGCGTCTGCCTGCAATGCAGGAAACCTGGGTTTGATTCCTGGGTTGGAAGATCTCCTGGAGAAGGAAATAGCAACCCACTCCAGTATTCTTGCCTGGAAAATCCCATGGATGGAGAAGCCTGGTAGGCTACAGTCCATGGGGTCGCAAAGAGTCAGACACGACTGAGCGACTTCTTTCTTCCAAGGACCAAGCATCTTTTAATTTCACAGCTGTGGTAACCATCTGCAGAGATTTTGGAGCCCCCCAAATTAAAATCTGTCACTGTTTCCCCATGGATTTGCCATGGAGTGATGGGGCCAGATGCCATGATCTTAGTTTTCTGAATGTTGAGTTTTAAGCCAACTTTTTCACTCTCCTCTTTCCCTTTCATCAAGAAGCTCTTTAGTTCTTCTTAATTTTCTGCCATAAGGGTGGTGTCATCTGCGTATCTAAGGTTATTAATATTTTTCATGGAAATCTTGGTTCTAGCTTGTGCTTCATCCAGTCCAGCATTTTTCATGATGTACTCTGCATATAAGTTAAATAAGCTGGGTGACAATATACAGTCTTGACATACCTCTTTCCCGATTTGGAATCAGTCTGTTGTTTCATGCCCTGTTCTAACTATTGCTTCTTGACCTGCATACAGATTTCTGAGGAGGCAGGTCAGGTGGTCTGGTATTCCCATCTCTTTCAGAATTTTCCAGTTTGTTGTGATGCACACAGTCAAAAAAAGCAGAAGTAGATGTTTTTCTGGAACTCTCTTGCTTATTTGATGATCCAAAGAATGTTGGCAATTTGATATCTGGTTCCTCTGCCTTTTCTAAATCCAGCTTGAACATCTGGAATTTCATGGTTCGGGTAGTGTTCAGAAGCCTGGCTTGGAGAATTTTAGCATTTACAGGTGTGTGAGATGAGTGCAATTGTGCAGTAGTTTGAGCATTCTTTGGCATTGTCTTTCTTTGGGATTGGAATGAAAACTGACCTTTTCCAGTCCTGTGGCCACTGTTGAGTTTTCCAAATTTGTTAGCATATTGAGTGCAGCACCTTCACAGGATCATCTTTAGGATATGAAATAGCTCAACTGGAATTCCATCACCTCCACTAGCTTTGTTCATGGTGATGTTTCCTAAGGCCCACTTGACTTCACATTCCAAGATGTCTGGCTCTAGGTGAGTGATCACACCATCATGATTATCTGGGTCTTGAAGATCTTCTTTGTACAGTTCTTCTGTGTATTCTTGCCACCTCTTCTTCTTTTGCCAGGTCCATACCTAACACATACCATATTGTGCCCATTTTTGCATGAAATGTTCCCTTGGTAGCTCTAATTTTCTTGAAGAGATCTCTAGTCTCTTCCATTCTATTGTTTCCCTCTATTTCTTTGCATTGATCACTGAGGAAGGCTTTCTTATCTCTCCTTGCTATTCTTTGGGACTCTGTATTCAGATGAGTTTATCTTTCCTTTTCTCCTTTGCCTTTTGCCTCTCTTCTTTTCATAGCTATTTGTAAGGCCTTCTCAGACAACCATTTTGCCTTTTTGCATTTCTTTTTCTTGGGGATAGTCTTGATAACTGCCTCCTGTATAATGTCAAAGAGGTGCCTGCAAAATTCCAGACTCCTAGAAGGGAAAGACAAGTTCAGCAAATGACTGTATTATTTGTACGAGCAGCATAGATGCAGTGAGCCACCTTATCAGTTAGGGATTGATGAGAACTCTGCTGAAATCTAATTCTCAGATTTAGTATCAGGGTAACACTGATTTTATAGAGTGAGTGAAGACCTGTTCACTCCTTTTTTTTTTTTTTTTTAATTCTCTCTTCTTTTTTCTGGAGAGAGTCCAAAAGGTTGGTATTATTTCTTCCTTATACGTTTGATGGGTTTACAGATGAAATTACTTAAACCAGGAGTTTTCTTTATTAGAATGATTTTAACAAGAAAACATATTTTTCCATTAGGTATGTGGCCATTTAGATAATCTATTTCCTTTTGAGCTAGCTTTGGAATGTTCTGTCTTTTAAGGAATAGATCCATTTTATCTAAGTTATTAAATGTATGAGCATGATATTGTTTTTTGTTTGTTTGTTTGTTTCTTATCTTGGTTACTGTAAAGTCTTTAGTGATACTCCTTCAGAGCATTTAGTTCTTACTGTTGCTAAAATGTCTTCTCTCTTTTTTTTTTTTTCTTTTTAAGACCTGCTAGAGGTTTATCAATTTAATTGAACTTTTCATGGAATCAGTTTTTAGTTTCATCTATTTTCTCTATTTCTTATTTCAAAATATATTGATCCAGTTATCATCTGTATTATTTCCTTCCTTTCTTTATTGGTGCTTCTTTAGTAATTGTTTTAGAGGAAGCCTAAATTGCTAGTTTAGAGCTTTCTTCTTTTTTCATTGTAAAATTGGTTGCTATAAATTTCTCTGTAAACACTACTTTATTTGCATTTAACAAATTTTGACACTATTTTCATTTTTGAGCGCTGAAGAATTGATGCTTTTGAACTGTGGTATTGGAGAAGACTCTTGAGAGTCCCTTGGACTGCAAGGAGATCCAACCAGTCCATTCTGAAGGAGATCAGCCCTGGGATTTCTTTGGAAGGTATGATGTTAAAGCTGAAACTCCAGTACTTGGGCCAGCTCATGCGAAGAGTTGACTCATTGGAAAAGACTCTGATGATGGGAGGAATTGGGGGCAGGAGGAGAAGGGGACGACGGAGGATGGAATGGCTGGATGGCATCACTGACTTGATGGACGTGAGTCTGAGTGAACTCCGAGAGTTAGTGATGGACAGGGAGTCCTGGCGTGCTGCGATTCATGGGGTTGCAAAGAGTCGGACACGACTGAGTGACTGATCTGATATTCATTTTTATTTAGTTAAAAATATTTTTAATATTCTCAGAAAATCTCCCTTAAACACACACAAAGACACACACACACACAAATTTGAAATGATTTCTTATACACAATATATGGCTGGATCTGGTTTTGTCAGTTTGATGATCTGTCTTTTGTTTGTATATTTACATATTTACATGTAATTTAATTGTTGACATGACTGGCATTAGTTCTATCATTTAATTAACTACATCTGGTTTCTAGTTCTCAGTTTCCATTTCTCTATCTTATTTTGTATTCTTTGAATATATTTAATATCAGATTTTAATTTATCTAGTGCCTTTTTGGCTTAAAGTGAAAGTTAATTGCTCAATTGTGTCCACTCTTTGCAAGCCCATATTCTAGGCTCCTCTGTCCATGGAATTCTCCAAGCAAGAACACTGGAGTGCATGGCCATTCCCTTATCCAGGGGATATTCCAACCCAGGGATTGAACCCAGGTCTCTTGAATTGCAGGCAGATTCTTTACTGTTTGGTATACCTTTGTAAGTTTTAGAGGTTAGTATGGTGAGAGTTGGACTGTGAGGAAAACTGAGCACTGAAAAATTGATGCTTTTGAACTGTGGTGCTGGAGAAGACTCTTGAGAGTCCCTTGGACTGCAAGGAGATCCAACTAGTCCATTCTAAAGGAGATCAGGCCAGGGTGTTCATTGGAAGGACTGATGCTAAAGCTGAAACTCCTATACTTTGTCTACCTCATGTGAAGTGGACATGAGGTGGACAATGAGTTGACTCATTGGAAAAGACCCTGATGCTGGGAGGGATTAGGGGCAGGAGGAGAAGGGGACGACAGAGGATGAGATGGCTGGATGGCATCACCGACTCGATGGACATGAGTTTGAGTGAACTCTGGGAGTTGGTGATGGACAGGGAGGCCTGGCGTGCTCCGATTCATGGGGTCGCAAAGAGTCGGACACGACTGAGCAACTGAACTGAACTGAACTGAACTGATAGGGATTATAGCTTATATAACTAATCTTTGACAGTATTCTCAGAGCTAATATTTTGCTACTTAAACTAAAAAGCATTAGTCTTAAAAGTTTGTAATTCCCTTTACCATTGTCTCTTCTTGTTACACTGATGTGTATTATATTGACCTACCTTCAAGCCTCTTCATTCATTATTACAAAAACAAAAGTTTTTGCTTTCAGCAATCATATATACTTTAAAGAATTTAAGAGGAGAAAAATAATTATTTTATTCACACAAATGTTTGCTGATTTTTATGTCTTCCCTTTATTTCTGAATTACCAAGTATGTTTGCTATTATTTTCCTTTAACCTGAAAATATTTCCTTTGTTTAGAAAATTTCTCCTGGACACAACTTCTCAGTTTTTCTTCATCTGAAAAAGTTATTATTTCACCTTCATTGCTGAAAGATATTATTGGGGACAGAATGTTGGATTCTTTTTTATAAGCACTTTTAGGCATGTTTTCCACTGTCTTCTGGACTTCATTATGTCAGATGAGAAATCCAACAGTAATTTGAACCATTATTCTCTATAAGTAATATGTGGTTTATCTTCAGTTTCTTTTAAGAATTTTCCCTTTTTATTTGTTAATAGAAGCTTGATTATGATGTATTTGGAGATAACTCCCTTTGAGTTTATTCTGACTGAGAGTTATAGCTTCTTTACTATAAATTTATGACTTTTTATCAAATCTGGGAAATTTTCAACCATTATTTTTCAAATATGATTTCTGCACTAAAATACTTTCTCCCTCCATTTGAGATTCCAATGCCATAAATGTTAGAATTTTTGGTACATTCCACACATTTCTGAGACTTCATTTATATTTAAAATTGTATTTACTTAGCTCTTCAAATTCAACAATTTCTATTCATTTATCATCAAGTTGTCTGACTCCTCTGACATCTCAATTCCGCAGTTACACTAATTCAATATTATTTTAAAATTCAGATATTGTGCTTTTTGTTTACAAAATTTCCATTTGTTACTTTCTACATTTCTGTTTCTCTGCTGATACAATTTTCTCCCATTTAGTTCAGGAGTGTTTATCTTTACCTAATGGATTATGCGGAGAAGGCAATGGCACCCCACTCCAGTACTCTTGCCTGGGAAATCCCATGGATGGAAGAGCCTGGTGGGCTACAATCCATGGGGTCACAAAGAGTTGGACACGACTGAGCAACTTCACTTTCACTTTTCACTTTCATGCATTGGAGAAGGAAATGGCAACCTACTCCAGTGTTCTTGCCTGGAGAATCCCAGGGATGGGGGAGCCTGGTGGGCTGCCATCTATGGGGTCGCACAGAGTAGGACACGACTGAGGTGACGTAGCAGTAGCAGTGGCAGTGGCAATGGATTATGGTGATAATAGTGGCTTAAATGTCCTAACTCAATAATTTTGGAGTTGGTTCCTATAATGGTTATAGAATGTTCTCAACAAAAACTTAAAAGCTTAACAACCACATGTTATGATTACATATTTTCTCTTGGTCTCTACTAGACACAACTTAGCTGAGTCCTCTATTAAGAATTTTTCAAGAAGTTGCAATCAATGCCAGCAGGATCTGTGGTATCATCTGAAGGATTGCCTGGGGAAGATTCATTTCTAATCCCACGTTTGTTACGATGGCTCAGTTACTTGCAGATTGTTGGGCTGAGGGTTGCCTGTTGTTCCTTGCTGGCTGCTGACTAGAGGCTGCTTTCAATTCCTTCTCAAATGGGTCATTTAATTGGGAGTTCACAATGTAACTGTTTGCATAATCAACACCTTCAAAGAATGAAGTATGCAAAAAAAAAAAAAAAAAAAGGTGGACATTATGACCTACACCATCTGGTTTAAAACTCAGCATTTAAAAAACTAAGATCATGACATCCAACCCATCACTTTATGGCTAGTAGATGGTAAAAAATTGGAAACAGTCACAGATTTTATTTTCTTGTCCTCCAAAATCACTGGAGACAGTGACTGCAGTCATGAAAGATGCTTGCTCCTTGGAAGAAAAGTGTGACAAATGCAGAGTGTATTAAAAAGCAGAGACATCACTTTGCCAACAAATGTCCTTAGTCAAACCTGTGGTTTTTCCAGTAGTCATGTACGAATGTGCAAGTTTTACCATAAAGAAGGCTGAGTGCCCAAGAATTAATGCTTTCAAACTGTGATGTTAGAGAAGACTCTTATACTGAAGCTGAAGTGCCAATAGTTTGGCCACCTGATACAAAGAGCTGATTTATTGGAAAAAACCCTGATGCTGGGAAAAACTGAGGGCAGGATGAGAAGAGGGTAATAGAGGATGAGATGGTTGGATGGCATCACCAACTCAATGGACATGAGTTTGAGAAAGCTCTGGGAGATAGTGAAAGACAAGGAAGCCTGGCTGGCTTCAGTCCATAGGGTCACAAAGAATTGGACATGACTTAGCCACTGAACAACAACAACCATGATCTACATGACCTAATCATGGGAGAACTTCTATTCTTTTTTCTGTGCTCTATTGGTTAGAAGCACATCATGAGTTTGTTATATTCAAGGGCAGAGGAAAATGCAAGGATGTGAATGCCAGTAGGTGATAAAAATTGGGGACTGTTTTAGTCTATACACCACAGCATCTCTCAGTGGTTGTTTCCTTTGAGAACTAATCACAATGGCCAGTACTTTGTATGTTAATATGATTTTGTATAGTATCCTGGATATTTGAATATTATGTTGACATTCTCTGAATTTTGTTATTTATGTTGTGGTTGTTTTCTTTTAGCAATAGATTAGTCCCAAAGATTTATACAATTTCTGTTCCAAATTTGTGATTGGACTTGTTATATATATAAAGACAAAGAAACATGAAGCCTGACAGTAGGATTATGTACTTTCAGCTATGATGCCTTCAAACTATGGTGCTGGAGAAAACTCTTGAGAGTCCCTTGGACAGCAAGGAGATCAAGCCAATCAATCTTAAGGGAAATCAACCCTGAATACCATTGGAAGGACTGATACTGAAGCTGAAACGCCAGTATTTTAGTCATCTGATGCAAACAACTGACTCGTTGGAAAAGTCCCTGTCTCTGGGAAAGATTGAGGGCAGAAAGAGAAGAGGGCTCAAAGGATGAGATGGCTGGATGGTATCACTGATGCAATGGACATGAACATGGGCAAATTTTGGGAGATGGTGAGGGACAGAGAGGCCTGTGTGCTGCAGTCCATAGAGTTGCAAAGAGTTGGACAAGACTGAATGAGTGAACAACAACAAGGTTGCAATATTTTCTATATGTGATGAACTCATAAAAATTAGTGTCAATAAACTTGTTGAAATATTGGCCTGAACCCATATCTGTGGCAGATTCTAAATCGTTTGAATAGGGCAATTGGGTAACCTGAACCATGTTACCTTCCTTTCCATTCCTAAGTACAATTTTCCTTTCCTCATCTAAATGGTCGATAAAATCTTTGATTTGAGCAGCTAAGTGATGACTGGGACTCCATTTGGGTTCCACTGGAGAGAATTAGTATAGGATTTCTTGCATTGTGGGTTGGCAAGCACCTGAAATACATCATCTTATATATGCTGTGCTGTGCTGTGCTTAGTCACTCAGTCCTGTCTGACTCTTTGTGACCCCATGGACTGTAGCCCGCCTGGTTCTGCTGTCCATGGGAATTCTCCAGGCAAAAGTACTGGAGTGGGTTGTCATGCCGTCTTCCCAACCTAGTGATAGAAACCAGGTCTCCCGCATTGCAGGTGGATTCTTCTGTCTGAGCCACCAGGAAAGCCCAAGAATACTGGAATGGGTAGCCTAATCCTTCTCCAGGGGATCTTCCTGACCCAGGAATTGAACCTGTGTCTCCTGCATTGCAGATGGATTCTTTACCAGCTGAGCTACCAAGGAAGCCCCCATATATGCTATCTAAGCCTTATAAATGAAAATTCTTGAGCACTCTCAGCTCTCTGGTCATATAGGGGAATGTCAACTTCAGCCCAACATGCCAGATTTCTCTTGAGACTGGAGGCAGCCTGAAGTACCAATTGAAAGACTATATCCATCTATAAAGCAAAAAAATATGAAGAGCTAAATTCATAATAAGGAAAAAAAAGTCCTTCTCTTACCAGACAAGAAACTGAGATTTACAAAATTCACATTCATTTCAAGTTATTTTTAATTGGAGGATAATTGTTTTACAATGTTATGTTGGTTTCTGCTGTACAGCAGGGTGAATCAGCCATAAGTATACATATATCTCTATCGTCTTGAGCTTCCATCCAAAGCCCCCTCCCCATCTCACTCCTCTAGGTCTTCACAGACTTTTCTTTTATATATATATTAAAAATTAATTAATTAATTTTAATTGGAGGTTAATTACTTTACAATATTGCAGTGGTTTTTGCCATACATTGACATGAATCAGCCATGGGTGTACATGTGTCCCTATCCTGAACCCCCCCTCCCACCTCCCTCCCTATCCTATCCCTCAGGTGGTCCCAGTGCACCGGCTTTGAGCACCCTGTTTCATGAGCTCAGTATTTGAGTTTGGACTAGTGATCTATTTCACATATGGTTATACGCATGTTTCAATGCTATCCTTGCCTTCTCCCACAGAGTCCAAAAGTGTTCTTTATATCTGTATCTCTTTTGCTGCCTCACATATATGGTCATTGTTACCATCTTTCTAAATTACATATTTATGCATTAATATAATGTATTGGTGCTTTTCTTCCTGACTTACTTCACTCTGTATAATAGGCTCCAGTTTCATCCACCTCATTAGAACTGATTCAAATGCATTCTTTTTAATAGATGAATACTATTCCATTGTGTATATGTACTACAGCTTTCTTATCCATTCGTCTGCTGGTGGACATCTAGGTTGCTACCATGTCCTAGCTATTGTAAACAGTGCTGCAATGAACACTGGGGTACATGTATCTCTTTCAATTCTGGCTTCCTGGGTATGTGTGTATTCAGCAGTGGGATTGCTGGGTTGTAAGGCAGTTCTATTTCCAGTTTTTTAAGGAGTCTCCACACTGTTCTCCATAGTTGCTGTACTAGTTTGCATTCCTACCAACAGTGTAAGAGGGTTCCCTTTTCTCCACACCCTCTCCAGCATTTATTGTTTGTAGACTTTTTGATAGCAGCCATTCTGACCAGTGTGAGATGGTACCTCATTGTGGTTTTGATTTGGATTTCTCTGATAATGAGTGATGTTGAACATCTTTTTGTGTGTTTTTTTTCCACTATCTGTATGTCTTCTTTGGAGAAATGTCTATTTAGTTCTTTGGCTTATTTTTTGATTGGGTCATTTATTTTTCTGGAATTGAGCTGCAGGAGTTGCTTGTATATTTTTGAGATTAATTCTTTGTCAGTTGCTTTGTTTGCTATTATTTTCTCCCATTCCAAAGGCTGTCTGTTCACCTTGCTTATAGTTTCCTTCGTTGTGCAAAAGCTTTTAAGTTTAATTAGGTCCCATTTGGTTATTTTTGTTTTTATTTCCACTACTCTGGAAGGTGGGTCATAGAGGATCCTGCTGTCATTTATGTCAGAGAGTGCTTTGCCTATGTTTTCCTCTAGGAGTGTTATAGTTTCTTGTCTTACATTTAGATCTTTAATCCATTTTGAGTTTATTTTTGTGTATGGTGTTAGAAAGTGTTCTAGTTTCATTCTCTTACAGGTGGTTGACCAGTTTTCCCAGCACCACTTGTTAAAGAGATTGTGTTTTCTGCATTGCATATTCTTGCCTCCTTTGTCAAAGATAAGGTGTCTATAGGTGTGTTGATTTATCTCTGGGCTTTCTATTTTGTTCCATTGATCTATATTTCTGTCTTCATGTCTGTACCATACTGTCTTGATGACTGTAGCTTTGTAATATAGTCTGAAGTCAGGCAGGTTGATTTCTCCAGTTCCATTCTTCTTTCTCAAGATTGTTTTGGTTATTCTAGGTCTTTCATATTTCCATATAAATTGTGAAATTATTTGTTACACTTCTGTGAAAAATGCCATTTGTAGCTTGATAGGGACTGCATTGAATCTACAGATTGCTTTGGGTAGTATACTCATTTTCACTATATTGATTCTTCCAATCCATAATAGTATATTTCTCCATCTATTTGTGTGATCTTTGATTTCTTTCATCAGTATTTTATAGTTTTCTATTTATAAGTCTTTTGTTTCTTTAGGTGAATTTATTCCTAAGTATTTTATTCTTTTCATCACAATGGTGAATGGAATTATTTCCTTAATTTCTCTGTTTTCTCATTGTTAGCATCACAGACTTTTCTGAAGTTACAAATCTATAAATTAGTACAACAAAAATAAATAAATATTGAGGAAAATATTCCCCAAAGAAAAATAATTTTTACCCTGATAACAACCAAAAATAAAAGGCAGATTGTTCATAATAAATAGACAAAAATGAAAAAAGTTTTCTTTTCCCCATTTATTAGTTCAAAATTTAGTAGGAAAATAGAAACAAATTTAGGATCAAATTATGAAAATGAATCTATACCAAAATCATCTCAATGTGAAGAGGAAAATGAGTTCATAAGGTGAATTTCATATTCTTCCAGATATCAAGTGGCATTCAGGCCTTTAGCAAATCATATCAGAAGTCCCTGTGTACAATGAGCACCATCTGAGAGTGAGGCAGAGAACTTTTGGGGTCCAGAACTGGTGAATTGGAGAGTGAGAGTCTTCCATGGCATCCTCAATAGTAGTAGCCAAAGCCAGAGCCATAACCAGAGCCACATCCATAGCCACAGCCACAGAGAGAGCGGGAGCCATAGCCATAGCCACAGCCGTAGCCACAGCCATAGCCACAGCCCAGCCTGCGGAAGCCAGAGACATAGCAGGAGCCATAGCCACAGCCCAGGCCTCCATATCCATAGCTTCCACAGCCAAGGCCGCCATAGTAGTTTCCGTAGTAGCCACACATGGTGTTGGTTGTTGAGATTGTTCTTGGGTGGAGGAGAGTATAGGTGTCGTTTGAGTGTGGATATTTCTCCCTGCAGAGGGCTTTTTATATGCCCTCATTGTGTGTGTGATCCACCAGAAACATTCATGCTATTGGCTAATTTTTCAGGACCAGTATGAGTAATCTGTTGACTATAGGTTTTAGGGATGACTTCACAAGCATTGAGGAGATATGCTTTGTTTCACCACATCTGAGCCAGTTAGTAGGTCATTAACAGACTCAATTATCTCATCCTCAAATCCTTACTCATGATTTCTTTAAATTGCCCTTTGTAACTAATCTTTATGGCAGTAAATACCATTTTTATTGACAAACTCTGACCTGCTACAGAAAAACAATAATTCTGTCTTCTTTTTTATTGATATTCAACAGATCATAGTATTGCACCTTGATCTTGAACTTCTTCTTCTATTAATATTAATTCCTCTCCCAATCCATTATTTTTCTTTAAGGATTTATCTCATTTTCATGTGAGAGATTGCTTACTGCTAAAAGTCAAATGTTATCACTGAACTTCATGAGACTGTAGACTACCAGAAAATAGTTTGAAATTCTGGAACACTAAGCCTGAAAAAGACTGGACTTTTCTTTCTCTTTTATATCAATATTTTGTACATTTTAAAAATTATGTGTTTACATATATATGGAATTTAGAAAGATGGTAACAATCTTTCTAAAGATTGTGTACGAGACAGCAAAAGAGACACTGATGTATAGATCAGCCTTATGGACTCTGTGGGAGAGGGAGAGGGTGAAGAGATTTGGGAGAATGGCATTGAAACATGTATAATATCATGTATGAAACGAATCACCAGTCCAGGTTTGATGCACGATACTAGATACTTGGGGCTGGTGCACTGGGACGACCCAGAGGGAGGGTATGGGGAGGGAGGAAGGAGGAGGGTTCAGGATGGGAAGCACGGGTATACCTGTGGTGGATTCATTTTGATGTTTGGCAAAACTAATACAATATTGTAAAGTTTAAAAATAAAATAAAATTAAAAAAAATTATGTGTTTAAATTACAATTTTTTTCCTATGGTTTCAAGTTTATACCCTGGATTTACCCTCAAAAATAAAAGGAAATGATGAGTGCTCCTTTGCCTTTTCTGGGGAAAACATCTAGGCCAGAAAATAATATTTTATATTTATATACAAAGAGGAAAAAAGTTTAGTTATGAGACCTACCACTTGAGTAAGTTACTTTATATCTTTCCTTTTTGAATGCTGTAAAATGGAGAGTTTTACCACATCTTACAGTTGTTCTGAGAATAATGTGAGATAATGCACATAAGGTACTTTGCACAGTGATTGCTCTATGGTAAATAACTAACAACTTTAGTTAGTATTACTTTAACACAATAATTAAAAAGTTATTTGCCGGGAGCCGGTGAGGCATTCCGCTCGTGACAAAGGTCATGAGGAAGGAGGCTCGGCATATGCAAAGGTGGGATCGAGCCTCAGGAGTCCGCCCGGATATTCTCGAGCATTTTCCCCCCAAAAAACCAGAGTCTGCCTACTTTATTGCTTTGTGCTCTCACCTCTGACTTTACTGGGGGCTGTCCCCTACCACCATCTCGCTCTCTCTGTCAAAGAGTTAACTTACAGCTCCAATTCATAAAGTTCCTGGGCAATTAGGAGTGTTTAAATCCAAACCCCTCTGATGGCTCTCTAACTCGCCTGACAAGTTTACCTGGACTCCTGCAGCTATGCATACGATTGTTTACAGTCTCCCAGCCTCGAGAGGCATGGGAAGCTTAAGATATTCAAATAGCTTAGAGCCTCTCAGAGAGTTAGAAACTGTCAGAATAAACTAGTATAGGATTTCATTGATGAGTCAATGTTTGTTGCCAAGTTTTCACATCCCCTGAATTGTATCCTTGAATATGTATTAATTAATAGTGGGTATGTAGTAAAAATAAGTAGTGGCCTTGGTGTTAGTAACTTTAGACCCTTAAGGTAATAAATTCTTTCCTTTGTTGTAAACCCATTACACATCCGCTCTATAGGAATGCAATTTTATCTTTGGAAGATGGCGCCAAACCTTAAAATAATTACTCTTAGAGAAAATAAGTCTTTGTTGATAAGTCCTTGTCAAGAGTCATAAAATGTTAGTAGGCCTTCTGGCCAGAAGATGATGTAAATCACCTAAACCATTTGTATACGATACATTTGCAGGAAAGAAACCCTGGTTTTTGATAAGAATCAAAGACTGCTGACATTGCATCCCCTATTATCTTCTATGTGTAACTTAGGGTATATAAGCCCCTGTTAAAAATAAAGCTATGGGCCTTGCTCACCAACGCTTGGTCTCCCCATGTCATTCTTCCCTTTAACTTCCAGCTGAGTCTCCATCTGGAGTGCGGAACCCACCACGCTTACTAATTATGCCTGGGCTAATAAGACCCACTCGAGAAGGTGTCTAGGGTGAGGCACCTTCTGCTATTCGAGAGGGCGCCTGCGACCTGCGTAAGTGGTGCAAACTTCTTGTCTTGAAGTTTTATTGGTCTCCCGCGTAAACCAAGCTACTCAGCTTCTTTTCTCCACTGAATTTTCCTACTGAGCTATCCTCATTCTATTACTCTTTATATCTTTGATAAATAAATAAATAGTCGCCGACGCCATCTCCCCTTCGAATACCCTGGATCAGCCGGGCTGGTCCTCGGCAGTTATTCAAAGTTTTGATGTAGAATTCTATAAATAACAGCAGGTGAGATAAACAGAATATTCTTAGATAATCAAAGACACAGGGAAAAAAGAGAGAAAATAAACAGTGCATTCAATAGTAAATGATAGCACATACAAAGCATTTATTAAATTCCAAGCATGATCTAAGTGCTTTACATGTTTTAACACACTTAGTGCTCACAAAAATCCTAGAATAGTTTGTAATTTTTATGCAAGAATGCCAGGTTCAAAGAAGTTGCATCATTTGCACAATATTATAGGCACAACCTAAATCTTAATGCAATGTAATTATATGTACTTTTTAATTGATGAGACAGTCTGGGAATTGCTATCCCTATTATAATAATAATGGATTATTTATAATAGAAATCCATGAATTTAGACCCATGTAAATGAACAATAGAGTAGAAAGAAAAACTTGCTTTCAGTAAATGCTAGTTAATGCATTTGAAAAAATACAATGAAAATCAGAAAAATCAACGTTTACAATCCATCATAATAAATAATTAGACAAGAAAGGAAAATAAATGATAATATGTGGTAAACTTTGGCATATGAATGGAATGTTTATACAGTCACAAAACATCTCTACCAAAATACTTCTTAATTGTAAAAAAAAAAAAATAAAAGTAACTTTTGAGCAGAAGAATCTAATATTTACAACTGATCAAGTTGCAAAGTTACTGTAAGCAATGAAGCAAATCAACAAGTGCCTAAAAATAGATTTAATAAAAAGCAAACCTATTCATTATTTTGACAGAATTCATAATCTTGTTCTCATCATGAGGAAACTTTAAAGTTAAACTGAAGAATAAAAGAAAAAAATTCCCATAATCTACAAAAAATTTAAGATTATGGAAAATACTAGACAGCATGATAACTGAATGCACTACATGACCTTAAGTAGATTATTTTTCTGTAATAGCTTTATTGGAGCAATCTATTCTTGAGTGAATATTGTGAAAAGAAAGAGAAAAAAGCAGATTTCGTTAGAGGGGAAAGTTGAGTTGACATGGCACTCAGTGGAAACCTCAGGAAACTATCTGTGGGACTGTGGAGAGGGGGTGTCCCAACAGTTACTGGGGTTGAATAAAGCATGTTATTATACCCCCACTCTGATCAATCATTGGTGCCTGGAAGCGGGCATGATCTCTTTTGAGGGTTGTTTATTAGCTGAGGTCATTCTACATTATACACACTCAATACTTGATTGAACTATAAGCTTAATTTTTGGCATGTGTAAGGCTGTGACCAGTGCACTAAGCATGGCTGAGAGGAGTTACCCCACATCCGAGGTAAGGGGCAGTGGCCGAGAGTGCCAGGCCGCGATGGTGCAGGAACGGCCGAGAGGAGCTACCCCACGTCCGAGGTTAGGGGCAGTGGCTGAGAGGAGATACCCCGTGAATGAGGTCAGGGGCGGTGGCCTGCCGGGAGGAACTACCCTATGCCTGAGGCCAGGGGCAGCGGCCTGGAGGACCAGCCCCATGTTCAAGGAGCAGTGGCTGCATGGGTGCAGAAGGGCCTAGAGGAGCTATCCCACGTTGAAGGTCAGGAAGGGTAGCTGTGAAGAGATGTCCCTCGTCCAATGTAAGGAGCAGCAGCTGCGCTTTGCTGGAGCAGCCATGAAGAGATACCCCATGCCCAAAGTAAGAGAAACCCAAGTAAGATGGTAGGTGTTGCAAGAGGGCATCAGAGGGCAGACACACTGAAACCATACTCACAGAAAACTAGTCAATCTAATCACACTAGGACCACAGCCTTGTCAAACTCAATGAAACTAAGTCATGCCCGTGGGGCAACCCAAGACGGCCGGGTCATGGTGGAGAGGTCTGACAGAATGTGGTCCACTGGAGAAGGGAATGGCAAACCACTTCAGTATTCTTGCCTTGAGAACCCCATGAACAGTATGAAAAGGCAAAATGATAGGATACTGAAAGAGGAACTCCCCAGGCCAATAGGGGTCCAATATGCTACTGGAGATGGGTGGAGAAATAACTCCAGAAAGAATGAAGGGATGGAGCCAAAGCAAAAACAATACATAGCTGTGGATGTGACTGATGATAGAAGCAAGGTCCGATGCTGTAAAGCGCAATATTGCATAGGAACCTGGAATGACAGGTCCATGAATCAAGGCAAATTGGAAGTGGTCAAGAGATAGCAAGAGTGAATGTTGACATTCTAGGAATTAGCGAACTGAAATGGACTGGAATGGGTGAATTTAACTCAGATGACCATTATATCTACTACTGCAGGCAGGAATCCTTCAGAAGATATGGAGCAGCCATCATGGTCAACAAAAGAGTCCAAAATGCAGTACTTGGATGCAATCTCAGAAACGACAGAATGATCTCTGCTCGTTTCCAAGGCAAACCATTCAATATCACAGTAATCCAAGTCTATGCCCCAACCAGTAACGCTGAAGAAGCTGAAGTTGAACAATTCTATGAAGACCTACACGACCTTTTAGAACCAACACCCAAAAAAGATGTCCTTTTCATTACAGGGGACTGGAATGCAAAATTAGGAAGTCAAGAAACACCTGGAGTAACAGGCAAATTTGGCCTTGGAATATGGAATGAAACAGGACAAAGACTAATAGAGTTTTGCCAAGAAAATGCACTGGTCATAGCAAACACCCTCTTCCAACAACACAAGAGAAGACTCTACACATGGACATCACCAGATGGTCAACACCAAAATCAGATTGATTATATTCTTTGCAGCCAATGATGGAGAAATTCTATACAGTCAACAAAAACAAGACCAGGAGCTGACTGTGGCTCAGATCATGAACTCCTTATTGCCAAATTCAGACTTAAATTGAAGAAAGTAGGGAAAACCACTAGACCATTCAGGTATGACCTAAATCAAATCCCTTATGATTATACAGTGGAAATGAAATAGATTTAAGGGCCTAGATCTGATAGATAGAGTGCCTGATGAACTATGGAATGAGGTTCATGACATTGTAGAGGAGACAGGGATCAGTACCATCCCCATGGAAAAGAAATGCAAAAAAGCAAAATGGCTGTCTGAGGAGGCCTTACAAATAGCTGTAAAAAGAAGAGAAGTGAAAAGCAAAGGAGAAAAGGGAAGATATAAGCATGTGAATTCAGAGTTCCAAAGAATAGCAAGAAGAGATAAAAAAGCATTCCTCAGCTATCAATGCAAAGAAATAGAGGAAAACAACAGAATAGGAAAGGCTAGAGATCTCTTCAAGAAAATTAGAGATACCAAGGGGACGTTTCATGCAAAGATGGGCTCGATAAAGGACAGAAATGGTATAGACCTAATAGAAGCAGAAGATATTAAGAAGAGGTGGCAAGAATACACAGAAGAACTGTACAAAAAAGATCTTCACAAGCCAGATAGTCACGATGGTTTGATCACTCATCTAGAGTCAGACATCCTGGAATGTGAAGTCAAGTGGGTCTTAGAAAGCATCACTACGAACAAAGCTAGTGGAGGTGATGGAATTCCAGTAGAGCTATTTCAAATCCTGAAAGATGATGCTGTGAAAGTGCTGCACTCAATATGCCAGCAAATTTGGAAAACAGCAGTGGCCACAGGACTGGAAAAGGTCAGTTTTCATTCCAATCCCAAAGAAAGGCAATGCCAAAGAATGCTCAAACTACAGCACAGTTGCACTCATCTCACATGCTAGTAAAGTAATGCCTAAAATTCTCCAAGCTAGGCTTCAGCAATATGTGAACCGTGAACTTCCTGATGTTCAAGCTGGTTTTAGAAAAGGCAGAGGAACCAGAGATCAAATTGCCAACATCCGCTGGATCATCGAAAAAGCAAGAGAGTTCCAGAAAACCATCTATTTCTGCTTTATTGACTATTCCAAAGCCTTTGACTGTGTGGATCACAATAAACTGTGGAAAATTCTTCAAGAGATGGGAATACCAGACCACCTGATCTGCCTCTTGAGAAATTTGTATGCAGGTCAGGAAGCAACAGTTAGAACTGGACATGGAACAACAGACTGGTTCCAAATAGGAAATGGAGTATGTCAAGGCTGTGTATTATCACCCTGCTTGTTTATCTTATATGCAGAGTACATCATGAGAAACGCTGGACTGGAAGAAACACAAGCTGGAATCAAGATTGCCAGGAGAAATATCAATAACCTCAGATATGCAGATGACACCACCCTTATGGCAGAAAGTGAAGAGGAACTCAAAAGCCTCTTGATGAAAGTGACAGTGGAGGGTGAAAAAGTTGGCTTAAAGTTCAACATTCAGAAAACGAAGATCATGGCATCGGGTCCCATCACTTCATGGGAAATAGATGGGGAAACAGTGGAAACAGTGTCAGACTTTACTTTTTTGGGCTCCAAAATCACTGCAGATGGTGACTGCAGCCATGAAATTAAAAGATGCTTACTCCTTGGAAGGAAAGTTATGTCCGACCTAGATAGCATATTGAAAAGCAGAGACATTACTTTGCCAACAAAGGTCCATCTAGTCAAGGCTATGGTTTTTCCAGTGGTCATGTATGGATGTGAGAGTTGGACTGTGAAGAAGGCTGAGTGCTGAAGAATTGATGCTTTTGAACTGTGGTGTTGGAGAAGACTCTTGAGAGTCCCTTGGACTGCAAGGAGATCCAACCAGTCCATTCTGAAGGAGATCAGCCCTGGAATTTCTTTGGAGGGAATGATGCTGAAGCTGAAAGTCCAGTACTTTGGCCACCTCATGCGAAGAGTTGACTCATTGGAAAAGACTCTGATGCTGGGAGGGATTGGGGGCAGGAGGAGAAGGGGACGACAGAGGATGAGATGGCTGGATGGCATCACTGACTTGATGGACATGAGTCTGAGTGAACTCCGGCAGTTGGTGATGGACAGGGAGGCCTGGCGCGCTGCGATTTATGGGGTCGCGAAGAGCTGGACACGACTGAGTGACTGAACTGAACTGAACTGAATTATCTTAAATTTAGTCTTGGAAATACTGGTTTAATAAATATATGATTATTATAATTGATACAATCCTAGAAAAACTGATTGTGACGTAGTCTCAGTTCAGTCACTCAGTCGTGTCTGCCTCTTCACAACCCAATGGACCACAGCAAGACAGACCTCCCAGTCTATCACCACTCCTGGAGTTTACTCAAATTCATCTCCATTGAGTCGGTGATGCCATCTAACCATTAGTGAATGATTGTCTCAGAATGTTAAAAAATGTATTCGTGTATAACAGCATGAAATCATGAAAGCCTGTGGAAATGCTCTAGATTTTATGAAATGTTAGATTACAACAGACCATAAATTGCAAAGTATGATGATTTGTACAAACTGGATTCTGTATCAAAAATAAAGCTACAAAAATTGAAAAAATTAAACCTAGATTATGAATTATATGCGCTTCCCATGTGGTGCTAATGGTAAAGAACCCACCTGCCAATGAAGAAGATGCCAGAGACTCTGGTTTGATCCCTGGGTCAGGAAGACTAAGAATTAGATAATAGA